>NC_091059.1:88942677-90437677 GCF_000393655.2 Nicotiana sylvestris | reverse complement strand
ATCAAGAGACTGGGGCAGGAATTGTATTGGAAATAAGAAAAGATTCCAAGAGTTGTAATTTTAAACCCATACCACAGCTATTTAGCTTTTAATACCTTTTCCATTCCTAACCTTATACCAAAAAGACCTTTCGATCAATCTTAGAAAAATGTTGATGCAAGCAAATGAAGTGGTACAAACAAGGAAAGAAAGTAAAAATGAGAGTCTTATAGGTGAAAACCCGCACGGGCACCATAAGGCGACGGAAGTTGAGAGAAAAGTAAAATGAGAGAGTCTTATTGGTGAAAACCTTCGCAGGCACCATAAGGCGAAAGGGAAGTGGAGAAGTGAAAAATGAGGAAAATTGATCAATGAAAACTCCTTGAGACAATTGAAAGGAGATTGATTAAAAGACTGGGTTGATTAATCCGAAATGCATACCCTGATCATTGGTGCCAGTAATTCCAATCAGATAAGTCTTTTATTCCTTTTCCAACAGTCATCCAAAAATTGGATTTTTCTTTTCATTCTATAATTGTCGAAATCAGCGTATTTCGCTACTAATAATCTTACTTTCTCCAAGCTTTGAGATAAATTTTATTCTAAACAAATAAGAAAGAATGTCAAGGTATACTACCAAGATTCAAGGTTACAAAATACAGCCACGAAAGGTGGGAGATAAAAGTACGGGTGTAAGAAAGATGAAATCAAAAGAGGATCAGCAAAGTCAAAAGAAGCACATGATTACAGTTGAAAGATTTTGAAGGAAAACACACAGAGGGAAATCCTATAGTCAAGGATCAATTACAAAGACAAAACAGTCTTTTCAATCATTCCAAGGCAATAAAGAAAGACGAAGAGAAACATCACCATCGGCAAGAATACCACAACCAGCCACCCTGCTTTAAACTAACGAAGTTTTCTTTGATTTAAAACAGGGGCAAATACAATATTTGTGTCTGGAAATACCTGGTAAAGAAGAAGAAGTCAGGCGTCCACCTGGAGAATGAGGACAGAGAAAAGAAGAAGTCAGGCGTCCACCTGGAGAATGAGGACAAAGAAAAGAAGAAATCAGGCGTCCACCTGGAGAATGAGGATAAAGAAAAAGAAGAAATCAGGCGTCCACCTGGAGAATGAGGATAAAGAAAAAGAAGAAATCAGGCGTCCACCTGGAGAATGAGGATGAAAATTAAAAGAAGTCAGGCGTCCACCTGGAGAATGAGGATGAGAAAAGAAGAAGTCAGGCGTCCACCTGGAGAATAAGGACAAAGGATTGAAGAAATCAGGCGTCCACCTGGAGAATGAGGATAAAGAAAAAGAAGAAGTCAGGCGTCCACCTGGAGAATAAGGACAAAGGATTGAAGAAATCAGGCGTCCACCTGGAGAATGAGGATAAAGAAGAAGAAGAAGTCAGGCGTCCACCTTGAGAATGAGGACAAAGAATTGAGAAGTCAGGCGTCCACCTGGAGAATGAGGATGAGAATTGAAGAAATCAGGCGTCCACCTGGAGAATGAGGATGAGAATTAAAGAAATCAGGCGTCCACCTGGAGAATGAGGATGAGAATTAAAGAAGTCAGGCGTCCACCTGGAGAATGAGGGCAAAGAATTAAAGCAGTCAAGACACCCACCTGAAGAACGAGGGAATACAATTGAAGTGTTGAAATCAAAAGCCCGCTCATATGATAAAGGAGCACACCTAGAATCAATAAAGCAGAGAAGTCCAACAGAATCCCCAACAAGAAACAACAAGAGTTCCAAAAGGAATACGGAATAAGCCAAATGCCCAAGAGTCACCAAGATATCAAGACAACAAGAAACGCAATGGCATGATCTAGATAAGATTTTATAATTCATGTACCATAGTCTAATTTAGCCTTTTGTATTTCCTTTAAAGTAAGGTGTAATAAGGAGGTCAGCAAGCAGTAAAAACAGCACAAAGCAGCAGTAACATCACAGTCTCATGGTAGTCCCAGCTACCAAAAATTCCCGAACTACATTGACCTGATTCCTTTATAGCCAAGGATATGTAGGAAGCCTTTGAAGCAGAGGTTCGGTCAAATCTTTCTAAAAATGCTTCCCACGGAGTATTCGAACAGGCAAAAATCGCTCGTGTCCGCTCACTTTATCTTTGTATGAAAACTCTTCAAGTTTCCGCACAAAGAGGGGCAGCTGTGAGCACGTAATTTTTGCCTTACGAAAAACTACTCCAAAATAAATCAAAAAATAAAATAAATTTCTTTTACTGTGTAATTTTTGAATTTGGCGTGGTGTTAAATGTTTGTGTTATGTCCGTAAATGTTTATTTTTGTCAAAATAAATCAAAAAATAAAGTAAAATACATATTGCATGCATATAGGATTTAATTGTGCATTTAAGAGATAATTTAAATAAAATCGCAAAAAATACGCATTGGTTCTATTTTAAATGTTTTACTGTGTGATTGATGTTTTTGTCTATGTGTTAAATAATGGTTATAGAGTAATTAATATATTTTTGTGAAGTTAACATGGTTTTATAATTTTTTTTAATTAGAAAATGAATTAATTGAAAAAAAAAAACATACTAGTAAAAGATTGGACCTGGATTAAAATCCAGGCCCAAATCAATTAATTCCCTTCACAAGCCCAATCCCAACAGCCCCTGTCCGGTCCAATTCAAAGCCAGAACCAAACGACGTCGTTTGGTCATCTCTCATCAAGGGCCGTTGGATTAAATCCAACCAACGGCCAAGATCTCATCACCCGAACCCAAGACCCTTACCCGATCCATTGACCCGGTTCAACCCGTCCCCCAACTTAAACCAAACGACATCGTTTGGTTAAGTGAATAGATCCTAGCCCTCCATTCTAATTGATCCAACGGACGATACTAATCCACCCTACCCCTATATAAATCCCAAACCTTACCCAGCCCCTAACTGAACACCCCCCCTCTCCACTCCTGTTCATCATCGTTCCAAACAGACCCCTAACCCTAGCCGCCCCTATTCCCCTTCGCCTGAAACCCGGCGGCATCAACGCCGCCGGTCACCAAATTAACACCCTAGGACCTCCTGAACCTCCCTTACACAAATCCAACCTTAGTTTCCTTCGAATCAGGCCACAACTCTTCGAATCTTAAATCGAAGGTTGGCCTGAAAACTTGATCTAAACCAATCAGCCCCAAATTAACACCATGGCTTCCCCTAGTCATCCTGAGTATGGATCTGTTGGTTGTTAGGTTCGAATCCGTTCGGAACTTCTCGAATCTTCTTTTGAAGATTCGGACCAAACAAAAATTTACCCAGATCTGTTTCAAACTCACACCAGTTACCCTCCTGGCCTCCCTCGTGCCTAGAATATCTTTGGTTCTTCTCGAATCTGACCAGAAATGGTTAAATTCCAAATCGTGTTTTTAAGAACCCTAAAAATACCAAACTTCCGGATTCTGTGCCTATTAAATGAAGATTGAGGTTTAATCGACCTTAGTCGAAGTATTTTCAGTGGAAAATACTTCGACTAAGGTCAGTTTGATTTCAAACAAAAAGGTCCAAATCCAAGTTGAGTTCGAGTGAAGATTCAGAGGTATTTTTTCTATTTCTTTTGTGTATTCTACGTGTATTGTTGTCTGTTTTAATAGCTTTTTAATTTTTCATATTCGTTTTTGATCAATTCTGTCCTTTCTGTCTCCTACCTATTAACTTGATCCGAATGTGAATAGTTTCTATTGTTTGTGATTGTTTGAAATGTGTGTAATCGACTCGATTAAGTTCGTCGATTAGTTATATTACGAATTTTTCATTTCTGAAAATGTTGACTGAAACAGTCTGATTCTATTGTTTGGACTAATTATTGACAAATGTTGTAAATAGTCAATTGATTAGTATTCGTCAATTAAATCATGTTTGTTTATGAATTAGTGAATTCAAATGTATGCTGTATTGTTGTTTTCTAAACGGGACATTGTCAGTATATTGACAATGCTCCTGTATTTGTTTGCTTTTAATTCAGTTTTGAATTCCAGTTGAAAGAATCCTGCATGTTCTGTATAATGTTAAGTTTGTTTTATTCAGTTGATAATTCCCTGTTTTAATTCAGTTTTTGTCAGTCAGCTATTAGAGATGTAATACTGTTTCAAAATCATAGGATTGGTTATAGCTGTAAATCAGGAGATAACTAAGTTTGTACAGATTTTAGAAACTGTTTTGCTATAGGTTCTGATTTTTCAGTAATAACATTAGGATTTCAGGGGCATTTCTGGGAATGAGCAGTAAAAAACAGGGTGTTAGTACTAGTATATTATAATGTAATGTTAGTTGCTATTAGTTAATAATACTAATGGGGAACAAGGGATAATGGGCTGCTGAAAATCAGGGAAAAGGTTTTACATAATGGGATTTTCTGTTTTTAAAAAGAAGAAGGGGGTCCAAGAAGCACTTAAATTGCCTAGGACCAGCCCTGTATAAATACAGGAGCTGGACAGACAGTTAAAGGACAGAATTTTTGAGTGAGAAACACAGAATTTAGGAGAGTCTTTGAGGAATTTTCAGAAAAACGGGGAGAAAGTTTAAGAGTTCCCTTTGAAGAAATTTTAGGAAAATTGAGAGGGAGTTTCAGACAGAAGGAGAGTTTTAATCATTTTTCAGAGGGAGGGAAATCAGTTTTCAGAAGAAGGTTAGTTTGAGAGAATTTAGGAGAGGAAGAAGAAACAGAAAAGGAACAAAAAGAACAGTCATACACACACACAGATATACAGCAGCAGAAAACAGAAAAATCAAAAAAAAAATGGAAATTTGAAACTGAAAAGATATTGAAATCTGAAATATTGTTTCTTTTGTTGAATCTGTTCAACCTTACTTGGTTCCACTGTTCAGTTAAAATCCGAAGTGTTTCTTAAAAGTACTTTACTGTGCATCTGGGCTCTTCGAATCCTATTCTTGTTCAGATTTTACTGTGTTATCAGTATATTCTACTGAATTTGTTACTGCTGCAACTGCTGAAACTTACTTCTTCTACCTCCATTTTCAGGTATATGTCTTTTAAATTTTAAGTTGGAAAGAGATTCAACATGACTTGTCGATAAAGCTTGAACTGAAAGTCTATTTTTATTTGTCCAAGTTCATCAAGTTAAATTTCATTTTTGTTTCCTGTTAGTTAATTAGTAGTAAATTCAATTTGATAGTTATGGGCTATTTGTCTTACTTTAAAAGTTTGTATAAAGGTTTGTAATAATATTAGTTCATTATCTCATTAGTTTAATAAATTGTCAAGACAGGGAGTAAGGCATAAAAATGGACCATTGATTGCATCCCTTAATACTATTAACTAAATGCAAAGATAAAGAAGTTACATTAGTAGAATATCTTGTAATGAGTATGATTTTGTTTAGATTGGTATAAGTTATTATATGGTATGATGACATGTATAATCATATGAGTAAAGTAAGTTGGTATAGCTCGTCATGATGACAGAACGTTATGAATGCTTACGCCAAATAATCGGGTTGCATATAATGTAACTTTGTTAAATTAACTTGCATAATAATTCCCTTTTTACAAATTCGATGCTTATCTACTTTCATAAAACAAAGTGACCAAGTAATTAGGCCTATTAGATTAAAAGCAAGTGTATGAGAATGAAAAGAGATGTACAAGCATAGATTGCCACATTTTACATCATTGATAATTAAAAATAGAATTTGCATTAAGTAAACAATGAAAATTCTCGGAAAATATTTCCTTCCCTTTATGAATCATTTATTTTCAGTTTCATATGCCATTTATTCTTTGGCATGTATATATATATATGTCATATATTTTTGAAGGATAGTATTAATCATATTTTTATTATGTCCTTTGAATTTGAACAGTTGGAATAAATTATTTATATTCGGAAAATATAATCAACGGTCAACATTTAATATTGTAAATTCTTTGAAACCTTAAATGGGAATTTATCATGAGTTTCATATAAAAATGTATGAATAATTTGTGGAAAAATCCTTAATATTTTTGCGCAATTAGGGATACGTTCGCGTACCTTGATTATATTTTAGAAGCAAAAATTCGGATTATGCGTACGCGCAATTTCGAACAAATATTTAGTAAAAGGATTTATCCAAAGACGTTAAATCAATTTCATAAAAACCCGAGATGTACGGTTCACTATTCAAGAAAAATAAATATTCTTGATTCAACACAATCTCGGAAAAATGATTGCTTAAAAGATTATCAAAAATTATTGTGTACACGTACGCGTGACACAATTTCGCATTTTTAAATTTGTAACACGAATATACGTACGCGTAATTCGATTCGAAGAAGGGTCCTTAATCACGATAAGTATAAGCGGTAGTAAAATCAGATAACATCAATATATTTAATAAAATCAAGATGATTAAGCCAATAATAAAAACAGTTAAGCGACCGTGCTAGAACCACGGAATTCGGAAATGCCTAACACCTTCTTCCGGATTAACAGAATTCCTTACTCAGGATTTTTGGTTCGCAGAAAAATAAACAGAGTCATATTCTCCTCGATTCAGGGATTATAATTGGTGACTTGGGACGCCTCAAAATTCCCAGGTGGCGACTCTGAAACAAATAAACAAATCCCGTTTCGACTGTCCTTTAATTGGAGTAAACTCCCCATGCGCCCCGCGGGCGCGGGAAAAAGGAGGTGCGACAGTATGTCGCCTTAGATTTTTATCCTTTGAAACCAATCAGCCTAATATCCCACCCTTTAGGACTAGTACTCCTAAGTGCCTTCGGGACTGATAGGAATGGGTCGAGCAATAGCATGCAATAGTAATCGAGACCAATCTGTGCTTTAATACCTTGACGGGGTGGGAAAGGTAGATATGGATATAATGACCAGTGCGCTAATGCCACGTGTAACCCCTCTTTTGAGGAGTGATTACCGGGTATTGCATTGACATGATCCATATTAAATATAAACCTAGGATCCCCTTTCTTTTTATTTGCAAACTCTTTTTTATAACTCTTATTTTAATTGTTCTTTATTTTTTATGTGTTTAAATCCCCTAATATTTGAGCCCATACTTGTATATTTGCTAAATTCACAATAACTGTCTCGCCAGGAACCACACTAGTGGATCCTGAGGGGTGCCTAACACATTCCCCTTGGGATAACTTCAAGCCCCTTACCCTATCTCTGGTTATTCAAATGACTTAGAATTGAACCCTATTGGTGTCCTAATGCACCTTAAATCATTAGGTGGTGACTCTTCAAAAATGCAAAAACCCATTTCCTGAAAGGAACGAGTTGTTACATACCAAATGTCATAAACCCGATTTCGCGAGAAAAAGGGGGCGCGACTGTGTAAAGGCTCCTTGGTACTCATGAAGGGTAAGTTTCATTCTAGACTTCATTATATTATGGTCGGCGTAGTTGAAGAGGTAAGTTGATGTAACTTCTGGAAAGAGTGATCTGAATCAATCTTAGATGTGTGTGATGACCTTTTGGTCATCACTTGTTTTAGAAATAAATTCTGTATTTTGAGGTTTTAAAAATCTCTTTTTGCATCACCTCGATTTGCATGCACAGTCCGGCCGCATAGTTGGAAAGCCATTATGTGAAAATCTGTGAAGAATAATGAATTTTGCCTTTAAAATGAATTTAAGTTGACTTCAGTCAACATTTTGGGTAAACGGACCCGGACCCATGATTTAACGATCCTTGAGGGTCCGTAGGAAAATATGGGACTTGCCGTATGCCCAGAATCGAATTTTGAGGTCTCAAGCCCGAGAAATGAATTTTTAAAGAAAATTATTTTCTGGAATATTTATCAGTTTTTGGAAATAAAATGTGTTTAAAATTTGGTGGTATCGGGCCCGTATTCTCATTTCGAAGCCCGGTACAGGTCTTATATGTGATTTAAGTTGAGTCTGTTAAATTAGGTAAGAAATGGACTTGAAATGACGTGAATCAGACAGTATTTGAGAAAATTGAAAAATTTGAGGTTCTTAAGTGATTTCATTATTTTGATGCTAAATTCACAGTTGTTGATGTTATTTTGGTGATTTGATCACACGAGTAAGCCCGTATGATATTTTTAGGTTGGTGTGCATGTTTGGTTTGGAGCCCCGAGGGCTCGGGTGAGTTTCGGATAGGCGTCGGATTGTTTTTGGACTTAGAAATCTAGTGTATTTGCTGTTTTCTAGTGTCCAAGCTTTTACTCTATGCGAACGCATGGTAATCCATGTGAACGTAATGCACAACGGGGAAGGGGCAGGTTTGCACTATGTGAACGCATAGACCTGGGTGCGAACATGGAGCTTTGGGAATTTACTCTACGCAAACGCACTGGGTAAGTCGCGAACGCATAGAATAAGAGATGGGTCTGGGGCTAGGTAGTTTTAGCTCTATGCGAACGCATCCCTTGTGATGTGAATGCGAAGGGTAGGGGAGGGGAAACCTATGCGATTGCATAGGCTTTGTCGCGATTGCATAGCCTATTTTTGCCCAGTCTTTTAAAACAGTAGCAAAAACGGGATTCTTCAAAATTTTCATAACTCTTTCACTTAAACTCGAACTTGGGCCATTTTTAAAGAGGGATTTTACCACAAAACCATAGGTATGTATTCTTAAACTCGTTTTCTTCAATTTCCATTAACACCCATTAGATTTCTAGGCCTAAATCATGTTCTTAATGGTAGAAAATTTGGGATTTGGGTAGAGATAGGGGTTTTTGAATAATTGGAATTTAGACCTCGTTTTGGGATCGAATTCCGAAATTAATTACATATTCGGGCTCGTAGGTGAATGGGTGATCGGGTTTCGGTCCGAACCTCGTATTTTGACCAAGCGGGCCCGAGGTTGATTTTTGACTTTTTGGGAAAATGATAGAAAGCCTATAATTAAGCATTGGGTATGAATTCTTTAGCATTTATTGATGTTATTAAATCAATTTAGTCTAGATACGAGTTGTTTGGAGGCGATTTCTAAAGGAAAAGCGGTGTTCGAGGCTTGAGTTGGCCGTGGAAGTTTGAGGTAAATGTTTGGTATAACCTAAACTTGAGGGATTAGGAGTTGTGTCCTATTTGCTATGTGTTATTTGTTGAGTACGACGTATAGGCATGGTGACGAGTATCTATACGTTGGTGTCAAGCATGCCCGTGAGTCTTAAATTGAAATCGTTGTGTTCTTAATAAGTACTACGAAAGCCTAAGTTGTTGATTCTCTGTGTTGGGCAAAAATTATGATTATTTTCGTGGAAATTTCTTATGGTTGAGTATTGGTGCTAGTTGAGGTTTCTTTTGTGAAGTTAAATGTTGGAACAAGTTTGGTTATAGCTGATTTCCTTGCTGGGACGTATTTACTTATATTGTCGATTCCCTTACCGGGATAGTGTTGTTTTCCTTATTGTTCCCTTGCCGGGACTCTTTCGTGATTGGTGTTGAATTGTATATTGGGATCGGGTTGCACACCGCAACAATATTATATTTGGATTGGGCTATACGCCGCAACAATATTATATTTGGATCGGGTTGCACGCGACAACAATATTATATTTGGATCGGGTTGCTCGCCGCAATAATATTATATTTGGATCGGGTTGCGTGCCACAATAATAAATGATTAAAGTGGTTATTGACTGGTTATGTTTTCCTCCTGAGTTACTATTGTTATATGATATTCCCCTGCAGCATGTCTCCCCCTCACGTCCTTACTTGTATATTTGTGTCTTTATTTTTCCACTATATATGATATAACTGCGCAGGTTTATTTGGTAGTCTGGTCCTAGCCTCGTCACTATTTCGCCAGGGTTAGGCTAAGCACTTACCAGCATATGGGGTCAATTGTGCTGATACTACACTCTGCACTGTGTGCAGATCCTGGAGCAGCAGCATTCGGACCTTAGCTCGGGTGGCTGCCTTCAGTCTAGTCGGAGATTCCGAGGTAGTCCTGCAGGCGTCTGCAGGCCCTGGCGTCTCCCTCTATCCCTTCATCCTGTTTCATATACTTATTTCAGAAATAGTGTATTAGTTATCTTTCAGACCTTGTTTGTAGTAATCTAGACTGTCTGTGAACCGTGACAACAGTTCTGGGTAGATTTTGCTTAAGATGTTGTATTGGATATTTATTCAATGTTTTATTGTTTCTTCCGCTTGTTTAAATTCCGCTTATTTATAAGTTGTTGTTTCATAATTGTTAAAGGATTAAAATGGAAAAGGATGTAATTTTTACAAACGGTTGGCTTGCCTAGCTTTCATTAGTAGGTGCCATCACGACTCCCGAGAGTGGAAAATCCGGGTCGTGACAAGTTGGTATCAGAGCTCTAGGTTACATGGATCTCACAATTCACGGACCAACTTAGTAGAGTCTGAGGGATCGGTACGAAGACGTCTGTATTTATCCCCAGAGGCTACAGAGTTAGGAAAAACATCACATTTATTCTTTCCTATTGTGCGGTTTGATTTCTCAATGCCAATTGAATTTCTACTTTGTTCTTTTGCAGATGGAGAGAACATACGCTTCCTCATCCACCAATCAACAGCCCCGAGCCCCCAGCAGCAGCTCCTATGAGGGCAGAGGGCGAGGCTGAGGCCGAGATTGGGGCAGAGCTCAGCCTAGAGCAGCAGCACCAACAGCGGAGCCTCAGGTTGGTTTTGATAATGAGGTTCTGGCCCAGACAGTTCTGATGGGCCCAGCTCAGGTCCTAGAGGGGTTTATTGCTACCTCAGTACTCCAGGATGCTCTGGTCCGTCTAGTGGGCCTTATGGAGAGTGTCACCCGGGCAGGCTTGCTTCCTGTAGCACCAGCCGTCTCTTAGGCTGGAGGAGGAGCCCAGACTCCTGCTACTCGTATTTCGGAGTAGATGGATCCCCAATTCCAGACTCCAGCAGCTCAGCCAATTGGAGCAGGTCATCCGGGTGTTGTAGCTCAGACCGGTGATAGATCAGCTATGTCTGCCGATGCTTTATGGAGATTGGACAGGTTCACCAAGCTCTTCACTACTACTTTCAGCAGTGCATCTTCTAAGGATCCCCAGGATTATCTAGACAGTTGTTATGAGGTTCTCAGGAACATGGGGATAGTAGAGACCAATAGGGTCGACTTTGCTACTTTTCGCTTGTCTAGATCTGCCAAGATTGGTGGAGAGATTATTGTTTGGCTAGAACAGCCGTATCACCCGCTTTGACTTGGAAGCAGTTTACGCAGCTATTTCTGGAGAAGTTTCTCCATATCACTCAGAGAGAGATTTATTGGAGGCAGTTTGAGCATCTCTAGTAAGGTTCTATGACTGTTACTCAGTATGAGACCAGGTTCATCGACTTAGACCGTCATGCTCTTATCAGACTTCCCACCGAGAGAGAGAGGGTGAGGAGGTTCATTGAGTGACTTATTCAGCCTATTCGACTTCAGATGGCTAAGGAGACATGGAGTGAGATTTCTTTTCAGGAGGCAGCCAGTGTGGCTAGGAGAGTTGAGATGGTTCTATCATAGGGGGGTGGTCAGGGGTCTGACAAGACGCCTTATCATTCAGGCAGATTCAGTGCTGCCTTGTTTGGAGGCAGAGATTCGTATGGTAGGGGCCATCCTCCTAGGCCTTTTAAGTCTGCACTTCAGGTTTATCATGGAGCTTCAAGTGGTCGTGGTTCTCATATGTAGTATTCTCATCAGCAGTCCTATAGTGCACCACCACCTCCTATCAATGCACCGCCGCTCCAGAGTTTTTGGGGTGGTCATTCAGGTCGCCAAGGTCAGTCTCAGTTTCCTCAGCCATAGCACTCAGGTGGATGCTTTGAGTGCGGTGAGTATTATCATATCCAGAGGGCTTGTTCGAGATTGGTGGGTATTTAGTCACAGCAGCAGGGTTCCCGTGTTATTGTTCAGGCACCAGGTGTTCCACCGCCCGCTCCGCCAGCTAGGGGTGGGGGTAGAGGTGCTAGAGGTTGAGGTAGAGGTATTAGATGTGGAGGTCAGGTAGCTAGAGGTAGAGGCCAGCCAGCAGCAGGCCGTCCCAGAGATGTAGTTCAGGGTGGAGGGGTTCAGCCCCAATGTTATGCTCTTCCAGCCAGGCCTAAGGCTGAGGCTTCCGATGAAGTTATCACAGGTACTGTTATGGTTTGTAGTAGAGATGCTTCAGTTCTATTTGATCTAGGGTCTACATACTCCTATGTGTCATCTTATTTTGCACCGCATCTGGTCATGCCTAGTGATTCTTTAAGTGCTCATGTATATGTGTCTACACCAGTGGGTGATTCTATTATGGTAGATCGAGTCCATCGTTCGTGTATAGTTGTGATTGGGGTCCCTAAGACTCGTGTAGATTTGTTACTTCTGGACATGGTTGATTTTGATATCATATTGGGGATGCACTGGTTATCATCTTACCACGCTATCTTGGACTGTCATTCTAAGACCATGACTTTAGCTTTGCCGGGTTTACCTCATTTAGAGTGGAGAGGGACTTCTGTTCATTCTACCCGTAATGTTATCTCTTATGTGAAGGCTCGGCGTATGGTAGAGAAGGGGTGTTTGGTCTATTTGGCATATATTCATAATTCTAGTGCCGAGGTTCCTTCTATTGATTCTGTGCCTATTATTCGTGAGTTCCCTAAGGTATTTCCTTCAGACTTGTCGGGTATGCCACCGACAGGGATATTGACTTCTGCATTGATTTGGCTCTGGGCACTCAGCCCATTTCTATTACTCTGTATCATATGGCCCCACCTGAGTTGAAAGCATTGAAGGAGCAGTTGTAAGACTTGCTTGAGAAGGGCTTCATTAGAACTAGTGTCTCGCCTTGGGGTGCGGTGGTGTTGTTTGTTAAGAAGAAGGATGGATCAATGTGAATGTGTATATATTACCGGTAGTTGAACAAGGTTACAATCAAGAATAAGTATCCATTGCCGAGGATTGGTGATTTGTTTGATCAGCTTCAGGGTGCCAAGGTATTTTCGAAGATTGACTTGAGATCTGGCTACCATCGGTTGAAGATTAGGGCATCCAATGTCCCTAAGACAGCTTTCCGCACTCGGTACTAGTATTATGAGTTCTTGGTAATGTCATTCGGGTTGACAAATGCCCCAACAGCTTTTATGGATTTGATGAACCGAGCGTTCAGGATTTACTTGGATTCATTCGTGATAGTCTTCATTGATGATATTTTGATCTATTCCCACAGCCAGGAGGAGCACGAGTAGCATCTTAGAGTGGTTCTTCAGACTTTGAGGGACAGTCAGTTGTATGCCAAGCTTTCGAAGTGCGAGTTCTGGTTGAGTTCAGTTGCATTCCTGGGTCATGTTGTATCAGTAGAGGCATTCAGGTTGATCCAAAGAAGATAGAGGCAGTCAAGAACTGGCCTAGACCCGCATCAGCTACAAAGATCCAGAGTTTCTTGGGTTTGGCAGTCTACTATCGTCAGTTCATGGAAGGGTTTCATCTATTGCAGTCCCGATGACTAGGTTGACCCAGAATAGTGCCTAGTTCAGGTGGTCGGACGAGTGTAAGGCGAGCTTTCAGAAGCTCAAGACAGCTTTGACTACGACACCAGTGTTAGTTTTACCCACATGTTTAGGGCCATCTACAGTTTATTGTGATACATCTCGTATTGGACTTGGTGCGATGTTGATGCAGGATGGCAAGGTCATTGCCTATGCTTCGTGGTAGTTGAAGATTCACGAGAAGAACTATCTGATTCATGATTTGGAGTTAGCAGTCATTGTTCATGCATTGAACATTTGGAGGCATTATCTGTATGGTGTGGGTTCACAGATCACAAGAGCCTACAGTACTTGTTCAAGCAGAAAGAGCTAAATTTGAGGCAGAGAAGGTGGTTGGAGCTGTTGAAAGACTATGATATTACCATGTGGTGGCCGATGCTTTGAGTAGGAAATCTGTTGTTGCTCTATTCGAAAGCATAGTAATCCATGCGAACGCAATGCACAAATGAGTAAGGGGGAAGGTTTGCACTATGCGAACACATAGACCAGGGTGTGAACACGGAGCTTTAGGAATTTACTCTACGCAAATGCACCGGGTCAGTCGCGAACGCATAGAATAGGAGATGGGTCTGGGGCTGGGTAGTTTTAGCTTTATGCGAACGCATCCCTTGTGATGCGAATGCCAAGGGTAGGGGAGGGGAAACCTATGAGATTGCATAGGCTTTGTCGCGATTGCATAGCCTATTTTTGCCGAGTCTTTTAAAAAGTAGCAAAAACAGGATTCTTCAAAATTTTCATAACTCTTTGACTTAAACTCGATCTTGGGCCATTTTGAAGAGGGATTTCACCACAAAACCATAGGTATGTATGCTTAAACTCATTTTCGTAAATTTCCATTAACACCCATTAGATTTCAAGGCCTAAATCATGTTCTTAAGGGTAGAAAATTAGGGATTTGGGTAGAGTTAGGACTTTTTGAATAATTGAAATTTAGACCTCATTTTGGGGTCGTATTCAGAAACTAATTACATATTCGGGATCGTGGGTGAATTGGTGATCGGGTTTTGATCCGAACCTAGTGTTTTGACCAAGCAGGCCCGGGGTAAAGTTTTGACTTTTTGGGAAAATGATAGAAAGCCTATAATTGAGAATTGATTATGAATTCTTTAGCATTTATTGATGTTGTTAAATCAATTTGGTCTAGATACGAGTTGTTTAGAGGTGATTTCTAAAGGAAAAGCGGTGTTTGAGGCTTGAGTTGGCCGTGAAAGTTTGAGGTAAGTGTTTGGTCTAACCTTAGCTTAAGGGATTAGGATTTGTGTCCTATTTGCTATGTGTTATTTGTTGAGTACTACCTATAGGCATGGTGACGAGTATCTATATTTTGGTGTCAAGCATGCTCGTGAGTCTTAAATTGAAATCGTTGTGTTCTTAATAAGTACTACGAAAGCCTAAGTTGTTGATTCTCTATGTTGGGCAAGAATTATGATTATTTTCGTGGAAATTGCTTATGGTTGAGTATTGGTGCTAGTTGAGGTTTCTTTTGTGAAGTTAAATGTTGGAACAAGTTTGGTTATAGCTGATTCCTTTGTCGGGACATATTTACTTATAATGTCGATTCCCTTGCCGGGATAGTGTTGTTTTCCTTATTGTTCCCTTGCCAGGACTCTTTCGTGATTGGTGTTGAATTATATATTGGGATCGGGTTGTATGCCGCAACAATATTATATTTGGATTGGGTTGTACGCCACAACAATATTATATTTGGATCGGGTTGCACTCCGCAACAATATTATATTTGGATCGGGTTGCATGCCGTAACAGTGATAAATGATATGGATCGGGTTGCACGCCGCAACAGTGTTTTTATTATTTGGATCGGATTGCGCACCGCAACAATAAATGATTAAAGTAGTTATTGACTGGTTATGTTTTTCTTATTCTTTCTGCCGTAAATTTTAATTTGTTCTTTATGTTTTCCTCCTGAGTTACTATTGGTAAATGATATTCCCTCGCAGCATGTCCTCCCTCCCATCCTTACTTGTATATTTCTATCTTTATTTTTCCGTTGAATATGATATAACTGCACAGGTTTATTTGGTAGTCTGGTCCTAGCCTCGTCACTACTTCGCCGGGGTTAGGCTAGGCACTTACCAGCATATGGGGTCGGTTGTGCTGATACTACACTCTACACTGTGTGCAGATCTAGGAGCAGCAACATTTAGGCCTTAGCTCGGGTGGCTGCCTTCAGTCCAGTCGGAGATTCCGAGGTAGTCTTGCAGGCGTCCGCAGGTCCTGGTGTCTCTCTTTATCCCTTCATCCTGTTTCATATACTTATTTCAGAAATAGTGTATTAGTTATCTTTCAGACCTTGTTTGTAGTAATTCTAGACTATCTATGAAGCTTGACACTAGTTCTGGGTAGATTTTGCTTAAGATATTGTATTGGATATTTATTCAATGTTTTATCGTTTCTTCAGTTTGTTTAAATTTCGTTGTTTATAAGCTGTTGTTTCACAATTGTTAAAGGATTAAAATAGAAAAAGAAGTAATTTGTACAAATGGTTGGCTTGCCTAGCTTTCATTAGCAGGCGCTATCATGACTCTCGGGGGTGGAAAATCCGGGTCGTTACAATGTGGCACTTGCAACTTGGTCATATGAGCAACTTGGTCGTATGAGTGACAAACAGATGTCTCTTTTGAGAAACAAGTTTGCTGGATGGGCACAAAACTTATGTTTTAATTTTTTGTAAGCATTGTATATTTGGTAAACAAACAAGGGTAATATTCAGCGAGAAGGAAACATACAAGACTAAAGGAAAGTTAGATTATACTTTCAGACTTGTGGGATCTAAATAAAGTTCCATCTAAGAGTGGTACCATGTATTTTATGATTTTGATTGACGAATACTCAAGAATGATTTGGATATATTTTTAAAAAATAAAAGATGAATCATTTTTAATATTTGTTAAAGGAAAAACGATGGTCGAGAGGTAGAAAAAAAATAAGCGACTTCAAACTCATAATGGGTTAGAAATTTTTAATTCAGAGATTAATTTTTTCTATAAAAAAGAGTTCATAGTGACACATCACATTTGTGTCAAAATACCACAATAAAATAGTGTTACATAATGTATAAACATGGCACTTTGTATAGGGCATGAAGCATATTTTCACTCTCATATAGCAAGAATTTTTGGGATAAAACGATCAATACTACTTGTTATTTGGTCAACTGATCTCCATCCATAACTCTTGAGTTCAAACTCCTTTTGAGGTATGATCCGTCTTGCCTACTGATTATTCAAATTTGAAGATATTTTTTTTCCTACTTATGCTCATGTGAGGGATGAAAAACTTGAGCCGAAGGCAAAAAAGTACATATTTATAGAGTATGCAACTGGAGCAAAAAGTTATAAGGTGTGATGCATAGATCATAAGACTGTAGGATTAATTATCAGTATAAAGTGACATTCATCAATCTGTGTTACTGAACAGTCAAAGAGAGAATGCAGTAACAAAATTAGATCATGGTGTTAGTGACCACATAGAGCTAGATATTGAATTTTTATAGTTCAGTTCAGTAGTTCAGGAGTAGAGAAACTGGAGGAGGTGACAAATATTAATCTATGTGATAATGTTGATGCATTTATACAATAATAGTTGTATAACACAACAAGCAAAGAGAAGAGAGCAATCAATCGCCATAAAGGTTTGCAAACGTAGTTGATTGGAATCTTCTTGGATATGCAAATCTTGTGAAATTTAATTTGTTACTGGTAGGGGCCATTGGCGTATCTGGGCCTAATAGATATAAAGAAGCTATTTCTAATATGTACTATGGGTTAAGGGAATGAATCTCTTCATAAGAATCAAATATGGAAGCTATTTCATTTTCAAAGAGACAAAAGATAGTAGGCCACAAAGGGATTTTCAAAAGAAAGGAGGGCAGTTCGAGGGTTGAAGCACCAAGGTACAAGGCAAGACTGGTGGCTAAAGTTTTACACAGTGGGAGGAGATAGATTACAATAAGGTGTACTCTTCAGTGGTGAAACATAGCTCTATCAGGGTCTTACTTTTTAGTGGCTCTTCATGACTTAGTTCTAGAGTAGTTAGATATGAAATCTGTATTCTTACATGGTGAGTTAGAAGAGTAGATTGATATGAGTTCACTGCAGAATTTATCATTCTGGGTAAGGAAAATCATATTTTTTTACTTAAGAAATTTTTATATCGATTGAAATATTCACCTAGGAAATGGTATAAAAGATTTGATACATTCATGATCCAGAAGTTCATACAATAGTTATGTGTATTACAAAAAACTTGAAACTGGTTCTTTTACATATTTGTTATTGTACCCGAAATCCCACCAATGTAATGATGGCATCTAACCCAACCCACTAGGTAAGGCAAACTGTACGAGTTACTACTACAATGAGAAATCATCAATATTATAAATAAAACTGCAAAAGAATTTTAATACAACTACCCCAAGTACTAGTAGTACAAGTCATGAGCCACTATAATTTAGATTTACAACGTTGGTAAAAAGAATAAATATAATATCTGTTTGAAGGTTACATAAATAGAAATGAGGTCCTAATCTACCATGAATAAATGGTAGCTCGAATCGGGAACACTGGTTCGTCTTTAATGCAAAGCTCCATCTTCTACAACTACTCAGCTCCAGAATCTACACACAAGGTGCAGAAGTGTAGTATAAGTACAGCCGACCCCATGTACTCAGAAATTATCTTGACTAACCTCAAAGAAGTAGTGACGATGTATTTAAGTCAAAAGATACTCATTTTGCAGAACCTGTGGATCTCAATAACATGTAAAACGTAGAAAAAATATTCTAGAAAGACAATTAAGGAATAGAGAATATCAACGGTAAATGTGCATAACTGGGATAGGATAATAAACAAATCTACCAATTAGACATGTTCAACAAATATAACTTGCACCAACCCCGCTCACAAAGTTTTATGCACCATATAATATGTGTGCTCAATACTTATACATGACTGTAAACCTGTGCCTGACATGATCCGATCTCGTATCAATTACCAAATAACATGTTCAAGAAAACTTTTCAAGAATCAATATATCAACAACAACAACAACAAGAATCACGATATCAATGTACATAAAGTGACGAGTGTGTGCACGATCTTATATGTGAAAATTGACCAATTTTAAACTCTTATGTTGCTTATAAGCATTTAATTGATGTTGTTATTAATTATTCTATCTTTTGTTGTTAATTATATTCTTACATGTTTAATTGAAGTTGTTGTTACATGTTCTACTTTCCATTGTCGAGTTTTCCCTTATATGCATTTATTAGTAGTTGTTGTTAGATGCTATTGTTTCCCTTGTTAAGTTATTCTCATGCATTTAGTTGTAGATGTCATCTCATGCTATCTTCTTCATTGTTAAGTTTATGTTATACATTAGAATTTGAAGTTGTCGTTTCATGGAAATATCTTCATTGTTGAGCTATTGAAGTTGTAGTTGTGGAGATCTATTTACATGTTTGTGGTTATAATTGTTGGTTATTGGAATACCTATCCTTGTTGAATTATTTCTGTTCATTTTGTTGTTGTTGAAATTCTTGTACATATTGTGGTTGATCCGTGAGCTATGCGTTAGGATGAGATTGATATATTTGATTTTGGCAATATTGTTGCATATGGACACGTGTGGTGTGAGTTGATTATTGTGTTGTGATATTGATATGCATGTAATGGTATAAGGGTGGGCATTGAAACAAATATAGTGAGATAAGGTGTGATTTATACACATATTGCTAGTAAGGAAATTACTTGAAGCCACACGGTGAGATAACGGGGCTAAAATACATGTAGCTATTTCGAAAAATTATTTTTAAAATAAATGCAAGGTTCATGCGGTGATATAAAGAAGATTGTGATTGTGAATTCTGAAATGTGGAAATGAGGTGTAGTACCTCGATGTAATTCTAGTTGCAAATTCTAATTGGAAAGGCTCGTTGCTTTGAATGGTTATTGTACTGTTTTCCTTAAATTCATCTCACTCATATTTTGACCGTATTTGATCAATTGTTGATTTTATTAGATGTTCACTTTTTGTTGTCATTTGTTTCTTTCATTTTTATTGTTAGCCTGCTTTTATAAATTGATTATTTCTCATTTATTGCCTTCGCTTCCATGTTATTAGATTATATTGATATTTTGCACAAGTTTTTTATATCTAGTAGGTGTCTTGACCTGGCCTCATCACTACTCTACCAAGGTTGGGCTTGATATTTACTAGGCACCATTGTGGTGTACTCATGTTACACTTCTGTATATTTTTATGCAGATCCAGGTGCTTTTGCTCGTGTCGGATGCCAGTGAGTTGACCTAGATATTTTGGGGAGTTCAAGGTATAGCTGTTTGATGCTCGTAGGCCTCAGAGTCACCTTTTGCTATTATTTTGCTATTGTTTACCTTCACGTCAAAAATATATTGTATTTATAGATTAATATTGTACCTCTTTGAGCTTATGAATCCGTACTACAAATAATTTATGAAATTAAACTAATAAATATCACAACAAAAACAAAATGGAACAATGGTGATATAATTCTCAAAACTAATGTTATTTCCGCTATATACTCAATATGTGTTAGGCTTGTCTACTCTTTGAGATTAGGTGTCATCAGGACTACTACATGTAAACTTTTGGGGTCGTGACAAGTTGGTATCATAGCTATACGTTCATAGGAGATACGAGTCATAAGCAAGTTTAGTGGAGTCTTGCAGATTGGTATGGAGATATATGTACTTATCTTCGAGATGCGACGGAACTATTAGGAAATTCCACTTCTTTGATTCCTTATCGTGTGGATTTGTTTATTTCAGAATCTAAGCCTTTGTCTTTTTATTATCTTACAAATGGTGAGGACATGCATTAGCGGTTCAGCTGCGTAGATACCCGCGCCACTTGCTAGAGCCACGAAAGGATGGGTTCGAGGTAGAGGTCGAGGAGGGGCACGCACTACAGCAAAATCACCTGCTACAGTAGCTACTAAAGAACCACCAGTAGCTCCGGTTGTGGAGCAGGCACCTAAGATGCCTGCTACTACCCCTGCATTTCAAGAGACATTAGCACACTTCCTGAGCATGTTCGGTACTTTAGCTCGGGGGGGTTTGATCACGGTTGCACTAGATACATCTCAGGCTAGGGGAGGAGCTCAGACTCTGATTGCCTGTATTCTCGAGCAGTGGTCCATCTTGATCTCGATTATGGAGTTTTACCAGCATGGCCCATTGTCTCGGTTCAGCCTGAAGTCAGGCTACAGGCATTTGAGGAGAAATAGAGGAGACTTGACAAGTTCAAGAAGTATAACCCTCCTACTTACTGTGTCGTAGTTACTTAGGATGTGCAAGGTTTTGGCAAAATGGCCTAAATGGCACTTATACTTGTGTCAATTTGTCATGTCGGTCCTCTTACTTCACTTTTTTTTGTCCAGACACTTTAACTTGTTCAAAATTTATTTTAAACACCTCTGATCGTGTGTGTATCTCACTTTCTTGACGTGGATGACACATCATATTCCACATTATTTTTTATATTTTATCTATTAAAAACACTTATTATGTATTACTTTTGTAAAGAAAAAGAAAAAGAAAATTAATGCCTCCATCTCAACTCTCTTCCCTAGAATTCACAGATTTCTTTTTCTCAGTAAATGTCAAAATTAAATGAAAACAGTAGTAAGGGATATTTAGGAATTGGGAAAGCCATAGTAGAAGCTCTTCTAAACCTTGTTGCTGACAAGAACCTATGGCTGGAGTGCCATAAAAATGGCCTAAAGAATATCCACCGTTTCTCATGGCCAGAGCACTGTCGGAATTACCTCTCCCATGTTCAACCTCTGCCAATCGTCTTGAGGTCATGAAGCCAACTCTTGAAGAACCTATGAATGAATCACTAAGAGATGCTTAAGACCTTTCTCTTAAGTTTTCCATTGATGTGGAATTCAAAGCCAATGGGGAGCTTGATATGGCAAGAAGGCAGGAGGAATTTGTGGAGAAACTCTCCCGGAAAGCTAATTCAATTAACAAGCCTATTGTTAGCTACTGCCCAGGGAGAAGGCAGATCTTATATGTAGTGGCAACTGGCTGGGGCAGTAAGAAAAAATAAGAAGAAGCGTACAGTGGGACGAAAAGGGGAAGGGGGGAAGAAGAAAGGCAGAGGGGGGGGGGGGACGAAGAGGGAGGAACAGAATTTTTTGGTTTTTTGTTTTTTTCTCTTATTTAATTTTCATTCTTATTTTAATAATCTTTTTCTTTTTATTTTAATTATTTATGGTTCAAAATTTCATATTCACGCTCATTATCTGCGTGAATTACACCCACTTTGTCCAACTCAACCATTATTATGCCACATGTGCTTGGTCAATGGTCAGAAGGGTTTAAAATAAAAATTTTGAACAAGTAAAAGTGTCTGGATAAAAAAAGGTGAAGTAGGAGGAACGTCATGACAAAGTGGCACAAGTATAGGTGCCATTTAGGCCATTCTGCCCAAGGTTTTATAGACAAGTGTCACCATATTATTCATACCATGGGTATTGTGGAGGTGAGCGGAGTCGCCTTTACTATGTTACAGTTGTCAGGAGCAGCCTACATATGGTGGTAGACTTATAACGAGGGTAGGCAAATTGATACCGCACCACTCACTTGGACTTAGTTTTCAGATATGTTTTTGAGAGAGTTCGTCTCATAGACCCTCCGGGATGTATGGCACGTAGAGTTTGAGCAGCTACATCAGGCAACTATGACGGTGTTAGAGTATGCCATCAGGTTCAGTGAGTTGTCCTGTCATGCACCCTCTTCGGTTGCTACAATCAGAGATCGAGTCTGCATAGTTATTAAGGGGGTTAGATTCATCATGGTTTGGGAGTTGGACAAGGATACTCCATTTCTATAGGTTATGGAGATTGCTCGCTGGTTGGAGAGTATACGGGGCCAGGAGAGGGAGGATAGGGAGGCCAATAGGCCTCGAGATTCTAGAGGATTTAGCGGTGCATGCGCTCCAGTTACAGCTCATCATAGAAGAGGTTATTTGAATCAACCAATTTATTTAGCAATTCCAGCTACTCACAGTGCTCCAACCATTTTGAGGTCTCATGTCGCCCATTATGCACAATCACTTTCTAGTACACCTTCTATATAGGGTGCCTTCAGTGGTAAGTCTAGTCGCCCGGGTCTGACTCAGTTTCAGTAGATACACCCACCGAGATGTTGTTTCGAGTGTGGTGACACAAGGCATATGGTGAGGGACTATTCTAGACTTAGGAGGGGTTTACCTCCATAGACTCTACAGGTTCCACATATTCCACAAGGTCCACATGATTCACAGGACATGGTTGCCGCTCCAAATGCCGGTCCACCTGCACTGCCAGCTAGGGGTGGAGGTCAGGTAGAGGTCATCCTAGAGGCGAATGCCAGGCCCGTTTCTATACTTTTTTGGGTAGGACCGAGGTGGTTTCTTTTGATGATGTCATCACAAGTATTGGTCCGATCTATCATAGGGATACCTCAATTTTATTTGATCCGGGTCCACGTACTCATATGTGTAATCTTATTTTGCTTCCTATTTGGATATATCTTGTGATTCTTTGAGTGCTCATATATATGTGTCGATGCCTGTGGGATATTCTATTATAGTAGATCGAGTTTATCGGTCGTGTTTGGTCATTATAGAGGGTTATGGGACCAGGGTTGACCTTCTGCTACTGAGCAGAGTGAAATTTAACGTAATATTGGGCATAGATTAGTTGTCGCCATATCACGCTATTCTGGATTGTTATGCCAAGACTATAACATTGGCTATGCCAAGGTTGCCATGGTTGGAGTAGAGAGGTACATTGGACTATTTTCCTAGTATGGTTGTGTCCTTTCTGAAGGCATAATGGATGGTTGAGAAAGGGTGTGAGGAATTTCTAGCCTTTGAGAGGGATGTCGGTGCTGATACTCTTACCGTTGAGTCAGCTCCAATAGTGAGAGATTTCCCAGACGTTTTTCCAGGAAAGCTACCGGGCATGCCACTTGGTAGGGACATAAATTTTGGAATTGATCTGGTACTGGGCACTCATCCTATTTCTATTCTACCTTATCGTATATCACAACGGAGTTAAAGGAACAACTTCAAGAGTTGCTTCATAAGGGTTTCATCCAGCCGAGTATTTCACCTTGGGGTACTCCAGTTCTATCTGTGAAGAAGAAGGACGACTCTATGAGGATGTGTAGGCAACTAAACAAAGTTACAATCAAGAATAGGCACCCACTACCATGCATTGATGACCTATTTGATCTGCTTCAGAGTGCTAAAGTATTCTTGAAGATTGATTTGAGGTGGGGATACCATCAACTGAAGATCTGGGATTTAGACATTCTGAAGACGACTTTCCAGACTCGTTATGGCCACTATGAGTTTTTAGTGATGTCATTCGGGCTGATCAATGCCTCAGCAACATTTATACACTTGATAAATAGTGTATTCCAGCCATATATTGATTCATTCTCTAATGTGTTCATTGAAGATATATTGGTATATTCTCGTAGTCGGGAGGATAATGAGGAACACTTGAGGAGCGTGCTCCAAACCTTGAGGGAGAATAAGTTATATGCAAAATTCTCCAAGTGTAAGTTTTGGCTTGATTCAGAGGAATTTTTGGGCCACTTAGTGTCTAGTGATAGGATCAAGGTGGATCCAAAAAAGGTAGAGGTAGTTCAGAGTTGGCCTAGACCATCTTCAACAGCCGAGATTCGGAGCTTCTTGGGTCTAGCATATTATTAACGCTATTTCGTGGAGGGTTTTTCCTCCATCGCAGCTCCTTTGACTAGATTGACCTAGAAAGGTGATCCTTTCAAATGGTTAGATGAGTGTGAGATGAGCTTTTAGAAGCTCAAGACTGCATTTACTACAGCCCCAGTGTTGGTATTGCCTACATGTACAAGATCTTACATAGTGTATTGTAATGCATCACATATTGGGCTTGGCATAATGTTGTTGCAGGACAATAGGGTGATTGGCTATGTGTCTCGATAGTAGAAGGTTCATGAGAAGAATTACCATATGCATGATTTAGAGTTGGCAGATATTTTTCACGCATTGAATATTTGGAAGCACTATCTATTTAGCGTTCATTATGGAATCTATACCGACCATCAGAGTCTCCAGCACATGTTCAAGCAGAAAAACCTTAATTTGCGGCAATAGAGAAGATTAGATTTGTTGAAAGACTATGATATCACAATGTTATATCATCCGGGGAAGGACAATGTGGTGGCCGATGCATTGAGTAGGAAGGCTGAGAGCATTATAGTTTGGAATATTTACCGGTAGCAAAGAGGCCACTTGGTGTGCATGTCAGGGTTTGGACAACCAGTTCCTGAGATTGGATGTTGTGGAGCCTATCCGGGTTCTTGCTTGTGTTGTGGCACAATCATCGTTGTTGGAGCATATCAAGGCCCGCCAATTTGATGACCCTCACCTGAATGGTGTTGTGGGACATGGTGCAACTGGGTGGTGCTAAGGACGTTGCGATTGGTGATGATGGCATTATATGGCTACAAGGCTGGATTTTTGTTCCAAATATGTATGGGTTGAGCGATTTGATCCTTTAGGAGGTTTATAGCTCGCGCTATTCCATTCACCCAGGTGACACAAAGATGTACCGTGACTTTAAACATTATTGGTGGCGACAAATGAAGAAAGACAATGTTGTTTATGTCTCTCGACGTTTGAATTGTCAACAGGTGAAGTATGAGCATTAGAAAATAGGAGGGTTGATTCAGATATTAGAGATACCGAAGTGGAAGTAGGAGCGCATCATGATGGATTTTGGGGTAGTCTTACCACGGACCTTAAAGAAATATGATGCAGTTTGGGTTATTGTAGACCAGTTCACTAAGTTTGCATACTTCATTTCGGTGATGACTTCTTATTCTTCAGAGAGGTTGGCTCAGATCTACATCTGGGAGATTATCCATCTGCATGGCATGCCTATTTCCATCATTTCTGACAGAGAAACATAGTTCACATCGCATTTTTGGAGAGCCAAGCAACGTGAGATGGGCTCGCGAGTCGAATATGACATTCCATCCCTAGACGGATGGGTAGTCCAAACGCATTATTCAGATTTTGGAGGACATTCTATGTGCCTGTGTTATTGATTTTGGGGGTTCATGGGATAGGTTTCTACCTCTCGTAGAGTTCACCTACAACAACAACTATCAGTCGATCATCTAGATGGATCTTTATAAGGCCTTATATTGGAGGCAATGTCGTTCTTTGGTTGGAGGTATTGAGCCAAGGGGGACTAGATTATTGGGCACTGATTTGGTTCGGGGTGCCTTGGAGAAATTCAATTTGATTCCGGATCGACTTTTTACTATCCAGTCCAGGCAGAAGAGTTATGCTGATCAGAGGGCTCCTAATGTTGCATTCATGGAGGGTGAGAGAGTTTTGCTTAGAGTGTCACCCATGAACGGTGTGATGAGGTTCGGAAAAAAAGACAATTTGAGCCCTCGCTATATTGGTTCTTTTAAGATCCTAGAGAGAGTGGGTGATGTAGCCTACAAACTTACATTGCCACATAGCTTATCGGCAGTTCATCGGGTTACTAGGTTTTTATGTTACGTAAGTAATATGGTAATCTATCACATGTATTAGATTTCATCTCAGTCTAGTTAGATAAGGATTTGACTTATGTTGAGGAGCCAGTGGTTATCCTGGATAGGCACGTCCAGAAGTTGAGGTTAAAGAGCATTGCTTCAGTGAAAGTACAATGGAGGGGTCAACCAATCGAGGAGGTGATTTGGGAGACCGATCACGACATGCAAAGCCGTTATCCACACTTTTTTGGCAGTTCAGGTATGTCTCTATGCACGCTCGATGATGAACGTTCGATTTAAGAGGGATAGAATGTAACCACCCAACCGGTCATTTTGTGTATTTGAGACATTTTTCCCCTTTTGATGCTTCACACATGTGATTTCATGGTTTTATGACATTCAGGGAGGATTGGTTTTGAGTTGATTTGGACCCTTTGGTTCTTGGTTTAGAAGCATATGTTGAGAATATTTAACGAGACCTAATTATTGTGAAAACAACACTGGAATGGTGTTTTGAATTCTCCGGTAGGTTCATTTTATGTTTTTAGACTTGGGCGTATGTCCGAAATTGAATTCAGAGGTCCCTAGATTTATTGGACTTGTTTTGTCGAAAGTTGACAATTTGATGTTTAGAAATTACCTTAAGTTTGACCGTAGGTTGTCTTTATGACTATTGGGTTTGGATTTTAGTTTTGGGACTTGAAATAGGTCCATTTTTCTATTTGAAACATGCCTGTAAAATTTGGTGTAATTCGGAGTTGATTTTATAGGATTCAAACGTTTGGTTGCAATTCTAGTGGTTATTGAGTTTCCTTTTGAATTTCATGCATTTTGATGCTTGATTCATAGTTTCGTATATTATCTTGGTGCTTTGATCGTGCAAGCAAGTTCGTATGATATTTTTAGATGTGTGTGGATATTTGGTATGGAGCCCTGAGGGCTCGGTGAGTTTTGGACGCATTTCAGATTGGATTGAGCTAGTTACAGGTTGTTGGTGTGCGGGTGTTGCAGTTGTCGCAATTCCAAGCACTAGTATCGCAATTGCGATAATGAAAAGGGGGCCTCAGGTGTGGCATTTGCAAAACCTTGATCTTATTTGCGATGATTTGGCTGGGCTGAGTTGGCTCGCATTTGCAACTAATAGGTTGCATTTGTGAGAGGAGGAGACGTTGCAAAATGTAAAGTCATTGTCGCATTTGCGACATTCATCTAGTTTGTCATGCCCTGCATTTGCGAGTCCTTTTCGCATTTGCGAGGTTTCTCAATTTCAAACCCAGTGTTGCAATTATGACGTCTGCACCTTAACAAAAGGGCTGGAAAGATGATTTTAAGTCTCATTTTCATAATTTAGAACACTAGACTCGGTAGGAGGCGTTTTTGAAGAGGGATTTTCCCAAAATCATTGGATAAATTATTTTAATCTATTTTTAATTACATTATATGAGAATATATAAAATTTAACAACAAATTCATGAGTCTAAGAGAAATTTTGGGAATTTTTGTGTATGTTTTGAAAAATAAAAATTAGGGATTTGAGTGTCGAATTGGACTCAGATTTTAAAACAAAACATATATATTGACTCGTGATGTTATGGGTAGTCGAGATCTACCTTTGGACTCAGGATTTGACCGGAAAAGCCCGGGGTTGACTTTTGTTGACTTTTGGAGAATTGTAAAAAGATTATAGCTTTATGAATCGTAATTGATTTTTCTTGCATTTTATGATGATATTAAGTGGTTTTTGGTTAGATTTGAGTCGTGCGGTGGCGACTTTTAAGGGAAAGCCATTTTAGAGTGTTGATTTGGCCTAGTTGAGGTAAGTATCTTGTCTAACCTTGTGTGAAAGAACTACCCCTTATGATTTGGTTTGATTGTACCATTTGAATTATTAGAATGACGTGTACATAAGGTGACGAGTGTGTACACAGGCTTATATGTGAAAATTAACCGGTTTTAGACTCTTATATTACTTATAAGCAATTAATTGAAGTTGTTATTAGATGTTCTATCTTTCGTTGTCAAGTTTATTAGTTGTTATTAGATGTTCTATCTTTCGTTGTCATGTTTATTCTTACATGTTTAGTTGAAGTTGATGTTACATGTTCTAGTTTTCGTTGTCGAGTTCTCTCTTATATGCATTTATTATTAGTTGTTGTTACATGCTATTCTTTCCTTGTCGAGTTATTCTCATGCATTTTGTTGTAGATGCCATCTCATGCTATCTTTTTTATTGTTAAGCTTATGTTATGCATTTGAATTTGAAGTTGTCAGGTCATGGAAATATCTTCATTGTTGAGAGTTATTTACTATTGAATTTATAGTTGTTGAGAGCTATTTACATGTTTCTGGTTGAAATTATTGGTTATTGGAATACCTATCGTTGTTGAGTTATTTATGTTCATTTTGTTGTAGTTCAGGATCTTGTACATATTATGGTTGAGTTGTGGGCTATGCGTTAGATGACATTGGTATTGTCGATGTTGGCAATGTTGTGGCATATGAGAATGTGTGGTGAGAGTTGATTATTGTGTTGTGATATTGATATGCATGCAGTAGTATAAAAGTGGGTATTTAAACACATGTGGTAAGATAAGGTGATATTTATATGTGTTTTGGTAGTAAGGGAATTACTCGAAGCCACGCGGTGAGATAAGGGGGCTAAAACGCATGTACTTTTTCGAAAAAATATTTTTAAAATAAATGCAAGGCTCACACGGTGATATAGGAAAAATGTGATTGTGAATCGTGATATGTGGACACGAGGTGTGATACCTTGGTGTGATTCTTGTTGTACATTCTAAATTGGAAGGGCTGGTTGCTTTGAAGGGTTATTGTACTGTTTTCCTTAAATTAATTTCACTCGTATTTTGACCATATTTTATCAATTGTTACCTTTATCAGATGTTCACTTTTTGTTGTCATTTGTTGCTTTCATTTTCATTGTTAGCCTGGTTTGATAAATTGCTTATTTTTCATTTATTTCCTTTGCTTCCCCGTTGTTATATTATATTGATATTCTGCATAGGTTGTTATGTCAAGTATGTGTCTTGACCTGGTCTCGTCACAACTCTACCGATGTTAGGCTTGATACTTACTAGGTACCGTTGTGGTGTACTCATGCTACGCTTCTGCATGTTTTTGTGTAGATCCAGGTACTTCTGCTCGTGTCGGATGCCAGTGAGTTGACCCAGATATTTTAGAGACTTCAAGGTATACTTACTTGACGCTCGCATGCCTCGGACTTAACTAATGGAATAATACATAAAATCAAGTAGAACACACAATCAAATAAGGCATAGAGTGAGCTAGAATCTACCCTCAAGTATGAATACACATGGCATATGTATATACGCTCGTCGCCTCCTATATACATCATCCCCGCATGTAGCAAACAATATCAATTATATGGAAAAATTGTCTCAACCAAAGTTAGGTAAGATACTTACCTCAAATGAGCAAAATCAAATGTCTAAAAATGCCTTCCCATGCAAGAACGGCTCAAATCTAGCTCAAAACAACAACTCAATAACATTAAATAATGCAATAGGAATCAAACCCAAATAACAAATATCGAACAGTTAATCAAATACTCAAAATTAACCAAAAAGTAAACTCGAGCCCACATGCCTGAAACCTGAAACCAATACTAAAACCTAATAACCCATAACCTACCAAGTCCAAATATATAATTAGTTTCCAAATTCAACTTCAATTTTATATTCAAAACCACAAAATTCATTCTCTTAAGTTCAAGCCAAAAACTCCCAATTTCTTCTCATCAAATCCTTGATTTACGTATATAATAATCCATGGTTAAACAAAATATATATAAAACACAAATATAAAAATTCCTTAACCTCATGATTTGGGCATTTATCTCCTCTAAAATCGCCTTACGTGTGCTTCAAGAACTCAAAATGTGAAGATGATGAAATTTAAATTCAGAAATTGGATGTTTTAAAGCCACGCCAGTCGTTCTTTTTCACAATTGTGGTTACCAACCTCGCGATCACGGTTCAAAAACTGTCCAACATCATTTTACCCTTCGCTATCTCAACCAAGAAGCACTACGATCGCGATGAATAAACTTTTATAGTACTTGCGTAACTCTTTCTAGACAGTCTCTAGTGCAACGACCATTTCTGAAAATTAGACACAAAGGATACAACTTTCATTTTCTATATCACTTTAAATTCCTTATAGATTGCATGATATAAGCTCCTGATGTCAGCCTAGTGACACTAGAAAATTTTTCTTTGCGATTGCAAAATGTCCCTTTGCGAACGCAATTCACAACTCTAGAACTGCATTTTACTTTTCACGAACGCGGACCAGAGCTCTACGATCGCGATGTACACACTTGTAACCTAAACCAGCAGTTGAAAAGTGCCTAAAAATGGTCTGAAACCATCCCGAAACTCACCCGAACTCCTTAAGACCATGTCCAATCATACCAACAAGTCCAAATACCTAATCCAAACTTATCCAAGATCTCGAAACACAAATAACATCAAAATTAAGAATCGAAGATTAAGATCATTCTCATAACTTTCAATCCTTTAAACTTTGTCGAACACATATGAATCCTACCAAATCAACTCAAAATAAAACCAAACTTTGCACACAAATTCCAAACGACACATTGTACCCCTTCCAAGTTGCGATATAACAATATTAATTGTATACGGCGAAATCATAAGGTCTAAATTCTTGCTACCGAGCACTTCAGAAGAATACCTAGAGACCTCGAGGACGCGAAGCTGTGACCGAGTTCCCTCCCTCGAAGCTCGTCGAGGTCTGACTTAAAGAGGACGTAGATCGATGCTAGAGTAAAATGGGGAATTCCCAAAACACAGGGCTAAGTCTGACAAAGCCGGCCTACCCAGAGCCTGTATCAAGGCGTCGTGTCTGGTCGTCTCATCTAAATGCTTTTACAATTAATGTATTTTGTACTTTGGCGGGATTCTCATCCTATATAAAGGGGATCCTCACCACTTTGTAAGGGGATGTTGTGGCTCCAACTATTCTACACAAGATCAATAACAACTCTCTCCCTCTTTTCTCTCTAACTTACTCGCTCGAGACTACCTCTTTCATTTATTGCTTTCATACTCTTCTTCATTTATTGCTTGGTATTGGCCATAAAGAGCCTCCTTTAATTATATCCTAACTATTAGCTCTTCCCTGATTATCCCCGATAGCTCAAGCCCGAGCCTAGGCATCGGCCTCGAAGCCCCTCATCGGTCTGTCTGAGGCCCGGACAGCAAGCCCCTCGGTTTGATTATAGCCCTGTTTTAGTTCGTATTTCGTTGTTAAGCTTCACATATCTAGCATCGACCGCTCTAACAACTAGCATAAAAATAGATCACATATTTTTAGAGTCCCATCAACAAATTTAATTGTTATTACCATTTTCACGGTAAATATTAGCCGACAGCCACAAAGTAAATTCACGGTCAAAATTATGAAATTTCTAAACTTTCAAATTTCTAACTTTCAGCAAATAGAGCTAAATCAACCTAGGAACCTTCAATCCAAATCCGTACCTATTGAGACCATCAAAACATGAATCTGAGGTTGTTTACTCACAAGTCAAACTTTGGTCAACTCTTTAATCTTAAAACTTCTAAATTGAGAATTACTCTTCCGAATAAATCCCAACTTTTCGAAAATCAAAACCAACCATGCTCGCAATTTGTAATACATCATACTACTCAAGACTTCAAACTGCCTAATAGAATGTCAATGCATGAAACGACCGATCAGGTCATTACATTCTCCCCCACTTAAACTTACGTTCTTCCTCGAACGTGCCGAGAGTTGTTCCAAAGCTATCAAATCACTGTAAAAACTCACCATACACATACCTATATAGGTGACCCCATGTAATCTCAAACCATATAAGCCTGTCAACACAACCTAATTGAAGATTCTTTCTTTTACCTTAATCCATTAGCCTTAGAACAAAACTCCACTATCCGAAGTTCCTTGTAATATCTGATTCTCACATATACACTACATTAATCGAAATGAAATGCATCCCCATAACCATATTCCAAGATATAATCACACGATGTACCAATAACTCATGTACTAATTGTAATATCTTCAAACTGTAATAGGTTCTCATTACAAAATATGGTACCAACAACATACATCATATTATACAAAACCTTGTTCAAAACCTTCACAACACAAATAATGATGAGGCAATACGTAGAACTCATTACCACTCTTCAGATCAAAATGGCGTGGAGCGCTCTCACCCCACAAAAACCATCTCCAAATTCTTAGCTGACTAATGACATTATTCTTCTAAATATAACTTATCCAAGTCTAATTACTCTAATTCCAAGTCAAATAACCTCATCTCATCCGGTACAAATTGCTCGACCGACATGCCACACCTAATGCCACTTAGAGCCACATATTATGCATTCCGCACCCAATAAGCAACAAATTGAATATAACTGATGATATAAAGAGAACCAATTGAGAGAACTATCTGACAAGTCCAATAGGTACAACCCTAACGAAACCCTAATATGAATCCATCCCACAAAGGAGAAGCAAAACACACAAAATGACCACAAAGAATCTCATACTAATATAACCTCAGTGCGACCACATGTGTATTAATGGAAAAACACGTGAAATGCATGCCCACAACTATTGAGAAATGGATAGCACAATATACCGCCGATAGGAAAGGAATGATTAAGGTGCAATAAGCAAATGAACATCCAAGAGCCATATCATTCCCAATCTCACCACCAGGCCTAAATAGAACCACATCAAACGTGTGAATAACCAAGCAATCTCATAACCCATCATTGCATAGGAGAGAAACATATGAAACAAGTTTGGGAACATATAATATCCTCTCCGCCCGATGATACACCCATAATAAAGATGTGCAAGAGTGAGAAAATCCAATATGATGTACGATACATATTCTCATTAGGCCTACCAATGCCTCCACCCCCCACCCCCCCAAAATCAATCTTGATCATCCTAAAATAGGTAAATAATCTTCCAAAAGTCCACAATAACTTATCCATAACATATACCCTTAGTTTTCTATCTCGCATATTTCATAGTCCACAACCATGTAGTAGTTTACCTTTAGAACATCCAGTTTCTAAACCTCAAAAAAACAAGAATCTCCATATTAGATACCAACTCCACCAGTCAATAACTAATACATCACTCATACAGAATCATCTTACAAAAAATACTCACATAAATCTCATGCACTATGTAGCAAAACCTGAATCTCAAAAGCCAACAACCAGGTGATTTACCATAATAGTAGTCAAGGATCCGCAATTTAGTACACAATGTGTCTTCTACAATCTACGCTCTTCTCAAGCGACTCTAGATAGTGCTAGAATCCTCTATGATAGGTTATAAGTACCTTGGACATAAGTACTTTACTTTATGTTTTGATGATCTAACAAACGTACCATCCAAAACTAGATACGGAACCTGTTACACATCTACAAGACCTTAAGATCACAAAGTTCCAGGTTGGGAGCTGAATCAAAGGACTTGTAGGAGTTGACCATAGAAGAGCTGGTTGGAAATCTGAAGACCTACGAGATGAAGAGGAAGATAGACAGTAAAAGAAGATAACTAAAAAAAGAAAAGAATCTGGTACTCAAAGCTGATAGCAATGACTCAAGTAAGGAAGAGCGGAAGGAACATCTGAGAGAACAGGTCCCTACCAGTTCCCGAGGAGACTATATGAAGCCAACTCTCTAGTAGGAAAGTTGCTGCCTGCACACGCTATTGTACATGAACAGTGTAGCAGTCAACTTTCTGTGGAAGACTTTTTACTTACCTTGCTTACATCATTGTAAGTGATGTCACACACGTATAAATACAATCAAGGAAGGTAAAATGACTTACTTCATGAGAGAATAAGATAAAGGACCTAAAGCATGTCTGGTACAATCATTTAAGTTAATCGACTCAAGATAATCTGGGCAATGTGCTTTAGATTCACAGAAACAAGATTAGGGACCTGATACCTTGGTGTTCTCCACACAGAAGTATAAGTCAACTATACATCTAGAAAGCAACTACAGAAAGTGACTACCTACAATAGTGCAGCAGACAGTGCAGCAGTCACTTCCCATTGAGATTGGACATCACTAAGGTAATGTCTTTTGTAGTATAAACCTTATGCAAGGCACAAGATTCAGGTTCCAGGACTTGCAAAATCAGAAACAAAAATTCTCCCTCATGACGTGCAACAACCTCTCTCAAGAACAAAGCTCCTGCAACCTCAAGGACCTGATCCAAGATCGAAGATATCTTAAGTCCTTAGGTTTGTTGGTCTTTTTTATTTGTTCTTCATTATAACTCCTATCTTGCTTTCTTAGAAGCTATTTTTAGGAAACCCAAAATCCGTAAACTCTTCAGTTTATGTTGTGACTAGGTTTAGTCATAAGTTAAAGGCTTTGTAACTAGAGAGTTGCAAAGTGGCTTGTAATAAGTGTTATTACAAGTTAGAGTAAGTAAAAGCCTTTGTAACTGTAGAGTGACAAAGTAGCTTGTGGTGAGAGCATCACAAGTTAGTTAAATTCTTAGTAACTAGGGAGTCACAAAGTGGCTTGTGGTAAGAGTACCACAAGTTAGTTGAATTCTTTGTAATAGAGTCATTGCAAAGTGATTTGTAATAGGTGTTTACAAGTTAGTGAACTTGAAATCCTACAAGTGTAGGTCGTGGTTTTCGTCCCCTTGAGTTGGGATTTTTCCACGTAAAAATCCTCTGTGTTCTTTACTTACTGTCGTGCTACTTTGGAACAATTAGAGAACCTAATTCCCTATACTGGTTGGTTTTAGAGTCAGTTGCTTATAGTGGGAGCTGATAGAGAATATGGTTCTCTATACAGTAGGAACTTATCATGTGTCTCATTTACATACTGGTTCAATAGTTAGCATTGTGAGAACTGATATAGGACCAGATCGCTATACAGTTCAGGTCATTTGTATCTTCAGTGGAAACTCATAGAGAATCCAGTTCTCTATACAGTCTGGTGGACGCTTAGTTTCTAACAATTGGTATCAGAGCGGGTTCTTTCTAAAAGGTTAACACCTAGAAAGGATCTACATGGTTGCTCCACCAAACATCAAGGATTGTCAATCAACCAATAGACCACAATGATTTCAAAAGATGGGTCGCAAAAATAGTAGTATCCCAGTGAAAGGAAGTTCCAGCAGGAATTCCAAAAGAAAATGATTGTTGTCATAAGTGTGGAAAGTCTGGACACTTCATCAAAGACTGCCCATTTCTGAAACAAGACCATAACAAACACAACTCTGCCAAAGTTGTAAAAAGGAACCTGGTTCCTGACAAACGATTCAGCCGAAAAAGTGCAGATGACAATGTTGTGAAGCAAGCTCTTGCTGCATGGGGAGTCTCCTCCAGTGAATCAGAAGAGGAACCAGATGCAGGAAATAGCTCCATGATGGCAATGCAAAATGAAGATGATTCATTATTTGCATTGATGGCTCAGTCCAATGAGTATGAAGAGGATGACAATGATGAGATAAATTTTAGGGATGTTCAGAGAAATCTGAAGTCCTACTCTTCGAAGAAATTAATGTCATTAGCAAATGTTCTAATTGATACATATTATAGTTTTGTTAATGATAATTATGCCCTAATCATAGAGCTAGGAGATGTTGAACAATCTAGTAATGATTTGATGGTAGTGGTTGTTGACTTGAAGAAAACCATAGAGAACCTTAGCAAAGAGAAGAATACTCTAGTAGAGAAAATTGCAGCGACGGAGCAAGAAATGGATGATATGGTAGTTTCCTTTGAATTAAGGGAACAAATTGAAGAAGTAACTAGAGAACACAACTTGTTGAAAACCCAAACAAAAAAATGGATGGACAACACTGAGGGAGAGGAAGTGGTTAGAAAGGCTCAACTTGATCTTGAGAGTGATCTTAAGAAAATTAAAACATGTCTTGTTGTTGAGCTTGAAAAGAATAGACAACTTCAGGAGGATTTAAAAAGGATTAAAAATGATCTTGATAAGTCACTAAAATGGACCCGGTCCTCTGATATGATAACGTCTATATACAGGAGTAATGGTAGAAACAGGCAAGGTATCGGGTTCCCAAAGGCTAAAACCTCTTATAATCCGCATAGGAAGTATGTAACTATGGCTGATAATAGGTTGTGCACTCACTGTGGTCAAACTGATCATCAAAAGGACTCTTGTAAAGTTAAAACTCAGTCATTGCAAAAAAACAAAGTTTTTGTTGGAAAGAGGCATACTGATGAGGAACCTAGTTCTCTGAAAAAGAAAATATGTGCTGCCTGCATGGGCAAAAAGAAGTTTGATCTGCCCGTTCTATCATTATAAGGGACCCAAGTTGGCTTGGGTTCCTAAGTCTAATCATTGACTTAAGTGTGCAGGGAACAGTGAAAGGGAGAAGTCAACAGTGGTACATGGATACCGATGGCTCGAAGCTCATGACTGGAAGAACAAATTATTTCCTTTACTGAAGGCCCTGCAAGGAGGGAGTGTATCATTTGAAAATGGAAAGAAGGGATACATTCTGGGAGTTGGAAGGATCGGGAACAGTATGATTCCATTAAATAGTAGAGTACCTAGTCCTCTAAGAGATTCTACTAGGTATTTCCCAAATCTGTGACTAGGGGATCTTGGCTATTTGAGTGATGTTAATGATAATGCTGAGTTATGGCACAGAAGGCTAGGTCATACAAGTTTCACGCTGCTGAACAAGTTAGTCAAGAAATACCTGGTTCATGGTTTGCTCAAATCAAGCTTAAAGGATCACAGGGTGTGTGATGCATGTGTATAAGGAATGCAAGTCAGATCCTCTTTCAAGCCCGAAAAGGAAGTTAGTATCTCAAGACCACTTGATCTCCTCCATATTGATCTATGTGGACCTATGAGGATGCCATGTAGAGGAAGAAAGAGGTACATATTCTCATCAGTATGGATGATTACTCCAGATTTACATGGACCTTGTTCCTCAGAACTGAAGATGAGACGCCAGCCGACATAGAGGAACCTGGTCCCTCAATCACAATATCTAAAGCAGAAAATAGAGTTGTGGATATTGTACATGGAACTCCAGCTGCTGAGAAACTCAAAACAGATCAAAGACAAGAAACTCACTTACTTTCTCAGCCTTTCTCTCCCAAATAAAGCCTAGGAATATCAAGGAAGCATTGGAAGATGTTGACTGAATTACAGCTATGCAAAAAGAGCTTCGTCAACTTGAGAGGAACAGGATGTGGAACCTAGTTCCATGACCTACTGACAGAACTGTTATGAAAGCCAGGCTCCCCATGCTTAGTGTGAAAGAAATCAGGAAGGAACTTACTCATTGTACAGATCTATGTTGATGAAATCATCTTTGAAGCAACAGTTGACTCCCAATGTAAAGAATGCGCATAACTTATGGGAAGTGAGTTAGAAATGAGTACGATGGGGGAACTAAATTTATTCTTAGATATACAAGTGAAGCAAGAAGCTGCTGAAGAGATTTGATATGGAGACATCAAAATCATTGACACTCCCATCCCCACAAATACTTGTCCAGACTGGATGAACCTAGTTCCCCTATATATCAGACCATGTATATAGGTATCATAGGGTCACTTCTGTAGCAAACCAGATATTGCTTTTAGTGTGGGTCTGTGTTTCGGGTTTCAATCCAATCCAAAGGAATCTTATCTGAAAGCTGCCAAGAGAATCCTAAGATATCTCAAAGGGATGCAGGACGTGGTTCTCTACTATCCCTTGGTTGATAACTTTGACTTGATTGGTTATGCTGACGCTGATTATGCAGGCTATCTGGTGAACAGGAAAAGCACATCTCGAATGGCTCATTTCCTCAGATCATGTTTTATCTCATGAGGAAAACAAAGGATCAGGTAGCAGATATCTTTACCAAGGCGCTGTGCAGGGAACATCTTGAAAGAAATCTTCTAGAGTTGGGGTTGATCAAGCTCAACTAAGGACCTGGTTCCTCAATGATTGGCTATGTTAAGAAGGAAAGGTACAATGCTAAAAAGTATTTTTCGGCGACATCTAACTCAAATCTATATTGTTATAGGTATACACATATGGCAGTCTCAGGACAAAAACAAGTAAGAGTGACATTGCACTTCTAGGAGTCTTTGCTCAAAATTTTCAAAAACAGTCACGGAACCTGGTTCCTGTGACTCAGGTTAGTAGTTTATTCAATACTTATATGCATTTTTAAGCCGCTGAAGTGTCATGTCATCAATTTTTTCTGCCTTTCTCCTGCCTCTCCTCCTAACTATTGAAGTCCAAAATGTTAAACCTTTTTGAACTGACCCGTTGCCCCAAAAAGGCACTTCTCTATCTTACACCCAAATAAAAGCGATTCCTTTCTTCAATACCAAAATCAACCTTGTCTCAAAACAATCCTTCTTTCCAAATATGCCATAAGTGAACCCAACTCTCTCACACTCCAAAAAAAACCTAACTCCATCATAATCAAAACTCTTTATTAGATTTTGATGGAAGTTTAACTGAAAGGAAATAGGGCAGATCTAATATTCTAGAGCATGAGGCTGAAGTTGTTATTGGATTTGTGGAAGCCTTGAAGGATGGAGAAATTGGTAAATGTGAGGACTAAAGAGGACCTGATCTCTCAAGTCCTTCTCATGAAGTTAATTTTAATGATGATCTTTTTCTCCTTGAGTTCTATGTATAAACGAACTTTCGATCAGTAAAAAGGATCGATGAAAAGTAGGCTGATTGATGGTAAAGTGGTGTGAGCTGCTGATGTGATTATGGAAAAGAGAATGAAATGAAATATTTTCCTATGAGAAAGAATTTACAAAAAAGGGGGGTGGGTTGGCTGAGAAAGATGTAGAAGATGATAAGGGTAAACAGATTGAGAAGAAGAAAAAGGAGACATGGCTGCTCAAGGATAGAAAGGGTAGTGTAAGTAAGGAACCTGGTTCCTTACAGAACCAAAAGGTTGAGCCATTAGGTTTGGAAGGAGAAGCCTTTGAAGTCTCAAAGAGTGCTGTCAGGCAGAGTGATGAGTTCCAAAACTAGAATCACCTCGTTGTTCCTCCAAGTGCCAATGTTTTTGAAGAAGAAGTAATAGACTTTTATATTTTATATGATACTATGATGCTATATGTGCATGGGACTACATTTGTTATTGATTATATGGAGCTTGAGGAGAGTCTTGGTGATCTGATTGATGGTTCAACCTACTTAGTTGGTTAGGAACTTGGTCCTCGAGGACCCCCGGCAGAATAGAATGCTAAGTTGAAGGGTGAGAATGAAAGATTGAGGAAACAGGTGGAGGAACGGAGGGATAAGATGATCATTGATCAAAGGAGAGTAAATGAACGCATGGACAAGCTCATCAAAGCCTTAACCCCTTACTTTTCCTCCTGCCCAGTGATCCATATCTTTCACTCCTTCCAAATTCCCTTGAATTCTTATCCTTTTCTTATCCCTATATTTGTTGACATTGATACTTCAGTTGTTTAAATTGTCATATTATGTATTGTTGAAGCTATTGTGCTTTTATTATCATTACTTCACTATGGACAATCACTCTATGTTGTGCACTAACATTCACTTATTGTTCTTGTTATTATTTTTGCTGTGTTGCCCAAGTGGCCTCAGTTAATGTTATTGAACTTCTTTTTGGTAGTACTTCTTCTGTTATTCTTTTCGATGATGCAAACAGGGGGAAGTTATATAGGTGTCAACATGGGAGGAACAGAATCGAATTTTGTGCATGAAAGATGGATCTGCTTCGCAGGGAAACATAGGAGGAATCTGGTTCTCTAGTTCTCAGGAGATAGCTATGCTTCTCAGGGGGAACGTTGTTGATAATATGTTGATTATAGGTTTGAACCACAGAAACATGTGAGGAATCTGGTTATCAAGAGGAATATTAATTCTGGATTTGTCATCATCAAAAAGGGGGAAATTGACAAGTTATGGAACTTTGAGTTTTGATGATTTGCCAAACAATCTTGAAGAACCAGTTGTGATCAGCTCCTTAGGATCGATTCTCAAGGGGAATATGGCTTATTCGTAAGGGGAACAATGTGGAGATCTGGTTCTCAGGGGGAACAATGTGGAGATTTGTTTCTCATGGGGAATATAAATTCTAAGTTTGTCATCATCAAAAAGGGGGCAATTGATAGGTTACAAGTACCTTGGGCATAAGTACTTTACTTTATGTTTTGATGATCTAACAAACTTACCATCCAAAACCAGATATGGAACATGTTACACATCTACAAGACCTTGAGATCACAAAGTTCTAGGTTGGGATCTGAATCAAAGGACTTGTAGGAGCTGACCATAGAAGAGTTGGTTGGAAATCTGAAGACCTACGAGATGAAGAGGAAGATAGACAGTGAAAGAAGAGAACCAATGAAAGAAAAGAATCTGGTACTCAAAACCGATAGCACTGACTCAAGTGAGGAAGAGAGGAAGGAACAGCTAAGAGAACAGGTCCCTACCAGTTCCCTAGGAGACTGTATGAAGTCAACTCTCCAGCAGGAAAGTTGTTGCCTACACACGCTATTGTACAGGAACAGTGCAACAGTCAACTTTTTGTGCAAGGCTTTTTACCTACCTTGCTTACATCATTGTAAGTGATGTCACACACATATAAATACAATCAAGGAAGGTAAAATGACTTACTTCATGAGAGAACTAGATAAAGGACCTAAAGCATGTCTGGTACAATCATTCAAGTTAATCGACTCAAGATAATATGGGCAGTGTGCTTTAGATTCACAGAAACCATATTAGGGACCTGATACCTTGGTGTTCCCTTGACAGAAGTATAAGTCAACTGTACAGCTAGAAAGCAACTGTAGAAAGTGACTACCTGTAACAGTGCAGCAGACAGTGCAACAAACAGTGCAGCAGTCACTTCCCATTGAGATTAGACATCATTAAGGTTATGTCTTTTGTAGTATAAACCTTATGCAAGGAACAAGATTCAGGTTCCAAGACTTGCAAAATCAGAAATAAAAATCCTCTATCAAGACTTGCAACAACCTCTCTCAAGAACAGAGCTCATGTAACCTCAAGGACCTGATCCAAGATCGAAGATATCTTAAGTCCTTAGGTTTGTTGAGTCTTTGTTATTTGTTCTTCATTGTAAATCCTATCTTGCTTTCTTAGAAGCTATTTTTAGGAAACCCAAAATCCGTAAACTCTTCAGTTTATGTTGTGACTAGGTTTAGTCATAAGTTAAAGTCTTTGTAACTAGAGAGTTTCAAAGTGGCTTGTAATAAGTGTTATTACAAGTTAGAGTGAGTAAAAGCCTTTGTAATTGTAGAGTGACAAAGTGGCTTGTGGTGAGAGCATCACAAGTTAGTTAAATTCTTAGTAACTAGGGAGTCACAAAGTGGCTTGTGGTAAGAGTACCACAAGTTAGTTAAATTCTTTGTAATGGAGTCATTACAAAGTGGCTTGTAATAGGTATTTACAAGTTAGTAAAGTTGAAAGCCTACAAGTGTAGGTCGTGGTTTTTATCCCCTTGAGTTGGGATTTTTTCACGTAAAAATCCTCTGTATTCTTTACTTACTGTCGTGCTACTGTGGAACAATTAGAGAACCTGATTCCCTATGCTGGTTGGTTTTACAGTCTGTTACTTACAATGGGAGCTGATAGAGAATCTGGTTCTCTATACAATAGGAACTTATCTTGTGTCTCATTTACATACTGGTTCAGTAGTTAGCACTATGAGAACTGATATAGGACCAGATCGCTATACAGTTTGGGTCATTAGTATCTTCAGTGGAAACTCATAGAGAACCGGGTTCTCTATACAGTCTGGTGGACGCTTAGTTTCTAACACTCTAAATATCTGAAATCTCTTTTGTGGACTAAAACTCATTTTTTGTAACTGAACCACAACCTTGTCAATCCAAATCTCAATCCCGTACAGCACATTGCATCTATCATGATAACTTGTGAAAAAATACAAATATCTCATAATCAACTCTGAATCACAAGTAGGATAAACACCCATCAACCTAAAATGTTCTACTTAACCCAATCTAGGAGAACATCACAACATGCAGCAAACCATTTATACTCATAGAAGACATCAACCTCGAACCATGGTCAAAACCATCATGAACTCTTCAAAACCCGTTACACCTAGCCAAGCCATTAGAATTGGGTTTATCTAAATCAACCAAGTCACACAGATTGCCAAACCCAAAGTAACTCAAACCGACATGCTCACTCTAAAGAGACCCACTACGAATCCGAAGTGTTTCTTGAATCTCTCTAATACTGCAATGTAGAGTCAATAATTATAGATAGAGAGGTACAACAAGTCTTAGTACCATCCAGTACAAATCTCGAGTCCTAGCCATAAACAAATCTAGATATTCTTAAATACCTCATATGAATCTTGACCCCTTTAGAACCTTCTCGATAGTCATCCACTCTGCTTTAATCTCTGATGCACGGCCAATACACACCGAATAACCTATGCTCCACCAATATATGAATATCCAAAAGAAGCAACCAAGCGATTCCTCTTCTTTTCACACCACATCCAACACGAATATCAAACTCGAATCATGCCAAGATTTCCATATACCCACAAATTATAGTAAACCATGCCTCCATCCAATCCCTTGCTTTAATCATCCATGAAGACATCATTTACCAAGTCATACCTAATCTACAAGTGTTCCTTAGTCAACAAACTGATATAAAACATGATCAGGTGATACGATTGTCGATAGCAAACTCCCCCACTTGACTTGAAGCCATAGAGCACAGCATCTGTAACCGACAATACCCTTCCTTCATAGCTGCCCTGATATAGCACTGTTAATCAGCTGAATACTTCATAGACTCATGTAACACTAGTCATAAACACTCCAAAGCCTCTACCAAGTGCTTACGCATCCTTGTGACAGCCGAGCGATCTTCCTCAAGTGATTCGAAATCTAATTGTATAACACATATCCCACTAGATTGTAGGAAAACTCTTCATAGAATTGCTCATGAGAATCACACAACCTCAAAGGTTCTCGCAGGAGATAGCCCACTTGCTAGCCTCAAATCGACATTATCCCATGCCTCTACCATGGTCATAACTACTAGGAAACTGATTAATCTTCCTGAGTCTATACTTGCCAACAAGATATACGAATCTATTTCATTCCTCAAATGAACAGCTGAAAGATCTACCGACACATCCACATCTACATCTAGTCAACACATTAAGACAAAAATGAAGCATCCATAGCCCTTGTAGTCCATCTGCATCATCCCAAGATATTGATGCTCAGCTGATACCGTGCGTGCGGCATCACAAACAAATGAATGGAAGAAAATCGAAAATATAAGCTCCAAGCTGAAACAAGGTCGCACGATAAGGAAAGAAAGATGGGAAGTTTCCTAGATGTCTTGTAGGCTCTCGAGATAGGTATGAATGTCATCATATTGATATGCAAGACTACTAGACACTTGCTCATGACTCGTAGAACCTATGAACCTAGAGCTCTGATACAAACTTGTCATGACCCAAAATCAAACCAATGTCGTGGTGGCACCTAACCTAACCCGTTAGGTAAGCCATACTGTATAAGTTACTACTATAATGACAAATCATCAACATTATAAATAACACTGTAAAAGAATTTGATACAACTACCCCAATGACTGGTATTACAAGTCATGAGCCACTATGATTTAGATTTATAACCATGGGAAAAGAAACAAATACAATATATGTTTGAAGGTTACATAAAAAAAATAAGGTCCTAATCTACCATGAACAAATGGTAGCTCAAATTATGAACATTTGCTCATCTTTAATGCAAACCTCCTTCTTCTAAAGCTACCTAGCCTAGAATCTACACATAAGGAGCAGAAGTTTAGTATAAGTACAATCAATTCCATGTACTAAGTAAATATCTTGACTGACCTCAGAAAAGTAGAGACGAGGTTTTTAAGTAAAAAATACTCACATTGCAGAACCTGTGGATCTCAATAACATATATAATGTAGAAAAAAATATTCTAGAAAGATAATTAAGGAATAAAGAATATCAATGATAAAGGTGTACAAATGTGATAGGGTTATTAACAACTCTACCAATTAGACATGTTCGACAAATATAACTTACACCAACCTCGCTCACAAAGAGATATGCACCACACAATATGTTTGCTCAATACTTACACATGACTGCAAAACCTATGCCCGATATGATCCGATTCCGTATCAAATTCGAAATAATACGTTAAAGAGAACTTTTCAAGAATCAATATATCAATACGTGACGACAATTTCCTTATTATGTCAATCTAATATGCTACCAAAAGCTCAACAAAAACATGAGGTATCAACTACATGCAGAGAAATCCACCTTTAACAATAAATCATCAAGTAGAAATGGGGCACGTAAGAGCACATAAAATTCAACTAACCATTCATTAAAAATACAAGACGGAAACTTTTATGAAACATGTATTCAATTAAAATATCAACAACATGTCAAAATCTAAACAACATCAAGAATGACACCCCCTAATTATCATATAACATCATCAACAATGCCACCCTTATTTCGATGTATGTCCACATAGCAATAAAATGTTTTCCTTATTTTTCCACATGCGCATATCGCCACCCTTACTTTGCCACATGGGCAACCCGAGAAAAAGCAAATTTTATTTTACCTAACGTGCATAATAATAGACACACTCGCATGACAAAGATCTCGTGTTGACACCCCAATCAATCCGCTCAATATGTCCACATATGCCACAATATCATTATAATTGCATGGAAAAGACCTTGTGCCACATCACAACAATTCAAGATAACAAACTATCATCGAGAGGCATATCCATAACTCATCAATAAAGTGCACAAGGACATAATAACAAAAAAATACAGATGGGGTTCAACATATAAACATGACTATGGCTAAATCAATTATAGCAACCAAGTTCAAGTAGCCACACAAAGGATCACATATGTGTCACAGAGTACACACATCCCAATTAAGGTAGAATACAGGAACAAGTAAGGACGTGTGTATACCTCCGAGGCAAATATACCATAAGTCTTAAGATTTTCTCGTCATGTTTAAAATAAGGTACCAATAGCCTCAACATTTATCCAGCACGGTTTATTGTGCTCACGTAGTCAATTAAGGCAATAATACATAAAATCGAGTAGAACATACAACCAAACAAGGCATAGGATAAGCTAGAATCCACCTCGAGCATGAATACCCATGGCACATGTATATACACTCGTCACCTCATATATATATCACCCCCGCATGTAGCAAAAAAATATCAATTATAAGAAAACATTATCTCAACCAAAGTTAGGCAAGACACTTACCTCAAACAAATAAAATCAATACTCTAAAAATACCTTCCCATGCAAATCAACCTCCAAATGGCTTGAATCTGTCATGACCCAAAACTCAACACGTCGTGATGGCGCCTATCATAGTACTAGGCAAGCCGACAACAACAAATAACCATACATTTTTAAATAGGAAACATGATAAAAATAAGCTGAACAATGAAAATCTCACAAATAACCAATAAGAAAATACCGTGACTTAATACAAAAATCCCCTAAAATTTAGGTGTCATTGAGTACATGGTCTACTAAATGTCAACATAGTCAAAACTTCTAATACAAGTGTTTGGAAAGATAGAACAGTGCTAAACAAAAGGAAAAGATAGAGAGTCGAGGTCTGCGGATGTCAAGGCAGCCACCTCAATAGTCTCCAAGCAAATGAAGCTCCGAATCTGGCAACCACCGTGTTTGGAAGTACATGGATCTGCACACGAAGTGCAGAGTGTAGTATGAGTACAACCGACTCAATGTACTCAATAAGTAACAGGATTAACGTTGGGCTGAAAGCAGTGACGAGCTTAAATAGGTACAGTCCAAATCCATATTTTAATAGTACAAATATGATAGGAAAAATGACAGTAATAGCTCAGAGATATCTCATAATCAGGAGGTACACAATACATAAATGTAGACATGCTTTCAAGCTTAACATTTTAAGTTCAACACGGATGAAATATGCCAAGTGTGACTGATATGAGGAATGTTATATCTCTATATCTACATGTCAAATATGCATGTCCCATGTAATACATTATAAAGATAATCTCACGTACTCACACTCTCACCCATCACACTCAATCACTTAGCACTGTATGGTACCTGCGCTCACTACTGGTACGTCAGATAATGGAGGGGTGGATCCTGCCCAAGCGCTAATATAAAATCAATCCGGCATGTTGTGGCGTGCAGCTCGATTCCATAATAATCATATATAAAGCCTATAAGTCCTGCTGCAGTGTGCCAACCGATCCATAATAATAATGATATATATATATATATAAAGTCAAGAAGGCCTACTGTGACGTGTAGCCCGATCCACAACCTCACTCACAACATGGCTCTTAGGCCCCAACTCAATCATCAGTCTCTCCAATCTCTCGGGCTCACAACACTCATGTTAATCAGCCCAAACAATGATGCATGATGTAACAATAAATGATAATAATGACTGAGATATGATATTCAAATGATGAATGTGACTGAGTACATAACTACAATTTAAGCAAATAACTCAACAACAAAAGAACGACCTCTGTGGGGCCCAACAGTACCAAACATATGGTCTAACATGGTCTCTAACATGAATCACAACTCAATTTCTCTTAACACATGGAGAATACAAAAATAATAACAAGATTAGAGTTCCATGGAAACAATCAGGTCATGATTAATACAATGCACGCCCACACGCCCGTCACCTAGCATGTGTGCACCTTAACACTAAACACATAACACGTATTTCAAGGATTCATACCCTCAAAACCAATTTTAGAAGCATTACTTACATCAAACCACACAAATCTCTACTCCAACAATCCCTTACCTTGCAAATCAGTCTCTGAACGACTCAAATCTTAATACAATCAACATGAGCTATAGGAATGAATTCCATATGATAAAGCTATGTTCTTTAACAAAACTCAAAAACTCAACCCAAAAAGTCAACACCATGCCCACATCCCGGAATCTGACAAAATTTATAAAATCTGAATATTCATTCAATAACGAGTCCCACCGTACCAAAATTACTCAATTCCGACATCAAATCATCACTCAAATCTCCAAATCTTACTCTCCAATCCCTAGTCCAAAAATTCCCCAAATTCCACCTTAAAAACACCTAGTCTAGGTGGAAAATTCAATGGGTATTCAGTATTAACAGATAAAAATGACCAAAAGTTGTTTACTTGAAATCTAGTGAAACCCCTCTCAAAAATAGCCTCCAACCGAGCTTGCAAAGTCCAAAAATGAGAAAGGCTTCAAAACCCTTGATTTTGTGAAGTCTAGAAGGCATCTCGCACCTGCGAACCAATAATTCGCTTCTGCAAAACCGCATATGCAGTGAAATCTCTGCACCTGCGGAACTCACTTAGGTACATGACCAGTTGCACCTGCGGTCCCCTCCTCGCACCTGCGGGACCGCTTCTGCGAAGTTCACTTTGCTTCTGCAACTCCACTGCCTCTTGCCCACCTCCTCTTCTACGGGCCCTCATGCGCAGAATCGCATCTGCTTCTGTGAGCTTCCTTCCATACCTGCACTCCCAGTCCTCCTCTATAGGACTCACACCTGCACTCCCATGGCTGCTTTTGCGGCTCTGCACCTGCGGCCAAAACCTCACAGGTGCGGTTACACCAGAACAACATCCTACAGAAATTTCACAAGTCTAATTCTTTATTCGATTTCAATCCAAATCATCCCCGAGGCTACCGAGACCCCATCCAAACTTACCAACCCATCCTAAAATATCATACAAACTTAGTCGAAGCCTCAAATCACATTAAACAACATCAAAATTACAAACGGTACCCTAATTGAAGCTTAAAGAAACGAAAAAATTTTCAACTTCTACAATTGATTCCGAAACTATCAAACCAACTCCGATTGACCTCAGATTTTGCACACAACTCATAAATGACACAATGGACCTATTCCAACTTTCGGAACCAAAACCCAAATCCGATAACCACAAATTCAACTCTCAGTTAAACTCTTCAACTCTACAACCTTTAACTTTTCCAACTTTTGCCAATTCATGCTAAAATCATCTACGGACCTCCCAATTAATATATGGACATACTTCTAAGTCCAAAATCATCATACGGAGCTATCAGAACCATCAAAACTCCATTTCAAAGTCATTTACAAATAAGTCAACATCTGATCAACTCTTTAAACTTAGGCTTCCAACCTTGGGATTAATTGTCCCAACTCATTATAAAACACCCCAGGAACTAAACCAACCATCCCGGCAAGTCACTTAACAACAAGTGAGAATATAATAGGCAATAAATGGGGGAACGATGCTATAATACTCAAAATAATAGGTCGGGTCATTACAGAATCTAGTCAAAAACAACTCAATAACATCATTTAATGTGCCTGGAATCAAACCCAAACGATAAAGGTTCAACCTTTAATAAAATACTCAAAGTCAACAAAAAAATCAACCCAACCTGCGTGCTCGAAACCTTAAACCAGTACCAAAGCCCTATGACCATAACCTACCGATTCCAAATATATAATTAGTTTCCAAATTCAACTTCAATTACATGTTCAAAACCTCAAAATTTATTCCATTAAATTCAAGCCAAAAACTCCCAATTTCTTCTCTTCCAATCCTTGATTTAGGTATAATAATCCAGGGTAAAACAAAATATGTAATATAAGCAAAGATAAAATTACTCACCCTCATGATTTAGGTGTTTATTTTCTCCAACATCTCTTTACTTGTGCTCTAAGAACTCAAAAAGTAAAAAATAAAAGATCTCAAAATCCAAAAATTGGATGTTTTAAGGCCTGTCAGTCGTCCTTTTTATGGTCGTGGTCACCAACCTCGCGATCGCGGTTCAAATAATGTCCAATGTGATTTTACCATCACGATCGCGGCTAAGAAGCACCGCGATCGTGATGAACAAACTTGTGAAATACTTGGTCGACTCTTTCTGAACATCCTCTAATGCAACATACATAACTTTCTATACAAAACTCCAAATGACAAATGGTTTGATTTTTTAAAAACGTGCCACAAAATGTAAAACTTTTATTTCTGGATCACCTCAAAATTCTGTATATATTGCAAGATATAAGCTCTTGAATTCAAGCAAGTGACAACAAAAATTTCTTCTTCGCGATTGCAAACTATTGTTGTACAAAACCTTACAACATAAATAATATCAAAACTAAGAATCGAAAATCATGATCATTCTCTTAACTTTCAAACTTTTCCGAACGCGTCTGAATCCTTCCAAATCAACTCGGAGTGAAACCAAACTTTGCACACAAGTTCCGAATGACAAAACGGACCCCTTCTAAGTCCTAGAATATCAATCTGAACCCGATATCCACAAGGTCAACTTCTGGTCAAACTTATGAAGTTTCAAAACCTTCAAATTGTCAAATTTCACCAAATAGAGCTGAATCAACCTAGGAACCTTCAAATAAAAATCTCGACATACGCCTAAGTTCGAAATTACCATATGAACCTACTGAAACCATTAAAATACGAATTTGAGGTTGCTTACTTATAAGTCAAACCTTAATCAACTCCTCCAACTTATAAATTCTAAATTGAGAATTACTCTTCAAAATAGTTTCCGAACTTAACGAAAATCAAAACCAACCATGTTCACAATTCGCAATACATCTTATGAAACTAATCAATATTTCGAACTGTCAAACAAAATGCCAATGCACAAAATGACCGATCGAGTTTTTATATTAGGGTACTGTAGATGTCGCTTGACTTTCTACGAAGACAAACTGAGTGAATTTGTAGTTGGCTATGTTGATTCAAATTATGCAGGAGACTTGGATAAGAGAAGATCTCTGACATGTTATGTTTTCTCTTTCTAGTAGTATCATTAGTTGGAAGGTGACTTTTTGTGTTATGTTGTTGCTTTGTCTACCACAGAGGTTGGGTATACGGAAATTACAAAAGAAGATTTGGCTACAAGGCTTGATAAGTAATTTTGCACTGGCATAGAATAATACTTCAATATTTGTGATAGTCAGAGTGTCAAGGCCCAAACTGGAGGGCCGCGACGGGCACTCGGCCTTTATTTATCGGGCACCACCATTACTTACATCCAAAATCATACTAACATACATAAGTGGGCCAAGGGGGCATCATGAGACAATCTGAGTAGAACATAAGGAATACTCAGTAAGAAATGACCCCAACCTGATATATGGGCCTACAAGGCCGACATGGACATTCGTATGTCAAACTATAGGCTGACATGGTCTTACAAAACATCTATATACATGACATCTGCCTATGATCCTCTAAAATGTACGTAAACATCATAAGGTTAGTACAAGGACTCGCCATGCCTATAAACCTATATACATAAGTAGACTGACTCACAAAAGCAACTCCGGAGAAAATGGAATGCAACAACACTTTCCAATGAGCTAGCAACCTACTTCGAGTACCATCAACCTATCTATCTGGACCTTTAAGCATGAAACACAGCATCCCCGGACAAAGGGACATTAGTATGAATAAAATACCAATTATGTAAGACATATAATAACATAAGGAAAGACAACAATGTAATATAGGAATAAGAAACTCAACCTCGGGTCCATATTGCCACTTTGGGCCATTATATGCATGAATACAATACATATGAACATATAGCGCCATCTTCATATAATATATATGTGTTGACCTAAAAGGTCATCTCTTGTTTTAGAAGTTGAAACTATTTTCTGAGGCCTTAAAAACCTCCTTCTATATCTCCTCGATTTGTGTGCAGTCCGGGTACGATACCGGAAAGCTTTTGTGTGAAAAATTTAAGAAATAATAATTTTTTGCTTACAAAGATGATTTTAGTTGACTTCGATCAATATTTTGGGTAAACGGACCCGGACCCGCGTTCCGACAGTCTCGGAGGGTTCGTAGTAAAATATGAGACCTAACCGTATGCGTGGAATCGAATTCCGAGGTCCCTAGCTTGAGAAATAAATTTTTGAAAAAAATTGTTAACTAAAAAATACAATGGTTTTTAGAAATTGAATAATGCTTGAACTTGTTGGTATCGGGCCTGTATTTTGGTTCCGGAGTCCGGTACATGTCTGCTATAATATTTTAACCTTATCTGTGAAATTTGTTGAAAAATGGAAGTAATTTGACGTGATTCGGACCTTTAGTTGAGAAAATAGGAAGTTTGAAGTTGAATTCGTTGTTTAAGACGTTATTTTGGCGATTTGATCGTACAAACAAGTTTGTATGATGTTTTTAGACTTGTGTGCATGTTTGGTTTGGAGCCCCGAGGGCTCGATTGAATTTTGGATAGGACACGGAGTGTTTTGAGCCTTAAGAAAATTTGTTGATGTTACAGATCTGCAGACATCGCAATTGCAAAGTCTGGCTCGCAAATGCGAGCACCGCAATTGCGAAGAATCATCGCATTTGCATTAATTGGGCTGGGTAGGGGACCTTCACATCTGCAAATTACATCGTCGCAAATGCGACATGAACAGTGGATGCAATTGCGAACATTGGTTCGCAATTGGGAAGGCAGCAGGTCAGGCCAAGCTTCGCAATTGCGAAGCATAGGCCAAATTTGCAAGTTCGCAATTGCGAACCTGTGATCGGAAATGCGATACCTGCAACTGTTGAAAAACAAGTTTTGACGGGATTTTCACTTCACCTCTCAAACTTTCAAACCCTAAGCTCCCATAGATGATTTTCTAAAGAAGAGTTCTTTCCCAAATTATCGGTAAATAACTTCTAACTCATTTCCTTCAATCTATTTCATCTTTTTACAAGATTTCTTCACAAAATCTAGGGATTTTCAATAAGGGAATTGGGTGTTTTTGGGTAGAATTTAGGAAGTTCGAAATTTGGGCATTTAGACCTCAAATTGCGGTCGGATTCGAAAACCAATTGTATATCCGGGCTCGGGTGAATGGGTAATCGGGTTTTGGCCCGAATTTTGAGTTTTGACCAAGCTGGCCAAGGGTCGGTTTTTTACCTTTTGGGGAAAATATTTGGAAACCTAAAATTAAGCATGGGAATTGATTTTCCTACCATTTATTGATGTTATTAAGTTAATTATGACTAGATACAAGTGGATTGGAAGTGGAATGGAGAGGTAAAGCAATAATTGAGGTTTGATTGTGACCATGGAATCGAGGTAAGTGTTGTGGCTAACATTAGCTTGAGTGGTTAGGTATTGTTTGCCCTATTTTCTACTTGTTAGTTGTTGAGTATGACATATAGGTGTGGTGACGAGTATCTATACATCGTTGACGGTTCATAGCATGTGAGTAAGTTCTATGTTTATGACAATATGTTTCTTTATACGTATTATTCCTACTTTAGCTAGTTGTTGTTCATGTTAACAAGTTTTACTATGTTGCTCCTGGTTTGGATATTGGGTGAGTGTTAGCTCAAGTTTATATTTCTTTTGTTAAATTATATGATGAAACAAAGTTGTTTGGTTGTGATGCCCTTGTCGGGTTGTTGTTGTTTCTGTTGTTGTTATGGTGAGGAAGAGTGATAAAGCACGAAGGGTGATGCCGTGTACATTTATATTATTAATATGGTGAGGAAGAGTGTTAAAGCACCATGCACATTTATATTATTCATAAGGTGAGGAAGAGTGTTAAAGCATGAAGGGTGATGCCGTGTACATTGATATTGTTCATATAGTGAGGAAGAGTGTTAAAGCACGAAGGGTGATGTCGTGCACATTTATATTATTCATGTGGTGAGGAAGACTGATAAAACACGAAGGGTGATATCGTGCACATTTCTATTATCGTTTGCATAGTAAGGAAGAGTGATAAAGCATGAAGGGTAATGTTGTGTATTTTCTGGTTGCTGTGTTTATTTGTTATTATCGGATCAAAGTGTTTAACCTGTTCAAATTCCTTTACCGTTGTGATTCTTTGTGTTGGTACCCCCATAACATGTTTCCCCCTTCCCATTCATTTCTGCTTAATTTTATTACTTGTTATCCTATTACTATATTGATTAACTGCACATGTTTATGTTGTTTGTCGTGTCCTAGCCTCGTCATTACTTCGCCGAGGTTAGACTCGGCACTTACCAGTACATGGGGTCGGTTGTACTGATACTGCACTCTGCACTTTCTATGCAGATCCTGGTACTGGACCATACTGATCACAGTCGAGGTTGCTGCCTTCAGTCCACCGGAGACCCAAGGTAGTCCTGCAGCCGTTCGTAGGCCTTGGCGTCCCCTTCTATCCTATTTCATTTCTGTTTTATCTATTTTAGAGACAGATGTATATTTTTCGTTCAGACCATTATTTGTAGTATTCATAGACTATTCGTGAGTTGGGACACCAGTTCTGGGTGGAATTTATTACAATTTTCGTTATTAGTATAAAGATAATTTTTTTAAACTGTGTTCTTCCACATTTATTTCCATTGATTTACTTTTGTTAAGCTTTAATTGTTAAAAGATAAAGGAAAAAGGTGAAATATTCTATAACGTTGGCTTGCCTAGCGAGTACAATGTTAGGCACCATCACTGTCCCAACGGTGGGAAATTCGGGTCGTGACAAGTTGGTATCAGAGCTTTAGGTTGCTTAGGTCTCACAATTCACAGACAAGCTTGGTAGAGCCATAGGGATCGGTACGGAGACGTCTGTGCTTATCCCCAGAGGTTATAGAGTTAGGGATACTTTAACTTCTATACATCTCTGTCATGTGGTTTGATCTCTCAATGCTAATTGAAATCTCTATTCTGTTCTTTTGCAGATGACGATAAAACATACCGCCTCATCAGTTGATCAGTAGCCCGAGCCCCAGTGGCAGCTCCTACGAGGGGCAGAGGACTAGGACAAGATCGTGCTAGAGGACGAGGCAGGGGCAGGGCTTAGCCCAAAGCTCGAGCAGCAGCACCAGCGGCAGAGCCTCTGGTAGAGTTTGATGATGAGGTTCCGGCCCCGACCGTTCCATCAAGGCCATCTCAGGTTCCAGAGGGGTTCATCGCTACCCCGGTACTCCAGGATGCTATGGTCCGTCCAGTGGGATTTATGGAGAGTGTCCTTCAGGCAGGCATACTTCCTGTAGCACCAACCATCTCTCAGGCTGGGAGAGGAGCACAGACTCCCGCTACTCGCACTCTGGAGCAGGTGGATCCCCAGTTTCAGACTCCAGCAACTCAGCCCATTGGGGTAGTTCCACCGAATGTTATAGCTCAGGCCGGTGATAGATCAACTATGTCTTCTGATGCTTTGTGGAGATTGGACAGGTTGACCAAGATTTTCACTCTGGAGCAGGTGGATCCCCAGGACTATTTGGATAGCTGTCATGAGGTTCTACGGAACTTGGGGATAGTGGAGACCAATAAGGTTGACTTTGCTATTTTTCTCTGTCAGGTTACGCCAAGAAATGGTGGAGAGATTATTGTTTGGCCAGACCAGCTGGGTCACCAGCTCTCATTTGGGACCAGTTTTCGTAGCTATTTCTTGAGAAGTTCCTTCCCATCACTCAGAGAGAGGAGTACTGCAGGCAGTTCGAGCGACTTCAGTAGGGTTCTATGACTGTCACACAGTAAGAGATAAGGTTTGTTAATTTGGCTCGTCATGCTCTTCTGATACTCCCCACCGAGAGAGAGAGGGTGAGGAGGTTTATAAGGGACTCGCTCAGCCTATTAGATTGCAAATGGCTAAGGAGACTAGGAGTGAGATTTCTTTTCAGGATGCGGCCAATGTGGCCATGCGAGTTGAGATGGTTTTAGCTCAGGGGAGTAGCCAGGGTTTGAAAAAAGGCCTCGTAATTCTGGCAAGTTCAGTGGTGCCTCGTTTGGAGGTAGGGATTCTTTTGGTAGAGGACATCCTCCCAGGCTGTTTCATTCAGCACTTCAGGCTTCTCACGGTGCTTCAGGTGGTCGTGGTTCTCATATGCAGTATTCTGATCAGCTACCCTACAGTGCACCACCAGCTCCTATCAGTGCACCTCCGCTCCAAAGTTTGCAGGGTGGTTACTCAGGCTGTTAGGGTCAGTTTCAGGGTCAGTAGTCGAAGTCTTGTTATACTTGTGGCGATACGAGGCATATTGCTATATTTTGCCCTCGAGCCTCGAGCAATTCTCAACATCAGGGTTCTCGTACCATGGTTCCGGCATCAAGCATTCCACCGCCTGCTAAACCAGCTAAAGGTAGGGGTCAGGCAGCTAGAGGTGGAGGTCGAGGTATTAGAGTTGGAGGTTAGGTCGCTAGAGGTGGAGGCTAGCCAGCAGGAGGCCATCCCAGGGATGTAGTTCAGAGTGGTGGGGCTCAGCCCCGATGTTATGCTTTCCCAGCTAGACCTGAGGTTGAGTTCTCTGATGTAGTTATCACAGGTACTGTTCTGGTTTGTAGTAGATATGCTTCAGTTCTGTTTGATCTAGGGTCTACATACTCCTATGTGTCTTCTTATTTTGCCTCACGATTCTTTGAGTACTCCCGCATTTTTGTCCACATCAGTGGGTGATTCTATTATTGTAGATCGTGTCTATCATTCATGTGTGGTTGTTATTGGGAGTGTTGAGACTAGTGTAGACCTCATACTTATCAATATGGTTGACTTTGATATTATTTTGGGGATGGATTAGTTGTCACCTTATCATGCTATATTGGACTGTAATGCCAAGACTATGACCTTAACATTGTCGGGGTTGCCTCGATTGGAGTGGAGAGGGATTCCTGGTCATTTTACCAACAGGTTTATCTCTTATATGAAGGTTCGGTGTATGGTCGAGAAGGGGTGTTTGGCTTATTTGGCTTATGTTCGCGATTCTAGTGCTGAGGTACCTTCTATGGATTTTGTGCCAGTTGTTCGGGAGTTTCCCGAAGTATTTCCTTTAGACCTGTTGGGGATGCCACCCAACAAGGATATTGACTTTTGCATTGATTTGGCTCCGGGCACTCAGCCCATTTCTATTCCACCATATCGTATGGCCCCGCCAAAGTTGAAAGAATTGAAAGAACAGTGTCTCTCCTTGGGGTGCGCCGGTGTTATTTGTTAAGAAGAAGGATGGATCAATGAGGATGCGTATAGATTATCGATAGTTGAACAAGGTCACCATCAAGAACAAGTATCCATTGCCAAGGATTGATGATTTATTTGATTAGCTTCAGGGTGCCAGGGTGTTTTCGAAGATTGATTTGAGGTCTGGCTACCATCAGTTGAGGATTAGGGCATCCGATGTCCCTAAGATAGCTTTTCGCACTCGGTACGGGCATTATGAGTTTCTAGTGATGCCATTTGGGTTGACAATTGCCCCAGCATCATTTATGGATATGATGAACCTGGTGTTCAAGCCTTATCTAGATTCCTTTGTGATTGTTTTCATTGATGATATTTTGATCTACTCCCGCATCCGGGAGGAGCATCAGCAGCACCTTTGAGTCGTTCTTCAGACTCTGAGAGACAACTAATTGTATGCTAAATTTTTGAAATGTGAGTTTTGGTTGAGTTCAGTAGTATTCCTGGGTCACGTCGTATCAATAGAGGGTATTCAGGTGAATCCTAAGAAGAATGAGGCAGTCAAGGACTAGCCTAGACCCACATCAACTACACAAATCTGAAGTTTATTGGGTTTGGTGGGTTATTACCGTCAGTTTGTGGAGGGGTTTTAATCTATAGCAGCCTTGATGATCAGGTTAACCTAGAAGGATGCCCAGTTCAAGTGGTCGGACGAGTATGAGGCGAACTTTCAGAAGCTCAATACAGTTTTGACTACGGCGCTAGTGTTGGTATTGCCCACAGGTTTAGGGACATATACAGTATATTGTGATGCATCTCGTATTGGACTTGGTGCGGTGTTGATGTACAATGGCAAGGTTATTGCATATGCTTCGCGATAGTTGAAGATCCACGAAAAGAATTATCCAGTTCATGATTTGGAGCTAGCAGCCATTGTTCACGTGCTGAAGATTTGGAGGCATTATTTATATGGAGTGTCGTGTGAGGTGTTCATGGATCACAAGAGTTTGCAATACTTGTTCAAGCAGAAGGAGCTAAATTTGAGGCAGAGGAGGTGGTTGGAGCTATTGAAAGACTATGATATCTGTTGATACCCAATTTTTCCTATGTATTTTATACCCAAAATATTTTCAAAATAGCATATATATGTGCATATATAAGCACACCCAAGAGTTTTGGTATTTTTGTGATTTATAAACCAATTTACTACCTATTTTAATACCACAAAAATCCAAAATCATTCCCAAAATTATCATTTTTGATGAATAACTTATTTCATTCTCATATTTACACCAAAATATAATTAAGGTGATTTTTGCATATTTTTACCAATTTATTTGGCATTTTTAAAGCTAAATTGCACATAATTGCAATTATAGCCTATTTTGTAATTAATAGCATTTTATAACAATAAAATTTGCTCCAATATTTTTAAATTAATATTTATATAATATTTGCCTCCCTAGTATTTTTAATTTGCTTTTAAAATCGTTAATGCTGTTTTTATAAAATAGAAAGGGGAAAAGTGGCTATTTAAAACCTAGCCTAGTTGCATTTTAATTACAGCCCAAATTGCACCCCAATTCGACCCAATTTCAATCCCCAAATCAAACAATCCAATTTCAATTTAGCCCTCCCCTGACCCAACTAACCTAACCAGCCCGGCCTCCCCTTTTAATCCAGGTCGTTGATCATTCTGATCAACGGCCACGATTAGTTCTTTCCTTTTTAATTCCCACTTACACCCTATCCCTAAATCACTTCTATCAGATACGCCGCCTCTAAACCCTCGTCCTCTCAAACTCTCTCTAAGCCTTCTCCGAAACCCTAATCTTCCCCACCGGTTTCTACCCTGTTTCACCGGAACCCTTGGCATCCCAAGCCTGGGTGACCTATACTCACCTCCATGTGCTCTTGTACACTTGTTGCTTGAAGAATCGAGGTCTGACCTTGAAGGTTTTCGCTCAGATCTCCGCCGATTCAAGTTTCACGGCCATCTCCGGCTTTGCTCCGGCATGTCCTGATCCTATCTCTGACTCATCTGACTCAGATCAGACCTTTTCCAGGCCTTTCTCACCTCTAGGGTTCTTCTGAAACCCTAGCCTTTCGAGGTTCTCCTAATTTATCTAGATCTATTCTAGATCTATGTTTATTTTAAGGTTTTCAAACGATTTCTCGAAGTTTCTTTCAAAACTTTGCTTTCAAAACCGTTCATCTTCTTCGACTTAGGGTTTCTTTAGCTTTACTTGCTCTACTGTGACTCTCATGTATTTTTATTGTATTTGTTCTACTGCGATTCTTGTGTGTTTTTCTTTGACTATACTTTCTTCTACCGTTTCCTTATGATTTCTTTTACTGTATCTTGGTCTTTTATTATGTTTTCATGAAATGTGTAAGGTCTTAAGTTCCTTTGCGTTTTCTGAACTTATTTTATTGTTATTCCAGCATGATTTACTTGCTTTCGTCTCTACAATCGATTAATGGTAAAACCCCTAGAATTCAGGGGTTTCATTCGAGTTCTTGAGGCCACTTGTTACGTGACTTGTTTGCTTCCCATCTCTGAACTTGTTTGGTTTCAAATCCCTAATTTCTGAATTCCTGAAGTTGCTTCATCTTTGCCTGACCTTCTGCATGCTCTCTGATATTCCCTCTTGCCTATAGTCCACTACTCACTGATTTTTGATTGAAATCCAGCCTCGCATGTTTAAAATTTATGCACTCTTTATAGGTAGAATTTCCCACTCAGAATAACCTCTGATTTTGGGACTGATTTCAGACTTCCTTGTGTAAGCCTGATTGATTCATTCCTTGTTTAATTTGAAGACCCTCTCTAACCTTTCGATTCCCCTATTTTCTGACTCGGTTCATTAGTGATTTTGAATCTCTGATTCTATTGTACTAATTGATTTACTCCTTGCCTTATTTATTTAATCGTGTGTTTCAAATCCTCCCCTATGTATTTACCCCTTATTTATATGTATGCACAATGTGTTACTTGATCCCCTTTCCTTAAATAAAACTCTGCCATTTTACCGTTCAAATTCGGACTCCTTAATTAAAGGAATCCCCTTCTCCTAATTGATTCTAATTGATACTGAATTATTCTTTGCCTTGCTTACTTGCCTGGTTTTTAAACTATAAATACCCTGCTCTTTTTTCTTTAAACACACGAACAATAGAGTTCAAAAATACACACACACTAAAAACTCTCTTCTCTTTACCACTATTAGTACTACTGATGTGTCTAGTCGGCTGAAATCCAAGGATAGACTATAGAATCTTGCTTGCTTTTCTCAAGTGTTTGCTGAGGCTTGAGTGGACTCTCTGGCTGTTTTCTTGCTTTGTTTGTTCTGTTGTTTGAAAGTTGCAACTGGTATGTCTCCATAAGTTAAATAACATTCTCCAAAACTATGTGTTTACTTCTCCCTTTCACATGTCCCTCACTATATATTTGTATTGTGCTTTCCTGCATTCTGTAGCTATACTTTAGTCTGTTATGTTCTTTCTTCATGTTTCTGCACCTTTAAGTTCTGTTATGCTTCCTTGTCCTTCCTTGATGTTTTTCTATACATGCTTTCCATGTGAACCCTTTCCCTTTGACCCCTTATGTGTGAGTACTGTTCTAGGTTAGGGTAGCATCCCATTGCTTATCCATGACCTGGGACCAGGTTCTCTTGAACCTTACTCAAATCAGTCCCATTCCCTTCTTCCCCCTTTATGTGCTGAGCCTTGACTAGAGTCTGGTAGTGTCCTAATCACCATCCAGGCTCAAGTCTGACTTTAAAAAGTCTGCTCTTTATTTGTTTGGATCAAGTAAAGGGTCAGGGATGTGCCAGCCTATACTCATGGCTGGGTATGACCACCCTTTGCTCTGATTCCCTCAACTCCCCTCACTTTACACTTACTCCTAGTTCCTTAAGTTCTGCCGCCGCCCCCCCCCCTCCCTTTGGTAAGCCATGCTTTGGGACCCTTGAGCTCCCTCTGAACTTGGATGCCTGAGGGCTGGCATTTCCATACTACACTACTCTGTTGCTATTATAATTACTCAGAGTGTTAAGCATTGCTTGGAGTTCTTAAGACTCCTTGGAACTTTGAAAACATTCTGAGTAAGGAGAAGTCCTTGGAACTGGAATCTGGATTTGGTGAAACACATGTGTTGGACATTAAGGTTGCAATGGGCTTCCTCGGATCTGTTTGTTTTTGATGTATTTATTTTTTGTCTTTTCCTTCCAGTTCTGTAATAACTTTGTAAAAGAAACTCGGGGAAAATATTAGTAAAGGGTGTGGGAGGGGTTTATGTTTCCTGCATAAATCAAAGTGTAGAGATCATGCCTATAGGTCTTTTGTGCTTTAAATTTTACTAGAAATCCTGCCTATAGGTTTGTTTAATGTTCCTAATTCAGTCACCTAGATACCATGCCTATAGGGTATAACGTTTAATCATATTGCAAATCACTAGAGATCCTGCCTATAGGATTCTAAAATTCATGTAATCAATTGCATATAGAAACCATGCCTATAAGAAATGCATATGCGTTAGGCAAACTATAGGGTAATTAAACATTCATCTATTTACCAACTCTTTAACAGGCCTTAAAATCAAGTATAAATACCATGCCTATAGGGTTTTGTCTCAAACCTGTCTGATTCGTTTAAGCAGTAACAGTCCGTTAACTGGTCCTTAATGTCTTGATATAATGCTTTCAATAAAACTCTTGTAAACCAGTATGCTTTTAAATCCCTCAAATCGGCATCTTTTTCTGAAACAGTTTCTTTCTAAACATTCTGTCTAAATGTTTTACTCAGACCCTGAAATTGTCTTTTAAAACAGTTGCAACTTACCCTTTTCCTTAGATATTTCTATCTCTGAAACTCTCTCACAACCATTTCTGTGTTTTATTTTTACTGCAGTCCATACTTTCTTTTCAAAACTCCTCTGCATTAGACTACTTTTTCCTGAAACTAGTACCTTTAAATCACTCGCTTGAAATACCTTAATCTCTGACAATCGGATCCGAGTTGCCTAATGTAGACTTTCTGTCTAAATGTATGTGTTGAACTAGTCCGCTTGCCGCTTAATTTTTTTTTAACTTAAGACCAAATCAGTATATGCTAAGACATGCTAAACTAAGTGTTTGTTTGATTAAGGGGTTTACTTGAGCCTTACCTATTTGTTTGTTCATCCTTATATTTGTTACTTGTTTTGTATGTCGCAATTAGAATTTTAACCTTTGAACCCCATATATGCCTACATCCCTTTCTTTCCCCTTTAGGATTAGAAGTCCTGATACCCCGGGACTGATAGTTTGGGACGGGTAATAGCATACAATAAATAACGATACCATTTCGCGCCTTAACACCTTAACGGGGTGGGAAGGGTAGATATGGATATGATGACCGATGCGCTAATATCATGTGCGACCCCTCTTCTGAGGAGTGATCGCTGGGTATTGTATTGAAGTGATCCATATGAATTATAAACTTAGGACTCCTCTCCCTTTACTTTCTTTCATCTCTTCTTGTAAAACTGTTCAAATCTCTTTTTCATGAATTTCTGTCTTCTCTACTTATCTTTGAAAATTTTCAACTTGGTCGCAATCTTATATGCAAATCCTTATTTGAGCCTTGATTGTTTACTTGTAAAGTCACAATTGCAACATGGTCGGGAACCACACTAGTGGATCTTGAGGGGTGCCTAACACCTTCCCCTCGGGATAATTTCTAGCTCTTACCCTAATCCCTGGTCTCTTCATCTCAAACCCTTCTTAAAGTGTCCTAATGCACTATAACCATTAGGTGGCGACTCTTCAACTTCCAAACCCAATTCTCGAAAGGGAATAGAGTTGTCCTCCCAATGTCGTATACCCGATTTTTGACCCCATGGTTAGAGGAAAAGGGGGCGTCGACAGCATGGCGACTCTGCTGGGGATTTTCTTTAGGCTTTTACCATTGCATGTTGCTTGTGACTTTACTATCTCAATAATTGCTTTATTTACTATCTTTTTTTCTTTCACTACGAAACTGACTTGGCTCTTCATGTCTTTTCTTTCATTTAGTTGCTTTCCTTTATTGCTTTATTTCAATGTTGTTATAATTACTACAATTATTGTAATTATTTATCTTATGAACGTGAAAATACATGTCAATTTGCTTCATTCTTGTAAACTACATGTTCAACATCATATTTCACTCGTGCCAAACAAACACCATAGCAACGCTTATAATGAGTAGTTGCGCTCTTCCAATATTATCACCCTTTAAATTCGGCAAAGGCATATTTGCGGTAAAATCAGTCGATCAGCGGTGCAGTCGACGGTTCCGTGTCTTTCCCTCTTGAGTTGTCCGCTCAAGGGTACCTGTCTAATACCCAATAGAAACCTTACTCTGTCTAACTGTGCATGCATCATGGTCAAACCTAGCCGAGTCAGTTATGTTGTCCACATAATGACTCATTAAGATAGCCTTATCCAAAGTCCATCGGGTTTGCCTAAAACCCAAATGGACACCTACATGTTCTGTGCATTTATTTGGAGAACTAAATGCTTTTTATGCTAATTATTGGTTTAAATAGTCGAGTTTGGCGGGGTAAGGGTCTAACACTCTGCTTTGCAGAAAATGAGGCACGAAGTCCCCAGATTAGGCATGGTAACCAACATTCATCCAAGGCTGCTGAATTGGTGGGAAGATCTTCACTCCAGTGATCAGACACTCATCTGCAAATACTTAGGGAATCTGCCTTCTCTTCTAGAAATCCAGCCTGACAACAAAATCATAGAGGCTGCAACTCTGTTCTGGGATAGTGACAGGTCTGTATTCCGCTTCGGGAACCTTGAAATGACTCTTTTGCTCGATGAAATAGGAGGCTTAGCTGGTATTCCTTGGGAGACTCCTGGTTTGCTTATGCCAGAGAATCGCAAGAGTAGGGGATTCCTTAAGATTATGGGACTGAAGAAGAATCCAGACTTGACCTGTTTTAAAGACTCCTACATCCCATTCGACTCTGTACGAGAGGTACGGCCATAGCAAGTCATACCGCACCTACTCAGATGAATTTGCCCTCACCTCACTGGGGCATATTCATAAAAGGGTCTTCGTATTCATGCTTTGTTTTCTGGGGATGATGGTGTTCCCTACGAAGAAGGATAGGATCCACACTAGATTGGCCATGGTAACCAAGACTCTGATGGAAGGAATCGGCGGACAACCTTTCAGCATAGGGCCCATGATTGTTGCTGAGATATACCGGGCTCTGGACAACTGTCAGCGAAAGGCTAGTCATTTTGAGGGATGCAATTTATTACTTCAGCTCTGGCTTATGGAGCACCTCCAGAAAGGAGAATACCGACAAGAGATCTTACGCAGAGACTGGGATGATCACATTGTCTTCCACCAGCCAAGGCGTATGAATTATATGCCTAACATGTTCGCTCAGCCAGAGGACGCTGGAAGATGGGTGGAGCAATTTGAGAATCTAAAAGAAGACCAGGTACAGTGGATGGTCGAATGGTTCCCTACGGAAGAATTCATTGTTTGATCCCGAGATGCACCATTTCTCATACTCATTGGTCTAAGAGGAACTTATCCCTATGTTCCCCTCCGAGCCATGAGGCAGGCTGGAAGAAAGCAAATCATACCAAGGGTCGACAAAATAAGTCACTTTAGGGCCGATTTCCAGGATGATGATATACCTCACAAATGCCAAGCTCAACACATGTGGCATTGCAAGCTCGTTTTGGGGAAAGAATCTATTGAGCCAGACAGGTATCACGCTGGTTGCGTGCCGTATTATTCGGGTTGGTTGGAAGATAATCACAATGGTATGGGTCAGCCCGGGTTCATTCACAGGCACAGAATCATCGACGAGAAAGCTGAAGCACGAGTTAAGTACAATCAATTGCGCAAGAGGATTCGAGAGTGTGAAAGTGAGCATCGGGAAATACAAGAAGCCCATCAGAAGTTGATCGAGGAATGGAAGGATATGGCTGTCAGCGCCAAAAAGCGACTAGGGTATTTGGAGCGGGGTCTAGTGGAGCTAGAAGGAAAGTTCCTCAAGAGTATTGAAGATTGTCGAAACGTTGAAGGGAATGCAGGCGGACATTTGGCCTAAGCTTATCTATTGCTTGGATTGCGCAAGTTGATAAAGCTGTTCGAGGGGGATAAAGATACTGAATCTGGGGAAGGTCCATCTGGGACCAAGTAGTTAGGAGTCTTTTATTTTGCTTCTAATGATGTAATAAGGCCGAGGGCCACTAGTGACATTTTATTTTCCGTTATTTAGCATCGCTTTGGAGTCATCTTATTTTTATCAATAAAATGAGGCATTTAGCATTATAAGTTCTCCAAGTTAATTTGTCGCTAGGCCTACCTCAGGCACAACAAGGCACCCAAATTAGGATGCGATTTATATTCTTGCACAATGTGTTTAAATATTGCAACATTTTCTTCCCATAACCCGCACTAACTTGTTACCTTTTTTGTCTTTCTTTATTTTTATTCCCCTCCCCAAAGGTTAGTTCGTGCATTCTGGCACCATCATCATATAGTACGAGATCCAAGGGCCCTCCACCTCCTCCTCATCCAAGTCCTATCCGGAACAAGTGCAAAGTTAGAATGGGAGATTCAAGCGCCAGAAAGGAAATTGAAAGAATTGAGATTCCTCAGGGTACCCCGGTTGCTAAGGAAACTGTTGCCCAACTTGAGCAGAAACTATTGAAGTTCCGAGAAGAACTGGATCAAGTTCGAAACTTGGCAAATTTGTCATTCTCTCTCACCGCTCCTGATGTCAACTTTCCAAATGCTCAAAATCCCGCACCTCCACAGAACACCTCACAAACACAGATGCAATCCACTCAACACTGCAACACATGCCACACTCCAAACAACACTCCACTGCTCATTTCTGAACCACTGAACACCACAAACAACCACCTCCACAACACTCTCATCTATGTAGATACCATACCCCACTACACTCAACCAATATCAAGTGCACCTGAGTCTAATGACAAGGACTCTCTTATCAGAAACTTGGCAGCAGAACTCAAGAAGCTGACCAGCCGGGTCCAGGGCATGGAAGGAAACAAAGGCATAAAGGGGCTGAATTATGAGGACCTCTGCATTCAGCCAGATGTTGAACTTCTTGAGGGATACAAACCTCCCAAGTTTGAAATGTTCGATGGCACGAGATATCCCAGTGTCCATTTGAGGACATATTGTGATAAGCTGGTCGGAGTCGGAAGGAATGAGAAAATCCGTATGAAACTCTTCATGAGAAGCCTGAAGGGGGATGCTTTATCCTGGTACATCAGTTAGGACCCCAAGAAATGGATGAGATGGGTAGGTATGGCATCGGATTTCATGGATAGGTTCCGATTCAATACAGAGAATGCACCGAATGTATTCTACAGCCAGAATCTGAAGAAGAAGCCTACTGAGACATTCCGCGAGTATGCTACCCATTGGAGATCAGAGGCTGCTAAGGTCAGGCCGGCCTTAGAAGAGGAACAGATGAACAGATTCTTCGTCTGGTCTCAAGACCCACAATATTATGAGAGGTTGATGCTGATCGAGGGCCAAAATTTCTCTGATATCATCAAGCTGAGAGAAAGAATTGAAGAAGGCATTAAGAATGGTATGGTTACTAATCTTGAAGTATTGCAGGCCACCAACAAGGCTTTACAGTCTGGTGGCACGTCTAAGAAGAAGGATGTCAATGTCGTGATGGTCGCACAGGGAGCCAAATCACCACTAAAATACCACACCTACCTGTCACCTCCACCTACACCCGCACTCTCTTACCAAAATCCACCACCCGTTTACCAATCATCTCCACCTCCCGCATATCAATCCACTTTACCCAGATACTCTCAACCTTCACCTGTTTACCAAACCTATAATTCCCATCCCTCTCACTACCAATCACCTCCCACTCACCAAAATTTCCCTAGACCTAGACCAAATTTTGACCGCAGACCTCCCAGACAATATACAGCCATTGCTGAGCAAATTGACCAGCTGTATGAAAAACTTAAAGCTGCTGGTTACGTCTCCCCTATCCCTGCCATAACTCCAGAAAATCCTTCCCAGTGGATCAACCCTAATAAGACCTGTGCGTACCATTCCAGCATGAAAGGTCACACCATTAACGAATGCCTCTCCTTGAAGGACAAGATTCAAACTCTGATCAATAATAAGGTTATCATAGCAAAGGATCCTGCTCCTAATATCCGCAACAACCCTCTGCCTGATCACAGAGCTGGGGACATTCACATGATCGAGATCGAAGATGATTGGGACCCCAAGGGATCGATAGGATTGATTGTTGAGGATGATGAGCCAAAGAAACCGATAGTCACACTTAACCCAATTGTTGTACAGAACCAGCCCTCCAGGGGCAATGAAGCGGACATGTCCATACCTCTCGAATTTGAAGCACCTTCTTCTGCGAAGGTGGCCGGGCTAATTGAGGTTGAGTTTGGGGTTCCAAAGGCACCTGTACCCTTTGAAGTTGTTGTGTTACCACCGAGGGAACCCATGCCTGTAGCAATGTCAGACGTAACACCATTCCACTCAAATGCCATACCATGGGATTATACAGCTGAAGCAAGGAGGAAAGGAAAGACCAAGATGGGAGAAGCAATTGCTACGCATGGTATGACCAGAACAGGCAGGGTTTACACTCTAGAACACCTAGCTGAGTCCAGTAAGCAAGCCTCAGGACGGACTACTGAAACTGGTCCCGATGATCTTTGGAGGAAAATACAAGCTAAGGAGTATTCGGTCGTGGAACAGTTGAACAAAACACCAGCACAGATCTCCATCCTAGCTCTCCTACAAAGCTTTGACGCACACAAAAATGCCTTGATGAAGATATTGAGCGAAACTTATGTGCCCAGCAACATAACTGGGGGTGAAATGGCAAATATGGTAAGACAAATACTGGAAAGCCACAAAATCACCTTCCACGAAGATGAACTGCCGCCGGAAGGACTGAGTCACAACATGGCCCTACACATCACCGTGCAATGCGAGGATTACTTCATCACTAGAGTCTTGATCGATGGAGGCTCCAGCCTCAACATCTGTCCATTGATAACTCTCAGAACATTAGGAAAGAGCCTGCACGAGATCAAAGATGGGGCCATCAACGTCAAAGCCTTTGATGGGTCCCAAAGGTCTACTATCGAAGAGATCAGCTTATGCTTGCAAATGGGGCCAACCTGGTTCGACGTCGACTTTCAAGTGATAGATGTCCCAGCATCCTACAATTTGCTGTTGGGACGACCGTGGATCCATGCCGCTGGAGCTGTAGCATCGAACCTACATCAGGCAGTGAAATTTGAATGGAAACACCAAGAGGTGATCATTCATGGCGATGGTAGCAACCCCATATATAGTCGCCAGACCATCCCGATGATTGGAGGCAGAAGGAGAATAGGCGGAGAAACATACCACCACATTGAAAGAGTCAACGCTATAGACAAAGATAAATGGTGGGATAACAAGATTGAAAGTATCCTGAATTGGTGTGGATACGAACTTGGAAAGGGACTCGGCAAAAATCTCCAGGGAATCGCCAAACCCATCAAGCTGAAGAAACATGGCACTACATTTGGTTTGGGGTATGAGTACACTTGGGAGGAGTTCAATCACTGGTCGCCACCATGGCGCGGTCCCTACTACCCACTGGAGAACCCGATACCTCACTTGGAGCAGACTTTCCAGCCGGCAGATGCTATATATGGGTGAGAGGAAGATGAAGCATTGGCAGCCGTGAAGAATCTGTTCCTGGAAGATGCTGATATGGATTGCAGTGTTATTTTCGAGGAGGAAGGGGAGGAAGTCCCTTCTATACAAGTTGTGAACCGAGGAGAGTGCCTCACCAATTGTTCAATGAGAACCACCAGGGCCCGGAAAGCTTCGGGGTAGCAAGGCTAAACAAAAGCACCATGCATCACATTTTACTTTTACTAGCTGATTTTATTTCTGCATTGTCTTTAATTCTGAAAAGAGCTCTGATATTCAAAACAATTATGAATCTAATCGAAGCATTTCAGTTTATTATATATCTCGCTCTTATTATTTTCCTATCATTCACTTTGTTTTACACAGCATTACTATTACTTGCCTTGATAATGAACCAATGATTGTGACTTGCAATGAGACAACGCAACAAACGAATACGGACTCCGAAGAGGATGATATACTAGAAGAGGTCGTTAGAGGAGTTGAGAATTTTGAAAATAGGCCTAAGGCTAATTTGGATGAAACTGAGGTCGTTAATCTGGGAGATGTAGAGAATGGCAAAGAAACGTGCATCAATGTTCACTTGTCACCATCAGAAAAGAAAGAGTACACGGAGTTCCTAAAGGAATATGAAGACATATTCGCCTGGTCATATGATGATATGACTGGTCTCAGCACATCCATTGCAGCTCATAAACTGCCAACAGATCCAATATTCCCGCCGGTAAAGCAGAAGCTCAGGAAATTCAAACCCGACATGAGTTTGAAAATCAAAAAAGAGGTTACCAAGCAAGTCAAAGCCAAGGTTCTCAGGGTAGTAGAGTATCCGACATGGTTAGCCAACATCGTGCTAGTGACAAAAAAGGATGGGAAAGTTAGAGTTTGTGTTGACTACCGGGATCTTAATCGGGCCAGCCCCAAAGACGACTTCCCCTTGCCTAACATACACATTCTTATTGACAACTGCGCCAAGCATGAGTTGCAGTCTTTTGTTGATTATTTCGCTGGGTATCATCAGATATGGATGGATGAGGAAGATGCAGAGAAAATGGCTTTCATCACGCCGTGGGGAATGTACTGTTACAAAATGATGCCATTCGGTTTAAAGAACGCTGGTGCCACCTACATGAGAGCCATGACTACCATCTTTCATAACATGATACACAAGGAGATCGAGGTATATGTGGATGACGTCATCATCAAATCCAAGAAAGCCAGGGATCACATGGCAGATCTAAGAAAGTTCTTTAACAGACTGAGGAGGTACAATCTGAAACTGAATCCTGCCAAGTGTGCATTCAGGGTTCCTACTGGAAAATTATTGGGTTTCATCGTGAGTCGTCGAGGAATAGAATTGGATCCATCAAAGGTCAAAGCAATCCAAGAATTTCCGCCGCCAAAGAACAAGAAAGACGTGATGAGTTTTCTGGGAAGACTCAACTATATCAACCGGTTCATAGCTCAATCCACGGTCATTTGTGAACCTATCTTCAAAATGTTGAAGAAGGACGCTGCTACCAAATGGACTGATGACTGTCAGAAAGCTTTTGACAGAATCAAGGAATACCTATCAACGCCACCGGTCTTGGTTCCACCTGAGCCAGGAAGACCCCTATTGCTTTACCTTACGGTATCGGATAGAGCATTCGGTTGTGTTTTAGGACAACATGATGAAACATGGAGAAAGGAGAAATCCATCTACTATCTCAGTAAGAAGTTCACACCGTACGAGGCCCGATATTCTCTTTTAGAATGCACTTGTTGTGCTCTGACTTGGGTCGCGCAGAAGTTGAGCCATTACTTATATGCTTACACTACTTATCTCATATCCAGAATGGACCCTCTGAAGTATATCTTCAAGAAGCCCATGCCCACTGGCAAGCTCGCCAATTGGCAGATCCTGCTAAGTGAATTCGACATTGTTTACGTAACCCAGAAAGCAATCAAAGGGCAAGCATTGGCGGACCATCTCGCCGAGAATCCCATAGACGGAGAATACGAGCCCCTAAAAACGTATTTTCCCGATGAAGAGGTATCTTTCATAGGAGAAGATATTGTAGAATCCTATGATGGTTGGAGGTTGTTTTTCGACGGAGCTGCAAATTTCAAAGGAGTTGGCATAGGAATAGTCCTGGTATCAGAAACCGGTCAGCATTACCCGGTATCCGCCAAACTCAGGTTCCCATGCACCAACAACATGGCCGAATATGAAGCCTGCATTCTAGGGATTAAACTGGCCATTGATATGAACATTCAGGAGTTACTAGTAAACGGAGACTCGGACCTACTCATACATCAGGTTCGAGAAGAATGGGCAACCAAGAATCCCAAGATGCTCCCTTATCTGCATCACATATAGGAATTGAGAAAGAGGTTCAGAAAGACAGAATTCCAGCATGTTCCCAGGGTACAGAATGAGTTCGTCGATGCACTTGCCACTTTGTCATCTATGATTCAGCATCCAGATACAAATTTCATTGACCCCATCCAGGTCAATATTCATGACCAACCAGCTTATTGTGCTCATGTTGAGGAAGAAGCCGACGGGAAACCATGGTTCCACGACATCAAAGAGTATTTGACCATAGGAGAATATCCAGAGCTTGCCAATGCTACCCAGAAACGCACGCTTCGGAGACTATCCAATAATTTCTTTCACAACGTAGGAATCCTGTACAGGAGGACTCCTGATTTGGGTCTACTAAGGTGTGTCGATACAAGGGAAGCAACCAAGTTATTGGAGGAAGTACATTCAGGGACCTGCGAACCGCACATGAATGGTTTTATTTTAGTAAAGAAGATACTCCGAGCAGGATATTTATGGATGACTATGAAAATAGACTGCATCCAGTATGTCCGAAAGTGTCATCGCTGTCAGATACATGCAGATATGATAAAAGTGCCTCCAAAAGAGCTTAATGCAACAAGCTCACCATGGCAGTTCGCCGCTTGGGGAATGGATGTTATCGGTCCAATCGAGCCTACCGCGTCAAACGGGCACAGGTTCATCTTGGTAGCAATTTATTATTTTACTAAATGGGTTGAAGAAGCATCATACAAAGTAGTTACCAAGAAGGTGGTAGCAGATTTCGTCCGCGACTGTATTGTTTGTCGGTTCGGAATTCCAGAGTCAATCATCACCAACAACGGTTCTAATCTTAACAGCGACCTGATGAAAACAATGTGTGACTTTCAAGATCAAACACAAGAACTCTACGGCTTATAGACCGCAAATGAAAGGAGCCGTAGAAGCGGCCAACAAAAACATCAAGAAGATACTAAGGAAGATGATCGAGAGGCACAAATAATGGCATAAGAAGTTGTCATTCGCCTTATTGGGTTATCGTACCACAGTCCGCACATCAACTGGGGCAACTCCCTACATGCTGGTTTATGGTATAGAGGCGGTCATTCCCGCTGAGGTAGAAATTCCATCATTAAAGATCATACAAGAGGCCGAGTTAGATGACGCAGAATGGGTAAAAGGTCGCTACGAGCAGTTAGCCCTCGTAGATGGAAAGAGGATGAATGTAGTTTGTCACGGTTAGTTATAGCAGAACAGAATGTCCAGAGCCTTCAACAAGAAAGTTAAACCAAGGAAGTTTACACCAGGAGAGTTGGTGTTGAAGAAGATATTTCCATATCAAGACGAAGCCAAAAGGAAATTCTCTCCCAATTGGAAGGGTCCATACATGGTTGACCGAGTTCTAACCGGAGGAGCCCTTATTCTTGCAGAAATGGATGGAGAAGTCTAGCTGAAGCCGATCAACTCAGACGCAGTAAAGAGATACTACATTTGATCGTATGCTTTTCTTTATGATGTAATTTGAACTACGCCTGACCTGATTCCCGTTTAAGAGGGGATACTTAGGCAGCCCTATAGGTTCGGTCACATTTTAATAAAAATTCCATTTCTCCCGTTATTGGAACTGTGGCAGAATTTTGAGGAGGATCCTCAAAATTCCGAAGTCAGTTTGTCGGCTTTCGCATCAACATCAACCCAGTAAACTGGGGCAGAATTTTGAGGAGGCTGGAATCGATCCGCTTTCAGTTATTCAGCACAGCCGTCAGCAGCGCCAGCCCAATGAACTGGGGCAGAATTTTGAGGAGGACCCTCAAAATTTTGGAACTGATCCGCTTTCAGTTATTCAGCACAGCCGTCAGCAGCGCCAGCCCAATGAACTGGGGCAGAATTTTGAGGAGGACCCTCAAAATTTCGGAGCAAGCAAGGTTGTCGTGTTTTGAACCACGTTGTAGTTGTTGGTTCATCCAAAATAAAATCATTTTTTTTCAAAATATATATACTTACATTACATTTACTGAATCATGCATAAACATCATTTGCATCACCGTCGTTTAGCAATGCTACCCCAATGATACGTAACGTCAGGAGCCAAGGGATACGAACTAACCTTCCCCTCTACAGAACTCACGATTTTTCTTTGGATGCAGGAACTCAGATCGCAATGCAAAATGCATTCACTCTTCAAAGTCGAAACCTCGAAACAATCACTCAATTCACAAAGGTCTACTATCTACACCCAACATTCCCCAGCAGTCATGATATCGCAACCGCCTATCAGCTAAGAAAATTACTACTATTTGCTCATTTACATTCCTGCACTGCATAAGGCTACTTTCTGCCTTTCGAGACTAAGCTCTGTCTCCATCTGCATTCTTGCATAAGGCTACTTATCTGCCTTTCGAGGTTAAGCTCTACCTCCATCCTGCATAAGGCTAATTATCTGCCTTTCGAGACTAAGCTCTATCTCCATCTGCATTCTTACATAAGGCTACTATCTACCTTTCGAGGTTAAGCTCTACCTCCATCCTGCATAAGGCTACTTATCTGCCTTTCGAGACTAAGCTCTGTCTCCATCTGCATTCTTGCATAAGGCTACTTATCTACCTTTCGAGGTTAAGCTCTACCTCCATCCTGCATAAGGCTACTTATCTGCCTTTCGAGACTGAGCTCTATCTCCATCTGCATTCTTGCATAAGGCTACTTTTCTGCCTTCCGAGGTTAAGCTCTACCTCCATCATCACCTGCATAAGGCTACCTTATCTGCCTTTCAAGACTAAGCATTGTCTCCATCCGCACTTTCCTGCATTGCATAAGGCTACCTTTCTGCCTTTCGAGGTTAAGCTCTACCTCCATCTGCATTTTGCATAAGGCTACTTTTCTGCCTTTCGAGGTTAAGCTCTACTCCATCTGCATTTTGCATAAGGCTACTTTTCTGCCTTTCGAGGTTAAGCTCTTCCTCCATCATCACCTGCATAAGGATACTTATCTGCCTTTCGAGATTAAGCTCTATCTCCATTTGCATTTCCTGTATTGCATCTATCTTCTGCCTTCTGAGGTTAAGCTCTACCTCCATCCTGCATAAGGCTACCTATCTGCCTTCCAAGACTAAGCATTGTCTCCATCGCGTTGGGGATAAAATATCGCCACTTTATTTTTTCGAACGGCTGAAATATCGCCACCTGCATTCAATCTCTCACTTCGGCTGAAATATCGCCACCAGCATTTAAATTCTCGCTTTGGCTGAAAGATTGCCACCCTTTGCATTCATTTGGCTGAAAGATGGCCACCTTTTCATGGGCTGAAAGATCGCCAACTTATTCAAAGGTGTCATAGTTCGGAGGCACCACTTGCATAGCCCGAGAACACCATTTCATGGCCTACGAATCTTTATTTTTATGATCTTCATGGCCCAGGACGTCATAGTCTGAGGACGTCATCCTAACCGTCCGAAGACAACATTCATGGTCCAATGGGAACTTGCATCATGTTTTAATTATGCACAATATATGCCGCATTGCTCATTTGCAGGTACACCAGCTGGCCCACGGCCGCCTCAGCAGGAGCGATCCCGCTCCGGTTCTCCGCAATCTATTCGACTCCAAACACCTTTTAAATCTGACCATCGCATCCGTCTTTTCGAATCTCCATCGACACATTCCGTCAATGGTTCCTGTCACGCCTCCTTTTTGCGCGCCCGGCCCCGAAGGGTTAAATGCGCGAGAGGAGTTTTTCCAATTTAAGTGACAATATTCGAAATGGGATTATTTATGTTAATTCAGAGTCGCCACTTGGGAAAGGTTTGGCTTTTGGTGTCCCAAGTCACCGGTTTATCTTGAATCCCAAATCGAGGAAATTTTCGACTTTTCCAAATGAAGTCTGCGAACCAGAAATTCTAAGTAAGGAATTCTGTTGACCCGAGGGAAGGTGTTAGGCACCCTCGAATCCCGTGGTTCTAGCACGGTCGCTTAAATTGTTATAATGGCTAAATATCTGATTTAAATACATGTTGTGACTTATGTGCTTTTATTAAGTTTAAACCGCTTTTATTATTATCATTTATTTTTATAGAATTGCAACGTCGTGAAAATGCATCTCGAACCACGTCACAATCAATGCACCCGTGGTCGTCGACATATTTTGACTCCGTTGAGATTTGGATTTGGGTCACATCAATGTGCACCCGTGTTTAAGAAGGTTAAATTATTAAAGGTGCGCCTAAAGCAACTAGCGTATTGTTATTTTGGGAAGGCCGTAAAATTCGCTAAACGGCCTGTCCCGAATTCTAAGTATTTTAATATATACATTTAGAGGGCCCCGCAGCTTGTGCATTTTGTTTGTCAAGGCTCGTCTCATTTTTATTTAAAAGGACAAACCTACAGTGACGACATCTTTATTATGTTCAGTCTAAAATAGAAGAAGAAAGATACATGTTAATTCAAGTATATGCTTTGGGCCTAATTCTTATCAATTTCTGATTAATTATTTATAAAGTAAAAAAACGTCATACTTTATGAGAAATGTTCTAATTTGACAAAGAAATTACATGACAAAATGCTATGCTTATATCCAAAACATCTCTTGAATTGAATTTAAATTATACTCATTTAGGCTAGATTAAGGGAATTAACCCACTAGGCATTATTACCAATGGGGGTTCAAACGTGCTCCTATACACTGCCTAGCGGGTCCTGATGAAAGAAACTAAAATAAAACAGAACATCATTGTGTAAGGTGGAAGTATTCTATCCTATGCATATCATTATAGCTAAACAGGAATCCGGTCAGTCGCTATGTCAAATATCTGTACATTCTACGTACTGTACCATTACTCACCTCATATCAACAAACAACTATAAACTAAGATACAAGAGGCTAAAACTCAGTTAAGTATTAACTAACTAATTTTTTTTTTTTTGCTATTGAATTACACACTAATCAATTTATACAAAAGAAATCAATAGACCATGAGCATTACAAACAGACATTTAAACTTCTTCAAACTCCTTTCATTTCATGCTTTCGAACTGTTACAGTTAACACCAACATGGGACTCGAAATGTGTACCTGAATACTGAATACTGAAATGCAAAGAAGAAGTGGAAGCAAAGGGTCAGCAGCAGCAGAAAGCAGAATAGCAGCAGCAGCAACAAGCGAGGCAAGTAGAATTAAGAAACCAACTAGACCAAGTTCCAGAGTAAACCAACAGACAACCAGCAGACTCAATTGGATTTAGAAGAAATCAGTATTGAACAAACAGGTCAAGACTAGTGAAATCAAGACAGCAGAGAAGAATGCAATTTCTAGTTTTGTCTGTCTGAGTTATCAAACAAAGTTCTTTTCCAGTTTTCTGTTTTCAGAACTTCACTCTTCTAAAAGTGTTCCCTCTCAATTCACTCTGTTCTTATCAATGTCTGTCTCTGTGTGTGTCTATCCAAAAATCCCCTTAAGGTCTGTGTGCCTGTCTATGTATGTATGTGTATGTATTTTGCTTTCTCTTCTCGGACCTATCTCCTGATCTCCTCTATCTTTTTTCTTAACAATTTCCCTCTGTCTCTCTCTATGACCTCTTATGTCTCCTTAAACTGATGGAAGTTCTTCCTTTTTATAAGCCTAAAGTCTGCCCTTAACAGCCTGTTCATCAATCACCCAAACACCCTCCCATGTGCTCTGTTTTCTTTTTCCACTTAATTACTTAAAAATAAAACCCTCCCATGACATTCCCTGACAGTCCTCTTTCCCGTTTTATTTACTAAAAGCAAACATGGGCAGCAGGAATATAATCTGACAAACATGCTACCAAACTATTTTAATTCAAAAAGGGCCTTTATGCACATGTTGTGCACAAGTGCACATGCCATCAATTCATATTGCAATTACAGACCAAACCTTAGGTTTCTGAAATCACATTAACAACTATAAGTAACTAAACTTAGTTCTTAATTGATTCAGGCAATGTTTAACAGAAGCAAATCGATTTATTTTGTTCAGACAGTTGAAACTAATTGACGACACATGTCGACTCGACTATATTAGTTATAACACATACAATCGAAACCAAAATCAGACATTTAACAGTATAGGACACATGATTCGAATTGTATTGACTAAACAGAATTGTATCCGAGGAATCAGTTAATCAGTTCAAATTTGAAATTCAACTAATTGCACAACAAATACATACATACACATTATCAGAACAAGTAGAAGAAGAAACTCAATCAAACAACAAAGGTTCAGGCAAGGTGGATAGGACACAGTTGATCGAACTCAAAACACAGATTTCACGAAACATGAACAGCCTTTAGAACAATCACATGGACTAAAACAAATAAAGAAAAGAAAGCAAAACTCACCTTAAAATCCGAAAAATCAAAAGACCCTAGCTTGGACTCGAACAGACCTTTCTTAAGGCTGAACGGACTTTAATCGAAGTGTTTCTCAGATGAGAAACACTTCGATTAAGGTCCATTAGACCTTAATCTCTTCGGCTTGAACAAGACACGGACCATCGACGAGGAACCTAGGGTTCAAAAAATTAGATCTGGGATTCGTGTTTCCCTGGTTAGATTCGGACCAAACCAAGCATGGTTTGGTCACGAGGGGGGTCCGGGGACTGCCTGGTATGAATTTAGGGCAGATCGGGGTAGATCGAGTTTTGACTCGAATCTTCAAATGAAGATTCGAGAAGGTGGGATGGGATTCGAGGTGTGTGGTTGGTGGATTTGGGTTCAGGACGGTGAGGAGTATCTATGGTGTTAAGAGTAGGGTCACCGGCGTCCAGGCCGCCGGCTTTCATGGCGAAGGTATGCAGGGGCGGCTAGGGTTTGGAGGGTTGGGGTCTAGAGAAGACGACCTAAGGCAGGGGGGTTTGGATTAGGGCGCGGGGTGAAGGGGGAAGGGTTTATATACGGGGTGGATGGCTTGATCTCGACCGTTAGATCAATCTAGATCTACGGTCTGAATCTGAGGGCTTAAGTGGAACGGTGTCGTTTGGCTTAGTAGGGGTCAAGGTTGGTTCGGGTGGAACGGGTCGGGTTCATTAGTGGGTTATGGGGTGTGAGATCTTGGCCGTTGATCAATCTGAGATCAACGGCCCAGATCATACTGGATTAAACGGTGTCGTTTGGATGGCTAGGGGTAGGCAGGTCACGGACCGGGCAAGCCTGGTTTTTGGGCTGAGTTTGTTTGGGCCAATTTGTTTAAAATTGGCCCAAGTCCGAAAAAGATTTTTTTTTATTATTATTATTTTATTTTCTTCTTTATTTTAAAAACAAAACCTAAGTAAATCAAATTAAAATTAAATAAAAACTTAATACAATTATTTGCACACACATTAAAATATTTTAAAACAGGTAAAATCAAACAAAACAAAATCACGGACAAAGATGCCTATTTATGATTTTCTATTTAACAACCGGATTACGGTTCAAATTATGCATGACACATACATTTTTTTTGTATTTTTTTTTAATAAAATAACATGGGCAAAAATCATAAGTAATTAACAAAGTGCCATTTAAAAATCCAAATTTGTACAGCATGACCATTTGTTATTATTTTTTTTTTTTAATTCTTTTGGAGTGATTGTCGCGCGAGACAAAAATCGCGTGCTCACAGCTCCTGAACTACATGTGGCCTTATTCCTGTAAAACCAGGGATATGTAGGCATTCAAAAACCAAAGCGCGGTCAAAGTTCTTTTTCAATCACCGTTTCCGGTCAAAATTGGTCATCTTGTCTTTACCCGACAACTCTTTCATCCTCCTCGGGTAAAGAGGGGCAGCTGTTGATACCCAATTTTTCCCTATGTATTTTACACCCAAAATATTTCAAAATATCATATATGTGCATATATAAGCACACCCAAGAGTTTTGGTATTTTTGTGATTTTTAAACCAATTTACTGCCTATTTTAATACCACAAAAATCCAAATTCATTCCCAAAATTATCATTTTTGATTAATAACTTATTCCATTCTCATATTTACACCAAAATATAATTAAGGTGATTTTTGCATATTTTTACCAATTTATTTGGCATTTTTAAAGCTAAATTGCACATAATTGCAATTATAGCCTATTTTGTAATTAATAGCATTTTATAACAATAAAATTTGCTCCAATATTTTTAAATTAATATTTATATAATATTTGCCTACATAGTATATTTAATTTTCTTTTAAAATCGCTATTACTATTATTATAAAATAGAAAGGGGAAAAGTGGCTATTTAAAACCTAGCCCCAATTGCATTTCAATTACAGCCCAAATTGCATCCCAATTAGACCCAATTTCAATCCCCAAATCAAACGATCCAATTTCAATTTAGCCCGCCCCTGACCCAACTAACCTAACCCGCCCGGCCTCCCCTTTTAATCCATCAACGGCCACGATCAGTTCTTTCCTTTTTAATTCTCACTTACACCCTAACCCTAAATCACTTCTATCAGATACGCCGCCTCTAAACCCTCGTCCTCTCAAACTCTCTCTAAGCCTTCTCCGAAACCCTAATCTTCCCCACCGGTTTCTACCCTGTTTCACCGGAACCCATGGCATCCCAAGCCTTGGGTGACCTGTACTCACCTCCATGTGCTCTTGTACACTTGTTACTTGAAGAATCGAGGTCTGACCTTGAAGGTTTTCGCTCAGATCTCCGCCGATTCAAGTTTCACGGCCATCTCCGGCTTTGCTCCGGCATGTCCTGATCCTATCTCTAACTCATCCGACTCAGATCAGACCTTTTCCAGGCCTTTCTCGCCTCTAGGGTTCTTTTGAAACCCTAGACTTTCGAGGTTCTCCTAATTTCTCTAGATCTATTCTTGATCTATGTTTATTTTAAGGTTTTCAAACGATTTCTCGAAGTTTCTTTCAAAACTTTGCTTTCAAAATCGTTCATCTTCTTCGACTTAGGGTTTCTTTAGCTTTACTTGCTCTACTGTGACTCTCATGTGATTTTACTGTATTTGTTCTACTGTGATTCTTATGTGTTTTTCTTCGACTATACTTTCTTCTACCGTTTCCTTATGATTTCTTTTACTGTATCTTGTTCTTTTATTATGTTTTCATGAAATGTGTAAGGTCTTAAGTTCTTTTGGGTTTTCTGAACTTATTTTGTTGTTATTCCTGCCTGATTTACTTGCTTTCGTCTCTACACTCGATTAATGGTAAAAACCCTAGAATTCAGGGGTTTCATTCGAGTTCTTGAGGCCACTTGTTACGTGACTTGTTTGTTTCCCATCTCTTAACTTGTTTGGTTTCAAATCCCTAATTTCTGAGTTCATGAAGTTGTTTTATCTTTGCCTGACCTTCTGCATGCTCTCTGATATTCCCTCTTGCCTATAGTCCACTACTCACTGATTTTTGATTGAAATCCAGCCTTGCATGTTTAAAGCTTATGCACTCTTTATAGGTAGAATTTCCCACTCAGAATAACCTCTGATTTCAGACTTCCTTGTGTAAGCCTGATTGATTCATTCCTTGTTTAATTTGAAGACCCTCTCTAACCTTTCGATTCCCCTATTTTCTGACTCGGTTCATTAGTGATTTTGAATCTCTGATTCCCTGATTTACTATGTACTAATTGATTTACTCCTTGCCTTATTTATTTAACTGTGTGTTTCAAATCCTCCCCTATGTATTTACCCCTTATTTGTATGCTATGCACAATGTGTTACTTGATCCCCTTTCCTTAAATAAAACTCTGCCCTTTTACCGTTCAAATTTGGACTCTTTAATTAAAGGAATCCCCTTCTCCTGATTGATTCTAATTGATACTGAATTATTTTTTGCCTTGCTTACTTGCCTGGTTTTTAAACTATAAATACCCTACTCTTTTTTCTTTAAACACACGAACAATAGAGTTCAAAAACACTCACACAATAAAAGCTCTCTTCTCTTTACCACTATTAGTACTACTGTTGTGTCTAGTCGGCTGAAAGCTAAGGCTAGACTATAGAATCTTGCTTGCTTTTCTCAAGTGTTTGCTGAGGCTTGAGTGGACTCTCTGGTTGTTTTCTTGCTTTGTTTGTTCTGTTGTTTGAAAGTTGCAACTGGTATGTCTCCATAAGTTAAATAACATTCTCCAAAACTATGTGTTTACTTCTCCCTTTCACATGTCCCTCACTATATATTTGTATTGTGCTTTCCTGCATTCTGTAGCTATACTTTAGTCTGTTATGTTCTTTCTTCATGTTTCTGCACCTTTAAGTTCTGTTATGCTTCCTTGTCCTTCCTTGATGTTTTTCTATACATGTTTTCCATGTGAACCCTTTCCCTTTGACCCCTTATGTGTGAGTACTGTTCTAGGTTAGGGTAGCATCCCATTGTTATCCATGACCTGGGACCAGGTTCTCTTGAATCTTACTCAAATTAGTCCCATTCCCTTCTTCCCCCTTTATGTGTTGAGCCTTGACTAGAGTCTGGTAGTGTCCTAATCACCATCCAGGCTCAAGTCTGACTTTAAAAAGTCTGCTCTTTATTTGTTTGGATCAAGTAAAGGGTCAGAGATGTGCCAGCCTATACTCATGGCTGGGTATGACCACCCTTTGCTCTGATTCCCTCAACTCCCCTCACTTTACACTTACTCCTAGTTCTTTAAGTTCTGCCCCCCTTTGGTAAGCCATGCTTTGGGACCCTTGAGCTCCCTCTGAACTTGGATGCCTGAGGGCTGGCATTTCCACACTGCACTACTCTGTTGCTATTATAATTACTTAGAGTGTTAAGCATTGCCTGGAGTTCTTAAGACTCCTTGGAACTTTGAAAAGATTCTGAGTAAGGAGAAGGCCTTGGAATTGGAATCTGGATTTGTTAAAACACATGTGTTGGACATTAAGGTTGCATTGGGCTTCCTCGGATTTGTCTGTAGTTTTGATGTATTTATTTTTGGTCTTTTCCTTCCAATTCTGTAATAACTTTGTAAAAGAAACTCGGGGAAAATATTAGTAAAGGGTGTGGGAGGGGTTTATGTTGCCTGCATAAATCAAAGTGTAGAGATCATGCCTATAGGTCTTTTGTGCTTTAAATTTACTAGAAATCCTGCCTATAGGTTTGTTTAATGTTCCTAATTCAGTCACCTAGATATCATGCCTATAGGGTTTAACGTTTAATCATATTGCAAATCACTAGAGATCCTACCTATAGGATTCTAACATTCATGTAATCAATTGCATATAGAAACCATGCCTATAGGAAATGCATATGCGTTAGGCAAACAATAGGGTAATTAAACATTCATCTATTTACCAACTCTTTAACAGGCCTTAAAATCAAGTATAGATACCATGCCTATAGGGTTTTGTCTCAAACCTGTCTGATTCGTTTAAGCAGTAACAGTCCGTTAACTGGTCCTTAATGTCTTGATATAATGCTTTCAATAAAACTCTTGTAAACCAGTATGCTTTTAAATCCCTCAAATCGGCATCTTTTTCTGAAACAGTTTCTTTCTAAACATTCTGTCTAAATGTTTTACTCAGACCCTGAAATTGTCTTTTAAAACAGTTGCAACTTACCCTTTTCCTTAGATATTTCTATCTCTGAAACTCTCTCACAACCATTTCTGTGTTTTATTTTTACTGCAGTCCATACTTTCTTTTCAAAACTCCTCTGCATTAGACTACTTTTTCCTGAAACTAGTACCTTTAAGTCACTCGCTTGAAATACCTTAATCTCTGACAATCGGATCCGAGTTGCCTAATGTAGACTTTCTGTCTAAATGTATGTGTTGAACTAGTCCGCTTGCCGCTTAATTTTTTTTTTAACTTAAGACCAAATCAGTATATGCTAAGACATGCTAAACTAAGTGTTTGTTTGATTAAGGGGTTTACTTGAGCCTTACCTATTTGTTTGTTCATCCTTATATTTGTTACTTGTTTTGTATGTCGCAATTAGAATTTTAACCTTTGAACCCCATATATGCCTACATCCCTTTCTTTCCCCTTTAGGATTAGAAGTCCTGATACCCCGGGACTGATAGTTTGGGACGGGTAATAGCATGCGATAAATAATGATACCATTTCGCGCCTTAACACCTTAACGGGGTGGGAAGGGTATATATGGATATGATGACCGATGCGCTAATATCATGTGCGACCCCTCTTCTGAGGAGTGATCGCTGGGTATTGTATTGAAGTGATCCATATGAATTATAAACTTAGGACTCCTCTCCCTTTACTTGCTTTCATCTCTTCTTGTAAAACTGTTCAAATCTCTTTTTCATGAATTTCTGCCTTCTCTACTTATCTTTGAAAATTTTCAACTTGGTCGCAATCTTATGTGCGAATCCTTATTTGAGCCTTGATTGTTTACTTGTAAAGTCACAATTGTAACATGGCCGGGAACCACACTAGTGGATCTTGAGGGGTGCCTAACACCTTCCCCTCGGGATAATTTCTAGCCCTTACCCTAATCTCTAGTCTCTTCATCTCAAACCCTTCTTAAAGTGTCCTAATGCACTATAATCATTAGGTGGCGACTCTTCAACTTCCAAACCCAATTCTCGAAAGGGAATAGAGTTGTCCTCCCAATGTCGTATACCCAATTTCTGACCCCACGGTTAGAGGAAAAGGGGGCGTCGACAATATCACCATCTTGTATCATCCTGGGAAGGCCAATGTCGTGGTCGATGCTTTGAGTAGGAAGTCAGCCAGTATGGGCAGCCTTGCGTATATTCCAGTCGGTGTGAGACCACTTGCTTTGGATGTTCAGGCCTTAGCCAATCTGTTCGTGAAGTTGGATATTTCTGAGCCCAGCCGTGTTCTAGCTTGCACAGTCGCTCGTTCTTCGTTATTTTAGCGTATCAAAGATCGGTAGTATGATGATCCTCATTTGCTTGTCCTTAGAAACTCAGTGTGGTACGGAGGTGCCAAGCAGGTTACAGTTTGAGATGATGGAGTTTTGAGGATACAGGGTCAAGTTTATGTGCCTAATGTGGATGTACTTCATGAGTTGATTCTAGAAGAGGCCCATAGTTCCCGATATTCTATTCATCCAGGCGCCGCTAAGATGTATCAGGACTTGCGGTAATATTATTGGTGGAAGAGGATGAAGAAGGATATTGTTGCGTACGTAGCTTGGTGTTTGAATTGTCAATAGGTAAAGTATGAGCATCAGAGACCTGGTGGTTTGCTTCAGCAGATTGATATTCCTGAGTGGAAGTGGGAGCGCATTACTATGGACTTCATTGTTGGAATCCCATGGACTCAGAGGAAGTTCGATGCAGTGTGGGTTATTGTGGATAGGCTGACTAAGTCAGCGCATTTCATTCCTGTGGCAATTTCCTATTCCTCGGAGCTGTTGGCAGAGATCTATATTCGTGAGATTGTTCATTTGGTGTGCCCGTGTCTATCATTTTGGATCGACGTACACAGTTTACCTTGCATTTCTGGAGGGCTGTAAAGCATGAGTTGGGTACACAGGTCGAGTTTAACAGAACATTTTATCCTTAGATAGACGAACAGTCTGAGCGTACTATGTAGATTTTTGAGGATATGCTCCGAGCATGTGCTATTGACCTTGAAGGTTCTTGGGATCAGTTCTTTCCATTAGTGGAGCTTGCCTACAACAACAGTTATTAGTCGAGCATCTAGATGGCTCCCTATGAGGCATTATATGGTAGACGGTGTCGATCGCCAGTTGGGTGATTTTAGCCGGGGGAGGCTCAATTGCTTGGTAGAGATTTAGTATAGGATGCCTTGGATAAGGTTAAGATCATTTAGGACAGGCTTCTTACAGCTCAGTCCAGGCAAAAGACTTATGTCAACCGTAAGGTTCGTGATATGGAATTCATGGTCGGGGAGCGGGTGTCGCCCTTGTAAGGCGTGATGAGATTTGGGAAGAAGGGAAAGCTAATCCTTAGGTTCATCGGACCTTTTTAGATCCTTGATCGAGTGGGAGAGGTGGCTTATAGACTTGCATTGCAGCCAAGTTTATCAGCTGCGCATCCAGTGTTTCATGTGTCCATGCTTCGGTAGTATCATGACGATCCATCCCACATGTTAGACTTCAGCACTGTCAAGTTGGACAAGGATTTGGCCTACGAGGAGGAGCCGGTAGCTATTCTAGACTAACAGGTTCGACAGTTGAGATAGAAGAGTTACCCTTCGGCTCGTGTGCACTGGAGAGGTCAGCCTGTTGAGGCAGCTACCTAGGAGTCTGAGTCTGATATGCCAAGCCAATAACCCCATCTTTTCACCGACTCAGGTACTTTTCTATGTCCGTTCGAGGATGAACGGTTGTTTTAGAGGTAGAGAATGTGATGACCTAAAAGGTCATCTCTTGTATTAGAAGTCAAAACTGTGTTCCGAGGCCTTAAAAACCTCTTTCTATCTCTCCTTAATTTGTGTGTGTAGTCCGGGAGCGATACCGGAAAGCTTTTGTGTGAAAAAATTAAGAAATAATGATTCTTGGCTTAAAAAGATGATTTTAGTTTACTTCAGTCAATATTTTGGGTTAACAAACCCGGACCCGTGTTTCGACGGTCCCGGAGGGTCCATAGTAAAATATGTGACCTGGGCGTATGCCCGAATCAAATTCCGAGATCCCTAGCCCGAGGAATGAATTTTTGAAGAACATTGTTAATTGAAAAATACAATGGTTTTTAGAAATTGAATAATGCTTGAACTTGTTAGCATCGGACCCATATTTTGGTTCTGGAGCCCTGTACAGGTCCGTTATAATATTTTAACCTTATGTAGAATTTGGTGAAAATCTGAAGTAATTTGACGTGATTCGGACCTTTGGTTGAGAAAATAGGAAGTTTGAACTATCTTAAAAATTTCATGAGTTTTGGTGTTGAATTCTTGTTTAAGATGTTATTTTGGCGATTTGATTGCACGAACAAGTCCATATGATGTTTTTAGACTTGTGTGCATGTTTGGTTTGGAGCCCCGAGGACTCGGGTGAGTTTTGGATAAGCCACAGAGTGTTTTGCGCCTTAAGAAAATTTGCTGGTGTTACAAATCTGCAGACTTCGCAATTGGCTCGCAAATGTGAGCACTGCAATTGCGAAGAATCATTGCATTTTCGATGATTAGGCTAGGCGGGGGACCTTCGCATTTGCGAAGTTCATCGTCGCAAATGCAACATGAATAGTGGCCGCAATTGTGAACATTTGTTCGCATTTGCAAAGGCAGCAGGTCAGGCCAAGCTTCGCAATTGTGAAGTACTGGCCGCATTTGCGAGTTCGCAATTACGAACATGTGATCGCAAATGCGATACCTGCAACTTTTCAAAAACAAGTTTTGACGAGATTTTCATTTCACTTTTCAAATTTTCAAACCCTAAGCTCCCATAGGCGATTTTCTAAAGAAGAGTTCTTTTCCAAATCATAGGTAAACAGCTTCTAACTCATTTCCTTTAATCTATTTCATCTATTTACAAGATTTCTTCACAAAATCTAGGGATTTTCAATGGGGGAATTGGGTGTTTTTGGGTAGAATTTGAGAATTTCAAATTTGGGGATTTAGACCTTAAATTAAGGTTGGATTCCAAAATCGATTGTATATCCAAGCTCGGGGGTGAATGGGTAATCAGGTTTTGGTCCGAATTTTGAGTTTAGACCAAGCGGGCCCGGGATCGGTTTTTGACCTTTTGGGAAAAATGTTGGGAAACCTAAAATTAAGCATTAGAATTAATTTCTCTAGCATTTATTGATGTTATTAAGTTAATTATGACTAGATACAAGCAGATTTGAAGTGGAATCGAGAGGTAAAGCGGTAATTGAGGTTTGATTGTGGCCGTGGAATCGAGGTAAGTGTTGTGACTAACCATAGCTTGAGGGATTAGGTATTGTTTGCCCTATTTTCTACTTGTTAGTTGTTGAGTACGACGTATAGGTGTGGTGATGAGTATATATACATCGTTGTCGGGTCATAGCATGCGAGTAAGTTCTATGTTTGTGACGGTTATGTTTCTTTATACATATTATTCCTGCTTTAGCTAGTTGTTGTTCAAGTTAACAAATTTTACTATGTTGCTCCTGGTTTGGATATTGGGTGAGTGTTGGCTCTAGTTGATAATTCTATTGTGAAATTAAATAATGAAACAAAGTTGTTTGGTTGTGATGCCATTGCAGGGTTGTTGTTGTTTCTGTTGTTGTTATGGTGAGGAAGAGTGATAAAGCACGAAGGGTGATATCGTGCACATTTATACTATTCATATGGTGAAGAAGAGTGTTAAAGCACGAAGGGTGATGTCGTGCACATTTATATTGTTCATATGGTGAGGAAGAGTGTTAAAGTACGAAGGGTGATGTCGTGCACATTTATATTATTCATATGGTGAGTAAGAGTAATAAAGCACGAAGGGTGATACCATGCACATTTCTATTATCGTTTGCATGGTGAGGGAGGGTGATAAAGCACAAAGGGTGATGCCATGCATTTTCTGGTTGTTGTGTTTATTTGTTATTATCGGATCAAAGTATTTTAGTTGTTTAAATTCCTTTACCGCTGTGATTTTGTGTTGGAACCCCCATAGCATGTTGCCCCCTTCTCTTTCATTTTTGCTTAGTTTACTACTTGTTATCCTGTTAGTATATTGATTAACTGCACAGGTTTATGTTGTTTTTTGTGTCCTAGCCTCGTCACTACTTCGCCGAGATTAGGCTCGGCACTTACTAGTACATGGGGTCGGTTGTACTGATACTGCACTTTGCACTTTCTGTGCAGATTCCGGTATTGGACCATATTGATCAGAATCGAGGTTGTTGCCTTCAGTCCACCGGAGACTCAAGATAGTCCTGCAGGCGTCCATAGGCCCTGGCATCCCCTTCTATCCTATTTCATTTCTGTTTTATCTACTTTCGAGACAGATGTATATTTTCGTTCAGACCATTATTTTTAGTATTCGTAGATTGTTAGTGAGTTGTGACACTAGTTCTGGGTGGAATTTATTACGGTTTTCGTTATTAGTATAAGGATAAATTTTTTAAATTGTGTTCTTCTGCATTTATTTCTGCTGATACTTTTGCTAAGTTTTAATTGTTAAAATATAAAGGAAAAAGGTGAAATATTCTGTAACATTGGCTTGCGTAGCGAGTATAATGTTAGGCATCATCTTGGTCCCGACGGTGGGAAATTCGGGTCACGACAATATATACGCGCATATAGTACCATCAAGCCTCTGTGGCATCATCATCACAATAATACCCACTTGATCAATGGTACATCTATAGTGCCATCATACCATATATATGCGTATATAATGCCATCAAGATACTGTGGGCATCAATATTATAATATATGTACATATATGCATATGCAAGAGCCATAAAGAGATATTATGAACTTATCAGAGTGACATAAGGTTGTTGCACCTCTAGTTAATGTTATAGACTTCCATACCATCAATATAAACTCAATAGGATTCAAGGATCATATATACATACTTAGAATAACATTATAAGAAAAGGAACAACATGGACAATCTTTGTTTCTAGGAATAGATCCGTTATAAAATAACATATCATTTACGTTTGTTTCACTTTAGATCATGCCAAAAGAAAAAAGGAAGTTCCTTAACATACCTTGTAATCCCCTCTTCAATCAACCACCAAGCTTAACACAATCTTCTTGCGTCTACAATAAGTAAAATTCTCCTTTCATCATTATAAATGTTGAACCATCATATTTGCTAACCATATTTCCGACGAGAAAACGGACAACACTTCATGTAACGACCTGGCCGGACGTTTTGAGCATATGCATTCCATTTAGATATTTGGAGTTTTGATGGTTCCGTTAGGTTCAGATTGTGATTTTGGACTTGGTCATATGCCCGGATTCACATTTTGATATTTCAAAAAGGTTTCGGCACTAATTGGCAAAAGTTGAAAATTTGAAGGTTTAGAATGTTCATAAGTTTGACCAGAAGTTGATTTTGATGATATCGGGTTTGAGTTGTTGTTCTAAGAATTGAAATAGTTTCGTTATGTCATATGGGACTTGTTGGTATGTTCAGACGCAGCCCCAGGGGGCTCGGGTGAGTTTTGGATAGGTTTGGGTTATGTTTTTTTTTATGTTTCGATGTAGTTTCTTCAAGCATAAGTGGTACCACATTAAGAAAATAAGCTTCAATTTCTATTTGGATTGAAGCATTAGATCCATATTGTAATATTGGAACTATAGCAACTGGAATCATCAAGTTTCGACATCGTATGAGGAATTTATGGTCATTTTACTAAGAATTGGGTTGCCGGATTTTTTTTCAGATTAATTACGTAGTTACCACTAAATTCGTATTTAAAAATCTACACTATTACCAAATATTAAAAGCAACATATCTCTTTCATATAAGGTCAAATGGAGTGATTCAAAAGCCTAACTTGACTGAAATTTCACAAGGAATCCATTGGAGGCATCAAAAGCGAGTTTCGGATTTTCAGTTCCAGAACATGGTACGAGTTCATTACAATATTTGTGACTTGTCTGCAAAATTTGGTACAAAATGAAGTTTATTTGACATGATTTGGATGCCAGGTTGAGAAATTGCATGTTCTTAAGTTTCATTGAATATTTCATTCATTTTGGTGTCTGATTCGTAGTTCTAGATGTTATTTTGGTGTTTTAATCATTCAAGCAAGTTCGTATGATATCTTTGGACTTGTGGGCATGTTTGGTTTGGAGCCTCGAGGGCTCGGATGAGTTTCGGACGAGGTTCAGATCGTTTGTATCATTTTTGGTTAAGGCTGGTTGGCTGAGTTCTAGTGTGGTCGCACCTGCGGACAACTGGGCGCAGGTGTGATATTTGTAAAAACGAAAATGAAGAAGCAAAAGAGAAATTTATACTGGAAGGGGGGATCCACAAAAATGGAAGGCAGGGCGCATCTATGCATCAGCAGAAGCGGCCTCCTCGATCGCAGAAGCAGAATGCAGCGCAAAAGCGAAAGCTTGGTTTGCACCTATGTTTGCGTAGAAGCGGATCATTTTCCGCGGGTGCGAAGGCTGGCCTCCAGTGATTTTCCACAGAAGTGAAGATGTGGTCACAAAAGTGACGCTACAGAAGCGGCTAATTGTGTCCCAGGTGCGAACCTGGGCAGATTGTTAAGGGTCGAAGTTCGCCATTTTTCTTGATTCCTTTTGAGATTGGAAGCCTTAGTTTGGGGCGATTTTGGAGGGGTTCTTCACGAGTTTGATTGGGGAAAGTGCTCTTTACCTGAAATTGGTTATATTTCATGATTCCATACTTATTTATATCATTAATTTAGTAAAAATGGGATATTTGTAAAATCATCCAAAAATGAAGAATGAGGATTTGAAGGGCGATTCGATATCGGAATTCGATGATTTTTGTATGGTTGGACTAATATCGGAACGAGTATTCAGATTTCGTGAATTTTTATTAGGTTCAGAGGTGTGGGCTGCGGGTTGACTTTTGTATTAATTTTTGTTGACTTTTTTCAATAATGATCTAAATCGAACTTCTTACATTCGTGATTAGTTTCTAAAGTTTATTTTGAATTGTTTGGTCTATAATTTGCTAGATTTTGTTAGTTAGAGGCTTGTTCGAAAGGCAAGCCCGTAGTTGAATTTTGAGTTGATTGGAGTGAGGTAAGTATTGGGTCTAACCTCGATTTGAGGGAATAGGGACCCTTGAGCAATGTGCTATATGAATTTCATGTATAGGAATATATATACGAGGTAATGAGTGTATATACACCATCAATTACTTATTTTCATGTCTACCCGTAATTCATTAATTATATTATTTCATGTCTTGATTGTTACATGTCTTAATTGCTTGCTATGCCTTAACTTGCTACTTGTCATGTTATTCTCGCATTAGAAATTTTCTTTTCTTCCATGCTTCAATGATTAATTATCCTCCCTGAGCCGAGGGTCTACCCAAAATAGCCTCTCTACCTTTGAATGGTAGGGGTAAGGTCTGCGTACACTCTACCCTCCCCAGATCCCACTTGTTGGACTACACTAGGTTTGTTGTTGTTGTTGTTATTGTTGCTTCTATGATTAATTGCTACTTACCTTAGTTGTCTTACTTGTACCCTTTAATTGTCATATATTTGACTTGTCTTGTTTCTAGTATTAAATGTAGCCTTCTTGATTTGGTACGAGATTCTTTCTTGATTTGTAACTTTGATATTCGTTAATCATAGAGAATTCTTATGATTCGAGTTGTTAAATTGATTTCACTTATTGATTTATTTATGGATCGGGTTACACGCTACAGCAGGTGGAATAAGGGAGGATTTATGTTGTACAGTAGGATCGGGTTGCGCACTGCAACAGGTGAAATAAGGGAGGATTCATATGGTGAAATAAGGGAAGACAATGATGTTGACTCTAATTATATGGTGGGATTGGGTTACGCGCCGCAACATATATTTACTTATTATTATTGATTATTTACATGGTGGAATAAGGGAGAATCGTGTTGTACGGTGGGATCAGGTTGTGCGCTGCAACAGTTTATGTGTTTTTGTTCCTTATTGTATTGTGTTGGCTTCAGTGCTTTCGTACGAGACTCTGATGATTGTTACTTCTCTTATTTAATGGTTTTCTTGGAGGATTGAGCTATTTCATGAGTTACCTACCTTATTTTGTTTTCGTATTTTCCTTTCAAGTCATTATTTTATACTGCGTACAGGTTATTATAAGTGACCCGCCTTAGCCTTGTCACTACTTCGTCGAGGTTACACTCGGCACTTACAGGATACATGGGGTAGTTTGTACTCATACTACACCCTACACTTCTTGTGCAGATTTTGGAGTCGGTCCCAGCGGGCGGTCAGTAGATTATTCGAGTTGACTATTGGACAGAGACTTGAGGTACAACTGCTCGGCGTTCGCAACCCTAAAGTCCCCTTCTACTTTGTCATAGCTGTGTATTTTCTTTCAGACAACTTTACTTTCATTCAGACCTTTATCTGTATTATTCTAGTAGCCCGTACACTTGTGATACCATATCCAAGGTTTGTATTTAGATATTTCAGTTGTTATAACTTTTCGCACTTTATCTCAGTTCTATCATAGTTATTTCGGTTTAATCGGCTTCAGTTTATTGAATTGTTAAAAATGACTTATAACTATTCTAATGTTGGCTTGTCTAGTAAGTGAGATATTAGGCGTCATCACGGTCCTGAGGATGGGATTTTCGAGTTGTGACAACTTATGAGGTTGAATTTGGATATAATCACTTGGATTTTCTCTTGGACCTTCATGGATCTGTTAAATAGGGTTTCGGGGTGTGGAGACGAAGTTTGGGCTTCAAATGATCAAAAATGAGTCTTAAACACTTTTAAAGCGTCATAAGGTCAGCCACCACCTTAAGTAGTTCCCCAAACTGGCTTCCTGCACGGTCTCGAGAAAATGCGAATATCTCTACTTTTATGTCATATCGACAAACGGTTTAATGCATTAGAAATTAGACTCGTAATCGTTCAATTTGGTGGATGGAAAACCCCGTAACTCCAAGTATATTGGGAGAAAAGCTCAATAACATAAACTCAAATTTCAGCAAAATTATGAACGTAACTTGCGATACTTTTAGCCGACCTTTATTTTACAACTTGCTTGACTTCAAAACATAACATACGAATATTATATGATTCAAGTACCTTAAAAAATGACCTCCTTATCATATTAAACACTTCTAGTTTAACCCCGAAAGTATGCGTTATAGCATATTTGATTCGTCTAACCCTGAAACCTTATGGTACATGCTTATCATTTGTTAAAAGACTTTCTTAACCTTATAGGGGTTCCATGGCCTCTATGGGCTTACGTTAGTTTACTTATGACACAAACCACGCGAAAATTTATGAGGTGTAACACAGAGTGTCATTCATCTTACTAAGAATCAAATGTTCCTTGCGCTGATGAAGCATATTGAAGTCATACATTATTTTATCCGAAATATTATACCAAAGGGGGTTGTTGATGTGAAGAAACTGATTTAATGATCAAGGCAGACCTAACCAACAAGTTTAGGCATTTTTAGATTTGATTGGTACATGTAGTAGTTAGTAAAGCCCGTTCAATTGCTGAGGACACGGCAGAAACGCGTTCCTATTGATAAAGAGAATTCAAGCCAAGATATCTACAGATTTGAAAAATCCATTGTTCTAATAAATTTAGAAAAGGAAAATATATTGTCCGTGTAGGATTAAAAAATTATTTTCTTATAAGTTTAGGACTACATGAGATCTATATATAGGTAGTGTAGTTGAGGATTTATTATAGTGTAAGTTCTTCTCATTCATAGTGAAAAACTCACTCTGCTTTTACCCCAAGGACTAGGTTTAGCCAAACCTCGTTAAATCCTTGCATTATATTTTTCTCTATTTGCTTTGTGTGTGATTATCTGCTAGTTAATCCGGGATGTTTCGCAATAATTTAAATTAAAAAAATATGTGACACTCTCATGAAATGGACTCTATATATATATATATATATTAAATTTCATGTTCAGTATAATACTGTCACATAAAATGAGAGGGAAGGAGTAAAGGGAACAGAAATAGAAGGCCTATAATGTGAATTGGTGGACTAAAAACTTTTATTTAAAATAAATAAAATTATGCAAAGTAGAGTTGCAATCATTAGATCAAAACTCCAATCACGTCTATTCAATGATTGTTGCTGCTTGTTGACGATCAATATTTTTTAAGAGAAATGAATTGTATGATGATCATGCTAAAATAATAAGATACCGTCTTCTTGGAGTTATCTTGGATGCAACACCTTAGTTAAGAAAAAGAACGCTATTCCTTCCCAAAGGAAGGGGGAAAAGGGCTACCATAATATAAAGAATTCGATTGAACCAAAAAAAAAATATGAACTGGACGCATACATAAAAGATAGTTTATTGTCTCACTTAGTTAAAAAGAAAATAATTACACAATTAACACAACAAAAATAGTGAACCAACAACCAGAAACTATGAAGTATATATGAAGTTAATAATGTTTGTTGTTTGTGCCAATTATAAGTTGTACATGTATTGCTTTAGCTTGTACTTCACTGATTCGCAAGAATATGAAGAGTCATAATCGCATCCCCATGGGTACAAAGAAAAGAAGAATAAACAACAGTTGGCTAAGTTAGTCACCCCTTCTGTTTAACTTTTCACTAATCCGTACCCCTCCGTCTCATTTTTATGCGTCTTAGTTTGATCCCACATGATTTTCATGATTTTAAAAATATAAAGAAGATTTCTGAGTCTTGTGATCTTATACTACATTTATATATGTGATACACAAAAAATATATCACATATGTAACGATTAGAAGCCACGAATGGACATTTCCTTCTCTCCTTTCCTCTCTATATTTTTCTTGGTCACCTAGTAGTTGAGTAGTTTCAACAAACTAAATTTCAGTCATGTTAGTTATAGTTTGTTAATGTTAATGAAAACAGTAATAGCGGCGCATTCTATTGTTTTAAGAAGAAATGCAAAATATACTTTTTATGGAAAGTAGTTGAGTTTATAATAAAATTGTATTAGAATGGAGTTGGAGCATAAACTTCCACTCGCACGTACATAGACGCGTTGCTTAATTTTTCCCATCGACAATCATTGTTAGTTCCGTACCATGTCTGGATTAGCATGTGAGGCGTTTGGTGAACATTTGAAAATAATGGATGGCAGCTCATCCAATTATTCCCACAAGCAATAATAGTACTACTTGTGGTTAAGTTCCACTATAATATGTTTGCTTAAAGGATAGGAGAGACTATTTTTTGGTGTAAACGAAAGAGAAGTAAAACAACTATACTGCAGATTCTCTGTCCAATTTCAAAGGGTTAGCAAAACTGATAGGTACATAATAGGTGGACCGACAATCTTTTACGAATAGCAAAGGTCAAAAATGGATCAAAAATACTACTAGAAGGAGCGTTTTGAAGAACTGCTGCTTCTTCTTCCAGGAAGATCTTGACATAACTGGACTTGAATGGAAATGAACATTCTCTCATCTTTAGGACCGTATAGTAAGTCTACTTGATACATGTATTTGAGATCCATATTGTAACGACCCGACCGGTCGTTTTGAACTTTAGGGTCCCGTTCAGTGGTTCGAGGTCTTGAGTAGCTTCATATTGTGTATTATGACTTGCGTGCATGGTCCGATTTGATTTTCGGATGTTTCGGGATGAATTTGGATGAGTGATTCTCACTTTAGAAATTTAAGTTGAAAATGTTGACTGTGGTCTGACTTCTGTAAAATCGACCAAAGAACGGTATTTTGATGGCTCTGGTAGATTTATCATGATTTTGGACTTGGACGCATGCCCGGAATTGAATCTGGAGGTCCGTAGGTTGATTTGTATTATTTTTGCCAAAAGTTGGCAATTTAAAGGCTTAGCATTTGGATAAGTTTGACCGTAGGTTGACTTCATAGGTATTGTAATTGGAATTTTTTTTCGGGACTTGGAATAAGTCCGTTTTTCCATTTGGAACTTGTCCGTAAAGTGGCGTCGTTCCGAATTGATTTGATAGGATCGGATGCACGGTTGTGTTCTTAGAAGTTCTTGAGTTTCATGTTGATTTCATGTGTTTTGGAGGTCTGATTCATGGTTTCGGATGTTATATTGATGATTTGATCGATCGAGCGAGATCGTGTTGTGTGTTTAGATGTCTGTTGATGTTTGATTTTGAGCCTCGAGGTCTCGGATGAGTTTCAGACGCGTTTTGGAATGTTTGGAAGAGTTTTGGAAATTGTTGGTGTGATCAGATATTGCAGGTCTCGCATTTGCGATATTAGGCTAAGTCTGATAGGTTCGCATTTGCGAAGGGGATCTGGGCATAGCAGTGATTGCATTTGCGATCATTTTGATCGCTATTCCGATGGTCTAATATTCGCATTTGCGAACCAGTCGTCGCATTTGCGATGGCAGCAGGGATACGAGGAGTTTCGCTTTTGCGATAATTTTTTTGCATTTGCGGGGTTCGCATTTGCGACACGTGCGATTGGACAAACAGCTGAGGCATAGGATCTTTAGTTTCATTTTCACATCTTTGAACCCTAGACTCGGTAGAAGGCGATTTTGAAGAGGGATTCTCATCTACAATCATTGGGTAAGTAATTTTGTACAATTTCCAACTTACATGATTATATGTAAGTTTTAACATCAAAATCTTGAGAATCAAAGTGAAATTTTGGGAAACTTTGTCTATATTTTGAGAGTCGATTTGGACTCGGATTTAGAAACAAATACATGTATGGACTCATGGGATTATGGGTAGTCGAAATCTACCCTTGCTCCCCGGTTTTGACCGGACGGGCCCGAGGTTGACTTTTGTTGACTTTTGCAAAGATCGTAGCTTTAATTATTGGAATTGATTTCTCTTGCATTATTTGATGTTATTGAGTCGATTTTGGTTAGATTTGAGCCGAGCAGAGATAAATTGTAAAGGGAAGGCTATTTTAGAGTATTGACTGAGCGCTTTTGAGGTAAGCATCTTGCCTAAAGTTGCATGGGGGAACTACCCCATAAGTATTGGTTTGTTTATACTATTTGAACTACGTGAAAGACGTGTACATGAGGCGTCGAGTGTGCATACGACTTATATGTGAAAATTTGATCAATTTAGACTCTTAGGTTTTTATGTACATTAAAATGAAGTTGTCTTATCATGTTATATCCTCCATTACAAAATTTACTATTACATGTCATATTTGAAGTTGATTGGTTCATGTTCTACCCTTTGTTGCCAAATATACTCTTCTATGCCTTAATTGAAGTTGTTGCCTCTTTTATTGCCATGTTATCTCCCCCGTAGTTGATTATCTTTAATTGAAGTTAATGTTATCTCTTCCATGGTTGGTTTATCCTTATTTGAAGTCATTGTTATATGGTACCTCTTCAATTGTTGACTTATCCTTATTTGAGGTCGATGTTATATGTTATCTCTCTTATTGTTGAGTTATTCTTATTTGAAATCAGTGTTACATGTTATCTCTCCTATTGTTGAGTTACTCTTATTTGATATTGTTGTTACACACTATCTCTCTCATTATTGAGCTATTCTTGTTTGAAGTCATTATTACGTGTTATTCTTCCATTCTTTGTGTTTAGTAATTCTTGTGTTGATTTACTTACCGAACTCTCGTGTTATCGTTGTTGTTGTTGCATTCAGTGTTGTTGAGTCAAGGGCTATGTGTAGTTGTGGTATTGGAATTGTTTTGAGAAAATATTGTGGCATATGGGCACATGCAGTACGAGTTGTTATATTATGTTGTTATGCTTTTGGCACACGTGATATGTGGAGCGGATTGTTGGGGTGTTCGCACGTGAGTTGTTCGTACCATTGTTATTATTGATATTTGCACATGCGGCATGACAAGACGGGCTATACATATGTGGGTTTGCGCATGTGACAAGACAAGACGAATATTATTATGCACGTGTGGCGGACAAGGTTGGTATTTACTTTATTGTTGCGCATGCGGCGAGACAATGGGGGCTATATCGGGGATGATTTGTGATGACTTGTGATGGCTTGGGGGCAATATTGTTGATAATATTTGTGCAGTGGTGTGCCTACTTTGTGTGAGTCCTGCACTTTATGTTTTGTTGTATTGTTTCCTATGTGCCATTCGTTGTCTCTAATTTTATTTGTTGACTCGAGTCGTGTAGAACACTTGCACAAGCATACACCGTCATTAGTCACTTATATCACTCTAAGAATATGAACCCTGATGTTTATTGATCGTTTAGATGTATTCTTGTATACTTGCCTTTTGTACATGAGTTGTACCGTTAGTACGTGAGTTGTCCGTACAGATATGAGATGTTGTTACTGTTAGCACGTGAGTTGTTCGTGCGGATGTGGGATATTGTTACTCTGTTAGAACGTGATTTGTCCGTACAGTTATGAGGTGTTAATGGTATTGACACGTGAGTTATCCATATAGCACGTGAGTTGTCTGTGCGATTGTGATTTGTAATGTGGACACAAGATGCCAAGTGATTAGGTTTCTTGACTTGGGTCCCGTGATTTGTGATTATGAGATGTGGTACCTCAGGATAATTCTTTTATAAACCTTGTGTGAAAGTGGTTATTTTATTGAGTTGTTACTTATTTTCCCTTACTTGGTGTTATCCGTCTTTAACTGTATTCTGCTTACATTATGTCGTTATTATCTGCTTCTCCTTGTTGTTAATTGTTGTTCTAGTTCTTATTGCAAGTATTGTAACATTATTCGTACCATGTTTAGCTTTATAGTATTCCCTATTAGTTTTATATTCATAATTATACAGGTTATTATGTCTAGTAGGTGTCTTGACTCGTCACTACTCCACCGAGGTTAGTCTTGATACTTACTGGGTACCGCTGTGGTGTACTCATGCTACGCTTGCTGCACATTTTTGTGCAGATCCAGGTACCCCGGAGCTTGTTGATCATTAAATAGCTGATCGAGTATTGCTGTGAAGACTTCAAGGTATACCTGTGGTCGCGTTCGTAGGCCTCGGAGTCACCTTCTGAAAACTTACTCTGTATTGTTTATTTCTATTCCGGAACAGTTATACTTAGATATTTTCTAGTAAATTCAGTATAGCTTATGACTTGTACTATCAGTGTTGGGATATTGTATTGTACTTGGGATTGTTGGCTTCATAAAGAAATTTCTTATTCATATTTAATAGTTTATTGGTTAAAATTTGTTATTCATTTAGGAAGTGTTAGGCTTACCTAGTCTTAGAGACTAGGTGCCATCACGACTCCTAAGGAGGGTTTTTGGTTCGTGACAAATATCTAATAAAAGAATATATTTTTTTAATGTACAAACAAAGTCCCACCTTAATAGCTAAAAAAATTAGAAAACACGTCAAACTATGGTATTTAATAATATTTTGATTCGTGTATTTTCACTCCAAAGTGGAGTCAATATATCGATACATACTTTAGCCTAAAAAAGAGAAACATTAACAAAAAGGAAATAAAATAAAGCCCTATATAGGGAATCAACTAAATAGCATACTAAATATTCTATATACAAAGAAAAAAAAAGATCCTGCCTAAATAAATGTATTCACTCAACAAGTCATTTTGAGTTTTAGAACCCCTTTTTCCCTATTTAATACATTTCGTAGGGTCATTTGATAATTTATGACTTGCGGGTATGGACGTCATGGGTCTCGAACAAAGGATTCGAGAGCATTTTGGAATACTTGAACTCAAACTAGAAACTTAAAGTGCATAGAGTTGACCCAAGTTAATATTTTGACTAAGAATGCTTAAATTCATGATTTGAAGTTTCCAATAGGTTTATATAATATTTTGGTTGTGCGTATGTTCGATTAGGACCCAACGGGATGCTTGAAAGTTGAAAACTTAAAGATTCATAAGTTTGGTTGAGACTTGATTTTGAGTTGTGGTGTTTTCATTCGTGTTTTGCCTTTTGGATAAGTCTATGTGGGATATTTGTACTAGTCGAGATAATTTAGAGGGGATCCCGGGGGACTAGGTGAGTTTTGGTACATTTTGATAAGATTTCATTATTTTTGTAGAAAGTTGTTAGTTTTAGCGCCCAAAGCACCATGGCACCGTGGCTTTAGTGCTGAAGCCAGCAAGGCTGATAGCTTTAGTGCCCAGATCACCGTGGCTCGGTGACTGTAGTGCAAAATCAGACTTCAGCCAAGTATAAAACGAGTTTGATTTTTATGACTTCTTATTTTATTTTTTACCATTTTTGGAGACTTCGAAGCTCAACTTTGGAGGATTTGGACCTAGATCTTCACCTACAAGCTTTGGTTAAGGTATTTTAACCTAAAGCTACAGTCTGTACATGAATCTATCACGAGATCTAATATCAAAATATGTATTTGGACAAGAGAAATTAGGGATTTTAAGATCTAAAACTAGAATCACCCAAACTAAGTTTTGAGTATCCAAATGGCCTTTAAAACGATATCTAATCATAGAGTTGGACTCGTGGGGTCATGAGTCACTATGATTTGACCAAGTGGGCATGAGATTAACTTTTTATTAACTTTTGAGATTTTGTTAAAGATTGAGTCCTTTTTATATGTGATTGATTCCTATAGTATTATTTGACCTTGCTAAGTCACTACTAGAAATTCGGTAAAAAGCGACCACAAAAAGCGACCAAAGTTGGTCGCTTATAGGCCTAAAAGCGACCAAAAAGCGACCAAACATGCCTGGTCCCAATATTGTTGGTCCCTTTATTTTAGGGACCAAAGTTGGTCGCTAATTAGCGACCAACTTTGGTCTCTAAGGTAAAAGGACTAAATATTCTGATTTTGACTTTAGTGACCAACTGTGGTCGCTATATTAATTTAATAATATAAATTTGGCGACCAAAGTTGGTCTCTACATATGAAATACGTTGTTTTTAATTTATCATTAATCATTAGAAAGTGACCAACTTTGGTCTCTAATCCAAATATTATATTTTAAAATTTGGACAATAGAGACCAAAGTTGGTCGCTAAATTCAAGAATTTAATTTTTTTTAAAGATAAGCGACCAACATTGGTCGCTATATTTCCAGAAATTGTATATTTTTTTTAATAGAAATCTGGGCAGGTAGCAACCAAGGTTGGTCACTATTGCCCAGAAAATTATTTTTTTATAGTGAAATGCGACCAAATAGAGACCAAAGTTGGTCGCTTTTCTTGGTATATTTTTGGCAGAAACTGCTTGTTTTGGCAGCTACACCACCTGCCAGCTTACCAAATATCCTAAACAGGCATTTTATGCCAGCAACAACAACAACAACAATTAAAAGCAACAATCAATAGAACTAACACATTAAGCTAACAAAACTAAGTTAACGCTTATTACAAGCCCATTCGAACTAAAAAGAACTAACACAATAGAACTAAATTTTTTTGTCTAGTTCAAAGTATATAAAGTACTCAAGGAGTGTTCTTTCAGCATCCTCGTCCGAAAGTTGGATTGCCTCGCCCGATTCATTAGGTGGTTGACTGCGTATGAATTCCCCCACGTCAGCTGCATGTGAAGCGAACCTATATGAAAAATTATATATATTGAATTAGTATTTCAAAATTTATATAAAAGTAAATCAAAATACTTAATGAAAAGTAGAAAACTTACATGTATATAGTCGAGGCTCGACCCTCCTTTCTGAATCAGTCTCTTTCTTCTTCTTTACAATACGAGTTTCATTGAATAGCTCATTTTGCTTCATTGGCATCATAAAGCTGTCTAGTGGCTTTGGTGATTATCCTCGTGGTACTATTACTCGGGATGAACTTGGATACAGAGAATAACTTGGATACAGTACCTGACAGGGTGTGTCTTTGATCAATTGTTGATCTCTATAGCTACAATGATAATGAGAAGGCAACGACATGTGTTTCAAAATAGTGATGGTATAGGTAGGATTTAACATTTCCTAAGTAGATAAAAGAGGTTATAGAGGAATTCTCTACTTCACTTTCCAAGAGGAAAAGAAGTTTGATTGATAATGGCAGTTCCCATAAAGCGGGGATCATAAGACTCTATGATGACAAAGATTATAGGAAGTTTTGTTCTAAACTTTCTTCCAAGTCTGATCCGTACAAGCTTAATATGATATTGGTGATATTTCTTCGGATTCAGACAATGATTTGACCGACAAAAGTATGGAAATGCTCTTAAAAAGAATTAAAGGTAAAATGTTTTTCTTGGTAGAGAAGGATGCTGAAAAGTTTTTCCTTTTAATTCTTTTTAAGAGCATTTCCATACTTTTGTCGGTCAAATCATTGTCTGAATCCGAAGAAATATCACCAATATCATATTAAGCTTGTATGAATCAGACTTGAAAGAAAATTTAGAACAAAATTTCCTATAATCTCTGTCATCATAGAGTCTTATGATCCTCATTCTATGGGAACTGCCATGACCAACGGAACACATTCCGTCTTCATCAACCTTGTCACTCTCAATTAAACTTCTTTTCCTCATGGAAAATGAAGTACAGAATTACTCTATAAGCTCTTCTTTTATCTACTTAGAAAATACTAAATTCCTACCTACACCATCACTATTTGAAACACATGTCATTGCCTTCTCATCATCATTGTCGCTAATGAGAAGAACAACTAAAGGCACACTTTGCCAGGTACTGTGTCTTAGTTATTCTTGGTGGAAGTTCTATTGCATGTCTAATAACGTCATCAACCTCTTCTAATAATCCTCCGGCAATCTAAAATTCCAAAACATAAACTAAAAGTTCAATTCATATCCTAAACCTTCAATTCATATCCACAAAAGTTCAAGTCATATCCTAAAGGTTCAACTCATATCGTAAAAAGTTCAAGTCATATCGTAAAATTTCAATTTATATCGTACAAGTTCAATTCACAAGAACAAAACCTAAAAACTAAAAGTTCATCAATTCTTATCCTACGAGTTTAAACATAAACTAAAAGTTCAATTTATATCCTAAAGGTTTAATTCATATCCACAAAAGTTCAAGTCATATCCTAAAAATTCTATTTATATCCTAAAAATTCAACTCATATCCTAAAAGTTTCAATTTATATCATACAAGTTCAATTCACAAGAACAAAACCTAAAAACTAAAAGTTATATTCATATCCTACGAGTTTAAACATAAACTAAAAGTTCAAGTCATATCCTAAAGGTTCAATTTATTTCCTAAAAGTTCAAACTCATATCCTAAAAGTTTCAATTCATATCCTAAAAAGTTCAAGTCATACATAAAAGCTTCAATTTATATCCTACAAGTTCAATTCACAAGAACAAAACCTAAAAACTAAAAGTTATATTCATATCTTACGAGTTTAAACATAAACTAAAACTTCAAGTCATATCCTAAAGGTTCAATACATATCCTAAAGGTTCAATTTATTTCCTAAAAGTTCAACTCATATCCTAAAAGTTTCAACTCATATCGTAAAAAGTTCAAGTCATACATAAAAGCTTCAATTTATATCGTACAAGTTCAATTCACAAGAACAAAACCTAAAAACTAAAAGTTCATCAATTCTTATCCTACGAGTTTAAACATAAACTCAAAGTTCAATTTATATCCTAAAGGTTCAATTTATATCCACAAAAGTTCAAGTCATATCCTAAAATTTCTATTTATATCCTAAAAATTCAACTCATATCCTAAAAGTTTCAATTCATATCCTAAAAAGTTCAATTCACAAGAACAAAACCTAAAAACTAAAAGTTATATTCATATCCTACGAGTTTAAACATAAACTAAAAGTTCAAGTCATATCCTAAAGGTTCAATACATATGCTAAAGGTTCAATTTATTTCCTAAAAGTTCAACTCATATCCTAAAAGTTTCAATTCATATCCTAAAAAGTTCAAGTCATACATAAAAGCTTCAATTTATATCCTACAAGTTCAATTCACAAGAACAAAACCTAAAACTAAAAGTTATATTCATATCTTACGAGTTTAAGCATAAACTAAAATTTCAAGTCATATCCTAAAGGTTCAATACATATCCTAAAGGTTCAATTTATTTCCCAAAAGTTCAACTCATATCCTAAAAGTTTCAATTCATATCCTAAAAAGTTCAAGTCATACATAAAAGCTTCAATTTATATCGTACAAGTTCAATTCACAAGAACAAAACCTAAAAACTAAAAGTTCATCAATTCTTATCCTACGAGTTTAAACATAAACTAAAAGTTCAATTTATATCCTAAAGGTTCAATTCATATCCACAAAAGTTCAAGTCATATCCTAAAATTTCTATTTATATCCTAAAAATTCAACTCATATCCTAAAAGTTTCAATTTATATCCTACAAGTTCAATTCACAAGAACAAAACCTAAAAACTAAAAGTTATATTCATATCCTACGAGTTTAAACATAAACTAAAAGTTCAAGTCATATCCTAAAGGTTCAATACATATGCTAAAGGTTCAATTTATTTCCTAAAAGTTCAACTCATATCCTAAAAGTTTTAATTCATATCCTAAAAAGTTCAAGTCATACATAAAAGCTTCAATTTATATCCTACAAGTTCAATTCACAAGAACAAAACCTAAAAACTAAAAGTTATATTCATATCTTACGAGTTTAAACATAAACTAAAACTTCAAGTCATATCCTAAAGGTTCAATACATATCCTAAAGGTTCAATTTATTTCCTAAAAGTTCAACTCATATCCTAAAAGTTTCAACTCATATCGTAAAAAGTTCAAGTCATACATAAAAGCTTCAATTTATATCGTACAAGTTCAATTCACAAGAACAAAACCTAAAAACTAAAAGTTCATCAATTCTTATCCTACGAGTTTAAACATAAACTCAAAGTTCAATTTATATCCTAAAGGTTCAATTTATATCCACAAAAGTTCAAGTCATATCCTAAAATTTCTATTTATATCCTAAAAATTCAACTCATATCCTAAAAGTTTCAATTCATATCCTAAAAAGTTCAATTCACAAGAACAAAACCTAAAAACTAAAAGTTATATTCATATCCTACGAGTTTAAACATAAACTAAAAGTTCAAGTCATATCCTAAAGGTTCAATACATATGCTAAAGGTTCAATTTATTTCCTAAAAGTTCAACTCATATCCTAAAAGTTTCAATTCATATCCTAAAAAGTTCAAGTCATACATAAAAGCTTCAATTTATATCCTACAAGTTCAATTCACAAGAACAAAACCTAAAAACTAAAAGTTATATTCATATCTTACGAGTTTAAGCATAAACTAAAATTTCAAGTCATATCCTAAAGGTTCAATACATATACTAAAGGTTCAATTTATTTCCCAAAAGTTCAACTCATATCCTAAAAGTTTCAATTCATATCCTAAAAAGTTCAAGTCATACATAAAAGCTTCAATTTATATCGTACAAGTTCAATTCACAAGAACAAAACCTAAAAACTAAAAGTTCATCAATTCTTATCCTACGAGTTTAAACATAAACTAAAAGTTCAATTTATATCCTAAAGGTTCAATTCATATCCACAAAAGTTCAAGTCATATCCTAAAATTTCTATTTATATCCTAAAAATTCAACTCATATCCTAAAAGTTTCAATTTATATCCTACAAGTTCAATTCACAAGAACAAAACCTAAAAACTAAAAGTTATATTCATATCCTACGAGTTTAAACATAAACTAAAAGTTCAAGTCATATCCTAAAGGTTCAATACATATGCTAAAGGTTCAATTTATTTCCTAAAAGTTCAACTCATATCCTAAAAGTTTCAATTCATATCCTAAAAAGTTCAAGTCATACATAAAAGCTTCAATTTATATCCTACAAGTTCAATTCACAAGAACAAAACCTAAAAACTAAAAGTTATATTCATATCTTACGAGTTTAAACATAAACTAAAACTTCAAGTCATATCCTAAAGGTTCAATACATATCCTAAAGGTTCAATTTATTTCCTAAAAGTTCAACTCATATCCTAAAAGTTTCAACTCATATCGTAAAAAGTTCAAGTCATACATAAAAGCTTCAATTTATATCGTACAAGTTCAATTCACAAGAACAAAACCTAAAAACTAAAAGTTCATCAATTCTTATCCTACGAGTTTAAACATAAACTAAAAGTTCAATTTATATCCTAAAGGTTCAATTCATATCCACAAAAGTTCAAGTCATATCCTAAAATTTCTATTTATATCCCAAAAATTCAACTCATATCCTAAAAGTTTCAATTCATATCCTAAAAATTCAACTCATATCCTAAAAGTTTCAATTTATATCCTAGATTTATATAAACCCTAGATTTTTATAAAATGTTAAATAATGATAAATACAACCTAAACCCTAGGTTTCTATAAAATACAATGTTAAATAATCAATTGAAACACTAGTCATTTGAAACTAATTCATAGCTAATACAAAAAACATTATTAGCTTACACAAAAGACATAAATTGTAATTATAACCTAGAATTTTTAGGAGGTGGAGAAGGAGAGGGAAGCAGCAGCGGCAGAGGCGACGGCGACGGGGCGACGGCAGCTGGGCGGTGGTCGTTGGTGGCGTGGGTGGGGCATCTGGTGCTGGGAGTTGGAAGGGGGGGGGAGGTTTGAGTGTGAGAGAGAAAAGAGAGATTTTGGGAAAATTTTATAAAGAATGGGAGGGGATCCCGGTTTTGACACTCTGGAATTAAAAATAGCGACCACAGTTGGTCGTTATTTTGGTAGGTAAATCAGTTTTGAATTTTTAGAAATAGCGACCAAAGTTATTACTCTTAATTCAATTTAAAATTATATATATATATATATATATATATATATATATATATATATATATATATATGTAGTATAAATTTAGGATTTTAATTCAATTTAAGTTATATATATGTGTGTGTGTGTGTGTGTGTGTGTGTGTGTGTGTATGTAATACAATTTAAAATTATGTACATATGTAGTATAAATTTAGGATTTTAATTCAATTTAAGCTATATATATATAAGCTATATTCGATATAATACTACCTAATACACTTATACTTAGTGCATAGTATAACGTAAGTATAATATATATATATATATATATATATATATATATATATATATATATATATATATATATATATATATATATATATATATATACATAAGCTATATTTGATACAGTATTACCTAATACACTTATACTTAGTGCATAGTATAGCGTAAGTATATAATATATATATATATATATATAAGCTATATTCTATACAGTATGACCTAATACACTTATACTCAGTGCATAGTATAGCGTAAGTATATATATTATATATATATAAGTTATATTCGATATAATACTACCTAATACACTTATACTTAGTGCATAGTATAGCGTAAGTATATATAGTATATATATAAGCTATATTCGATACAGTATTACCTAATACACTTATACTTAGTGCATAGTATAGCGTAAGTATATATATTATATATATAAGCTATATTCGATACAGTATGACCTAATACACTTATACGTAGTGCATAGTATAGCGTAAGTATATATATATTATATATATGTAAGCTACATTCGATACAGTATGACCTAATACACTTATACTCAGTGCATAGTATAGCGTAAGTATATATATATTATATATATAAGCTATATTCGATATAATACTACCTAATACACTTATACTTAGTGCATAGTATAGCGTAAGTATATATATTTTATATATATATATATATATATAAGCTATATTCGATACAGTACTACTTAATACACTTATACTCAGTGCATAGTATAGGGTAAGTATATATATATATATATATATATAAATATATATATATATATATATATATATATATATAAGCTATATTCGATACAGTATTACCTAATACACTTATACTCAGTGCATAGTATAGCGTAAGTATATATATATATATTATATATATATATAAGCTATATTCAATACAGTATTACCTAATACACTTAAACTTAGTGCATAGTATAGCGTAAGTATATATATATATATATATATATATAAGCTATATTCGATACAGTATTACCTAATACACTTATACTTAGTGCATAGTATAGCGTAAGTATATATATAAGCTATATTCGATACAGTATTACCTAATACACTTATACTTAGTGCATAGTATTGCGTAAGTATATATATTATATATGTAACCTATATTCGATATAATATTACCTAATAGACTTATACTCAGTGCATAATATAGCGTAAGTGTATATATATATATATATATATATATATATATATATATAGAGAGAGAGAGAGAGAGAGAGAGAGACGCACGATTCATAGTACTATTCATCCCTTGTATTACAAAAGTATTAACGGCTTATATTTATATTATTTAGATAGTAAATACAAAAGTGATTTTTAATTTTGACCATTGTTGACCTGAATAGAGACCAACTTTGGTCGCTATTTATTCAAGAATTTAGTTTAGCGACCAAAGTTGGTCGCTATATTTAAATCAGATTTAATTATATTTCATATAATATTTAAATTAATAATATAATTATTAAAATTGTATAATTGGGCCCCATTTAAGCGACCAAAATTGGTCGGTATCTACCTACCCTTTATGTAGCGACCAACGTTGGTCGCCATTTTTATATTATATATATTTATATTTTATAATTTTTTTAAAATAATAATATAATTATTAAAATTTTGTAGGTGGGTCCCACTTTAGCGACCAACATTGGTCACTAATCTGAGTAAATGTTTGACCAAGAAAGTCTGACCAGTCTAGTCAACATATTGACTAATATAGCAACCACTCGCTATTTTGTTTCTTTTATTTATTTTATTATTTTCGCTAGTTTAGCGACCAACTAACCAATTTTGGTCGCTAAATTTTGGTCGCTTTTTTCGGATTTCTAGTAGTGAGTATCCTTTGGTTTTATTTTAGACGTTTGGAGGCCATATAAAAAGAAAAAGATGTTTCTTAAGCTTGAAGCTTATCTTGGAGAAGGTAAGTATCCTGGTTGCATAAGACTTATCTTAGACTTTATGTTCTTTTACTTTTGGAATATACGTGCTTGTTCACCTAGAAGGCGGTTTAAGTTCCATCATGAACCTATGAGATTTGGATCATGACAAAGTGGTGTTAGAGCTTTAGTTTTATATGTGTCAAAAGTCATAAGCATTTCTAGTAAAATCTTATAGATCGTTACGGAGACATCTGTGCTTATATCTGAGAGGCTACATACATTTAGGAAACTTATCTTTCTTCATATCCTTATCGTGCGTCTTTTGTTTCATTTTGAAGTTTGAATTTTCCTATTCCTACTCTTCATTCGTATGCAATAATGAGAACATATTTCTTAAATTTTGCATCTACAGCTCGTGATGATGCAAATGAGGTGCGAGATATTTTCCTCTCGAGATGCATCTTCACATCTAGTTGTTCAAGGATAAAGCGAGTGCCTGTACTTATATCTGAGAGGCTACATACATTTAGGAAACTTATCTTTCTTCATATCCTTATCGTGCGTCTTTTGTTTCATTTTGAAGTTTGAATTCTCCTATTCCTACTCTTCATTCGTATGCAATAATGAGAACATATTTCTTAAATTTTGCATCTACAGCTCGTGATGATGCAAATGAGGTGCGAGATATTTTCCTCTCGAGATGCATCTTCACATCTAGTTGTTCAAGGATAAAGCGAGTGCCTCCAGTATCTTGAAGGGTGGTGTCTCTAAATTGAATTAGTGCAGTTAGCAGGCGCTAAAGTCTTAACTTTAGTGTTCAAAGACTAATTGAAATATATTGGGTATAATGAGAAGGATCACCTAATCACGTATGAAATGGCGGACATGGTAATGTTATTATGATATATTTGGTAAGGACAAGGACATGTAATGTTACCTCTTATGACAAGGTTTGAAGTTGTACGACTTCTTGTGAAGAGATTTCCCATATTCAAGTAGAACGGACGAATTGCAACAAAAGAGTTGAATAGTTCGAGCAAGGTGACACAATTGCCATAGGATAAGGGTTTATTTGAAAGACACCATGAGATGTATTATGTTTAGTATCACATGAGCTTCTGAGAGCTAATAGTTGTGTACTAGTGTGAGTACATGGTAGTTGAGTGAGATCAAGAAGACCTAATTTTTCAATGAGTCCTATGGCTTCGAGCCAAGAGGTGGATCTACCATCGACGATTGGACCTTACATATATGATATAGTCCAAGTATTAAGGGACACTTATAGATTAGTTATGGATTAAGAAAGGTGGCATCAAGGCCATGTCAACCTTGAATTTGTTGATATACAACGTGCTACGCTTACGTATTATACAAAGGTTGGTGGGTGACTCGGACTTGTTATTATAAGTGTGATTAGTATTGAAAGGGATAGAATTATCTCGATTGCCTAAGAGCGAGGTTACTTCCTCTGGATATTACGTGCAACTAGAATACTGACTATTCGGCATGTTTGGCTATGCTTTGTGGTATCTGAGTAGAGTTATCAACTCTTTTTATGGATCTAGTGGAAATTTGATTCTATTTGGATTATTGTTGTTAGATTGACCAAGTCTATACATTTCCTACTAGTATTGATTATTTATACTTCAGAGAGGTTGGTTCATATATATGCATCTATGAGATAGTTTATTTTCATGGGAGACCTATTTCTATCATTTCATGCCGAGGTACTCAGTTCACATCTCACTTTGGAGATCTGTAAATTGAGAGTTGGATACATAGATTGAGCTTAGCACAACATTTCACCCACATGTTGATGGACAGTTCAAGCGGATTATTCAGATTCTTGAGGACATGTTGAGAGCTTGCGCAATTGACTGTGGAGCACAAGGACAACTGTCAAATCCGGGACAAACAAGGACAGCCATCAAATCAGGGACAAACTTCCACAGTCCTCAACCAAATGAATAGAGCGCCTTTCAGGCCTAAACTCTCACATTAACGATAGTACCAAAATCTCCATACTTGGTTTCAATCTTCAATCAATCAAGTGACTACATGTCACACTTATACAATCTTCCCGTGAGACACGCTCCTACGACCTTCCGCGCCAGGTAACGAGTCTACACATCTATACCACCGGCCACACCAATGTTGTAAAGCAAATCAAGAATCCACAATCAGTACGCAAAGCCTCTTACACAGGACACCGATCTCAAGTGACCCAAAAGACAATACCAGCTTACTCTAACCACCTAAATCCTTTCTTGCTCCTCTGAGCTCATGATACTCTTGCCAATATCAAACGGCAACCTTGATCCTCAACTTTTGATTCTCATGTCGCTCGCTGCACCTAACATGCCAATACACGATAGTATAAAATTTTCATCATAACTCCTGAATAACTAATAGAATAAACACTTCATCACATAGAAACCTTTTACTTAGCTCATTTCAAGAGAACCATTACAACACGTGACTGAATTCTCATAACCGCAGTAAATACCAACCTCAAGTAGTGGTCTAAACCACCATAACTCTTCTGGGATCCATCCACACATAACGAGCCATAATACTCGTAAGTCTCCAAATAAAATCAATTACGACGACCGTCAAGCCTCGCACGTACCGCCACAAATCACATGTATAACTTAACATGCTAAAAGAATTGATCATTCCCACCATCATGCCAATTCAACCATTGCTAACCAATCCAACTTTTTCTAATTTACTCCAGACTTTCCTTAGGAATAATAATAGCTCCATTCAAAACATAACAAACCCAAATCCACACTCATCCTAAGTGACCCTATTTTCACGAGACCATGCTATCTCAAATCACGCGAACCATCTCATACCCCTCCCCCCCCCAGCGCATATTCGCATCTTCAACTGGTACACTCATTCTGATAATTCCTCTATGAATCTGAAGTTATTTTCTCCAATTCCTCTCATGTTACACCACAGGCCGAAGATAACACCGAACATTCTAAGCCCCTTTTCATAATCTGCTGCAAAAGTTTGATACTAAACCATCCTACAGACTCGAAATCCTTAGGCACCGCACTTTAACTTTTGAGTCCACTAGGACCATTGTTGAGAGTCACCCACTTTGACTTGGTCCCGAATAAAATCAACTCCAAGGCCCTTCTAGCACATGAACACCTTCTCAAAGAAACACCAGGCTAAATCACCTTTCTTGAAAATCACCTTTACACGAAGCATAAATCCAGAGTCTTCCCAAAGAACATAAGTTGATAAGGTCAATTATAGCACACATTCCTCAAATCCTTTGCTCAAATTACCACTGATAATCTTTTTCCTTAGTCGTAATAACCCACCAATATGCCAATGACCAGAAACCTCACAATTAGACAACTATACAATCCAATCGTATGCAGTGGGGTTCTCCAACTTAGCTTGAAGCTACCATTGCATAACTCTGGAACCCACTAAGATTCATTATCCCTCATTGACATGGTCTTCCACAATCAACCCGCCAAATTCCTCGAAATCCTTCAGTTAGCATTTCATGAACACTTTTGAATCACTAACCACATTTACATATTCGACCTCTTACTGGATAGCCAGTAGAATTCTTCGTAAAAGCTTCATCGCGACCGCTAACCTGCTCACCGGAGATAACCCACATGTGGAGATTACATGCTGATACCTCCCCACGACGTTGCACTAAGTACAATTACTGTGAAATCCATAAACCATCTTAAGCTTGTGCCCATCCACCAGCTGTACAAGTCCGTTCACTCCTCATGGATATCAACTAAAGGTGCGACGATACGTTCCAACCCAAGTCATGTTGTATCCTTCTTCATGACAAACAACTCCTTTCTGTCGTATCCAATCTCTCGTCATATAATAGCCAATATTCCAAATTAAGTCTGTAGACCTAGTCGTTGTCCACATGAATCCCAAATCACTCCAAATTCTCCTCAAGACGTGTAGTCATCCTACCGCAGAACCCATATGCTACTCTGTCACTCTCCCACTTTGGTCAAACTCACTTCTTTAAGAAACTACTCGACTCCTGCTTCTCATACTTGGCCTTCTAGACGCTAACCACCATAAGACACCTCTTACGTGCCCTTCATCATCCTTCACCACACAGTTGTTTCCTTAAATCAAGATCCATCCCTGCAGCACTCGAACCAATAGGTCATTACCAACTTTAAACCTCTCCTAAGAACATCTTCCTTGATCCCTCAACACCCGGAACACCGATTAAATCTTGAACCACCGCATACTGCGATATCTAATAGCCGCTTCCCCGGTACTATTTCACAATACTCTGCGCTGAAGGCAAATTTATGAAGACCATAACATCGAAAAACTTAACACTTTCAACAAGGACGACGACACCACATCACAGACAAAAATTCCACCACGCTCGAAAATACCAAGCCCCGTTACTTCATCAACCCGAATCTGAACACTCTTAGTCCGATTGACTTTCCTTCATCGGAAGTAAAATACTGAATCTCTGAGTTATGCACTGAGTAAAACCTCCTTTCAAGTCATTCACTTCCCCAGCGCATAGACAAGCATACTACCATTACTCAAACACTATGTGATAGCGACGCACGAATCGTCATAATAATCAATGCCAAATCCAAAACCTCAAGTAATACTGATATTGAGTTGAAACAACAGGACGGCCTTCCGCAAGGTGACGGAAATAGACCAATCAAATATGCAGGGAGAAACATCTTGCACCACATTTGTAATATCATTACAATTCCTCAAATTCCTGATTTATACCAAGCGGTTCATGTCGCATAAGATTGAATAGGAAGGAAAGGAAAGCATAAGCCTCAAGGAATCAAATCACACGATAGGGAATCAAGAAGGGAAGTGCTCCTAACAGCCTTGTAGCCTCTCGAAGATAAGTACAGACGTCTTCGTACTGATCCTCAAGACTCTACTAGACTCGCTCATGATTCATGGGACCTACGTAAACCTAGTGCTCTAATACCATGTTGTCGCGACCCAAAATCCATTAAAGGTTGTGATGGAGTCGGACACCGCTGTCAGGCAAGCCAACAATAAATACTTAATTTAGGTCTCATTTTAATAATTTTGAAATCATAGTTTTCCTTCAATTAAATAGTAAAAGATTTAAATTTCAGAGTAAATAATAATGTTTTTAACAATCTCAATACTGAATACCCATAATCACCCCAGAACCCGGTGTCACAAGTGCAAGAGCGTAAACGAGAAAATAAAATAAAATACAACATATGTCTGGAATACAAATTTGAACAAGAAAGAAAATATAAATACTCTGAAGGAGACTCTGCTGGTTGCGGGTCGTAATATGGAATGCAGCTCACCTAAGTTCCTGCATTAAGCACGTCGTTGCACTCACAAGGCCACTAAATATTTATGTTCTTGCACAACAAAATGTGTAGCAAGTGTAGTGTGAGTATGCAAACAACACGTACTCAGTAAGTATCCAGTCTAACCTCGAAAAGGTAGTGACGAGGGGTCGACTCTGACACCTACTATGGGCTATAAATGAAATGCCAATGATATAATTTAAACATGGATTATATAGAATGGCTGTAAGCTCAATATTACGAAGTAATAAGCAATTCTTTTATAATTAATAAATCTCCAAAATTTATTTCGCATCATTTAACAATTTATCTCGGGCCAATGAGCAATATCATTTATTATAAATTTCTAAGCAATCAATTCAATCATGCGCAAATCATGTCGAGATCGTACGGCCCGATCCACCATATAAATATAAAGTGTGCGCTGCCGAGGGTCGAACGGCTTGAACCATAGATGCATCTATTAAATCTGTCGAGGCGTTCGGCCCACTTCAAACAACATAAACACGTTCAAACCACTAAATCAAGAATTTATTAGGAGCAATTACTCAAGGAAATGCCAATTCTTATTTAACGATCAAGAAAACGAATTTAATCCTTTTAAAATTTCCTTTACCAAGTTCAATGTGATTTAAGCAATCAAATTAACAAGAAGGTTGCAAACATCGCAAGTATAGCATGATTTGGGTCCTAGACTATCCGGACTTAAGTATAATAGTAGCTACGCACGGACTTTCGTTACCTCGTACGTACGTAGCCCCCACAAATAGAAGCACATATTGAATTATTTCACCTATGGGATTAATACCCTCTTACAAAGTTAGAAATGAAACTTACCTTACTCCGAAGTTCCATAGCCGGCTCCCGAGCCTTTCAAATAACTCAAATCGATACCCAACGGTTCAAAACTAGTCAATAAATGAGAAAGTCCACAAATATGACTCTAATACTCATTATAATCCTATTAACTATAATTTCCAACTCCGTTCGAAAAGTCGATAAAAATCACCTTAGGGCCCGCATGCCCGGGTTCCAAAACATTTCGAAATTAAACTTTACCCATAACGTCACGAACTCAAATATATAATTTATTCCCAATTCCATGTCCAATTTTATGGTCAAACTCCAAAAATATCAAATTCTAGATTTTCTACCAAAAATCCCACCATTTCTACAAATTTCCATGTTTAAATCCTTATACAAACCATGTATTTAATTTTATATTGAGTGAGAATCACTTACCTTGTGTTGCTTGATGAAAACCCCCCTTTAAAGCTCTCCAAAATCGCCCCAGCCAAGTGAAAAGTGGGAGAAAAATGGGCAAAGTCCCGTTTTCACAAAAACCATTCTGCCCAGCGACATTCCGTACCTACGGTCACTTGACCGCTTCTGCAGGTCGGCAGGTGCGACCAAAATACCTCTTTTTTCAGGCCCCTCAACTCCGCATATGTGGCCCCAACGGTGCTTCTGCACTTTCACATTTGTGACCACACGTGCGCAGGTACGGTCCCACTTCTACGAAACACGACCGCATCTGCGGTCCCAGTCTTCCCCGGCCAGAACCGATTCTGTGACCCTCATGGTCACTTCTACGGCTCCGCACCTGCAGCCAAAACCTTGCAGGTGTGGTTACACCAGATATAGTTGCCTCATCATTTTCTTTAGTACAAAAGTTGATCTGTTAACCATCCGAAATCCACCCGAGGCCCTCGGGACCTCAACCAAATATAACAACACATCCTAAAATACGACATGAACTTGGTTGTGGCCTCAAATCATATCAAATAACATTGAAATCACGAATTGCACACCAATTCAAGCTTAATAAACTTTAGAACTTTAACTTCTACATTCGATGTCGAAACCTATCAAATCACATCTGATTGACCTCAAATTTTACACACAAGTCACGTTCGACATTATGGACCTACTACAACTTTCAGAATTGAAATCCGACCCCGATATTAAAAAGTCCACTTCCGGTCAAATTTCTAACTTTTGCCAAATGACCTCAAAATGACCTATGGACCTCCAAATCCACTTCCAGACGCGCCCTCAATACTAGAATGTCACGACCCCGGTTCACCCTCCGTGAACCATCATGACGGCACCTAGTCTCTACGATTAGTAAGCCTAAAATGCGGAAAATAAATCAATTTACGGAAGAAAACAATTTAAAACAGAATAGTGTAATAAAACAGCATTTAAAAATATCGCTCGGCATACACAACATTAACTCTCAAAACTATTGCGTATTCCTAAAACCCGGAAACCCATGAATCACAAGCTACGAATATAGTAAAATGCTCTAAATCCGGAATGTCAACATCAACAGTAAAGATAGAAGGGCTATCAATACAAGTTATAATGGAAAGGGACTCCTCGCTCTGCGGACACGGCAGAAATACCTTGAAGTCTCTGGAGCAATTGCCTCGCCTCAAGGGTGATAGGACTGAGTCGACATACCTAGATCTGTACATGAAAAACATGTGCAGAAAGGGCATGAGTACACTACAGCGGTACTCAGTAAGTGCCAAGCCTAACCTCGATCGGGTAGTGAAGAAGAAGGTCAGGGCCCTACTGAGATAAAATAATATAAGGGATGACAAAATAAGATAACCAGTACAGTTGAAAACTGACAGTAATAATTTAATACAGGATAATAAGGAATACAATAACTAGAACAGAAATAAAGACAATCATAAAGAACTACCACTCTGAACAAGGATGCTAAACGAGGATCTCTCAGTATCCTCAATATATATGTCGGGGATCTTTTGGTATCCCGAGGATCCCTTGGTATCCTCAATGTATGCTAGGGATCTCTTGGTATCCCGAAGATCTCTCGGTATTCTCAATATATTCTAGGAATCTCTTGGTATCCTCAATGTATGATAGGGATCTCTTGGTATCCCGAGGATGTCTTAGTATCCTCAATGTATGCTCAAATTGTAGATGCGTACATGGGATCTCCAGGGATGTCGTCCCGTAGTTCCAAAGTAAAACACACAACAATGGCACAAGGAATACTCAAATAAACTCAACCTCATAACAAAGTAACACAGGCAATTCTAACCTAGCATGCTTCATGTAATACAATAAGGCAGTTAAAGCAAATAAAGCAATTAAGTCAATTAGACATGCTTCTCTAAGCTAACAACAGGTTTAAAAGTGCAAGTAGAATAAATAGAAAAGGGAAAACACAATTAAAAGTACTTAATGAAAACAGGATTTTCAACAATTAGCACAAGTATGCACTCATCACCTCACGTACAAGGCATTTCAATTATCACAATACCAAATCCTAAGGGGAAAGTCCCCCACACAAGGTTAGGCAAGCCACTTACCTCGAATCAGCTCAAATCAATCTGAAACAATGCTCTTGCCACGAGTACTCGACTCCAAATGGCCCAAATCTATTCAATTGAATTCCATAATATAAATAACATTTCAAGTAACTGATTCTATACACAAATTCTAATAAAATGGCCAAGATGCCCCTCGGGCCCACGTCTCGGAATCATATTATATTTATATTTCCAGAATCCTCACACTCTCACGAGTTCAGTCATACCAAAATTACCAAAATTGGACCTAAAATGGTCCTTCAAATCATCACTTAAAGGTCCCAAATTAGTCAAGCCCTAACCCCTAAATCGCCACTGATTTTCCTTAAATTTTCATGTTTATAATGATAAACATTACCGCAATAACGAGTTTAGGGACCAAAGACCTTACCCCAATGAACTCCTCTGAAAATCTCACTTGAAAAAGCTCCCCAAGGCTTCTTTCCGTTTGAAAAGAGGTGAAAATAACTCAAATTCGCGAAGGCAAATTTTTATATTTCTGCCCAGTTAAACCACATCTGCGGCCCTGGGACCGCACCTGTGGCCCTGGGACCGCACCTGCGGTCCCTCTTCTGCGGAGCCAAGGTCGCATCTGCGACTTCTCATTAATTCCCTTTTTTCGCTTCTGCGATAGACCTTCCGCACATGAGGTCTCACAGGTGCGATACCCTTCTCGCACCTGCGGCTCCTGCTGGACCTCCCCAATTCCGCTTCTGCGATTGCTCCGCCGCTTCTACGGCTCCGTACCTGCGGGACCCAACCGCAGGTGCGGTTATGATAGATATCAGCAGCTTCAGCTGCTTCAAACCACTTTTAATTCTTCCGACAACAATCCGAAATCATCCCGAGGCCCCCGGGACCTCAACCAGAATCACAAACAAGTCTAATATCACTGTCCAAACTTATACCAATCTTTAAAACACCTAAAACAATATCGAAACGACGAATCAACCACGGATTCAAGCCTAAGAACTACAAAACTCTAGTATACGCTTTCGATCAAAAAGTCTATCAAACCTCATCCGAATAACCTGAAATTTTGCACACACATCACATTCAACACTACGGAGCTACTCCAACTTCCGGAATTCCATTTCAACCCTCGGATCAAAATCTCACTATCGAACTGGAAACTTCAAAATTCGACTTTCGGCATTTCAAGCCTAAAGTAGCTATGGACCTCCAAAATACAATCCGAAATCACCCAACGGAGCTAATGGAACCATCAAAATTCCGTTTCGAGGCCGTCTTCATACTGCTCCAACTGCGGTCAAATTTCCAACACTTAAGCTCTCATTTAGGGATTAAGTGTCCCATAACTCTCCGAAACTCAAAACCGAACATCCCGACAAATCAAAATAGTAGAAATAAACACGGGGAAAGCAGTTAATAGGGGATCGAGGCGTAAATTCTTAAAACGACTGGTCGGGTCGTTACATCGTCCCACACTTAAACATTCGTTCGTCCTCGAACGAGCATAGAGACATACCTGAAGTAGTGAAAAGATTAGGGTAACGGCTGCGCATATCCTGCTCGGTCTCTCAGGTTGCCTCCTCGACCAGCTGACGCTGCCATTGAACCTTTACTGATGCAATATTCTTTGACCTCAGCTTTCTAACCTGCCTGTCCAATATTGCCATTGGCTCCTCAACATAAGATATATCCTTGTACAACTGGACTGAACTAAAATCCAACACGTGCGACGGATCACCGTGATCCTCCGGAGCATCGAAATATGAAATACCGGATGAACTCCTGCCAAGCTAGGAGGTAAGGATAGCTCATAATATCACGACCCAAACCGATGGGCCGTGACGGGCACCCGATACCTTACTCAACCGAGTACCAACGTAACGTATCTTTCTTATTACATCATCATATACACGTGACATACGGGCCTAATAGGCCAACATGATCATATATAAATTCAAAACATAAGCCGACAAGGCCGTACAATCTTTCACGTACACGACATATGTCTACAAGCCTCTAAGAGTACATAAATGTCACAAAGGTCGAGACAGAGTCCCGCCATACCAAATAATACACGTCTAAATCATACTAACCAAACACACAACTTCGAAGCAAATGGAGCGCACCAGCATCTTCTGCTGAGCTGATAGCCTATTTGGAGGGCTCTCGACCTGTCTGTCTGAACCTGAGGGCATGAAACACAATGTCCCCAACAAAAGGACGTCAGTACGAATAATGTACTGAGTGTGTAAGGTAGAATTAAAACATAACAATAAGTCAACATTAATTAAAGACATATATGAATCTACCTGAATCACTGAAGTGCCACCGTATATGCATACTTATCATACATACATATATAATGCTTCTCTTTGAGACTATTTCTATTATCCACATCATATGATGCATGACTACCCAACTGATCAGTGGTAATTGCCCGACCGACCGTCGCACGGTGGTAAATGTATGACTGCCCGACCGACCGTAACTCGGTGGTAAATGAATATGCATGACTGCCCAACCGATGGTAAATAATGATACATAACTGCCCAACCGGTGGTAACTGCCCGACCGGCCTTAGCCCGGTGGTAAATGCATGTCTGCCCAACCGGTCGTAGCACAGTGGTAAATAAATTGCTCAGCCGGCCGTAGCTCGGTGATAAATGCATATGCATGAAGATGCATGTATTACTATATTATAAACGTTAACATCTTTATCAAATACCTCAATAGAGATGTAGGAATATACTTTGATTAAGTATACCTGTTATTATTAAATGCAGAACATTTATAGTAATGATACAGAGATTAAAATATTTAAAGAATAAATAACTCGTGTATAATAATTTCTTTACAATTAATTACCTCTTAGCAATTACTTCATTTTAATCATCGCATATAATTCCTACATTATAAATTTTCACATAACTAGTATATTAAGCAAACAACATGAAGTTTAGGATGCCACCAGTCAATGCCATATTGTATAAAGCTAACATGCTTAAATTCCAAATCAAGTTAAATAGCTTATATAGAAATATGAATACTCCATAATTTATTTAAATCGTGTTAGCCGTTTAGTTTGAACATGTAATTAAATATAGAAATTCAGACTATTAAACGCTACAATATGTCACATTTCCTACACTAGCGTTTATGATATTGTGAGCAAATAATTGTTCCGAAATAAAATACAGAGACATGTATCTCACAAATATCACATTAAGAAATATTTATGCGTGAAATGTTCTTGCGCTATCACATCCTTATTACCTTTTGTAGTAGGTAAACTACTTTATCCTCAAACTACTAGTTCTCCAAGTTGGAGACCATCACATTAGTAAACAGCTTGACTTATTTTTTCCTAACTTATCATTTTACATGAATGAATAACATAGATATTTTTAACTGCTAAGAGTAGACCCATTAATGAAATAGCATTATGTTTACGTATCGTTGCTTGGATCATGCCAAAAGAAAAAAGGGATAGCCTTAACATACCTGGATCAATTCTCTTGACAATCTCTCTAACACGCGTCTTTTAAGAAGAACACGTAACGCTGGATCAAAGTAAGGAAATATCTTTATGATATTCTTGAGAAATATTGTACCATACTCCTTTAGAATTGAAAAGTTATTGCTGCTTTCTAAAAAGCCTTGCAGATGAACATTCAAAAGAATTATTCTCATGATGTTGGCATGAATTCCAAAATGAATTCTTGACTAAAAGATGCTGAACCTTCGTAACTCATTCTTCACACAAAATATAGTGTGAATGATATATTTTGCATTTTCAAAATAAAAGCAAAAGGGTCTTTAAAGGTTTGGCTTCCACCTGGCCATGAATTGGCGGTGGAAGTCCGACAACTAATGCCTTAATGCAAAGACATCACCCTATATATTTATCCCCATCTATTTGTACATAATATATATATATATATATATATATATATATATATATATCACAAGGTTATCCTCTCTTCTTCTTTTTTGTGTCGTGCTAATGTCCAACTCAATGCCTAACTCTTTTAAAATATTGTGTATACTTTTTATTTATTTAATCTAATAAAATTTTATCTCATTTAAATACTAGTATACTTCATATATCTTACTATTATGGTCATGTTATACCATATAAAATCAATACATACACTATTATTTTATTAAAATATCCATGTAAAAATACATATATTTTCTCAACTTCTAATTTTCCTAGTCTCGTATAAAGAGTACAAATCTTCGTACACTTAATTCTTAAAATGGTAAAAAAAAGATAACCTTCTTTTCTTGTGAAAAAAATAATTCTTATATTTACAATAAAGAAAATCTCATAAACTTTCTTATATTATGTGTATAACTTAAAGCATATTCGAAAGTACTAATATTAATAACTCTATGAAATCATATTTTTCAAACTCTTTTTTTTATTTACAAAAATTGTCCCACTCAAAATACGATATCAATATATATATAACGGTATCAAGTTTGTTAAACTTACGGGGTGTAACACATAAACAGCCTCCCCAACACGCCGCAATATCTCAAAAGGGCCAATAAACCTCGGACTTAACTTCCCATTCTTCCCAAATCTCATAATGCCCTTCATAGGCGATACCCGAAGCAGAACCTGCTCTCCAACCATATAGGAAATATCACGAACCTTCCGGTCCGCGTAACTCTTCTGTCTGGACTGGGCTGTACGAAGTCTATCCTGAATCACCTTAACCTTCCTTAAAGCATCCTGAACCAAGTCTGTACCGAATAATCTAGCATCACCCGGCTCAACCAACCCACCGGGGGTCTACACCGCCTACCATATAAAGTCTCATACGGTGCCATCTGAATACTGGACTGATAGTTGTTGTTATAAGCAAACTCCGCCAGTGGCAAGAACTGATCCCAAGACCCCCCAAACTCAATCACACACGCACGGCGCATATCCTCAAGAATCTGAATAGTGCGCTCCGACTGTCCGTCCGTCTGAGGGTGAAATGTTGTACTCAACTCCACCCCGAGTACCCAACTTATGCTGAACGGCCTCCAGAACCGTGATGTGAACTCAGCACCTCTATCTGAAATGATGGAAACTGGAATACCATGTAGACGAACAATCTTCCGAACATAAATCTCCGCTAGGCGATTCGAAGACTAGGTAGTACATACAGGAATGAAGTGCGCGGACTTGGCTAGCCAATCCATAATCACCCAAATAGTATCGAACTTTCTCAAAGTTTGTGGGAGCCCAACTACAAAGTCCATGGTGATTTGCTCCCACTTCCACTCCGGAATCTCTATCTGCTGAAGCAAGCCACCCGGTCTCTGGTGCTCATACTTCACCTGCTGACAGTTAAGGCACCGAGCTATAAATCTAACTATATATTTCTTCATCCACCTCCACCAGTAGTGCTGCCTCAAATCTTGATACATCTTCGCGGCACCCGGATGGATGGAATATCGCGAACTATGGGCCTCTTCCAGAATCAACTCTCGAAGCCCATCAACATTGGGTACACAAATCCAACCTTGCATCCTCAATACCCCGTCATCACCAATAGTCACGTCTCTGGCATCACCATGTTGAACCTTGTCCTTGAGGACAAGCAAATGAGGGTCATCATACTGACGCTCCCTGATACAATTAAATAAGAAAGACCGAGAAACCACGCAAGCTAGAACCCGACTAGGCTCCGAAAGATCCAATCTCACAAACTGGCTGGCTAAGGCCTGAACATCTATCGCTATAGGCCTCTCCGATGCTAGTAAATAAGCCAAACTTCCCAAACTCACTGCCCGGCAACTCAAAGCATCGGCTACCATATTGGCCTTGCCCGGGTGATATAAAACAGTGATATCATAGTCCTTGAGTAACTCTAACCACCTCCTCTGGCGCAAATTTAGATCCTTTTTGCTTGCACAGGTGCTGCAAGCTCCGATGATCAGTATAAATCTCACAAGGAACCCCGTACAAATAATGGCGCCAGATCTCCAGGGCGTGAACAATGGCAGCTAACTCAAGGTCATGAACAGGGTAGTTCTTCTCATGCACCTTCAATTGTCTGGATGCGTAGGTAATCACTCTACCGTCCTACATCAAAATCGCTCCAAGGCCAATCCTCGAGGCATCACAATAGACAGTGTAAGACCCCAAACCTGTAGGCAATATCAAAACTGGGGTTGTAGTCAAAGTTGTCTTGAGCTTCTGAAAGCTCACTTCACACTCTTTCGTCCACTGGAATGGAGCACCCTTCTGGGTCAACCTGGTCATATGGGCTGCGATCGATGAAAACCCCCTAATGAAACGACGGTAATAACCCACCAAGCCAAGAAAACTACGGATCTCTATAGCTGAGGATGGTCTGGGCCAACTCTGCACGGCCTCTACTTTCTTCAGATCCACATGGCCACTCGATACCCTCACTCGATACCACGTGGACTAAGAATGCCACGGAATCCAACCAAAGCTCACATTTCGAGAACTTAGCATATAACTTCTTCTCTCTCAGAATCTGAAGCACAGTCCTCAGGTGCTGCTCATGATCTTCCCGACTCCGGGAATACACTAGAATATCATCAATAAAGACAATGACAAACGAGTCAAGATACGGCTGGAACACATTGTGCATCAAATGCATAAAGGCTGTTGGGGCATTGGTCAGCCCAAAGGACATAACAAGGAACTCGTAATGACCATACCGAGTCCTGAAAGCAGTCTTCGGGATATCTGGCTCCCGAATCTTTAACTGATGGTAACCTGAGCACAAGTCAATCTTAGAAAACGTCCGTGCGCCCTGAAGCTGGTCAAATAAATCATCAATACGAGGCAAAAGATAACGGTTCTTCACTGTAACCTTGTTCAGCTGGCAATAATCAATACACATACGTATAGAACCATCCATTTTCTTCACAAACAAGACAGGAGCACCCCAAGGTGATACACTAGGCCGAATAAATCCTTCAAACTCCTTCAACTTAGAAGGAGCCATACGATACGGAGGAATAGAAATGGGCTAAGTGCCCGGCAACAGATCAATGCCAAAATCAATATCTCTATCAGGCGGCATGCCCGGAAGATTAGCTGGAAACACATCGGGAAAATCCCGCACTACTGGGACTGAATCAACTGAAGGGGTATCAATGCTGACATCTCTCATATAAGCTAAATACACATCACACCCATTCTCAACCACTCGCTGAGCCTTAAAGAAAGAAATAATTATACTGGGAGTATGATCTAAAGTACCCCTCCACTCAATACGCGGTACACCTAGCATAGCCAGCATCACGGTTCTGGTATGGCAATCAAGAATAGCATAATAGGGTGACAATCAGTCCATGCCCGAGATAATGTCAAAATCTACCATGCTGAGTAACAATAAATTGGCTCTGGTCTCAAAACCATTAAGAGCAACCAAACACGACCGATAGACGCGGTCCACAACAAGAGAATCTCCCACAGGAGTAGAAACATAAACATGGGAACTCAAAGAATCCTGAGGTACACCCAAATGCGAAGCAAAATAAGAAGACACATAAGAGTAAGTGGAGCCTGGATCGAATAGAACTGATGCATCTCTATGACAAACCATTATAATACCTGTGATGATAGAATCGGAGGCAACAGCCTTGGTACGGGAAGGAAAGGCATAGTATCTGGCCTGGCCTTCCCCTCTAGCTAGCTGAGTAGGTGGGGTAGCAACTGGTGCTGTGATCATAGCTTGAGAATGCTGTGGATGAGAAGTCTGTGGAGGTGCACTCCTCCCAAGTCTAGGACAATCCCTCACTACATGGCATGTGTCACCACACTCAAAACAAGCTCTGGGAGGATGTGGCAGTGGGAACTATGCGGTACGGGTACTCCAAGACCCCTGAACACCTGAAACACTGTGTGAAATCTAAGAAGTAAACTAAGTTGGCTGACCCAAAAAACCTCTACCATGCCATACTCTTCCTCAAAAATAAGGATTGTGGGTCTCTCCAATCTACGAGGTCTCCTCACATCCCTATACTCTCTCTCTCTCTCCTGACCTCGTATGTCCTCTCTCTCCTGGACCCATCTGTCCTCTACTCGGCGAGAGGTCCTCACCACTCGCTGAACTGGGACCACATGTTGTGTCGCTATGACACCTAGAACCCGACCAATGAGAACTCACTGCTCTAGAGTGGGGATGGCGGATGCCTGGGTTCCTTCCCCGATCTGTGAAGTAGTTGGTACAACATATATCAACCCCGCCTGAACTAATGTACCAAACATGCTCAGGAATTATGCTAATGTCTCCTAAAGTGCTAAAGTAGTAGTAGCAGTAGGCATATCCGGTGCCTGGGTTCTGGCTGGAACTATAGGTGGCTCTTCGGTGGCAGCTCGCGCGGGTGCTCTGGCTGCACCGCGTGTGCCTCCTCGGCCTCTACCCCGGCCCCGACCTCTGTCAGCTCTCGCAGAGAGCGCGGGTGTCTAATCATCTCAGGTAGCACGTGTCCTCACCATCTGTGAAAGAATGGAAGACAGAGGTTTAGGATTGTGATGTCAAAATCTCGCACGACAGGGAAATCACATGAAGTGAAATTTTCCTAACGGCTACATAGCCTCTCGTAGATAAGTACAAACGTCTCCGTACCGATCGGCAAGACTCTAATAAACCGGCTTGTGATTCATGACTCCTATGAACCTAGAGCTCTGATATCAACTTGTCACGACTCCGGTTCGCACTCTGCGAACCATCATGACGGCACCTAGTCTCTACGACTAGGTAAGCCTAAAATGCGAAAAATAAATCAATTTGCGGAAGAAAATAATTTAAAATAGAATAGTGTAATAAAATAGCGTTTAAAAGTGTCACTCTACATACACAACATTAACTCTCAAAACTATTACGTATTCCCAAAACCCGAAACCCATGAATCACAAGCTACGAATATAGTAAAATGTTATAACTCCAAAATGTCTACATCAATAGTAAAGATAGAAGGGCTATCACTACAAGTTAGAATGGAAAGGGACTCCTCGGTCTGCGAACGCGGCAGATATACCTCGAAGTCTTTGGAGCAGTCGTCTCGCCTCAAGGGTGATAGGACTGAGTCGAAGTACCTGGATCTGTACATGACAAACATGCGCAGAAAGGGCATGAGTACACCACAGTGGTACTTAGTAAGTGCCAAGCCTAACCTCGGTCGGGTAGTGACGATGAAGGTCAGGGCCCTACTGAGATTAAATAATATATGGGATGACAAAATAAGATAAGCAGTACAACTGAAAAATGACAGTAAGAATTTAATACAGGATAATAAGAAATATAATAACTGGAACAGAGATAAAGACAATTACAAGGTAGTACCACTCTGAACAAGGATGTTAAATGGGGATCTCTTAGTATCCTCAATATATATGCAAGGGATCTCTTGGTATTCCGAGGATCCCTTGGTATCCTCAATGTATGCTAGGGATCTCTTGGTATCCCGAGGATCTCTTAGTATCCTCAATGTATGGTAGGGATCTCTTGGTTGAACTCTTGGTATCCCGAGGATCTCTTGGTATCCTCAATGTATGATAGGAATCTCTTGGTATCCTGAGGATCTCTTAGTATCCTCAATGTATGCTAGGGATCTCTTAGTATCCCAAGGATCTCTCGGTATCCTCAATATATGCTAGTGATCTCTTAGTATTCCGATTATCTCTTGGTATCCTCAATGTATGATAGGGATCTCTTGGTATCCCAAGGATCTCTTAGTATCCTCAATGTATGCTCAAATCGTAGATGCATACAGGGGATATCCAGGGATGTCGTCCCGTAGTCCCAATGTAAAACACACAATAATGGCACAAGGAATACTCAAATAAACTCAACTTCATAACAAAGTAACACAGGCAATTCTATTCTAGCATGTTTCACGTAATACAATAAGGCAGTTAAAGCAAATAAAGCAATTAAGTCAATTAGACATGCTTCTATAAGCTAACAGCAGGTTTAAAAGTGCAAGTTGAAAAGGGAAAACACAATTAAAAGTACTTAATGAAAATAGAATTTTCAACAATTAGCACAATTACTCACTCGTCACCTCACGTACAAGGCATTTCAATTATCACAATACCAAATCCTAAGGGGAAAGTCCTCCACACAAGTTGAGGCAAGCCACTTACCTCGAACCAGCTCAAATCAATTTGAAACCATGCTCTTGCCACGAGTACTCGACTCCAAATAGCCCAAATCTATTCAATTCAATTCCATAATGTAAATAACATTTCAAGTAACTGATTCTATAAAGAAATTCTAAGCTAATACGTGAAATAAGGTAAAATGACCAAAATGCCCCTCAGGTCCACGTCTTGGAATCAGGTAAAATTTATATTTCTAGAATCCTCACACTCTCACGAGTTCAGTCATACCAAAAGTACCAAAATCGGACCTCAAATAGTCCCTCAAATCATTACTTAAAGGTCCCTAATTAGTCAAGCTCTATCCCCCAAATTGCCACTGATTTTCCTTAAATTTTCATGTTTATAATGATAAAAATCACCCCAATAACGAGTTTAGAGACCAAATACCTTACCCCAATGAACTCCTCTAAAATTCTACCTTGGAAATGCTCCCCAAGGCTTCTTCCCGTTTGAAAAGAGGTGAAAATAACTCAAATTCGCAAAAGCAAGTTTTATATGTTATGCCCAGTTAAACCGCATATGTGGCCCTGAGACCGCACCTGCGGTCCTGCTTCTACGGGGCCAAGGTCGCATCTGCGACTTCTCATTAATTCCCTTTTTCCGCTTTTGCGATAGACCTTCTACACATGCGGTCTCGTAGGTGCGATACCCTTCTTGCACCTGCAGCTCCTGCTGGACCTCCCCAATTCCGCTTGTACGATTGCTCTGCTGCTTCTGTGGTTCCGCACCTATGGGACCCAACCGTAGGTGCAGTTATGACAGATATCAGCAGCTTCAGCTGCTTCTAATTCTTCCGACAACCATCCAAAATCATCCTGAGGACCCCTGGACCTCAACAAAAATCACAAACAAGTCTAATATCACTGTCCAAACTTATACAAATCCTTAAAACACCTAAAACAACATCGAAATGACGAATCCACCACGGATTCAAGCCTAAGAACTACAAAACTCTAGAAATACGCTTTCGATCAAAAAGTCTATCAAACCTCGTCCGAATGACCTGAAATTTTGCACACACATCACATCCAACGTTACGGAGCTACCCCAACTTTCGGAATTCCATTCCGACCCTCGGATCAAAATCTCACTATCGAACCAGAAACTTCAAAATTCGGCTTTCGACATTTCAAGCCTAAATTAGCTACGGACTTCCAAAACACAATCTGAATATGACCCTAAGCCCAAAATCACCCAACGGAGATAACGGAACCATTAGAATTCCATTCTGAGGCTGTCTTTACACTGTTCCGACTACGATCAAATTTCCAACAATTAAGTTCTCATTTAGGGACTAAGTGTCCCAAAACTCTCCGAACTCAAAATCGAACATCCCGGCAAATCAAAATAGTAGAAATAAACACAGGGAAAGCAGATAATAGGGGATCGGAGCGTAAATTCTTAAAATAACCGGGTTGGTCATTACACAGAATTACCATACGGAGCTATTCCCAAACTCAGAATCCCAAACGGACATTGATAACATTGAAATGCACTTCAACCCAAATTTATGAAATTCTTCCAAAATGTTAACTTCCACAATAGGCGTCAAAACGCTCGCGGTTCATCCAAAACCCGATCCAAACATACGCCCAAGTCTGAAATTATCATACGAACCTACTGGAACCTTCAAATCTCGATTCCGGGGTTGTTTACTCAAAAACCTGACCTTAGTCAATTCTTCCAACTTAAAGCTTTCGAAATGACAATTTTCTTTCCAAATCCACTCTGAACTTCCCTAAATTCAATTCCGACCATGCATACAAGTCATAATACCTGAAGTGAAGTTGTTCATGGCCTCAAACCACCGAATGACATGCTAGAGCTTAAAACGACCGATCCGGTCGTTACCTACTCAATTAAGAATAGGTCAAGGATCAAGGACACAAGGAGTGCAAGATCAAGAGAATGTTGGACAAATGAAACCACCTCGATGTGAGCAGTGAAAAAGGAGACACGAGGGACCGTGATTATGAGGTATTGATGGTTATTTCAGATATGGCACCCTAGGGCATATGGAACGAAATTGTCCGACATTGGGTCATGAAGGTAGCAGTCATTCGAGATAGCCTATGGGTTTAGTAGCTTTGTTTTAGTGTGGCAGAGGTAGAAGGGGAGCGTCAGGATCGAGAGGGTACTAGAATTAGATATATGCATTAGGGGATTAGTGACGCCTCGATCCCCAATCTAAGAGGCATTTGGGTATGTTATATATATGTTAGTGATCCTTTACATGTGTAATATGATGTTAGAAGATATAGTTAGCTCGATTAACAATGGAGATAGAATGTCGTATCCAAGATGAGTTATAGTGAAGTATCGTTATGGGGTAGAAAGGCTAAATAAGACAATGAATCCGATAGTAGCTTAGAGACCCTAGAACTCCCAAGATAAGATGTAATTCATAGTAAGAAACAAGTGAAATAGACATGTAAATATTACTAAGTGACGATCATGACAAGGAAAGCATTAACCTGTAGTAAAGAATTATACGTTAGAATGTTCGATAAGTAGGATTATGGTTGTCGTCCAAGAGGGAGCCCGATTTGTGTAAGTGTGATTAGAACGTATTTGCTAGGCTTAAACCAAAAGAGAAAGATCAACGGGATAGAAGTCGTAACTATAACTCAGTAAAATTCGTAAATATATGGATTTGTATAAGGATGATAGTTGCGAGAAAGGTAGACAGATAGAGTTTAATATTCAAGGACAAATGTTTCTAAGCGGGAGGATGTTATACCTATTTCTTTGTATGTCATATTTATCATAGGTTAGTCGGTGTAAATACAAAAAAAAAATTTACTTTTGAGGTTACAAGCAATTAAGCCCATGCCTAGTACATTACGTTTTGCACCTTTATGTCATTTGTGTCGTGAGTGAGCTAATGTTACACCCCATATTTTCATACATCAAGTGCATTGTAAGTTAATAGACATAAGCTAGGAGAATAAGGTTATATGTAAGGGTACAAGTTTTTTATGATATTTAAGCAAGTGATAAGTAGTGTCGTAAAGATTGGAGGCTAAACGAAGCGAGGAAACCAAGTTCGTCAAAGTCGACAAATTGAGAATGTCCATACTTTCGATGTAAGACTAGGAGTTTAATATTTTAAGAAGGTCAGGTTATGAGGTATTTGAGTCAAATAATAGTCTTATGTTAAATTTTAAGGTCAAGCAACTTGTAAAATAAAAGTCGGCTAAAGTTATCGCAAGTTATGTTTTCAAGTTTACTGAAATTTGTCTCTAATATCATTGCATTTTTCTCCTAATATACTTTGCGTTACGGGGTCATCCACCCGCCAAATTGAAAACCTACGAGTCCCGTTTTCAATGCATTAAATCATTTGTCGATACGATCTTGGAGTAGAGAGATATTCATATTTTTGCGAGACTACATAAACAGCCCCCCTGGGACCAATAGGTAGTGGAAAGTTCCTCTTTTCTATTACAGAGATGCGGCCATTTCCCACCTCATTTTTCACGCAACAATAAACTCTAAGCTCCTAAAAAGCTCCCAAGACCTTCTCCTACCATTCAAGTAAATTTCCAAATAAATCAAAGTGGGTTTTCCCTTGAGATCATACAAGTGTAAGAGAAAATTTATTTTTCCCTTGTTGTGGTAAATTAAAGTTACTTCATGTTGAAGCAAGGTATAAGGGGGCAAATTTCAGGCATCCAAGGTATGACTCACCCTCTCCTGTATGTATAAGATTTTAATGAAGTTTTTGAATTGTTGTTTGATTAAGAATTCATGAGATAAAGGTTGGAAATCGTATTAGAAGTGTTGTGTTGTAGTGGACTATTTTAAAGAAATGTTTGTGATGTGTTGTAGGTGAAAATAGGTGGAATAGCTTGGATATGATATGGTTAATGTTGTTCTTGTAATGTTTGTACATTGTTGAGTTGCTTGTGGTATTGTGAAGAACATATACGATTGAGGTATGTAAGGTCATCCTTCATTCTTTCAGCATAATTTCGTAAGTCATGTCACCTTTATAAGAGATTCAAGGGGACAAGTACTTGCATATGCTCTTTGTCAACAGATTAAGGTCGTCTATAAGTTAATGGTGTTAATATAGATAAGCTTTAAGCTATCCATAGTTGTTCTTCATGGATATTCCCTAGAAATGAGTAGAGCTCCTAGAAACTTGTATTGTACATAAGACAAGAAGTGTATCTGATTGATTGTTACCTATAGACACTTAACGAGCTAGAGGTCTTGCACAGTTGATTGAATGACTTAATCGCTAGAAATAGATCAAGATAGTTAAATAAAGATAGCCATAACTTCCTTAATGTTAGGGAGAGTAGAATATAAGTTATGAAAGGTAATAAGCTACCTAAATATAAGTCGTCTTGTAGATTAAAGATTTCGGACAAACAAGCTAACCAACGAACGATAACATGAAAGTAGAAGAAGATAAAATTATATAAGTTGTATAATCAGATTGTAATAGGGCCACGCAATATGTGTACACATCCTGGGATATACATGAACTTCTTAAAGGTAAGGGAAGTAGGATATGAGTAATGAACGTAAGAAGAAATTTAAAGGAAACAAGTTAACAAATACGAATCATGAGTTACAGAGAGTATTGGACGAGTTTATTTTTTTATAAGTACGAGTACCTAGCTTACAGATTGTTGATTGTTGTATGTTATTTGATGTTGCATATACATAAGTATTGGACGTATAGACAGTCACTAGTGAACACATAGGTGCATAGTAAGGGTGGTTATGGACGGCCAGGAGCACGCATAGCCAAACCCGAGTATGTGAGCCATAGGACGAATGGCTATACATCCTATGGCCGTCCATAACAATAAGACTTACATACGTATGCTCCTATGGTCGTCCATTCTTGTTTTGGTATGATTTCGTAAGTCATGTCACCCTTATAAGAGATTCAAGGGTACAAGTACTTGCGTATGCTCTTTGTCAACAGATTAAGGTCGTCTATAAGTTCATGGCATTAATATAAATAAGTTTTAAGTTGTCTGTAGTTGTTCTTCATGGATATTCCCTAGAAATGAGTAGAGTTCCTAGAAACTTGTATTGTACATAAGACAAGAAGTGTATCCGATTGATTGTTACCTATAAATGGCTTAACGAGCTAGAGGTCTTGCACAGTTGATAGAATGACTTAATCGCTAGAAATAGATCAAGATAGTTAAATAAAGATAGCCATAACTTCCTTAATGTTAGGGAGAGTAGAATATAAGTTAAGAAAGGTAATAAGCTACCTAAATACGAGTCGTCTTGTAGATTAAAGATTTCAGACAAACGAGCTAACCAACGAATGGTAACATGAAAGTAGAAGAAGATAAAATTATATAAGTTGTATAATCAGATTGTAATAGGGCCATGCAATATGTGTACACATCCTAGGATAGACATGAACTTCTTAAAGGTAAGGGAAGTAGAATATGAGTAATGAACGTAAGAAGCAATTTAAAGGAAACAAGTTAACAAATACGAATCATGAGTTACAAAGAGTATTAGACGAGTTTATTTTTGTATAAGTACGAGTACCTAGCATACATATTGTTGTTTATTGTATGTTGTTTGATGTTGCATAGACATAAGTATGGGCCCTATAGACGGTCACTAGTGAAAGCATATGTGCACAGTAAGGGTGGTTATGGACGGCCAGGAGCACGCATAGCCAAACCCGAGTTATAAAAAGTGAGTGAAAGCTTTGTAAATAAGAAATATGATGACTCTTATCCAGTTCGTAAATATTATAATGAATGTGTGAATCATTCAAAAATGGAAAAAGATGTGGTCGTAAATTTTTTGAAATATCCAAAAGAAATATAACCTAATCTTCAGTGCCATAATCAAATAGTTTCTTGAGCATTATCTTCTCTACTAGCTTGATATGAGTGATTGGCTTTTTGTTCTCCATTTTTTATTAGTTTCAAGTAGTAGAGTTTACCCTGCTTAATACCATAACCAAGAATCTTCTAAGCTAGACATCCTAAAAACATATATAAAAAGTGAGACAAAAGGTTATAGTGCGAGCAAAAGTGGTGGTAATTTAACTCTCTAATAAAAGGTTATCTTCAAGATGTTAAATGACTAATAATGAGTTAAATATGAGAGTATCGGGCAATATAATAGATCTTTCTCTAGTAATAGGTGAAATACTGCCATTAGTGACAGATATGATAGATTGAGAGAAGAAACGAACTGACTCTAGTTTACTAGAGTCCCTAGTCATATGATAGGATGCACCTATATCAGTAATCCAAGTATTATTCTTATAAATTTTAGAGAATACATAGGCCTTATTATGTGGGTGAGTAACATTCACTATAGGCTGAGTGTGTTCTTCATCTGTAGGTGGCGCTATAGCTTTCCTGCCAAGCTTCTTTCTTGGCTTCGTTGTAAAGTCCCACCACTCAGCATAACCAATAATTTCATAGCAACAATATTAATTTCAAGTGACCTAGTTTACCACAATATGGTTACAAATAAAATTATTAGACTTTTCAATAGATTGTTCCTTTCAATTCTTTGACGGTCCAGATGATGTTCTTTGTTGAGTTTGATTTGTTAACATAGCGGAGCTTTTTCAGATCGGCTGAGAGCTTTCTGTCATTTACTCTTCGAACATGCGCAAATATACTTTTCAAAACAAGTTTTGGATCTTTTTAAAAAAAATTCTCCACGGACTTGATCCAACTTAAAGTCAAGTCCGTTTAATTAAGAAAATATGAAGTCGATTCCTTGCCAACACAGAATGTAATTGAACAACTCATGCAACTGTGCCTTCTTGAGATGTAGTCCCATAGTCAACATCCTAGAAAATAGGAACAAGTTCATTATAATATATTGATAAAGAGTGGTCATTCTATGTTGTTCAAAAAGATCTTTGGTTAAGTTCAAAAAGATATGCTTCATCTGATCCATCATAAAAAGTTGTTGATACAGACTCCTACATTTTTCTTTGCTATTGGAAGATTGATGAAATGTTGCATTAACAATGTGTTAGATCTAAATTGATTTTAATGATACAAAATAAAGAAGAACTCTTTATGTGCACAAACAATTCTTTAGCAATGGAAAAGATGCATAGAAGAATCAAGACGAAAAAGGAAGAAGTAGCAGAAAATCAAAAGTAAAATCAATCAAGGATTTAGTATGAGATCAAGGAGGATAATATACAAAAAAGGCCTCAATCAAAGGAAATCAAGGGCACGAAATTATGCACTGAAGTCCATATAAGGACGTCAATCGAAGAAGAAATCAAGAGATTTGACAACAGGAATATCTACTCAACAAAGGAAGAAATAATCCAAGACCATAAGTCAAGGCAAATCAACAGAAGAAATATTCTATACTTGGAAAGAATCAATCTACGATTCCTTTCTGAGATCAACTCCCTTGGGTTTGCAATCTCTCAAGATTCACAAGACATGAAGGCCTTACGTAGTATAAATACCTACTGCACCAGCATTAAAGAAATATACTTTGAACGAACCACTAACTCTCTTTTGTTCTACTCCAAACAAGCATTGTAGTTCACTTTAGATTACTGAGAGGAGAAAAAGAAGAAAATACTGGTGAGGCATTGTTTCATGAAGCGAGAAGTGACATAGTGACTAAGTTGTTGGTGTAAAGCTACATCAACTCTTTTGTATCAAGAAACTTCAAGTACTGGAAAAATAACACCCTTGCAACCCAAGGGGATTGGACATAGGATTCACATTGAATCCGAACCAATATAAAAATTCTGGTGTCTTTAATTCCTGCATTTTATTCCGCTTTATTTATATTTTGTTCTTACCTTCAGTCGACTAATTACTAAACTAGTCAACTACTTAGGGTACAAAAAGAAAAAAGAATCGAAAATTCACCCCCTCTTGTACTTTCACAATGGATCATCGAATCAATGAGTTAGCTTTTCACGTTTTGCTTTTCGGTAATCTATGTGGATTAGGATCTTCATATATGGTTTCTTTCGCTCGTCCGCTAAGATATCTAGTCTTATTGCAAGCTTTAATACGCATCTCCATAAGTTGGACCATGGCGAGTAATTTGTTTCATTTGATAGTACAGTGGTAGAAAAAGTGGAATTGCCTTGCTGGATGACAATATTTAATCATAGTTTGGAACAATAGAAGAAGAATCTACCATTTTGTTTCGGATAAAGAAAATATGTGACTGCTAACTTCAGGTATAGGCTTAAAAGTATGAAATTTGAAGCTTAGTTCGATAGTTCTTTCTCATAATAGGAACTGCTCTGATACCATGTCAGAGAATAGTATACAATAATATTTTAATTCGTGTATTTCCACTTCAATTTGGAGTCAATGTATAGATACAGAGTTTAGCCAAAATTAAAAAAATTGAACATAAAATAAAGTCCTATACAGAGAATCAACGAGTTAGAATACTAAATATTCTAGATAAAAAGAAGAAATTTAAATATAAGATCCTACCTACAAGAAATAAATAACATAAGAAAATCAATATACACCTAATATATAAAATCAATATACACCTAAGGTGTTGAGGAACTCTTAATAGTGTGCTAATATTTGGCCAAAATCATATAGGCTTGGTCTTAAATGAACAATATTTCATAATGCTAAGAGTATCTTCGGGTTGGTTGAGCCCAATAACTGATAACAGAGCCTGGTTTGACGAAACAAGTATAGAAATATATCGGAGTGATGAAGCGTGGTGCTTAATTTACGATTTTTACCAAGCGAAAAACAGCTTATGGATGCACACAGATAAGAAGAAGTTAGCTCTGAGTTTTGTTGGACATAAATACTCGGACATGAGGGTTATTGATGGGCCAATTATTGCGGGGACTTCTTGAAGGGTCATATGGAACTTAGTTCGTAGGGAAAATTATTGGGTGTGCAAAGAAAGTCACACATTAATAGTAAAAAGATTAAGAAGTTACATACACTACAAGAGAACATGCGATTAGCATCGGAATTTAGCGTGGGAATTCATTTCCCTAGCTAATATACGCCTTTAGCTAGGGATGTAGCTAGAGAAGTCCAATTTCCTTGCAAAGTTTTTCGATTAAAAATTTAGTCACAAAATAGCTAGGAATTAGCTAGGGACTATTCCTTGCTAAATGATAGCTACAGATTTTTCCTAGCCAAATTTATAGCTAATCATTAGCGGGAATTCTAATTTGGTGCTAAATATATTTTTTCAAAAGATCATAGTTTAGGTAGGGACACAGTCCGTAGCGCATCCCCAGCAATGTGCTAGCTAGGAAAGACCCCTTAGCTAATCTATAGCCAAATTTTAGGGGGAATCTTATTTTGGCGCTAATAATTTGGCCGAAAAATTATCTTTTAGCTAGGATTATTTTATTTTGGCGCTAATACAATCAGCTATATAGATCCTAAGACCCTAAGAGCTAAATACACAAAAATAACGCCTAAAGACCTAGGGTTTTGAAGAGCGCCATTTGGACCTAAGCTATGAGAGACAAGACCTAAAACTCCCCCAGGTCTTCTTCTTCACGTAGCAGCGCCATTTTCGACCTTGAGACCCTCCCCCTTCATAAAGTTGTGAAGCCTTATAGGAAGAGTGTGAACTTGGTCTAAAGCAGATAATATCACACTATGTTAAGAATATCTTCGAACTAGTTAAGCTCTAATAATATTTTATATTAGACTATCGTTGTTTACCTTGAAAACACAAGTAACAATTAAATTTAATTTGTGGTTTTAAAGATATGTGATTTAGTTCAATACCAATTAATAATCAAGATATATGAAGTATAGATGAAGGAAATAAGTGAATCAAACTAACGTTACTCAGCAGTGATGGCCTCAATCTTAGTGACCTCGAGATGAACTAAGGGCAATATAATAAGAACAATAAATCTAAAGGACAATGCTGATGAATAGTAAGAGAGAAAAGCAGGATAGTATATTCTTTTGTCAATGATTAGATGATGTTACAAAATGATTGGGGTCCCCTTTATATAGTAAGGGAACCCTAAATAAGGTATATTTTTATTTATAGTAAGGAATATTCTCGATACAGCTATCTAACCGCCTAGTATGGAATCTTCCAGTCCTATTCCGGGATTTGCGCCATGATCTTAGGGACGTGGCGAGAATCTAGCTCATTATGTTACAAACCCATAACGGTACTATTTCGGGGTCGAGCATACTTGGCTTTGATGTCAGTTGTACTTTGATCCTCGGGCATTGCATCCGATCTTCGAGCTCGGGTCTGATTCATCGGGCTCGAACTTGACCTTTCCTGAACTCGGGCTTGAGGAGGACCCTTGAGCCTATAAATCGGGGGCATATGATTTTGACCGTATACAGATAGTCCCCGCGTTTCTTAGAGTATAACGACAATAAACGAATTGAGTCCTTGATTTTTACACCGATTTGCCATGACATCATCATCGTGCGCAAGCGAAAGCTTGGAAGCTGGCTTTTCCCAAGATTCTGAGGGTGAAGACACTTCTGCTAATAAGGACCGTGCTGCTTAGGTTTCGTGCTCTTAGTAAATTTTTCCCTTTTGAGGTTGATCGGCCCTTGTGAGGAACTCTCGATCGTGACCAATAACTCCTTGTAAAAAGGTTTATACAAAGCCTTTTTTCATTTCATGGCTTCTAAATATGTTACCCTTTTGCGCGGGTCAAAGCGCCTTAGCATAAAATTCCTTTTGAATTTCCAAAGATTGAGATGGTAATGACCGACAATAAGTTCCGTCCTCGAATGTTTCTGATCATTGGTCCCCGAATGACCTTTTGAACTTGAATTAAGTAGATCTTAGGCTCAACAGTCGATGAGATAAGGTAGCCCTTGGGCTTGATAGTTGAGTGAGTGCACGCTGGAACTTGAATTGAAAATAGCCCTTAGTCCTTATGGCCAAGTAAGGATTTGCTCGAACTCAAAGTAAAGATAGCACATATGCTTTATGGATAGTCTCCGAGTGAGGATTTGCTCCGAACTCGGGTTAAGATAGCCCTTGGGATTTTATGATCGAGTGAGGACTTACTCGAACTCGAAGTAGAGGTAGCCCTTAGGCTTCATAGATAGTCCCCGAGTGAGAATTTTCTCTAACTTGGATAGCCCTTGGGCTTAGTAGTCGAGTGAATACTTGCTCGAACTCGAAATAGAGGTAGCCCTTAAGCTTCATAGATAGTCCCCGAGTGAGAATTTTCTCAAACTCGGGTAGCCCTTGGGCTTAGTAGTTGAGTGAGTACTTGCTCGAACTGGCAATAGCCCTTAGGCTTTATAGTCGAGTGAGGATTTTCTCGGACTCGAAGCAAAGTTAGCCCTTAGGATTTTTTTAAATTGGCCCTTAGGCTCTTTTAGGTTGGCCCTTAGGCTCTTTTATATCGGCCCTTAGGCTCTTTTAGGTTGGCCCTTAGGCTCTTTTATATCGGCCCTTAGCCTCTTTTAGGCTGGCCCTTAGGCTCTTTTATATCGGGCCAATTCGGCCTCTAAAGCGGCTATAAGTTTTCCCTCTTTTGGCTAAAAGACTTAGTAAAAATTTCTTTATGCCTTAGCATGTGTTTTTTGTACCCGTTGGGTTTTTCGAGGGTTCAATTGATCAGAACCCGTTTGTGTTAATGCCTCTTGAGGTTTTTTCGAAGGTTCATGTTATCGAAGCCTTTAAATTATTCGAGGGCTGATTTTATCGAAGCCTTTTTCGCTTTTGCCGAGGGTAGCCGAGTTTAACCAGTTTTTCAAAGTATTTGAAGGCTTTTAATTTATGGCAGAATCCGGCCATCTCCGAGCCGCATTATTTCGGTCGTAGCCTTTTATATGACCATAGTCTTTAATATGGTCGTAGCCTTTGATATGACCGTAGTCTTTAATATGGTTGTAGCCTTTGATATGACTGTAGTCTTTAATATGGTCGTAGCCTTCGAAAGGTTAGTCCCCGACTATAATGGCCTTGGCCTTTGCGTCGAGGGATGCCTCTTGAGGTCTTATAATTTCGAGTTCAGATATTCGAATGTGTTGACTGTTGATGACAGTCCCCGAGTATTCGAGGTGTATTTGCTTTTTGGCCCTTGAGCCGTTTCTTGTGGAATCACAAGTATGATGTTCGTATAGTAGCAAGTTTCTTTGACACACTAAGTGTTCTGATATAGAAAGAATACTTCTTTGGATAATTGATACATGCATACATATTTTGCCACTATTCTATACGGACATAGTTCATCTGACCGTTTGGCCCATTACAAAGTTTTCCCATCGAGACCCGATGTCCTGAAGTGATTTCCTTGCAACAAAGTAGACGCTCGAGGGAAATGCCCTTCAATACTCGAGGCTTATTGTAAGTAACCTCGGATACCATTGAATTGCTCTAAGTTAACATAACAACGGTTTCCTCGTAAAAAAAACATCGGAAAAACCCATTTGGGACAAAAATCGGTCTGAGGGAAAAAGAGCACAATGCGTGCTTTAAGGTCCAAAGCTTCATGCCGATCCTTGTCGAAAACCTGCATGTGTTAATCGAAAAAATAGAAAGGATTGGACTGGGGTCGTACCTTTATTAGGATGTTGGATATTTAACGTGATCTTCCTCGGCATCAAGCCCCCGTAAATTTTGACCTCGGTCATTTCTCCTCCCATTCCATGCAAAGCTTTGCCCGGACCCGCTCCTTCTACGATGAAGGAGTCCCAAGTTGATCATCCTTGACTCTAATCTTCGATTGGTACCGATTATGTACGTCGGCCCAAGTGACAGTCGGGTACTCGAGTAAACTTTGCTTCAACTGATGTGAAGCTATAGAACTCCGAGTGTTGAGACCTTGAGTGAAATCTTGAACAGCCCGGTCATCGGTGACCGGAGGCAAATCCATTCTCTTCTTGGAACCAAGATACGAATTTTTGAGCATCTCGATATCTTTCTGCCTTACCTTGAAAAGGTTTGACTTCCTCGTTGCAATTTTAATAGCTACGGCGTGTGCTTTTACAAAAGAATCCGCAAGCATAGCAAACGAATCAATAGAATTAGGGGGCAAGTGGTGATACCATATCATGGCACCCTTGGACAGAGTCTCCCCCAACTTCTTCAGCAGTACAGATTCAATTTCGTTATCTTCCAAATCGTTTCCTTTGATGGTGCATGTATAGGAGATGACGTGTTTATTCAAATCGGTCGTCCCGTTATACTTGGGAATCTCGGGCATACGGAACTTCTTGGGGATTGGCTTCGGAGCCTCATTAAGGGGAAGTGTCTTTGCATGAACTTTTTAGAATCTACTTCTTCTAAGATCGGAGGTTCCCCCGGTATTTCAGCTATACTCGGAGTCTTATTCTGACTTTGAAGTTGAGCGATGGCGATTTGTTGAGCTTGCAGCATCCCAAATATCACTTATAGGCTGATTCTCCCATCTCTCATTCCTTGTGCTCCTTGGCCACCAGATCGGGCTTCCCTGTGTATACTCCATCCGGGGTCTGTGCCTAAATCCGCATTTAGAGCAACGTGTGAACTAACATCAACTGGTTCCATATTTGACACTTCCCCAGGGTTTATTGATGGTACACCGACCCCTATATTGTTGTTTTCTCCATAAAATCCAAGACCTTCGTTGTCATGAATAGGTGTGTTTTGTGAGTTAGACATGTTTCAGCCTGAGAATCAAAAATTCTTGACAAGAAAAAGTGTAAAAATAATGTGTGTTATGAGAATCAGTAATGAAATCATCACTATTATCTTTAGCCCCACGGTGGGCGCCAAAATGTTTACCTCAAAAATACAAGTAACAATTAATTAATTTGATTTGTGGTTTTAAAGATATGTGATTTAGTTCAATACCAATTAATAATCAAGATATATGAAGTATAGATGAAGGAAATAAGTGAATCAAACCAACGTTACTCAGCAGTAATGACCTCGAGCTTAGTGACCTCTAGATGAACTAAGGGCAATATAATAAGAACAATAAATATAAAGGACAATACTGATGAATAGTAAGAGAGAAAAGCAGGATAGTATATTCTTTTGTCAATGATTAGATGATGTTACAAAATGATTGGGGTCCCCTTTATATAGTATGGGAACCCTAAATAAGGTATATTTCTATTTACATTAAGGAATATTCTCGATATAGTTGTCTAACCGCCTAGTACGGAATCGTACAATCCTATTCCGGGATTTGTACCATGATCTTGGGGACTTGGCAGGAATCTAGCTCATTCTGTTACAAACCCATAACGGTACTATTTTGGGGTCGAGCATACTCGACTTCGATGTCCGTTGTACTTTGATCCTCGGGCATTGCATCCTATCTTCGAGCTCGAGTCTGATCCATCGGGCTCGAACTCGACCTCGTCTGAACTCGGGCTTGAGGAGGACCCTCGAGCCTATAAATCGGAAGCGTATGTTTTTGACCGTATACAATCACACTTAAATGTGATCTTATAATTCAATCCCTTCACAAGATTTCCTAGGAGTCGTTAGAAAACATAGCTGCTTTAGCTCGTCTTGAGCCCGCTCGTAAGCAAATGGCGTAGCTTAAACTAAACAATTAAAACCCATTTCTGACCCAAATGGGAAACCAAACATGTTATCTTTTGATTCAACCAGATTTATTAGACTCATGTTTTAGCTCGAAATACAGGTAAAAAACTGAAAAATTTTATTTTGTGTCTCATACAACTGACACTAGTTATATGAGACAACTTTTTTGTCTCACAATTTTGTGGACCCAGAAGTATAAGAATGGAGTCCACAAATTTGTGAGACAAAAAGGAACCTCATACAACTAGTGTAAGTTGTACGAGACACAAAATAAAACTTTATCCTTTGACAGATGGGCGTCGTCAGCCTGACTTTAACAAAAGTCCATCGGAATACTTATATATTTTAAATTATACTTTATATTATATCGCTCATGGTACAACTCGGATTCGTTGGTACACCAATTTGCCAGGTGAATGCCAGCTTATTAGGTGAACGGGCATTTTGGTACTTCTCCCAGAAAGTCAAAAATTCTTATGTAAACTCGGCATATATTGATTGGCTCTTACTTATCATAAACATATTCAATTAACCGAACTCGCGTTTTTATATAATTTATGTTGTATGCAGTCATTAGTCTATAAAAGGATTCATAACCGAATGCTACCTGAGTATTGAATCATCAATATTTATCAACATCAGTGATCTGCACCGAATGGCAGAAGACAGATGCGCGTGGCCAAGGAGATCCTCAGAAGCCAGGATTTCAAGAACAAGGAGCCAAAAAGCTTCGAAGACGAGTAATATTCTGGATGCCATTGTACAAGCTAATTATCATGGTAGAGATTTCTCGAGTCAACGAGATGAGAAGGTGAGGAGGATGAAGATTGTGGTGAAGAAAGAAGACTTGAAGCAAGTTCTTGAAGCCCTTGCTGTTGCAGATGGCAATATTAATGATTACTGTAATAAAGAAAAGGGAACAAATCAACTTCTTCCTTCAGTCTCATCTTTGGAGCAGCGGTTGAACTTCATGAGGAAACGGCAGCAAAGTAGAAGAGCTAATCAACTCAACTCTTCTTGGAGGCCTGTGCTTAAGGGTATCCCAGAGGAACGCTTTTAATTATTTTTTAAAAAAATATTATAATTTCCATTTTCGGTACTTAACGTACACTACTTAGGATTATTAACCCAAAAGAGTTGCACATTTTAGGTAGAACTCTTTTTCCTATTTTTCTTTCTTGAATTCTTCTTCTCCTTACTTTTGCTTGTATTAATTATTGCATATTGATTCCTTGTTATTGGTGACAATTAAATTAACTAGTGGTAGAGATCATGAGGATTATGGCCTTGCTGGTTACACGCATTTGAGGAATTTGGAAACTTAATTTCTTTTTATCCATCTTAATTTTTTTCCTTTTTAAATAAAACCAACATGGTGGTGCAATTTATTAAAATATCAATTAATATACAAAAATATAGGGAAACTAGACAAAACTCGTTTGGGTTAAACTACTCAATTCTCTTTACATTGATAAACCAAATTCAATACACTAAATTCCAACAAAGATATCTAAGGATCTACAAAAGATCTATCGCTCCTTGAGATTTACTCGCTTTTGGCACACTGGGGTCTCAGTAAGAGCTTGCATGACGAGTTGTTAACTCAGTGGAAGAGTGCACCCTTAATAATTGTGCCTAAACTATGAGAGCTCCTAGTCATAGGAAAAGTTCAATATGCTCATCGGCGTCTCAACTGTGCTTGACCTAGCATTTGGATCATTCAAGGCAAAGTAGCATGGCGTGCTCTTCCTATTCAAACCACGTACGAACAAATCCCTCCCCTAAGAAGGATAGACGGGGCGATTTGGATTAGGTCCAATGTAGATTTAACTTCTTAATCAATTCACTTGTGGAATTCGATGCAATTCGCACTAGGGACAGGGGTGTATCTAGGGGTTCTCCTGTTCACGTAAAATTATGTTTCCATCCCTAGACCATGAATATTAAAGTTATATGTTTTCAAAAAATTTATATATATATACATACATACACGCGCACACTCAAGCTCATAGTATTATTTGATGTAATGATTATCGGGTGCACCTTTCTAAGTGTGGTTCCGAGTGTAAATCTTATGTTTATCTTATTGTTTTTGCTTCTTCTTTTTTTTTAAGAATTTGGCCCAGTTACAATGATGTACATGTCTAGTATCACTTCTTGTATTTTAATTAAGTATTCTTTTCTTTTTCTTTTTTTGTTTGGTTTATTTAAAAAAAAAAAAATCAAATCCGACACATTGAAATCTATATCCTCCTTTTGTCACCGTAAACTTTTTTATTATAATCAAACCAAATATAAATATTAAAACTAGCTAGCCGTGGATATGTAGAATATAATCAATGGGTTTAACTAATTCCAGCATTTTAGATACAGAGTATAAATATATATGTAAAATAAATTACTATTTTAAAGAACTACTTTTAAACCTATAATTTTCAAAGTGTAACTATTGCAATACTAAAAACATAAAGGTTAGAGTCATTAAATTTATATCTTGGATCCACCTCTGTGTAATAGTGCACTCATCCTCTAAAGATCCTGAATTTGCCTTTGTATTAAGGATCAACTTTTGGTAACCTTTGTTCTTTGTACACTGAAGAGCGCAATTTCAACTCTTGGCACATTTTTGTTTTTCGAGCTCTTTTTCCTCTAATCTTCTTGGCATATTCATCTAAGACATCATCGGAATCATCTTCACTCCAGAAAAAACTCCAAATTATTTTATTGAACTCCTTTTCTACCGTATAGCCATATATCGGTATAAAGAATGGTGTTGATGCGTTAAAGGGTGACCTTACGGTCTAAATGGTTATATTGTTCTCCAAGATTATAATGCAGGTAATAACTATAAATTGTCCAATTAATGGAGGTAGTTCAACCAACAATTGCACAGGCTTAATCGTTTGTTGACTATTGCAGTATTGCTTATAAGTACGTACAAGATCCATATGCTCACACATAGTTATTCAAAAAGCCTTGAGATGTATCATTGATCTCCGCACGTACCAATTGTAGTCTCTTGCCATTCGTGGTCGACGCTAACGTACACCAACGGACCATGACTTTAATTTTATGGTTTACCTTTTTACTCCCTCCCTTGCTATTTGGATAATACATTTTACTTGTCGAGAGTCAAACCACGTAAAGTTTGATCAACATTTTAAAATTTATTTGTTATTATATTGACATGAGAATAAATTTCAACTTATAGTGCTTTTCGTATAGTTTTTGGATATCTAACATTTAATTTTAAAATAATGAGTTAAACTAAGCTAATTTAGAATTAAAATTTAGTCAAATTGATTCTCGATTAGGGAAATGTGTCATCTAAATTAAAGCAGAGAAAGTAAATTTTATGTTGTAAAGTAAGCAAGTGGATGTGTTGTCACGACACATCCAAGGGGAGGTGCCTTGGTGCATGCTATTTGCCGATGATATAATATTGAATGATGAGACGCGAGGCAGAGTTAACGCGAGGCTCGAGGTTTGGAGACAGACCTTAGAGTCTAAAGGTTTCAAGTTGAGCAAAACCAAAACAGAATACTTGGAATGCAAATTCAGTGACGGGACCCATAAAACAGACGTAGATGTAAAGCTTGATGCTCAAGTTATCCCCAAGAGAACTAGTTTCAAGTATCTCGGGTCTATTATCCAAGGTAATGGGGGATTGACGAAGATGTCGCACATTACATCAGAGCGGGATGGATGTAATGGAGGCTTGCTTCTGGTATTTTATGTGATCAGAATGTGCCGCTAAACTTAAGTGTAAGTTTTAAAGAGTAGTGGTTCGACTAACTATGTTGTATGGGGCTGAGTGTTGGCCAGTCAAGAACTCCCATGTGCAAAAGATGAAAGTAACAGAAATGAGGATGTTGATATGGATATGTGGGTGTACCAGGAGAGATACGATTAGGAATAAAGTTATTCGGGACAAAATGGGAGTAGCCTCTGTGGAGGAAAAGATGTGGGAGTCGAGGCGGAGATGGTTCGAACATGTTAAAAGGAGAAGCATTGAAGCTCTCGTTAGGAGGTGTGCGAGGTTGGCCATGGCGAGTTTGAAAAGATGCTGAGGTAGGCCTAAGGAGTGTTGGGGAGAGGTGATTAGGCAAGATATGGTACTGCTTCAACTCAATGAGGACATGACTCTTGATAGGAGGGTTAGGAAGGTGTGGAGGTCGATGATACTGGTTATATTGTTGTAATAAGATAACCAAGTGGGACTCATATGATTCCACTTCCCAAGAAATAGAGTTTTAAATAACTAGTGTTGTTATATGACATATAAAATAAATTTCTAGACCTATGAATCGCTAATCTTTTCCACCAAACAACTTCATCTTAGTCAGCTGAAAATTACTGAGAGCACCAGAGCCCAACGAGTTGTTTCGTCATGAAGTTTTATTAGATGGGACAAAGGTTGACCTAGTCATGTGGAGAAGCAAAAAACCCTGTGTAACATTCTTTTGTCCATTAGACCAAAACATTTATCATCAAACAAGAAATAGACATTAGCAAATGTCACGAAATCGATATGTTTAGAGTAATAACATAAACATACTGTCGCTCTCTGTAATATCTTTACCACATTAATTAATTAAAGTAACAAACAGCATATTTGATGATGTCAAGAAGAAAACTAGAACCTGCCGACAATAGTTACATTTTCCGTGTTTCTCTGCATTAGACCTTTTAAACCAAACGATAACACATGACACATGGCTGGCTATTGCAGCATCTTCCACCCTAAAGTGTAAACACGATGATTAAGTGTAAACCAGTGAAAAGCGTACTAATATTTTAAAATTATATAACAACTCCATCTGACCATATATATCATATCATAATATATTAAAAACAGGAAGCTCTTAAGTTGAAAGTCAAATTACAGATTTATCCTTATCCTACTAACTTTTTTTAAAAAAGAAAACCCTACAATTACCCGCTACAACTCAAGTGTCACCTCTGCTCGGTGATAGACGTGAAGAGAACTAACGATCATATCCCAACAGTTGCACTGTTTAAATTTTTTTGTCTTTAAAAATTTAAGCCCCTATGGTATTCTCTATCAATCTCGCTCTTCTTTGTTAAACCAACAGGTTTGCCATCAAATTCTCCTTCGCCAAATTGTTCAATTTGTTCATTAGTCATCTATTTCTCATAGTTTCCTAGAATCTATTTGCTTATCAGATTTTTGTATTGGAGATGACTAGCATTTAATTGAGTATTAATTTTCATGGCTTGAATAGAGTTTACTTTAGTTCTAATTTTTACAGCCTAACTTTTTTATATTTCTCTTTTGCCTTTGTTTATTGTTGTGCAATTTGGTGATTGAACTTTTACAAAATGCTTCATAAAATTCATAATCCTCATGATTTATTTGCAATATAAATGGTTAGCATGACAAATCTAAATCAATAAAACTTAGGTATTTGGTGTGTTCATGGAGAACAAAAAGAAGGATTTGGGGTTAAAATTTGTTGTAATAGCCTTTCTCTTGCTGCTATCTGCTATGAAAAAGCTCTATGCGACCATGTTCTGTACAAAATTTCTTCCCTAAAATTAAAGCATAACAATGACAAAACATTCGTTGATGATGGTTTGTTTGACGTTGTATGGTCTAAATGCCTACAACCTTTTTTACAACAACCCAGTGATCTTGCAACCTTTTCTCTTACAAGGAAAAATGCAGCCTATGATCTTGAATCTGTTTGAAAATTATTTTTAAACGGCCACGTTTGAAAGGATCTTATTTAAACTGAAGCACGTGACATGTTATAAAACTATTAAATTAGACGATTTTGCTTTATAATTCTGTTCATGTCCACTTTACAAAAAGTGCCTAAATTAAAGTATTCTATATTAATTCTACCCATATCCGTGTGTGTAGATATAAATGCTGTAAGCAGTCAATCTTATTAAAGGAATCTGAATATTTTTTTATGCTCATGCTAATATAATAGTGCTTTGATTAAGATTCTGCAAACTGGAAGTTAAATTTTGGAACCCACTATATACTCATGCTATTCTTCGGAACTATCTTTGGTAAACCTTTATATGAATAAACAAATCATTTCGTACATAAATACTTGATTCTTATCACTAATTTTAATCTCATGTTTTTAGATACAAGTTGCATGGTTAGTTACAATGAATCGCTTATCGGAGAAGGTTGCAGCAGGAGAAGAAAGATAATAGTTACAAATGAAAGACAAGCTAAAATCACAAATTTCATTGAAAAATGATCATTTCGCGTACTATATCTATATGGATAACAAACCACAGTTAATTTAATTGGAAATTTTAAAATATAGATTTAATGATATAGCTGTTACTTTATGGGGTAATTTTACTGAAAAAATCGATGAAATTCTTGAAAAGATAAAAGATGATAAACCAATCGTTAGCTTTATATCTATTTTAAATTTTTTACTTATTTAACTAGGGAATTTTGGAATATCAACTATTCATGTTAGTAATGTGCTAATCTATCCGACAATTCAAAAAGCAACAGATTTACGCAATTTGGTAACATAACTTTATCATACTGACTTCTAAGTTTAGGTTATGTACGACAAACTTTGCTGTAAAAAATTTGAAGAATACACTAGCATATGATAAGCATGCTCGTGTCTTAACTTTATTCCTTTTCATACCATTTGATTATCCGATTTTGATGGTGATTTTACCATTTGCAAAAATGTAATATCCTCACACAAAAATTTATATGTACTACGAGCAAGTAATTAGTTAATTCTAAAAAAATTATTTTCACTCTCTTTACCTGTTGTTAGCCCTTTCCCCTCCATTATGATTGGGTAACCTCTGTGCTCAGCCATTCACTCAGTTACCGCTGGTTTATGCGTGAATCCTTTAACAGAGCTACAATCGTGATGTCTACATTTTTCTGTATATTACTCTGATCATAATTTCGTTCATATTATTTTGTGCAAATTTTTTCCTCCTTTAAATATATGAGACAATTAAATAATAGAAACTAAAATACAGGCGTGATACCACGAAGACAGAAATTAAAGATATTGCATTAATACCAAATAAAGTAATAAAACAATCCAAAGAGATAAAGTTAGTCAAGATTATGAATGGTTTACTTGTTGATGCGCAGGTAATTCTCCTAGAATATATTGGTTACTTGTTATGTCCTAGAATCATATTACATGATATATTCATATTACATGTCCAAACCACAGGGTCAAACAATTCTTATATTGGATTTTATCTGCCACAACATATTTTCTCACATGAATTATGTTACACTTTCAAGATGGATATATATCAATGTCGACCACAAGAGTCCTGATTATGACAGAAAAATCAAAGTGGATGGAAGGAACATACACGAGGAATATTGTCTATAAGGAAATATTAGATGAAATACACATGATTACATGTTTTACCTCATAAAAACGAAATAAGTATGCAACTCATATGTATTTAAGGAGGAATAATTCACCCAACGATGATTCACATTGATCATGCACAAAACTTATACTATATTTTTTTATGTACACTTACTAAAAATATTATTTTACGATATTGTGTACTATATATCTTGGCATATACGTGCAACGCACGTGCAGAGAAACTAGTAATTTAAAAAGTGCGACCGTCGTTTGAGTTTAATGTGTATCTAGACATTAATCTTTAAGTTTTATAAAATAAAACTTATATTTTAAAATCTACACGAAATTACAATGAGTCATAATTTCATATCTAGTAATTCATCACTTATGCACCAACCTTAGCTAGTTGAGATGAGTTCATTTGAATCAATTATATTCATTCTATTCTATTCGAGTCTATTTTATTTCAATATTTTGATCTTTTATTCATTAACACTAAACGGAGCAATTTAATACATATATTCCTTGGTATGGGTTTATATGGACCGGGTTGATTCGATTTTTATCAAAATCATCAAACCAACTATATCGGTTTGGATTGGTTCGGTTTTGTCGGGTTTTTCGGATTTTTTGTTACTTAAATGTTATTTCAATCTTACTTTGTTAGATTTTTTATAAGTAAATATATGTTTAGTAAAAATATAAAAAATTAAAAAACATATTATCATTTAAAATATTCTTATAGGAAAATTTTCTTTGTAACACATAATAGTTATTTTTTTAGTCGTCTCACAATAATTTTTCGTTAATATACACTTTTAAGGTTAACTAAATTTAGTAATTAAACATAAAAATCAATATGATGCCTAAATAATAATAATCACTTCGCATTCGAAAATGATGTAAGAATTTAATAGATCTTAATATTTGATATGAATATGGAAGAGCAAAGAGATTGATGCATTTCAATAACACTTGATAAAAAAGTGATCATACAACCCATCATTTAATGTTAATAAATATGGAGCACTTCATATTCTATTAAATATTATATCCCGTAAAAGAATTTCAAATATTTCTAGACATTTTTAAAAGAAAATTCTATATAAAATTTTAAAAGTATATATAAAAATTATATATTTATATATTGGTTTTGATTCGAGTTATTATACTTAATATCAAACCAAACCTAGTTGGGTTTTTTAATTGGTTTGGTTTGACTTTTCGATTTGGTGCGGTTTTCCGGTTCAATTTGTACACCCCTATACTAGGTCAGTACATCCATCGTGAGTTCGAGATTAAATTTAGTATATACCCTCTCCGTTCTATTTTAACCATCACTTAACTTTTTGCACGCTCATTAACAAAATAATAAACATAAGGTATAATTTACTTTGCTAACCCTATTAAATATTTTTTGAGAATTGAACAAGTATTGAAAACAACTACTACTTCTTTAATATTAAGGGTAGAGTTAAAAATAATTATTTGGAATAAGTTTTTGAACTAAAGATAAAGTTAAAATGGGACGGGGGGAGTATAAATGAGTAACTGACAGATGCTAGGAAAAAGAAAAAAAGAAAAAAGAAATTGACCTCTCAACCTTCTCTATACAAATTTTGAGCTAGCTTATGCTTCGTTTACACAAGGGAAGTTGCAAATCACGAAATTTAAAAGCTGCGAATTGTCTCTTGTCTGAATAGTAATAACCTCATCTTTCTTAAGAGAAAAGTAAGGAGTACAATTTTCATATTATAATTACACTTCTCCAAACCGTTCACTCCCTCGGAAAATATATATACATATATAATCAAGGAAATCAATTACTTGATTATACATGTTATTCCATTCAAACTCATTGCTAATATTCGGAGAATATACAAACATTTAAAGTCAACGCAGAAATTTTATGTACATGAAGCATGAAAGAGCACCCTTATCAACCCATCAAGCACAGAAGCTTCAAAAATGGCAGCTTTTGCGAAAATCATAATAATATGTAATTATCAGTCAAGTTTTTAACTTTTTCTTCTTTCCAGCCATAGAAAACCAGCTCCTGAAAATCCCGACAAGGGCGCCGCTGAGGCACCCAAACAACCGAAAGCACTTCTCTTTGACTTTGTTCAACAAGCTCCGGTCAGCCTCCGGGATTCCGATAGGCTGTAGATATGCCCACGCCGCCTGCTGTAAGAGCGGGTCCTTCATCGGAATCTCTCTCCAGCTTTCCTTGCGATTAATCATTGGTGATATAATTGACGGCGGTGATTCCGGCATGATGTCCTTAAGGCTGATGTAGGCCAGTGATTGAAGAGTATCCATCTCTATGTCCGAGAATTCGAATTGCACACTGGCCTTATTATGGAAGCCGTCGCAGTGAAAATCAGAGAATGACTTTATTAAAGTGGTTTCCATATTCCCAGAGGACTAATAAAAAAAGTTCCAGCTAGCTTTGTGTACCGACCAAAGAGGGTTCTAATTCTGTATGCAATTGAACTATTGCTGAACTGAAGGAGAAGGGTAATTTTGCTGTGAAAAGCTAAGAAAATGGAAGAAATGAGGTAGAATGATGTTTTTAGGTGACTTATGTGCAGTGAAGTGGGGTCCATGCGCAGAGACGAAATTTGGTCTTTAGAAGGACAAGTGTACTGTTTAGTCGTGTGAACTCGTGTCTTGTCTGAACTTTCTCTCGTTTCTTGCTGTTGTTACACTTGCACTCTCACTGATCCACAGGAGTCACCTTCACATCAGGGATCTAAAGAGTCACAAGGTTTCCAACTTTAGAACTCTGAAAAAGACACTCGAAGACAATTACTATCACCCGTTCTCTAACGTTGTCTGCTACGGTTTTTGACCAACGTAAGAAGAGTACAAGCTATTCTTATTTCCCGTCTCCTTGCGCACTAAGCCTTGAGCAATGTAAGTTTACGACATGCAGTTGCCTATTGTATATCTCAATTTGTGAAAGAGCCTGAGCTTGGTGAACTTGTCATTAGGGGCAACTTGGACAAACTGTCCTGTGAGAAATTGCACGATGGGATTCTGCTTACAAAACAATTGCAAGAACTGGTAAATACTGCAGGTTCCAGCTATATAAGGAACTAACCCTTCCTCTGTGCAACCCAATCACAGTATTTCAGCAGTAGGAACTCAAGAGCAAATATAAATGATTCCTTCTAATTGTGTAAAGAAAGAATAAATTACTACACTTTATGATAATAAAGATCCATTTAACAAAACAAATGCATGGGATAGTCTCCTAGTGTTCTGATTTTAGATGCTGAACGCGCATAATACGCATGGATAATGAAAAATACTGCAACATGGCATAGATGTAATGGAGAAGGTATTTCCAGGTCATGTAGAAGGAGTGGAGAAGAAACTAATGAAGCATCGCAAGAAGCGTTCAACTAACAGAAAATGTGAAGTGAATGCTGGAAGTGCTTCAACCATCCTCTGTCAGTCCAAGTGCCTTATACAGCTAGAAACTCGAGAAGCTACAGCAGACGCAGAAGAAATGAGGATAATAAACCAACTATGGGAAAGAATAGTAAGATCCAAAAATAGATCCCAAAAAAATAAAACAAAAGCAAGTGCGACTTTCCTATTCAAGAAAAAAGAGCCTCCGGTAGTTCAAAAGAACCTACGGTGCAGAAACTGAATCTACTGCATTGCAGCGCTCTTAGATTTATATTCGAAATGTTAATAAACATTGTTAACCATGTGACTATTGGCCATTACAATCAGCGAGCACAACAAACATGTCATTCACCGAAACATTCAAATGAAACAAAATCCACATGCATTTGTACAACAGTCAATAATTCCCCGAGTATTGGCTAAATCTAATAACCATGGAAATTCTTAATGTACCGCCCCCATGAAAGCTGATCATATAAGAAAGAATGTCAAACATACTTCAAGAAAAGAAATTACTTCCTTTTTGAATAGGTGCAGAAACTACTGCTGGACAAAAGTACAAATGGAACTTTACACTCAAAATTATGATACAGCATTCTTCATACAACATACACTTTAGGCATCACGTCAACTCTATGACTGTCAAAATTTCAATTACTATAAAAGGTGACAATAATTATGGCAGGATAAAAAGATGCACATTTTACCTTTTTGAATAGGCACAGTTCGAACCTCATCATCCATCTAACTAAACAATATCTCATTCCCTCCTAACAGACCATCAATTCGTAACCTCCTAAAAGAAAAGGTAGATCAAGAAAAGGTAGATCATTAAAGATGAGACACCTAGCTGTCGTGGGTGCTGAATTAATCCAACCCAATGGAACCTTACCAAGAAAACTTTCAAATGAAGAAAAATTACTTCTAGACCCAAGAAGCAAATGGTGAAACCTAACTACCCAAGACAAATACCATCATGCCTTTTCAGGACCCAGACAGAAAAGCTAAAATATGGATGTCATAAAGCAACCTGCACAGTAGATGTCTCAAACCTTTGCTTCTCTTCTCCTCCAAACAACGGCTATGCAGACAAACCAGCTCACCTGAAATTTGGAGAAGTATAGCAAGCTTCAACCTTCAAAGAGCATATTTCTCCAGGATGACAATTCAACTGTAAACTCGTGCTTGCTCCAACACGCATTGTTCAACTTCAACAACGATCAGACAATGGTAAACTGGCACCAATATAAATCAGAGAGATGCATGGCTCTGAAGCAACACAGGAGCGATGAGCACTAGCATTGGACACATTATACTTTTCATACTTGATACTTTGACAGCTTGCCCTTCACAGAGGGCTCCAAGGCAGACATGCACTGTTCCCAGGCACCATTCTTGAGCATCTGAACAATCCCAGAATAATGCATTAGATATCTTTGTATGGAAGCAATCTTTCCACTGCACGCAAACGACTAACAAAGAATTCAACTACTGATCCACCCCCAACCCCCCCCCCCGAACCCCACAAAAGAGCCCCTTCCCTTCATTTCATTTTCTCCATGCATTATCAAACCCAAGGTCAAACAACACAAAGATAGAAAAAGCGTGCAAGCAATAAAAAATCAACTTCATCAAGCTCAGTTGCTCAACTAGTGATCTAAAAGGTCGCAGCTAAACTATAGAAGCAAGTTGTAAAAAATTAAGAAATGATGATATCATGTAAAGTAAAGTTCTAATGATGACAGGAAAGAACTGCAGAAGCCCTTACTTGCTTATATCCATGCAAAACCTGGCAGATTTCATTGTGTAGATCTTCACTTTTTATTTCCTGAAAAAGGATCATAACATCAAGACCAATACAAAATAATCTCCAAATTTCTTTCCACTGTCGGAATACAGCATTGAAAACGGAGTACTTACATGCCAACTTGCAATGGCTTTGCACATGAAGACAAGTGAATTCAAAGCACCAGCTGGATTGGCCTTAACCTGCAACAATCAAAAGAACCAAGTAAAGTTCTGGACAGTAGCTAACAACAAAACTTGTCACAGTGTCCAAGTTAGGGTTGCTTGTTTTTCTAGAAAAATCATACTCCCTCCGTTTCAATTTATGTGAACCCATTTGACAGGGCACGGAGTTAAAGGAAAGAGAGAAGACTTTTGAACTTGTGGTGTAAAATGAAGCACATATATTTTGTGTGGGTATAAATCACTGAATAAATATAAATTGTTTCCAAATAGGGAAAGAGGTCATTCTTTTTGGCACGGACTAAAAAGGAAATAGGTTCACATAAATTGAAACGGAGGGAGTATTAAATTTATATAACACCATAGCTTGAGATCTGCCATTCGTTGGTTTTGCAAATGCCAGCGCATCTTTGCGTAGACATTTTTCTTTTATATAAATGATAAAGGGCTTCTGTCTTGACATCTTTTGTTGATAATACAACTCATAGAGCACTTCTAGTACAAATTTCCATTTTACATATCTAGTCTGCCTTTTTCAGAGTTAATGAGCATATAGGCGGTGCAGTAGATAGGTCCTTTTAGGTGACTGCCATGTATAAATGATCAAGTTAAGAGGAAACACAAGTTTAACTTAATGAACTTCAGGATTCAGTTTTGTCAATCAAATCCAGCATGTGAAGTTGAATAATCAAATTTTTCAGTTCCTAAAATGAAAGAAACTTATTCATATACCAATATCAAGTTCATGATGACCTGAACCAATGGGTAAAATAGGAAAAGACAGAAAATACCACTGCACATAAACCGCGAAAAGCCTCCTCCTTTTCAATATCATCACGTATCCTGCCACAAAATGACCACCAATTGTAGGTTATCAGACAGAGGCACTTTTTATATTGGGATAAGCTGAACCCAGATGGCACATCAACGTTCAATGTTGAAAACCATGAGTAACACAACAACGACTAGGATTGCAGTGGAAGAAACAGTAATGGATGCTTTACTCAAAAAATCAGACACTAACTATTGCTTTCATGAATTAAAAAGCAGGACCTGGTAATAATTTTCAGAATGTTAAAACTTAAACATAACACCATCCAGTTCAACAACTTCTTTCACCTTACACTTCAATGAAACTTAGAAAAGGAAAAAACAAAAACAATCAAACCACCTGGTCTTCGACCTCCATAAGTGAAAACATTCCTGGTAAGGTATAAAAAATACAAAGAAACGCAGTAGCAGCTTTGAAGAATACATTCCCACATTTTACTAAGAGCTCTAAATCATCCAAATCATTCAATTTGATCCAAATCATATTATCTTGGTACTTGGAACAATGAAGCAGATTTTTTCACTGCTGTATCTTTGGGGAATCAACGCCTACTATACTTCCAATAACTGCCTTTAAATGCATTTACTCTCATTCGACTATATCCATATTCACTCTCATTCAACAAGTGCCTTTAATGGGTTAGAGTACATTGGTAAAACATTGTTTATTAGATAATAAATAAATCATAACGTTGTTTATAAAATCTCACTTGTGTGAAAATATGACAGTTTTATACTTCAGCGCATAGGGTAAGCTAGAAGAAGAGCAGGTGGAAGTCACTTACATTGACAGAGCAATACACCAAGCTTGCATGAAATGTTCCATATGGGGTGATACAAGCTCTGGACAAACCCATGCAAGTCTTCCAAGGGTGATAGCACTGTTTTCTATCAGTGACTTGTTGAGCCCCTTGGCACCATAAATATATTGAATGAGAATGACAATCCACAACAAAAGGTGGGCACCAAAACAAGTAACTTTGTGTTATCATCTCAAAAAAAAAAAAAACAAATAATTTTGATCAACCACATCAACGGTGATAATACATATCCGAGTCATGTATATGACTAATTAATATCATTTAGAAACCAAAAAATGTTCAACAGCTAAAACAGAAAATTACCTCAGCATGTTGAAGAATTGGCACTAAGCATGATACTACAGTCAAGACTATTGGAGAAATCTCCTTGGGAACCTGAAATTATGACATCCCATATATGATCAAATTATAAGTGATTCAAAAAAAAAAATACAGGAAAGTTCAAGTTATAAATGTGGGGTTAAACAGGGAGTGCAATTACAGTCAAATCAGAATAGTTGCAGCCAAAGATACATAAACTACTTCATACTCATTGTCATTTGTGAGAAACCAAAACGCTAGAGAAAAAGCAATAGCAGCACTAGTAAATCCAAACAGCACCTTGTGTTGCAGAATTATGTAATACAAGGGGCTTTCATCTGTCTCCTAACATTCTTCTGTGATAGGCATATAAGCGCATTTCAAAAGTAGGGATTATAATGGCGCACTGACACCAAGACTTAAAGGTAAGTTTTACAGAGTGGTTGTACCACTCTTAGACCAAATATGTTGTATGGGGCAGAGTGTTGGTCAGTCATGAATTCTCATGTCCAGAAGATGAAAGTGGTAGAAATGAGCATACTGAGATAGATGTGTGGGCATACTAGGAGAGACAGAATCACGAATAAAGATATTCGGGATAGGATGGGAGTGACCACCGTGGTGGACAAGATGCAGAAAGCGAAGCTGGGATGGTTCGGGCATGTGAGAGGAGAGACCCAGATGCTCCAATGCGGAGGTTAGAGAGAGGTTAGCTATGGTTGGTCTTAGAAGAAGTAGAGATAGGCCGAAGAAGTATTGAGGAAAGGTGAATAGGCAGGACATTGCACATTGTCAGCTTATTAAGACATGACCCTGGGTAGAAGGGTGTGGAGGTCGAGAATTAGGGTAGGAGGTTAGTAGGTAGTTGAGCATTCTTCTTTTCCATACCAGTAGTATTAGTACGTATTCTCATATTTTCTTATTCTTAGATTCTATTACTACTTGTTTCTTTCTCTTCGATTATCTTATTATTTTATTGTTGTTACTGCTTCTTTTGCATGGCTTCTACCGTATTTCTTTTTCATTATCTTTATGCTTATACTTTCATTGAACCGAGAGTCCATTGAAAACAACATCGCTACCTCTATAAGATAGGGGTAATGTTTGCATATATACTACCCCCAAACCCCCACTATGTGGGATTACACTGAGTATGTTGTTGTTGTATTGTAATGGCGCAGAGCAAAAGCGTTGGGCGAGCCCTTCCTCCATAATGTTGTCGTACCTTGCTCAGCTGCTCCGCTTAACTCTTTTTCCTATTTACACCCAGAGCATCGTCCCCCCTTTCCGGCCCATTATGTTAGATTATCTTCTCTTTCCATACCAATTTTTTTCTTTTCGTTGTTTTTTTAGAAAGGGACCTTTGGAGCAAAGATAAAGTTGTCTCCATCTGACCTATAGGTCAGGGGTTTGAGCCGTAAAATCATCCCCTGATGCTTGCGTCAAGGTAGGCTACCTACGTTACACCCTTGGGGTGCGACCCTCGCCCAAATCTTGTGTGAACGCGGGATGCTTTGTGCATTATGCCGCCCTTCATTGGTTTTTGATACTTGTTTCATCATTATATTTTTCAACCCTTTTCTTTATTTTTTTCCTTTTTGGAGAAGTATGTTATGTGGTGGTTTACTAAGTAATAATAATAGTCAAAAAGTGATGCCGGAAATTGTCTAATTTTTAACAATAAGAATATGGAAGTTGGAGAAAACGATTTTCTCAAACAATTTACCTATTAACGAATTTAAAGAGAATGATTAAGTGTGACTTAACTCCTCTGATGGTAACCCTTAGATCATTAATAATTGTCAGTTACTTTGATAAATGTAGAAATACTCTGATCCATGTGTGTTACTCAACAATGAGATCAGTTGAAATGTTTTAGGCTTTCAGTAAATATGTGTTAGTCTACATTGCAGAACAACTCATAACTGTACATTCTGTATCGGAGAGACCTCCTTTAGTAATAAGCCATTCTCTATTGGAGAACTATTAAATGGAGAGTTGAAATTTTTGAAAAGAAAATTTATATGTAACTAATAAAGAAGTCCTAAATGGAAATTGAGAAAGATGGGAAATTAGAAGTTTATAAATTGAAAACAAAAACTTTTGTTAAAAAAATAAAAAATAAAAATAAAAAAGGAGCTAAAAAGTTCTGATACCCCCCCCCCCCAAAAAAAAAACCTTTCCAGTCCCACCCGCCTCACTAAGGATTCACACTACCCCATTGGGGTCCCTAAATTTTCAAAAACTCAAACAGATAACATTCTCTTGTGTTCAAGTATAACTCACATTCTATTTACATTCATAACTTAAGCTTATCTAGGTCAGATGACCTTAGGAAGCAATGAAATTTGCCGAAACCTACCTTGATAGCTAATTCTCCAATTGCCCAGCAAGCATTGTTGACCACAGAAATCGTTTCCTTCTCAACTGGCTTGGAAGTGTTCTGTACAAGCATACCATAGATAAAATACAAAAAACTGAAATGTTGAGAACTAATTAAAGATCGACATAAATATTACACACACCAGTTGCTTAGCAGCAGCATCAAGAAATTCGGCCAAACGAGGATGCAAATGAACTGGACAAACCTACTTGCAAACACCAAAGATAGCAGTGAATTAAAATGCAAGACTGCATTTCCAAAGCAGTCCAGTCGTCATAGAAATTCAATGTAACCACCCTATAATCGGTATTGGTGAATTACAATAACTTACCTTTGCAAGGTCACCAAGCAATGCAAAGGCACTCTGCCGAACATCTGGAGCATCATCAAAGCAACATTGCAGAAGCAAATCCCTTAAATTACTTTGTGAAACCTGCAAAGTTATTCCTCATTGAGCATAATGTTAAAATGTCCAGGCCGCTTATTATCTAAATGCTGACAGTACAGAAGTGTCAAAGATCAACATTGGCATGTATTATGAACGGAAAGAAGATAGCACCAAATGCTTAATCAGAGTTGGCATCAAAAGAGCTGTTCATTAAACAATACCCTGATATATTTTTTCCCAAACATACACATTAATCAAAATAGCCACTACACCAGATACACCTCAGTTTATCAAATAATAATCCTGCGTAAATAACAAAGCAACTTCAAACTCAAACGCTTCATGTAAACCCTCTTTGTGAACTTTAGAGCCCCTTCCTCTCACCTCCAATAATTTGTGATAACAACCAGCAACAATAGAACACACAGAAAGACATCTATAGTCAGTTTAGAAGGAAAAGGAATTACCAGGCTTTCTATACTACTACCAAGACCCTCAGCAAGTCCAGAGAGCAGGTCCAAAGAACAAACAATGAATTCTCTATCATATTGAAAACCAGCTGAAACAGGATCAACCTGCAATGGGAATTTAAAAAGTGAAGAGAGAATATCTCATAAAATAAAATATAAGCAAATTGCTTATCAAACACATGCAGCAAACAGTTGAAAGAAGCATGGCTACCCTCTGACCTTGAAAAGAAAGGCTAAACCCAACCATTAATGCAACAAAACGTTCAATCCTGAACCAAACACAGAACTCCGAAGAGGACGACGAAGTTCCAGGAAACTTGGAAAGCCGGGAGAGTAAAAGAAACAAACACGAGATATGGAGATCACAGTTACAATACCCCCCCCCCCCCGCCAAGTGCGTCTCTGTCCATGTTTTCATGCATGCAGGAGAGGCTGCGTGAATTGGACCATTAAACAGAAACAGTTCTAACGGCAACTCACCATTAGTGCTAAGAAACTTGCCTTTGCTATGAAGCAATGGCTAATGGTTATCACGGGATTAAAAAAGCAAAAAAACAGAGCCTCAAAAGCAACTAAGACATCATATCAAGAAAAACCTTTGCCAATTGTTGTGACTGAATGATGGTTATGCACCTCTGAAATACGGGCTGAGCAAATGGTGCAAATCCAGTACCCAAAGCCTGAAAAAATAAAAATGTATTATCTATACCATAGCATTCCATAGCAGATTACTTCCATCAATACCTTTTTAAAAAAGTCTGACAAAGCTACATTCAGTGCTACTCACATAATAAATTAAAGCAAATGTCACTGTGTGAAATTTAGCAAGTCTGGTTAGGATTCAGCATTCAACTATTGCTGAACACTGAGAAGTTAAGATGTCTTGTGATTATAATGTATACCTATATTACCTTATTCAAGTCCTTAGATTGAGGAACATCCTAATACCTAGGCGCAGAATTATCTTTAAAATGTGTTCAAACTTTATCAATTAGATTCTTTAAGTAATGTTCCTCTTTCTTCTTTCTACACTGGTGAAGTATCTGAAACACCCAAACGATAAAATACTAAAGGCCACTCTGAAGCATACATAGGATGAAAGGAGGATAAGGCTTAAAGAAGTGCTTCTAATAATTCTCCGCAGCTTAAGAGGCAAATGTGACTCAGAGGCATAGTAGATTCACTATCAATGACCTACCATACTTCACTATTCAATGACTTGCAATTAAAAAAATTACCCTAAAAAAAGAACACATTAAACAACTTCTATTAGGTTGAAACTTGTGAAAGGAAAGCATCATAACAGCTAATCCACCAAATATTAACCTCCAAGAGACAAAGGCAAGGAGCATCAAGACCAAATGCATGCTACGTATCCAAGAGAGGCAGTTATGTAATCCCGTCGTGCCATGAGAGTTAATGTCCTATATGTTGGCAAATACAGTATTTACAGCAGTGCGTTCTCTTGATGCTCAAAGAGCCCTTGAATGAACCTAATGTCTCAAACTCAGCTACCCCACAGGAATACTCAAAACACAGATCAGACAGGTAGTACTCCATGGGAACAATGTTTCTAAATCCAAATGCCTCAATTCAACATATCCCACAAGTAGCAACTCAGGCACAAACCAGAAAATCATAAGTTCCATAAACCAAACTCTTAAATTCAAATATCCATCTAAATCTGCATGGAAAACTTCAAACCATGGATTCGTATAATGTAAGGGCAACAAGCAGCCATATAGTTCAAACTTCAAACAATGGAAAAACTGTTAAATGGAGAGCATAACTTTCTTAAAGATTACTAATACCACCCACCATGGGAGTTTCAAACTGCCATTTAGGTTGCGCTGGCTTTAAAATCAAAGATTAACACGAAGACTGCCATTGGTGATCGAGCTACCCACCATGGGTGGGTTAGCATTGCCAATTGAATCACCACTCTGCCCTTGTGCAACTGAGCCACCACCATGGGTGTTCTAGCTTTAAGTTAAATCGTGGATTAAGCCAAGGATTGCGGTAAAAAAACAAAAAAAAAAAAAAAATCTTAAAGATTATACTAGAGGAAAATAGTCAAGTAATTTGTACATTATACACAAGTGACATAAACAAGTTGTAGCTCGAACTTCATCTTCCTGAATCTCTGATTCTCCTGGGGTAATTACCCCAAATTTCATGTCCACTGTAATTACTATCAAGTTAAAAGAGAACACAAACTAGACGGTTTTATATTATCTCTCACTGATATCAGACCTCACTTGTGGGATTACACTGGGTTGTTGTTGTTGTTGATATATCAGCTCACAAGGAGAAATTAACCATAAAATGTACTACATTGACTCGATAAAGTTAAAGGTCCGTAAAGCAGTAACAACTACCTGAGCTATCGAGGTAAAACACTCCTGCAGTGGAAAAAGATCTTTGTCTGAATTTGGAAGTTGCTGCCACTTTTCAATTAATGGGGGCATTAAAATCTCAAGGTACCTGGGCTGTAATTACCACCGAATGAACAATTAATAAGGAACAATAAACTATCACAATCCTACCAAATTTCTGTATGCAAAAGCTTTACAGAGAAGAACTTGTGATCATGAAACAAGAGAAACACTAACATTTCAAAAGGTAAGAAAACACAAACACGAGGTAGCATATTAGTTATACCTGATTTAGCTCCTCTCCAACGGCATCCGCCAATGTTCCAATGGCATCATAAACAATTCTAAGGTTCCGTCTCTATTGACACCACAAAGATGTCAGACACTATCCGGAGACTGAAATGACAATTTAGTCATAATGTGATAGGACATAAGCACCTGGTATTTTTTAAATGCACACATCAGGTGCTGCAAAATGATATCCAAGCATGGTGCCAACTCTTCCGCAGCCTCCTGCAATCATCTAAACGTTATTATGGTATAAATTTTAGACCAAATGCGTATGGGGCCCCTTAATGTTGCCACGAATTTTCATTTAGCCACCTTAACTAGGGTTTGTTCCTATTAGACACTTCAGCATGTTCCAAAGAGTGTCGATTAAACACAAAATTTTTAAGTCCCAAAAAAAAAACTCAGGTGCACGTTAACGAATGCTTTCGATGTGTAAAAGCAAACAAATAAAAATCTACCACGTGTCTTTTTGATTCCACGCTATACCAACTTGGATTAAAACAAAAAATTCATCCATTTCAATGAAAAGCCCCCACTTTATTAATGACTAGGATTCCAGCAACGAAACTTACTTCGGCAACTTATTCTCCATCATAATAGCCACTAGGGTAAAAGACCTTATTTCTCTGTTCTTAGTGGGAGTCAAACACAAGAAGTGAAGCAAATTCTTTTGCTGTAAGAAAGAGGTGATAAAGAAAGAATCATGGCTGGTGAAAAAAATGAAGGAATTGAAGGAGTTTCCTGAACTTGTTCCAGGACCCAAATGGAAGAACTCTATAAAGAAGACCGGAAAGTATTGTAACCCCAGGAAATCTTCACATAAGAAGTGCTAACAATTTGCTGGGCTGAAGAAATTGCTTCCTGGATAAATTTTGATTTCTGGTCTCACTTATTTATTTTTTGTTGAATTGCTTGATTTTGAGGTGAAGACTCGATTTTGATTTTTGGGTAGGTGGAATTCAGTGTTTTTCTTACTGGGCTTCTTTATATTTTCTTGAATTGGTTTTGTGTCTGTTTTCTGAATCCTTAACCCAACTAGGTTGATGTCTATTTGCTGTTGAAATTGCTCGATTGAGGTCAGAAACTTTAACCCTTACTTAGCTCTACTCTTTCGTCTGCAAAAACTCGAGCCCGGCTCTCCTTGCTGGAAGAAACAGTGTTTTATATTAGTAAAAATATATGAGATTCGAAATCTTAGATTGTATCTTTAAAGTGAACTAATGAATTTATCATCGTTGGGAATGGAATGAGTCTTAAGAAAACCAGGAAGGAGAAAATCTGGTGGGAGATAGGTGGTGGTGGCAAAGATGAAGGAGAAAGAAAAGCAACGAAAAATTGTTTGGAAAAAAAAAGGGGGGGGGGGGGGGAGTATTATTTGGATCGGTTCGTGCGCTTAAGGAAAGTTTGGACCACTTAATTTTGCCATATCAATATTTTGTGTTTAATTGGCACACTTTGGAGCATGTCGGAGTGTCTCGGAACAACCCCTAGTTAAGGTGCCTAACTGAAAATTGTGCAACTTTAAGGGGCCCCCTATGTATTTGGCCTAAATTTTAAGAAAACATTAAGCTATAAACAGCTTTAGATTTAATACCTCTTCAAGGGTAGCAAAAGCTGAACAAGCAGCCTCTTGCACTCGTTTATTATCATCCAATACTCTTCGCAGAATACCCATTAGAATTTTGTTGAATTGTTCACGTCCTTCTTGATGATCCGTCACCTGAAAGAAAGTAAATAAAATGGTGGAAAACTGGAACACTACCTAATGAAAACAAAATCATTTTGGAACAAGAATGTTTAGTTACCAAAAAAGGGTACTGAAAGAAATAACTCAAATAGCTCACTTAAACTTATGATAGTTAGACAAGATGGGTAAGTGGTGCAAGCCAAATTGACCAAGTCAATATTTCTTCTTTCTTTCTTTTTTCTCTTTTTTTTTTATTTTTTATTTTTATTTTTTTAAGCAATTCACCAAGTCGATATCACAACAAATGGAAATGTACATCACTATTTGATAACTACGGAAAGAAACAAGAATTAAGAAACCAGCTACTTTTAGTTTGTAGCTAATTTAGGAACTTAATTTAACAATTGATTCAGGACCACCATGTTAGACAAGCATGCAATGACCATATTTGACCAATTCATAGAGGAATCACCACAGTAGTAACATTAAGACCAAGAACCAGTAATTGCACCACTATTGATGTATCTCAGCGACATAAGCAGCATCTCCTGCTTCCACCAAAAATAGTAGGCACAAGGCCACAACTCTTTCCCATCTTATAGAATGGCATCAGTCTTCTGCCAAACCTTGATTGCTCAAGGACACCATATCAAATGTACCCCTGCTTGTGGTTAACACTACTATATCCCAAATAGAGAAAATAACCCAGCATCTTAACAAATTTGAACCAGTAAGGGTTGGCATGGGAATGGTACAAATTCTACCAAAGACTAGTATACTCACAATCACGATAAACAGATTGAAGATAAATAGGGCAGTGATCACCAACCTGAACAATATATTTGCTGAAGCGTGATAGAGTCCAACAAGAGATGCTTCGTATTAAAGGAAACTTGTCGTCTAAAAGCGGGATGAGAAACGTAGTAATCTGAATTGGGGGAAAAAAGAAGTTATTTTCTTCCAGAAGAGAAGATATTTCAAATATGTCGACATGCCCCAACATGTCATTTGGTGGCATCCGTGGAGTTAAATCACTTCCCACAAATAAACCAGGATTCTCAATCAAAGTCAAATTGGCAAAGAAAGACATAAGGGGGTGGCTCATTTGCAAAATGATAAGTGTTCATGAATTTCAAAGAGAGACTCCTTCAAACATGGCCAATCGATATGAAGGATCTAGCAAGTGATAGGATTACCTCTGACAAATGAGGAAAGAGTCCATTTATGCAGCCTTCACCTATGGCACCAAGAGCTAATACTGCTGCTTCCCTTTCCTTCCAAGCTTCATCTCCTGTAGCAGACAATTTAGCCTGTCCCCATACAACAATTTCTAAACATTAGATCCATTAATGACATGCCATTAAACCAAACAACAAAAGAAACAAGAGTTTTTTTTGTTCAATCAAAAGAATCAAAAGTTAGCACCATTTATATTGTATCTCCTGTTTCCTCTCAACTTTTAACATAATCAACAGTTCTTGCAAGACGATACACTCTATTTATTCGCCTTCAAGTTAGTATTGATTCACTGATTAAGTTATTGCTTATTAATGAAGAATTCAGCTATTGCATTGGTAGCTGTTAGAATATTTATGTGTGTAATTAGTCCTAGTCCTATGTGTAGTAGGAGTAGATGAATTTATATATAGGGCTCATTGTATCACGGTTAATAAGTCAATAATATTTTTTCCCTTGCTTCTGGCGACCTTTTTAGGGCTGATTTGCATTTCCTCCTTTTTCCTTGGTGTTGTGCAATTCTCCGGCAAAGACCCTCCCACGCACCTGTCAAAGATCTGTTACCGGCGGCGCGAGGCCTGTTCCGACTAGATTGTGAAAAAATTCTTTTGGACAGTTTGATCGCCTAGTAATTTCGAGCCTACCCATAATATTTCTTTTTACTCCGATCACTTTCAATTTTTCCCGGTAGCTACAGTGATTTTTTCCGCAGAAACAGTGTTTCCTTCCTTGTTTCAGCAAGATATAGTTCACAAATTTTATTATTTATTTCAAGACCTCTCTCAAATCCAACGATGTCTTTGGGATTTGATATATTTGGTTCTTAAAACACACGTTCTCAAAATTCAAGCTTCATGATTACTTCAGAGCCCTTAATTGGAAGTTCAAACTATTTAGCATGGACTTCCTCTGTTGAACTGTGGTACAAGGGTCAAGGTGTTCAAGATCACTAAACCAAAAAGGCTAGTGAGGGAGATGAAAAGGCCAAAGCACAGTGGGAAAAGATTGATGCTCAAGTATGTAGTATCGTACGGCAATCTATTGATTCCAAGTTGATGCCTTTGTTTCGTCCATTCCAGGCATGTCATTTAGTTTGAGAAAAGGCTCGAACTTTATACACTAATGTAATGACATATCTCGTTTCTATGATTTGATATAGCGAATGACAAGCTTGAAGAAACAGGAATTGGATAAGTGTACTTATTTGGCACAAGTATAGGCAGTCATGGAAGAATTTGAGAAGTTGATGTCAGTTTCTGCTAGTATTGAAAAGCAACAAGAGCAGCGACAGAAGATGTTTCCAGTTCTTCGCGGGACTTCCAAATGATCTTGATTCAGTTCTTACAGTTCTTACACTCGCTGGGACAAGTATAGGCAATCATGGAAGAATTTGAGAAGTTGATGTCAGTTTCTGCTAGTATTGAAAAGCAACAAGAGCAACGACAGAAGATGTTTCCAGTCCTTACACTCGTTGGACTTCCAAATGATCTTGATTCAGTATGTGACCAGATCTTGGCTAGTTCAACTGTCCCTATAGTTGATGAATTATTCCCTCGATTACTTACCCTTGCTGCAGCACCTAGTCACCCAGTGATCTCATCACAGACACTTGACTCCTCTATTCTCGCATTCCAAACAATGGAAAATCAAGCATCTCAAACTATGGAGAATAGACGAGAAGGAGGTCGGTTTGGAAGATCTCGACCCAAATGTTCTTATTGTAATAAATTTGGACACGTTCGTGAAGTGTGTTATTCTTTACATGGTCGACAACCCAAAAATGCTCATGTTGCTCAAACCAAGACTACGGGTAATCAGGGATTTTCTTTATATGAAATAGAATATAATCAGTTCATTCGGTATCTAGCAAGTAAGCAAACATCTTCACAAGTAGCCTCAGTTGTTCAGACTGATACTTTTGTTGCTAGTAATTCTTTTGCTTGTTGTTCTCGGTCTATACTCTTGGACCGTCGGTCATGGACTAGGGCACTTCTGATCATATCTCTGGTAATAAATTACTTTATCGAATATTGTGTATTCACAGTCTCTTCCCGCTATTACTTTAGTCAATTGGTTCCAAACTAAAGCAATAGGAATTAGATAAGCTACCCCTATCTTTTGTCACTCTAGATTCTGTTGTTTACGTCACTGGTGCCCTTTAATCTTGCATCTGCCAATCATTTGACTTGTACCCTCCATTGTGTCATATATATTTTATTGATGATTCTTTTATTATGCAGGACCTCAGTACGGGACAGACAATTGGCACAGGGCGTAAATCACAAGGCCTTTACTACCTTTACTCACTCAATTCCTCCACAGCATGTCAAGTTACAAATTCTCTAAGACCTAATTCACAGACGTTTAGGACATCCAAGTTTGTCCAAGCTTCAGAAGATGGTGCCTAGTTTGTCTAGTTTTTCTACATTAGATTGTGAGTCGTGTCAGCTTGGAAGCATACCCGAGCCACCTTTTAGCATAGTGTTGATCATGTAGAGTCTATTTTCTCTTTAGTTCATTCTGATATATAGGGTCCTAGTAGGGTCCGTTCAACCTTGGGATTTCGTTATTTTGTTAGTTTCAATGATGATTATTCAAGATGTACTTGGTTTTTCTTAATGAAAAAGATCGTTCTGAGTTGTTATGCTGAAAACAAAAATCAATTTGGTGTTTCTATTCGCATTTTTCGTAGTGATAATGCCTTGGAATATTTATCCTCTCAATTTCAGTAGTTTATGACTTTTCAAGGTATTATTCATCAGACATCTTGTCTTTATACCCCTCGGCTAAAAATAATTCAAATATCTTAAAATAGAGCTATAAAAATATGCCTGAATTATGAAACAATATGTAAAAAACTTACATAGTGCTTGTAGGGTGCAGGAAAGGACTACAAGTTCATTAACCCTAGAACATTAACATTTGAGCTAAGCAAATAAGAAAACAGAAAAGCATTTTCTAAAGTTGCTGCCATGTGACCAGGAGGTCATAGGTTCGAGCCATGGAAACAGCCTCTTGCAGAAACGCAGGGTAAGGCCGAGTATGATAGATCCTTGTAGTCTGTCCCTTCCCCAGACTCCGCACATAGCGGGAGCTTAGTGCACCGGGAGATCCTTGTAGGCCTTCTGCATTTCCAGTGGAAAATCCAAGATGGAGATAAAATTAAAAAGACCGACATAGAAATTTCTATATATAAGGGATTCCATCTTCTTCAATCATACCGTAGCTTTTGTTTTGATTTCAGAAATCATTGTTTCTGTCTCGAATTTCTCCATCGATTTTCGTCAAAGTACCCAAAATTTATTGATTAGATCCAGTACGAATCCCACACCCACACCCATGTCGTGTCGACACGAGTGCGGCACCAAAAGTGAAGAGTCCGAGCAACTTAGATTCTAGTCGCATATATAGTAGGAGTAGATGTATTATATATAGGGCTCATTCTATCATTGTTAATAGGTCAATAATATTTTTTCCCATGTATTATTTCTCACAGTAGCAACCACATATCACCATAGTGACCATGACCGATATATATACTCACAGAGATGCATAAAAAGATACTGGTCTTGCAGTTTAACTGTCCAAGTTTTAGTTAGAATTCACTAAAGCAATTAATAAAGCAATGAATTAATTAAGAGAAAATTAACGAGTTAAACTTAGCAGCTTTTTCAATTTATTCAGAATTAACACCAAATTCACATTGGATCCGAGGAAAAAGAACTTCCTTTCACAAAACAAGAAACATGAATATAAATTTTTCCACTGAATTCCTAATCTGGCAACAAATTGCATTAGAGTTTTTTATTAGAAATAGAGAGAAGAGAGGCATGAAAGGCAGGAGACAACAGATCTTCATTTAACATGGATAAATAATCACCTGAACCACAGGCATCAATGTCGGCAGAATGTCATCCCCGAATACATTTGACAGAATATCTAGAGCAGCTGCACTGCACTTCCGTAAGTTCCACAAGTTTACAATGTCCTCGTCCTGCAATTAAGATAAGAAGCATCAAAATTTTCAAAAGCCACTCAAATAGCATGCACTAATCAAAAAGATATTGCCCTATGGCAAAAACAAAATAACATACGTCATCTTCACCATCCTCTGAACCATGAAAACGTGAAGAATGAAATCGAGGCTTGAGATCCTGTTCACCATAATTTCCAGCATGATAATTCCAAAGTGAGTTAATTGTTACATATTTTTTCTTAGAAAAACAACAAGAAATGACAACTAAACCTGTTCACGGTCTGGGAGAGATCCATCCTCCTGAGGATAACAAAGTAATTTTGGTTAGGTAAAGCCACTTACCAAATTTTTCAGACTTAAGGGACATCTAAAGGTGAATCAAACAACGAACCTCTGCCTCCAAAAGCGACTCATCATCATCAGCGTATACCATGTTAGACAGCAAAATCTAAAAAATTGTATTGAAAACATCACAAACAAGAACACTCCTCATGCAATGGACACATCATCCAATATGGGCATGAAAAAAGATAGACACGGAATGAAGCGTACTGGAATCAAACGTGGCAAGAATTCTCTTAAGTTCTCAGGTGGCAACTGAGGAGCATCACAATATGCGGACCTGTCAATGAAATCCATAAAATAAAATTTTACAGACAAAATAAGTCAAATAGTAAGGAAAGCAAGAGACTATCAATCGTGACCTGAGAAGTTGAAGGCAAACAAAAAAAGAACAGCCGGGTGCACTAACCTCTCGTTATGGACGAGGTCCGGGGAAGGATCGGACTACAAGGATCAAATTTTTTTTGAGAAGGTAACAATTGTATATTAATATAAAGACTTCACTCAAATTGTGAAGTCACCCATAGTTACACTGTGAGTGTCCATACAAAATAAACAAAAATAGGACACTGTACACCCAATATCTTCTTAAACTAAATCTAAGGCATCTAAAATGGATTCATGATCCTCCAAAAGCTTTCCTTTACACCAAAAATAAAAAAGAGCTACACATTTCATCTTTATCTTCTGGATGTTGTTGAATTTTCCTTTAAAGCATCTTTGATTTCTCTCTTCCCATACTGACCACCATATACAAGCTGGGACAATTCTCCATCTCTCTTTGTCTCTCGAGATTGTTCCCTCTTTATTCCAGCTAGCTAGAATATCAAGGACTCTTCCCGGCATTGCCCATGGAACTCCCTTTAAACTAATGAAGATCCTCCATATCTCAATAGTGTATTTGCAATGCAAAAAAAGATGGTTGATTGTCTCTGCCTGCTCCCCACATAAGTAACACCTAGAACACAGTTGGAATCCCCTTTTTGTTAAGTTATCTTGTGTTAGAACAGCATCTTTTGCTAACAACCAGGTGAAGCAGGCGACCTTATATGGAATTTTGACTTTTCATATCATCTTCCATGGCCAACATCCAATTTGATTGTTTGCAAGGTTGTATTCTTTGTACGCACTCCTTACTGAGAACTTTCCTTGCCCATTCCCTTGCCACATGATGGTGTCTTGACTTGAGTTGATTCCAGTGAAATGTTCCAAGACCCTATAAAACTCAGTCAGCCTGTCGATCTCCCAATCGTTCAAACTTCTCCTGAAAGTGAGGTAAACATCTGCTAAAACTGCTTGTTGCTGCTGATTCAGTTCATGAATGTCAGGGAAGATATCCTTCAAAGATCCTTGTCCTAACCAATTGTCATTCCACAGAGAAACTTTACTTCCACTTCCTACTTTGAACTTTGATTTGTTGATCAATTTTGGCCAAAGGTTTCTAATTGATCTCCAAAAGCTGACACCATATGGACTTCTCACTGACTTGGTTGTCCAGTTTCCTTCATTTCCATATTTCTCCCTGATGACCTCTATCCACAAGGTTTGATCTTCTGCCGCCAGTTTCCATAGCCACTTCATCATTAGGCATTGGTTCTGCACTTTTAAATTCTTTATTCCTAGACCCCCTGCCCTTTTGCTGGGAAGTCAGGACATCCCACTTCACTAGGTGAAATTTCTTTTTTTTCACTGTTGCCTTCCCAGAGGAAGTTTCTTCTCATAGCATCAATTCTCTTAATCACATAGATTGGAGCTGGAAATAAGGACATCATGAATGTAGGCATGGCATCAAGCACAGAGTTGATCAGAGTAAATTTTCCCCATGGATAGATATTGATTCTTCCAATTTGTTAATTTCCTCTCACATTTCTCTAATACATTGTTCCATATGCCTTTTGCCTTACTTTTTGCACCCAAAGGCATCCCCAAATGAACAGTTGGAAGCTCCCCTACTGTTCCCCCCCCATAGAATGTTAGCCAAGTTTTGGATACCTGGCACCTCATTAACTGGGTAGATGAAACTTTTCTGCTAGTTAATGTGGAGCCCCGATAAAGCTTCAAATAGAATGAAGATCACCCTCAGAAGCATTACCTGTTCACTTTCAGCTTCACAAAACACCAAGGTATCATCAGCGTACTGCAAGTGTGATATCCCCATGTTACTATTAGTTCTGCTACTCACTTTGAAGCCTCTGATCCATTCATTTGTTTGTGCTACCTTTACCAAGTCATTTAGTCCTTCATGGCAATAATGAACAGAAAGGGGGAAAGAGGGTCCCCTTGTCTTAGCCCCATCTGAGATTGGAAAAAACCAACTGGGGCCCCATTGATCAGGATTGAGAAGCTTACTGTTGAAATACAAAATCGTATCCAACCAATCCACCTTTCTCCGAAGCCCATCCTTCCTAGAGTATTAAGAAGATACTCCCAATTCAAATGATCATATGCTTTCTCGATGTCCAGTTTGCACAGCATCCCCGGTTCTTTGGTTGTTTTCCTTGTGTCAATACATTCATTAGCTATTAAGACTGCATCCATGATCTGTCTGCCCCTGATGAAAGCCATTTGTTGTGAATCCACCAATTTATTGATCATCTTTTTTAGTCTCTCAGTTAGAAGTCTTGAAATTATTTTGTATATACTGCCTATCAAACTGATAGGCCTGAAATCTCTTAATTCTTTGGCCCCCACCTTCTTAGGGATTAGAGCCACAAAAGTGGCATTCATGCTTTTTTCAAAGACACCTTGGTTGTGGAAGTTCTGAACAGCTGCAACCACATCATCCTTGACTACCTCCCAACACTTGTTGAAGAAAGCCACTGAGAACCCATCAGGACCAGGTGCTTTGTCTCATGCACATGCCCTCACACTGTCCTTTGTAACTTTTTCTATAAAATTCTCTCTAGCTCGAAGAATTAGTTTGATTCTCCCTATAAAAATAGTTAAGGAAAAAGGGGCGCTTTTGTTAAAGGACTCACTATTGTAGAGAAGATCTCCTTGGCTCACGAGGTGGCTTTAAGTGATAGGGGATTTTAACCTAAAGACAACATAGGAGGGAGGGGGGTCAAAAGAAAGTCAGGATATGGCAAAAGCATCTTTTTGGATCGAATGGGCTTTTGTGATAAATGGCGGAATTTGATACATGGATGTTTATGTAATGAAGACTTTGGAGTGCTTGTGGATGGTGTGCCACATGGGTACTTTCCAGCTTCTCGAGGGCTGCGACAAGGGTTCCAAACCTAGCCTGTTGATTTTAGCTGAAGAAGTGCTAAGCCGGGACTTGGTATCATTGAAAATGATAACATCTTACCATGCTTCAAGATCGTGTGGGCATTTGTTGTTCTGTGGAAAAACTTTGTGTTTCTATCTCCCTCTTTCAACCACAATGCCCTGGATCTCTGTCTCCAAGCTACTTCCTCTCGATTTGCAATCTCCTCAAGTACCGTGGACAGTGATGTCTTAGTTAGGATTTCCACATCAGAAAGACCTCTTTGTTCATGTACCTTCTCCAAATCTGCCAATTGAGTATGTTTGATTTCTGCCTGACTAAGTTACCCTCAACTGATTTGCTCCACTCCTTTAATTTTGTTTTTAAGGCTTTGAGTTTAAAAGCCAGAATAAAGTCTGGTCTTCCTCTGCAAGTAAAGGACTTCCACCACTCTTCAATTCTGTTCATGAACCCATCAGTCTGAAGCCACCAATTCTCGAACTTGAAGTATGCCTTGTTGGTTCCCAGGAGCCTGATTGAAGCATTATAGGGTAGTGATCTGAACACACTCTCTGCATCAATTGTTGCTTTATATTGGTAAAGTTTTCATTCCAGTAAGCTGAGAATAGGAATCTGTCCTGGCTGCTGCTATATGTCTATCTCCCTTCCTCCAAGTGTGTTCTCCACCAGCTAGTTGGATATCTACAAGCTCCATGTCTTCTATGAAGCTAGAGAAGTCCATCATTGCTCTTGATATTCTGCAGCAGTTTCTCTTCTCTGAAGGGAATCTCGCTGTATTGAAATCTCCACAAACCACCCAAGGGCCCTCAAATAGACCTCTAACCCCTGCCAATTCCCACCAAACTTCCTCCTTCTTTATTTCTGCAAGAGACCGTTTCCACGGCTCGAACCCGTGACCTCATGGTCACATGGCAGCAACTTTACCAGTTACGTCAAGGCTCCCTTTCAAGGCAAACAGAATCATTGAAACCAAAAGATTTCGACCAACTTATATTATTTATTAGCTATCATGCAACTTTAACCAGGAAAAAACACATACATTCAACAGGTTGAACTATGGATTATCTATTTAAATTTTCATCCATGCTCCACTCTAGCTGGCAATACAAGCTTACATCTGGTCTAATAGATAGACGAAATTGTACCATGACAGCATATACATGGTACACATAAAGCAACAAAAGGAGATCTCTGGTTTCAACTCTTTTTTACACAGCCACATTTTGATTCGATTCAATAGAGGAACAACAATAAAACTACACCTTAATCCCAAACTAAGTTGGGGTAGCTATATGAATTCTCAATATTCATTCTGCTCCATTTGGAACTATTTTATTCCAATGCCCGATAATTTGTCTTTTAAGACAAAGTAGAGATTCTCGAACGCTAGAGGTTCACTACATTTTTTCCTTTTTGTTTTTTTTTCTATTAAGTAGAGGTTCACTACATTTTTACCGACATACAAATCTCTAAGCAAATGAAAAGCTTTCAGGCAAGCACTGAACCTAATGTAAGTCTATCAACACGACTAAACTTTAATCCCAACTAGTCAGTATCACATATATGGATCTTTTGCTTTTGTTATGTTCTATGTTTCGCTTGTCCACGTGGATTCGAAGAGATTGCAGAGCTTTTGGATGACTTCCCTCCACCTAATTTTGGTCTACCTCGTCCCTGTTAACACCTTCGATCATCTACCAATCACTGCATATGGAGGTCTATGAAGAATATACCAAACCATCACAAAAGCAGCCTTCTCCCATTTTATTCTCGATAAAGCAGCCTTCTCCCATTTTATTCTCGATGAGTGAACAATTCTAATATTATTTAGTCTTAATGGGACCATACATCCATCTTTTTTTTTAATAAGATAAGAAACTTCATTAATGAAGTACCGAGGAGGTACTGCAAAAAATTATTGGGACCGCACATCCATCTTAACATCCAAAATTTGGTAACAATTATTCTGGATATGTTGGACTTCAAGATCAGCATTCACTACCATATAACACTGCTGGTCTCACAACTATTCTAGAATGCTTACTATTCACTTTAGTAAATAACTTTCTATGGTTGTCGCTCCAATAAATTCCCTTCATTCGACTATCCGATTTTAATATAGGTGTTTCATCTATCATACTACTGCCCTATAACAGAGCCTATATGTTAATTGTTTGCATTTTTTCTTCCTGCATAAATTATATAACCTAATAACATGCAAGATATCAGAAGATCCAATTCTCTCTCTACCAGGAAATCTATCCAATTCCCATGTTCCTTCCCTTGTTGCTCATCTAAGGGGAAGCGTATTCTTAGCTACTTATAGTCCTTAATGCTTGTCTTAACAGCTTTTTCTTTCTAATTTTTAGTTCTTCTATTAACGCTCTTCCTGTTTCCCATGCCATATAATTGGGCTATTTTCCCTCTCTTTTATCCTGAAAAAGTTTGAAGTTTTCCAACATGGATTTCTTGTTTGGATAAGTCCATATGCACTATCTCATATTAGCCTGACATGACGCAAACCACCACAAAATCATACATCCCATCTATTGTTTTCCTACTGACTGTTAATCTAATAAAATAGTGTGATCCCACAAGGTGGGGTCTGGGGAGGGTAGTGTGTACGCAGATCTTACCCCTAACTTGTGAAGGGAGAGAGGTTGTTTAGGTGTGATGTGTCAAAATATGTTATTGGATGCGTACAGGCAGATGGACAACCAGTTATCATCAGATAACTGAGCAGACGTTGCTTTTGTTGTTTAGGCTACCGAAACATGCTTGTGTCAAATCTCACCACAAAGACAACATGTAAAGTCAAAGGTACCAAATCATGAATATTAGTTTTCGTCTCTCTCTTTCTATATATATATATATATATATATATATATATATATTGCAATTATAGAGCATAACATGGACTAGTTTTGTTTTAATATTTGCCTGCTGAAAATTAAAAACTCTTATGAACTTAAGTAGTTTGTAATTTCAAATTTGAAGATCCGAGATTATCTCCTCTTGAAGGGAAATGTTAATGTATAATGTATGTTTACCTATTAGCTTTATTGAATATTTTTGTTTGGACAATTAAACGTATTTTCATACAAATACTAAAAAATTGCGTTTAGCAAATAATCATATGAAGACATGTTATACATCAAATCATAAATATAAAATTGAGCTAAACACTTTCTAATAAAATATTTACAATTTTGGATGAGCTAATATTAAGATTTTGAATCAACAAAAATTATTATTTCCTTATCACGAAACAGGTGACCTTGGGTCTATTGGGTCTATTATTCAGGGGGATGGGGAGATTGATGAAGATGTCACACATCGTATTGGGGCGGGATGGATGAAATGGAGACTCGTTTCCGGTATTTTGTGTGACAAGAAGGTGCCACCGAAACTTAAGGTTAAGTTCTACAAAGTGGTGGTCAGACCAACGATATTGTATGGGGATGAGTGTTGACCAGTCAAGATCGCTCATGTCCAGAAGATGAAGGTAGCAGAGGTGAGGATGTTGAGATGGACGTGTGGGTACACCAGGTTAGATAGGATTGGAAATGAGGTTATTCGCGACAAGGTGGGTGTGGCCCCTATCGAGGACAAGATGCGGGAAGCGCGCTTAGGTGGTTTGTTCATGTGAGGAAGAGGAGCACAGACACCCCAGTGAGGAGGTGTGAGAGGTTGATATTGGAGGGCCTACGAAAAGGTAGAGGTAGGCCAAAGAAGAGGTGGGGAGAGGTGATTAGGCAAGACATGGCTCAGCTTCAGCTGACCGAGGACATGACCCTTGATATGAAGGTATGGAGGTCGAGGATTAGGGGTAGTAGAGTAGGTAGTCTAGAGTGTTCATAACAGTAGTATTGGCACGTAGTCTCGCTATCTGTTGGTAGTAGATTTTTATGACTAACCGTTATTTTCTTTCATTGTTGATCACCTTACTGTCTTGTTGTTTTTATTATGCTTTTATATGTTTTTTTGGTACTGTCTCTTCTTGTCTATATTTTCATTAATGTGGTGCTTATGCTTTCCTGAGCTGGGGGTCTATTGGAAACAGCCTCTCTATCCTCACAAGGTAGGAGTAAGGTATGCGTGCACACTATCCTCCCCAGACCCCACGGTGTGGGATAATACTGGTATATTGTTGTTGTTGTATCACGAAATAGGTGAAGCAACTAAAAATTTGATTACCAGGTCTTTTCTTATTTGAAATATGTAGGAACGCCTATATTTTAAACTTTAAAATCAATTAAGATTTTAGCTTATATTGGTCGTTTCTTTATTTCAAATTTGTAAAATAAATATGATGTCTTCATAAACCAAAGCAAATAAGATCCTATTTGCCGAAAAATCATTAGAACTGTATGGATGCAGGTAACATTCTCTTATAGCCTGTTTGGCCAAGCTTCTTTTTGGCCAAAAGTGTTTTTTTTTTTTTTTGCCAAAAGCACTTTTGGCCAAAAATTGAGGTGTTGGCCAAGCTTTTCCAAGGAAAAAAAGTGTTTTTGAGGAGAAGCAGAAGCAGTTTTGGAGAAGCAGAAAAAAGTAGTTTCTCTCCAAAAGCACTTTTGAGAAAAATACACTTAGAAGCAGTTTTTTAAAGCTTGGCCAAACACTAATTGCTCCTCAGAAGTGTTTTTCAAACTAATTAGCCAAACACAAACTGCTTCTCACCAAAAGCACTTTTGAAAAAAAGCACTTCTCAAAATAAACTGATTTTTGCAGCTTGGCCATACGGGCTATTAATTGCCTTCCCACACAAGTCACAACTGAAGCATACAATTCTCTAAATCAGTTATGCGACAAAGTCTGATTTCAAGACAAAGCAAATAATTGTACTAAAGAGGCAAACGAGATTGTTTTCCATTTAACTAAAAAAGATCAACATTCATTATGTTTAGAAATTTATACTTTTTTATTTAACTATTATTTTATAACTCAACCATATTTCTGTATAATATTTATGTAATTTTTAAAACTTATTATATTCATTAATATTGCACTGGATTTTTTTTTGTTGTTGTATATTCATTACCATGGTACTCCATCTTAATGAGTACAAATTGAGTAATTACAAAAGAAAAATTAAAGGAAAAGGTATAAGTTTTTGATAATAATGATTGTTGATCCTATCTAATCTAATTACTCAATAAAGAATCTGCCTTACAGAAGTCCGATATTCTCCTACACATATGCGACATTTCCCTATTTTTAATTTGGATATGAGTGTGCTATATATAATATATTATATACAACATTTATATATTTTTATTTATTTAATCATATATTTATTCATTATCATTCAATGATTGTTCTACCATTTCAATTGGTTTTATATATGTAAGGTAATTTGCGAGTTGAGATATTTACGATAGTGTTCAGTTTTATGTGTTTATTCGATGTTTGTGTTCAATTTTTTATGTTAATTCGAATTAGTGGTAAATCAACAAATTTTAAAGTTCTAAATATTACGACTTAATACATAGCTCAAATAAGGAAGGCATAAACAAAACTTAGTAGAGTTCAAATACCTAAAAATTACGAAAATAATTAAATGACTATTTTGTCTAGTGTGCAATCTAATTTTAAAGGGTAAAAAGGCAAATGACGTTTCACTAAGGGATTTCATGCTTTTAATAGTGTAAAAGGAAACCTATAAAGAATGTAATAAGGTGGTGCTTCCTTGCTTAATGTAAAGGTTACTAGATCATCTCAAGCAAACTAATGATTTCCTCCTTCCACAGATTTAAGATCTACTGAGCGACATCAATATCTATACAAGAAGCAGAGGAAGTAGTACATTACCAGAACTCACAGGCTTCAAGCGCCACCTCATCATCTGGATCCTTGTTGACTTGCAAAATATATTCTATGACATTTCTCAAGTGAGGCTGCATGAAAAAACCAGAACATCAAGAACAGGCAAAAGGAGGAATATATCTTTCCATATTCTGTACAGACAAGTCGACTTAAGTTAACAGACTGGATTCATTGTTCAATAAAGCAGCAAATGGCATGATCTACGTGATAAAACAGAATAATAAAATTGAACCAGCAGATCTGACGTATAGTACGGGATTGAACTTCCAACAGTGCAAATATAACAATTGTATATTGTAACCATCCACTCGAAAATCCAACAACCAGAAATTAAACCAAAATAATTAAAATATTAATCCCAATACACTTACAGTTGAATGTTAACTTCTTCAAACTATTTTCTGCCTATTTAGAATTTTAGCATTTTTTGGTCCCTCGGAACCATTCCCCATATACAAAACAAATGCAATACAAAAGCAAATATGACCAATAAGAGGCCTCAAACCAAAATTTGAAAGGGGAAAAATGTTGACCTCCAAAAACGCAGGACGAACTTCAACCAGTTGAACAAATGCCATACAAACCTGTTTAAAAAACAACAAAACTGAGTACAAGGCAGAAGTTTTCACTTACTCAAACTGTAACTCATTATCGCATAAACGGAGTTCCACAAAGTGGATACATAAGAACATTATGAAATACAAGTTTGCTGTAGAGGAAAACTCTGGTAAGGAGAGGGCACGCATAAAAATTAAGCATCAGAGTTCACAGCAATTCCTTACCAACTTCCGCACATCTGGATCAGGGTCATTGGCAAGAAGAAACAGCCCTTGAAGATATTTATCCATAGATAAAAGTAAAACCTACAACAACAACATGGAAGTGAAAATGACACAAAAGGAACAGGATAAAGGGCAACAGCTGGAGAGATCAACAAAGTGGTACTTACTGTAGGCATCAGCATAATAAATTGATTCACAGAACTCAATGAAAGCTTTCTGAGAGAAGCATGAGGTGACTGGAAAAGCTGTTTGCAGACAGATCTCGTTAGAGAAGATACTAAGAGTACAGCATTAAATAAAACAAATAAACATTAGAAAGAAAGTGGACAAAAGGAAGGGGGGAAACTATCCCACCTGGAGAAGCCTTGGAAGGAGAATAGTTATTGGCCGTTCAGATAATCCAGGAATATCCGAATCAAGAAGACTTGGCACATCCTCGCATATCTGCATTTAACAAGATCTTTAGCATGCCAATTTTCTGTTATTTTCACGAACGGAATGTCTGAATCATGTACTACTACAACAGTTACTACCAATAGTAGTTCCGGTTCACATTATATTTGAATGACAATCCACAAGAAAGACAAAAATGATTGTCCATGCAATAACCATCGGGTGGAGAATATAGCAATCCCGGGATCTTAATTTACTAACCACATTACAGAGAAAGTAGTTCGCTTCTCCTATGATCATCCAGCTGTTTAGATATCAGAACCATGAATTAAACAGTACCCTATGGGACAACGATACGCCCCACATACTATGCTGATGTAGTAAGCAGTAGAAGCTCATACCTTGGATAAAGCATCCATGCCACCCTCCATGAGATTACTGTCGTTACTGTCCAAGCCACTGACAAGAGCATGCAGCAACTCCAGCCATCCAGCAAATCCCTCTATTTGTACAAGAACACTTATAATGGTTCCAGCTGTAGACCTTATGTGCCTATCTGTCGCCCCTAGAGAAGGTAGCAACTCTGATTTTATGTATTGCTGGTTGGCGAGAGGCATGTTTTTGAATGCAGCTCTCAGGTTATTTTTTAAAAGCAACCCAGCTGCTTGCCGAATGTCGACTGACTTCCCCTGTTGCAAGGACCAACCAGATTGTTCAGTGAACACTGCTTGAAGATAGCAGCTTTTAAAAATAAAATAAAAAGTCATACCAAACTCGGACCAAAATTTGGACCATTTCTGTTCTAAGGAAATCCTAGCCACTTATAATTCGTCCAATTTTATATATACATTTCTTCCATTGAGTAAAATCATGTATTAATGGAAACTAAAAACTAAAGCAAAAAATAAGAAAATGAATCAGCTACATAAATCCTACATAACTAATCCACTCTATTCGAGGCACATTTCATTCAACTACTAACAAATTAAGTCAATTGCGAGTTCTCTATAACTAGAAGTTGACATAATCTGCAAAATAAAATGAAATTGTCAGCAACTAATAGGGAGAGTGAAAAGGAGTGATGAAGAATGACCTCAGCACGGGCGAAGATAAAAGTGAGATAGTTATTGAAATCAGGGAAGTGAGAGTAGTGTTGAAGTTGTTGCCAAATCTGAGACTTATCGGAAGTAGCAGGAGACATTTGTTGCTCCAATAATCCAAAGATCTCTTTGAACCCTTCCTCCTGCGGCTGCCATGTTGAACTCGCCGTCGCCGCCATAGAAGTTTCTAGAAAAAGAACAAAGAAGATTGGAGAATGCTGGGAATTTCGGACAAGTTGTGAAAAGGAGACAAAAGGAGGGGCCGATGACGACGAATATGTGTTTAAAAGAAGAAGAAGAAGAGGAGGGGTTTGGAGCGAATAGGAATCGGGTGTGTACGGGTGTAGTGTAAGTGGTGTGTGAACCCAGCACCAAATGAATCAATCATTAGCTATTCAGACATTTGAGCGGTGGATAGTGGATACTACTGTACTTTGGAGGTGCCACTTTAGCTTTGTTCAACGGTGTCAATCGATATTCAAAAACTCATTAAACCGATCAAACAATACCTTACCGAACTAATTTTTAGGTTTCTTTTTAAGAAATCGTAAATTTTAATATAAATTTATAACCGCATCGATAATTAGAGTAGATTTTTATTTTATAAAAATAAACCAAAAAAATATCAAACCGTACTGAATAAATTTTATATTTAGAAAATATATTTATTTAGTAAGTTTAAAAAAAATAATGCATTAAATTTTATTTGAGCCTTGGAATTATGAAAACTATTACAAGCCAACAAGTAATTAAACTCAAAATACTAATTCCTAAAACATATTATGCTACTTCTACTTAAACTAAGTTATTTCAAGTATCTTTATTAGCAAGACACAAAGTATTCTAGCGATTATGAGTAGCAAACTACAATGTATTGAATATGTTTCCTTTCATATAATTTAGATTTATCTTTTTGAATATTTAATCTTCTATAAACTTTATTCTTGAGTCCCAGCTTGGTATATCTTTCAACTCGTGTGATTAATATTTTCTTTGTCTTTGTTTGATTTCTTTTACGCTGTTGTAGAATAGTTGATGGATCTATACTCTAGCCATCTTTTTTTTTAATTCATCACCCTTTAAACAGTAAAAATGTCTAAAGAGTTTTGTTAAGTCCTATAAAAGAACGTATGTTATTGCAATTCTACTTCTACTGGTGAATTTTACATGATATTAAAAAAAAAACGAAAATTAACCGAACCGTACCGATACCGAAAAGAAACCGACACGATTGGGACGGTTTTGAAAAGTCTAATTTTGGTTATACATAATATGATAACCGGAAAATTGGTATGGTACAAATTTTATAAAATAACCTGCCGAACTAAACCATTGACACCCCTACTTTGTTCGACCTGTCCCATTTCTCCTTTTTTCCTCGCGTTTCGACCCTGTTTTGAAAAATATTTCTAAATATGGAATAGGAAAAATTAAATTATAATTTATACTTATGTGACATGATTAGGAAAGCTATTTTTTGAAAGTAGTTGATCTTTCAAGTACAAAACTAAAACTTTCAAAATGTGAAAATAAATAATATGCTCGTGATAGCTCTTCATGTACATGCTAACTCTCACCAATATAATATTATGCGCTCTAAAATTTAATATAAAGTATTTTTTATCTCAACTATAATTTGAACCCTAATATTAAGATTGCACCCACTTTGTTGATGTTAGGCCATAATCTATGATATAACACATGTTTTTAAAATCGGGCTATTTGCAGTCGTACCCTATTTTTATGTCACCTTTTAACCTATACCCTATTTTTAAAAAGTATTGATTTTGTAACCAACTAACAAAAAATCCGTAATAATATGACCATTATACCCCTTCCAAAACATATAAAAGATGCATCAATCATACCTAGAATCAAATTTCAGATCTTCTTCGTATCTCCTCCATCAGTCCGTCTCTCCTGAGATCGCCTCTCGCAAACCAGATTTGAACCAGATTCAAATTCCAAATTCAAAATTACAAAATACATTGTAAGTATTCAAATTCATCTTCAGAATTAAAAATAGTTTTTGAATTACATGTTTTCTGATTGATTGATTGAAGTTGTTTGAGGAACTTCACTGATATGCTGAATTTGCATTCTAAATCTATTTGACGATGAATTCTAACATTCTAATCCGACAAATATGCTGAAACAAGCTGAAGTTATTTAGTTCATATCTATAAAAAATTCAGCAAAACGAGCTGGCAAATAACACAACGAAGAAAAAATTATATTAAAACATTATATGAGTGTTTTAATATTTAAAACACCTATGCGCAGTTTTTTAGTTAATATTTAAAAACTTCAATAGGAGGAGCTGAAGTTTTCCTATTACACTGGGTAAAAAAAAAATAAAACATCAATTAAAATTTCATATTGCACAAAAAACTTCGGCATAGGTGCTGAAGCATTTTAGTTAATATTTACAAACTTCAGCAGGAGGAGCTGAAGTTTTCCTATTATACTCTGTAAAAAAAATATCAACTAAAATTTCATATTGCAAAAAAAACTTCGGCATAGGTGTTGAAGTTTTTTAGTTAATATTTACAAACTTCAGCAGGAGGAGCTGAAGTTTTCCTATTACATTCTGTAAAAAAAACATAAATTAAAATTTCATATTGCACAAAAAACTTCAGCACATGTGCTGAAGTTCTTTAGTTAATCTGTAAAAACTTCGGCTAATGGAGCTAAAGTTTTCCTCCCGCACTATGTATTTTATTATCATTTTTTGGAAAAACTTCATAACAAAAAATGCTTATGTTTTCAGGAATATGTAAAACATTTTTCATATAATTTTTTGTATGCTGAAGTTTTTTTAGTTCATCTGCTAAAAATGCTTAATATTTTGTTGTGTAATATGTAATTTTCGGATAAGTTTTTGTTAATTGTTCTGTTATTTTCTAAGTTTAAAAAGAATTTTTAGTTCATGCTTGAAGTTTTCATCAAGAATTGTGTATTTTATTATGATTTTTTGAAAAAACTTCATACAAAAAAATGCTTAATATTCGGATTAGTTTTTGTTAATTCCTGCTGAACTTATATAGTTCATTTCCTCTGCTATTTTTCGATTTTGAATAGAATTAATATTAAAAAAACGCAGAAAAAACTTAAAACAAAAACTGAATATTTCATTAAACATCAAAAAAGATAAATTAAACTACATAAATAACAAAAAGAAAAACTAATCGTCCATATCATCATCATCGTAGTCACTACCAGATGGACGCGCATCTTCATCAGCAAGATTATCAAATCTTGCATACATCACAAGTGTATCAAGCTTGTTGTTAATTTCTTCCAGCTCCCTGTCGTACTTGTGTATGAGCTCATCCAGTTTCAGCTCAAAAGCCTCTATAATGTCTTGCTTGATTTCTTCCACTATTTGCCTGATGACAACATCCATTTTTTCCTTTTTGTATTTTATTATGTCTGCTAAAATATATGTGTTTGAGTGAATAAACTCACAAGGAATAGCGTGCTTATATAGGGGGGAACTTCTGCATGGTATATGAAAAGGCAAAGAGGAATTTTAAACGTTGTCTAATGAAAAGTGTGCATAAATGTGATAGGAATGTAATTATTACACTAACACATACCCCCAACGCAATATAATTACTACTTTAATTGTGCAGGTTACTCTTGTATACTATGCAATTAATGCTGAAACATGCTCAAGTTTGTTGAATTCATTTGCTAAAACTTCAGCCCAATGTGCTGAAGTTCTTTAGTTCATTTCTAAAATCTTCAGCACCTAATGAGCTGAAGTTGTTTTCCCTGCATTCATGAATCCCTGTCATACAGCTTTTTCAAAAAAACTTCAGCTGATATGCTGAAGTTATTAAGCTTATTTCTAAAAACTTCTGCACTTAATAAGCTGAAGTTTTCTATGCAGCATTCATTAATTATGTCATACATCTTTTTCCAAAAAAATTCAGCAGAATATGCCTAAGTGATTTAGTTCATTTGTAAAAACTTCAGCACAAACAACCTAAAAATTCTTCTGTTCACTTTCCTAATACTTGCCACTAACATAAATCTGCAGGATGAGTTCGATTTGCGTTGTTATAACTTTCAATGGGAGTTGGACTCCTGATTTCAAATACTTGGATCATGATACAAAACTTATTCTACTTAATAAGCACATATCATTCAATACTTTCCTGAAGAAAATTAATGAAGTTGCAAATATTGATTCAACCAAATATGCACTAAAAGTATGGTTTGATATCAAACTAACTACAAGCAAATGAATGCTTGTAACTTCAGATGAAGAACTCAGTACCTGTATACATTTGCTTACAACTGATTCACCCTACAAGAATTGTCATTTCATCATCGAAAAAATACATCCTTCAGAATCTGCATCATTCAAACAATCACTTGCATATGCGATAGATTCAGAACCTTTTGTTGATTATCAACATGAAGTAGGACAACCAATAATGGAAGTAGACAAGGAGCAACAACCTTCTAACATTACAGTTGCTTCAGAATATATAATGCTGCAACAATTACCCCCTCCTCCAATAAATTCATACTAGTTTGTCGATGACCAAGAAGAAGGACAACTAATAATGCAAATTGACAACCAACACACAATCCAACAAAGCTTTTTGTTACCTTCTGCAATGATAAGCAACAACGAAGATGAAGTAATCGTGGAGCTTATACCGATAACATCAGATAGAATTGAAGAAATTGCTGAAAGTTCTTGTGCTTCTCAGAAATCAAGAAAAAGAGTGAGGAGAAAGCTGAAAGAATCTCCACCATGTAAAATATTTAGGCACGATGCGTTGCCTGAGGAAGTAGAAGTTGGATCGATTTTTGAGAACAAACAAAACATGACTAAATTTTTCTGCAGCTTCGAGATAAACCAGAAAGTTGAATTTACTGTTGTTAGATCATGTTCAAAGAGATACGAGTTGAAATGCATCGTGGACAAATGTGATTGGAATTTACGTGCTACCAGAATAAAAAATTTCATACTATTCAGGGTGATAAAATATTATAACATCCATGAATGCTCGGTTGATGCAAGAAAATCAGATCAGAAGTATGCTACATCAAATTTTATAAGTGAACAAATTATAGAACATGTTCGAGACAAAAAGATAGAGGTTACACCAGCCTTTGTAGAAAATGAAATGAAAAAGAAATTTGGAATTGACATTGATTATCACAAGGCATGGCGTGCTATTCATAAAGTTGTTGCTTGCATAAGGGGAACACCTGAAGAGAACTACCAGATTCTTCCTTCATACCTACACATGATGGTGGGCAAAAACTCAGGAACGTACACAAGCATAAAAAGGGATGCGCAGAATAGGTAAGCAAAACAATACTAACCATCAGCCTGAAGTTTCAAATGTTCCTATTTGAAAAACTTCACATCTTATGATTTGTTTTTTTGTGTTTCACTGTACAGATTTGCTTACATGTTCTTTGCTCTTGCGGCATCAATAGCTGGTTGGTCCTACTGTAGACCCGCTATTACAGTAGATGCAATGTTTTTAAAGTCAAAATATCGTGATGTTCTATTTGTTGTTGTATCAAAGGATGCAAACAATCAAATCTTTCATCTATATTTTGGTGTAGCAGATTCAGAAAATAATGAGGCATACATTTGGTTCTTCGGGGAAATGAGAAAAGTAATTCAAGTCCCCCGTGAACTGGTTTTCTTGTCAGATAGAAACCAATCGATCGCAAATGGGATTAGAAAGTTTTTCCTGAAGCTCACTGTGGTATCTGCCTCTATCACTTTGAGAAAAATTTAAAGCAAAGACATGCAAAAGCCACGGTAATAAATCTTTTTCAAAGTGTTGCAAGGTCATACAAACGTGAAGATTTTAATTAGTTAATGTCCCAACTCGAAAGTATTGACAAGAAAACATACAATTACATAATGGAAGAGCCTCCTGAGAGATGGGCTCGATCCTGGTTCCCACGGCGACATTATGATATGGTAACAACAAACATAGTAGAATCAATGAATTTCGTTTTACTAAAAGGGAGAGAAATGCCTATTTTAAGAATGTTAGATTTCATCCAAGAAAAGTTGGGAGAGTGATTTTACGAATGGAGAAAAAAGGCAAATGAAACTTTTCACAGAGTATCAATATGGGCAGAAGAGGGGATGACTAAGAAGATGGACTTGGCTTGCAAAATGTTTGTGAGTATATTTATTAACTTCAGCTTTTTATATCTGTTGCAGTGATTTACTGCTTACATTTAAAAAAATTCATACTTTTTCTTTTTGAAGCAAAAATACACTAATATAGTTTGTCTTAATTTTTTATTCCTTGTTAGGTGTTCAACCTTGACTCAATGTTGTTTAGAATAAATAGTGAAGGAATCAAATTCATTGTGGACTTAAAGAAGAGAACTTGTGATTGCCTGGAATTCCAACTTGATGAATTGCCCTGTCCATATGCAATTGCTGCTATAAATAACAGATATTTGTAGAAATCTAATTACTGCTCAAATTGGTATTCAAGGGAAACATGGTTGAAAACATATGAAGGACATGTGAATACCGTGGGAGATCAAAAATCATGGGATATACCACAAAATGTACAATCTGAGATCACAAAACCTCCCGATGTAGAGATTTTACAAGGAAGAAGACAAAAGAAGAGGCATATACCTACGACTGAATCAGTACCATTCAAGTCTGCTAAATGCAGTCGATGTAAACAAGCTGGTCATAACAGAACAACTTGCTTGTCTTCTCCAGCACCTCATCCATATTCCAAGAAACACACTGAAAAATACTCCAACCTTCGATAATCCTTGGTTTGAATTTAGACTTTCTTTATTGTATGACATAATTGAAATGTGATTTTTTCATAGGAATAAAAATAATAAGCTCTTGGACTATTTTATATACTACTAAAGTACAAATCACTCATTTTTGTTGCGCAGGCTTACAGGTTTGGTTGCATTTTAAAAAATATGCAATGACTTCTGCGACAAAAAACATCAGCTTACAGTATGTGAAATACATATTCTTAAACAAACACACACACACACACACATATACACACACACATACACGTACAACACACAAAAAGAAATGCATGTACAAACAAAAGCTGCAGCATCTCTAAGCTGAAGTTATAGAAAAAGAACTTAATAAAAACTAAGAACCATACTGCAACTAAGAAATATAAAGCAAATACCAACAAATAATAAGGATAATGCAATAGAAAGCTAATAACAAAGAGGATGACAATTACAATGATATAAAAAGAGATGAGAACAACAAAGTACAAACAAAACTTCAGCTCTCTGGGTTGAAGTTATACAAAATGAACCTAAAAACTTCAGCTCTATGGGATTAAGTAAACAAAAAAGCATAGCATTAAAACATAAAAAAGGATTACAAACACTAACAATCATCACCACCACCACCATCATCACAGTACTCCTCAATTTCTCTAAATGTCTCATCATCATCAGTATCGGAGATAACTATAGGGTAGTCGGGCAAAAGACCACTGAATCCAAGAAGATCAATCTTCAACTTGTTGAATTCATCACGCAACTGACTTTGTTCGACGATTACTCTGTCCATAAGAGTAAGAAGAGTCTTCAGGTTATTTTGCAGCTTGGAATAGTCATTCCAGCTGGGAAACTGAAAACTATCAAACTACTGCACAACCTTGTCGAACGAGGTTGAATAACCTCCACAACTACGTTCCAGGTTAAGCTTGTTCTGGAATGATTCATTCGCAAAGAGCTTTGGTCTGATTCTCTCCCAATCAGCCTTTATTTGATCCCACAAAAGTATAAGATTAGTCATCGCTTTGTTATTGTACCACTCACACTTCAAACTCTCCCACTTCTGCATAATTTCATCCATATTAGGCTTCATACTTCCGCTTGCACCAGACATTGTTTCTTTAACAAAAGTTGAAAGACTAAGGATGAATATAAATTTAAAGAAATATGATGGAAGTCTATGAATGACTATTAAATTTTCAAGTGAAGAGATTGTTAATATAGACAAAGAGTTCACCTAATCAATTTAATATCTATAAATGTAAAAGTAACTTTTCAACTGTTTTTACTGCTTTACGTTCAGAGAAATTGAATGAAACAAGATAAGTAGGTAGTAAAAACAAGTATGTGGTAAATGCAAAAAGAAATATAACTTCAGCCCTAATAAAGCCCACAGTTTTTCTATAGTAAAAAAATAACTTCAGTCTGAAAAATATCTTTTCGGATCATTTACTATATAGTGAAAAAAAAAGTTAAATGAAAGATGAAATAGGTGACAAAAGACAAAAAGTAAATAGTAAATGCAAAAAAGACAAGTATCAACTTAAAAAAATACCAAAACATGCCGAAGTTTTTGTCATAAGCTTTTTCAAAATCTTTAGCCCAATGTGCTGAAGTTATTTAGTTCATTTCTAAAAACTTCAGCACATCATAAGTTGAAGCATTTCATAGTGGATTCAATAGTTTTGTCGTAAAGCTTTTTCAATTCTACCTCAATCGTTCCCATTATATGAAACTCATCAAGTAAACAAGGGGATTGTGTCACATTATTCGAATTAAAAGCAATTAAGACACACGGTCATGCTAGACTCCGGTGCATAGATAAACGTCACCATGCCTATACACCGTGTCACACCTCCTTTTTCGCCCGCGCCGCCCGCAAGGGGCGCGGAAGGGAGTTTTTTCCAATTAAAGGACAATCGAAACGAGATTTATTTATTTATTTCAGAGTTGCCACTTGGGAGATTTATGGTGTCCCAAGTCACCGGCGAATCGAGGAAAATATTGACTCTGTTTAACAGTCTGCGCACCAGAAATCCAGATAAGGAATTCTGTTAACCCAAGAGAAGGTGTTAGGCATTCCCGAGTTCCGTGGTTCTAGCACGGTCGCTCAACTGTTATATTCGGCTTGGTTATCTGATATAATACATGTTGAACATATGTGCGAATTTTGACTTTTAACCGCTTTTATCATTATTATTATTTTTATCGAGAATTGCAACATCGTGAAAATATATCTCGAACCACGTCACATCAATGTACTCGTGGTTATCGACATATTTAGACTCTTTTGAGATTTGGATTTGGGTCACATAAATGTGCACCCGAGTTTAAGAAAATAAATTGTTAAAGGCGCGCCTAAAGCGACTAGCGTATCATTATTTTTGGGGTAAGGTTGTGAAATTTGCTAAACGACCGATCCCGAAGTCTATACAATTATTAACCTTTTATTGAGGGTCCCGCAACTTATACGTTTTATTGGGTGAGGCTCATCTCATTTATTTTAACAGGATAATCCTAAAGTGCCAACATTTTTTCTATTAAATTTGTCTCTACAAAATGAAAGAGAAAAGGTCCTAATTTATTTACATGCTTACGAGTTGTTATAGTTGGGTTCCGAATATGATTCATAAAATCTAAAAATGATGCAAGCAGGGTAGTCCGTTGCCAATGCGGGCCCAGACCCAATGTGTATGGTACAAACTGGACCCGGGCCATCTCATTCACATGTTACTACCTAGTTACATTGTACTAGGCATGCTCACAGTTTGTCAAATTAAAAAAACTTGGCAATCTAATTTTAATCCTAAACCATTTATATGCTGAAATTAACCAATAGTATTTAGCTAAACAATATTCCTACAAGTTTCGAAATGATCTATTCGTTTAATGAACTAACTGTTGAATGTTTAAAAATAGTCTAAATCAGCTAACATGCTTTTTGAGACATGATAATCATCCAACAATAACGAATTAACTAGACAGAGTTACTACACCATTTATTTATTTTTAGGCAATACATAGATAGTTCGTCCGCTAAGCTACCGTCAAATGTTCCATTATATATTAAACAGCTACATGATTCTAATTAGAGTAAGCTAAATAATGTATATATACAAATAAAATTCAGAATATAATTAAGATAAATTCAGAACTTCAACTCTTCATTTCATATTCATGCTTCACGTTTCAGTTTACAGTAACCAGCGTGTCAGTTGTGTACCTGATATTGGAAGCAAAAGAAAAGGAAGATCAGCAGAAATGCAGTAGCATACAACAACAGCAACACCCAGCAACCAGTAACAACCAGCAATGAGAAACCAGTGATAGATTTTAAAATCAAGATAAAAATCTAGCAAACCAGTGAAGTAGTGGCAAACAACCAACCAACCAAACTCAAGGAACAAATCAAACGAAAATCCAGAGACACTAACAAAAATCAACGGGCAGAAGCAAAGGTAATCTTTTCAGATTGAAAGACTAGTTATTGTTTAACCCTTAATTTCTGAATCCGTATATCAGAATATTTAGATTGTATATCAGGTGTATACTACTCTCTCTTTAAATTTCCAGAATGTTTTTTTTTTGTTTTTTTGGAAGTCTTAATATTTTCGGAATTCCTCCATTTTCAATATCCAGGCCCTTTTATTTGTCTCCAGCCCCTCTATTTATAGCCAAACTCTCCTTATTTAAATTTAATCTCACTACCATATGTCTTGTTCCCCATTACTGATTAAACAAATACATTATCCCCTTCATTATATCTTGTCCCCCATGTCTACCTTAAACAATTATATTATTCCCCCACTACATTATGTCTTGTCCCCCACCATGTACTATTTTAATATTATTAATGCTTAGTGGGCGGAGCACTCAAAATAAATAATTGCTCAAATTTTCAATTCCAAAAATACCCCTCTGAAATTAGTAAAATTACCGTTCTACCCCAATCAGCTATAACCAATTCACCTAAATCAATTAACCAAAATATAGCAACTATAACCAATTTTTAATCAAATTCAATCAATAAATTCAAACTAAATGATGGACAACAAAAAAACAACTGGAATTATTTTGACTAAACAATATTTTTTTAACAACAAACCTACTTTCAGATTCAACAACAATAACAAACAAATTTATTCAAATTCGAATTAAACTTAAACGGAACAACTAAACAGATTCAAATCACTAAACTCAATCATCAGTTAAACTCAAACAAAATCAAACAATATCATAACAAAGATGAATGATTCAAACTAAATCAAAAACTTAGGACCAACACATAAACACTCGACATTAAATCACTTGATGAAAAACTAACAAACTTCAAACAAAATGAACACAAATTATCTCCAATACAAACAAAGACCCGGGTTCGAATTCAAACCAAACCATCGGAACACAAACACAATCAGAGAACGAAGAAAAAGAGCGGAAGATGAACTTGCTGAACGAAAACTAAAAGAAAAAGAACGGAAACCTACTAGTTTGAAGCCCGGATTCGAACGAAACCTCGACGCACTGCAACTCGACGAACTCGACTGAGCATGACCTGTATGTGTGACCCCGACCAAAGCTCGAACAAACGAGATGATTGGGTCTCGTTTTAGACTGGAGGCGACGGGCTACGACGACGCTACTGGACGATGACATACTATCGTGGTGGAGCTGGTATCAGCCATGGAGGTGAAGCAGCGGCGAGCTGCTGTGACGAATGAGGCTGGGCTCGCGACTGGAGCTTGGAGATGGTAGTGGTCGTTCATGGCTGGAGCTTCGCGCCTGGAGGAGCTGGGCGTTCATGGTGTTGCTGGGTGGCGAAGACGAAGCAGTGGCAGCGGGGTCGTTCATGGCTGGTCGTTGGTTGAAGGAAGATGGAGGTGAAGGGGCAGCCATTGTCGAGCTTGAGCTAGACATGGAGAAGACGAAGAAGATGGCAACAGCCATGGCGGATTGGGGTTCGAGGGGTGTTGATGACTAGGGCTGTGTGTGTGTGTGTATGTGTTGTTGTGTGTGTGTGAGTGTGAGTGTGTTGACGAAGATGGAGGCTGCCATGGGAGCTCGAGATGGGGGTGGTCGTTGGAGCAGGAGGACGACGATGGAGGCTGGGCAGCTCGTGCGATGGAGAAGACGAAGCTGAAGGGGAGGCCGTTCATGGCTTGGGCTTCGTGGGTGTTGGAGGACGATGGTGGACTGCTGGTGGACGATGGAGGCTGTGAAGGGGTAGCCATGGTTGGGGAGCTTGGGGAGTTAGAGAAGAAGGAGAGAAAGGGGGGGGGGATAGGTTTTAGGGTTTGGGGGGGATGAAAAATGAAAATGAAGAAAATGGGTTGGGCGGGTGGTCTGGTTATGGGGAGGACTGGGTCGACCCGGGTCGAAATGGACCGGGTCGTAGTGGAAGGTTGGGTATCTTTGGGCATGTGGTTTAAAATTGGAGAAGAGGCCCAATCCGATTTTCGTCTATTTTTTGTTCTCTTTTCTTTTACTTATTGATAAAACTAAAATGTTAAAATTGAATTATAAAAACCAAAATTATCTTAAAATACTAATTAACTTCTAATAATAATTATCACCCAAAATTAAACATCAATAAAATAAAATCACACAATTTGGACATTAAATGCTAAAAATGCAAAAGATACCAATTTTTGTAATTTTCATTCTTGTAAAACAAACTTAATTACTAATAATTGTAAACTTAAATCCTAAACGCAAATGCGACGTATTTTTGTATTTTTTATTAATTTATAAAATAAACATGCGCAGACAAATGCAAACAATACAAGAAAAATAACACAAGACTCACAACAATTGCAAACAAACAAAAAATTGTTTTATTTTTTGAATTTTGGGAGTAATTCTTATATAGGGCAAAAATCACGTGCTTACACACCGTACTCCACATTAGCAAGTAGCAATAACATCCTAATCCTATTCCTTCAAGCCAAAGTTAGAACAAACACTTACCTCGAATGCTCCAAACTCAACTCACGCTTCTAGTATAGCTTTACCTCTTGATTCCACCACCAATCCGCTCGAATCTAGTCATAAGTTACTCAATCACATTAATAATTACTAAATGGATCAATCCCAATGCATGAAAATAATTTTTACAAGGTTTTTCCCAAAAAGGTCAAAAATACCCCTGGACCCACATGGTCGAAACTCGAGGTTCGGACCAAAACTCGGTTACTCATTCTCCCACGAATCCAAATATATGCTTTGTTTTGAAATCAGACCCCAAATTGAGGTCCAACTCCTCAATTTGTAGAAAACCTAGGTTCTACCCAAAACACCCAATTTCCCCCATGAAAATCTTTGTTTTGAAGTTGAAATCATGTTAAAAGATGTTAAGAAGTGAAGAAAATGAGTTAGAAATCACTTACCAATCGTTTTGAAGAAGAAAAGTTGTTTGGAAAATCGCCTCTTAGGTTTTGGGTTTTTGAAAAGTGGAAAAATGACTGAAAATCCCGAATTTATACATTTTGTTGGGGGCTGGCGCGGACCGCACAGAAATGCACCGCGGCCGCGTGGCTGCCAGCGCGGACCGCGCGGAAATGTACCGCGGCCGCGCCGAGGGAGGGAAGAAGTGGGCTCTCTGAAACCCACCCAGAGTTGACCGCACTAATTTGGTGCGCGGCCGCGCTGGTCGACCTGAAGTACCGACCCTCATAACTCTACCACGCGGACCGCACAGAAAAGCACTGCGGCCGCGTGGCTGCCAGCGCGGAAATGACCGCGGCCGCGCTGGGCCTGCAACACCTGAACCTGCATTTTTAATTCTAAGACCCTCCCGGGCCCCACTCGAAACTCACCCGAGCCCTCGGGGCTCCAAACCAAACATGCACACCACCTTAAAACATCTTACGGACTTACTCGTGCGATCAAATCGCCAAGATAACATCATATACATAGGATCAAGCCTCAAAATACATGGTTTTCTTTCAACTTTCATCAAAACTCAAATTCCCCATTTTAAGTCCGAAACACGTCATATGACGTCCGTTTTTAGCCAAACTTTACAGATAGTGCTTAAAACATATTTAAGACTCGTACCGGGCATCAAAACCAAAATACGAGCCCGATACCACAGTTTTCCGATCAATTTTCTTCTTCATTTTACTTAATAAATTTCAGAAAACAATTTCACACAAAAATTCATTTCTCGGGCTTGGGACCTCGGAATTTAATTCCGGGCACACGCCCAAGTCTCATATTTTTCTACGGACCCTCTGGGACCGTCGAATCACAAGTCCGGGTCCGTTTACCCAAAATGTTGACCGAAGTCAATATTATGCATATTAATATCAAAATTCATCAAATTTCTCACAAAATTCGCATATTTCAACATAAAAGCTTTCTGGCTTCGCGCTCGGACTGCGCACGTAATATCGAGGCAACTAAAAGCGAGGTTTTCAAGGCCTCGGAAGCACGGAACAAGGAAAAATTTCGGTGATGACCCTTTGGGTCGTCACATTCTCCACCTCTAAAATAACCGTTCGTCCTCGAACGGACAAAAGAAAGAAGTACCTGAGTCGGGAAATAAATGAGGATAACGGCTCCGCATATCGGACTCGGACTCCCAGGTCGATGCCTCAGGAGGCTGACCTCTCCACTGAACACGCACCGAAGGAAAACTCTTCGACCTCAACTATCGAACCTGCCGGTCTAGAATAGCCACCGGCTCCTCTTCATATGACAGATCTTTGTCCAATTGGACAGTGCTGAAATCTAACACGTGCGATGGATCTCCGCGATACTTTCGGAGCATAGATACATGAAACACGGGATGCACAACTGACAAGCTAGGTGGCAAGACAAGTCTATAAGCCACCTCTCCCACACGATCAAGAATCTCAAATGGACCGATGAACCTAGGGCTGAGCTTTCCCTTCTTCCCAAATCTCATCACGCCCTTCATAGGCGATACACGGAGCAATACCCGCTCACCAACCATGAAAGCAACATCTCTGACCTTGCGGTCTGCATAACTCTTCTGTCTGGACTGAGCTGTACGAAGTCTATCCTGAATAATCCTGACCTTGTCCAAGGCCTCCTAAACCAGATCTGTACCCAATAATCGAGCCTCTCCCGGCTCAAACCATCCAACTGGAGACCGACATCGCCTACCATACAACGCTTCATACAGAGCCATCTGAATGCTGGACTGGTAGCTGTTGTTGTAGGCGAACTCTGCTAAAGGCAAAAACTGGTTCCACGAGCCTCCAAAATCAATGACACAGGCTCGGAGCATGTCCACAAGAATCTGAATAGTCCTCTCGGACTGACCGTCCGTCTGGGCATGAAATGCTGTACTCAACTCAACCTGGGTGCCCAACTCTCGCTGAACCGCTCTCCAGAAATGCGAGGTAAACTGCGTACCCCGATTCGAAATAATAGATAGCGGCACCCCATGAAGGCGAACAATCTCCCTAATATAAATCTCGGCTAGCCTTTCAGACGAATAGGTGGCTGCAACTGGAACAAAATGCGCTGACTTGGTCAGCCTATCAACAATGACCCAAACTGCATCAAACTTCTTCCGAGTCATCGGAAGTCCAGTAACAAAATCCATAGTAATCCTCTCCCACTTCCACTCGGGAAGCTCAATCCTCTGAAATACACCACTGGGCCTCTGATGCTCGTACTTAACCTGCTGACAGTTCAAACAACGAGCCACATATGCAACAATGTCTTTCTTCATTCTACGCCACCAATAGTGCTGCCTCAAATCCTGATACATCTTCGCGGCGCCCGGGTGAATAGAACACCGAGAACTGTGGGCCTCCGCTAAGATCAACTCTTGAATCCCATCACCATTGGGAACACAAACTCGCCCCTGCAATCTCAATACATCATCACCATCTAAGGTCACTTTTTTGGCACCTCCATGCTGCACCGTGTCCCTCAAGACTCCACAAATGGGGATCATCGAACTGCCGATCACGGATACACTCCAATAACTAAGAACGAGCGACCGTGCAAGCCAATACTCGACTAGGATCAGAAATGTCCAACCTCACAAACTGATTGTCCAAAGCCTGGACGTCCAAAGCAAGCGGTCTCTCATCAACCGGAATATAAGCAAGACTGCCCATACTGGCTGACTTCTTACTCAAGGCATCGGCCACCACATTGGTATTTCCCGGGTGATATAAGATAGTGATGTCATAATCTTTCAACAATTCCAACCACCTCCTCTGCATCAAATTCAACTCCTTTTGCTTGAACAAATACTGAAGACTCTTATGATCCGGGAACACCTCACGCGCCACACCATACAGATAGTGCCTCCAAATTTTCAATGCGTGAACAATGGCTGCCAACTCCAAATCATGCACTGGATAGTTCTTCTCATGAACCTTCAACTGCCTCGAAGCATAGGCAATGACCTTGCCATCCTGCATCAACACTGCACCAAGTCCAATACGAGATGTATCACAATAGACTGTATAGGGCCCTGAACCTGTGGGAAAAACCAACACCGGTGCCGTGGTTAGAGCTGCCTTGAGCCTCTGAAAACTCGCCTCACACTCATCTGACCATCTGAACTAGGCACCTTTCTGGGTCAATCTGGTCATAGGGGCTGCAATGGATGAAAACCCCTCCACGAACCGATGGTAGTAACCTGCTAACCCCAGGAAACTCCGAATCTCCGTAGCTGAAGCTGGTCGAGGCCAGTTCTTGACTGCCTCTATCTTTTTCGGGTCTACCTGAATACCTACTGCTGACACGACATGTCCTAGGAATGCGATCGAACTCAGCCAAAACTCGCACTTCGAGAACTTAGCATACAACTGACTACCCTTCAGGGTCTGAAGAACCGCTCTGAGGTGCTGCTCATGCTCCTCCTGACTGCGGGAGTATATAAGAATATCGTCAATGAAAACTATCACGAACAACTCCAAATAAGGTCTGAACACTCGGTTCATCAACTCCATGAACGCTGCTGGGGCATTAGTCAATCCAAATGACATGACCAAAAACTTATAGTGCCCATACCGAGTGCGAAATGCTATCTTAGGGACATAAGACGCCCTAATCCTCAGCTGGTGGTAGCTAGATCTCAGATCTATCTTTGAAAACACCCTCGCACCCTGAAGCAGGTCGAATAAGTCATCGATACTCGGTAGTGGGTACTTGTTCTTAATCGTCACCTTGTTCAATTGCCGATAATCAATGCACATCCTCATCGAACCATCATTTTTCTTCATAAATAGCAGCGGTGCGCCCCAAGGCGAAACACTGGGTCTAATGAAACCTTTCTCAAGTAAATCCTGAAGCTGATCCTTTAACTCTTTCAATTCTGGCGGCGCCATACGATACGGCGGAATGGAAATGGGTTGAGTGCCCGGATCCAGATCAATACAAAAATCAATATCCCTGTCGGGCGGCATACCCGGCAGGTCTGACGGGAAAACCTCAGAAAACTCGCGAACAACGGGCACATAATCAATAGAAGGAACCTCCGCGCTAGAATCGCGAACATACGCCAAGTAGGCCAAACGTCCCTTCTCGACCAAACGCCGAGCCTTCACATACGAGATAACACTGCGGGTACAATGACCAGAAGTCCCTCTCCACTCTAATCGGGGCAAATCTGGCAACGCCAAGGTCACAGTCTTGGCATGGTAATCCAAGATCGTATGATACGGGGACAACCAATCCATCCCTAATATAACATCGAAGTCGACCATGTCCAAAAGCAACAAATCAACACGGGTCTCAAAACCCCCAAACACTACGATACAAGAACGATGAACTTGGTCGACCACAATAGAATCACCCACCGGTGTTGACACATAAACAGGAATACTCAACGAGTCACTAGGCATAACCAAATAGGGTGCAAAATAGGACGACACATATGAATACGTAGATCCAGGATCAAATAGCACAGAAACATCCTTATCATAGACCAGAATAGTACCTGTAATCATAGCATCTGATGACTCAGCCTCTGGCCTGGCTGGAAAGGCATAACAACGGGGCTGGGCCCCACCTCATTGAATCATATCCCTAGGACGATCTGCTGCTGGCTGACCCCTACCTCTAGTGGTCTGAGCTCCACCTCTAAGACCTCTACCTCCACCTCTATGTCCTCTACCCCCGCCTCTAGCTGGCTGGGCAGGCTGTGGGGCCATTGGTGCCTGGATCATCGGGCGAGGACCCTACTGCTGCGAGCTGATGGAAGCTCGGGGGCAATATCTGGCAATGTGACTCACATCGCCGCAAGTATAACAAGCCCTCGGCTGCTGAGAATAACGAAGTGGTGGTGCACTGATAGGTGCTGATGGTGAACTGAAGAGCTGCTGGTCAGAATACTGCGGCTGAGAACCACGACCACCTGGTGTACCATGAGAAGCCTGGAGAGCTGACTGAAAGGGCCTCGAAGGATGGCCTCTACCATAAGAATCCCTACCTCCAGACGAGGTACCACTGAATCTACCAGAATAACGGGGCCTCTTATCAGAGTCATGACCACCTCCCTGAGAAAGTGCCAGCTCTATCCGACGGGCACCATCTTCCACCTTCTGAAATGTAATCTCACTCCCGGCACTCATGGCCATCTGAACACGGATCGGCTGAACTAACCCATCGACAAACCTCTGCACCCTCTCTCTCTCTCGGTGGGGAGTATCACAATGGCGTGACGAGCGAGATTAATGAACCGGGTCTCATACTGGGTAACCATCATAGGACCCTATTGGAGACGCTCAAACTGCCTGCGAAGAGCATCTCGCTGAGTAACTGAAAGAAACTTCTCCAGAAATAACTCTGAAAACTGATCCTAGGTCAATGATGGCGACCCTGCTGGCCTGGCTAAACAGAAATACCTCCACCAAGTCTTGGCGGATCCTGCCAGGCGAAAAGTGGCGAAGTCGACCCCATTGGTCTCTACAATGCCCATAGTCCGTAGAACCTCATGACAGCTGAATATGAAATCCTGAGCATCCTCTGAGGGAGTGCCACTATATGTAGTAGTGAAGAGCTTGGTGAAACGATCAAGCCTCCACAAAGCATCAGCAGACATAGCCACACCATCACTGGACTGAGCCACAATACCTGGCTGGGCTGCCACAGCTGGCTGAACTGTCACGGCTGGCTGAACTGTTGGAACCTGAGCCTAAGGAGCTACCGGCTCTGGAGTACGAGTATCGGGAGTCTGAACTCCTCCCCCAGCCTGAGATGTGGCTGGAGCTACGGGAAGCAAACCCGCTCTAGAAATGCCCTTCATAAAGCCTACCAGTCGGACCAAAGCGTCCTGAAGCACTGGAGTGGCTATGAAACCCTCTGGGACCTGAGCTGGGCCCACTGGAACAGCTGGGGCCGGAACCTCCTCCTCAAAATCGACCTGAGGCTCCGTCGCTGGGACTGTTGCTTGGGGCTGAGCTCTGCCCCGGCCTCGGCCTCTGGCATGGCCTCGCCCTCTGCCCCTAATAGGAGCTGCTGCTGGGGGCTCAGGCTGCTGCGTGGTAGAAGAGGAAGCATGTGTTCTCGCCATCTGCGAAATACAGAGTGGAAAGACAATCAGTACTTGAGAAACAGAATCGCACGACAAGAATGAACAAAGTGAAGTTTTCCTAACTCAGTAGCCTCTGCGGGATAAATATAGACGTCTCCGTACCGATCCCTCAGACTCTACTGAGCTTGTCCGTGAGTTGTGAGACCTAAGTAACCTAGGGCTCTGATACCAACTTGTCACGACCCGGATTTCCCACCATCGGGTGTCGTGATGGAGCCTACTGTCGGAGCTAGGCAAGCCAAATGTTTAAGACACCTTTCCTGCTTTCTTTCAATTATATAATGAGAGAGACAAAATCTAAGCGGAAGACTTTAAATTTAAAACATCTGAAAACCAAAAGTGCGGAAGTTTGAACCAAAATGCTACCCAGAGTTTGGTGTCACTAGCTCACGGACTACTACAGAATGCTACAAAAAATGTTTGAAAGGTAAATACATCATGTTTGTCTGATACAAGATAAACAAACGAAAAACATGGAAAGGGACTTTGGCCTGCGAACGCCAGCTAGGCTACCTCGAGAGTCCCTGGACTGAAGATAGCTCCCAAAAGTTCTACTGCTGTGGTCCAAAAGCTGCTCCCTGATTTGTGCACAAAAATGCACAGAGTGCAGCATCAGCACAACCGACCCCATGTGCTGGTAAGTGCCTGGCCTAACCCCGGCGAAGTAGTGACGAGGCTAGACAGGACCTACCACAATTAACCTGTACAGATATATATAACAAGTGCAAGAAAACAATAACAAGATAATACAAAGTAAAACTGGGAGGGGATATGCTATCAGGGAGTAACAGATAAAAATGAAATATCGAAAATAAACAGAAGAAACTCCGAGTTTCATAATATATATATATATGTAGTGGACGGCGTGCCACACGATCCCATAATATAGTATATAAGTGGATGGAGTGCCACACGATCCCATAATATCACATATAAGTGGACGGCGTGCCACATGATCCCATAATATCATATATAAGTGGACGGCGTGCCACACGATCCCATAATATCATATATAAGTGGACGACATGCCACACGATCCCATATTATCATATATAAGTGGACGACGTACCACACGATCCCATAATATCATATATAAGTGGACGACGTGCCACACGATCCCATAATATCATATATAAGTGGACGACGTACCACACGATCCCATAATATAGTATATAATATCTGACTTCGTATAGTAGACCCCTTCAGGGGAGGATAACAACTCAATACCTTTAACCCAACAAGGGTACAACTAACAGCCCAAAATATCCCGACAAGGGAGAGTATATATCAGTCTACATATCCCGGCAAGGGAATACTCACAACACATTATCTTTTTAAATAACTTCTTCCTCAACTAACACATTCATGTTCGAGCTAACGCTCCAAAAGTACACCAATCACAATTCTACCTCAATCGTTCCCATTATATGAAACTCATCAAGTAAATAAGGGGATTGTGTCACATTATTCGAATTAAAAGCAATTAAGACTCACGGTCATGCTAGACTCCGGTGCATAGATAACCGTCACCATGCCTATGCACCGTACTCCATATTAGCAAGTAGCAATAACATCCTAATCCTATTCCTTCAAGCCAAAGTTAGAATAAACACTTACCTCGAATGCTCCAAACTCAACTCACGCTTCTAGTATAGCTTTACCTCTTGATTCCACCACCAATCCGCTTGAATCTAGTCATAAGTTACTCAATCACATTAATAATTACTAAATGGATCAATCCCAATGCATGATAATAATTTTTACAAGGTTTTTCCCAAAAAGGTCAAAAACACCCCCGGACTCACATGGTCAAAACTCGAGGTTCGGACCAAAACCCGGTTACCCATTCTCCCACGAATCTAAATATATGCTTTGTTTTGAAATCGGACCCCAAATTGAGGTCCAACTCCTCAATTTGTAGAAAACCTAGGTTCTACCCAAAACACCCAGTTTCCCCCATGAAAATCTTTGTTTTGAAGTTGAAATCATGTTAAAATATGTTAAGTGAAGAAAATGAGTTAGAAATCACTTACCAATCGTTTTGAAGAAGAAAAGTTGTTTGGAAAATCGTCTCTTAGGTTTTGGGTTTTTGAAAAGTGGAAAAATGTATGAAAATCCTGAATTTATACATTTTGCTGGGGGCTGGCGCGGACCGCACAGAAATGCACCGCGGCCACGTGGCTGCCAGCGCGGACCGCACGGAAATGTACCGCGGCCGCGCCGAGGGAGGGAAGAAGTGGGCTCTCTGAAACCTATCCAGCGCGGACCGCACTGATTTGGTCTGCGGCCGCGCTGGTCGACCTGAACTACCGACCCTCAAAACTCCACCACGCGGACCGCACAGAAAAGCACTGTGGTTGCGTGGCTGCCAGAGCGGACCGCGCGGAAATGACTGCGGCCGCGCTGGGCCTGCAACACCTGAACCTGCATTTTTAATTCTAAGACCCTCTCGGGCCCCACTCGAAACTCACCCGAGCCCTCGGAGCTCCAAACCAAACATGCACACCACCTTAAAACATCTTACGGACTTACTCGTGCAATCAAATTGCCAAGATAACATCATATACATAGGATCAAGCCTCAAAATACATGGTTTTCTTTCAACTTTCATAAAAACTCAAATTCCCCATTTTAAGTCCGAAACACGTCATATGACGTCCGTTTTTAGCCAAACTTTATAGATAGTGCTTAAAACATATTTAAGACTCGTACCGGGCTTCAGAACCAAAATACGAGCCCGATACCACAGTTTTCCGATCAATTTTCTTCTTCATTTTCCTTAATAAATTTCAGAAAACAATTTCACACAAAAATTTATTTCTCAGGCTTGGGACCTCGAAATTTAATTCCGGGCACACGCCCAAGTCCCATATTTTTCTACGGACCCTCCAGGACCATCGAATCACAGGTCCAGGTCCGTTTATCCAAAATGTTGACCGAAGTCAATATTATGCATATTAATATCAAAATTCATCAAATTTCTCACAAAATTCACATATTTCAACATAAAAGCTTTCCGACTTCGCGCCCAGACTGCGCACGCAATATCGAGGCAACTAAAAGCGAGGTTTTCAAGGCCTCAGAAGCACGAAACAAGGAAGAATTTTGGTGATGTCCCTTTGGGTCGTCACAAATGTCCTGAAGTTTTTTAGTATATTTCTAAAGACTTCAGCACCTGATAAGCTGAAGTTTTTCTGTTGGATTCAATAGTTTTTGTCATAAAGCTTTTTCAAAAAATTTCGGCCCAATGTCCTGAAGTTTTTTAGTATATTTCTAAAGACTTCAGCACCTGATAAGCTAAAGTTTTTGTGTTGGATTCAATAGTTTTTATCGTAAAGCTTTTTCAAAAAATTTCGGCCCAATGTGCTGAAGTTTTTTAGTATATTTCTAAAGACTTCAGCACCTGATAAGCTAAAGTTTTTATGTTGGATTCAATAGTTTTTGTCGTAAAGCTTTTTCAAAAATCTTCGGCCCAATGTGCTGCAGTTTTTTAGTATATTTCTAAAAACTTCAGTACCCGATAAGCTGAAGTTTTTGTGTTGGATTCAATAGTTTTGTTATGACTTTTAACCAAAACTTCAGCTTAAAAAGCAGAAGTCATTTACTACATGCTTAAGTTTTTTCAAAGAAAATGTACTTAAAATTCATGATAAAAGACACAAACATATTTGTATGACACAAAAATGAACTAAAAAAATAATTAATGTATATTCACAAAATCCAAATTATGTTCAACCAATCCTCTAATCAAAAAATTCACACAGAGTCTCTTCAAAATTTCCATAATCATATCCTTCTTGTTCTTCTGGAGTTTCATAGCTGCTATCTTTTTCCACTTTCCATGAGCCCAAAGATTGGTAGCCAATTCTCTCCTGAATGTCAATGACTGACTTTGATCGAAATTGAAGACATCTTCTTTCTTCAACCACATATCAATAAACTTAAGAGCAAATATACCACAATCAACACTACAAAAAACACATTAAAAAGAAACTGAAGAATAGTTAACACAAGGGCAAAAAATAATAAACATAAGGTGCATGGTAAAACATATGCGAAACACGTACTTATTAGTCTGTTGCGGTGTCTTCATCCACATAATTTGAAATTTTTCCACAGGACTTTCCCCATAAAATTTATTGTGTGCCCCAAAATTCAAGCATTTGAGACAGTGTGGGATCAACCGGGCATAAATTCTGACATGTTCAAGCGCACGATCGTATGTTACACTGCCCATGGAATCATACACATATATAATTTTATCTTTAAAGTCGAAAATTCCAAAAAAGTAGTGCGTAGATGTCTGGACCGTCCTTGGCTTAAGTCGAAATGGAAAGAATACTTTTCTAGTAGATGCCCATAAGATACCACAGGAAAGGTCGAGGCCTTTTACATAGTTGGCCACCTTTTCATTCGTTGATTCTTCCTCAAGCCAACTAAAGTCCGTAAGTGGCTGAATAACCGCTTCTTCTTCTTCTTCAGCCTGTTGTTTGGATATCCTCTTTCTCTTTGATTTGCTCTTTTTTTGATCCTGCATTCTCTTTTCCTTCCTTTTGTTAATTATCTTCATCTTTTCTTCTGAAGGATGAATACCATCCAGCTTAGTCATATACTGATCGAAAAGTAAATCTGTTACTGCACATCTTAATTTTGGATAACGTGGAAGGTGATAGCAATATTTTTTTCGCAAGTAATATATGCCCACATCAATATGTTGCAAATGAACAATAACAAATGATAACATGTGAAATTACCACTATGAAGTTTAGAAAAAACGTATTACAAAACTACAAACAACATGACAAAAACTTAAGCATATTCAGTTTGAAGTGTTAGGCTGAAGTTTTAGCAAATAAACTAAAAAACTTTAGCACTTTACTATGAATAAAGCTAAAGTTTTTCAAATTACAGTGCAAAAACTTTACTATAAAAAATAAGCTGGAGTTTTGGGAAATACAGTTGAAAACCAATTCAAAAAACAAACTTAATAACTTACTTCATCCGCAAGATCAGAGTCAGGATCCATAAGCTCGGTAAAGAATGATTTTGCAATATCAAATCCAGCTAATCTGAATCGATTGGAGTCATATTCACTGGCATCCATCTCCAACCACTCTGTAAATCTTTCGATCAATCTACTGTATTAACATAATGGAAGGGACACCTTATTATATTCTTTCCTACTTTTCAATCTTGCCTCCCTTTTTTTTTATAAACTATATAAGGAGAACTCAACCAAATACTCTCCATACGAATCCTTTTCCCTTTTTTATCTAGTTTTCCTTTTGCTTGCTCTTCCTGCTATTCCGTCACAACTAACTGATGTTGTTCAGCAGCAGGGGGAAAAATTACAGCCATCATGGCAGATGCTTGACCAACTCTCTGCTGTTCACGACGTTCTTGTATCTCTTCACGAACAACAACATTAGCAGAATTACCTTCTGAATCAGTCCCTTGTATACTACCAAGTGAAAATGAACATAAATTGAAGTTGGGGATAACACTGGTGTCACACATAGAAGAACTAGAAATATTCCTTCTCTTAGGTTTTGGAAGAAGTTCCGATGCATCAGATGGGATCTGCAAAAGCAAGAAAAATATAAACATAAATAAAACTGATAGAAAACACACATTAGGCAAAAACAATTTGTAATTGAATTGCAGAAAATAACTACCTAGTCTAAGTGTTGTGACACAGATGGTGTTTGCATTCCAACAGATCTTGTATCTTCATGCAAAAAAAAACTAAATAATACTGACTAAATTTTATAAAATAATACCAACACACTTCACACCTGTCTGTGAGGCAACAGGTGTGAATATATGTATTTCTCCTTTTTCATATAGCTGCATAAGCTCACCAAATTCTTTTTGAGCTGCCTCGAGTCTTTCTGAAAAATCATTCAAAAACATAAAAAAGAAAATAAAGTATGTAAAATTTCAAACTATAAAAAATATACTTCAACCAAATATAATAAATTCATGATCTATAGAATACCTTGACGTTTGTCTTCCGCTGTGGTTTCCCCAGGCTGCATGCCTTTGTCAATGCCTTTGTCAATATCAGCATTTACAACTTCATTCAATTGTGAACCAACGTCAAGGAGCAATGAAGTATTCTCTGGAAGGTTTTTCTCAACTCTACCTTCATTCAATTCAGCATCATCAGAGAGTTTTTGAGTTGTGTCAATTGAATCACAACTAGTTTCAACTTCCACTGCATATTCATAAAGAGGGTGAATAGATCAACTAGTTTTTCTATATATATAACAGAGAAAAAATTTATACCTGTAGTGAAAATTTCACTACAGGATATTATAAAAAAACAATTAAAACTTCAACTCTAAGAAGGTTGAAGTTAGACAGTCACAAACAAAAACCTCGACAATTACAAAAAAACAAACTTCAGCTCTAGAGCTGAAGTTCGACAGTTACAAAAACAAAAGTTTCAGCTCTAGAGCTGAACTTCATGAGTTACAAAATAAAACATTCAGCAAAAAACACATGCTGTAGTTTTTACAAAAAATATAAACACATGAAACAAAACTTCAGCTCCAGTCTAAGGTATCATTGAAATATTATAAATTTCACACTTTGTACCTGTAGTAACAATTTCCTGTGTATCACCACCTAGAAGTTCTTTGTAAATAGCTAGTAATCCTGCATACCGATCGTCTTTCCTAATAGTGCTAGACACATCAATCACTTTCAGTTCTAATGTACAAACAGGTGTTTGATCTCCATCGCCAAACAAATTGCCTTTTCCAATATCACTTACCAAAGGACAACTCTGTACATGTTTTTCAGTGCCAACAACCTGATCATCTGAACCTTTCTCAGTTGTTAACTCTTCATCATTTCCATCTTTACTCTATCTACAAACACTAGATTGTTCCTCTCCACCTTGTTGTTGAACATGTTCATCGCCTTCAACAACCGCTTCCTTATGTATAGCATTATCATCTGCGACTTTACACAATGCATCATGAGCATTATGTTCTTCAGTCTCAACAACTTGATTATTTGCACCTTGCTTGCTTCTAATATTCTCAGTTGATAACTGTGCTTCATCATTTCCATCTCTGCTCAATCTATCAGCACTGGGACGTTCCTCTTCAAATTGTTCTTGAACATGTTGATCGCCTACAAAAGCCGTTTGTCATGACCCGAATTTCCCACCCTCGGGAGTCTTGATGGCGCCTACTAATGCGAGCTAGGCCAGCCAATCCTTAACTGCTTACTTCATTAACAATTACTTCTTTAACAATTATCAGTGATAACATAAAAGCAACAGAATTAAATAATTATGCGGAAGACTTAAATTAAAGAAGACGAAACAATAATGCGAGAATCAACAAATGCCTCTACCCAAGAACTCATGTCACATTACTCATGAACTTCTAAGAGTACTAAATACAACCGTTTGAAGGAAAATATAAACTGTTTGTCTCAAGTACATGAGATAACAGACTGAAATAAAAGACAGAGGAGACGCCGGGCCTGCGGACGCCTGCAAGGCTACCTCGGTATCTCAATAGACTGAAGGCTGGCTCCCGCGCTACTGCTGCTGTCCAAGATCTGGATCTGTGCAAAAGGGCACAAAGTGTAGCATCAGCACAACCGACCCCATGTGCTGGTAAGTGTCTAGCCTAACCCCGGCGAGGTAGTGACGAGGCTAGGACTAGACTCCAGATAAACCTGTGCAGTTATACAATATATGGCGGAAAAGTAAACAAGTAATAAACAGTTAAAGTTGGGGAAGGGAAACATGCTTCGGAGATAGTAGTTAAAAGAAAATAACAGGGAATAATAAGGAAGCTAGCAATATAACTTCTATCACAAATGAAGAAAATAAAGGCAACTTTCACTTTCAGTTTCATCTTGTTGCAGGCGTGCAACCCGATCCCATTTCTCATATCTCGTGGTAGGCGTACCACCCGCTCCCATTTCATCATTTCTCATGGTAGGCGTACCACCCGCTCCCATTTCATTATATCTTGTGGTAGGCATACCACCCGCTCCCATTTCATCATTTCTCATGGTAGGCGTACCACCCGTTCCCATTTCATTATATCTTGTGGTAGGCGTACCACTCGCTCCCATTTCATAATATCTTGTGGTAGGCATACCACCCGCTCCCATTTCATAACATCTTGTGGTAGGCGTACCACCCGCTCCCAGTTCATAATATCTTGTGGTAGGCGTACCACCCGCTCCCATTTCATAATATCTTGTGGTAGGCGTACCACCCGCTCCCATTTAATAATATCTTGTGGTAGGCGTACCACCAGCTCCCATTTCATAATATCTTGTGGTAGGCATACCACCCGCTCCCATTTCATTACACAATTACAAGAAATCCCGGCAATGGAACATAAGCGATATAATAAACTCCTGGCGACGGAACAAAAGCAATATAATAGTATCCCGGCAAGGGAACAAAGATATCGAAACAATCATCCCGGTAAGGGAGAATCAGCTATAATCAATCTTAACTTAGCTTGTACTCAGCCCAAATAATGACAATGCTCAAACATAAATAAGATCTGCGAGGATAGAACAATTCTTTGCGCAATATAGAAGATCATTAATTTAAGCATCTGAAATGTCATTTAAGGACACAACCACTTTCAATTTAAGACTCACGGTCATGCTCGACACTAATATATAGATACTCGCCACCATGCCTATACGTCGTACTCAACAAGAAGCAAGTAGCAAATATGACTCTACTCCTAATCCCTCAAGCTAAGGTTAGACCAAACACTTATCTCGATGCCTTGAACACCACTCAAGTCTCAATTATAGCTTTACCTCTTGATTTCACCACCAATCCGCTCGAATCTAGTCATAAGTTACTTAATTACATCAATAAATGCTAAATAAGTCAACCCCAATGCATGAAAATAAGTTTTACCCAAAAAGGTCAAAATGCCCCCGGGCCCACATGGTCGAAACTCGAGGTTCAGACCAAAACCTGGTTATCCATTCCCCCACAAATCCAAATACATGGTTTGTTTTAAAATCGGACCTCAAATTGAGGTCCAAATCCCCAATTTTAGAAAACCTAGGTTCTACCCAAAACACCCAATTTCCCCATGAAAATCTTTGATTTGAAGTTGAAATCATGTTAAAAGATGTTAAGAAGTGAAGAAAATGAGTTAGAAATCACTTACTAATCGTTTTGGAGAAGAAAAATTATTTAGAAAATCGCCTCTTACGTTTTGGGGTTTTGAAAAGTGTAAAAATAACTGAAATCCACGTGAATTTATACCCCTCTGAAACTCCCTGTGCGGATCGCACAAAAAGGACCGCGGCCGCACAGGCCTCCCTGAAGACCAGCAGATCATAGCGATGCCTGAGGAGGCTGACCTCTCCATTGAACACGAACAGAAGGGAAACTCTTGGATCTCAACTGACGAACCTGCCGGTCTAGAATAACTACCGGCTCCTCCTCATAGGACAAGTCCTTGTCTAATTGGACAGTGCTGAAATCTAACACGTGGGATGGATCGTCGTGATACCTTCGAAGCATAGACACAGGAAAAACTAGATGCACCACTGATAAGCTCGGCGGCAATGCAAATCTATAGGCCACCTCTCCCACTCGATCAAGAATCTCAAATGGACCAATGAACCTAGGGCTAAGCTTGCCCTTCTTCCCAAATCTCATCATGCCCTTCATAGGCGACACTCGGAGCAACACCCGCTCACCAGCCATAAAAGCCACGTTTCGAACCTTACGATCTGCATAGCTCTTTTGCCTGGACTGAGCTGTACGGACTGTACCCAACAACCGAGCCTCTCCCGGCTCAAACCATCCAACTGGAGATCGACACCGTTTACCATATAAAGCCTCATAGGGAGCCATCTGGATGCTCGACTGGTAGCTGTTGTTGTAGGTAAACTCTACTAAAGGTAAGAACTGATCCTACGATCCTCCGAAGTCAATGACACAAGCTCGAAGCATATCCTCCAAAATCTGAATAGTCCGCTCGGACTGCCCATCCGTCTGAGGATGAAATGTTATACTCAACTCAATCTGAGTGCCTAGTTCTCACTGAACTGCTCTCCAGAAGTGCGAGGTAAACTGTATACCTCGGTCCGAAATGATGGATACTGGCACCCCATAAAGGCGAACAATCTCCCGGATATAGATCTCAGCTAACCTCTCGGATGAATAGGAGATTGCCATAGGAATGAAATGCGCTGACTTGGTCAGCCTATCAACAATGACCCATACTGCATCGAACTTCCTCCGAGTCTGCGAGAGTCCAACTACGAAGTCCATAGTGATCCGCTCCCACTTCCACTCGGGAAGCTCAATCATCTGAAACAAACCACCAGGTCTCTGATGCTCATACTTAACCTGCTGATAATTTAAACATCGAGCCACATATGAAACAATATCCTTCTTCATTCTACGCCACCAATAATGCTGCCGCAAATCCTGATACATCTACACGACGCCCAGATGAATAGAGTATCGGGAGCTATGGGCCTCCTCAAAAATCAATTCTCGGAGCCCATCCACATTAGGCACACAAACTCAACCCTGCAATCTCAAAACTCCATCATCATCTAAGGTGACCTGCTTGGCACCTCCGCGCTGCACCGTGTCTCTAAGGACACACAAATGGGGATCATCATACTGTCGATCACGGATACGCTCCAATAAAGAAAAACGAGCTACCATGCAAGCTAATACTCGACTAGGTTCAGAAATATCCAACCTCACGAACTGATTGGCCAAGGCCTGAACATCCAAGGCAAGCGGCCTCTTACCGACCGGAATATAAGCAAGACTACCCATACTGGCTGACTTCCTACTCAAAGCATCGGCCACCACATTGGCCTTCCTCGGATGATATAAGATAGTGATGTCATAATCCTTCAACAACTCCAACCACCTCCTCTACCTCAAATTCAACTCCTTTCGCTTGAACAAATACTGAAGACTCTTGTGATCCGTGAGCACCTCACATGCCAGGCCATACAGGTAATGCCTCCAAATCTTCAATGCGTGAACAATGGCTGCCAACTCTAAATCATGAATCAGATAGTTCTTCTCGTGAATCTTCAACTGCTTTGAAGCATAGGTAATGACCTTGCCATCTTGCATCAACACTGCACCAACCCCAATACGGGAAGCATCATAATAGACTGTGTAAGGTCCTGAACCTGTGGGCAAAACTAACACCGGTGTCGTAGTCAAAGCTGTCTTGAGCTTCTGAAAGCTCGCCTCACACTCGTCCGACCATCTGAACTGAGCACCCTTCTGTGTCAACCTGGTCATCGGGGCTGCAATAGATGAAAACCCCTCCACGAACCGACGATAGTAGCCTGCCAATCCCAAGAAACTCCGAATCTCTGTAGCTGATGCTGGTCTAGGCCAGTTCTTGACTGCCTAAATCTTCTTCGGATCAACCTGAATACCCTATGCGGATACAATATGACCAAGAAATGCAACCGAACTCAACCAGAACTCACACTCGAAAACTTAGCATATAATTGACTATCCTTCAGAGTCTGAAGAACCACTCTAAGGTGCTGCTCGTGCTCCTCCTGGCTGCGGGAATATATTAGAATATCATCAATAAATACTATCACGAACAAGTCCAAATAAGCCCTGAATACTCGGTTCATCAACTCCATAAACATTGCTGGGGCATTGGTCAACCCGAATGACATAACCAAGAACTCATAATGCCCGTACCGAGTGCGGAAAGCTATTTTAGGGACGTTAGATGCCCTAATCCTCAACTGATGGTAGCCAGATCTCAAGTCAATCTTTGAAAATACCTTGGCACCCTGAAGCTGATCGAACAAATCATCAATCCTCGGTAGTGGATACTTATTCTTGATCGTAACCTTGTTCAATTGCCGATAATCAATGCACATTCTCATCGAACCATACTTTTTCTTCACAAACAACGCCGGCGCACCCCAAGGCGAAATGCTGGGTCTAATGAAATCCTTCTCAAGCAAATTCTGCAACTATTCCTTTAACTCTTTCAACTCCGGCGGGGCCATACGATACGACGGGATAGAAATGGGCTAGGTGCCCGGAGTCAAATCAATGCAAAAGTCGATATCCCTGTCGGGTGGCATACCCGGCAGGTCTGAAGGAAAAACCTCAGGAAACTCCCGAACAATGGGTACAGAATCAATAGAAGGGGCCTCCACACTAGAATCGCGAACATAAGTCAAATAGTCCAAACACCCCTTCTCGACCATACGCCGAGCCTTCACATAAGAGATAACACTACTGGTAGAATGACCAGGGGTCCCTCTCCACTCTAAACGAGGCATACCCGGTAAAGCTAAAGTCACAGTCTTGGCATGGCAATCCAAGATAGCGTGGTACGGGGATAACCAGTCCATCCCCAATATAACATCGAAATCGACCTTATCTAAAAGCAACAAATCAACACGAGTCTCAAGACCTCCAATCACTACAATACAAGAACGATGAACTCGATCGACCATAATAGAATCACCCACCGGTGTAGACACATAAACAGACATACTCAACGAATCACTAGGCACGACCAAGTACGGTGCAAAATAAGTTGACACATACGAATACGTAGACCCCGGATCAAATAATACTAAAGCATCTCTATCACAAACCAGAATAGTACCTGCAATAACTGCATCTGAAGCCTCAACCTCAGGCCTAGCTGGAAGGGCATAGCATTGGGGCTGGGCCCCATCACCCTGAACTACCTCTCTAGGATGACCTGCTACTGGCTGGCCTCCACCTCTAGCGTCCTGAGCTCCACCTCTAGGACCTCTACCTCTACCTCTAGCACCTCTACCCCCACCTCTAACTGGTTGGGCAGGCTCTGGAACACCTGGTGCCTGTACCATAGCACGAGAACCCTGATGTGGAAAATTGCTCGGAGCTCGAGGGCAATACCTAGCAATGTACCTCGTGTCTCCACAAGTAAAACAAGCCCTCGGTTGCTGGGGCTGATGACCTTGGAAACTCTGAAGCGGCGGTGCACTGATAGGTGCTGATGGTGCACTATAAGACTGCCGATCAGAATAATGCGTCTGGGAACCACGACCACCTGGAGTACCATGGGAGACTTGAAGAGCTGACTGAAAGGGCCTAGGAGGATGGCCTCTACCATATGAATCTCTACCTCCAAACGAGGTACCACTAAATCTACCCAAATGACGGGGCCTCTTATCTGACCTATGACCACCTCCCTATGACAGAACCATCTCAACTCGGCGGGCCACATTGGCCGCCTCCTGAAATGTGATCTCACTCCCGGCCTCCTTGGCCATCTGAAGACGAATCGGTTGAATAAGATCATCAATAAACCTCCTCACCCTCTCTCTCTCGGTGGGAAGTATGACAAGAGCATAGCGAGCTAGATCAATGAACCTGGTCTCATACTGGGTGACCGTCATGAAACCCTACTAGAGGCACTCAAACTGCCTCCGGAAGGCCTCTCTCTGAGTCACGGGGAGAAACTTCTTCAGAAACAACACTGATCTACTCTCATGTCAAAGATGGCGACCTGGCTGGCCTGGCTAAGCGATAATCCCTCCACCAAGTTTTGGCGGATCCAGATAAGCGAAATGCAGCAAAATCGACCCCATTGGTCTCAACAATGCCCATGTTCCTGAGAACCTCATGGCAGCTGTATAGGAAATCCTGGGGATCCTCAGAAGGAGCTTCGCTGAAAGTAGTAGTGAAGAGCTTGGTGAATCTGTCCAGTCTCCACAAAGCATCGGCGGACATAGCCGCTCCATCGCCGGTCTGAGCCACTACACCCGGCTGAACTGCCACTGCTGGCTGAACCGCTGGAACCTGAATCTGGGGAGCTGCCTGCTTCGGAGTGCGAGTAGCGGGAGTCTGAGCCCCTCCTCCAGCCTGAGAAATGGCTAGTGCTACTAGAAGCAAACCTACTCGGGTGACACTCTCCATGAGGCCCACCAATCGGACCAGAGCGTCCTGAAGAACTGGGGTGGCAATGAACCCCTCTAGGACCTGAGCTGGGCCCACTAGAACTGTTGGGGCCGGAACCTCCTCCTCGAAATCAACCTGAGGCTCCGCCACTGGTGCTGCTGCTCGGGGCTGAACTCTGCCCATACCTCGGCCTCTAGCACGGCCTCGGCCTCGCCCCCTGCCCCTAGTGGGAGTTGCTGCAGGGGGCTCGGGCTGCTGAGCGGTAGATAAGGAAGCGCATGTTCTCGCCATCTGCGAAGAACAGAGTAGAAGTTCAATTAGCATTTGAGGAACAAATCCGCACGACAAGAAATAACAAATGTGAGATTTTCCTAACTCTGTAGCTTCTGGGGATAAATACAAACATCTATGTACCGATCCCTCAGACTCTACTGAGCTTGTCCGTGAGTTGTGAGACCTATGTAACCTAGAGCTCTGATACCAACTTGTTACGACCCAGATTTTCCACCCTCGGGAGTCGTGATAGCGCCTACTAATGTGAGCTAGGCAAGCCAATCCTTAACTGCTTACTTCATTAACAATTACTTCTTTTAACAATTATCAGTGATAACATAAAAACAACGGAATTAAATAATTATGCGGAAGACTTAAATTAAAGAAGACGAAACAATAATACGAGAATCAACATATGCCTCTACCCAAGAACTGGTGTCACATTACTCACGAACTTCAAGAGTACTAAATACAACCGTTTGAAGGAAAATATAAATTGTTTGTCTCGAGTACATAAGATAACAGACTGAAATAAAAGATAGAGGAGACGCCGGGCCTGCTGAAGTCTGCAAGGTTACCTCGGTATCTCACTAGACTGAAGGCTGGCTCCCGCGCTACTGCTGCTGTCCAAGATCTGGATCTATGCAAAAGAGCACAGAGTGTAGCATCAACACAACCGACCCCATGTGCTGGTAAGTGTCTAGCCTAACCTCGGCGAGGTAGTGACGAGGCTAGGACTAGACTCCAGATAAACCTGTGCAGTTATACAATATATGGTGAAAAAGTAAACAAGTAATAAGCAGTTAAAGTTGGGGAAGGGAAACATGCTTCGGGGATAGTAGTTAAAAGAAAATAACAGGGAATAATAAGGAAGCTAGCAATATAACTTCTATCACAAATGAAGAAAATAAAGACAACTTTCACTTTCAGTTTCATCTTGTTGCAGGCGTGCAACCCGATCCCATTTCTCATATCTCGTGGTAGGTGTACCACCCGCTCCCATTTCATCATTTCTCGTGGTAGGCGTACCACCCGCTCCCATTTCATTATATCTTGTGGTAGGCGTACCACCCGCTCCCATTTCATAATATCATGTGGTAGGCGTACCACCCGCTCCCATTTCATTATATCTTGTGGTAGGCGTACCACCCACTCCCATTTCATAAGATCTTGTGGTAGGCGTACCACCCGCTCCCATTTCATAACATCATGTGGTAGGCGTACCACCCGCTCCCAGTTCATAATATCTTGTGGTAGGCGTACCACCCGCTCCCATTACATAATATCTTGTGGTAGGCGTACCACCCGCTCCCATTTCATAATATCTTGTGGTAGGCGTACCACCCGCTCCCATTTCATTACACAATTACAAGAAATCCCGGCAAGGGAACATAAGCGATATAATAAACTCCTGGCGAGGGAACAAAAGCAATATAATAGTTTCCCGGCAAGGGAACAAAGATATCGAAACAATCATCCCGACAAGGGAGAATCAACTATAACCAATCTTACCTTAGCTTGTACTTAGCCCAAATAATGACAATGCTCAAACATAAATAAGATCTGCGAGGATAGAACAATTCTTTGCGCAATATAGAAGATCATTAATTTAAGCATCTGAAATGTCATTTAAGGACACAACCACTTTCAATTTAAGACTCACGGTCATGCTCGACACCAACGTATAGATACTCGTCAACATGACTATACGTCGTACTCAACAAGAAGCAAGTAGCAAATATGACTCCACTCCTAATCCCTCAAGCTAAGGTTAGACCAAACATTTACCTCGATGCCTTGAACACCACTAAAGTCTTAATTATAGCTTTACCTCTTGATTCCACCACCAATCCGCTCGAATCTAGTCATAAGTTACTTAATTACATCAATAAATGCTAAATGAGTCAACCCCAATGCATGAAAATAAGTTTTACCCAAAAAGGTCAAAATGCCCCCGGGCCCACGTGGTCGAAACTCGAGGTTCGGACCAAAACTTGGTTACCCATTCCCCCACAAATCCAAATATACGGTTTGTTTTGAAATCGGACCTCAAATTGAGGTCCAAATCCCCAATTTTAGAAAACCTAGGTTCTATCCAAAACACCCAATTTTCCCATGAAAATCTTTGATTTGAAGTTGAAATCATGTTAAAAGATGTTAAGAAGTGATGAAAATGAGTTAGAAATCACTTACCAATCGTTTTGGAGAAGAAAAGTTGTTTAGAAAATCGCCTCTTACATTTTGGGGTTTTGAAAAGTGTAAAAATAACTGAAATCCACGTGAATTTATACCCCTGTGAAACTCCATGTGCGAATCGCACAAAAAGGACCGCGGCCGTACAGGCCTCCCTGAAGACCTGCAGATCATAGCCCCGTGCGGACCGCACAAAGCCGACTGCGGCCGCACAGCATCCACCGCGGACCGCTCAAAGGCGACCGCGGCCGCACGCGATTTCTTGTGGACCGCACAAGAGGGTTCAGAGACCTGCAATATTTCCTGAACCTGCAACATCTGATCTTTTTAAGCCTAAGGCATCCCGGAACCTACTCGAAACTCACCCGAGCCCTCGAAACTCTAACCCAAGTATATACACAACCTCAAAAACATTCTACAAACATATACGTGTAATCAAATCGCCAAAATAACATTATGAACATCGAATTAAACCTCAAGATTAATGAAATTTTCAAAAACTTTATCAAGTTCAAATTTAAGAATTCAAGTCCGAAACACGTCAAACGACGTTCGATTTTAACCAAACTTTACAAAAACCTCTTAAATCACATATAAGACCTGTGTCGGGCACTGGAACCAAAATACGGGCCCGATACCAACACGTTCTAATCAATTTTCATTTCAATTTTCCTTAACAATTTCAGAAAACAATTTTACTCAAAAATTCATTTCTCGGGCTTGGGACCTCAGAATCCGATTCCGGGCATACGCCCAAGTTCCATATTTTCCTACGGACCCTCCGAGACCGTCAAATCGCGGGTCCAGGTCCGTTTACCCACAATGTTGACCGAGGTCAAATTTTATTCATTTTAATATCAAAACTTAGCATTTTTCACAGAATTTCATATTTAAGCTTTCCGGCTACACTCCCGGACTGCGCACGCAAATCGAAGCGACTCTAAATGAGCTTTTTAAGGCCTCAGAAGTACATAATGGGTAAGAAAACAGGTGATGGCCCTTTGGGTCATCACACCGTTTCCTCACGTGTAGCATTTACATCTGGGACTTTATCTAATGCATCATCAACAACATTAATATCCGATGGATGTTAGTAATAGTCGTTCCCCCTATCATATTCTCGATGGTTACTCAAATCAAAATTGCCATCGTCCATTCCATTTGATTTGTTTACAATCTTAAACAACTGTTCAAACTTCTCATCGAAATATTCCTAGAAAAAAATTTACTAACAATGATTAATCTGAATAACATCAGCAGAAATAAAAAGACTTCTCTATAAATTAGCTTACCTTCACTTTTACAAAAACCGCATCCACAAAAGCAGATCGCTCCTCCTTTTTAAACTTATCAAAAACTTCTTTCACGATTGTGCTTCTTTCTTTTTCTGCATGCCTTTGAACCTCCATCGTTAATCTCTAGAATAGACACACAACAAAAATTCAGATATAGAACAAAACTTCAGCTCAAAAATATGTTGTACTTTTACAAAACATAAAACCAAAAAACTTCAGATCAAAACTTACAGAACATATTATGTCGAGTAATTCATTGTCATCAAAGTCACTTGTAGAATGGTTAGAACGACTTTGGGTACGAGATGATTCGCCAATAAAAGGAGTTCGATTCGCTTTTTTTGATCGACTCCGACTACGTGGTGATTTACCAATAACAGGAGTTCGATTCGATTCTTTTGATCGACTCAGAGTACGTGGTGATTCACCAGTTGAAGGACCCGCGTTAAGTACCTTTGAACGAATCCGGCTGCATGGTAATTGGTAAATTAAAGGCATTGAATTCAATTCCTCTTCTGTAGGAATTATATCCAATACCCTAAAGCTGCGATATTTCTGTTTAGTACAAAAAAGTATATTATGAGAAGAAGAAAACTAATACGTCAACATATTAACACAAAGACAAAACCTGAGGGGTATCAAGGTACTCATCCTCTCTTATACTTCTCCCGAATATCTGGGAAGCGCTCATAGAACCAAGCATATAACGGATAAGGAAATCCACCAAGTTTATACTCAGTTGCATGGAATTTGTTCTGCTTGTCCAATGCATGTTTTAGTGAGTAAATGGGCTTCTCATAAGCCACATTACCCCAAGGATATTCAACACAAACCTTATCATCTTCAATAATAGATGCATACTCCTCCATCACAGATGACTCGGTCTTTTTCCCAAACAAAATAGACTCTACGACAAGAATTTCCATAAGCTTCACAGCATCATCATCGCTCTCGCATACGTGTATGTGATTCACAACATTCTTTGGAATTTTATTCTGAGTCATAAAATCTCGAATATCCTTCAAAGTTACACCCTTGGACTTTGCGCTTCAGAATATTGCTCTCTCGATTAATTGGTTTTTCAACATTATGTGCTGTGATCCGCAAACCACACATAATGTGAAAGTCTTCAAGGGTGAAGGAAACATCATGGCCAAAAATTCTTGAAACTAATCGAGTCTCGATCATTCGTGAATATTCGAGAAAGACACAAACAATGAACCAACTTCATGCTGCATTTGAAATTCTCCATAGCCATAATGTATCGAAATGTACCATTATGAAGCTTATCCCGTTGTGTAAGAGTCAAGAAAGTTGCAATTAATTTCTTCAAATCGTGGTTCCCCTTCCAGTAACACTTAGAGTTAAACCAATCTCGAAACTTAAAATATCTTTGACCTGGTCTTGTAGGTGGAGGAACAGGGACATAAGGACTTGGGGGTATTACAGGTAGTCTAGGTGCTTTAGGTGCATTAGCTTCTTTGCGTACTTTAGCTGCATTAGGATCTTTAGGTGCCATCTGTTCAAAAAAAGTAAAACATACAAAAAATAACATTATGACATTATCAAAAAGATCAGTTAAAACTTCAATCTCTAAGAATGCTGAAGTTCGACAGTTACAAAACAAAACTTCAGCTCTAAAGCTGAAGTTCGCCAGTTACAAAAACAAAAACTTCAGCTCTAGAGCTGAACTTCGACAGTTACAAAAACAAAACCTTCAACTCTAGAGCTGAAGTTCACTAGTAACAAAACACAAAAACTTCAGCTCACCAGTTACAAAATACAAAACATTCAGCCCCATGCTGTAGTTTTTACAAAAAATAAAACACAAATTCAAATCCAAAAATAATGCCAAAACATGAAAAAAAAACTTCAGTTCCTATCTAAAGTATCATCACTTTAATAGTATCATCTATTTAACTCTCAATTTTTTTTTTAAAATTTGGACGTCTAATCACTGAAGAATTTATAGAATTTTCACCAACAACATAAAAACTCGTTCAAAAAACCTAAAACACAATCGTAAAAGTAAAACTAATGCACTTCTCAAATTAAACACTAAGAAACTATTTAATCATAAATACATGACTATCAAAACCAAAACCAGAAAGAAATCCAGAAAATCGTAAAATAAAACCCAGAAAATTAATGCAATGTACCTGTGATTAAATCGTAATGTGGGAACAACGACGAATAGCAGTTGAAAAATCAAAACAACGACGAAAATCCTTTGATTTCAGAAAAGAACAAATCAAAAAACACGAATAACGGGAGACAGAGACAGTAAAGGACTAGCGTATACTTGGAGAGAAAGTAGTCTTTTAATGAAGAAGGGCAAAATAGTCTTTTTAAAAGGCTTTTAACAAAAAAACGGGTATGAGTGCAAACAGAAAGACAAAGCAGCTACAGATTAAAAAGGAGCATCCAGATAGGGCGTCCCGTGCAATTTTTACCTTTAAACCGCTGATTTTATAATTCCAAGAAGTTAAGCATTGTAATTCAAAAAGTTTCTAACTTTATCTTTTAGCAAAATATAATGTTTATGAAAAGCTACGAGCTTGGTGGAGATATGCAGGGTTGGCAGAAACAGGCTGGGAGAAAGCTGAACCGATACTAACTTTAATTTCCCTTGAACCATGATTCTCCACTTTAATTTCCCCACAAAGTAATTCTCTCCTTTTAATCAGGTACAGTCGGCTAGTCGAGGGGTTGGGGTCTGGGTTTGGACACCACTGAAGTGATTTTAATTTTTATGTATGTAATTAAAGATTAGAGAAGTTTATCCTATCTCGCTTTAATTTTCTTCAGCTATTAAAGGTTTTACCCAGATGGAAGTTTAAGGGAAAAGTCTGTCAGTTTGCAGGAAATTGTAACGTTTACAACTGATACCACAAACAAGTGTCCAGTGCAAAGCGCTTTCCCATGCAAGATTTAAAATGCACCAGTAAGCCAATTATTTGATTTGCCTATTTGGCAAAACTTCTAAAATTGGCTTATTTTGCAAAAGATTTTTTTTTTTAGCAAAAATGCTTTTCAAAAAATACTTTTGGAGAAAATATATCAACAAGCAAGTTGTGAAATATCCTAAATCTCATAGTTTCCAGTTCTCCAGAGAAACCTTATACAAGGAAGCAGCATTATTCACCAATAATCCAAAAGAATCAGCTTACACGCCATAGAGCAATTAAAAAAAAAAAACAGAAACTATATGACAAGGCTTTGTAATTCCTACAAGCGTCTACTATTACTGAATTTAGTAAATAAACCAAACCTTTGCAATACTTTTGGCTAAAAAACACACTAGATTACACGGTTTAATTGGTTCTCAAAAGAATATCAATGTCTTTCAAAATGCAGAAGAGCCTCGGTTTGGAACTCATTGGAGAGGGCTTTTATTATTGAGATGAAAGGAGATACACAACAGACCGCACAAAAAATAGAGTATTGTCAAAGCTCGTACCAAGGCAATCACACAGACGAAAGTACAAAGCTCGTCCTTCCCATTGGCATCCCTTTTTATCAATTAGATGCATCGCGGCTGTAATACTGATCTAGGGTCTTTGCTGGGATACGATGAAGTAGCTCACGAGGGAAGATGCGAAGGAGTGTCCATGCTAAATCAAGTGACTGGAATATGTTGCGTGTGTCATAGGCTCCTTGAGCGACAAATTTCCGCTCAAATTTGTCAAGAAACTCCAAATACAGCTGTTTCATTTATAGGAAGACTATTAGTAATCTTGACTTGATGATAACCCCCGCCAAAACACAGGTAAACTAATTCAAATATTTTTCTCAGTCAAATTACCAAGTCCTCAGAAGAAAGTGCTTCTTCTCCGACAACAGCTTTCATTGCCTGGACGTCCTTTCCAATGGCATAATTTGCATACAGCTGATTTTTTTAAAAAGTTAATGCAAAAAGAAAAAGGAGAAAGAACACACACATTAAGCCATCAATTGCAAACAAAGTAAAAATGTATCAAGTCTGCCTGAAGAAATGAAAATGAAAGGGAACAGCAAAAAACATGCTTTCCGAAAGTTGATCTTACCTGGTTGGATACATCAGAATGATCCCTCCTAGTCATACCCTCACCAATGGCACTCTGAAAAAGTTTTCAAGGGTTAGTCGTCCTAATATCAATTAGTCAAAAGCATCTAGATGGACTGAAAACAAAAGGATCCGAATGCTCACCTTCATCAACCGAGACAGGGATGGAAGTACATTGATTGGTGGGTATATCTGTTACAGTTCAGACAATGAAAAAAAATGTTTTAGACATTTTTCTTCAAAAGTCCAATGCCTTTAAAAGAGTAAACACATTCAACCCATCCACAGTCATAAAAGCTTCAACAGTAGCTAATCACAAAAAGGCAACCTTCTGTTGCTGTGACACAGCCGAAATCAAGAAATACTCGACTCAGCAAGCAACAGAATGCTTACAGTGACTCAGGAGTCAAGACATCATAGATATTCCATGTGTGGAATACATGTTAAATGAAATTGTCCACAATTGAATTGTAATGTGACACAATTCCAAATATGCAAATAGAAATATTACAAACCAATGGAGTGTTTCGTGGATGTGTTTTGGACTAGTAATACTATAAAGTGGAACTTCCTTAATTTTCCAAGAATCCAAATATAGTTGAATGTGTTTGGTTTTACTTTTGCAGCATTCTTTTTAATTGGCAGATGATATGTTAAAACAGGATTCCTATGCTATATGTCATTCTATTAAACACATTTCCAGGCAGTATGTGCAAAACACATATAAAACATTTGCAAGATATTATATTTTGTTCAGATATAATGCAAGAATGAAACTGTTGGGTAAGTCCAAATATCTGATGAAGTTTATGGCACTAAGGCCATTCATGGAAAGGATAAGCAAAATCTGGTAAGTGGTAACTGTAGGGCTTCATCTAAGATAAAAAAAAAACTTGACACTATAGGGCCTTAGTATAATCATACAAGTACCATAAATCTTTTTATTATTATCATTTTCCCCAGAAGAAAAAATCATAATTGCTTTAGATCCTACTGGTCATTTAGTGAAATTCATCCCCAAGTCCAACCGGAAAGCAACCTAAATTTCAAGATAAATGGTGGCATGCAATTCATAAAGGTGTAAGGTGATGCATAAATGCATAATAGAAATATTATTTCTTATTAGTGCACAACTTACCACTAACATAATATCATAAAACAACCTAGACAGAAAAAGGAATTATGCAAAAGCTTATTTGAATAATATTCAGAAAGTTCATAGCAGAAAAAGCAGAAACAGTTTTCGCCTTCCAAGGTAACTGTAAGCTATAGGATGGAAGTCAGCCTGTTAAGTTGATTCAGGAAATGGAATTAGAATAGAAAAACTGAAAAGCTATCTTCCTTCAATCTATTTTCAGTGTATGCGGCATGATTTATGAAGTACGCAAACAACTTGAAATTATGATAAATGAGAAAGAATATCATGCAGTGACTCAACATCAAAAGAAAAAGGAATAACTCCTAGAATCACCAGAAAACGTTTGGAGGGTCTTTGTATAAGTTAGTATAGAATGAGGAGACCGAAAGAAGACATGACAATGGTTAAATTTCCCTCCCAAATGCTCACGCACAAAAAGGACAAGCAAATTTTGATGATGCTTTCTCTTCCTACTTGATTATCCAGTTTATCAAATAATCATTTCAGTTTATACGCTACCTGATTGAGATGATCTGGACTTAAAATGTGATTAGCATGAAATACCTCCCCATTGCCAGCAAGAGAAACGGATCGAGAACGCAAAGAATTGACAGTACCCCTTCTTTAGTTAAAAGAACCTAAAGTACCACTGCTTCAATTTGATTGGTTGCTCATTTATTACTTAGATCTCTTATGACATGAAGTATTTTGCCCCTTTGCTGGTGTGAATATGTACTATGTACTCAGTCCGAGAGTTCCATAATATACCTGCCGGTTATGAAGTTGTCGGTCAATATATATTTGTCCTTCAGTGATATAACCAGTAAGATCTGGAGTTGGGTGTGTAATATCTGTCCATACAACATAAGATAGAAATTGATCAATAAGAAGAAAAATCAAGCAGAAGCAGTGTAATATCCAAAATATATGGCTAGCTGTTTGTTACCATCATTAGGCATGGTCAGAATTGGAATCTGTGTGATAGATCCAGTCCGTCCCTCGATACGTCCAGCTCGTTCATAAATGGTTGCAAGATCAGTATACATATAACCGGGATATCCACGCCTTCCAGGCACTTCTTCTCGGGCAGCAGATACCTGTAATAGGATATGTAGTTATATGGTGCCAGTAGTCTTAAAGAAATCTTAGAATACTTGCAACATCACTTAACCCATGGGTATTGATTTTAAGATTTAATGATGATCAAATTAGGCCAAATCATAAGAATACAAAATAAAAAAGATGCAGATGCACTTATTGAAGAATACCTCACGAAGAGCATCAGCATATGAACTCATATCAGTTAGAATCACAAGAACATGCTTGCCACATTCATATGCTAAATATTCGGCAGTTGTAAGGGCAATCCTGGGAGTAATAATACGTTCAATTGTGGGATCGTTGGCCTGCAAGAAGTATGGCATAATAGATCAGATTGAGCTTCAGCTTAAAGAAGTGCAATCATTTTATTAACTGAAGCGGTGTAAATATCATTTATTGATCCATGTTAAAATTGCAAGAATTACCAGGTTTAAGAAAAGTGTCACTCTCTCCATGGATCCATTTTCCTCAAAATCACGTTTGAAAAATTGAGCTGTTTCCATGTTGACTCCCATAGCTGCAAAAACTATGGCAAAGTTGTCGTCTTCACCACCCTGTAGCATCAAGTAGAAAAGTAAGATTTATATCAATATACATACAATTGAATCGCCACGAATAAACGAAAATGGATGACGAAATGTGCCTGACCAGCTATTTGCTGGTGGCCTAAAAGAAGGAATAGACAATGAACCAACCCTCTGTACCTAATCCGCAAAAGGGTGAACTAAAGTCGGTTAGGACGAAAAAAGGAGGCTGTTTCAAGGATTATATGTTAATGAACTTCCTCAGAAGACCAAAGAAAAAAGAAAAAATAAATGCAGAAATCTATTTTGTTTCTGTCGTCTTCAATGCAGGCTACCATGTCAAATGGCAGTAGTAAGATTATTAAGATACTAGTCAAATCTCTTCTGATAATTTTTTATGTTTTAGATCAATTGTGAGTCTTATAGAATCTTAGGCCTCTCTTCTCGTTTCCCCATTGTAATTATCAGAAGGTTACACTATTAGTGTAACCATTTTCATATTCAATACAAACATATTACCTTTTCAAAAAAAAAAAAAAGATACTAGTCAAATCTCAAAACATGCTTTGATATCTTAGAGAGGCAGCCAAATGCTTAAGACCTTTTTAAGCAATGCAACAGAATTCCATATCAGCATTTTAGGCATTTGAAATATAATCATCACGCAATACTACTTACCTCAAGAAGATTTTCAGATTTCTCCAACCTCTTCACCAAACCAGCCTGACGACAGATCTGGGCTGCAATTTCATTATGGGGAAGACCGGCAGCAGAGAAAAGAGGGATTTTTTGTCCTCTAGCAATTGAATTCATGACATCAATTGTTGAAATTCCTGTTTGAATCATCTCTTCAGGATAGGTTCTCTCACTAGGGTTGATAGAACTCCCTAAGATTGGCATTAGCATAATATTAGTGGAGAATCACAAGAACATCCGAATTAGGTCATATTAGAGCTCAGCACTTGCCAGAAATATCTCTGTAAGCCTCGGGTAAAATTGGAGGACCATTGTCAATAGGCTTCCCTGAACCATTGAAGATACGTCCAAGCATATCTAGTGAGACCGGTGTTTTAAGCACCTGCAAACATATTACCGAGAGCGCTCTTAGACAACAGTACAAATGTTAAAACAAATGAAGCATAAAACAGCACATCATCTACCAGAAACATGACTAATAAACTAATAGTTTTTATTCATATAGAAGCCATCTCTGAGACTTTTTCTTTACATGCAAATAGAGAATGGTTACATGCTTAAATTCTCAAGTTTATTGATAAACTTCATATGAGCATTTCACGTGCTACATACAAGAATTAGGTTTTTTTTTTTAAAGATAAAAAAGGCAAAATGCAAGAGAAGATTGAAGGCTAAAGTAAGGGAGCAAACATGTATTAAATTACTAAGTCATACCATGAAAGTCTGGGAGAGAGTGGTAGAAATGAGAGTGCGAAGGACGGTGTCTATTTCAGACAACCAGTTCGGGTTCATGCCGGGGCGATCTACCACAGAAGCTATCCACCTTATTAGGAGGATGGTGGAACAATACAGGGATAAGAAGAAGGATCTCCACATGGTGTTTATCGATCTAGAGAAAGCGTACGACAGGGTTCCTAGGGAGGTCTTATGGAGATGCTTAGAGGCTAAAGGGGTCCCGGTTGCCTACATTAGGGCGATTAAGGACATGTATGATGGAGCTAAGACTCGGGTTAGGACAGCAGGAGGCGATTCAGATTATTTTCCGGTTATTACGGGGTTGCACCAAGGGTCTGCGTTCAGCCCTTTCCTATTTGCCCTGGTGATGGATGCTATAACGCATCATATTCAGGGGGAGGTGCCATGGTGCATGCTATTTGCTGATGACATAGTCCTAATCGACGAGACACGACGCGGCGTCAGCGAGAGGTTAGAGGTTTGGAGACATACCCTTGAGTCCAAAGGTTTCAGGTTGAGCAGGACGAAGACGGAATACCTTGAGTGCAAATTTGGGGCAGAGCCGACGGAAGCGGGAGTGGAAGTGAGGCTTGATTCTCAAGTCATCCCTAAGAGGGGTAGTTTCAAGTACCTGGGGTCGTTTATTCAGGGGTCCGGGGAGATCGACGAGGATGTCACACACCGTATAGGGGTGGGGTGGATGAAATGGAGGTTAGCGACGGGAGTCCTGTGTGACAAGAAAGTGCCACTGTTACTGAAAGGTAAATTTTATAGGGCAGTGGTTAGGCCTGCTATGTTGTATGGGACCGAGTGTTGGCCGGTGAAGATCTCACACATCCAGAGGATGAAAGTTGCAGAGATGAGGATGTTGAGGTGGATGTGCGGGCATACAAGGAAGGATAAGATTAGAAATGAAGATATTCGAGAGAAGGTGGGTGTGGCCCCCATGGAGGACAAGATGCGGGAAGCAAGACTCAGATGGTTCGGGCACATTCAGAGGAGGAACACTGATGCACCGGTGAGAAGGTGTGAACGACTGGCGGTGGTGGGTACGAGGAGAGGTAGAGGGAGACCTAAGAAGTATTGGGGAGAGGTGATCAGGCAGGATATGGCGCGACTTAGGGTTACTGAGGACATGGCCCTAAACAGGGAATTGTGGAGATCGAGCATTAAGGTTGTAGGTTAGGGGAAATTGTGATGTCTTTTTTACAGCGCACTAGAGTGAGACTAGCCAGTTAGGAATTAGTCTTAGGATGCTATTGATCAACTACTGATGATGGGCTTTATCTTCTGTGTATTAATACCTTACATATTCTCGTATTTCCTATATCTCTTATATTGCTGTTACTTTGTTTTTTATGGTATTTATGTTATGTTATGGATTTTATGGTGTTTTATTATGAGTCTATTGATAGTACTAATATAGTGTCTCTTGTTGCCTCTTTGAGTCGAGGGGCTCCTGGAAACAGGCTCTCTGCCCCTCGGGGTAGAGGTAAGGTCTGCGTACATATTACCCTCCCCAGACCCCACTTGTGGGATTACACTGGGTTGTTGTTGTTGTTGTTGTTGGTTTATCTATGGATTACGCAAGCAATTCATGGAACTTAGGTACCAGTGATATACGTTTTTGGGTTCTATGCAACAAAGTTAGAGCAAATATGAGCTACACTATACCTCCCCGGTAAACTGCACAGTTGTGTATTTGTTGTCAATTCCAGATGTTCCTTCAAAAACCTGGTTAGAAAAAGGGAAAATAACCATCCCATAAGCAGATTGAATTACGGAAAAATTGGTGAATATTAAAAGTTAAAGTAGATGATACATATTTGAAAATTCCAAACAATTATATCATGCAAAGAGTGATGCCAAAGGATAACCTACCTGAACAACAGCTTTTTCCCCATCAACTTCCAGAACTTGTCCACGTCTTGTTGTTCCATCTCCCAAACGAATGTTAACAATCTCCTGGTACTTGGGTCCCTGACAAGAGATTATATACACACACATTATTCTAAAGCATTAACATAAACAAGCAACAATAAACAACATCAAATTTAAGAAAATAATAAAAATGTATTGCAAAGTGTACAAGGATTACCTTAACTTTGTCGAGAATAACAAGTGGTCCAGCAACACCTGAGACAGTTCTATATTCTGCAATTGTACACAGTATTGGAAGTCAGCAGTTTTTATCTTAAACAAATGACAAGTTGAATAAGTTTTTTCTTTCTTTTTTTTGAATAAGAATGACAAGTTTAGCAAGTTTTGAGTTTGGATTGAGTAGAAACTACCAAAAAGCCAGAAAAGATGTGGAGTTATATGTGATGATCCACAAGATTGCCATGTTACTGAAAATGGATATGACAATGGATATATTGAATCCTGAAACCTCAAAAAGTAGGAATATCCTCCTTGTAGTGTATAGACAGAAGGTACAGCAAAATTTTGATATATTTACTTCAGTTGCTGCGCGGATAAAACCAAACAACATATTCTCAAGAGTTATTAAGTATACCCATCAAATCCTAATACCTACTGAAACTATAAGGGAAAAAAGATCTACTGCCATCAGCGTTTCAACTGCTGATACGTGTTCATGCCCAATCATCGGCAGAAGGCATCAGACAGGCTTTGAAAACAGTTCTCTGCCACCTGGGGAACACTCTATTCTTAAATCTACAAACTAAATAGGACCACAAGTGAGACATTCATCTCGGTAGTCCTAGTTCAATATAGCATGTGTAACTCAGCTCTAGTTATAATTGAAGATCATTGCAATCATAATGAACCCGCACCACATATTTTCATTTAGAATCCCTATTCATCAATTCACTATTCCTAGAATTCTTTGATTCATTTGAAAAAGTGCTAACACAGGTTTAAGGGCTCATTTCCAAGGCCTGTTACTTAAGCAAAAAACTACCACATCTGCATACCATAAGTGGAACATGACTTTACGCCTCTAACAAACAGAAGGCGAGCGAAGAAGAAGAAAACGATATAAACATGACTTTACGCCTCTAACAAACAGAAGGCGAGCGAAGAAGAAGAAAACGATATAAACATACCCATTCCAACCTCCAGGGTTCCCTCCTCCATGTCAATATTGTTGTTTTCCGCACCCATATTTTAACCTGAAAATTAACAAACAAAGAAAATGAAGCAACATCATATGCCCGCCCCGCAAGTGCTGATAAATCACTTTACAATTGATCATCAGATCACGTCTCATTACATAAACAAGAAAGCATCAAAATGCCAAGCTGGGCAGCAGAGACGGATACAAAAAAACTTTAAATCAGCAGCAGATGCTAAATATAATTATTACCACACTCACTATTTAGTATAGATAAATTTTCAACTATACATAAAGTGCGAGCCAAAGGCCTAAAACGCTAGGGCAGTAACAAACAGAGATATCAACAGTAATAGAACAGAGCAATTAGGAGATATATACAAATGAAACTATTATGAGTAAAGTCAAAGGCAGTGGATTGTATAGAGATGTGTGGCTTGAGATCGAAGGGTTGTAAATTGCGTTAGCTAAATGGAAAGGTGAAAAATCGAAGATTGGAGAATGGATCTGTAAGAAAAAGGTATGTACCTTTTCTGCTTCTGAATCCAAGACAGAGCCAAGAGAAATAGAGGAGAGAGATAGAGGTGGACCGTAGAGAAATGGAACTGAGATCTGATGGTGGAGATAAATAATTAATACTACTCCAGCATGTAAATGAAATGAGATCATGATAAGACGGAGGTGGTTTTGTTATGTTATTACAGTAATAACATTTACTGGTTTTGTTTTGTTAAAATTGGAAATTAAAGTAATATTCCCAATTGGTGACATTTTCTCATTTACTCCCTCCTTTTTGTATCTTATTCGATTGGATATGAATTTTAAAAATATAATAATTGTTTAGAATCTTAATATCTTAAGTTAAAATATTTAAAAAATTATAGTCTTAAACATGTCATATTATTTCTATAACGGAATATCATTGAAAGTAAAACTAAAATATTAAAATTAAAATCAAAAGCTTGTTAAATATGTGATAGTCCTTTTAACATATTAAAAGGTAAAGAAAAGTACAAAAGTGATAATTGTCATTTCTTAGTTTTTGTATAAAAATGTGATATTCTTTTTAACATATTAAAATGTGATATTTTTTCATCTTAACTAATGTTCTTAAATATGTATTTACCGAAAAACTTTACACAAAAGTGGTAATTTTCAATATATTTGTAAGTTAATTAAATTAACTCTTCATAAATACAACATTCAAACAATTGACAAGGATGTAATACAAGGAAAAACAAAAAAAGACAAGGACATTTGTAGTTATCCACCGGTAAAACCATGGAAGTGAACTGCTCGTAGACAAGTTTAATTTCGCCGTTGGTACACCTGCGGCCACATGACTCTTGCCTCAGGCCCCCTACCAATTGATTGCTTAGTTGTGTGGAACCCATAGTGTGATGCACACTGATATTGAATATACGTGGGGGGGATGGAAAAATGTTCCGGACTCCAACTTTTGTTTAGTTCTCATTTAAACATCACGTGTTCTTTAATACCTGCAGTTGCTGATGTTGCAAAGAGCGTCAATACACTCTCTTTTAGGTGCGCAGGAAGAAAGAAAAATCGATAAATCAGCTTTCAAGTGAAATATTTTTCAAATATTAATTACCACATAATCGAATATAATATTTTTTTGTTCAAATTATATTTTTCATTATTTCTTCTTAATATACATTGCATATTTGATCTCAATCGTATATTTTTAGATACAATAAATATATGTTTCAATTATGTATTTCTTTTCTTTTTATTTTTTGGCCCAAATCTACAAAAATTAGTTGAAACTTCATTTACTCTAGCCCCCCCCCAAAAAAAAAGATTTAGCGAAAGTAATAAAGTTCAAAACCAGTATTTTCTACACAAAAAAGATTCTGTGTACTTCTATTTTTATTTTCAAGCAATGACTATTTATTTAAACTATGCATTTTTCTTTTTGACTCAAATTCGAAAATATTTGGTCGGAATTTTACTATTTTTAGCTAAAATATTTTGTTAGCCAATATATGGAGTTCCAACAATGTATTTTTTGGATGCAATGATAATATATTTTAACTGTGTATTCCTTCTTTTTCTGATCAAAAATGTAAAAGTAACTTGATTAAACTATTATTATTTTTTGCCAAATAAAAAATTATAGTCAAAATAATGTTGTTTCAATTTTATTTTATTTTTACAGATTTTGGCACAAATTTATTTTTTAAATAGTTAGTGGATCGGACTTAAAAAGATAGAAATATATAGTTTATTGTAAAAATGCCACATAGACAAAAAATTTCATGTGGTAGCGCGTGTGTCACACTCTCATGGATTGTCAATGTCCAAAGGGGTCCAGGCTATGAAATTACCAAGTTCATAAGGTATTATAGATCATGTGAAGTTTAAGGAGGAACTAAACAAAATGAAGGTCCCGACCTATTCTCCCAAAAAAAAAAAAGAAAGGAAAGACAGAGGGGAAGAAAATCTAATAATGAATGGCTTGTTCAATTCTCATTGTCTTGTTCCCCTTTCCTTTGTCCTCTTCAATCGTCCAATGTATTAAAGGAGATTTAGAAAAAATGGAGTCAATTTGGACGATCAAGCATCTAATTCTTACATACATGGTAATATTCCTCTGATCACAAAGTTTGATTCGGGGCATAAGAGAGATTAAGGCCTTATTTATATCACTTAATGTAGATCTGAATATTAATCATTCAGATCTTAGACATTAAGTGTGTTTATTTTTAAAGTCTGAATTTTAATTATTCAGATCTTAATCATTAAGTGTTTTATTTTTTTTACTTCACAGCCACTTATTGGGTCTGAATAGATCTGTATGATTAAGATCTATAACAGAGACTTAATTTCATTAAGATGCTATCATATATTCATTATTAACTGTCGCCACCGCCTACCATTATCAACTACCACCATGCCACCACCACCACTGCCACCATGCCACCATCATCCTTAATCATAGCTGCCACCATTATCGACCATCACCACCCACTATCTCCATCACTCTGACCACCATAATCATTCTCACCTACAATTAACACTCATCCACCTTAACTAGCACAACTGACCACCCCATCACCATCAACAACCACAGCCGGCACTACCCATCATTATGACCTACCACCACCAACCCACCACCTTCATCAGTCACAAGTACTACCACCATCCGCCAATATTAACTATCACCACCCGCCACCACCATCCTCAATCATAATCGCCACCACTACCAATCCCTACTAGCTACTAGCATGAACCACCATCATCAACCAAAGCTACCACCAACCACCACCTCTAGTCGGCATTCACCCGTTAGCCATCACTATCAACAACTATCGTATTTTAAAAAACTATATATTTTATTGATAGAATTTTAGATTAGTTAGTATTTCATTGTCACGACCCGGATTTTTCACCTTTGGGAGTCGTGATGGTGCCTACTAATGAAAGCTAGGCAAGCCAATTAGTCGAATTATTAAACCATTTTCATTTATAATCTCTTAGAAATTCTAAAACAACATAACAAAAGCAGCAGAAATAATATTAATAAAAACAGTGCGGAAGACAGAAACTTAATAGTTTAGATTAATACAACTGCGGAAGTCTAAGTACAACTTTACCTAGAATTTGGTGTCACAATTTCACAGACTATCTAAGAGTACTACAAATAAGGGTCTGAAAGATAAATACAAGATATTCCAGAATTACATAGAAGAAAAAGTATAGAAAGATAGAAGGAGACGCTAGGGCCTGCGGACAACCTCAGGTCGCCTGAATGGACTGAAGACAGCACCCTCACTGCGGTCCAAAAGCTGCAACTCCGGGATTTGCACACAGTGCAGAGTGTAGTATCAGCACAACCGACCCCATGTGCTGGTAAGTGCCTAGCCTAAGCTCGACGAAGTAGTGACAAGGCTAGGACCAGACTACAAAATAAACCTGTGCAGTTAAATCATATACGACGGAAAATAAAAGTAGAAATGTACAGTTAAGGATAGGAGGGGGAAATATACTGCGGGGAACATCAAGTAATAGCAGAAGAACAACAGATAAATATAAGGATCACCAAAGTTCAATTACCAATAAGAATCAGAAATAAAAGACAAATGCACGGCATCACCCTTCGTGCTTTTACTCTCGTCCTCACCAATAAAATCAATATAATCGGCACAGAGTTGTACATTGTGCGGCACGACATCACCCTTCATGCTTTTACCTCATTGGCACGACATCATCCTTCATGCATTAACACTCTCAAAATCATACACGGCATTACCCTTCGTGCTTTAGACTCTCTCACAAATATCATGCATAACATCACCCTTCGTGCTTTAACACTCTTCCTTACCCAAACAACAATCACAAAGCAATAAGGGCAAGGAAATCAATAAAATTACAATAAAATCCCGGCAAGGGAACAATAGCACCATAACAATATCCCGGCAAGGGAAAGCAATATCATGAATAATAACGTCCCGGCAAGGGAAATAATATCAAAGCAATAACATCCCGGCAAGGGAGATAATATCATAAACCTCTTCTCCTTCTCACATTTACTTCACAACTCAATTCTCAACTTGAGCCAATACTCTACAATATTCAATTACTCAATTCTCAACTTGAGCCAACGCTCCACAATGTTCAATTACAAAAAATGCTTTCACAAGTCTTGTTCATCAATAGAAATTATTATATAAAGCATGAACAATAGGAAACAGAGTCATATTAATCATAGTATAAGACTTACGGGCATGCTTGACACTAACGTATAGATACTCGTCACCATGCCTATACGTCGTACTCAACAATTAACACATAGCAAATAAGATACGATTTCTAACCCCTCAAGCTAAGGTTAGACCAAACACTTACCTCGATGCCACGAACACAATTCAAGCCTCAACTACCGCTTTACCTCTTGTTTCCACCACCAATTCGCTTGTATCTAGCCACAATTTATTTATCAATATCAATAAATGCTAAATGAATCAATTCTAATGCAAGAAAATAGGTTTTCCAATAATTTCCCCAAAAAGACAAAAATCAACCCCGGTATTGCTTGGTCCAAACCCGAAATTCAGACCAAAACCCGATTACCCATTCACCCCCGAGCCCGGATATATAATTGGTTTTGGAATCCGGCCTTAATTTGAGATCTAAATCCCTAAATTTTAGTATTCTTAGGTTTTTGTCACGCTCCAACCTCGGGAGGCGCGATCGGCGCTCAATCGAGTGAACTCAACTGAGCAAGCCTTATCAAACACTTTCTACCCAACTCAATATGATTAAGGAAACTATGCTTTCGTTTATTTAGACAATAGGAAAGGTTGTACATTCAACATTGATAGTTCATTTTATATCACAACCTTAAACCGTAGTTAAGTTTCCAAGGTTCCATCCAATTACAATCTAGAAAAACAAGAGTTTAGATTTATAACATAGTTCATAGACCTATCCAACACTCGTACATAACCCACACAAATGTCTACGGAGCCTCTAAGGATACAAAAGACAAGTATGACAACGCCGGCAACAAGGCCCCGGCTATACCTCAAAAGTGGAAATCTACAACAAAGGATGTGCAATATAACCCCTTGAAGGAAAAAGGGGCTCACCAAGACTATGAGAGGAGGATACTCCGCTACGCGCGATCGGCACTGTCCACTATAGAGCCACCTACATTCATTTAAAAATGTAGCGCCCCCGGCAAAAAGGGGCGTTAGTACCATGGAATAGTACTAGTATGTATAACTAAACACCGTCTTATTAGAAAGAACTATTATACAAGAACAAGAAAATCACATGAGACAATCAAAGCTTTAACCGAACACCACATAATCAAATAAAGAATCATACCACTTTCACATGATTTCCATAACTTTAGTTTGGGGAATTTCATATGTTCATCATTGTTCACAATACCACTACTGTCTTGTGCGGAGTCCGATTACGACCTGATCGGCTAGGTTGCCTCATTTGAGACATATACCTCAATCACCATCTCATTTTCATTTTCCGAAATTCAATATCAGCACATTACCACCATGTGTGTAGCATGGTGTCCGATCACGACCCGATCAGCTAGGCCGCCTTACCTAGGCGTTGTTCCTTTCTCATTAATCATCTCATTTGAATCTTTGTTTCACATATATCATGTCAAGTCATTGGCACTTAGGGCCAAAATTTTCACATCATGTCCACTTTCAATACCAATATTGCAATTTAGGATAATAGGCACAAACAAGAGCAAATCAAGTGTAAACATAGACAAGATTTCACATAGTTGGCATGACAATCTCAGTTTAAATCCTAACATTGAGGTCTAGGCATTCCAACACATGGTTTATATTTTTCACACATCTTTAAATTAGCAAGAATAGTATATTAGGAATATTGAGGCACCCTTATCACGTATATACAGTTGCAACACCAATTCATGTGAAATAACAATCAATTCATCAATCCAATTTCAGTCTTACCACATTTGCATATACACCAACGGAGCTCAATTTCTAATAAGAGGGGGTTATAGCCATACATACCTCAATAGAGCTTTCTTTAAATTCTTACAAAATTCCGGGACCATTAGCAACTTCAATCTATTTTATAAAAAATACCAATCGAACCAAGAATTAGAGACATGATTAAGATTCTAGCTCATTTGAGCACATTATCAAGCACTAGGTGTGCAGTGTGATTATAGGACCCCCTGTTGTGAGAGATTTCTACCATTTTACACCCCAATTGCTATCTTTTTAGTTCACAACCTCCCCATACCCTATTAACTTTTATGCATGCAAGAAAATCCATTCTTATACCCATGAACCCCCAAGATAATTACTCATTCTAATGTGAATTTCGAAACCAGAGATTAGGGCTCAGGTTCTTACCTCTTGGGGTGAAAGCCTAGCAAATTTTGCTTGAAATTCTTCAAAGATTTGGCAAGTTTTGAGAGTTATTTTCTCCCTCTAGAGCTCCCTCTCTCATTCTATTTGCAGTAAAAATAACACAAAAGAGGTATAATGGGTGTTTTTAATGGGATGGGGTCGGGTTTTAAAAGTTAGAAAATAGGAGCCCCGACGAAATCTGCGATCGCATAATGGACATGCGGCCCGCAAAAGGGACCGCGAAAATGGCCCCAAAAACCTAAACAAATTGTCTGGGTATGCGACAAAAATGCGGTCTGCATACCTGTTCTGCGGTCGTATAATGCACCGCAGAACTGCTTCTCACAAAAATTCCAAGGGGATTATGCGATAACTATGCGGCCTGCATATTGATTATGCAATCACATAATTAACTGAATAGTTGACCTCAAATTAACCATCAAATTGTTTGACTCTGCGGCGATTATGCGGTCCGCATAGCTATCATGCGATCGCATAATGGCCTGCAAAAACACACTTTTTTGGAAAGCATTATTCCTTAACTTTTAATGCGCAGATCAATCCAAAGGGTCCGAACAATTTTACGAATTTCTAACACATGATCCTAACTTGGCACAACGAGATTTTGGGGTTTTGAGTAGAAATTTTCACGGGGCCTTACAGTTTTTACCCAAAATTCCCAATTCCACCATGAAAACCCTAGATTCTAGGATTAAATCTTGTAAAAAGAAGTTAAGGAGTGAAAGAAATAAGTTAAAAATCACTTACTAGTGTTTTGGGGAAGAAAGAGCGTTTGAAAAATCGCCGCTTATGTTCCAGGGTTTTGAAAATTGAAAAATAACTAAAGAGTCCCGTTTATATACCCCTCTCAGACCCTCACCGCGGACCGTATAAAAAATGACTGCGGCCGCGGAGCTCCACCGCAGACCGCAAGAAATCGAGCGCGGCCGCGAAGACCCGGCCTTGCCCACTGCGGACCGCATAAATACCATCGCGGTCGTGATGACCCCACCGCGGCCATGAAGGTTCCACCGCAGACCGCGAGATCTAGCTTCAAAGACCTGCAACTTCTCTGGATCTGCAACTTTTTTTTCTAAGTGTAAAAACATCCCGAAACCTATCCGAAACTCACCCGAGCCCTTGGGGCCCCAAACCAAATATGCATACTAACTCAAAAACATCATATGTACTTACTCGTGCGATTAAATCGCCCAATTAACACCTTTAATGACAAATTTAGCAGTAAAATCTCAGAAAGATCTCATGAACTCTTTAATTCCACTTTTAACAACCTAGAGTCCGATTCACGTCATATCAAGTCCGTTTCTTACCAAATTTTACGGGCTCAACTTAAATACCATATAAGACCTATACGGGCTCCAGAACCAAAATACGAGCCCGATACCATCAAATTCCAATACATTCAAATTTCCAAAAACTCTTAAAATTTCAGAAAATAATTTTCTTTAAAAATTCATTTCTCGGGCTTGGGACCTCGGAATTCGATTTCGAGCATACACCCAAGTCCCATATTTTCCTACGGACCCTTCCGGGACCGTCAAATCATGGGTTCGGGTCCGTTTACCCAAAATGTTGACCGAAGTCAACTTAAATTCATTTTAAAAGCAAAATTTATCATTTTCACAGATTTTTATTTACATAACAGCTTTCCGGATACACACCCGGATTGCGCACACGAATTGAGGTGAGACAAAAAGGGAGGTTTTTAGGCCTCGGGACACTGAATTTACTTGCAACACAAGTGATGACCTTTTGGGTCATCACATTCTCCACCTCTAAAACAATCGTTCATCCTCGAACGGACATAAGAAGGAAGTACTTGAGTCGGAGAAAAGATGAGGATATCGGCTCCACATATCGTACTCGGACTCTCGGGTCGCTGCCTCAATAGGCTAACCTCTCCACTGCCAGAAGGAAAGCTCTTTGATCTCAACTGACGAACATGCCGGTCTAGAATAACTACCGACTCCTCCTCATAGTACAAGTCCTTATCCAACTGGACAGTGTTGAAATCTAACACGTGGGATGGATCGTCGTGATACTTCCGAAGCATGGACACGTGAAACACTGGATGCACGGCTAATAAGCTCAGTGGCAACACAAGTCTGTAAGCCACCTCTCCTACTCGATCAAGAATCTCAAACGGGCCAATGAATCTAAGGCTAAGCTTGCCCCTCTTCCCAAATCTCATCACACCCTTCATAGGCGACACCCGAAGCAACCCCGCTCGCCGACCATGAATGCCACATCACGAACCTTGCGGTCGGCATAACTCTTTTGCCTGGACTAAGCTGTACGAAACCTATCCTGAATGATCCTGACCTTATCTAGGTTATCCTATACTAGATCCGTACCCAACAACCAAGCCTCTCCCGGCTCAAACCATCCAACCGGCGACCGACACCGCCTACCATATAAAGCCTCATAAGGAGCCATCTGGATACTCGACTGGTAGTTGTTGTTGTAGGCAAACTCCGCTAAAGGCATGAACTGATCCCACGAGCCTCCAAAGTCAATGACACAAGCTCGGAGCATATCCTCCAAAATCTGAATAGTACGCTCGGACTACCCGTCCATTTGAGGATGAAATGCGGTGCTCAACTCGACCCATATGCCCAACTCACGCTGAACTACTCTCCAGAAATGTAAGGTAAACTGCGTACCTCGATCAAAAATGATAGACACGGGAACACCATGAAGATGAAAAATCTCCCAGATATAGATCTCAGCTAACCTCTCAAAAGAATAGGAGACTGACACAGGAATGAAATGTGTTGACTTGGTCAACCTATCAACAATAACCCATACTGCATCGAACTTCCTCTAAGTCCGTGGGAGTCCAACAACGAAGTCCATAGTGATATACTCCCACTTCCACTCAGGAATCTCAATCTTCTGGAACAAACCACCAGGTCTCTGATGCTCGTACTTTACATGCTGACAATTCAAACACCGAGCCACATATGCAACAATATCCTTCTTCATCCTCCTCCACCAATAATGTTGCCGCAAATCCTGATACATCTTAGCAGCGCCTGCATGAATAGAGTACCGGGAGTTATAAGCCTCATATGAAATCAACTCTCGAAGCCCATCCACATTAGGCACACAAACTCAACCCTACAACCTCAAAACTCTATCATTTCCTAATGTAACCTGCTTGTCACCACCATGCTGCACCATATCCCTAAGGACACACAAATGAGGATTATCATACTGTCGATCTTGGATACGCTCTAATAGAGAAGAACGAGCGACTGTGAAAGCTAACACACGGTTGGGCTAAAAAATATCCAACCTCACGAACTGATTGACCAAAGCTTGAACATCCAAAGCAAGCGGTCTCTCACCGACCGGAATATATGCCAGACTGCCCATACTGGCTGACTTCCTACTCAAAACATCGGCCACCACATTGGCCTTCCCCAGATGATATAAGATGGTGATATCATAGTCTTTCAATAACTCAACCATCTTCTCTGCCTCAAATTTAGCTCCGTCTGCTTGAACAGATACTGCAGACTCTTGTGATCCGTGAACACCTCACATGACACGCCATACAGATAATGCCTCCAAATCTTTAACGCGTGAACAATGGTTGCTAACTCCAAATCATGAACCAAATAGTTCTTCGCATGAATCTTCAACTACCGCGAAACATAAGTAATGACCTTGCCATCCTGCATCAACACCGCACCCAGTCCAATACGAGATGCATCGCAATAAACTGTATATGGCCCTGACCCTGTGGGCAAAACCAACACTGGAGCCGTAGTCAAAGCTGTCTTGAGCTTCTGAAAGCTCGCCTCACACTCGTCCGACCACCTGAACTGGGCACCTTTCTGGGTCAACTTGGTCATCAGGGCTGCAATAGATGAAAATCCCTCCACAAACCGATGATAATAGCCTACCAAACCCAAGAAACTCCGGATCTCTATAGCTGATGTGGGTCTAGCCTAGTTCTTGACTGCCTCTATCTTTTTTGGATCCACCTGAATACCCTCTGCTGAAACAACGTGACCCAACAATGCAACTAAACTCAACCAGAACTCACACATCGAAAACTTTGCATACAACTGACTATCTCTGAAAGTCTGAAGAACAACTCTCAGATGCTCCTCATGCTCCTCCCGGCTGCGAGAATAGATCAAAATATCATCAATGAAGACTATCACGAACGAATCCAAGTAAGGTCTGAACACTCAATTCATCAAATCCATAAAAGCTGCTGGGGCATTTGTCAACCCGAATGACATCACCAAGAACTCATAATACTCGTACCGAGTGCAGAAAGTTGTCTTAGGAACATCAGATTCTCTAATCCTCAACTAATGGTATCCTGCTCTCAAATAAATCTTCGAAAATACCTTGGCACCCTAAAGTTGATCAAACAAATCATCAATCCTCGGCAAAGGATAATTATTCTTGATTGTAACCTTTTTCAACTACCGGTAATCTATACACATCCTCATCGATCCGTCCTTCTTCTTAACAAACAACATCAGCGCACCCCAAGGCGAGACACTAGGTCTAATGAAGCCTTTATTAAGCAAGTCTTGCAATTGCTCCTTCAACTCTTTCAACTCAGGTAGGGCCATATGATATAGTGAAATAGAAATAGGCTGAGTGCCCGGAGCCAAATCAATATCCCTGTCGGGTGGCATACCTGGCAGGTTTGAAGGAAATACATTAGGAAACTCACGTACCACATGCATAGAATCCATAGAGGGAACCTCAATACTAGAATCACGTACATATTCCAAATAGGCCAAACACCCCTTCTCAACCATTCGCCGAGCCTTCATATATGAGATAATGCTACGGGTAGAATGACCAGGAGTCCCTCTCCACTCTAAACGAGGCAACCCCGGCAAGGCTAAGGTCATAGTCTTGGCATGACAATCCAAGATAACATGGTAAGGTGATAACCAGTCCATCCATAATATGACATCAAAATCAACCATGTCCAACAGTAACAAATCTACTCGAGTCTCAAGACCCCTAATCACAACTATATATGAACGATGGACACGATATACCATAATAGAATCACCCATCGGTGTAGACACATATATAAGAGCACTCAAAGAATCATTAGGCATGACCAGATACGGTGCAAAATAAGATGACACATAGGAGTATGTAGATCCCGGATCAAATAAAACTGAAGCATCTCTACTACAAACCAGAACAATACCTATGATAACTGCATCGGAAGCCTCAGCCTCAAGCCTGGTTGCAAGAGCATAACATCGGGCCTGGGCCCCACCACTCTAAACTATATCTCTAGGACGACCTGCTACTAGCTGGCCTCCACCTCTAGCGGCCTGACCTCCACCTCTAATACCTCTACCTCCACCTTTAGCCGGCTGAGCGAGCGGTGGAACACTCGGTGCCTGAACCATGGCACGGGAACCCTGATGCTGAGAGTTGCTCGGTGCTCAAGGGCAAAATCTAGCAATATGCCCCGTACCGCCACATGTATAACAAGCCCTCAGCTGCTGAGATTGCTGACCTTGAAGGCTTGAATAACTACCCTGAAAACTCTGGAGCAGAGGTGCACTAATAGGAGCTGGTGGTGTACTGTAGGGCAACTAATCGAAATACTGAATATGAGAACCACGACCACCTGGAACACAGTGCGAAGCCTGAAGTGCTGAATGAAACGGCCTGGAAGAATGGCCCCTACCAAAAGAATCTCTGCCTCCAGATGAGGCACCACTGAACCTGCCCGAATGGCGAGGTCTCTTGTCAAACCCTTGACCACTCCCCTGCGATAGAACGATTTCAACTCTCCTGGCCATATTGGCCGCCTCTTGTAAAGAAATTTCGCTCCCCGTCTCCTTAGCCATCTGCAATCGAATAGGCTGAATGAGTCCCTCAATGAACCTCCTCACTCTATCTCTCTCTCTCTCAATGGGAAGTATAAGAATAACATCACATTCCAAGTCAATAAATTTGCTCTCGTACTGAGTAACAGTCATAGAACTCTACTGGAGACACTTAAACTGCCACCGATAGTTCTCCTTCTGAGTGATGGGAAGAAACTTCTCCAAAAATAGTTGAGAAAATTGATCCCAAGTCAAAGCTGGTGACCCAACTAGTCTAGCCAAACAATAATCTCTCCACCAAGTCTTGGCGGATCCAGACAACCGAAAAGTAGCAAAGTTGACCCCATTGGTCTCCACTATCCCCATGTTCCGAAGAACCTCATGACAGTTGTCTAAATAATCCTGGGGATCCTTAGAAGATGCACTGCTGAAAGTGGTAGTGAAGAGCTTGGTAAACCTGTCCAATCTCCACAAGGCATCAGTAGACATAGCTACTCCATCATCGATCTGAGCTACCATACCCGGCTGAACTACTCCAACTGGCTGAGCTACTGGAGTCTGAAACTGGTGAGCCATCTGCTCCGGAGTGCGGGTAGCAGGAGTCTGGGATCCTCTTCCAACCTGAGAGACGGCTGGTGCTACATGAAACAAGCCTGCCCGGGTGACGCTCTCCATAAGGCCCACTAGACAGACCGGAGCATCTTGGAATACTGAGGTAGCAATGAACCATTCTAGGACCTGAGTTGGGCCCACCGGAACTGCCTGGGCCGGAACCTCATCATCAAACTCAACCTGAGGCTCCGCCGCTGGTGTTGCTGCAATGGGCTAAGCTCTGCCCCTGCCTCTAGCACGACCTCGCCCTCTGCCCTTCGTGAGAGCTGCTGATGGGGGCTCAGGCTGCTGATCAGAGGATGAGGAAACGCGTGTTCTCGCCATATGCGAAAGAACAGAGTAGAAATTTAATTAGCTTTGAGAAACCAAACCGCACGATAAGAAAGAATAGATGTAAAGTTTTTCCTAACTCTGTAGCCTCTGGGGGATAAATACAGACGTCTCCGTATCGATCCCTCAGACTCTACTAAGCTTGTCCGTGAATTGTAAGATCTAAGTAACCTAGAGCTCTGATACCAACTTGTCACGACCCGGATTTCCCACCCTCAGGAGTCGTGATGGCGCCTACTAGTGAAAGCTGGGCAAGCCAATTAGTCCAATTATTAAAACATTGTCATTTATAATCTCTTAGAAATTCCAAAACAACATAACAAAAGCAGCAAAAATAATATTAATAAAAACAGTACGGAAGACGAAAACATAATAGTTTAGATTAATACAACTGCGGAAGTCTAAGTACAACTCTACCCAGAATTTGGTGTCACGATTTCACAGACTATCTAAGATTACTAAAAATAAGGGTCCTAAAGATAAATACAAGCTGTTCCAGAATTACATAGAAGAAACAATATAGAAAGATAGAAGGAGACGCTAGGGCCTGCGGATGCCTGCAGGACTACCTCGGGTCGCCTGAATGGACTGAAGATAGCACCCTCACTGCGGTCCAAAAGCTGCAACTCCGGGATCTGCACATAGTGCAGAGTGTAGTATCAGCACAACCAACCCTATGTGCTGGTAAGTGCCTATCCTAACCTCAGCGAAGTAGTGACGAGGCTAGGACAAGACTACCAAATAAACCTATGCAGTTAAATCATATACAACGGAAAATAAAAGCAAAAATGTACAATTAAGGATAGGAGGGGGAAACATGTTGCGGAGAACATCTAGTAATAACAGAAGAACATCATATAAATATAAGGATCACCAAAGTTCAATTACCAACAAGAATCAGAAATAAAAGACAAGTGCACGACATCACCCTTCGTGCTTTTACTCTCGTCCTCACCATAAGAATCAATATAATCTGCACGGCATCACCCTTCGTGCTTTTACTCTCGTCCTCACCAATAAAATCAATATAATCGGCATGGAATTGTACATCATGCGACACGACATCACCCTTCGTGCTTTTACCTCACAATATTGGCATGACATCACCCTTTGTGCATTAACACTCTCAAAATCATACACGACATCACCCTTCGTGCTTTACACTCTCTCACAAATATCATGCACGACATCACCCTTCGTGCTTTAACACTCTTCCTTACCCAAACAACAATCACAAAGCAATAAGGGCAAGAGAATCAATAAAATTACGATAAAATCCCGACAAGGGAACAATAGCACAACAACAATATCCCGGCAAGGGAAAGCAATATCATGAATAATAAAGTCCCGGCAAGGGAAATAATATCAAAGCAATAACATCCCGGCAAGGGAGATAATATCATAAACCTTTTCTCTTTCTCACATTTACTTCACAACTCAATTCTCAACTTGAGCCAATACTCTACAATATTCAATTACTCAATTTTCAACTTGAGCCAACGCTCTACAATGTTCAATTACAAAAAATGCTTTCACAAGCCTTGTTCATCAATAGAAATTATTATATAAAACATGAACAATATGAAACAGAGTCATATTAATCATAGTATAAGACTCACGGGCATGCTTGACACCAACGTATAGATACTCGTCACCATGCCTATGCGTCGTACTCAACAATTAACACATAGCAAATAAGACACGAATCCTAACCCCTCAAGCTAAGGTTAGACCAAACACTTACCTCGATGCCACGAACACAATTCAAGCCTCAACTACCACTTTACCTCTTGTTTCCACAACCAATTTGCTTGTATCTAGCCACAATTTACTTAACGATATCAATAAATGCTAAATGAATCAATTCTAATGCATAAAAACAGGTTTTCCAATAATTTCCCCAAAAAGTCAAAAATTGACCCCGGGCCCGCCTGGTCCAAACCCGAAATTTGGACCAAAACTCGATTACCTATTCATCCTCGGGCCCGGATATATTATTTGTTTTGGAATCCAACCTCAATTTGAGGTCTAAATCCCCAAATTCTAATATTCTTAGGTTTTTACCCAAAATTCCCAATTCCACCATGAAAACCCTAGATTTTAGGATGAAATCTTATAAAAAGAAGTTAAGGAGTGAAAGAAATAAGTTACAAATCACTTACTAGTATTTTGGGGAAGAAAGAATGTTTGAAAAATCGCCTCTTATATTCCAGGGTTTTGAAAATTGAAAAATAGCTGAAGAGTCCCGTTTATATACCCCTCTCAGACCCTCACTGTGGACCGCATAAAAAAGGACTGTGGCTGCGAAGCTCTACCGCGGACCGCAAGAAATCGAGCACAGCCGCGAAGACCTAGCCTTGCCCACAGCAGACCACATATATTCCACTGCGGTCATAAAGACCCCACTACGACCGCGAAGGTTCCACCGCGGACCGCGAGATCTGGCTTCAGAGACCTGCAACTTCTCTGAATCTGCAACTTTTTTTTTCTAAATGTAAAACCTATCCGAGACTCACCCGAGCCCTCGGAGCCCCAAACCAAATATGCATACTAACTCAAAAATATCATATGGACTTACTCGTGCGATTAAATCGCCAAATTAACACCTTTAACGACGAATTTAGCATCAAAATCACAGAAAGATCTCATGAACTCTTTAATTCCACTTTTAACAACCGAGGGTCTGATTCACGTCATATCAAGTCCGTTTCTTACCAAATTTTATGGGATCAACTTAAATACCATATAAGACCTGTACCGGGCTCCGAAACCAAAATACGAGCCTGATACCAACAAATTCCAATACATTCAAATTTCTAAAAACTCTTAAAATTTCAGAAAATAATTTTCTTTAAAAATTCATTTCTCGGGCTTGGGACCTCGGAATTCGATTTCGGGCATACACCGAAGTCCCATATTTTTGTACGGACCCTTTTGGGACCGTCAAATCATAGATCCGGGTCCGTTTAACCAAAATATTGACCGAAGTCAACTTAAATTCATTTTAAAAGTAAAATTTATCATTTTTCATAGATTTTTTTACATAACAGCTTTCTAGATACACGTCTGGATTGTGCACACGAATCAAGGTGAGATAAAAGGAGGTTTTAAGGCCTCGGGATACTGAATTTACTTGCAACACAAGTGATGACCTTTTGGGTCATCACATTCATTTGAATTTTATGTTTATTAATTTTCAATAAAGATAAATTTAAGATGTTAAAAATCAAACAATCTTAATTATTTTTGTTCAAAACTTAATATACATCTTAATATATTCAGATGTGTATTCTGATTCAGATGTCTTAATCTTAATACACATTTTGATATTCACATGTGTATTCAGATTTAGACATTTTAATCTTTAAAAAAACAAATGAGGCCTAAATCGTTAGCAATAAGGGGTTGTTTGGAAAGTTATCCTATAATTGAAATTGATGTAACTATTAAAATAATAATTACATAGCCTAATAATTGCACAATATAGTAATTATGATGACCTGTTTGTTTGTCATAACATAATTACAGTATAATTTTGAATTGTCTGGTTGCACAAATATAATTACACAGTTAGATTAAATTTTAAATGAAGTAATATCAAAAAGTTAATATAATAAATATATGCCTATAAATAATTTTGTACAAGTATAAATGATATTATATTTGATATTTAAGATATATATTTTTTCGTGAATATACATTAATTAGTAATTATATATTTATAACTAATATTGTAAAATAGTTTATATATAATTTCCAAATTAATAATATTTAGTTTAGTTACTTACAAAAACTAAAAACATATATTTTATAGGAACATCATGGAATGCGTATTTGATAAAATATATTAATATTTATAAATATAATATCATAACATTATTCAATATTTGACAAAACTAAACTATCAATTCTATCTAAATAATAAACAACATGCAACAAATACTACTAAAACAAGTAAATTTGAACCACGAATATAACACAATTTCAAAATAAAAAAAAAGTTTAACATATTGTTTAATCAAAAATCGGGATTTCGGCCAAAGCTTATTTTAGAAGAACTCGGGCTACTGATAATCAAATAGAAATAAGAATAATTGATAAATAGCAGCAAAATATAAAGCAAAGTAAATCAATATATTCCAATAGTATTTCGTCCCCTTACAAATGATCAATTTTCTCCTTTTATAGCTATGTCTAGGTAATACGTTTTGTTTCTATCATAATAGAGCCATTATGGATAATTAATGGCATTTAATGTAACGTTATAATTGGCAATCATTTTTGATTCAATACAAATTCCCTAACGTTTTCCGTATTTAATGCCTATTAATTACTGACAATACGTATTTATATCCTTTTTTGCTATCAGATTCATTCTCTTAATACGACCCTCGGACATTAAGAGGTTCGAGCATCTATTCTTTCTATTTTTTCTTGAACCTCTGCCTGTGCCTATTGAAACTCGTGCATCTTTAATTATTCTTTTCTAATTGTCATTCTTTGACCAATCCACGTATCATGACGTGTCATTTTACAATTAGTTCTATATATGAACTTAATTTTTCCCAATACAGATAGTCCCCCCACTTTTCATTTATTCATCAATAGAATATTTGGGAAGTGGATCTCATTAAAGCGGGAATATTTGTCGCCATTAATTCTTCTCTGGAACTAATGCTTCATCTGTCACTTCCATTTAATGTCCGTGACACGTGGCATCTCCTGGTTGGTTATGCAATTTTTCAGCGTCTTTTAAGGCTTTTTTACGGCTTCACCAATTACGAAGTGACAGTTCCCATCATGACGTTTCCATCATTGCACCTTTTCCTTTGACAGTTGCTTCTGAGTATAAATATAACTTTTCATCCTTGTCTTTCTCACAAAAGGTTTAGAATATTCAATTCTTGTTTTCTTCTTCCTCGTACTACTATGTCTTCTTCAAACCCCAACCCTCGGCGAGTCCCCATCGTTGATAACCTTCCTCTTGATCCTGTTAGAAGTAGGAGAGGAGGAAGACTTCGTAGTTTAGGATCTTCATCATCACGAGGCCCTTCTCATCCTTCAACGAGTTCTACTCCACCTTCTAGAACCAGAGGTTCTTTTTCTCAGAGGTCTTCATCTAGAAGTAAAGAACCCAATGAACCTCTTCGTGAACCTTTGGTAGATGAAATTGTTCATGCTGAACTATCTTTTTACAATGATAGAGAGTCCATCGGAAACCAAGTTTCCTCTGTGTCTTTATTAGATCGTGCTGATATTTACCCAACTTAGATCATTGAAGGTTTGATTTTTGTGGTTCGTAGAGATTGCCAGTGGAGTCATGATTTCCCCATTATAATCCCCAATTCAAACCAAAGAATCACTTCTTACTTGATTGGGTTTTCTTTCGTATATACATACCCTTTCACATTGAATTTCAAGCCTCTTATTGACCCTGTTATCATCGAGTTCTGTCACTTTTTCGATGTTTGCTTAGGACAAATTGGCCCTATCGTATGGATGGTTGTTGCTTGTTTGAGACATTTGGCCAACATGGCTGGCATGCCTTTTACTTTCTTTCATTTAATCCATCTTTATTCTCCCAAACTCTTCCGTCAAGTAATTTTTACTTTAGTAACGAAAAGCAAAAGAATTCTAGTCAGCCCAGAAGACGATAAGGACCGTGGCTGGTATGCCAGGTTTGTTGCCGCCCCCACTATTGATTTAATGTGTGAAGAGAATGTTCCATTTCCTGAGAAGTGGAATTTTTCACGTGAGTTTTTTTTATAACTTTTCTATACCTTTTTCTCAATTTTGATGGTTGCCATTTTAACTTCCTTTTCTTTTTCAGCAACCATGAGAACTGTTAATGAGATTTCCAATTTCTGTGGTTGGGTAGGAAAGTTGTTAAGTGTTGCTCCGATGGAAGGTAGATCCTGGAAAAACCTTTCTCATCGATTTGGTTGGAAAGTGAAAACTCACGGTTAGTGCTTTTTTCCTTATATCCTTTGTATTTCCGTTCACTTCTTTCCTTAGAACTTATTTTGATCCTTCTTTTTGTCAGGATTTCCCATTCGAGGCATATGTGTTGAGGCCGTCGTAGCTTCCAGAATTTCTTTGTAAAGAGCCCAAGAAATAATTTTGGGTTCTTCATCGAAAAGCAAAACTTCTGCTGACCAAGACTCTGAAGAAGAGGAAGAACAAGATGATGGTTCTTTGATAAAAAGGCCACGAGCTAGGAGACACATTATTTCAGATGATGAAGCATCTCCCCCTCGTTCTGTTCCTCTAACCGAGCCTATTGAAGCCACCTCGGTGATTTCCGATGACGATACTCCCACGGCTGCTCATGATTCTGTTGATCAGCTTTTTGCTCATGGGTTTGATAATGAAAGTTTGGGTCCAATTTCTGATGAAGTGCCCCTTGCCTCATTTTCCATGTCTGCTCCTGTGATATCTTCTTTTCCAGTTGTGACTGTTGCCATTGCTGCTCCGCCTCAGGCTGTTTTGACTTCTTCCACATTTCCTCCTACAACTGTTCATCACACTGAGGTTGGTTCCTCAAATGGAAGTGGAGCTATGAAACAAGTTATCATCAAGGTTCCTGCCGATGGTAATATTTTGAGAAAATCAGGTCGGGCTGATGTGTGGTTGAAATCCCTGATTGGTTCAATCAAGAGATCCAAGCTTGAGAGTCACAACTCTTTAACTTGGATGAATGACATAGTGCAGTCATCATTAAAGGTATTCCTCTTCATGCTTTATTATTTCTTTCTTCTATTTAAGATTCTTACCTTTCCTCTCTTTTCTTTAGATCAACCTTGTTGGTAAAACGATAATGAAGAGGGTTTCTCACACGGATCAGTTAATGCATGATTACCAAATTGAAGCGGACAACTAAAGAGAACAATATAAAAGCCTCCAAATTGACATGGAAGTATTAAAAGAGAGCAAGTTCACCTTAGAGCAGCAGTTGAAGGTTTTAACTTCAGAGTTGACAGTTGAAAAGGCTTCATCAAACCAAGCTGGCAAAGATAAGAATCTCCTCGAAACATCTTTTTTTGAGAAACTCTCCAAGGCTAGTGAAGAGATCAGAGAGTTGAGAGCTTTGTTAAGTGAGAAGGAAGTTTATGCCGGTGAATTTGAGCAAACTTTGACTCAGACTCAAGAAGATCTCCGTGAATCTTCTAATAAGGTCTGTTCCTTAGAAAGTTCACGTGCTTCTCTTCAAGCTTCTTACGATTCTGCCTTGGCTGAGAATGAAAAGCTCAAAAGTGAAATTGATCAATGGGAGAAATATTACGAGATTCTTGAGGACAAGATCGCAATTGAAGTGAGTTGGGCATTTTTAAATACTCGCCATGACACCCTTGTGGAAGCTAGCCAAGAGGGCTTTAACTTGGAAGCTGAATTAGCTAAGATAAAAAAAACTATTGAAAAGACTCAGCAAGGCCAAGACTTTCCCTCTCCCATGACTGATACTTCTGAACATATTGAAGATGATATGGGTACAGTAAATGTCCCAACTCTTTCAAGCCAACTTGAATCTTCTGCTGCTGGTGACCTTGCTTTGGATCCTTCTTCAGCTCCTCAGTGACAAGTTTATGGAATATGACTTCTTCTTTTTTTCTCTTTCTTTTTTGGTGGAATGTGGTTATAAACCTCCATCCCGTTTGGGGGTTTAGTTTTTGGAAATGACAAGTCCCCAGACCTTTTTGAGGTATTTTGTATAAATGACAAACAGTTTATGACTAAGTTCATACTTAGTCTAAACTTTTCAGTATTAAGAAGTTTTCCATTTTGACTTAGTTTATTCTGAGCTTCTATTTTGCTCGTTCTTGCCTTTGTACTCAAGATATTTTAGTTAATTTGTGGGTTTATACTTTACCCTTTTTTGCATTTTCACAAAACGCTTTCTTAACTTTATGAATGTTTAAATCAAACATGAATTTTATAAAAGAGGGCCCTTTTATATTCGACACTTAATGAAGAAGACGTCTCAACTTCATAATGGTGTAAATGTACGACAAATGAAATAGGAACACACATGTTTCTTGAAATAACTTTGATAAAATTTTCATTTGAACTTTGTCAAGTTTAAATGACATCTTACATGAATTTAAATAACTTTTATAACTTTTTCATAACTGTTTTCTATACAACAGTTTTCAAAAAAGGAAATAAAACACAAGGTTTTTATTTATAACCCGTTTCTATACATTGACTTTAACCTAAATATGATAAGGTTTTCTTTGGCTTTATGTTATTGGCTCGTAATTTTGCTTTGCACTTGATTCATTCAATAAGTAGACTTTTTGGGCTTTGACTTGAACTTTGATTATTTCTCAGTCTTCTTTGCCTTCTTTACACATATGTCCTATGTATATTATATAGTCCCTCAAGTGTTTGAGCTTTGAAGTATGAAGTCTCGAGCACTTGATTACTCCTCTCATTTGGTCCTTTTCCTTAAAAGGAAAAAACATACAGGACTCGGAGGTGCGATTATAGATGAAGACTGCTTAACCCGTTTGAATTTCTATTAGAATAGTTATAACCCTAGACCGGGAATTTATATTCTTCCACATGCCTTGTAGGTCGTGATTCATCATTTAGTACGGGTTCGCTTTTTGCCTATCATCTAAAATCGTTAGTAAAATTTTAACAATTCAAGAATAGAATTTTAAAATGAGGATACCTGACCGCGGGTACTCCTTAGAAATAGTATCTCTTCAGGTGAATGACATTCCAATGTGAAGGTAATATCTTGCCATCCATTGTTTCCAGCTCGTATGCTCCTTTTACTGCGATACCCTGAATCTTGTAAGGTCCTTCCCAAGTTGGACTTAATTTTCCCGCATTAGCTGCTCTCGTGGATTGAAAAACCTTCTTGAGTACGAAGTCCCCAATCTTGAAGTATCTTAGGCGAGCTTTCCGATTATAATATCATTCCATGACTTGTTTTTGTGCTGCCATTCTTATTAATGCAACTTTCCTTTTTCCTTCAAGTAGATCTAGGTTTATTCGCATTTCTTTTTCATTGGATTCCTCAATCGCTTGTGTATACCTCGTGCTTGGCTCCCCTATCTCAACTGGAATTAAGGTTTCAGCTCCGTATACCAGTAAGAATGGTGTTTCACCGGTACTTGTTTTTGCTATTGTGCAGTATGCCCATAAAACACCAAGTAGCAACTCTGGCCAATTGCCTTTAGATTCTTCCAATCGTTTCTTCAAATTGTTGACAATGACTTTATTTGTTGATTCAGCTTGTCCATTACCCACTGGATGGTAAGGCGTTGAGGTAATTCTTTTGATCTGCCAACTTTGAAAAAATTTTGTGATTTGTGCGCCTATAAATTGCGGGCCATTATCACATACGATTTCCTTTGGTACACCGAATCGACATATAATATTTCGTCAAATGAAATCTCTAACCTCCTTTTCTCATACCTGTTTAAAAGCACCGGCTTCTACCCATTTAGTAAAGTAATTAGTGAGTACTAGCAGAAATTTTACCTTGCCTTTTGCTTGTGGTAGTGGACCCACAATATTCATCCCCCACTTCATAAAAGGCCATGGTGAAACGACCGGATGTAACAACTCTGTAGGTCTATGCATATTGTTACCGTATCTTTGGCACTTATCACATTTAACCACGAAATTTTCCGCTTCTTCTTCCATTTTAGGCCAATAATAGCCTGCTCTAATCATGGTTTTTACTTATGATCTTCCTCCTGCATTATTTCCACAATGCCCCTCGTGTATTTCTCTCATTACATACTCTATTTGAGAAGGCCCGAGGCATCTTGCTAAGGGACCGACGAACATTTCACGATAAAGATTGCCTTGCTTTAAACAGAACCGAGCAGCCTTTTTATGAAGCGCATGAGCCTTTTTATCTTCAGGGACGGTTCCATACTGCAAAAAAGTGACAATCTCATTCCTCCAATCCCAGGTTAAGTTATTTAAATTTACCTTATTTTTGTCATGATTGAGTACTGAATGAAACAAATAAATTACAGAAGCATTTTTGTTACTTGTCACGTTTGTCGCAGATGCGAGATTAGCTGGGGCATCTGCCTCGACATTTTCCTCTCTTGGTATCTGCACAACTTTCCAGTTTTGGAATTGCCTAACCAGATCGAGTTCCTTCTCTAAGTATTACTGCATTCGTGCTTCCCTGGCTGTATAAGTCCCCAACATTTGATTAACTACGAGCTGCGAATCACTTTTGATTACGATCTGATCGATGCCAAGTTCGCGTGCCAATTCTAAACCTGCAATCACAACTTCATACTCTGCCTCATTGTTAGTTATAGGATGATATTTTATGGCTTGTCGTAGGTGGTACCAAAACAATTCCTAGACTTCCCCCTTCACATTTGATGAGCCATCAGTAAATAAGGTCTAAGTTCCTGGATTAGACCCATTGAATACTTGTAATTCTTTTTCTGCTTCTAGTTGCATCCCTTGGCTAAAATCAGCCAAAAAATCTGCTAACACCTGAGATTTTATTGCGGTTATGGGCTGATATATGATGTCGTATTCACTTAATTCTTTGGCCCACTTGGCTAACCTACATGATAACTCATGTTTGTGTAATATATTACGCAGTGGATAAGCAGTTACTACAGAAATAGGGTGGCATTGAAAATAAGGCCTTAGCTTTCTAGATGCCATGATTAATGCAATTGCAAGTTTTTCTAGTTGAGGGTATCGTGTCTCTGCATCTAATAATGACTTGCTAACATAATAAATTGGAGACTGTTTACCTTGGTCTTCACGAACTAAAACATCACTCACCGCTACTTCCGAAACAGCTAGATAGATAAGCAACCTTTCCCCATCTTTTGGTTTTGCGAGCAACAATGGATTTGATAGGTATACCTTCAAGTTTCTGAGTGCTTGTTAACACTCCTCAGACCATTCGAACTGATATTGCTTTTTAAGAGCCGAAAAGAATTTAAAGCATTTTTCTGATGACTTGGAAATAAATCTTCCCAAGGCTACAATTCTTCCCGTTAGTCTTTGCACCTCTTTCTTACTTGTAAGCATGTCAGGAATTTCTTCAATGGCTTTAATCTGTGCAGGATTTACTTCAATACCACGGTTAGAAACAAGAAAACCCAAAAACTTACCTGATGAAACGCCAAATGCACATTTCTCGGGATTTAGCTTCATATTGAATTTTTGTAAGATCTGAAATGTATCAGACAAGTGCGGTATATGATCCCCTGATTGTTGAGATTTGACAAGCATATCATCTATGTAGATTTCCATAGTTTTTGCTAAATGTTCCTGGAACATTTTGGTCTCCAACCTTTGATACGTGGCACCAACATTTTTGAGGCCAAAGGGCATTACTTTGTAATAGTAAGTCCCCCTGTCTGTTATAAATGAAGTTTTTTCCTCATCTAGGGGATCCATTTTGATCTAATTATACCCTGAATATGCATCTAAAAAGCTTAACAATTCATGTCCTGTAGTAGCATCAATTAGTTGATCTATATGTGGTAACAGAAAAGAATCTTTAGGACAAGCTTTGTTAAGGTCAGTGTAGTCTACACAAACTCGCTATTTGCCATTCTTTTTTGGTACTATTACTATAGTAGCAAACCAATTAGGATACTTTACCTCATGGATAGACCCAATTTTTAAAAGTTTTTGGACCTCATCTTGAATCACCTGATTTTTGAAAGACCCCTGCTTTCTCTTCTTTTGTTTGATAGGTGGATATGATGGATCTTCATTTAACTTTTGAGTCATTACTTCCGGGGGTATTCCTGTCATATCAGAATGGGATCAGGCAAAGCAATCCACGTTAGTTTCAAAAGTTCAATCAACTTACCTTTCATTTCGTGGCTTAAGTTGGCCCCAATGTAGACTTTCTTTTCAGGCCATTGTGTGAATAGCTCTACAACCTCCAACTCTTCAATCGTCGTTTTGATATTTTCATTTTCTTCTGGTTCTTGGATAGAATCGGGCATTGAGTCCACATCTGTTCGCCCATGTTCAGTTGAGGCTTGTGTCATAGTATCCTTAACTGGATTCTGTAATTGCTACTTTTCTTCGTTTTTTGTTCTTGAATCTACTACAGAGTTGATGCTCCTGGATGTCTGTTGATCCCCACAGATTTGACATATTCCCCATGGTGATGGGAATTTAATAACTTGATGTAAGGTAGACGGCACAACATCCATCTCGTGAATCCACGGTCTTCCGAGAATTATATTATAAGCCATTTCCATCTCCTTGACAACTCCTTCTGTGAATGTTGTAAGTACTACCTCCCCTTTTATCACGACGCTTGAATTGTCAAAGCCAGATAAAGTATGTGCCTTAGGTACTATCTTATCTTCAGCTTGCATCTCGTTTAATACTCTTAGCAAAATGATGTTCACGGAACTACCTGGATCAGTCAAAACTCGTTTCACATTAGTATCATGCACAAGTAGAGATATTACCAGTGCATCGTTATGTGGAGTTATCACGCCATCCGCATCTGCATCATCAAATGTAATACTTTCTTCCTCCAACACATGTCGGACCCGCTTCCCATGTGTAACTGTAACTTTTGAAACTTTCTTGGCCGCCGTATATGTCATGCCATTAATTTCTTCGCTCCCGCTTATAACATTAACGGTCCCTTTTGGAGAAGGAGGTTAAGGGGACTTCTTCCTGTTCTTCATGTATGCTTGCTTACCTTTTTCACTAAATAGTTTGGTAAGATACCCTAGTATAATGCGGGAATACTTTTAAGTTCTAGGTCGCCCACCAGTATAATGCGGGAATACTTTTAAGTTCTAGGTCGCCCGCCAGTATAATGCGGGAATACTTTTAAGTTCTAGGTCGCCCACCAGTATAATGCGGGAATACTTTTAAGTTCTAGGTCGCCCACCAGTATAATGCGGGAATACTTTTAAGTTCTAGGTCGCCCACCAGTATAATGCGGGAATACTTTTAATTTCTAGGTCGCCCACCAGTATAATGCGGGAATACATTTAAGTTCTAGGTCGCCCACCAGTATAATGCGAGAATACTTTTAAGTTCTAGGTCGCCCACCAGTATAATGCGGGAATACTTTTAATTTCTAGGTCGCCCACCAGTATAATGCGGGAATACTTTTAAGTTCTAGGTCGCCCACCAGTATAATGCGGGAATACATTTAAGTTTTAGGTCGCCCACCAGTATAATGCGGGAATACATTCAGCTCTAGATTTTGGAATCAGTCACCCCACCTGAAGACGGAAGGGTGCAACAGAGAGCCCCAAACGGGAAACAATAAAATCCCCAGCACCAAGAAGCAGACAACTGCAGAGGCAAGCGCGCAATTCAAAAGGAAAAAGGAATGCATCTCAAAAGAAGCAGTTTGGGAACGTTGTAGCATGCCCAGTATGACGATGCTGATGAAGAAACATACCACTGAAGAAACCATTGGAAATTTTAAAGAAGAAAGCCGTGTCCCCAGCGGATCAAGCAAAGTGATGAAAACTGGCATTCAAACGTCAGCAAAGGACCAGCATCATCTCCCAAAGTCACAAGATAAAGGCATCGGAGGAAAGTGTTAGCCGACAAGAAAGCAAGACAATAAGAACAAGTTGAAGATGGATAAGATTTCAGGATCCTCAGTTTAGCTTAGCTTCTTGTTTTCCTTTTAGAGCAATGTAATAGGGAGATCGGTTGAGCAGTAGCATCCTACAGCAGCATACAACAGCGCACAACGACAGCAAACACTACAGTCACACGGTAGTCCCAGCTACCAAAATTTCCCGAACTACATTGACCTGATTCCTGTTCAGCCCAGGATATGTAGGAAACCTCTGAAGCAAAGGTTCGGTCAAATCTTTTTCAAAAAATGCTTCACACGGAGTATTCGGACGGGCAAAAATCGCTCGCTTTATCTTTGCGCGAAAACCCTTCGTGTCTTCGGGCAAAGAGGGGCAGCTGTAAGCACGTGATTTTTGCTTTACGAGCAATCGCTCCAAAAGAAAATAAAAATAGTGACAAATGATTTCGCTGTACAATTTTTCGAGTTTTCCGTGACATGTGTTGTTAGTCATTTATGGGTCTGTCCATTTTACATCTAGTCATTACCAAACAAAAATACAAAATGCCTGTCGTTAAAAGAAAATTCAAAAAATATATGTATGTGTGCATCGTTCGTTCTAAGCTGTGATCTAACCATTTTTTATTTTATTTTTATTTTTTATTGTCCATTTATGTGTGTTTATCGTTGTGGGTGTCACTCAATATGTGTGTAGGTTTATTTTAATTTTTACATTATTTTAGGAATTTTTGTTTAAATTGAAAAAAAAAAGAGGAGAAAAGGAAAATCTGATTTGGGCCCCGAAACAAGGCCCAAAACCAAAGTACTGATCCAGTCCAAACCCAGCCTGCCCAAGCACGGACTCAAACGACGTCGTATCGGCGTCCCCATTTGAAGTCGTTGATCTGATTCAAAGGAACGGTCCAGATCAGGTTGTCCAACTCACCTCAACGACGCCGTTTCAGGCAATTTGATCTGAGCCGTCCAACCTCATTGATCCAACGGTCCCTGGCTCCCTCATGACCCGACCTATTTAGCCGGTTCAAACCAACCCCTCACCTAAACCAAAACGACCCCGTTCCCATACCAAACGACCCCGTCCTGTTACCCACCAATAGATCTAAGCCGTTCAAATCACTTGATCTAACGGCTCCAATCTCTCTTCCCCTTCCATATATAAACTTGACCCTTCACCCCACGCCCCCTATCCAAACCCCCCCTTTCAGTCATCTCCTTCCCCAAGCCCTAAAACCCCCAAACCCTAACGCCGCCCTAGTTCCCCTTCCACCAGAACCCGGCGGCATGAACGCTGGTGGCCACCTCCTGAACACCCTAAGACCCCCTCACTCCCCTGAACACGAATCCACTAACCACGAACCTCGAATCATCTCCTACCGTCTCGAATCTGGATTTGAAGATTCGAGACAAAACTCGATCCACACCAAACCTCACCATCTTTGTATCAGCCACTCCCCTGACCTTCCTCGTGACCAAACCAAGCTTGGTTTGGTCCGAATCTACCCACAACTCCCTAAAAATCAGATCTGGAAATCCAGACCTTAGAACACATGCACTTGGGGAATCAGGCCGGTCTGGACAAGGGTTTGAGGTCTAATAGACCTTAATCAAGGTGTTCTCGTGTGAGAACACCCTGATTAAAGTTTGTTCGGCCTCAAAAGTTCGAAGTTGAATCAGATTTGGGTCTGTTTGATTTAAACATTTTCGGTAAGTTTTCCTTTCTTTTGTGTTAGTTTTAATTAAGTGGTCAGCATGTTTCGTTGTGTTTGTTTGTTATTCTTGTTATTTTTCATTCGGATTTCTTTCATCTCTGTAAAGACCTTTTATTTGGTCGGTTGATTTTCTATGTGTGTATTCTGAATGTACTCTGTGATAAACATGATCGTCGATTAGTTTAATCGTCAGATAAGTCAACTCATATAGGCCCCAGTAATTGAACAAAAATTGTCTGATGCCCTTTAGGTCCCTAAACGTATTGTTTATATGAGCGACTGATTATTACCTGTTATAATTAGTATAGTCGACTCGATAAATGTCGTCGATTAGTTTGCTATAACTAATGAATCGAATGAGCTAATAATTTCACGTAACTAATTGAACTTGGCCACTGACTGAATGCCCCAGCATTGTTTGAAATGGTTTGTTGGCATTGTAAAAATGACTGAAAAGGTTCAGTCCAGGCAGTCTTGAATTTGAACTTTCATCAGTTCAAAAATGCCCTGATGCTGCAATAGGCAGGGCAGTAATAATCAAGGTTAAGCAGGGGTGTTCTGGGGTGTCAAAAAGGACAGAAAGATTAGTTAAATGAAGCTGACAAGTAGGGTACTAATTAAGATTAAACTAATACTAATGGGAAACAAGACACAAGGGTATGAGGCTCAAAATGAATAAATAAAATGAGCCCATAATTCTGGATTAAACAAAAACCAGGCGTGGGGAATAAAGGGGGCTGACACCAAAAGATGCTTAGGCATGGGCTTTAAAGAGTATGGGCAGGCTGCAAGTTGCAGGATGAGGGCAGCCTAGCTGCACTAAGTCATTTGGCTTATAAATAGGCCATTTGAGAACTAAAAAAGGGCTGGGACTTTTAGTTTTCAGAAAAGAAAAAAAGGGCTGGAATCTTTAGTCTAAAAGCTGAAACTTTTAGTCTGAGGAAAGGTTTACGGAGTTTAAAGAAAAGCTGAAAAACATAAGTTAGTTTCCAAATAGATTGTAACCAAACACCATCTGAAAGTTGAACAAGAATTCATATTGGTCAAGCTGTCTTGGCCAAATTCTGTCGTCTGCAGTAACTGAGCTGTTTGTTGGTTGCTGAACTGTTGTATTTGCTGCACTGAACTTCTTTTACTTCTGGTGTATCATTACTCTTCATCTGGAATTATTGGTTTGGCACTCGACTATTTGCTGGTTTCATTTATTCTGGGAATCATTGTTGGTTGTTCTTGGACTGTGGAAAACAATCTTGGTTGTTGGTTTGTTGCTGTGCTGTTGCTGTGTATCTGTTGATGCTGTGATTACTGCACACTACTCAACTGATCACTCTCCTTCTTCCTTTCCTTTCCTTACCAGGTACACAATTGACACCACCAATGTAACTGAGAGTTTGAGCATGAATGCAAAAGAGAGGACATGCAGATTATTTTTATGTATACATGAACTGTCACATTAAATGTCATAAAATAGTTATATTTTCGTTTGTATAATAGAAGTAGCCTACATGCTCAGTATAGCAATGTAGGTTAATGAATGATAGTCATGTATGTATGCTGTTAGGAGAAAAACATTCCCAGTGTAATAAGTCGTATTTTAGACTTAGTCTGATGGTGTAGCATATTCTATAATGTAGGCCAAAATAGGAAAACTATCCACATGAGTTAAAGTTCTTTCCCTTTTTCTAGTTTGTCACATATAAATTGATAAAGAACAAAGAATCAGTTCTAGGCCTCAACCTCAGGAAGGCCGAGCCCAAATCGAAAAATCAGCTAGGCCTGTATCGGAAAAACAGGGCCCAAGTCTGGCCATCTCGCATGAGCTAGGTTTGGGCCCATAATTTGCGATTAGTTGTCCATAAGTGCAGTCACGTTTTATTATTCTGTAAAAGCACTTTAAATCCGGTTTTATAATCAACTAAGGCTATTTACTGCTTTCAACTGATAGAGACAAACACGACAAGAAACGTAGTTGCTATAGGATATCTTTTAAAAATAACAACGAGATGAGCCTCGATGAAAATAAACAAAACGCAGATGCGGGGCCCTTGTTAAATATATATTAGTGAAGCATTTAGTTTCCAGGATGGGTTGTTTAGCAAATCTCACAACCTTCCTAAAATAACAATACGTTAGAATCTTTAGGACGCGCCCTAATAAATCTTACCTTCGTAAACTCGGGTGCACATTGATGTGACCCAAATCCAAATCTCAACGGAATCGAAATGTATTTCTAATCACGGGTACATTGATTGTGACGTGGTTCGAGATGCGTGTCCATGACGTTGCGAATTCATTTTAAAAAAATAAGAATGAGATGAGCCTCGTCAAATAAAATACAAATTGTGGGGCCCTCAGTAAATATTTGCTTTAAAAATTATTTGGACTTCGGGATGGACCGTTTAGTAAAATTCCACGGTCTTACCCAAAATAAATACGCTAGTCGCTTTAGGCGCGCCTTTAATAACTTAATTTCCTTAAACTCGGGTGCACATTGATGTGACCCAAATCCAAATCTCAACGGAGTCAAAGTGTGTCGACGACCACGGGTACATTGATTGTAACGCGGTTCGAGATACATTTTCACGACGTTGCAAGTCCTACAAAAATAACAGTGAATGATAAAAGCGGTTAAAAGATAAAAGTGGCACATAAGTTCATACTTGTATAAAATCAGATAATCAAGCCAAATATAACAATTGAGCGACCGTGCTAGAACCACGGAACTCGGGAATGCCTAACACCTTCTCCCGGGTTAACAGAATTCCTTATCCGGATTTCTGATACGCAGACCATAATATAGAGTCATTCTTTTCCTCGATTCGGGATTAAAATTGGTGACTTGGGACACCCTAAACCTCCCAAGTGGCGACTCTGAAATAAATAAACAAATCCCGTTTTGATTGTCCTTTAATTGGAAAAACTCCCTTGTGCCCCCGCGGGCGCGGAAAAAGGAGGTGTGACAGCTCTGGCGACTCTGCTGGGGATTTATTCTACCCAGAACCACTGGTTCAGGGTTAAGAATTCGAGCTTAGAATAATTGTTATTATTTGGCTTTATTTATTATCTGATTATTACATGTTCTGAGCCTAATGTGCTAAATGCTGCTTTTACCGCTTTGATATTATTTGAACTGTATATAAACTGTGCCGAAACCTTTCTCTTCTTACCTCCGGGGATGTGCTCACTGGTTGAGACTCCCTATTCTGTTAGTGTCATACCCTAAATAAAAGAGGCTCGGAAAGTTTCTAAGCCGGCTGGCCTTTTGGTTCCCGGAAAGGAGCTCCTTCCTCAACTCGAGTTGTCCGCTCGGGTACACTGTCTAGAACACCGACCCAGGTTTTGAACATAGAATAACGTGACTTCATGCCGGATCCCTAGTAGGAACGCTTATTTGCATCATGTTGCATATGACTTAGGGGACTCAACACAGGGGTTGGGTCCGTCTAGGACTAGCAACCTGATATGAAAAGACCATTCTGATACATCTTATTGTTTTCCGTGCATTTATTTGTCTCATGCCCGCATGCTGACCGGTGTTTGAATATTTGGAATATTGTGAAAAAAAAAGGAAATAACGGTTAGGAATTGATTGTTTATTGTTGAAAAAAAGAAAAAAACAAATACTGTCAAAACTCTGCCAAAATTTTGAAAAAGTCGTTGTTCTGTTTTTCAAAAAATAAAATATCAATAGAAATATAGAGTTTGTCTTGTCATAAAAATTTAAAAAAAAAAAAAAGAGATCTTATTTTTAAAATGGTTTTTTTTATGAAAATAATAATAAAAAAGAGTCTTATGTTGTCTTTACTTTTATTATTTGTTGCAAATATATGTATATATGAAAAATTCAAAAGTTTTTCTTTACTTCAAAATGTATATATATCTTTATTTGTGGCAAAAGTATTTGTCTTGCTAAAGGTCTAGAAAAGTCCTTTCAGGCTCCCAGTTTTCGAAACAAAAATCCAAAATATTTTCCGTTATTGACTTCTTTAGAAAGTTTTTATATATATATACGAAAATTCAAAATTCACAAAAAATCGCATATATTTTTGTTTTTATCAGGATAAGTGTCGTTTGTTAAAATCTTATTAATAAATGTGCAGAATGAGCACGATTCCGAATGAACCCTTTTCAATCATGAATAAAATTCCCCTCCAATTGCGGCTCTGGTGGAATGATTTGGGCAAAGAAGGGCATGACGAAATCAAGAAGTATCTGAAAGGCCTCACGAGTTTGTTGGATATCAGGCCACGAGGAGATATCATAAGGGCACTAGTCCCCCACTGGGATCCTGCGCACAATGTCTTCCGTTTCTCAGATTTTGAACTTACCCCAACTTTAGAAGAAATAGCAGGGTATATCGGCAGCGCTGAGACTCCTTTGAGGCACAAATATCTGATTGCTCCAAGAGCTGTAGCAATACACCGGTTCCTGGACTCCTTAAAGATAGTCAGAACAATTCATAACCCTGACTTGGCAAAAGGTTTTTGCAGCATGAGTTTCATATATCAAAGATATGGTCACATAGGAGGATTCGACAAGCCAGAAAACCAGTTGTGCAGCAAAGGTAATCGCCAAAAGTGGGAAGAACATAGACGGATTGCTTTCATGATAACTTTCTTAGGACTACTAGTATTCCCAAGAAAAGATGGGAATATTGACATAAAGATAGCAGGGGTCGTCAGTACGTTGCTCACACAGAGTGATAGTACGTTGGCGCCCATGATAGTATCTGATATATTCCGGGCACTCACTTCTTGCAAAGCCGGAGGAAGCTTTTTCGAGGGTTGCAATTTGTTGTTGCAAATGTGGATGACCGAACACCTATGTCACCGAGCCCAGTTTCTGAGCCATGGATCCGCTGGAAAGACCTGCATAGAGGAGTTCTATACCAGAGTTGATGAAACCTACCTACCAGAAGGAGTCACAGCATGGACCTCATATTTCCATACCCTCAACGCTAGTCAAATACAGTGGGCGCTAGGGTGGTTACCGATCGACGAAGTCATATACATGCCAGCAGCCAGGCCCCATTTTCTCTTAATGGGACTTAAAAGTATTCAACCATACGCGCCGCATCGGGTTTTAAGGCAACTTGGGAGGTATCAGATAGTGCCGAAAGACGAGGATCTGAGCATCCAGGTAATCGAGATCAGTCCCGACGGCCAGTTTCCTGAAGCAAGGGTTCGTCAAATTTGGAGCCAATGTCAATACTTAGAAGCAAATACTTGTGTAATGAATCGGGCAAAAGGGGAAGTTTCGCCCGGGTATCAGGCCTGGTACAAAGGGGAGACATCATCTGGAAGACCGACCAAAAGACCTCACCTGCAAGAATTTGCCAAATCTTCACAAGAACAGTGGGGCTGGTTGGCCAAAGAGCAGGAATATCTTGTCAAAGCAGGCAAACTGAAGCAACAAGTTCAGGATATGAAGTTTGAGTGCCAATTACAGTCTGCTGCCCACAAGGGAGAAAAGAACAAGTTAATCAGAGAAGGCGAGATCCTCAAAGCTCAGATCCGGAGAATGAAAAAAGAGGCTAATAGCCAGCTAGGAAGCCGGGCGGATAAAAGATTGATAGCAGGGTTAAAGGATCAGGTTGCGGAATGCCAGGAAGATTTGGAAAAAGCCAGGGCCAGCACAGCAAAATTGCGAACCAAGTGGGCAAAGGGTGCGATGGCTCGGAGGCAGCGCCTGCAACGAGTCATAAGGGAGTATGAACTGAGCATCGGGACATTAAGGGAAACGAATGCCTCTCTTCGAGAAAGGATCCTCAAGCAAACACGAGATGCCCAAGCCGACAGAAGGCAATGTTACGATGCAATGACCAGAATGGAAAGGCAAATGGAGATGTTCCAGGATCAGCTTGCCAACAATGCGCAAACACTGGGATTGAAGAACCAACAGATAAGGCATTTGTTCACAGAAAGGGACAACATCCGGGGAAAGATCGACGAGATTGGGCATTACATCTACATGAGATGCCTGGCATGCGAGCAAAAGCCTCGAAAGACCCTCCTTGTTTCCATCATGGGTTGCGTCCACCGAATCATGAATGAGTTGAAAAACCTGCAGAGGGACCTCACACCAAGGGCCGCGGAAAGGCCGAATGATGCCTCGCGGGTCCCTAAGTTGGAAAATTAATCTTTGGTTGAGTCCTGTTTATTTGGCTTTGTCGTTTTTCCATATGTTATTTTCCTTTCTTTTAGTCAAAACGGGTTAAGAACTGTGGAGTCTGTACTATTGCTATTCCTTGCTTGATGTAATTTGTAATAGCAAAATTTTGAGAATGAATTTAATGATTTCACAAGAATTGTGTGTTTCTTTACTTTAAGGCAGAACTACGCCTGGTCTGATTCACGCGGGGACGTGATACGTAGGCAATCCCCATAAGATTCGACCGCTTTTAATAAAGAAAGAGAATAAGGTACATAATAAAATGAAACACAGAATTTCCAAATACTTTAAAAGGGGATAACTGAGCAAGCCGGGATGACGCATGTTGTTTGAAGCAAAGCATATAGAAACGGTTAACTGCCTAGGTGCATTGCATCCTCTATGTGTTATGATCAAATCTGTTGAAATCTAACGCTAACAAAGTTTGTTATTGTCTGATTCAGACAGTTAGTTGTTAAAGAATTCTGGCAACACATTCATACCAAACCAGATCCAAAGGACCGGTAGCAACAAGCATGACTACTTCAGAGAATAGTAATGAGGAAGAAAGGCCGATGAGCCAGTTGTTAAAAGAAGCGATGGAAAAGATTGAAAGGATGGGACTAGAAATGAATGCAATGCAACTAGCCCTAGCCAAAACACAAAAGAGTCCTGAAACACTGGGACACATGCCGGAGTACCCTCACTCTGGCCCTTCCACAAGCCGCCCAAATCCCCTCTATCATCAAGAAAGAAGCCCTCATGATTCCCAAGCTCCACCACCCCATCAATCTCTCCCAACACCCAATATTCCCATTTTTGTGGGACCTGCATCAGCCCCTTTGCAGCGAACGACCAGTGAGCCATTGTTTCAGGCTCACGATACCCAATACTATCCCCCTGAGCCTACATTCCATGCACCCGAACCACAGGCTTACAATCCACATTTTGGAAGTACCGGCAGAGGTTGAGAAGCTGGTTAAGGCCCCTGAACAGGATGAAGTGTTGAGAAAGTTCAAAAGCCTGGAGCAATCCTTCAGGAACTTACACGGGCTGGGCAATCAAGTCAGCGTGGCATACAAAGATCTGTGCCCTTTCCCAGATGTCCAACTCCCGGCTGGGTTCAAGATGCCCAAGTTTGATTTATATGAAGGGCACGGTGATCCCATGGCACATTTGCGGGGATTCTGTAGCAAAATGAGAGGGGCAGGAGGCAAGGATGAGCTTTTGATAGCTTATTTCGGCCAAAGTCTGAGCGGATCTGCACTGGAATGGTATACCAGGCAGGATTTCAGCAGGTGGTACACGTGGGATGACCTGGCGCAGGCTTTTGCAGGTCATTTCCAGTACAATCTGGAGATAGTCCCTGACCGTCTCACGTTATTGAGAACTGGGAAGAAACCCGGGGAAAGTTTTCGCGAGTTCGGGTTCCGCTGGAGAGAACAAGCAGCTAGAGTCGATCCTCCCATGAGAGAGGGAGAGATGGTGGACTATTTTTTGCAGACATTGGATCCAACCTACTTTGGTCACTTGGTGACAACGGTTGGAAAATCTTTCAACGAGGTGGTCAAAATAGGGGTCATGATAGAAGAAGGTTTGAGGTCGGACAAGATCTTGAACTATTCGGCACTTAAGGCCATAACCCAGGCTATTCAAAGCGGCACGGGAGGTGCGCTGAGAAGAAAGAAAGAAGAGGTTGCCACGATCGAGGCAGGCAGTTGGTCCAGGGCTGGCAGGCCGCACTACAACCAACCCAGGCCTCACAGGTCAAACTACCCATACAACCCACCACAAAATTTCTATCCACCTCGAGAACCACATTGTTCCGTACACCAAGCCCAGGTATACACTCAGCCTCCGGTTCGCCCACAATGGCGCGCACCGGCTCCCCAGAACATATATGCACCACCACAAAACACCTACCCTCCACCAAGGGCATATAGAAACCCTTCAGGGGCAGGTTTCCGGGGAAATCCAGATGCTAGGAATGACAGGTTGCGGAAGCAAAGAACCTTCACCGAACTGGGAGAAACCTACACCGCTGTGTTCCACAAGCTGCGGCAATTGGGTTTGGTTAGTCCTGTCCATACTCGGGAACCAAATCCCCCACCTCAGAATTTGGATCGTTCAATCAGTTGTGAATACTGTTCAGGGATGCTCGGGCACGATACCGAGAAGTGCTGGAAGTTAAGGCATGCCATACAGGATCTTATTGACACCAATAAGATCGAGGTCCAGACACCGGAGGCTCCTAACATCAACCAAAACCCACTGCCAGCGCACCACGAAACTCACATGATTGAGTTGGTGTGTGAGGGAGGAGAATTAAGAAAACCCTCACAAACAGTGATGATGATCCAAGCCGCCCCGAAAGAAGTCTTAACCAGTGGAGGAACGAGTGTACAGTCGCAGGGAGAAGGCGTCAAGCCGGTAGTGATACTGGGGAAGAGCCCGTCCATCATAGCAAGCAAACCCGAGCCAAGCAAGTTGGTAATACCAGGGATCCTGCCCACACCGGCAGTCGTGTTGAAAGGGGTATGTAGAGAACGGGTGACCATAAAGCCTGTGGTCCAACTGCCGATGATTGACAGCAGGGCGGTGCCTTGGAAATATGAAAAGGCAGTGGTGACGTACCAAGGAAAACAGGTGGAAGAAGTCAGTTGTGAAGCGCAAGGGCTGACTCGATCAGGTCGATGTTTTGCTCCGGTGGAGTTAAGAAAAACCAACCCAGTGGCAACCAAGAAGCCAGTGTCAGAAGAAGAGGCTGAAGAATTCCTGAGGAAGATGAAAGTACAAGACTATTCTGTGGTTGAGCAGCTGAGAAAAACACCTGCCCAGATCTCACTATTGTCATTACTCCTCCATTCCGAGGAACATCGTCGGGCCCTGTTAAAGATATTGAACGAGGCCCATGTACCCAGTGAGATTTCTGTAAACCACCTGGAAACCATCGCCAGCAAGATTTTCGAGGTGAACAGGGTAACATTCTCAGATGATGACCTGCCGGTGGAAGGTACGGAGCATAACAAAGCTCTATACCTAGCTGTCAAATGTGAAGACTTGGTGGTAACTCGAGTATTGGTGGATAACGGCTCAAGCGCCAATATTTGTCCATTATCCACCCTGGACCAACTAAAAATCGACCGTGGAAGAATCCGGGAGAATAGCATCTGTGTCCGAGGGTTTGACGGAAACGGAACAGCCACTGTGGGTGATGTTGTGCTTGAACTGACCATCGGTCCAGTCCTGTTTACAATGGAATTCCAGGTGTTAGATGCCACAGTTTCTTATAACCTGCTGTTAGGACGACCCTGGATTCATGCAGCTAAAGCGGTGCCTTCCACCCTACATCAGACAGTGAAGTTCGAGTGGGAAAGACAAGAGGTCGTGTTGCACGGCGAGGATACAACATGCACCATGGGCGGAACCATTGTGCCTTTCATAGAGACCACTGATGACAAAGGTCCTTGGGTCTACCAGATTCTCGATACAGGGTCGGCCAACAAAATTTCTGAAGGAGAAATCATCCCGCACCCTAGGGTAGCTGCCGCAACAGTCATGATGGTATCAGAAATGCTGGGTAATGGATTTGTGCCGGGAAAAGGCCTGGGAGTTGAACTTCAAGGGATAGTCCAACCTGTTTCCCTTCCTAAGAATCTGGAAACCTTCGGGTTGGGGTTCAAACCAACCGCAGCAGACAGGAAGGAGGCGCGAAGAATGAAGAAGAGGGTCTGGTTTCTGCCTAAACCAGTGCCACGCCTCTCAAGGTCTTTTGTTAAAGCAAGTGCCAAGGGGTCAGCGATCCCAAAGATTCGAGGACCTTTGATCGGTATAAATGAAGACCTGAATCAGAGTTTTGAGAGGCTATTCGCGGATGTCAGTATGGTGGAAGCTGGAGAAGGTTCCAGCAGAGCAGAGATACAATTTGTGGGGCCTGAGGCCAAGACCAACAATTGGACGGTTACTCCTCTTCCTGTCCGAGGGGAGTCTTGGTAGTAGGCTTTGATTAATGTTTTGTTTGTTTGTTTGTTTGATCGGATTATTCAAGGGTGTAATCCAAATTTTACTTTCGTTTTGTAAAAGTGTGAACCCTTTTTATCCCGCAAATTTAATAAAGTTCTTTTCTTTTGTCTCATTTTAATTTTTGTCTTGTTCTTTTTCTTTCTGAACAGTTCTCTTTTTACTGGTTCTAATGACATGGCATGCACAGCGGATCTTCGACCTAGTCTAATAAATCAATCTGAAACCGACTCAATGATGCAAAAGGTCGTTTGTGACGATGAATCTGAATGTGACGAAGGTGAAGCCTTCGAAGAAATAAACAGAGAACTGTGCCAATTTGAAGAGAAACCCAAGCCTAACCTAAATGACACCGAGGCTGTGAATTTAGGAGACGCTGATAACGTCCAAGAGACCAAAATTAGCATCCACATTGAGCCGAATGTCAGAAAAGAATTGATCAAAACCCTCATGGAATTCAAAGATGTTTTTGCATGGTCATATGATGATATGCCTGGATTAAGCACCAATTTAGTGGTTCACAAATTACCCACTGACCCGGCATACCCTCCGGTCAAGCAAAAACTAAGGAAATTTAAAACAGAAATGAGTGTAAAGATCAAAGAAGAAGTGATTAAGCAGTTGCAATCGAAGGTCATTCGGGTCACTCGATATCCCGAGTGGCTGGCCAATGTGGTACCAGTCCCAAAGAAGGATGGAAAAATCAGGGTGTGCGTCGACTACCGCAACCTCAACAAAGCAAGTCCCAAGGACAATTTCCCGTTACCCAACATTCATATCCTGATCGATAATTGCGCTGGGCGCGAGATCGGATCCTTTGTGGATTGCTATGCGGGTTATCATCAGATCCTAATGGACGAAGAGGATGCTGAGAAGACAGCGTTTATTACGCCATGGGGAACCTACTGCTATCGGGTAATGCCGTTCGGGTTAAAGAACGCCGGGGCAACGTACATGCGAGCAATGACTGCTGTGTTTCATGACATGATACACAAAGAAATAGAGGTGTACGTCGATGATGTGATCATCAAATCTTGGCGTCAGGAGGACCATGTAGCAGACCTAAGGAGATTTTTCCAAAGACTCCGGAGGTATGATATCAAGCTTAACCCGGCCAAATGCGCATTCGGGGTTCCATCAGGAAAGTTGCTAGGATTCATCGTCAGTCGACGGGGGATTGAGTTAGACCCATCCAAAATTGAATCCATCCGAGATTTGCCACCGCCAAGGAACAAAACAGAGGTAATGAGTTTGCTGGGTAGACTCAATTACATCAGCAGGTTCATCGCTCAACTCACAGCAACTTGTGAGCCCATATTTCGGCTGCTGAGAAAGGATGCTGCAGTAGGTTGGACGGCAGAGTGTCAGGAGGCTTTCGACCAAATCAAAGGGTATCTGTCTAATCCACCCGTATTGGTCCCGCCTAAGCCCGGGAAGCCCCTAATTCTTTACCTGACGGTCTTGGAAAATTCATTTGGTTGTGTATTGGGGCAACATGACGACACAGGAAGGAAGGAGCAGGCCATCTACTATCTTAGCAAGAAATTCACAGTGCATGAGGTCAAGTACACTCAACTCGAGAAAACATGCTGCGCCCTGACTTGGGTAGCTCAGAAGTTGAAGCACTACCTGTCTTCATATACTACTTATCTCATATCCCGCTTGGACCCATTGAAGTACATCTTTCAGAAACCTATGCCCACGGGAAGGTTGGCAAAATGGCAAATTCTGCTCACAGAATTTGATATCATCTACGTAACGAGGACGGCCATGAAAGCCCAGGCACTGGCAGACCATTTGGCAGAGAATCCCGTTGATGAAAAATACGAGCCCTTAAGAACGTATTTTCCTGACGAAGAGGTGATGCATACGAATGAGTTGGAATTACCCGAGGAACCGGGTTGGAAGCTTTTCTTCGATGGAGCTGCAAACGCAAAAGGGGTTGGAATAGGAGCAGTACTCATTTCTGAAACAGGACGGCATTATCCTGTTACGGCTCAACTACGCTTCTATTGCACCAACAATATGGCCGAGTATGAGGCTTGCATTCTGGGTCTGCGCCTGGCTGCCGACATGGATGTCCAGGACGTCTTGGTCTTGGGAGACTCGGACCTCTTGGTACATCAAATTCAAGGTGAATGGGAAACATGAGATCTAAAGCTCATACCATACCGACAATGCTTGCATGATCTGAGCAAGCAATTTCGATCGGTGAAGTTCAAACACATCCCTAGAGTTCACAACGAGGTTGCGGACGCTTTGGCCACCTTAGCATCAATGCTGCACCATTCTGACAAAATGTATGTTGATCCTCTACACATCCAGGTCCGTGATCAGCACGCCTACTGCAATGCCATAGAAGAAGAAGCAGATGGCAAACCCTAGTTTCATGATATCAAAGAATACCTCAGAATGGGGATATATCCAGAACATGCCTCTAGAGACCAAAAAAGAGCCCTTCGGCGTTTGTCAAACGGTTTCTTCCTCAATGGAGGAGTGTTGTACAAAAGAACCCCGGATTTGGGATTGTTGAGATGCGTAGATGCCAGTCAAGCAACAACGGTTATGTCAGAGGTACATGCGGGAGTTTGCGGACCGCACATGAGCGGATATGTATTGGCAAGGAAGATCCTTCGAACAGGGTGTTATTGGCTCACCATGGAACACGACTGTATCACTTTTGTGAGGAAATGCCATCAGTGCCAGATACATGGAGATTTGATTCATTCTCCACCAACAGAGTTACATACGATGTCAGCACCTTGGCCGTTTGTAGCATGGGGCATGGATGTCATTGGGCCCATCGAGCCGGTAGCATCCAACGGTCATAGGTTCATCCTAGTGACCATTGATTACTTCACCAAATGGGTTGAGGCTAAAACCTTCAAATCGGTAACCAAGAAGGCAGTGGTGGACTTTGTTCACTCCCATATCATCTGCAGATTTGGGATCCCAAAAGTGATCATCACGGATAACGGTGCGAATCTTAATAGCAGCCTGATGAAAGAGGTATGCCAACAATTCAAGATTACACACCGCAATTCCACCCCATATCGTCCCAAGGCGAATGGAGCAGTCGAAGCAGCCAATAAGAATATCAAGAAGATACTGCGAAAAATGGTGGAAGGGTCCAGACAATGGCACGAGAGATTACCCTTTGCTCTGTTGGGTTACCGCACTACGGTCCGAACTTCCATAGGCACAACTCCTTATTTGTTGGTGTACGGAACTGAGGCCGTGATACCAGCGGAGGTCGAAATTCCGTCCCTCCGAATTGTCGCTGAAGCCGGGATTGATGATGATGAATGGGTAAAAGCTCGATTGGAACAGTTGAGTCTGATGGACGAGAAAAGATTGGCAGCAGTGTGCCATGGTCAACTGTACCAGAAGAGAATGGCAAGAGCATATAACAAGAAGGTGCGCCCCAGGAAGTTTGAAGTAGGGCAGCAGGTATTAAAGAAGATCCTCCCACATCAGGTCGAGGCAAAAGGCAAATTCGCCCCAAATTGGCAAGGGCCTTATATCGTGACCAGAATATTGTCCAACGGTGCTTTGTGTTTGACAGATGTCGAAGGTAGATGTGTCGACATGGCTATCAATTCAGATGCAGTCAAGAGATATTATGCGTAATTTCTTTAATTATGGCAATTTTTGGTTTATTTGTTTGTATTTGGCATTTGTTGAATAATGAGATGACGGAGGCAATTCTTTCTTCTATCCAAACACTTTTAACCTTTGCTTCCCCCTTCGAGCCTAAGTAATTCTTTCATACCCCTCTTTTGGAATCACTAATGGAAAAGACATGAAAAAAAAAAGAAAAGAAAAGAGAAAGAAAATGAAAAGAAGGAAAAAAAAAGAAAAAAAAAGAAGAAGATGAAATCATAAAGAAATACAAAACCGTGGGAACTACGTTTGACCTGATTCCTCAAAGAGGATACGTAGGCGCCTCACGGCTCGGTCATAGTATGCATCATAGTGAATATAGGATGCATAATGTACATAGTGTGCATAATAGGCACAGCGTGCGTAACGCACATAGCGCAACATAAGTGTAAAAAATAAATTCCCCAAGCAAGAAAACTGGGGCAGAGGTTATGTTTTAAAATCCAACAAAGGTTTGATTCCAAAAGTTGTAGCACACCACCCATCAGATTATTTTCATTTTTCATAGCCTTTCTTTAACTCCGCACCAAAACCAACATCAACGTCCAAAAGACCTCCCGATCAATGTTCAAGAGATGTCGAGTCAGGCAAATAAGACCGAGAATAGTACACCAATCCCCAGCAAAGAAGAGGATCGTAAGACTGGGAATGGATTGATAGTCAAAGGAGTCTCCAGAAGAGAAGGTCGTATCTACAACGCCCTGATTCCTCGAAAGAAATAAAATGAGAGAGTCTTATCGGTGAAAACCTTCACAGGCACCGAGAGGCGATGTAAGACGAGGGATATGAAATGAGAGAGTCTTATTGGTGAAAACCTTCACAGGCACCATAAGGCGCCGGGAGATGAGAGAAAAGAGAGAGTCTCATTAGTGAAAACCCCTCGAAGGGCACTATGAGGCGACGAGACAGATCAGCAAAGCTACCACATTCGAAACGAAATGAACACTCCTTTATCATCCCCAGCAAGTCAAACCATCGGGCAAATCAATTGATACAAATAGACTGGGTCGGGAATCTATGGTGCACGCCATGATCACAGGGACCAGTTGTGTCCTCCAGATAAGTTCTTTTGATTGTCTCCTCCCACAAAAATATTGGTTCAGAAAGATTTTCTCCTTTCCATATCTTTTATTTCTTTTCCTAAAAATGTGTCTTGAAAGGATTTTTCAAAGCTTACTACCAGAAAACGAAGAGGAATTCATCCAATACAGGATAATACAAACAGTCTTAAAGGCCGGTCCCAGGCAATGCAGGGATTGTGCCCGGAAATTTTGGAAGAAGTAAGCTCCAAAACGGATTGGTTTCGGGGGTTAGAAGCAGACTCCCACATCATGTGTTTAAAGAGAAAGCAGAAAAGGGGATAAATTGAAAACCAATCCCCAGCAGGCTAGAGACCCCCAACAGGCGACTTTGCCCGCCAACCAATTATGGGGACAAAGAGCAAGAAAAGGGGGAAGAAAGGAAAATCATCCGCCAGAAAGGCACCCTCTACCACCACGATAAAAACTAATTAAATCCTTTTGTCTGCTGCAGGAAAACAAAGGATTGATGATTACAGCGAGATGCAACGCCCGGGAAGTCACCAAAACCGGGGCAGAAAATTTTCTGCCGATTGTCGAAAATTTTCTCGGAAAGAACGGGGAAGCAATTTTAATACATTTAAGTTCTAGGTCGCCCACCAGTATAATGCGGGAATACATTTAAGTTCTAGGTCGCCCACCAGTATAATGCGGGAATACTTTTAAGTTCTAGGTCGCCCACCAGTATAATGCGGGAATACTTTTAAGTTCTAGGTCGCCCACCAGTATAATGCGGGAATACTTTTAAATTCTAGGTCGCCCACCAGTATAATGCGGGAATACTTTTAATTTCTAGGTCGCCCACCAGTATAATGCGGGAATACTTTTAAGTTCTAGGTCGCCCACCAGTATAATGCGGGAATACTTTTAATTTCTAGGTCGCCCACCAGTATAATGCGGGAATACATTTATGTTCTAGGTCGCCCACCAGTATAATGCGGGAATACTTTTAAGTTCTAGGTCGCCCACCAGTATAATGCGGGAATACTTTTAAGTTCTAGGTCGCCCACCAGTATAATGCGGGAATACTTTTAATTTCTAGGTCGCCCACCAGTATAATGCGGGAATACTTTTAAGTTCTAGGTCGCCCACCAGTATAATGCGGGAATACTTTTAAGTTCTAGGTCGCCCACCAGTATAATGCGGGAATACATTTAAGTTCTAGGTCGCCCACCAGTATAATGCGGGAATACTTTTAAGTTCTAGGTCGCCCACCAGTATAATGCGGGAATACTTTTAAGTTCTAGGTCGCCCACCAGTATAATGCGGGAATACTTTTAAGTTCTAGGTCGCCCACCAGTATAATGCGGGAATACTTTTAAGTTCTAGGTCGCCCACCAGTATAATGCGGGAATACATTTAAGTTCTAGGTCGCCCACCAGTATAATGCGGGAATACTTTTAAGTTCTAGGTCGCCCACCAGTATAATGCGGGAATACTTTTAAGTTCTAGGTCGCCCACCAGTATAATGCGGGAATACATTTATGTTCTAGGTCGCCCACCAGTATAATGCGGGAATACTTTTAAGTTCTAGGTCGCCCACCAGTATAATGCGGGAATACATTTAAGTTCTAGGTCGCCCACCAGTATAATGCGGGAATACTTTTAAGTTCTAGGTCGCCCACCAGTATAATGCGGGAATACTTTTAAGTTCTAGGTCGCCCACCAGTATAATGCGGGAATACTTTTAAGTTCTAGGTCGCCCACCAGTATAATGCGGGAATACTTTTAAGTTCTAGGTCGCCCACCAGTATAATGCGGGAATACTTTTAAGTTCTAGGTCGCCCACCAGTATAATGCGGGAATACATTTAAGTTCTAGGTCGCCCACCAGTATAATGCGGGAATACTTTTAAGTTCTAGGTCGCCCACCAGTATAATGCGGGAATACATTTAAGTTCTAGGTCGCCCACCAGTATAATGCAGGAATACTTTTAAGTTCTAGGTCGCCCACCAGTATAATGCGGGAATACTTTTAAGTTCTAGGTCGCCCACCAGTATAATGCGGGAATACATTTAAGTTCTAGGTCGCCCACCAGTATAATGCGGGAATACTTTTAAGTTCTAGGTCGCCCACCAGTATAATGCGGGAATACATTTAAGTTCTAGGTCGCCCACCAGTATAATGCGGGAATACTTTTAAGTTCTAGGTCGCCCACCAGTATAATGCGGGAATACTTTTAAGTTCTAGGTCGCCCACCAGTATAATGCGGGAATACTTTTAAGTTCTAGGTCGCCCACCAGTATAATGCGGGAATACTTTTGAGTTCTAGGTCGCCCACCAGTATAATGCGGGAATACTTTTAATTTCTAGGTCGCCCACCAGTATAATGCGGGAATACATTTAAGTTCTAGGTCGCCCACCAGTATAATGCGGGAATACTTTTAAGTTCTAGGTCGCCCACCAGTATAATGCGGGAATACTTTTAATTTCTAGGTCGCCCACCAGTATAATGCGGGAATACTTTTAAGTTCTAGGTCGCCCACCAGTATAATGCGGGAATACTTTTAAGTTCTAGGTCGCCCACCAGTATAATGCGGGAATACATTTAAGTTCTAGGTCGCCCACCAGTATAATGCGGGGATACTTTTAAGTTCTAGGTCGCCCACCAGTATAATGCGGGAATACTTTTAATTTCTAGGTCGCCCACCTGTATAATGCGGGAATACTTTTAAGTTCTAGGTCGCCCACCAGTATAATGCGGGAATACTTTTAATTTCTAGGTCGCCCACCAGTATAATGCGGGAATACATTTAAGTTCTAGGTCACCCACCAGTATAATGCGGGAATACTTTTAAGTTCTAGGTCGCCCACCAATATAATGCGGGAATACTTTTAATTTCTAGGTCGCCCATCAGTATAATGCGGGAATACTTTTAAGTTCTAGGTCGCTGCGGGAATACTTTTAAGTTCTTGGTCGCCCACCAGTATAATGCGGGAATACATTTAAGTTCTAGGTCGCCCACCAGTATCATGCGGGAATACATTTAAGTTCTAGGTCGCCCACCAGTATAATGCGGGAATACATTTAAGTTCTAGGTCGCCCACCAGTATAATGCGGGAATACTTTTAATTTCTAGGTCGCCCACCAGTATAATGCGGGAATACTTTTAAGTTCTAGGTCGCCTACCAGTATAATGCGGGAATACTTTTAAGTTCTAGGTCGCCCACCAGTATAATGCGGGAATACATTTAAGTTCTAGGTCGCCCACCAGTATAATGCGGGAATACTTTTAAGTTCTAAGTCGCCCACCAGTATAATGCGGGAATACTTTTAATTTCTAGGTCGCCCACCAGTATAATGCGGGAATACTTTTAAGTTCTAGGTCGCCCACCAGTATAATGCGGGAATACTTTTAAGTTCTAGGTCGCCCACCAGTATAATGCGGGAATACATTTAAGTTCTAGGTCGCCCACCAGTATAATGCGGGAATACTTTTAAGTTCTAGGTCGCACACCAGTATAATGCGGGAATACATTTAAGTTCTAGGTCGCCCACCAGTATAATGCGGGAATACTTTTAAGTTCTAGGTCGCCCACCAGTATAATGCGGGAATACTTTTAAGTTCTAGGTCGCCCACCAGTATAATGCGGGAATACTTTTAAGTTCTAGGTCGCCCACCAGTATAATGCGGGAATACTTTTAATTTCTAGGTCGCCCACCAGTATAATGCGGGAATACATTTAAGTTCTAGGTCGCCCATTAGTATAATGCGGGAATACTTTTAAGTTCTAGGTCGCCCACCAGTATAATGCGGGAATACTTTTAATTTCTAGGCCGCCCACCAGTATAATGCGGGAATACTTTTAAGTTCTAGGTCGCCCACCAGTATAATGCGGGAATACATTTAAGTTTTAGGTCGCCCACCAGTATAATGCGGGAATACATTCAGCTCTAGATTTTGGAATCAGTCACCCCACCTGAAGACGGAAGGGTGCAACAGAGAGCCCCAAACGGGAAACAATTAAATCCCCAGCACCAAGAAGCAGACAACTGCAGAGGCAAGCACGCAATTCAAAAGGAAAAAGGAATGCGTCTCAAAAGAAGCAGTTTGGGAACGTTGTAGCATGCCAGTATGACGATGCTGATGAAGAAACATACCACTGAAGAAACCATTGGAAATTTTAAAGAAGAAAGCCGTGTCCCCAGCGGATCAAGCAAAGTGATGAAAACTGGCATTCAAACGTCAGCAAAGGACCAGCATCATCTCCCAAAGTCACAAGATAAAGGCATCGGAGGAAAGTGTTAGCCGACAAGAAAGCAAGGCAACAAGAACAAGTTGAAGATGGATAAGATTTCAGGATCCTCAGTTTAGCTTAGCTTCTTGTTTTCCTTTTAGAGCAATGTAATAGGGAGATCGGTTGAGCAGTAGCATCCTACAGCAGCATACAACAGCGCACAACGACAGCAAACACTACAGTCACACGGTAGTCCCAGCTACCAAAATTTCCCGAACTACATTGACCTGATTCCTGTTCAGCCCAGGATATGTAGGAAACCTCTGAAGCAAAGGTTCGGTCAAATCTTTTTCAAAAAATGCTTCACACGGAGTATTCGGACGGGCAAAAATCGCTCGCTTTATCTTTGCGCGAAAACCCTTCGTGTCTTCGGGCAAAGAGGGGCAGCTGTAAGCACGTGATTTTTGCTTTACGAGCAATCGCTCCAAAAGAAAATAAAAATAGTGACAAATGATTTCGCTGTACAATTTTTCGAGTTTTCCGTGACATGTGTTGTTAGTCATTTATGGGTCTGTCCATTTTACATCTAGTCATTACCAAACAAAAATACAAAATGCCTGTCGTTAAAAGAAAATTCAAAAAATATATGTATGTGTGCATCGTTTGTTCTAAGCTGTGATCTAACCATTTTTTATTTTATTTTTAATTTTTATTGTCCATTTATGTGTGTTTATCGTTGTGGGTGTCACTCAATATGTGTGTAGGTTTATTTTAATTTTTACATTGTTTTAGGAATTTTTGTTTAAATTGAAAAAAAAAAGAGGAGAAAAGGAAAATCTGATTTGGGCCCCGAAACAAGGCCCAAAACCAAAGTACTGATCCAGTCCAAACCCAGCCTGCCCAAGCACGGACTCAAACGACGTCGTATCGGCATCCCCATTTGAAGCCGTTGATCTGATTCAAAGGAACGGTCCAGATCAGGCTGTCCAACTCACCTCAACGACGCCGTTTCAGGCAAGTTGATCTGAGCCGTCCAACCTCATTGATCCAACGGTCCCTGGCTCCCTCATGACCCGACCTATTTAGCCGGTTTAACCCAACCCCTCACCTAAACCAAAACGACCCCGTTCCCATACCAAACGACCCCGTCCTGTTACCCACCAATAGATCTAAGCCGTTCAGATCACTTGATCTAACGGCTCCAATCTCTCTTCCCCTTCCATATATAAACTTGACCCTTTACCCCGCACCCCCTATCCGAACCCCCCCTTCAGTCATCTCCTTCCCCAAGCCCTAAAACCCCCAAACCCTAACGCCGCCCTAGTTCCCCTTCCACCAGAACCCGGCGGCATGAACGCTGGTGGCCACCTCCTGAACACCCTAAGACCCCCTCACTCCCCTGAACACGAATCCACTAACCACGAACCTCGAATCATCTCCTACCGTCTCGAATCTGGATTTGAAGATTCGAGACAAAACTCGATCCACACCAAACCTCACCATCTTTGTATCAGCCACTCCCCTGACCTTCCTCGTGACCAAACCAAGCTTGGTTTGGTCCGAATCTACCCACAACTCCCTAAAAATCAGATCTGGAAATCCAGACCTTAGAACACATGCACTTGGGGAATCCGGCCGGTCTGGACAAGGGTTTGAGGTCTAATAGACCTTAATCAAGGTGTTCTCATGTGAGAACACCCTGATTAAAGTTTGTTCGGCCTCAAAAGTTCAAAGTTGAATCAGATTTGGGTCTGTTTGATTTAAACATTTTCGGTAAGTTTTCCTTTCTTTTGTGTTAGTTTTAATTAAGTGGTCAGCATGTTTCGTTGTGTTTGTTTGTTATTCTTGTTATTTTTCATTCGGATTTCTTTCATCTCTGTAAAGACCTTTTATTTGGTCGGTTGATTTTCTATGTGTGTATTCTGAATGTACTCTGTGATAAACATGATCGTCGATTAGTTTAATCGTCAGATAAGTCAACTCATATAGGCCCCAGTAATTGAACAAAAATTGTCTGATGCCCTTTAGGTCCCTAAACGTATTGTTTATATGAGCGACTGATTATTACCTGTTATAATTAGTATAGTCGACTCGATAAATGTCGTCGATTAGTTTGCTATAACTAATGAATCGAATGAGCTAATAATTTCACGTAACTAATTGAACTTGGCCACTGACTAAATGCCCCAGCATTGTTTGAAATGGTTTGTTGGCATTGTAAAAATGACTGAAAAGGTTCAGTCCAGGCAATCTTGAATTTGAACTTTCATCAGTTCAAAAATGCCCTGATGCTGCAATAGGCAGGGCAGTAATAATCAAGGTTAAGCAGGGGTGTTCTGGGGTGTCAAAAAGGACAGAAAGATTAGTTAAATGAAGCTGACAAGTAGGGTACTAATTAAGATTAAACTAATACTAATGGGAAACAAGACACAAGGGTATGGGGCTCAAAATGAATAAATAAAATGAGCCCATAATTCTGGATTAAACAAAAACCAGGCGTGGGGAATAAAGGGGGCTGACACCAAAAGATGCTTAGGCATGGGCTTTAAAGAGTATGGGCAGGCTGCAAGTTGCAGGATGAGGGCAGCCTAGCTGCACTAAGTCATTTGGCTTATAAATAGGCCATTTGAGAACTAAAAAAGGGCTGGGACTTTTAGTTTTCAGAAAAGAAAAAAAGGGCTGGAATCTTTAGTCTAAAAGCTGAAACTTTTAGTCTGAGGAAAGGTTTACAGAGTTTAAAGAAAAGCTGAAAAACATAAGTTAGTTTCCAAATAGATTGTAACCAAACACCATCTGAAAGTTGAACAAGAATTCATATTGGTCAAGCTGTCTTGGCCAAATTCTGTCGTCTGCAGTAACTGAGCTGTTTGTTGGTTGCTGAACTGTTGTATTTGCTGCACTGAACTTCTTTTACTTCTGGTGTATCATTACTCTTCATCTGGAATTATTGGTTTGGCACTCGACTATTTGCTGGTTTCATTTATTCTGGGAATCATTGTTGGTTGTTCTTGGACTGTGGAAAACAATCTTGGTTGTTGGTTTGTTGCTGTGCTGTTGCTGTGTATCTGTTGATGCTGTGATTACTGCACACTACTCAACTGATCACTCTCCTTCTTCCTTTCCTTTCCTTACCAGGTACACAATTGACACCACCAATGTAACTGAGAGTTTGAGCATGAATGCAAAAGAGAGGACATGCAGATTATTTTTATGTATACATGAACTGTCACATTAAATGTCATAAAATAGTTATATTTTCGTTTGTATAATAGAAGTAGCCTACATGCTCAGTATAGCAATGTAGGTTAATGAATGATAGTCATGTATGTATGCTGTTAGGAGAAAAACATTCCCAGTGTAATAAGTCGTATTTTAGACTTAGTCTGATGGTGTAGCATATTCTATAATGTAGGCCAAAATAGGAAAACTATCCACATGAGTTAAAGTTCTTTCCCTTTTTCTAGTTTGTCACATATAAATTGATAAAGAACAAAGAATCAGTTCTAGGCCTCAACCTCAGGAAGGCCGAGCCCAAATCGAAAAATCAGCTAGGCCTGTATCGGAAAAACAGGGCCCAAGTCTGGCCATCTCGCATGAGCTAGGTTTGGGCCCATAATTTGCGATTAGTTGTCCATAAGTGCAGTCACGTTTTATTATTCTGTAAAAGCACTTTAAATCCGGTTTTATAATCAACTAAGGCTATTTACTGCTTTCAACTGATAGAGACAAACACGACAAGAAACGTAGTTGCTATAGGATATCCTTTAAAAATAACAACGAGATGAGCCTCGATGAAAATAAACAAAACGCAGATGCGGGGCCCTTGTTAAATATATATTAGTGAAGCATTTAGTTTCCAGGACGGGTTGTTTAGCAAATCTCACAACCTTCCTAAAATAACAATACGTTAGACTCTTTAGGACGCGCCTTAATAAATCTTACCTTCGTAAACTCGGGTGCACATTGATGTGACCCAAATCCAAATCTCAACGGAATCGAAATGTGTTTCTAATCACGGGTACATTGATTGTGACGTGGTTCGAGATGCGTGTCCATGACGTTGCAAATTCATTTTAAAAAAATAAGAATGAGATGAGCCTCGCCAAATAAAATACAAATTGCGGGGCCCTCAGTAAATATTTGCTTTAAAAATTATTTGGACTTCGGGATGGACCGTTTAGTAAAATTCCACGGTCTTACCCAAAATAAATACGCTAGTCGCTTTAGGCGCGCCTTTAATAACTTAATTTCCTTAAACTCGGGTGCACATTGATGTGACCCAAATCCAAATCTCAACGGAGTCAAAGTGTGTCGACGACCACGGGTACATTGATTGTAACGCGGTTCGAGATACATTTTCACGACGTTGCAAGTCCTACAAAAATAACAGTGAATGATAAAAGCGGTTAAAAGATAAAAGTGGCACATAAGTTCATACTTGTATAAAATCAGATAATCAAGCCAAATATAACAATTGAGCGACCGTGCTAGAACCACGGAACTCGGGAATGCCTAACACCTTCTCCCGGGTTAACAGAATTCCTTATCCGGATTTCTGATACGCAGACCATAATATAGAGTCATTCTTTTCCTCGATTCGGGATTAAAATTGGTGACTTGGGACACCCTAAACCTCCCAAGTGGCGACTCTGAAATAAATAAACAAATCCCGTTTTGATTGTCCTTTAATTGGAAAAACTCCCTTGTGCCCCCGCGGGCGCGGAAAAAGGAGGTGTGACAGGGGGTCCTGACAACTCTTAACTAAACGACAATTTTAAATCTAAATTATATCTTCTACAGGTGTGACTTCTGCTAAATCTTGCTATCCAAGAGAATCTTTAAACTACTCCCCCTTATCCAAGAAGGTCCTGAAAGTCAAAAGTCAAATTTTATCTTAAGAGTGACAACTTTTATGGCTAAATTATACTACCCTACAGCAGAGTTTATGCTAAATGTTGTTATCCAATCGAAATCTTAAAGCTAAGTCCCATTATTCAGGAGGGTCCTGGAAACTCCTAATTGAATCCTATCTCGAACATGCAAACTTCTAAACCAACTTATATTCTTTTGGGATACATTTATGCTAGATTATGCTATTTTCTGAACTTTAAACTAGGTCCCATTTTCCAAGAGGGTCCTGAAAATCAAAAATCAAACCTGTTTGGTGACTTCCTTTCTCCACGGAGGGTTTCTCCGAAACAACCAAAATTTCCTTCCCCTGTTTTAATCAAAGAAAAATTTTGTCAGTTTAAAATGTGGTGGTTGGTTTGTGGCCTTGACTTTGAGGGCGATTGCTCCTTCACTTCCCATGATAACTGATTTCCACTCGAGGACCTTGCTTGCTTATGGACTAACCACTTTCTCTGTCATCCTTATCACAGAAAATACCCTTTCTCTGTTCAGACCCAATTCCCTTTATCTATTGCATTACTCATGAACTGACATTTACCAACCTTTGTGTTTCACCGAAAATACCTTTGATTCGTTCACCTAACACCCTCCATCTTGTTGCATTGTTCCTGGATTGATATGTACCAAACCTTTGTATTTCACATGAATCCCAAAGCACGTCAATTACCGTCCACTCAATGTGCATGTTGTTCTTTCCTGACTTAACCCACTGGCATTGGCCTTGAGGTCTATTGCTCCTTCACTTGCCACGACAACTTTGATTTCTGCTTGAAAGACCTCATTTATCACTCATTAAACACTTTCTTTGTTGATCTCATCACAGAGAATACCTTTTACCCGTTCACCCAACATCCCCCATCTGTTGTACTGTTCACGAGTTGAAATATACCAAACCTTTGTATTTCTCATGGACCCCAAAGCATGTTGATTGCTACCAACTCAGTGTTCTTGTTGTTCTTTCCTAACTTATGCCACTTTGATGTGCTGGCCAGATCCCATTTTGTGCAATTGGAAAGCTGGCGGCAAATTTTGAAGTCATTTCTCGCTTGTTCTGACCAAACCGACTCAAAAAGAGGAAGTAAACAAGACAAAAGGAACAGAAGGACAAAGGAAAGAAATGATTCCTAACAAGAAAACTACAAAGTAGAAACCTATCAGATGTGGATACCAACGCTAATGACCATGACATGCACCTGTGGCCGTTTCTGTTGAGCAAGTATGATGTTCAACTCCTATTACACCCCTAAACCGTGAAACTGGGCTTCAATGCTCCGATTATCCAATCTGATTCACAATCCTTATTCGACCTGTTGTGCCCGAAGAGTTTTCACCATCTAGACTCTCTCATTTTTGATTCTTTCTCTCCACTTACCATCGCCTTACGGTGCCCGCGAGGGTTTTCACCAATAAGATTCTCTCATTTTCATTATTTTTCTGCTTGGACTAGAGTGTTTCCCTTGATATGAATTACCTCTCCTTGCTTGACTTGGCATCTCTCGAAAACTAATCGGAAGGTCTTTCTTTGGACCGTAACGTGGGCTTTTGGATGGGGTTAGAAAGAAAGGGTATCAAAAGGCTCAAAACAACTCATCATGGGTTCAAAATTACAACTTTCAGAACCAGATTCCTTACAACAACCACAATTTCTGCCCTAGTTTCTTGCTTGGGGACTTTTGGATTTTTATTTTGATGAGACCGAACCGTGAGACTGCCTACGTATCCTTAAAATGAATCAGGTCGAACGTAGTTCATGACATAGGAATTGCTCTGTTGTTGTGATTTTTCTTTTCCCTTTCTCTTTTCTTTTCTTTTCTTTCTTCCTTTTTCTCTTTTTGTTGATTTGTTGTTTTTTTCTTCTTTTTCCTCTTTTTTTTTCTTTTCTTCTCTTTCATTTTTTCTTCTCTCCCTTTTAGTTCTTTTCTTTTCTCCTTTTCCTTTACTTATCTTTCATGCTTGTGTTTCTGATCTTTGCTACTGATTCCGAAAGAGTGGTATGAAAGAAAATAAATGAGGCTCAAAGGGGTAAAGAAAGATAAAGTGTTTAGATAGCAGAACAAAATGCCTTAGTCATTCCAATCTCCAAAACATGCCAAGTGCAAACTACACAATTTAAACAAACCAAGGAAAACATTGTAACATCTTTTGATTACACTATATTTGATAACCATATCCATTTATTCGCCTTCTACATCTGTTAATTACCAAGACCCATTGGACAACACTCTCACTCTCATTATCACGAACGACCCACTACAAATTTGGGGCAAACTTGCCGTTATCTTCACCGATGCAGCATGATGCATTTTAATGGTGTATTTTTATGTTCTATCTGCCCCAGTTTCACACAACTCGGGCTTGAAGTGATCCCAAAATGCCTTCACTTATTTCTCTCAAATGTCCCTACATCTTCAACATTGTTTTCGTTGCTTCGTGACTAAACTGAATTTTACAACAAGGCTGAGAATTACGCGTGCATGTCATGTCACTAGAGTCAATCAGGAAAAGAACTATAAAAAGAAAAGAGAACTAAATGAAAATGACTAGAAATTATAGAAAACGGAAAATTGCATTAGATAGATGGTTAAAGGGTTTGGACAATAAAACAAACAAACTAAACTGGGGTTACAAACCTAGAACAAACCTAGACAACACTAGACGGGTTACTATGACTAAACAAACTAGGCAAAATAAAAGGACAGGAGGGTTTGGGTCACAAGACAATATCTGGATTACAACCCTGAAATAACCCAGACAACAGAAATGACAACAAAATAAACCACCAAAACTCCTCCCTGGCTAACCAAAACAGGAGTGTCTTTCCAATTGCCAAGCTCGGCATCTTAGCCACTGAATTCCGCATCAACATTACTAGGACCTTCACAAACTTCCATCACATTGTTCTTAACAAATTGCTTTTGGGTTCCCTTTGCTGGCTCATTCTTAAGATCAACCTCTGATAGCACTGAAAACTTTGCAGCGCGTAGACCTTCGAGGATCTCAGAAGAATTTTCATATTCCTTTCAAAACAAATCATACTCACTATATGCGTCTCATTACGAACAGGCGATGGACTTTGGCTAGTGTCTGCTGCATCTAGATTTTGCACGACAATGTCACCTACATCAATAAGCTTCTGAATTGCTTTCTTCAGATTCCAACACTTCTCTATGTCATGCCCTGGGGCATCTGAGCAATATGCGCACCTTTGAGAAAAATCAAACTTCTTTGACAGAGGGTTTGGCATTTTTATATGAATCGGCTTCAGCATGTCCAATTGCTTCAACTTTTGGAACAAACTGGCATATGATTCTCCAATAGGGGTGAAAGCCTTTTCTTTTTTCAGCAACCTCTCATTCTTAAATGCTTGATTGGGCCGAAAACCTGATCTAGGGGGTTTTCGGTAGGCTCATGGGGGTGGATAGGCATTTTGTGGAGCTGGGTACTGGGAAAGTGATGTACGATTTTAGGAGTTTTGTGGAGAGAAGTGGCATTAGGGAGGATCATCTGGTGCACAAGGATATCCACGGGGATGATATTGAGGTTGGAAGTGTTGATCGGGAAAGCCCATCGGATCATCTTTTCTGTTTCTCTTTCTTCCACCCAAGCTTATTGGGATGTTTTGAATGTCTTTCGAACAACTCATGATTTTGCCTGACTTGATTCCCTCGTCTACTAGATCCCCTATTTTTAACACATCATTGAAAGGCTTTCCCACGGCCGGGATCAAATGACTGAAGTAGGTGGGCCCTTGGGCTCGTAGGAAAAGCTCAACCATTTATTCTTCACCAATCAGGGTATTGACTAGAGCAGCCTGTTCCCTCCATCTGAGCCCAAACTCTCTAAAGCTTTCCTTCGGCTTCTTTTCCATTCTATATAGGGAGGAGTGGTCTAGGGTAACACCTGATTTGTATTGAAAGTATCGAACAAAATCTTGAGTCATGTCACCCAATGTAGACCACTTACCAACATCTTGACGATTATGCCATTCCAAAGCTGCCCCAGTCAGGCTCTCACTGAAATACGCTATCAACAAATCATCTTTCTTGCCAACACTTCTCATTTCACTGCAATAATCCCTCAAATGGGCTACCGGATCTCCACACCCATCATACAAGTTAAACTTTGACACTTTAAACCCCGCAGGCAGAAGAATGTCGGGGGACACAGAGAGATCTTTGTAAGCCATGCTACCCTGATCTCCCATTCCTTGCTTGTTCTTTAAGGACTTTTCTATGCCTTTCAGCCTCCTGGGTATCCCATCTTGCCCTTTTTTTCCTGTGAACTTTTCATTTTCAACATGAGGCTCATCCCGCGGCCCTGCTTGTATGAGTTGGGAACCTTGTGGGCAACCTCTGAGGGGTAATATTGGGCATCGTGAGCTTTGAGTGGGTGTTCATTGTTGGGGATGGTGGATAAGACAAGAGGGCAATTTTTGGGAAAGGTAATTGGAAGATGAGTGATGGAGCTACTAGGGTGGATGGAAAAGCCATGATAAGCGGGTAGATCTGGAGAGTATGGGGGATCATCTGGCACTGTGACCGGTGTTTGGGTAAGGGTAGCATTTAGGAAGCTAGGAGGCGGCGGGGGTGGTTCCCTCCCAGTCATCCAAGCATGATACATGTCCGTCATGTGTTGTCTTAATATCCTTACCTCATCAGCTAAACCATTATCCCGTTCAACTAACTGCTTTCGGGCACCGATATCAACTAACCCAATTTTGTTGTTGTCCGCCATTGCCTTTTGAATTTATGTTGCGGAGAGGAGTTACTACTTCGGGAACCACAAACCAACCACCTTTCTGTGCTGAATTATCAACAACAAACTTGTTAGTGATTAGAGCTTAACAGATAAGCAACCGCACATTTGGGGAATGAATGCACCTAAGCAATTAACCGTTTCTATTATGCATTTGATCGGTTGCTTGCATCATACCGGTTTTTCCTTATTTCCATTTGCAACCTCTTCTCCTTTCTTTTCACTCATGCCTTTCTATGCTTGATTTCTCTTTGTTTTATCCTCTCATTTGTCTCTCTTGTTTTACCATTGTTTCCTCCCCATGGTTTCTTATTTTTCTCTCTTTTCTTTTCTTGTTTCTTCTTTGTCTTTCCTTTATTTTTCTCTTCTTTTCTCTTTTTTTTTGGTTATGGTCGAATCCTATGGATATCGCCTACGTATCATGACCCCACATGAATCAGACCAAGCGTAGTTCTGAGAAAGTAAATAAAATATTTTTTGGGACTTTCAGTTTTTATAAAAACAGATGCTTCGATTATAAAGACTCAATACTAACAAATTCCAAAAGACTAACAGACTGATGCAAAGACAAAATACAGACTCCGAAAATAAGCTATCATACTCCAAAGAAATACAGACTCAAAAACAGAGAGAAAATACAAACCCAACATGACTTACAGATTCTGACAGAAAAGGAAATACAAACTCAAACGAAAAAAATAACGAGTACATCAATGCTCTTGGTGCCCACGGGACATCATTCGGTTTCACCGCGGGCCTATGTGCAAGATCCCTTTGAAGTCGGTCCAAGTCATTCATTATTTGTTTAACAAAGGTCATCACTGTTGCAAAGAATGTAGTGCGAGTCATATCATCACAGATGTGGCACTTCATAACGATGTAGTAAGCGATGTTTCTAATTCTCTCTCTTTTAACGCCATTTTCTTGTAACAAATGCCCAATCTGCTGGGACCTGGCCTCCAAAGTTGCTCAGCCGCATGATTTTTCTCCTGAAGTCGTTGCAAATCTATTTCTAATTGCGCCAATGCCTTATAACAATGTTCCCTTTCAACTTTGAAGTCTTTTGCGTGCTTGATCATTTTGTTTTCCGTGGAAATGACCCTTTTCTTTAACCATGCGACCTCATCATCACCTTTCTCTCAACTGCTTAACCAGGCGTACCCGTTCATCTGTGTTTTTAGCCAATTGTTTATGAGCCTTGGCTAGTTCATTTTCTGCTTTGTTCAAATCGAAACTATAGTCACTCACTTTCTGCCTTAGGTTAGCTATGAGTTTTTCATCCCTGTCGCTTCGGGTTGGATTTTCTGCCGCTACTTTTATCTTCTGAATTTGAGCTCGAAGGGCTTCATTTTCTTTGGCTAGCCTTTTCTTTTCCCCTTCATCCGTCGCAACCTGCAAGCTACTCTCGAATTGAAGCTCTCTGACTTGCTTTTCCAATTTTCCTATTGTGGCCCTGTACTCATTCTCCTTAGCCACCCACGCCCACTGTTCTTGTGACGCTTCAACGAATTCCTGAACGTGAGGCTTTTTGGCTGGTCTTTCTGGTTCAGCCCTTGCAGTGTTCTTCTTTCTATACCAAGCAAGATAGGCGGGTGAGACTTCGTCTCTAGATAAATCATGCACTCGAGTGTTTACTGTCAAATACTGGCATTCATTCCAAATAGAACGAACTGTCTCTTCATGAAATTGACCGTCAGAACTAACCTCAACCGCATGCACACTAAGATCTTCATCTGGGTGCATCACCTGACACCTTCCCAACTGTCTCATCACCGGGTAAGGAGCGTAAGGCTGAATACCTTGCATACCTATCAGGAAGAAGTAAGGACCAGTGGCAGGCATGTACACAATTTCTTCAACAGGAAGCCAACCCAATGTCCACTCTATTTGCCCTGCAGTAATGGAGCAAAGGTAGGGTACCCACTTTTCAAACCCCTCTGGCAGCTTAAACCCTGCAATTCTTGTGTCAAACTCTTCAATACAACTTTTCTCTGTGGATCCGTCACTCATATACTGAGGGCGATGGCATAGGTGCTCGATCATCCACATCTGTAATAGAAAATTGCACCCCTCGAAGAAATCTGCCCCAGCTTTATAGGATGTGAGAGCTCGGTATATCTCAGACACTATCATAGGGGCGAGAATGCTCTTGGCATTGGTAATCAGGACCTTGACGACTCCGGCCACCCGCAAATCGATATTCCTGTCTTTTCGGGAAAATACCACAAGGCCTAAAAAAGCTACCATGAAGGCGAAACACCTATGCTCATCCCATTTTGTTCGGTTTCCTTTGCTACAAACCCCGCTTGCCGGATCATTGAACCCTCCTACATGACCGTACCTCTAGTATATAAAATGCAGAGTAGCAAAACCATCCTCCAACTCGGAATACGGGACTCCCTTGCTTATCTTTAGCAAATCCATGAACTTGTGAGAGTTAACGGCTCTTAGAGCGATCAGATACTTATGCCTCAGCCCTTCAGTACTTCCCATATAACCTGCTATCTCTTCCATGGTTGGGGTGAGTTCAAAATCCAAAAAGTGAAATACGTTATGGGTCGGGTCCCAAAACGTAACCAAAGCCTTTATGACATCTCCTCTAGGCCTGATTTTTAACAACCCGGTGAGACCTCCCAAATGTATATTGACCTTATCTTACTCCGATTTTCCCAGATTTTCCCACCACATATGCAACTCCAAAGGGATTTTGTTCATGACTGCTATCGGCATACTTGGACTCGTGCTCATTTTGCACATTTATTAGGGTGATTAAGCAAAATCAAGACTCATTTGACTCAAAGACAAAACTGGCACTTTTTCATTCATTTTTTCAAAAATAGAACCCGGTTTTGCAAATACGACCTTTTAGTACCTCGAAGACGAAGTTTTTAAGGCTGTGTTGGCTAACCGGTGAAAACTTTGAAAAATAACCACATGCGGCTATTCTTGCAAAAGCAGCCTTCCGGCGCCCTTTTAGGGACATTCGGCTATATCTGACAAGAATGGCATCACCCTAATTATTTTCAAATAAAAGTAAAATTTTTGCTTTTGGTTACTTTCGCAAAAGGAAGTTGGACCCGATGCGGGGTGCCTACGTATCTCACACCCTATGAGAATCAAACTGGCGTAGTTCGGCCAGATAAAATAAACTGCTTTTTTGTTGAAAATAAGACTCTTTTTTTTCATTGGCAAACAAAACAAAATGTTTTTTTATTTTGAAAACAAAACTCTTTCTTTTTTTTTTCATTTCATAAATAAAACAAACTATTTTCCTCTTTTTTCTAATTATTTTCTCAAAAATTCGGCAGAGTTTCGACATTATTTGGACATTGTTTTTTTTTGAAATAGGCGATTAACTCTCTTTAGCCCTCATACTGCCATTTCTTTTCCAAATTCTCTCCTTTTATTCAAAAGCCGGTCAGCATGCAAATCCGAAGCAAATAAATGCACAAGTAGCAAGTAAGATGCATCAGGATGGTCTTTTTATTTCGGGTGCACCTGTCCTAGACAGACTCAACCCCTGTGTTGAGTCTCCAAAGTCAAATATGCACATGATGCAAACAAACGCTCCTACTAGGTGTCACACCTCCTTTTTGCGCGCCCGGCCCCGAAGGGTTAAATGCGCGGGTGGAGTTTTTCCAATTTAAGTGACAATATTCGAAATGGGATTATTTATTTAATTCAGAGTCGCCACTTGGGAAAGGTTTGGCTTTTGGTGTCCCAAGTCACCGGTTTATCTTGAATCCCAAATCGAGGAAATTTTAGACTTTTCCAAATGAAGTCTGCGAACCAGAAATTCTAAGTAAGGAATTCTGTTGACCCGAGGGAAGGTGTTAGGCACCCTCGAATCCCGTGGTTCTAGCACGGTCGCTTAAATTGTTATAATGGCTAAATATCTGATTTAAATACATGTTATGACTTACGTGCTTTTATTAAGTTTAAACCGCTTTTATCATTATCACTTATTTTTATAGAATTGCAACGTCGTGAAAATGCATCTCGAACCACGTCACAATCAATGCGCCCGTGATCGTCAACACATTTTGACTTCGTTGAGATTTGGATTTGGGTCACATCAATGTGCACCCGAATTTAAGAATATGATTTAATTAAGCCGCGCCTAAAGAGTCTAACGCGTTATTATTTTTTGAGAAGGCCATGAGATTCACTAAACGGCCTAGCCTGAATTCTAAATATTATGATTAGTTATTTATTGAGGGCCCCACAATTTTGCATTTTTATTTGGCGAGGCTCATCTCTATTTTAGAAAGGATATCCTAAAGTGGCTACATTTCTAATGCATTTGTCTATAAAACTAGAAGAAAAGGTACATGCTAATTCAATTATAGGCTTTTGCCTAATCTGGATTCTTGTCAATTTCTGATTAATTATTTACAAAAATGGAGAGATGTCATACCTTGTGAAACATGCTTTAATTGGACAAAGATGTTACACTCGAGATTGACCCAATGCTATACGTGCGTCCAAAACATTTCTTGAATTGAATTTAACTAGACTTATTTAGGCTGGATTAAGGGAACTAACTACTATGTCTTATTACTAATAGGGATTCGAACGCGCTTCTATATGCTGCCTAGCGGGTTCTGATAAAAAGAAAACTAATAATAACACCAAACATCATTGCGTAAAAAACGGAAGTACTCTATTGCATGCATCTCATTATAGTTAAACAGGAATCCGGTCGAAAATTCTATGTCAATTATCCATGCATTCTACATATTATACTATTACATCTTGTACTGGCAAACAACTATGAACTAAGATGCAAGAGGCTAAACTTGATTAAGTATTATCTAACTAATCTTTCATTACTGAATCACGCTAATCAATTTATACAACAGAAGTCAGTATATCACAAACATTACGAAACAGACATCTGAATCTTCTTCAAGAACTCCTTTCATTTCATGCTTTTGAACTGTTACAGTTAACACCAAAATTGGATCTGAAATGTGTACCTGGAGAACACTGAATACTGAAATGCAAAGAAGAAGTGAAGCAGAAAGGTCAGCAGTAGCAGGAAACCAAATAGCAGCAGCAACAGCAGGTAACCAAATAGAAGCAAAAACCTAGTGCAAGATGCAGCTGGAGCCAATGAAAAATGGTAGGTAGGTAGCAGCAAACAATGCAGTAGGAATAATACTCCAAGACAGACCAATCCAGGGGAAACGAACAATATGAATCAACCAATGAACTCAGCTGATACTTTCAGTTTAGGCTCCCCTGTGTCTCTCTATGTATGTCTGTGTGTGTATACCTCTCAGTGTGTATTCCCTTCCAGATCTCCTAATTATCTCTATTATCCGATGGTATCCTTTCTCCTCTAATCTCTTATATCCTCACAGTGTGTGTGTGTCTTTTTCAGCTCTTAAGGTCCAGTGTGTATCACCCTCCCCTCTGTATATCTATATCCCTTTTATAAGCCTTCCTTACCCCTTTTAACAGCCTGTTTGGGCTATCACAGTACCCTTCCCATGTGCCTCCCATTTTCAGATTCCATTTAGTTATTTAAGTATTAACCCCATCATTCCCTTGGAAGGCTTAACTTTTAAAGGGTTTAATACTTTTAAACCAAAGCAAGGTATGGGAAGTAGAATATATCTGACAGCATATGCTGTCAAATTATTTAAAACTTAACAAAAACCTTTATGCAGGCCACAGGTTGTGCACAAAGCACATGAGGTGCACCAATGCACATGCTGTGCACGAGTGCACATGCCCTCCAATTCAGAATTTAAACCAAACATCCCTCTTACATTACTGATCTAATTCAACAGCTATAAGTAAACAAAAACTGGTTCTTAATTGATTCATCAAATGCTTAGCAGAAGTAAGTCGATTTGTTATTGTTCGGATAGCTGAAACTAATTGACGACACATGTCGACTCGACTATATTAGCATTAACATACACAATCGTAGCCAAAAATCAGACATTCAAAAGCATGGGACACATGACTCGACTTATACTGATTAAACAGAATTATACTTCGAGGAATCAGTTAGTCAGTACAAATTTGGAATACAACCAATACACATGCCTTATCAGAATAAGAGGGGTTCAAACAAACACAGTGGTTCGGGCAAAGTGGACAAACAGAAGTTGGTAAAAATTCAAAGACGCAAATTGAAACAAAACACGGACAGACATTTAATCACTCACATGGACCAAACAGAAATAAGAAAGGAAACAAGACTCACCTCAAATCTTAAAAAAAATCAAAAACCTTGACTCGGACTTGGACAGACTCTTCTTAAGGCTGAACGGATTTTAATCGAAGTGTTTCTCAGATGAGAAACACTTCGATTAAGGTCCCTTAGACCTTAATTTCCTTGGCTCGAACGGGTATGAACCAGTGATGAGGAACCTTGTGGTTTCAAAACTCAGATCTAGGATTCGTGCTTCCCTGGTCATATTCGGACCAAACCAAGTATGGTTTGGTCACGAGGGGGGTCTGGGGAGTGTCTGGTATGAATTTAGGGCCGATCGGTGTAGATTAGGTTCCGACTCGAATCTTCAAATGAAGATTCGAGAAGGTGGGATAGGATTCGAGGTGTGTGGTTGGTAGATTCGGGTTCAGGACGGCATGGGGGTTCTATGGTGTTCATGTGGAGGTCACCGGCGTTCATGCCGCCGGTTTTCTGGTGAAGGTGTGCAGGGGCGGCTAGGGTTTGAGGGGAAGGGTTTGTGGAGACGAAGGCTGGGGTTCGGATAGGGGGGCAAGGGTAAGATTACGGGCTTATATAGTTAGTGGGTAGGTGGATCTCAACCGTTAGATCAATCAAGATCTACGGTCTGGATCTGATGGCTTAAGTGGAACTGTGTCGTTTCGAGGGTAAAGGGTTTGGGTTGGTCCGGGTGTGAACGGGTCGGGTTTTGTTCGTGGGTATGGGAAATGTGATCTTGGCCGTTGATCAATCTGAGATCAACGGACCAGACCACACTGGATTGAAACGACGTCGTTTGGACTCTCTAGGCATCAGCTGGACTTGGACCGGGCAGGCCTGGTTTGGACGTTGTTTGTTTTGGGCCAATTTTAATAAATTGGCCCAATCCGGAAGAAGATTATTTCTTTTTCTTTTCTTTCTTTTTTTTTTATTTTAAAAACAAAACTAAGCAAAAAAATCAAATTAAAAATTAAATACACACTCAATACAATTATTCACACACACTAAAATATTTCAAAACAGGTAAAATCAAACAAATCAAAATCACGGACGAAGATGCCTATTTATGATTTTCTTTTTTTAACGACCGGATTACGGTTCGAATTACGCCTGACACACACATTTTGTTTTAAATAAATAAATAAATAAGAAAAAAAATAAAAATGGGCAAAAGTCACAAATAAATCAACAAAGTGCCGCACAGAAATCCGAAAATTGTACAGCAGGGCCAATTATTATTTTTTATTTCTTTTGGAGAGATTGTCGTGCGAAACAAAAATCACGTGCTCACACTAGGGATCCGGCATGAGGTATTGTTATACTAGGTTCAAAACCCTAGTATCGGAGCATGTAAACAATCCTCCAAAAAGAAGGATATATTTGACCGAGTGTCACTCGGTACTCACAGCAAAAATCGAGAATCACTGGATCTATCTTCGGGGAAGAAGGATCTACGGGACCTAGAGTGAATGGGTATGTATATATGTCGAGGAAGCCAGCTTTGTAATCTAATATGCTTTCCTCAGGCTTGGGGATCTCTACTTGAACTACCGCCCCCATCGGCAGTCGTTCTTCACTCTTTGTCACCATGCTGATGTACCGAGATACGGGCTCGCATCGGCCTGGGGTAGAAGGGGGATTTTTGATAGCAAAGTCAGAAACTGTATCAAAGTGGTCGGGGGTACATTGCTCGACAGTCGGAGGTATTTTTGGTTTTCCTTTGGATGGGCGTGATGAGGAAGCAACGCCCTCTTTCTGAGGTACCGTTCTAGAGGTTCTAGCCATAATTATAAAAAAGGTTTCTAAGGAAGAGGATGAAGAAGTAAGCACTGGACAAAGATGGATGCAGGAAGTTGTGAGCTTATCCCTAAAAACTTGATGTTGTAAAGTGTGAATGGAAAAACAAATTGAAGTATTTATAGAAGCCATTTGGGCAATGTTTGAGGAGCGGAAAGGTCGAACCAATGACGGTTCGTGGGTTCTTCGGTAATCATGTTGATAGCAACCTCTGTGCAGCCTTTGAGTCATGGTATTTAATGCTCTGACGAACTGACGTCATAATAGGAGTATCGAAGAAGCAAGAATTCAAGACCGTTTCTTATCATTTTATCTAAGAAACGCGGGGATTATCTGTATACGACTAAAATCGGAGAGCCTAATTTTATGATTATTATGACATCCCATAGCTCGTCTTCGGGAGGTCAGAGGCACAGTTCGAAGCCCAACCCCAAGGGTTCCCTATGCTCGACCTTGGGGAAGAGCAAATCGGTGGCTATGATGAGCGAGTAGGAGATTCCTAAGGCAAGTGCTTAGAGCTGACCAAGTCTATAAGAATAGTACAAGCACGTACCGTGGCATTAAATGGTTGTACCTGCCATTTGTATTTGTAAATGCAACTTTGTTGGGATTCCTCCTCCTATATAAAGGGGACCCTTGTTATTTTTTGCACACATGACATTGAATACAAGCACAAGAACATTCTCTGCTCTCTAACTCAAACATATTCTCCCTTGATTTTATTGCTTATATTTATTGCATTGCTTACATTTATTGCGTTTCATTGATTGTTCTTCATTTATTACTCATCATTGATCATAAAGAACCCTCATTAAAGCTCTTAGAACTGTTAGTCCATCATCGGCCATATCCAGTCGAGCTCATTAGCTTAACCCCAAGGCCCAGTATAGGCCAGCTCGAGGCCCCGATCCTCGACTACTCGGGTTGCATAGCGTTCTATTTTCAAGCTCTTACCTTATTTTCTAGTATCACACTTAGCATCTACTGCCTAACAACTAGCATAAAAATAAATCACGTATTTTTAGAACCACAAAATTAAATCTAATTATTATTACCATTTTCGAGGTAAACACCAAATTAACAGTGATGGTGAAGGCTAGCAATCTCAAGTCAACATTGACAAAATAACAATATCAAACTTGAGTTGAAGTTTCATGATTTCGAAACCTAAATAGAGAAATTCGCTCAGGAAACATAATAGGTATTGGCCAACATTTGGACATAATGAAGAAATCAGTTAGAGCATACTTGGAAAGCCACTTAAGAATTAGATTTGTATGTGATTGAGTGTAATTATATAATCTTTCATAGTTGTTTGGCCAAATAATTACTTGGTCAGCATGAAACTGGGTGTAATTAAAGGTGCATAATTACACTCTCCAATTCTCAAGATGAACATAACAATTGGTGGTAATTATATCGTGTAATTATAATAAATGTTGTCTTTTATATTATAGAGTGTCGATATTTTAGCAACTTAAAAATTACTAGATCTTTTTTGAATTTTTTAAAATAGGATAATACAAGTAGAAAATGTATCTTTGAAGTTATTGTAGATAAAATAAAAAATATTTCACTTAACATTGATGATTTAAGAGGACAAGGAAATGATAACTGATCCAATATGAAAGAAGCGCCAATGAGTGCAAAAAAGACTTCTCGATATAAATCCTAGATTATTTCATACACTATGTTGTTGTCATAATCTAAATTTGGTACTTCATACAACAACAACAACAACAACACATCAAGTGTAGTCTCACAAGTGGGGTATGGGGAGAGTAGTGTGTGCGTAGACCTTACCCCTACCCTTAGGAGGTAGAGAGGTTGTCTCCGGTAGACCTTCAACTCAAGAAGGATTTTGATCGTCGATTCATGATTTTGGTGTTATTCGTGGTGTTTCGAGTTTTTGGATAAGTTCGGATAAGATATTAGGACTTGTTGGTGTGATTAGATGGGGTCCTGGTAGCCTCAGGTGTGTTTCGGGATGGTTTCGGACCATTTTCCCTTATTTTACAGTTGCTGGTTTCAGGTGTCTTTGGCATGCTTCGCGATCGCGAAGTGGGAGACCGATCGCGAAAGGTAATCCGAAGCTGGTGGTCTTTTGTTCTTCGTACTCGCGGGTGAAACTCCGCGATCACATAGTTTCCTTGGCCGGATGGTCGCGTTCACGAGTCGAGGTACGCATTCAGTTAGTGTTGAAGCGGGGGCTGGTGAAGCTGGTCTTTGCTAACTCGAAGACATTCCTCGTTCGCGGTTGGGAGGTTGTTCGTTCATCGGGATTGTTTGAGGGAAATCGCGATCGCATAGGTCATTTGGTCAGCCATGAAATTTCCTCTTTGTGATCGCGAGGTTTTGGACTACGATCGTGAATTGCAAGTCAGGATTTTTCTTGTTTCAACTCATTTTCCTCTTGCTTGGGCGATTTTTTAGCGATTTGGAGTAGCCATTTTTATCATCTATCATGAGGTAAGTTATTCCCACTTATTGTAAGTTAAATACATGGATTATATATGGATTTTAACATAAAATTTTGTAGAAAACGTGGGACTTTGGTAGAAGACCTAGAATTGTGTTTTCGAGTTTTGACCACTATTTTGGACATGGATTTAAAAATAAATTATATATTTGAGTTTGTAGTATTATGGGTAATGTTTATCTTCGAACATTTTTTAATCTAGGCTCATGGGCCTGGGGGTTGACTTTGTTTACTTTTCGACTGGAGTTGAAAATAGTTATAAATTGTTAAATTATGAGTATTGGAGTATATTTTGATTGGTTTGCACATTGTTTGATTAGTTTCAGATCGTTTGGCATCTGTTTGAGGTGTTAGAGAGGCTTTGGAGCCGGTTATCAAATTTCGGAGCGAGGTAAGTCTTATGTCTAACCTTGTGAGGGTGAATTTACCTCATAGGTCTTATATTTGTTATGTGCTACTAGTTGTGGGTACTACATATGCACAAGGTGATGAGAGTCCGTACATGGCTAAAATCATGTTCATGTCTGGGTAGACTTAGGACGTTATCATACAATATTTGTATTACTTGAACTCAACTTGTTAGTTTGATTACCGAAAACTTATAATTGAAATTTGATAAGAGATCATGTTAGGTAGAACCTTATTACTTTGAGTTGTTTGGCAGAGTATTTGATTATTGGTAAAAGTCATGCTTAGTTTATGTTCCTGTCCTCGTGTTGCAAATATGTGGTCCGTAATTCGATAAGTTTCTGCTCTTCCAGGGGATCGGGCCGAACACCCCGGCAGTACTATGAAATAGCAATATGAGATGCATCTACGGATCGGACCGTATGAGTTTGGTAGTGTATGTACACAACTATATGGATCGGATCGTACGACCTCGGCATAACTTGTGCATAATATTGTTAGGAGTCCGAATATTCATGAGAATTCCTTTCTGATTGAGACTTAGCATTTACAGGATATTCCTTATCTGATAATATAACACTTGATATTTCTTATTTGTTTAAGATAGCATATAATATTTGAGAAATTCATATTTTCATTATGTTGGAGGATTATGTTAGATACAGTTCTTACCTTATTAATACCATTGTGTTTCATATTTATTTATAATTTAATGTACTCATTTATGGGACCATTAGTAAGTGTTAATGTCGACCTCATCACTACTTCTCATGTGTTAGGTTAGATACTTACTGGGTACGCGTTGATTTATGTACTCATACTATACTTCTGCATGATTGTGCAGGTATTTTGGTGGTCATTCGGGCGCATGAACACAGTTGTTGAGGAAACTTTACGGTGAGCTATATTCCATGTTACGATCTGCACCATACGAAGTGTAATGACCCGACCAGTCATTTTTAGAGTTGTAGCCCCATTCTCCCATTTACTGCTCTTTTTGTACTTTATAGCTGGTATGTGATTTGTTGGGATAATCGGTTCGGGTCCGGAGAGACTTTAGAATGAAATGAGATACTTAACCTCAAGGTTGAAAGCTTAAGTTGAAATGGTTGACTAAATATTAACTTATATGTAAACAACTCTGGAATGGAGTTTCAATGGTTCTGTTAGCTCCGTTGGGTGATTTTGGACTTAGAAGCGTGTCTGGATTGTGATTTGGAGGTTGAATTAGGCCTGAAATAGCAAACATTGTATTTTTGGGAAGTTTGACCTGAAGTGGGTTTTTTGATATCGAGATTAGATTGGAATTTTGGAAGTTGGAGTAGGTCCGTGGGGTCATTTGTGACTTGTGTACAAAATTTGAGGTCAATCGGACGTGATTTGATAGGTTTCGGCGTCGCATGTAGAAATTGAGATATCAAAGTTTATTAGGCTTGAATCTATGCGAGATTTGTGTTTTTGATGTTGTTTGATGTGATTTGAGGGCTTAACTAAGTTCCTAACGTATTTTAGAACTTGTTGGTATGTTTGGTTGAGGTCCCGGGGGCCTCGGGATGATTCCGGATGGTTAACAGGTTAAAAGTTGAAGTTGAGTGATTACTGAATGTGAACTCTACTGGTGTAATCGCACCTGCGGAGCTTTGATCGCAGGTGCGGGCTCACAGGTGCGAGATGAGGAGCGCATATGCGGCCAGGCTTAGGGAGGACTATGTTTGTAGGTGCAAAGATTTTTCCGTACTTGCGTGGTCGCAAGAGCGGAGTCATATGCGTAGAAGCGGATGTTGCACAGGTGCGATGGGCAATTCCGCACCTGCATTTGCGCATGTGCGGGGCTAAGGACCGCAAAAATAGAGGCCCAACTCCAGTGGTTCACTACAGAAGCGGAATTTTGGTCAGTTCTGCGACATAGCATATGCGATTAAGTGTCCGCAGAAGCAGAAGTGCTAAACAGAAAGTTAAATGCAAGGGTTCTCAATTTTGGCTTCATTTCAAACATTTTGATCTCGGGTTTTGGTGATTCTTGAGAGGATTTTCGAGGGGATTCTTGAGGTAAGTCCCTTGTGCTTGTTTTTGATCGATAAACTTGTTTCCCCATTGATTTTCCCACCTAAATGGTGTGTATTTAAGGTGTAAATTGGGGGTTTGCGACTAGGGATTTGGAGAGTTTAATTCAGGGATTTGGGTGACGTTTTGGTGTCGGATTTTTATAAACTTGGTATGCTTGGACTTGTGGTTGAATGAGCTTTCAGGTTTTGTGACTTTTGTCAGATTTCGAGACATGGTCCTGAGGGCTGGTTTTGAGTCGATTTTTGACTTTTGATTAATAACTTCGTATTTTCATGTGGAATTAATTCCTTTAGCCCGTATTGACTGTATCGTATTATTTGTGGCTAGATTCGAGATATTTGGAGGTTGATTTGCGAGGTAAATGTGTGTTGGAGTAGAGATTTACTCGGATTGAAGTAAGTAACAGTTCTAAATCTGGTTTTGAGGGTATGAAACCCCGTATTATGTGTCTTCTGACTGGTTTGGAGGTAACACACATGCTAGGTGACGGGCATATAGGCATGCACCGTAGGAATCGTGACTTAGTCAAATTCCATGGAACTGTATAGCTGAAAAACCTGTTGTTATTTGCATATTCTCCATGTGTTATAACAAATGAACTACAAACAATGTTAGAAATCATGTTTAGGCTATGTGCTGACACTGTATGGACCCACAGAGGCTCTATTACATGTTAAATTGCCTGCTAAATTGTTGTTGTACTCAGTCTCCATTTTACTTGCATGTTATATCTCAGTCTCTTTTGCTCATTGCTGACACATTACATCATTTTTGTTTGGGTTGATTTTCATGATTTTTGAGAACCCGGGAGACTGGAGAGGTTGGTGACTGAGTTGGGGCCTGAGTGCCGAGCTATAAGCGATATATGTATATATGTGGATTGGGTTGCACGCCACAATGAGCCTTAGGGCTGTATATATGTGGATCGGGTTGTATGTCGCAACGAGCCTTATATTTATATATATTTATGGGATCAGGTTGCACGTCGCGGTGTGTTTCATTGATTTATGCCATGATTGGCTTGATATAGCGCTTGGGCTGAAGGAGACCCTCCAGAGTCTGTACCCCCCCCCCCAATGAGCACAGGTACCTACTAAGTACGTGTGTTAAGTGCCATGTGCTGAGTGATTGGGAGGGCTGAGTGACTGAGGCCCTGTGAGGATACATTTGATTTCATCATTGTTGCACTTAGCTGCCATATATCATTGTCTCAAAATTTTTGAAAGATATTACACTCCATTTCACTTAAACTTGTCATGAAGTAACTGTTTCGACCTAATTTATTGAACTTGAAAGCATGCCTACTTTCCTATGTTGAAATCACTATAATGGAACTATAACTGTAAAGCTCGTCACTACTTTCAGTTCTTTATTTAGTTTTGTTACTTATTGAATTGGTTATACTTACGTTACACCCTACACTTAGTGTGCAGATCCAGGTGTTTTAGGACATGGTGTGTGTTGATTCTCAGCGTAGTTGATCCTTTTGGAGATATCCAGGTAGCTACACGGCTTTTGCGGACCTTGTTTCTCCTTCCCTATCCTTCCACTTATTGTATTTAGTTTAGAATTATGATAGACAATATTTTCCCAGACTTTAATATTTAGATGCTCATGTACTCAGTGACACCCCGATGCTAGGAGTTTCTGCGTTGTGTTTTGGATTTTCTATCCTTTTTATGAGAGTTTTACTATTTAAACTGCTTTAATCCATTTTCTGTTAAAAGTGTTGGGAATATTTTTGAAGAGTCAACTTGCCTAGTTCCACATTAGGCGCCATCATGACAGGCTAGTTTTGGGTCGTGACAAGTTGGTATCAAAGCCTAGGTTACATAGGTCTCACGAGTCATGAGCAAGTTTAGAAGAGTCTTGCAGATCGGTACGGAGACGTCTGTACTTATCTTTAAGAGGCTATCGAACCCTTAGGAATCTTCGAATTCTTGTTTTCTTGTCATACGGATTTGTTGACTCTGGTAACTAAACTTCTGTTATTCTATTCTCTCACAGATGGTGAGGACACATGCTACCGGGAAGGACGGACAACCACCAGTACCACCAGCTAGGGCCACAAGAGGTTGAGGTCATGGTAGGGGTCACGGTGGGGCAGAGGTGCAGCTCGTACAACAGTTGGAGCAGCACCTGCAAACCCACTAGTCTCTCCAGCTCAAGAGCGGGTACCAGATGCAGTTGAGCTAGTGAGGCCAGCTCCGACACCAGTTGTGCCCATTGTGATTCTAGGCCTTTAGGAGGCCTTGGCTCAGATTCTGACCATGTGCACTAGTCTTGCACAGGCGGTCTCAGTTTTGCCCGTACACCAAAGTAGGTGATGCGGGGACTGCAGACACCGGAGGAACTACCAACCCAGCCGATTGTAGCGGCTCAGGCCTAGGTGGTTCCTGTTATGATTGATGATGAGCAGAAGAGGCTCGAAATATTTGGGAGGCTTCACCCGCTTACATTTAGCGAGGCTGAGTTGGAGGATGCCCAGGGTTTCTTGGACAAGTGTCAGCGGATTCTTCGTACAACAGGTATTCTGGAGAACAGTAGGGTCTCGTTCACTACTTTTTAGTATTTTAAGTCTGCCTTCAGATAGTGGGAGGCTTATGAGAGGCATAAGACGGTCGGTGCAGCACTACTTACATGGCAGGAGTTCTCCGTTCTCTTCTTAGAGAAGTTCGTACCGCAGTCTCGCAGAGAGGAGCTGCGTAGACGGTTTGAGTAGTCGTGTCAGAAGGGTATGTATGTGACGTAGTATGAGATGAGGTTTTCTGAGTTGGATCATCACACAGTTTGGTTGGTTCCCACTGATAGGGAAAGGATCATGAGGTTCATCGATGGCTACACATATCATCTGCGGTTGCTTATGACTAGGGAGGGGGTATCTGGTGCTACTTTTGATGAGGTGGTCGACATTGCTAGGCAGATATGGATGGTTCATAGCTAGGATCGTGGTGAGAGGGAGGCCAAGGGGCCTCGAGGTTCGGGTGGTTTTGGTGGTGTACCTTCTGGGGGCAGTTCTACCATGGCAGGGGTCGTCCTTATTGGCATGCTCAAAAGACTCGTCCAGTTCACCGTGATGCATCATTCGGCCATGGTTCATACAATTCTCATCAGCGTTAGTCATCTCTCAGTGCCCTTCTAGCTTAGAGTTCGTCCCGTGCTCCATCAATTCAGGGTTCATCTATGTCGGGTCCTTCTAGCAGTTATCGCAGTACTCGGGGCTCCCTTTAGTCCCCACCATTATTGTCAGATCGGGGTTGCTATGAGTGTGGAGCTTGGTCATATCAAGAGGTAGTGTTAGCGTTTCTTGGGAGGTCCAGCTCAGCAAAGGAGTCATACTATGACTTCAGCACCAGTCAATTCACCACCTGCCAGCTAGCTTGGGGTGGAGCTCAGGCAGCTAGCGGCCGCCCTAGAGGGGGAGGCCGATCAGTAGTGGCGAATCCAAGAATTTCCTCAAGGGTGTTCAAACTTAAAAGAAGTGACAAAAAAAATCTCCGATAAAGGGTGTTCAGTATATGTTATGTACCTCTAAAACCTCATATCTTACCTATATATGCTGTGTAATTTTTCGGCAAAGGGTGGTCAATTGACCACCCTTTAACACATGTAGCTTCGCCCATGTCGATTAGGTGGTGGCCATGCCCGATTCTATGCTCTTCCTGCTAGACCAAATACCGTTGCTTTAGACACAGTGATCACACATATTGTCTTAGTATGCCACAAGGATGCTTATGTATTATTTGACCCTGGTTTCACTTATTCGTATGTCTTATCATATTTTGATCACTATCTGGATATGCCTCGTGAGTCCTTAATTTCATCTATTCATGTATCTACGCTAGTGGGCGATACTATTATTGTGGACCGTGAATATCCGTTGTGTGTAAAAACTTTTGGGGGATTGGAAACTAGAGTTAATCTCTTATTGCTTACTATGGTGGAATTCGACGTGATCTTGGGTATGGATTGATTGTCTCCATGTCATGCTGTTTTGAATTGTCACGCTAAGACAGTGATGTTGGCGATGCTGGGGTTGCCAAGGGTTGAGTGGAGAGGTTCTCTAGACTATGTTCCCAACAGAGTGATTTCATACTTGAAGGCCCGTCAGATGGTTGGGAAGGGTTGTTTATCCTATTTGGCCTTTGTAAGGGATGTTGGTGCTGATAATCCTACTATTGATTATGTTCCGGTAGTGCAAGATTTCTTGGATGTGTTTTTTGAAGACTTGTAGGGCATGCCGCCCTACATGGATATTGATTTCGGTATTGACTTGGTGTTGGGCACTCAGCCCATTTCTATTCCACTGTACTGTACGCCACCAGCTGAGTTGAAGGAATTGAAGGAGCAGCTTCGGAACTCCTTTATAAAGGGTTTATTACACCTAGTGTGTCACCTTGGGGTGCATCGGTTCTATTTTTGAAGAAGAAGGTTGTATTATGAGAATGTGCATTAATTATAGGCAGTTGAACAAAGTCATAATCAAGAACAAGTATCCTTTGCTGCGTATTGATGATCTGTTTGACCAATTTCAGAGAACGAAGGTGTTCTCTAAGATTGATTTGAGGTCTGTGTATCACCAGTTGAAGATTCAAGACTTGGATATTCTAAAGACAGCATTCAGGACCCATTATGGTCATTATGAGTTCCTTGCGATGTCTTTTGGGCTGACCAACACCCCAGCAGCGTTCATGCATCTGATGAACAGTGTATTTAAGCCTTATCTCAACTAGTTTGTCATAGTATCCATTGATAATATCCTGGTGTAGCCTCGTAGCCAAGAGGAGCATGCCCAACATTTGAGGATTGTGTTGCAGCAGTTGAGGGAGGAGAACCTTTAAGCCAAGTTCTCCAAGTGTGTGTTTTGGTTTAGTTCGGTGGCGTTCTTGGGGCACGTGGTGTCCAGTGAGGGGATTCAGGGGATCCGAAGAAGATAAAGGCAGTTCAGAGTTGGCCTAGACCGTCCTCAGCTACAAAGATTCGGAGATTTCTCGGGTTAGCCGGTTATTATCGTCATTTCGTGTAGGGTTTCTCATCTATCCTTGACCAAATTAACCCAAAAGTGTGCTCCTTTCAGGTAGTTGGATGAGTGTGATGAGAGCTTTCAGGAGCTCAGACTGCCTTGGCAACAACTCCAGTTCTAGTTTTGCCATCAGCTTAAGGCTCTTATATACTGTATTATGATGCTTCTCGGATCGGTATTGGGTGTGTCTTGATGCAAGAGCGTAAAGTGATTGCTTATGCTTCGCGCCAGTTGAAGCCCCATGAGAAGAACTACCCTGTCCATGATTTGGAGTTGGCTACCATTGTTCATGAATTGAAAATTTGGAGGCACTATCTCTATGGTGTGTCTTGTGAGGTATTTACAGATCATCAGAGTCTCCAGCACTTGTTCAAAGAAAAGGATCTAAATTTGAGGCAGCAGAGATGGTTGGAGTTGCTAAAGGACTATGATATCACCATTCTGTATCATCCCGGGAAAGACAATGTGGTGGCCGATTCCTTGAGTAGGAAGGCAGTGAGTATGTGAAGCCTTGCATTCATTCCCATTAGTGAGAGACCTCTTGCAGTTGATGTTCAGGCCTTGGCCAACCAGTTCGTGAGATTAGATGTTTCGGAGCCCAGCCGGGTTCTAGCATGTGTGGTTTCTCGGTCTTCCTTATTTGATCGCATTAGAGAGTGCTAGTAAGATGATCCTCATTTACTTGTTCTCAAGGACAAGGTCCATCACGATGATGCCAGAGATGTTACTATTGGAGATGATGGGGTGTTGAGGATGTAGGGCCAGATATGTGTGCCCAATGTAGATGGGCTACGTGAGTTGATTCTTGAGGAGTCCCACAATTTGCGGTATTCCATTCATCCGGGTGCCGCGAAGATGTACCAGGACTTGAGGAAGCTTATTGGTGGAGGAGAATGAAGAAGGATATACTGAGATTTGTAGCTTGGTGCCTTAACTATCAGCAGGTAAAGTATGAGCATTAGAGACGGGGTGGATCGCTTCAGAGGATAGAAACTCCAGAGTGGAAATGGGAGCGGATCACCATGGATTTTGTAGTTAGGATCCCACGGACTTCGAGGAAGGTCGATGCTATTTAGGTGATTTTGGATCAGCTGACCAAGTCCGTGCACTTCATTCCAATTGGTACTACTTATTCTTCATAGCGGTTGGCTGAGATTTACATCCGAGAGATTATGCGCCTTCACAATGTGCCAGTGTCCATCATTTCAGATCATGGCACGCAGTTTACATCATAATTTTGGAGAGCATTACACAGAGGGTTGGGCACCCAGGTTGAGTTGAGCATGACATTTCACCTCCAAAATAGACGGTCAGTCCGAGCGCACTATTCAGATATTGGAAGACATGCTACGTGCTTGTGTCATTGATTTCGGGGGTTCATGGGATCAATTTCTTTCGCTCGCGGAGTTTGCCTACAACAACAGCTACCAGTCGAGCATTTAGATGGCCCCGTATGAGGCTTTGTATGGGAGACAAAGTGTCGATCTCCGGTGGGTGGGTTTGAGCCGGACGAGGCTAGACTATTAGGTACTGACTTGGTTCAGGATGCTTTGAACAAGGTTAAATTGATTTAGGATCGGCTTCGCACGGTGCAGTCTAGACAAAAGAGTTATGCCGATAGGAAGGTCCATGATGTTGCTTACATGGTTGGGGAGAAGGTTCTACTGAAGGTTTCACCCATGAAGGGTGTTATGAGGTTTGGGAAGAAGCGCAAGTTGAGCCCTCGGTATATTGGGCCGTTTGAGGTACTCCAGAGGATTGGAGAGGTGGCTTACAAGCTTGCCTTGCCACCTAGTTTGTCGAGTGTGCATCCAATATTTCATGTTTCTATGCTCGAAAAGTATGCCAGCGATCCATCTTATGTTTTGTACTTCAACACAATTAAGTTGGATGTTGATTTGACTTATGATGTGGAGCCAGTGGCCATTTTGGATCGGCAGGTTCGAAAGTTGAGGTCGAAGAACATAGCTTCAGTGAAGGTGCAATGGAGAGGTCAACCAACCGATGAGGCTACTTGGGATACCAAGTGGGAGATGCGGAGCAGATATCCACACCTATTTGAGACTCCAGGTACATTTCTAGACACGTTCGAGGGCGAACGTTTATTTAAGAGGGGGAGAATGTAACAACACGGCCGGTCATTTTGAGAGTTGTAGCCCCATTCCCCATTTACTATAGTTTGTACTTTATAGATATTATATGACTTGTCGGGTTAGTCGGTTCGGGTCCAGAGAGATTTTGGAATGAAATGAGACACTTAATCTCAAGGTTGAAAGCTTAAGTTGAAATGGTTGACCGTATGTTGACTTATGTGTAAACGGTTTTAGAATGGAGTTTCGATGGTTCTGTTAGCTCCATTTGGTGATTTTGAACTTAGGAGCATGTACGGATTGTGATTTGGAGGTCCCTAGTTGAATAAGGTTTGAAATGGTGAAAGTTGGATTTTTGGGAAGTTTGATCGAGAGTGGACTTTTTGATATCGAGGTCGGATTGGAATTTCAGAAGTTGTAGTAGGTCTGTAGGGTCATTTGTGACTTGTGTGCAAAATTTGAGTTCAATCGGACGTGATTTGGTAGGTTTCAACATCGTTTGTAGAAATTGGAAGTTCAAAGTTCATTAGGATTGAATCTATGCACGAGTTTTGTTTTTGATGTTGTTTGATGTGATTTGAGGGCTCGGCTAAGTTTGTAGCGTGTTTAGGACTTGTTTGTATGTTTGGTTGAGGTCCCGGGGGCTTCGGGGTGATTTCGGATGGTTAACGGGTCAAAAGTTGAAGTTAAGTGATTGCTGAAGGTGAACTCTGCTGGTGTAATCGCTCCTGCGGAGTTTGGATCGCAGGTGCGGGCTCGCAGGTGCGAGCTGAGGAGAGAAGATACGGCTAGGCTTGGGGAGGACTGTGGTCATAGATGCAAAAAAATTTCTGTATCTACGTGGTCGCAGGAGTGGAGTGATGTGCACAGAACCGGACATTGTGCATGTGCGATGGGCAATTTCGCACCTGCGATTGCGCAGATGTGGGGGTAAGGACCGTAGAATCGGAGGCCCAACTCCAGTGGTTTACCGCAAAAGCAGAATTTTTTTTGCTTCTGTGACATCGCATATGCGGTTAAGTGTCCGCAGAAGAGAAGTGCTAGACAGAAATTTAAATGCAAGGGTTCGCGATTTTGGCTTCATTTCAACATTTTGAGCTCAGGTTTTGGCGATTCTTGAGAGGATTTTCGAGGGAATTCTTGAGGTAAGTCCCTTTTGCTCGTTTTCAATTGATAATCTTGTTTCCCCATTGATTTTTCCACCTAAATGGTGTGTATTTAAGGTGTAAATTGGGGGTTTCTGACTAGGAATTTGGAGAGTTTGATTCGGGGATTTGGGTGACGTTTTGGTGTCGGATTTTTATAAATTTGGTATGGTTAGACTTGTGGTTGCTTTCGGGTTTTGTGACTTTTTTCAGATTTCGAGACGTGGTCCCGAGGAATCGTGACTTGGTCAAATTCCATAGAATTGTATAGCTGAAAAACCTGTTGTTATCTGTATATTCTCCATGTGTTATAACAAATGAACTACAAACCATGTTAGAAATCATGTTTAGGCTATGTGCTGACACTGTAGGGACCTAGAGAGGCTCTGTTACATGTTAAATTATCTACTAAATTGTTGTTGTACTCAGTCTCCATTTTACTTGCATATTATATCTCAATCTCTTTTGCTCCTTGTTAACACATTACATCATTTATGTTTGGGCTGGTTTTCATGATGTTTGAGAGCCCGAGAGATTGGAGAGGTTGGTGACTGAGTTGGGCCCTGAGTGCCGAGCTGTGAGCGATATATATATATATATATATATATATATATATATATATATATGAGTGTGTATCGGGTTGCATGCCGCAACGATCCTTAGGGCTGTATATATGTTGATCAGGTTGTACGCCGCAACGAGCCTTATGGCTATATTTATTTATGGGATCAGGAGGCACGCCACAACATGTTTTATTGATTTATGCCATGATTGGATTGATATAGCACTTGGGCTGAAGAAGCCTCTCCATAGTCTGTACACACCCCCAGTGAGCACAGGTACCTACTGAGTACATATGTTGAGTGCCAAGTATCGTGTGCTGAGTGATTTGGAGGGCTGAGTGACTGAGGCCCTAAGAGGATACAATTGATTTCATCATTTTTTCACTTAGCTGTCATGTATCATTGTCTCGAAATTTCTGAAAGATATTACACTTTGTTTCACTTAAACTTGTCATGAAGTAACTGTTTCGACCTAATTTATTGAACTTGAAAGCATTCCTACTTTCCTATGTTAAAATTATTGTAATGGAACTATAAGTGTGAAGCTCGTCACTACTTTCAGTTCTTTATTTAGTCTTGTTACTTACTGAGTTGATTGTACTCACGTTACACCCTGCACTTTGTGTGCAGATCCAGGTATTTTCGGATACGGTGGGTGTTGATTCTCTACGCAGTTGATCCTTTTGGAGACTTCGAGGTAGCTGCCTGGCTTTCGCAGACCTTGTTTCTCTTTCCCTATCCTTCCACTTATTGTATTTAATTTTGGATTATGATAGACAATATTTTCCCATACTTGTGATATCTAGATGCTCTTGTACTCAGTGACACCCTGATGTTGGGAGTTTCCGCATTGTGTTTTGGATTTTCTTTCCTGTTTATGAGAAGTTTTACTATTTAAACTGCTTTAATCCATTTTCTATTAAAAGTGTTGGGAATATTTTTGAAAAGCCGGCATGTCTAGTGACACACCATTTTACACAGAGTGTCACACGTTGGGAATACAACATCACGTTTGGATTTTAACGTGAAAATGGATTAATAGTTTTGGGTCGTGACACGGAGTCTCCATCATGTTCATTTATATTGACCTCTCTATTTTACATTCCAGACAGATGTTGTATTAGTATGTACCTCCTAATAGATGTCCATGCACTTGTGACACCGAATTTTGAGAGTTTCTAGTAAATGTTATAGTTTTGCTTAATATTGTCACCACTTCCTTTTCATGTTTTATTAATGTATGTATTGCTATGGTTTTCCCCGCATTGATTATTTATTTATTAAATAAAACTCATGATTTCAAAAGTAATAAAATAATTAATTAAGTTGATAGTTCACTGTAGTCTTGCCTAACGGCGACGTTGGACGCCATCGCGGCCTATTGTGGGAGTTGGGTTAGGACAACCCTCTACCTCTTCTCACACCCACCAAAACCAATCGCTCACACCTCCTTACAGGGGCATCTAAGTTTCTCCTCTTCACACTCCCAAATCATTTAAGTCTCGTTTTCTGTATCGTGTCCTTTATGGAAGACACACCCACTTTAACCCATATATCTTCATATCTAATCCTATCCAACCTAGTATCCTCTCACATCCATCTCAACATCCTTATTTCTGCTACTTTCATCTTCTGGATATGGGAGTTCTTGACTGGCCAGAACTCTGTCCCATACAACATAGTCGGTCTAACTACCACTTTGTAGAACTTACTTTTATATTTTGGTGGCACATTCTTGTCACACAAGATGTCGGACGCCAACCTCCATTTCATTCACTCCGCCCCTCGACGATGTGTGACATTCTCTTCGAGCTCCCCAGTCCCTTGGATAATGGATCCAAGATACTTACTTCCTCTCTTGGGGATGACTTGTGAATCGAGCCTCATACCCATGTCCGCTCACTCTATCGCGTTGCTGAACTTGCACTCCAAGTATTCTGTCTTAGTCTTGCTTATTTGAACCCTTTAGACTCTAGGGTCTATCCACAAACCTCTAACTTGTCATTGGCACCGCCTCGCATCTTGTCATTCAATATTATGTCATCTGTGAATAGCATACACCATGGCACCTCCCCTTGAATATGGCGCGTCAATGCGTCTCGCCAATGCAAATAAAAACAGGCTAAGTGCAGATCCTTGGTGTAACACCATCATAATTTGAGTCTCCTCCCACTGTCCTCTTCCGAATTTTAGCCCCATCATACATGTCTTTAATCATCCTAATGTATAACAGGAACATTTTTAGCCTCCAAACATCTCTAAAGAACCTCCCGAGGGACCTTATCGTATGTTTTCTCTAGATCAATATATTCAAATCATTCTTTCTTTACTATACTGTTCCGCCAACTTTCTGACAAGGTGGATGGCTTCCATAGTCAAACGTCTTAGCATGAATCCGAACTGATTTTCAAATACATACATAATTCGCCTTATCCGCCTCGAACACCCTCTCCCAAACTTTCATAGTATGACTAAGAAACTTGATACTCCTATAGTAATTACAATTTTGGATATCACCTTTGTTTTTATACAATGAGATCATCGTACCCCACCTTTCGGGCATCTTCATCGTCCCAAACGTTTGGTACTTTATGACATGGCTAATTCATATACTACAACTATATTATTCGTTGGAGTGGTACAACATCTATATTCACTATTTTCTTTTTCGGGTGAAAAGTTTTACACAATCTTTTTACAATTTATGTGACACTCTTTTTTTAGTCCATCCCAAAAAGAAGACACCTTTCTAATTTCCATATTTAGTAATAATTTAAATTTAAATTTTTTATCTAATCCCTAATTATGATGATTTATGGCCACAAAAATTTCAATGGATTATTTTTTACTACAAGTTTCAAAAAAAATTCTTTCATTTTAAAACTGTATGCCCAATCAAACACCATCACACAAATTGTGATGGAGGGAGTATTAGAGAAACAAAATTTGAAGCTCCATAAATAAGAGATGATTCACTAACATTTGTAGAAGTTAATGAGGATCCAAAAATAAAAAGTAAATAATATATAATCTTGAAAATTTTGAGTTTTTATTGAGTATATGACTATTTGGAATGATATATTATTTGTTGTTAATTCATTTCGTAAAAGTTTACAATCAAGAAATATGTATATTGATGTTGCCATAGATCAACTAAGAGATTTAATTTTTTTTCTTTAAAAATATAGAGAAGAAGGATTTGCAACTGCTATGATGCTAAGAAATTACATTTGAGATGAATATAAAACTTGAATTTCATAATAAACATTTAATATATTGAAAAAAGCAATTTGATACACTATTTCCTTTAATTTCCTAACCAATATACATAGATTATACACAATTATAAATATATTATATATACATATATTAGACATTCGCTGGTTATTTTTAGTTTAGCTGTTGGATGGACGATGTTAATGTATATACAATTAACTATGCGTTTAGACACAGTATATTCTAATTGTCACGGTTAAAGTATAAGTGGGAGATTACTTAGGTATACACATCATGCGTTAGATATAATATATTTTAATAATTGCCATGGTTAAATATGCCTGATAAATTAGATTATAATTTATAACAATATACATTGGCGAAATAATAATTAGTTGATGACATCCATATATATGTCTAAATATTTATGATACACTTTTATGAAAGCTTATAAGTTTTCATGTGTAAATCGTGCATATGGATTTTATATCAGTAAAATGAAATGAGTTTAGAGAAAATCTAAAGGAAATAATTATGAATGAAACTGTCACTAACTTAATTTATTTGATTATTATATGAATCTTAACATAGAGAGACAAATAAGGTTTAACGAAAGAATTTTGAAATCAAATTGAGGAGTGAAATTGCGAATGTTTAGTGGAATAATTCGTAATTCATTATGGTAAGATTAATCTTGATGTTTCCAATTAAGTCTATAATAGTAAGTCTCGTTGATTAAATTTTGGAAATTTTACCTATTTATACTTCATTATAAACTTATTTACCCCTCATAGAGAGGTTATTACTTAATTATATTAGCATATACAACTTACTATTTATATGTAAAATAAGAGATTAGATTTCAATTTTACCCATTTTAGGCTTTATTCTTCTCTATTTTTCTTCTCCGTATAGATATTTCTCTCTCAATTCTTCGATTCGGCTTTTCCAGATGAACATGCTTGGAGTTTTGAAGAATGGTGAAGAAAAATGATTCAACTGGTTAAAAGCCATAGAATACATACAGGAAGCACCAATACAAATAAGTTACCAGAATATTTCGTAGATGAATAAACAAGACATTGTCAACAAGAGTGGCGTTTGGAACTAAACTGAAACTAATTAACTATGTAATAGAAACTAAACCGAAGTTGGACGTGTATACATGAGCTTAAACTCCATTGATAGCCATTAGAAAGCTTAGAAGCTTTGAATTCGAAAATCAAAATTGCAAAATTGTTATTTATTTGGATTGAGTGTTATTGCAAATGATTGGGAATATCATTTGGAGTTTATATCTCAATTAGAGAACTTGGTGAAAACTCAAGGTGGTTTTGGTTGGAATTTCATAATGAAATATATATATATATATATATATATATATATATATATATATATATATATGTGGAGTGTAGAAACGGTATACAAATATCTACAACTTATATAGTTGTATACAAGTTGTATATAAATCATATGTAAATTATAGTTTTTGACCAAATTCTGTAAAAAAAAAATTATATTTAAGTTGTAGATAAATTGTAGATTTTAACCGAATGTGCATATATTTTGTAAAATAATTTAGTTACTTTTTGTAAATATAAAAACTTAGATAAACCAGGTAAATAAGTTTAAAATCTCGTATATATAAGTTTTATTTAGTTGCCCCTCTTATGCCTGAATAATTAGGAATTAAATGGAATCTAATTTCTTAGTAAAAAATAAAGACCTAGTAGGATTGAAAAAGGGTTTTAAATCCTAAAACCTATGGCTATGCAAGGGGTCTTACACCACAATTGCGGGATGTATTTTTCATACAATTTTACACCAAAAGCTCACACGTTTTTCCTAAGAAAATTCGCTTACACGAGTTTTGAGAATTGTTCGGGTACCACAATAGAAGATCGTGTAACCGGAGGATGATCTCGTGAAAGATTTGCTCATGCTTGAAGGCTCGTTTCATGGTCGCACTTCAAGAGAAAAATATCGCTTTTATATTTGAATATGATCCATGACATGTGTTTTCTATATTATATGCAAGTGATCATGATTATTTTCTTCCGTTGTTTATACCTATATTCTATTTTTCGGTTTTTATGTTAATTAATTCTTCTACCTCTTATACATAGTAGATCAAACCATTTTTTTCGCTTAAAAATAGATCTGAACAATTCGAACTGTATGAAAATATTTTTGGTTTTCCATTTAATGGTTAAAATTGATATCACCTGATGATGTGAATATGAACTAATATTACCTTATTCTTGGAAGTTCATTAAAACATAATAGTCACTCCGATATTGATGGTCTAGACGTATTTTTCGAATTAAAAGTATTAAAGAAAATAGTGCAAGTAGAAGATAATACTCTGATTGATATATTCAATATTATTAAATGACTTCTTCTTTTTCAAATGCCTATATTGCTTATAAGATAATGTTAGCAGTCCTTATAGCAATTGCCTCTATAGAAAGAAACTTTTGAAAGCTAAAAATAATCAAATCTTAAGATTGACAATATCTTTAAATGAATTAGCTATTTTATCAATTGAAAAATATTATTAGAAGAAATCGATTATATATAAAATTATTAATAACTTTGCATCTCAAAAAAGCTAGAAAAATAAATTTCAAATAAAAATATATACATATTTTTTTAATAAAGGCTTAAAGCCCCTTATTAAAATTTGGCTTTAGGCTCCCAATTTTGCCAAACCGCCCTTGGCCTCACTACAGTTTTAATGGTGCCCCTTGTCTAGTATTTTGTTTGTTGGGTTAGGATTCATGCATTTATGTATCATTCAGTCAGCTAGAAGATCCATGACACTGTAGGTCATGTATTTATGTTCATAGTATTATCATTGTACTTCATGATTTGTGTATAAGGATTTAATTGTTTTGAATATTCCTATGAGCTCTATGTTATATTCGAACGTTAAGAATTATTAATTTATGACATATGCAAAATTTTTTCATTAGTTCAAAGATCAGTGGTTCAAGCGATGAGACATCAGGTGCCATCATGCGCCATGCTCATCCAGATTTGGAGCGTGACATACGCTTCTTCATCAAGTTTCAAATCGCATCAAATCATGATTCAACTTCCTCTGTTATTTCAGTTTATTTTTAGATATGACCAACATAAGTTATATGGGGTATAGTACAACAACAACATAGACCTTTGGCTCAATAAACACATTTTTTAAAACGGGTTTAAAAAATCAAGAGTAAAGAAGCTATGATGAAAATACTGAAGTAAAAAAAAGTATTAACAGTAGAAATTGAAAGATAACTAAAGCAAAATAAACATCAGTAGTAAAACATATGACAGTTTGAGTTAGCGCATTGGTTAGTTCAACTTGTTAGTCGGTTAGTTACTAGTTGGTTAACCAGTAGAGGAGAAGTGGTTTCTGTTATCAAGGTGCATTCTGTACTTAGATTATGTCAAACTCAATTACAATAATCAATAGAGTCATATTCTTGCATAGGTTCTTATTCTTCATGTTGTGTAATTCATTTTGGGTTATTTTTTTCTCCTAGAGCAATTTCCTGAGCTACCCATCTAACACCTGAATTCTTTTTGTATCAAGACACTAAGTCACTAACGTGCTAGTCATTACTCATTAGATACATATCTGTGGGAATTCTGATTGAATAATTGAAATATACAAAGGCATACACATCACTGAAGAAAATAATCAGACCACGGAAAGAGGGCTCTTATCTCCTTAACATTCCTGTTTAGAGTGCGTAGAGCTTGAATGTGAGGCTCGTCTTCCTCAACTGGAATTATCTTAGCAGAAGTACCTTTACCAAGATAGTCTACCACCCTGTTGGCTGCTTCAAGTCCCGCCACGTATGATATCTCCTGTTAAACATAAATTTGCTGCTCACCAACAAAATATTGCAAGCACTAAGGACCTAAAGATACTAGAAAAGTAATGGTTCAAGAGCTATGACCTGTGACCATGATCCATGTCGGTTTACAATCCAGTCTCCAGCTATGAACAAGTTCTTAAAAGATGTTGATCCACCCATCATGTACTTGTAAGAACCTTTTCAAAGCCACGGAAGAAAAGTGTGGAAAAAAAAAGAAAGGAAATAAGTAAAAGATATGGTATTGTGGACCAAAGTTTCTCCCTTGAATTGTTTCTGAGATGTTCTGGTTGGTGTATGAGAATTTTAGCAAAACAACGCTCTTTGGATTAGTACTTCTGTAATATGAGCACTTTACTTTTAGATTTCAAATCAAATTCTCCCTTGGGTATCCATATATGTTCCAACTCTTCAACTAGTAATCCCAGAAGGAAAATATTGGCACAAGGGAATTTGTTGAGGTTCAAAGCATGTGAATTAAAGAGTTTACCGCGAGTCAGCAAAGTAAAGCCTTAAGAAACTCACCAGGAAAGAAATGTGTCAGAGACTTTGGAAACCTTTCAATTTCTTTGTCAACCACTGTGGCATTCTCAAAATCCTTAATGCACCTCGAAAGGCAAGACATCACTTTACTAACAATTCTATCATCCTTCAGGGGCAATAAGTCAGTTGCATGATACTGAACTGATTCAAAACATGATTAACATATATCAGAGTTGACATTTGGCATAGCTCTTCATGTATTTAAGAAATGGGAAAATTGGGACCTATGAACGAAAAGTAAAACTTAATTCAAAAGAGGAAACCTGTACTTACAAAATCAGCCTGCAGCACTGTTACTGGATCTTCTTTATGCTCATCATATATCATATTTAAGTCGAAAAAAGTCCATGCGTGTGAATTATCAAACCCAGATGATACGTTGGATGCATTTGGAATGTTGACCTGTTGAGTCATGAAGATACCATATAATAGAATAAGCTACAGTCAATTTTTTGAACATCAATTACTACTCCATACGAAACGAGCAAGATGAAAGAAAAGAATGTCATCAGCAGTTCCACAAGCAATGTGAAGAAAGTAAATAATATCAGAAAAATCATGAAGCAGTATGGAAAAGGCATCGTACGATGATCTTTCAAGAGGAAGTTAGTGGTGCTAGTTGTCACTTTCCTCACTATGTGACCACTAGAGCATTTGCATTCCATCAAAAGGCAATTTTCAAGAACAACAACCAGGATACTAAAGTGAAGATGAGACCAGTACTTTACATATAAGAAGCTGCATTGGCTCTTTGTGTAACTTTAAGCATGTTAGCAAGCACAAAAACTGAGTAGATTGCAGCCACTTCTAAAATTTTGTTGTCTTAGAGTAAAAAGCATTTATTTTATACAGGCAAGACAAAAGGGCAATATTTCTTCGGATCAGTTGCGACAAGTTCAAAAATGGAATTCCCACCACATACCTTCCTATCAAGTTGTAGCTTAACGCTAAGTAGATCAATACTGGCTAAGTTCAAAACCTTGAGAAACTCCTCCCTTGAACATAATGCTGCACTGCATGAAGAAAACCACCCCATTAGAAATGGTGGTCATAGGACCATCTTGAGTAGATTTCTGAAGTTTTATTATTTTGGTTGGAGCAGTAGGGAGAAAGCAAGCTATTGCTGGGTCAGATTACACAAAACCCACTTGGCTATAACTCAAAGATGAAGGGTAGAGCGGAATGCATACATTGTGACATGTGTTTTCATAGTAACTAACAGGCGGGGGCATATATACCTGTTCTGAATGATCTCCTGCAGAGTGGATACTCCGACAGCGAAGATTACAGCATCAGCCACAAAACTTTCTTTCTCACATACTACTTCAGAGATGCAGTTAGTTTCCCCAGTCACCAACATGTCCGTTACTTTTCTACCCCTTAGGAATTTGCATCCCTGAGTTTTGAGGGAAACCATCCAAGGCTCAAAAATTTGTTCTCTAACTCTCCCGCGACACCATGCCAAATCAAAGTGCTTCTACCAAAAATAGAAAATGAAGAATCCATAAATTCATAAATCCCTGTAACAATAATAGAAGAAAAGATGGTCATCACTTTATCCAGCCAGTGGAGTAATTAGATGCATGCATAACTTTGAATCATCGTTTGCACAAAGTGGATGCACATTATAATCAAATAATTGTGACATATGGAATCAGATTTCAATTTGCCTGAAATTGATCAATCTGTAGGAGTTAGAGACTCTATGTTGTTCAGAGATATAATGTCCCATAGTAGGTATATAAGGGTATCGAAGGGTCATAACTGACTTTACTTATTGAATTAAAGTTTTGGTTAGACGCTCAGATTCTTTTAGATAGTATCATATCTTTTATAAGCTCATTCACAATCTCATACGTCAACAGTTTAGGTCAATGTATGTGTTGGACTAAAGCGGCCTAAAGATACTCTTAATATGGTGTAATATTGACCACTTTGGCCAAGCCCTCATGGTTTTCCCAAAAAGGCCTCATACCATTAAGAGTATCCAACTCCTTATAAGTAGCTTCTTTTTTCTTTCTATTTTCTATGTGGAACTTTGTTCACACTCACCCAACAATCTCCCTCTTGAACTAAGTTCCACATGACTCACTACCATTCATGGGCTAATTTTGGAGATTAACTGTGTGTAGCCCACATGATCTGAGTAGTTATGGTCACCGAAGCCCAAAGGTTGTGTGTGCGTCTTCAAAGCTACGTGTAAAAGTAATAAATCGACCCGTAGACGGGAAAAGGCACTAAGCCGAGGCCGCACGCCACACTTTGCCATCTCCATACTCGTCTCACCAAACCATTGGTTCTGATATCAGTTGCTGGCTAAAATGACACAAAGATACTCTTAATATGGTATGATACTATCCGCTCTGGGCCAAGCCTGCACGGTTTTCCCAAAATGCCTCATACCATTAAGAGTATCTAACTCCTTATAAGTAGCTTCTTTTTCCTTTCTACTTTCCATGCGGGACTTTATTCACACACACCTAATAGCAAGAGTCTTAAAATCGGGTTACAGATGCGACAGAACGTTAGTAAAAATCCTAACCCCTCATTACCTTAAGGTTTTAGGTGTTGAGTTATACAATGTCCATATTGAATATAAAGGATATCCAAAGTGTTTTATAAAAGGTTTCCTTATTTTCACAGGATACTAGTCCAACCTTTTACAAGTCTTTTTCTGGTGTGAATCCTATATTTGGGTTAAAAGTAGGGGAGGGCGTTGAACGATATAATATCCCTCTTAGTGTAGAGGTCTTAAATATTCCACCTTAAGGTTTTGTGTTGGATGCTATGATTCTTTTTCATAGTATTAGAACTATCCTTTAGTAAACCCGTTCTCAGGCTCATAAGTTCGCGTTCAAATCTACATATGAACCCCATAGTCGGGTTAACCATGCATGTCGGTGGGTGTTAAGTTATATAGTGTCCCCCGTTGGGTACATATATAAGGGAACTGAAACGGTTCTTATAAAGATTTTGTACAACTACACCTATTATATTAAGATTTTGAATTGAATGCCCAGATTTTTTAATAATGTTGTATGTATATCAATACATATTACGATTATTGTGGAATTTTCCTTTACTTCTTTTTGTCAGCCCAACTTCTTCCATTTGTCGACCCAGCTTTTGACATGATTAGTGGTACTTTATTCATCACTCTAGTAACAGATTTTTGATAATTCACCAAAGTCACACTTCACAGCCTTGTTCTGACAATATTAAAAAATCTTTTGTTCTTTATGTCTTTTGCTTTACCAGCCTTGAGAACTGATTTTCATCAAATGCCAACATCAATTGGAAAGAGCAGCATAACGCTAAGGAGAAAATGCAGAAAACCTGATGAGCAACGACATAGTAGTACAGCACAGCAAGAGTGGCAGCAGCACTACATTGCTCCGCAGGGGCATATAGGCCCACTTCAATCAATGGATCAAGAATGTCGCGATAAAGCCTTTCTGAGCACCCAAATTGCTTCAAAAGCTCCCTTGCAGTAACTAAATGTAATATTCTTCAATAACGCCACTTAAACAACATTATGTGACTACGACCTATCCATGAATGAAGCTGAATGTTGTAGATATCTGTTACCTGGATCATATTTTGTCCAGGCACTATCGGTGTAGTCAAAATCTATTACTGCAAACAGATCAGAAAGCATGAGTAGATGGATTTGTAGCATGTATTTTTTTAGAGTTGGATAAAGCATTTGATATATCATACTTGCAGCCATCAGAGGAAGCAATGTCAATTGATCCACCAACGGCACTCGAACAAACTACAACCACAAGGATCTAAACTCAATTAGAAAGATATAGATGTTCAATATTGTAGATAAAAGGTCAAGATGAATAAATGTGCGGTGACAGATATCTTATCAGTCATTAAGGATATACCTTACTGTATAATAATGATCCAAGAGGAGCAGGCAATTGGGGTTCGTTTTGGAGTACTGGAAACTGAACCTGAAGAACAGACCTTTCAGTAACGAAAAATTGCGAAAGCAGCTGACTACTTGTGGATCATTACTAGCACCCACCTATTTTTTAAGTGATACTTCAGATATTAATAATGTTGCAAACTTGTATAAATGAGAAAGAGAGCAGCAAAATGGTACCAATGAAGTCCAAAAGTTAAAATGTAAACACATGTGCTACCATCCCTTCACCTCATATTTTGCATGTTTGGATCAGTGAAGTCAAAAACACTAGGAAAATTCACCTCCAATCCGTCTGCCGAGTACTGAGCAGATTTAGTCCAGTCAGTGAAGGGCTTGATACCAATCTCATCAACTAGAGCAAATATATTTCGATAGGGATACCAGAAACCTAGCAACATATTCAAACACCTGGTTAGAGGAGAAAAATGATATCCACTGAAAAACGTGGTAACTGCTCTTGGTGGACATGCTAAAAATTAGAGAAAAAAAGTGAATTCCTTAGACTCAGCCATCCAACTTTCCCTCTAAAATATCAGCATATAATGCTCTAAACCAAATATAGCACTACTCGTGTATTTGTCTCTCCAACCCATGTTTCAAATAAGTGCAGCTGCAGATCCTCAAAAAAGAAAAAAAGAAAAAAAAGAGAGAATCAAAGCATAACTCAGATTGTTTGCCAAATGCCTATTACCTAGGAAGCGATATAGTCCAAGTCTGATATCCACTATTGGTTCCTATTATGTTCTTGACATCAGGACATCCAACATTTTATACGTGCACTGGCTTATGTTTACGCTTTTTACCCTTTATTTATTTTCCTATGACACGTCCAACAGTTTCTAATAGGAGTACATTTTAGCATAAGTTTCTCTAGAACTTAGCCTAAATTTGAAAAACAGAAAACTTTTGTAATACTAATGGTGTAAAGTATACAAGTAAAGAAACTTTAGAAAACTAAGTTCTCTAAATTCTTTGATTGATTGCGAAAACGTATCTGTGCGCAAGGGGGAGGGAGAACATGTATCAAGTGTCGTCACCAAATGTGGTATCCTACTCTCAGCTGTGTCTGTAAGAATGTTGTTTTCAGTATCTTACACCATTAGTTTCAACTTTTTGTGCCCTTTTACTCCAAGAAAGAAAGGAAATACATGCAAGACATATCTTGTGAAAGGAATCCAGGTAACAAATTTTAAGTTAAATTTGGCATATTAGAGTATGAGTTAGCGGTATTACATGACTAATTCAAATAGGTTACAACTGCACCGGCTGCAGCAGAAACTAAATCCAACTGTATATTCTGAATTTTGGATAAGCTGATAACAAATGGAAAGTCAACTGGTTTATCTTTGTTCTTGCAACTATTCACCTATTTTTGGAAAGTTTAAATTCTACAACCATACCTATGATCAGTAAGACAATACTCAACTATGTCAAACTAGAACGCGAGAATCAAGACAAATGAAAACAAATAAATTGGCGGGAAGTATCATTTACCGCGAATACCCACATCGTCAGGGCTTAGGGATTGATTTTTGGGTCCAAATTCATAGCCACCTTCAAGAACAGCGACCTCAAAGCCCTGAAATTGAATACCAGAAAATCAGTAACAGCTTACAATTGCTTTGAAGTTGATGTAGACTTAAATAAAGTGGCAAACCTGTTTGCAGAGATGATGAGCAGCTCCAAGGCCAGCCCAGCCTGAACCTACTATCAGCACTTTCTTCTTCTTCTTTTGACGTTCATTTATACTACTCACCTGATCCTCAGCCCTGCAATAAAATCCACTTGGACAGTACTTCGGCCTGGTGAACGAAGCAGGAAAGAGTCTCCAGCTAGTTAGCATCCTGCTGAACTCAACGGCTATTACCGACCTGACTTGAAAGTTGAAGGAGCCCAGGCTCTGTGCCTAGAAATAAACTACAGTATTTTGTTCATTTCGGGTCCTTTTCTCTTCTCATTGTAAATTTGGTAATAAGAAAATTTGAGGAATATTTGTGTACGATAATTATTTGTTCTCAAATTAGGTTGAGTGGTTGTGAATTTTCGTTATAATCCTCAATCGTTGAAGTTAAGAGTCTACCCTTTTCTATTGATGTAACGCAAGTTTGGATTTAGTGATTCAAAACTCACTTCGTAATTTTCTGTTACTTCCTTCGTTATCAGTTTTTTCTTGAATCTCGTATTAAAGTTTTGATATTCCATCACAAGAACAATTAGAAAATTGAATAATAAAGCGACTTTTAGAGAAATAGAGTTCGAGATGAATTCTATGATATTGACGCCTGAATTCTGTTGTGCTACTGTCAATCGCTTTGCTAATATTAAGCCCAAATTCTTAATATTAAAAGAAAAAGAAGTTGAAGAATTTGTTGATCAGAATAGACGGTAAGAGGAAAAATATTTAGAAATGTGAAAACCTCAATGAAAAAAGAAGTCGTAGAGTAATTTTCAAAGGTAGACGCAAATTAGTTAGGTAAATAAAACAGGATAAAATTAAAGAGGTTAGGATTTAGAAACCAAATACGGATTATATATTCAAGCTGGACAGGAAGTCCAGCTGATCTTATCCTGGTTCACCAGTTATTACTATAGCAGTAGTCAGAAACATACCATTAAAGAATTAAGTAGGCTTTAAAACATTTACAACCACCAGGTCACATAATTTACAAGAGGAAAAAATAAACCAATAACTCTGAAGGAATAACAGGGGCCAAGTGAGACAAACTCGAATTAACATTTTGTGAGGATCTCTTTTTTCCCGGTCCCTTTGTGCTCAAGAACTAAATCCAAGTAAATGATCCACTGAGATTCCGCCCTTTTTTACACTGGTACTAAATCCGAGTATTAGTCTCAGTTAGATTATGGTGTACATTTAAAAACTTCGTAGACCTGCCTTTTATCTTTAAGAAGCTACCTCGTATTCACAAGGAAAGAGTAGTGACAACAACAGCAACAACGACCACCTTTTGAAATAGCCATCAACTAGCACCAACTTACGTTGGAGTGGTGCATGGAGCAAGTGTGTTTGGAGGCAGAGTGATGCCACCCCCTTTAACAGAAACATTAGGACTCTTGACAGAGCTAGCCCTGCTTACAACATTTGAGTCAAGGAATACAACCACCACTGTAATGTCATCGTGGAAATGCCGACGGACTCCCCTATCAATTTTCTTCAAGTCTGAATACCTCATTTCCCTTTTCTTTGCTGCTTCTTGCAATGCAGCTTTTACTAATCTTTTAGCAATTCCCTGCCAAGGGGCAAATAAGATCTAAATGAGGTTCATCCTGCAAATTTTTCTTCTGCAAGGAGCAAAATTTCTAGTGTCTAGAGTACATTATCTATGCTGAGCAAGCAAATACTGAATTTATGTAAGAACAGTTTTCCCACTATGTGTAAGGCAAAACTAGTTTTCCCACCATTTATGTTTGGTATGAAGGAAATAAGTCATTTTCTGCCAACAAAACACCAAAAAGGGGAAAAACAACTTTCTTCGCTTATGTTTTTTCTCTAATAGTATATAAAGTATACTTTCTAAATCTTAATGAGACAGTCTCTTCAGTAAAATGTTTTCCGGAAAATGTTCTCCTTCATACCAAACATCTAGTTCCATCAAATCCCCTCCCAAGGCCCCTTTTATTCATTTTTTTCTTTCCGGCAAATCCATTGTAAAGGGCAAAAACTTAAACACGAGAAAGAATCATGGCATTCACCGGATCACCTTGCATTTATGAAATTTAGTAGGAGTACTTGTTTGTGTAGTTAATTGGGGCCAAATGTAAAGCATATTGCTGTATCAATCTTCACAACATTTTTTTGTTAAATCCTGTCATATAACAGGTTAAAGAAAACAAAAAAACTGGTAAGAACCACCGAAGTGAGTAGCCTTAACCGGATGTATCTATTACACTAATTATATACACAGCTCATACTGTCTAAAGCACAACTCATACTGTGACGTACCATGAATAGGAAGATATAGGATGTCAACCATAAAAGGATCAGATTTAGGAGCCAGAAAAATGACAGAAAGCAATACAATTTCAACTACAAGACAAATCTATATTCATGACTTCATGTGCATTATTATTATTAAGGATTTGTAGGTTTGGAGAAATTATAAAGCTTTTCAAGGAAAAAAATCCTATGTAGAATCACCAACAAACTAAAGAGATGCATGAGATTGGTTCAAATATCTTACATTGCGTGGGTGGTTTTGTACAATATCAACAGCTTCTTGGTTACTTAAGTGCTCCCAAAGACCGTCCGATGCAAATATGACAAATAGATCTTGAGATTGCAAATGGTGCACTGATATCGCTGGATCTGCACTCAATATGGGCCTACTGAATGGCTCGCGAAGACGAAACTTATCATATAGTGGTTCCCTGTTGAATTCGGCTTTCTTTAAGTACACATCACCAATGGATCTTGAAATCTGCAAAACAAATTATGCTGATCATCCAAAAACTTAGAATATAATAGTATTTGAGTAATGCAATATTAGATTATCCAGAGACACAGACAAGAGTTTCTGAGTGATGCCAGACATACTAAGTAAATTTGAGTCTCTGAATAACTGCAGATGAAGAATCTGTTATGGGAAAAGATCAAGACAGCTTATTAATGCTAGGACTACAATTATGTCTTAGCCTGCACAAAAGTGCAATAGTAAATGCAGAAGATTTATACAATTCCAAGAAAGTACCTAGCTCTATAATAATTTGTCCCAGCCTCCTCGAAAATCAACAATTCATTCTCATAACAGCTTCTTAAGGTCCGCATGTATGTTCCAGTACAATAACAATATTTTGCCTCTTCGGGAAACTTAGGTTCAGCTTTCATTCTGGACCACATTAGAATTATAGCAAGAATCCAGAAGAAAGAGAGACTTAGACTTCACCGTACATTTATATTATTTAGCTCCGCAAGAATGCCACAATTCAAACATTTTCCATACAAGTTGGTACATTTTTCAGAACAAAGTGGATCTCTTATTGATGTTAGGGGGTCTACCAAAAGAAAGCTAATAGGAAAAACAGAACAAAGGGCCACTTCAGACACCAGATAACCATAATTGCTCTGACTTTTCTTTAAACTCCTTATCAACATATGCATCTCTTAAAGGATGGGAGTCTAGAAAATATCATTTGGCAACAGCCAGATTGGGATGTTTTGATCCTAGATCTTTTAAGACACTGAGCAAACTCAATCTTGATGACTGGTATCACATGCTTAAGTACCTATGTTCCCTGACTAGGATCTGGTCCGTTTCTACATAGGAAAACAAGATATGGAACTTTATGATCCCACATTTCTAGTTATATTGCTGTCTATGTGGGTCACAGTTGCATCGCTTAACTAATGCAAATTGCAATACAATCAAGAATCAAATAAACTGCCAGTGTAATATCTGCCCCACAATCAATTTTTTTGTTAAATCACTACGTGAAGAATGAAGGAGAAGAAATAAATCAAAGGGCACATCTTTATATTAATCATAAAGCAACAGAAAGTGCATCAGAAAATATACATTTTAAACATATAGTGCGGGCAGAGCAAGGAATGAAGCAGGCAATAGGAAAAAAATAGGAACTTTTGGATACTGTTTGGGATGTAATATTGATGGAAAATATTAGTAGTCATATAAACTTAGCTTTTTTTTTACATAAGTTCAGCAGAGTATTGAAGGCCTGATCCAACTTCAAAGACGCTATATATGCCTCCAAATAGGGCAAAATGTCAAAGTAAAAAAAACGAACAAAATCAATTTATAGAAGATCTATCACTACATTTATTAGTTATAAATTTGGTAAACAATAAACAAGAGTGAACACTCTATATTGTCATTTTTAGAGCTATAGGTGATTCTTAAAACCTTAGGCACAAATATATCATGTGTCCCAGATACACATGATATCCTTATTTGACTTCAGTCTCATCAGTAATCTCCTTGACCAAAGAGTTCTTTCCAATATTGGTAACCACTTATTTGACTTCAGTCTCGTCATGGTAATCTAGAGTTCCGGTATTGGTAGAGTAGCATTTCCCATAAGGATATCAAAATCAAAATCTTTTCACTTCCAAATGATTCGCCACAAAAATCAAATACTAAAAGGGAAAGGTAAGACGTGAAAGTGATGCTTTACCCTCCACTGTAGTCTACTCCTACAGCGATACTAATTGCTAATAAATGGAATTATTAGAATTTCTATGGGAAGAACATTGTATAATTCTCATGCTGAAATGGTACTTAGAACTAAGAAACACAAAATAGGAACTGCATAGAACTGCAAAGGAGAAGGTACCTGTATAAGGCCCTTCACACGCCAGACATTGTGCTTTAGAACTACTATTTGAGGGTCATCTGGGTGCCAAGATTGCAACTCCTGTCTTACAGATTCAATACTCGCGTTGTGTTCTGCAGAGAGCTGAACGGCAAGTACCTCCCCTGTTGCCTTGACAAGCCTACCCAAGACTGACCGAGAGTCACCAAGGTTGGCAATATATAATGTCCCATTGCAGATAACCCCAACAAGACAGCATGATCCAACAGCAGCAATCTGTGGTTTCATCGGCCATTGTCTTGATACAACAGAGAGGAAACCCTCTTCTGTTGCTTGAAATGCCTTTCGAATCACGTCCACGGACATTGATTGCTGCTCAGAACTGAACCCTGCAAGATTAGAAGTTAAGTGAATAAGCAACAAAACAGATTCAGCCCCCCTCTGGTCATGAATCACCCAAAATAGCTCAATAATGGATACAAAATGGAAAGAAGAAGTTACTCTTGAGATGTTGAAAGAGATGATTATTGATGAATCTTGAAGTCTCAGGACCGCCATGGCCATCATAAACTCCAACAAAGGTACCATAAGGACCAGAATCATTTAAGCTCAAGCAGCCAGATTCAAGTTGGCTCTGGTCTTCCAGTAGATTATTAGCTTGAACTACAGCCATTGAGAACTCTCCATTAAAATGTTGTCCAATATCCTTATACCATAGGAGCCCATCTTGACGACCGCCGGCATCTGAACCTGTATGAACATGTCCATCTGCCCTTGGCTGAAAGCAGGCCCTCAACAAGTTCATCAATCCAGATGACATACCTCATCTCAGTCTCCACATTTAGCAGGACTCAACTCAAAGCTGCCTTTTATAAACCTCAATTTTGCAGCAGCAAATTCTGTGGACTGCAAGTCAAACAACAGCATTAACAAACAAGATCAAAATGAAAATAAAATGGCATCAACAACAGCCAAGCAAATGTATATCAAGAAACCACCTTTAGTTTAACATTTTAAATCTCTGGATGCAAATATCAATTGCTGCTTCTAGTTCAACAGAATAAGTCAACAGCAATAAAATAAGGAACTTCAAAAATATAAGTAGTCAAATTCACAAAATTTTAACATAGAAATGTATGGTCAGCCAATTTGATCCAAAATACGCAAGAAAAATTGGAACTTGATAAAAATAGCCAACGTTTTTCAGGAATCACAAACACTCTTGGAAACCAATTCTACAGTTAATAAAGCACCAGAATAATTCACCAAAATTAAGTACTGTCAGATAAAGGGATAAGCTCAAAAGGAAAAACAAAAGAACTGACCTTTACAGTTGAAAAAGCAAGAAGATCTGAAAGTGAAAGAGGTTAGATCTGTGGTTTTTTTTTTTTTGGGTCACTTTTTCTTTAAGGATGAATATGATGATGGAAGATTATTATACATAGAAAGAAAGAGAGAGAGAGAAAGTGAAAAGGGAGTGATGAATAGAGAGAGATGTTTATTTTGTTGGATTGGGCCAAACTGAAAGTATGGTCTTTGTCAGCAGACAAACCCCATTAAAAACCAACAATGGAGAGCTTGAAGCCAGCAAAGCAAAGGACCAGCTTTGGGCTCCACACCCCCTAATTCTTGAAATCTAGAAGAAGAAAAAAAAAATCCCACCCAAAACAGAGACAGAGTCAATGATGTATTATAATAGTCTACAAACAGTCCTGCATGGAATTTTCCATGAAATGAATGACTATTAGGCCACATTGGCTGGATATTAGGACAATTAAATATTGTTATTCCATACACTATTATAGTAAATACTACTACTAGGATTCTTTTACGTCTCAAGTATTTTCATTTCTTTTATCTTAAGAGAGGAGAAGCAGAAAAATAATATAATTTACCTCCTAATTCAAAACACACTTGTCTTACGCAAATACAATTACGTGATTTAATTATTTTCAAATCTATATGTAAAAAGAACAACTTATATCTTTTACGTAAATAAATAGATGTATGAGGCAAAAGAGTGTTTCATTAGTGTTGTCAAAAGAGACAGCATTTACTCCACTAAACATGTCAATGGTAAAGTGTCAAATCCAACCATACGATCAATAATTAATAATGAAATATACTTACAACTTATATGGTTCAAGCAAATATTTTTTGAACAATGGATTGATCCCCTTCCGCCCCTAAATCTGCTTTTGATTGAAGTGGGTGGTAAAAGAAAGTGTAGGCCTGAGGTTGTTGTACATAAAAGAGAAGTAAGTCCCTGATTCATGGCCTAAAAACAGCAACTGTAGGGGAAGCCTTTTTTTTGTGTAATGACAAATAAGAGTTGCGCCCACCTTTAATTGGAAGTTCCAACTAATTGGCTTGTGAATTGTATTTCCTCTTCTAATCCAGTAGCTCATTTTGATTGCATTCTTTCTATTTCCTATGCTCATGTAATTCCATTCCAACTATTCTATATTCTGCTGTTGTTCGCTCCAATAAATAAAGTCTCTCAACAGTTATTATTCATTTTAATGATACATGCATTAAAGGTATTTTAGCAAAGGAAATTATAGTGGGACTAGTGTTGACTGTCACTCATAGTGCAATGGTCGCGTCTTTAATCAGTTATGAAATACTTAGCCCTATAGGAGTGTAGTTGTAAATAAATTTTGCTTACCATTTTAAATCAAACGTAAGTTTAAGTTATAGACTGTATATTCAATTTTGTAATACAATAATAAACCAATAACGCCCAATAAAAAATAATTTCTGCATTACTAATTTAGAGAGTGTTTGGCTAAGCTTATAAGTTGGTCAAATTAGCTTATAAACACTTTTCGGCTTATCTACGCGTTTGGTAAAAATTAAAAATGTTTATAAGCCAAATGCTTATAAGTAAAAAAATAAGCCATAACCTGGTCACTCCCAGCTTATAAATTTTAAGCTTATAAGCACTTTAAGTTTGACCAAAAATTTTACTATTTTATCCTTAAAATATTCGTTTTTCAAAACTCCTACATCAATACTCACAGTCCCAGGTATTTTTTTCAACCTAAACTCCCCTGCCTCTTCAAATTTGCAATTCTCATTGACTATTTAAGATAAGCAAATTCTCTATTTCTTTACATATTTATATCTATGTGATTGTGTATTAATCTTTGAATTGTATGTAATAAATGAGGAGATATCAAATTTTTGGTGTATTATTTTCTTAGAGTTGTGGTGATGAAGACAGAGTTTGTTTCTTTTTAAATATTTTATCCTATTTAGATTTATTTTTACTTAGAAACTTTTGTCAATTTATTAATTATTAGTATAACTTATGATTATATGCTTATCATAAAATAAAGTATTTATCATAAAATTTATCGTATCTAAGCACAGTTGTATTTAAAATAAAATGACAAATAGAATATTTTGTATTTGAACCGTCTGGAATCTAAAATTTTAAAGAAATTACGCCCTTATAAGTATAAACATTTCAAAGGTTATTTAAGTCATTTTAACAAAAGAAGAGCTTATTGGCACTTTTTTATCAAATACTGCAGCAACTTATCATCAATTTCAGCACTTGTACCCAAACACGTAACTGCTTATTTATTAAATCAATTTTCGTACTTAATAGTGCTTTTTAATACTTAATGTTTATTAGTACAGTCCAATATAACTTAATGTTTAGTAGTACAGTCCAATATAACTTATTTCTTAACCAAACTACCCCTTACTTAATACTCCCTCCGTTTCAAATTAGATGAGGTACTTTTCTTTTTAGTTTGTTCCAAAATAAATGACACATTTCTAAATTTGAAAATAATTCAACTTTAAACTATTCATTTTACTCATTTTACCCTTAATGAGAAGATTTATAACCACACAAACATCATGGCTATTACGCCCCGTAATATTATGTCGATATCACATTCCGTAGTATTATATTACGACGATATTATGCTCTGCAATAATATATTATGATGATGTTATACCCAGCAGTATTATATTACGGTGATGTTACACTTTGCAGTATTAAGTTACATCAGTGTTGCACCCTGAAGTATTGTACGTGAAATTTGTCATAAGGTAATTGACATCAGTCAAAGTAAAAGATTATTTGGAGGTTATAATGATTATGCTATTTCACAAGTGATTAGTAAATTCGTGAAGGTGAGAGGGTAAGTAATATCGAAGAAAATGAATTTCGTCGAAGTTTGGCATTTTGAGATAAAATACGGCCCGAGCTAAAATATTCGATATTTATGGACTAGTATCATACAAGGTACCGCATAGCCATGATAGTAAGGTGTACAAGGCGTGTTAAAAGAGAGTAGTATTTTAAGTAATTCGAGGCAAATTTTTTATAAAATTATACGGGTAATTAATTAATTACCGATTAACAGGACATTACTCAATTAACTAATAAGTGGATAAAAATTGATAATCTTTGCCCACCCGTCCACGTGGCATAGAGCCAAAATATGGCAAAGATGACTCTTAAGTCACCTTGCCAAATGGCTACCATGTAGTAACCAAATGATGACTAAGTTAAATCTTGATAAGAATTGAATATCTTATCCATGGAATTCCTTGTAAAAGGCCAAGCCTATATGCCTTTGGCTTAAAAAGCTAAGAACATTGGGAACAGAAGCAATTTATTTCAAACAAAATGGACTTGTTCCATTCAATTTTGACATTGACAAAACAGAACCAAAAAATAACGTCAAAATCCGAACAAGATACATACTCCTCCATTTTGTTCCTAGTTCAAAAACTTAATTCTTTCCCAAAATTTCAAAACAAGGGAAGCTTGATACGTTCAAGAATTTCAAAAAGGCAAAAGGTTAAATCCGATTTTTTAGGTTCTAAGTTCAATCCACGAAAGTTTCCAACAGAATATTATACGGAGTTTTTCCTACTCCAGGTATGTTAAGGCTAAGCTTTTTCTTCATTTTAGCATGATCGCATCATTACGCAGGTTTGATAACGAGCCATAAAGAAAAATTCATATCCCGAAATTTACGTATATTTGGCTAGTCTCTCAAATTACGTATATTTCCTAGTTTTGTAAGTTACAATATTCTCCTTATTGGGACTTCATATTCAATTGAGCATTTTCTTCTTTCAGTCAAGAGAGCAGAGAATTTACATATATACAATATTAAAAGTATTTTCATTACCATCGAGCTATAATCGATGGGTAGGCCCCTATTGGGCAACCTCTGATCAGATGGTAAGTTATACACCGAGCTTACTGTGGTCGTGCGCCTATGAGCGAGACCATCATGGTCGAGATATAGAGCCTAGTATGGCCGAGCGCCTATGAGCGAGCCTACTACGGCAGAGCAGTTATATATATATACCTAGTCTTATAGGGCCGGACAACTATTTTACTTACTATATTGAGAGAGTTGAGTCAGTATCAGCAGGTAAGCATATCTTTAGATTATCTTTGACTTCCAGCTACTCGCAGTTATTATATTATCAGTTCAGTTTCAGCTTTCAGTACATTACCTTACATACTCGGTACATTATTTCGTACTGACGTCCCTTTTGCTTGGGGATGCTGCATTTCATGCCCGCAGTTCTAGACAGACAGGTCGAGAAACCTCCAAGTAGGCTATCAGCTCAGCAGAAGATGTTGGGGCGCTCCATTTGCTTCGGAGTTGTGTGTTTGGTTAGTATGATTTAGACGTGTATTGTTTGGTATGGCGGGACTCTGTCCCGACCTTTATGATATTTATGTACTCTTAGAGGCTTGTGGACATATGTCGTGTAGGTGAAAGATTGTACGGCCTTGTCTGTCACGACCCTAAACCCGGCCCCGATCGTGATGGCACCTATCTTGAAAACAAGACCAGCCGACACTTTCCCATTTCAATCTTAAGCAATTAAAATAATAAGTATTAAGTCTTAAACATGATAAAATCTTAAAATAAGCAGTGAACAGTACAATTTGCGGAAGTAAAAACCAACACAACTCGACATCGGGGTGTCACCATTCATGAGCATCTATCACTATACTACAAGTCTGAAGAGTCTACATAGTCTAATACAGAGCTAAAATAGAGAAAATAAAATAAGGGAAGAAGCTCTGAGCTGCGAACGTCGGCAGCTACCTAGAGGATCTCTGAATTCGCCTGAGCTAGAAGGATCAACACTCGCTAACGGAACCTGAAGCGCCTGAATCTGCACACGAGGTGCAGGGAGTAAAGTGAGTACTCCAACTCAGTGAGTAATAATAATAAATGTAGACTAAGTAATAAGAAATCACGTAAAGCACATCAGGCTATAAGGAAACAGTAAAAGCCAGTAAAAGTAATGAAATAGTAAAAGTATGCAAAGTCACTTTAGTTCAGTTTAAGCTTCTTAAAATGCCCTTTTAAACAGTTAAGCAAGTAAAAGACAGTCAGGTAGAAAAGATAAACACATAAAGAACCGCCCCTCGGGCAACACATGGAACAATACCAGCCCCTCGGGCTCTATCTCATATCACAATGGGTACCCGCGCTCACTGGGAGTGTGCAGATTCCTGGAAGGGCCCCTTACGTCCCAAGTGCAATATCAAGCCATCTCGTGGCATCATCACTAGGCTCTCGGCCTCATATCAACAAGCTACCTCGTGGCGTACAAATCTCTGGTCCTTGGCCTCATAATCATAATCAGTGTTTCCTCACAACATAGGCCCTCGGCCTTACTCAGTCAAAACTCACAAGCCACTCGGGCAACAGTAAAACATGGTGCTCAGCCCAAAACATCATTTAAAATATCATTTTAAGTGTTAAAGTAGAGTAAGCATGGCTGAGTTATGAAAACAGTAGAATATAGCATGACTGAGTACAAGTATAAAGTCAACACAGTGAGCAAATATCACTAAAAATCTCCTAAGGGTTTAAATAGTTGGAACGAGGCCCAAATATGGCATTCAGCCCAAAACATGATGATAGCAAATAGTTTTTCAGTCAAATACGCGGTAAAATCATCATTCGGGATGGACTAAGTCACAATCCCTAACAGTGCATGACCCCACGCTCGTCATCTAGTGTGTGTGTCACCTCAATATAGCACAACGATGTGCAATCCGGGGTTTCATACCCTCAGGACAATATTTAAAATTATTACTCACCCTGATTCGGTCCAAACTCTAGCCCGCAATGCTTTTGCTCCTCGAATCATCGTCAACTCGCGACGACTCTATCCAAATCAGAATCACAACGTCAAAATATGCTAAGGGAACGAAGCCCATGCAAAAATAATCAATTTACAACATAAATCCCGAAATTGCTCAAACTCGTCCCCCGGGCCCATGCCTCGGAACCCGACAAAAATCACATTAATAGAATCCTCATCCTCCCACGAGTCTATACATGTCAAGAACATCAAAATCGGACCTCAAATGGCCCCTCAAATCCCCACTCAAAGGTCTCTTAATCTCAAGCCCTAATTACCCATTTTTGCACTGATTTTTCCCAACATTTCACCACTAATTAGGCCTTTAATCACATATAAACGAGTTATGAAGTCAAAAATCTTACCTATCAACCGGAAAAGCTAAAATCCCAATTTAGCCAATTCAAGCCTAAACCTTCCACGGACCTCCAAAACACATTCCGATCACACTCCTAAGTCCTAAGTCATCTAACAGAGCTAACCAAATCATAAAAAATTCTTATCTGAGATCATATACTAACAAGTCAAATCTTGGTCAAACCTTTCAAATTTTAAACTTCAAACTGAGGCTTATTCTTCCAAATTCATCCTGATTACCCTGAAAACCAAAACCGACGATTCACATAAGTCATAATACATCACACGGGGCTAGCATACCCGAGAACTGGCAAGCGAAGTGCAAAAGCTCAAAACGACCGGTCGGGTCGTTACATCATCCCCCACTTAAACATACGTTCGTCTTCGAACGTGCTCATAATTGTTCCAAAAACCAACAATTCGCTGATTAACCTTACCATGTAGATACCCGGGGGTGATCCCACGTGGTAATATCGGTCTGATACCATAATGTAACTGAAATTTCACAATCCAACATAGCCCACAAACCTTAGAACCACATTTTCGCTTCTGAAATCATCCATAAGATCAGAATCTCACATCTATACTCTGAATAAGCCCGAACAAGCTGTATTAACCCATACCTGCAATCTCAGGTGCAATTACATGATATACTACATAACTCAAACACTTGTAGCGATAACTTCTAATCACAGTAGCTGCACACAACAACCGAATACCGATAGTAAACCTCTTATCAACTAAAGTCTTATCCCAACACTTTCATATACTGCCAATGATAAATGAACCATGTAGAAAGTCATAACCATTCCTCAGATCAACCACTCATGAAGCCACTTTTCCTTTGGCAAGGACCATGGCAAATTTCGGAGCCGAACCTCGATATTATCATTCTAACATGCTGAAATCGAATCCGTTTGTATTCATTATTGATCCCAACGATCTCATCTAATCCAACACGAATACAATCCAAAGCCACATCTCGTGAAATCCGCACACCAACCAGCAATAATCCGAACATACTCAAATCATGAAAAATGACTCAAATGAGAGAGTTGTACCGCAAGCTCACCAGTACCACCACACGCTATGCTGAAAACCCGTCACACATCGTAGAAATAGAACACACGAATTTAGCCCGAAGGATCATGCCTCCATATAACTTCGCTGCAATGCGCGACCCTATCCAAACATTGGTCCACATGAAACACCTCAAGTCACTCTGCTCAAAAATCGAAAATCACGCGCAATTGGATGTCTAGAACCAATGCAAATCTTCATAATTACGGTGAAGCAAATAACATAACACCACACAAACCCGAAAGGACATAACCGATACGTCATTCACCGAGCAATACCCAAATACTCTTCCCGCTTGACTTCCATTATGAAACCCCAACAGAACCATACCATATGTGCCTATAACCAACAAATCATAACGTCTCGCAACACAGAAAAGTAACTCATAGATCACCTCAGAACACTAATAGCTCAATAACAACCAAATCAACACCTTCCTCACCAATAGCAACTCGAAGTCAACAAAGTCGTCCCGATGCAGAACACATATCCATATAGGCCTACCGATGAACCCCTTGTCAAGGAGTTCCTGAAGTTGCTCCTTCAACTCCTCTCACTCCACCGGTGCCATACGATATGATGTCCAGCACCAAATCAATACCAAAATCAACAACCTTGTCTGAGGACATGCTCGATAGCAGGAAACATATTCAGAAAATCCCTCACCACCGGAACTGAATCCATAGAAGAAGTTTCTGCCCTGAAACCCATCACAAAGGTCAAATAAGAAGGACAACCCTTCCAAACTATCCGCTGAGTCTTCAAAATAAAATCACCTTGTTGGGAACATAATTCGTCGAACCTCGCCACTCAATCCGTGTCATTCCCGGCATAGCCAACATCGTTGCCTTAGCGTAATAGTCCAGAATAACACGATATGGAGACAACCAGTCTGTACCTAATATTACATCAAAATATAATATACCAAGCCGCAAAAGATCCACTCGAGTCTCCAAACCCCGTTAGTCACTATACAGCACCGATACATGCGACCCACAACCACAACATAACCTGTATGTGAGAACTCCCAGTCTCCAACTCCATATAGCACAAGAATCACCATATCTGATTCCAATTTCGCCGTCCGAACACATGACACACCTCTAATACCCAATATTTCCACGAGATATACTCCGAGAATTCTTCCGTGCTGATCTCAGCCTACTCCGCACTACTAATTATGTAGCGAGAGAGGGTCGAAGCAGCTTTTACCTAATTTTGGGTCAAGATCGATATCCATACAGAGCTAGAATTGGAATTTAGTGTCTATTTAGCTTAAGGATTGCGTAAGTATTCCAAATTACACTTCTAATCATTTTTGGGTTTTGTTTTTATAATTCTACTTTTATCAAACTACAGATTATAATTGCAACTAGATTAAGCTAAGAGATAAGCTAAAAGGGTAATTCAAATGGTTTAAAGGGAACTAGGGTAATGACATCCACCTAGGTGGTCAATTGACGGGTACTTGAGTCTAAGGCACAATTGACATGATTGGAGAGTATGATATAACCGTTGCACTACTTTACCCACTCTACACCTCTCGGTGGTTCAAGTGATTTTGCCCAATTGACTTTCTCAAGACCAACTGGGTATGCAAATTTACACAAGCAACTTAGGGTTCAAGTCGGGTATTACTCTCTCGAGGTTTAACCCTTTAATTGGGGCTATCAATCTCTTGAGTACGCCCTAATTCCTTGTTGGATCAATTTCAGAGACTTGGGCTCTCTTTCTCAAGAAGAGCCCTAGTCAACTAAACACAAACTATTATTTGCAACCACTAATTCAGCAATTAACCATGAAATTGACCCAAATATCAAATACTCATAGTCAATTTAGCCCTAAATTACAAGACCCATCAATTACCCACACTAGGGTTGAGCCACAACCCTAGCTATGGGGTCTAGCTACTCATATTCAAAGAAGAAAAACAAGAAATAGATGAAGATAAACTCATATTAATTAATTACTAAGATAAAAATAAAGATTCAATGTTGCAAAGTAGATAAAATTGCCCAAAATGGCTACAAGAGTCGTTCCCACGAGCGCAGCTGCTTCTAAAAACTGTTTGATTCCCTAAAAGTGGAAAAAGAATCTATTTATACTAAGCTGAAAAATCTGGACAAAAATGCCTATGCGGGGTTAGTGCGGACCGCACAAAATGGTGTGCGGCTGCACTAGGGCTCTGAACTTGAAGATCTTGTTCTCTGAACTCGAGCTCCGCAGACCGCACAGAATGGACTGCGACCGCGGAGGCTTCTAGTGCGGACCACACAAAATGGTAGTGTGGCTGCATTGCCTTTAGTACATACCGCACAAAACCTAGTGCGGCCGCACTGCCTCTTAGCTTGGAAATCATGCTCTCTAAATCTCCTAGTGCAGATCGCACAAAGTGGTGTGCGGCCGCACTGGGCCTATTTTGCCTGAGCTTGTCTTGTATTTGGCACTTGTGCAAGTTTTACTCCTTTTGAGCTGATCTTTGACATTTTATCACTTTGTTGAGCAAACCTGCAATCAAGCACAACTTGTGAGCCTTTTGGGACTATTTTGTGTGAATTTCTAATCAAAGCATAAGCAAGAAGGAGTATAAAATGTGTCAAAATCCCTAGTTATCAACTCCCCCAAACTTAAGGTTTTGCTTGTCCTCAAGCAAACAAAATAAGACACCCCTTAAGGGGAAATCCAAGAAGTTTTAGTTGTCCTAAAGCAACCTCAACTAGCATCAATTGTGACTAACAATTGCCCTCAATATAAATGAATCATTAACAACATTTACTCATTGAAACACCATGGGTTAAGTGCGACACAAGAGCATCAAGGGTTGACTCAACACATCAAAGAACTCTTTCAATTACTTTGGTCATTATAGAACTCAAATTCATATATCCTCAACTCTCCCTAAGCAAACTTCACCTTTAGAATTAGTGGCACGCAAAATGAGGTTAATGGAAATTCACTCATCTTTCTCAAGAAAAAGTCACAAGTCCTGCTCTAAGTACCATATTCTTGCCCCTTATGTGAGTATCCACTAATGTAAGCTTCATTCAACTCAAGATCATATAGGGCTTTTGTGGAAACATTATGAAGGCTTTTGGTTCAAGGTAGGGAATGTTTTGGTCTAAGTAGGTTCCATCTTCCCTTAAGCACTTCTTATGATTCATTTGGCATATATTCACTTGACTCTTTGAGTCATTTCACTTCTTTCTAAAGGGTTAGAGAGACACACTGTCACTCTTTCTTATGCATTTCAAACTTTGTCTCCTTTTTCAACTTTCCACACCTTTCATTCTTTGCTTTTCTTGAATCCCTTTTTATTCTTTTTCACATTGGACATTTTTTTTGTATTTTTGCTTCTTTTTTTATTGTCTTTCCTTTTCTTTATTTTTGTGCCTTTTTACCACTTTGTTACAATCCTCGTCTCTCCCCCCAAACTTATATTTTTGCCATGTGCTAAAGGAAAGATCGGTTACCAAGAGAGGGTATCTTTTAGAACGGGTATAGGCTTGTATCATGGTTCTTGCAAGAAAAAAGGTCCAAGGCTCAAGAGGGTTGACTAGGGATCTTATCATTGGTAGGATATGGAATTATTCAAACTATCATTTGGATCAAGGAGAGCCTATAATCATGTCTCAAGTCAAAATTCACTTAGGATTTCGCCTCAACAAACATTCAGGGCAAGTTCTAGACCAACGGCTTGGGACTTGGACTTACAATTTAATTAATCACCGCACAAGCTAAGAGATTGCTAAAGACATAGAGTCGAGGGCCCACAACAACCTTAGATACGATTTGAGCACACAATGGTCCCGAAAAACCACTTGATGATTATCGGTCAACACAAGAGTCTCAAGGTCACGACTTTCACCATCCTAAACACAACAATTTGTTTTTGACCATAAGATCAAAGGTAAATGTGCTAGGCCCAAGTGAAGCTTTGTTTGAGGTACCCTTAACTACCAACTACTAAAAACAAAAAGAAAAAACGGACTCAAACACTTAAGAAGGTTGTCACACCATCCATCATTGGGAAGAGCCACCCGGTTCACACAGCACTCCACCTTTGGAAAGAATCGTGGCATTAAGAAAACCAAAGGCTTATTGCAAACTTTGAAAACAAGAAGCTATGAATCACAAATAAGAAGCTAAAAACAAAAAATTTGCGAAAAATAGAATGAATATATAGGGGATTTGAATATACAATAGATGGGATGAATATGTACAATGAAACATAACTTTATATACAGACCCAAAGTAAAATAAAAGTACGATAAATGTAATGAAATATCAAAATTATATACAGACCAAAGATGAAAAATCAAGAAAGCATAAAAATGTATCAAATATATATACAATCATCCGATTGAATAACAGGTAGGGCCTACCCCCTCAAATGAAAGTTGGCATTGTCCCCAATGCCAACTAGTCTAAATAAAGCACCAAAAAGATAAGAGGAAAAAGGATATAAGAAACTCCCTATGTCCTGTCTGTCTGCATAGGGTCATCTGTGGTCCCTGGGTCCTCTCTGTGCTCGAGGACCTCAGACTGGTCCCCTGTGGACTTTTGCTCTTCTACTGGGAGCTGGGCCTGGACTTGGACAGGCTCTGTAGGTAGTGCACCCTGTGGCTGACTGGAAGAGGTCTCCTGTGGGTCAGCCAGCTGGATGACTGCCTCATCAGCTCGAAGGATCATCCTTTTTCTCTTGGGAGGCCTCTGTGACTGCTCCAGCTCTATATGAACTGCTGGTGTTGGGTCCTGGAGCAATAAATCTCAAGGCAGGTGATCCGCCTTCAGTCTGTCTACATCTACTCTCAGCTCCTTCACGGACTCTTTGGAGGCCCGTGTCTTCCTCAGCTTCTTGTGCTCCCGAGCAAGCTCCTTGAGAGCCTTGCTATGTGAATCAACTGCCTTTGAGAGCACTACCTGAGTGTCGAGGATTTTCTTCTGGTTGTCTAAAATCTCTCTAAGATCATCCTCGATTGACTGGGGAACCTATAGGGTTGGAGGTGCCGACTGAGCCTCTACCACGGTAGTGAGGGTGGATAACTTGGATGAGGCAGTCTGCATCCAGTTGTTGATACTAAGGAGCGCCTGGCTTAGTCGGTGGGCAGTAATAGGATGGGCCCGGGAAGATGGAATCTCCGGGCCTACTGAGGTAGATGGGCTATCAGGAACAGCTGTGGATGTGGAAGGACCGGGAGGGATGTTTGTGGAAGTAGAGGTAGGCTCAGCAGGAGCCACTACCACAACTGGCTCTTCAGACTGGCCAGTTGGAGCAGTAGCAATACCTTTGAAGTTCTTGCTCTTGGGGTTGTCATCCCCCAGCATGCTATACCAAGAAAAGAGGGCCTTCGCTTTGACTTTGATGTTGAAAGACCTCTTGTCCACTTTCAAGTCCCGGAAATACATTGTGAGGAAATTGGGGAATGGATAGTTTCTGTCATGCTCCACGCCTACAATTATAATAATCTGCGACATCACATTCCCCACGTTGATGGGGTACCCCACTATTATAGAAGCCACTAACACCGCCCGGTGGAGAGGGAGAGAGTTATAATGTGTTGTGGGGTCCAACCGGCTATATACAAAGGTCTCCCACCCCCGTGCCTCAAAGTTTAAACTCCGTCTCAAAATCTTGACTCCAACACTCAACCAGTCGGGGGTGGTACCTAAGATTGCCAGGTATTGTGCCAACCATGGACGAACCTCCTCACCCATTTCCATCTTCGTCATGTACAGGGTCTCGTCCTCCTCATTAAAGCCAAGGTATTCATTTATTGATTTTCCGTCAAATAACACTTTCAGATTCCAAACCTTGGTCATTTTGGAGCCCTTTTTGATGTGGGCTACATTGCAGTAGAATTCCTTGACCAAGTGTTCGTTAGCGTCCACACACTCATCCAGAAAACTCTCCCAGCCCACTCTTGTCCTAAACTACCTCCTCACGTTGGGATTGTGAGGTAGCAGGTCTCTATCAATGAAACTCCGCTCCGGGATCAACTTTCTCACCGGTCACCACTCCCGAAATTTTGGTACGCCACCTTACTCACGAATCTATCTTGCCAAACCTCCGGCTTTCTTCCTCTCCCCTATTTCATCCTTATCTCTTACGGCACCCTCTCCAGATAATGAAGCTGTGGGCGAGGTAGAGTATTCATCCCCACTACCTGCTGCTGAGCCTTCAGACGACCCAGAAGAAATGTTCATTGATGCTTGGGCAGGGGGGGGGGGAAGTGGGTGGAGTGTCTCTCAGTCTGTGCCTCTTCGGATAAGGGATGTATTCTGGGATTGAGTCCGAAGAGATCTCCCGGGAGCGCTCGTACTAACTCCCGGACATATCAATGGCTCTGTCAGTAGCTTTTATGGCCTTCCTCATGTTTTTGATGTTTTGCCTAGATTGGGGAGTGAGTTTAACCATTTTGTTTTTCCCTCCCCGGGAAGATTCACCTCTTCAAGGTTGTTTGGATCCTTTGCCTCGTTGTTTAACCTTTGTCTGCAAGCACAATTCAAATATACTTGTTAGAATCATTAGACAGTAGTCAAGAACACTCAAGAAAAAGAAATACAGACAGAAGGAAAAGTTGCAAACAGTATTGCAAAAACCACCCAGTGTTGACCGAACACAATGGAGTGCGGCCGCACAGGGTCTAATGTGGACTGCACAAAATGGTCATGTGGTCCGCACAGGGGTGGGGTTCAGACTACCCACCCTCTGTATCTTGGCAGTGCGTACCGCACAAAAATGGTAGTGCTGCCGCACAAGGGCTAGTGCGACCCGCACAAAATGTAGTGCGGCCCCACTACCCAAAGTTCAGCTTTCAGGTTATTCATCAATGCGGTCCGCACAAAATGGTACTGCGGACCGCACAGGGGCAATGCGGACCGCACAGAAATAACTGCGGTCCGCACTGGGTGCCCAATCTTGGCACTAAGTTAGGGTTCATGAATTTTCGATTTTAAGCTCAATTGTGCACCTAATTAATGTCCCTGTATGTTACCCCAATGTATTCAACTAACAAGTTCAACATGAATCAAACTTTTAACTAACCTAACCTAAATAATTGCAGAATCTACGAGAAGTATAGAGAGGGAAGTAATAAAAGCACGAATTGAAAGAAATTAACAGAAGAAAACAATTAAAAGGAATGAAATAGTACCAGATATGAGATGTAATGAAGAATAACGAGTCCAACAATTAATTACGAGTAAAGAAGGTGATGATCAGTATTCTAGAGGGTCTGAGAGTCAAGAGTGCGAAAAAGGTAAAAGAAGGGCCTCAAGCCCTATTTATAGAAAAGGACCTGGGGCCCAGTCTCACCAACCAGTGTGGATCGCGGTCTGCACTGCACAAATACTTTCAAGCTTGAGGAGGCAACACTCTGTGGTTCGCATAAAATGGACTGCAGCCACAGAGGTCCACTGCGGACCGCACAAAATATAGTGTGGCCACAGTGGCAAACTTCATAGAGGTGGTTATTCACCCTTCACCAGTGCGGTCCGCACAGAATGTAGTGCGGCCGCATTGGCAACTTTAGAGACCTGACACTTTTTCCACTATGTCTTACACTGCATCAACACAACCATGTAACATCTCACAACCGGTCAGCCCAAAAGTCAATCCTACACTATAATGAAAATCAAAATAAAAACAAGAAGAAAAACACATGGGTTGCCTCCCAAGAAGTGCATGATTTAACGTCGCGGCACGACGCAAGTTACCATCACATAATTTGAAATGAAGAAGCGCCACCACGTGGCTGTGAGCACGTGATTTTTGCCCTATATATGAATAATTCCCAAAATCCCAAACAAAATAATTTTTCTTTATTTTTGTAATTTTTGTGCGTTTTGGTGTCATCTTTTGATAATTGTTGCATTTTTTTTATTTGTGCGTGTAATTTTTATAAAATACAAAAATACGCATTTGTGCATTCAGGTTTTAGTTTTATATTTTAGTATCAATTAAGGATTGATTTGTTTAGAACAAAACATGAAAAATCACAAAAATAGTTCACCTTTGCATTTTAATGATTTTATTGTGAATTTGTCACAAAATAGTTTTTGAACAATTTTAGGAATTAATTAGTCTTTGTTTTAAAACAATCAAGATTTTCATGTTAAGTTTTACATCTTGATAAAAATTATAAAAATTATTATAAAAAATTGTTGTAAAAGCAAGAATAGAAAAATAGTATAGAAGTGGTCTTGTTTGAGACCCGAAATTTGGGCCAAACACACTAAAATACTTCAGGCCCAAACGCCGCATGCATTCAAGTCCAGCTCAGGTCCTTACCCGATCTGCCCCCCTGCTAAATAAAACGGCGTCGTTTCGGGGTCCTTGGATCAGGACCGTTGGATCTCATCAATCCAACGGTCCGGAACTAACTAGGTTTCCAGTATATAAGTGTCCAAACCATACCCCCTACCCCCATTTCCATCGTCTTCTTCACCCCACCCCTTCTCCCCAAACCCTAATCTGCGCCGCCCTAATATCCCTTGCCGGCAGTGAACACAAACTATGTCGTTCACCCTGAAATTAACACTACGGATCCCCCTCACCTTCCTCTTTCCATGGAACCCATTGGTTTGCCTCGAATAAGGCCGGAACTCTTCGAATCTTGATTTGAAGTTTTCCGGCCAGGTGACAGTTTGTCCGAATCAGCCCAAAATCATACCCTACAACCCCCAGCCTTTCCCCAACACTAATCCGTGTTTGTTTTCTTTCAAATCACCATGAAACGACCCACATCTTAGATCTAAGAATTACTGGCCAAACCCTAAAATCAAATCCTTTTGATTTCGAACCGTAGTACCCTTAACCATGTGTTCTCGTGTAAGAACACATGGTTAGGGATGTTACGCGTCAAAAATCTGAAAGGATTCAGATGTTCATGACCGGCCGGAATCCTTTAGGCCTTTGTGAGTTTTTCTTTTCTTTTTACTGCTTCTTTCACTCGCATGATTAAAATATTATTGCAGTCGTTGTTTCATTGTTGTTCTGTTAATTTTAGGGTTTAATTGTGTTAGTTTAGGTTCTGTTAATTACTGTTGATTCTGAGCTTGTTAGTTGGTTGAATGATTATAAGTTCATGGTTCAATAATTAGTTTTAAGTTCATTTAATGTTAATCGTGGTAGCTTAAGCTCAGTTTAATTTCGTTTAGCTTGTTTGAGTTGGTTAATTGACCAGAATTGGTTCAGTCAGTCTGATTAGTTAGTTTCTGAGTGCTAGTTAATTAATTTTAGTTAAGTTTCAGAATGGTTTAGGATATTGGGTATAACTGTTAGAGATAAGGGTAGGTTCAGTGATTCTAAAAGGCTTTCAGGGGTAATTTGGGTATGAAAAAGGGTAGTTCTGATAGGAATAGTAATATCAAGGTATAGGGAAGGGCAGTATAGGTATTGTATGGGTAGAGGAATGCCTCAGGGCCTTCTAGAATGGGGTTCAAGTGAAAATTTGAACAATTATAGTGTAGTTACTTGTTTAGCAAGATAAAACTAGAGGGGCTAATTGAAAATAGAGAGGGACTGATTGGCAAATCAGAATCTAGTCCATTCTCTTTGGGAGTTGCCTATAAAAGGGCATAAGATGCCTTGGGAAAGGGGGTCTGCTCTCAGTTTTCTGCCTTGAGCCCTAAGTTTTAATTTGAGCTTTCATTTTTTTTTAAATTCAGCTAGCATTTCAATTCTGAGGTTATTCAGAAAATAAAAACATCAAAATATGGAGATCTGAAATAGCTTCACAGTTTCATTACTAATTCTGGGTTTCAGCTGTGAGGGTCAGGGAAATGTTAGAAGTCTGTTAAGCTGATCTGTGGGAATTTGCTTATATTTCTGGTTTCAAAGCAATCTGCCTGTGTTTCTGTGGTGTAACATTGCTGGGTTTGTTGTTTGTTGCTGTTGAAAGTAGCTGATTCCTCTCATTTTCTCTATTTTCATTACAATTCCCAGGTACATTTCCTTGACTCCCATCTATGTAAGTCCAAGTTTGAAGTGGAGAACAATGAAGAATGCTACTGAATTCTATTGCGTTAGGAAAACATTGTCTGTTGATTACCTTTTCATAGTTTAGTTTGTTTAAATTGTCTGACTATTACTAATTGACTTATTTGTTGTTGATTCGAGCGAATAACTGGTTTGTATAATTGAGACTGATGAATTGTCTAGCATGATTTGGATTATTTTACTTAGTAAGTGGACATTCGGGTATTCAGATTCATGTATATAGTCCGGGGTGGGGGTTGTTTAAATTGAGCATTGCATGTTTACACGATTGTCATTTTCAATTTGTTTAAAGTTTCACAGCATGTTGATGTCAAGTCTGCAAAATTATAATTGATTTAGAGTTCAACACACATGGTTGCTTTTAGTTTTGGTCTAAGATGAATTGGGCACAGCTTCATACTGGGCCAATTTTGGGCCTGGCGAAATTGCAGTCGGCCCAGACTGTGGTTAGGCGAGAAATCGAAATGGGGCCTAGGTACATCAAGGTTTAAGAGTTTAATTAAATAGGAAGGAGCCCCGAGGGATCGATCTTTGGGCTGTGCATTGGCCCGTCCATAAGTAAAATTTGGTCTCCGTAAGGCCTGTTTCTTAGAGCTCTAAGAGCCCTCACCTGCAACATATGTAATGACAGTGCTTTGGACCGTATGGGCTCAAAGCCCATTTCCTCAGTATTTCTGCATAGAAGTTCAAAATTCAGGTTTAACGGATGATTGGCCTTTTAATCAATTAGGATCCTTAAGTAATTGTTGACATAATTATCTCGCTGTTTAGATTTGAGAAGGTTGTTTAGCAAATTTCATGGCCTTCCCCCAAAATAACACTACATTAGTATCTTATGCACGATTTAATTAAATAACATTCTTAAAATTAGAGTGCGCATTGATGCGACTCAAATCCAAATCTCGACGAAGTCGAAATGTGTCGATAACTACGGGTGCATTGATTGCGACGTGGTTTGAAACGCGTTTTCATGACGTCGCAATTCTTTAAAAATAATTATAATAAAAGCGGTGTAAAATTAATAAAAGGCACATGAGCTAGCATGTATTAAAATCAGATAAAATCAAATATAACAGTTAAGCGACCGTGCTAGAACCACGGAGCTCGGGAATGCCTAACACCTTCTCCCGGGTTAACAGAATTCCTTACTCGGATTTCTGGTTCGCGGACTGTTAACAGAGTCATAAATTTCCTCGGTTCAGGATTCAACCGGTGACTTGGGATACCATTAATCTCCCAAGTGGCGACTCTGAATAATTAATAATTAAATCTCATTCTGATTGTCCTTTAATTGGAAAACCTCCTTTACGCTTCTTCCGGGGGTGTAGGTAAAAAAGGAGGTGTGACAGCTCTGGCGACTCTGCTGGGGATCGAACCTAGAATCTCTGGTTTCGCAGACCAGGGTTTAGAATTCGAGCTTAGAAAAATTGTTGTATTTAATTATATCTGATTTTCCTACATGTTTTATGCTAATTGTGCTAAATGTTACCGCTTTGATATCGTCTGAACTGTATATAAATTGTGCCGACACCCTTCTCTCTTCACCTCCGGGGATGTGCTTACTGGTTGAGACTCCCCATTCTGTTAGTGTCATACCCTGAAATAAGAAAGAGGTCGGACAAGTTACGAAGCCGGATGGCCTTTTGGTTCCCGGTAAGTTGCCCCCTTCTCGACTCGAGTTGTCCGCTCGGGTACACAGTCTAGTACACTGACCCAGATTTTAAATATAGAATAACGTGACTTCATGCCGGATCCCTAGTAGGAACGCTTATTTGCATCACGTTGCATTTGACTTAGGGGACTCAACATAGGGGTTGAGTCCGTCTGGAACTAGCAACCTGAAATGAAAAGACCATTCTGATGCATCCTACTTGCTCTGTACATATATTTGTTTTGAATTTGCATGTTAACCGGTTTCTGAATCTCGGGAATGTTGGAAAATTGAAGGGAAAAAAAGAGAGAAAAAAAAGAAGAAAAAAAATATATCAGTTAGTTAATTGATTATTTTAGAAATAAAAAATCAATGACCAATTACTGGCGAAACTCTGCCGAAATTTTGAAAAAAAAAAACGAAGGAAAATGTTTTATTTTTGTTTTACTAAAAAAAATAGAAAAGAAAAAAAAGTCTTTCATTTTAGTTTGGAAAAATAGATTGTTTTATTGTTTGTTGAAAATGGAAAAATCGTATTTTGTCTTGTTTTCAAAAATAGAAAAGGAAAATAGTTTGTCTTGTCATGAAAAAATAAAAATGGAAAAAGAGTCATGTTTTAAAATAGTTCGGTTAATTTTCCCGAACTACGCATGGTTTGATTCTCACAGGGCGTGAGATACGTAGGCAACCCTCATCGGGTCCAACCTCCCCTTTGCAAAAAATATCAAAATTTTAATTTTGTCACAAATAAATCAGGTGATGCCGTTTTTGTCAAAAAAAGCCAAATGTTCCCAAACGGGGCGCCGGAAGGCTGACTTTGCATAAACAGCCACATTTGGTCGTATTTTGATTTTTGACCCTCACAGCCTTAAAATTTTCGCCCTCGAGGCATTGAAAGGCCTTGTCGCAATATCGGGTCTTTTATCTTAAAAAAAAGTAATTTGGAAAATATAGGGGTAATTTTGAGTCGATAATATAGATAGTTTTTTTTTTGGAGTTAAATAAAGGTTTTCTTTTGCTTAAACGCTTTAATAAATGTGCAGGATGAGCACGATGGTAAACGAGCCTTTTTCAATAATGACCAAAATCCCTTTTGAGCTGCAATTGTGGTGGAATGATTTGGGCAAAGAGGGGCAAGACGAAGTGAGAAAATATTTGAAAGACCTTCCGGATTTATTAAACATTCAGCCTCGGGGGGATATTATCAGGGTATTGGTCGCCCATTGGGATTCGGCACATAATGTGTTTCATTTTTCAGACTTTGAACTCACCCCAACATTGGAAGAAATAGCGGGGTACATTGGAAGTGACCAAGCTCCATTGAGATTCAAATACTTGATTGCTCCTAGGGCCTTTACCATACACCGATTCCTGGATTCCTTAAAAATACCCCGAACAGTTCATCATCCAGATTTTGCTAAGGGTTTCTGCAGTTTCCGCTTCATGTATGATAGATATGGCCATGTGGGCGGGTTCAATAATCCAGACTTTAAGCTGTGCAGCAGAAATAACCGACAAAAATGGGAGGAACACAGACGAGTGGCATTTATGATAGCTTTTTTGGGTCTCGTAATATTCCCAAGGAAAGATGGTAATATTGATTTAAAAGTAGCAGGCGTCGTCAGTACCTTGCAAACCATAGGGAAAAGCACTTTAGCACCTATGATTATGGCTGATATCTTCAGGGCTCTCACTGCGTGCAAAGCTGGGGGCAAATTTTTTGAGGGATGTAACTTATTGTTACAAATGTGGATGATTGAGCATTTGTGCCCGCGCTCTCAGTTATTGAGTTATGGCTCGGCTGAGAAAACTTGTATAGGGGAATTTTGTACGAGAATCAAAGGGGTTGGTCTACCTGAAGGAGTCACAGCTTGGGCATTATTATTTCGGAACCTCGAGGCTAGCCAGATACAGTGGGTGCTTGGATGGTTGTCTGTCGAGGAAGTCATATATATGCCAGCAGCCCGACCGCATTTTTTGTTAATGGGACTCAAAAGCATACAACCTTATGCACCGTATCGGGTTCTGAGGCAACTCGGTAGATATCAAGTAATACCAAGAGATGAAGATTTGAGTACCCAAGTGGTCGAAATTAGTCCTGACGGTCGATTCCCCGAGGAAGAGGTTCGTCAAATTTGGAGTGAGTGTCAATATCTGATGGCAAACACTTGTGTGTCTGATAGGGTCAAAGGGGAAATTGCTCCAGGGTATCACGAATGGTTCAGAGGTGACGTGGCATATGGGAGACCGGCTAAAAGACCTCATCTCGAAGATTTCGCCAAGTCGTCCCAAGAGCAGTGGGATTGGTTAGCAAAGGAAGAAAGCTATCGAGTTGAGATTGGTAAATTAAAGCAACAAGTCGAGAGTCTGAAATTCGAGAACAGTGTACAGGTTGCCGCGGATCAAGGTGAAAAGAATAGACTAGCCAGAGAAAATGACGCTCTTAAGGCCCAAATCCGACAGTTGAAGATAACCATCGATAAGCAACCGAGGAGCCGATCCGATGAACAATTGGTAAAAAGATTGGAAAGCGAAGTCAGAGAATGGCGGGATGAGTTAGGAAAAGCTGAAAACGTCATGGTAGAACTTAAGGCACAGTGGGCGACAAGAACCGAAGAGCGTCGCCAATACTTGAATCAGTTGAAAAGGGACCATGAGAAAATTGTTGCCAATTTAAAGAGAAAAGTAGTTGCCCTTGAGGGTAAAGCGGTTAGGCAGGCTAGAGACTTTGAAACTGAAAGCGGACATTGTTACAACTTGTTGGCCCAAATGGAGGCAGAAGTGCAACAGCTGCAAGACCAGCACTTGCAAGACTCCCGAGCTTTAAAGACGTGCAGCGATCAGATAAGACGCTTGCTCATAGAAAAGAAGCAAACAAAAGACAGGATTAGAGCCATTGCTCATGCTATTGTCAGGAGATGCCGGGTTTGTGAAGATATGACCCGTACTACTTTTATCTCAGCAGTGATGATCTATGTGAAGCGAACCATGAATGAGTTAGAGCAGTTTGAAAGGGATTTGGATCCTAGACCCGCGGCGAGGCCGAACGACGCCCCGCGGATACCTAAGTTTGAAGCACTAGAATATGCATAGTCCGTGTCTGTGAGTGTCTACCATTTCGAGTCAGTCTTTTGTACATCCGTTATCTTTCTGGATTGAGTATGTTTGCAGGCTTAGAGTTTTTGGTTTGCTTTCAGATTGTGTTTGTTAGGTTCTTTCCAAAACAAAAGATGTCGAGTTTGTAAGAGTCTGTTTATTAATGAAAGTTGAGCATTTTATTTCCACCCTTATTTTTACATTTATCTTCACGAACTACGCTTGGTCTGATTCGTGCGGGGTCACGATACGTAGGCAATCTCCATAGGATTCAACCATAACCGAAAGAAAAACAAAAAGAATGAAAGTGAAAATAGAAGGAAAACCGAAAAAGAGAGAAAGAAAGAAAGAGCGGAAAAACAAAAAGAGAAAGAAAGAAAAAGAGCGGAAAAACAAGAGAGAGAAAAGAAAAAGCACAATAGAGGGATAAGGCGAAGAGAAGAAAAACGAGACAAGGAATGAAATGCCGGGATGACGCATGCAATCGAGCAAACGAACAATAGAAAGAAATGACTGTATAAGTGCATTCATGCCAACGTATGATTGTTAAATATGTTAAGACCTAATCGCTAACAAAGTGGTTGTCTAAATGTGTGAGCCCAGGCAGGTGGTTAGTTGATTGGCAATTCTGGCAACTCATCCATACAACACCCAGTCGAAAGATCAAGTAAAAATGACAGGGCAGGATTCAGAAATCAGCATCGTAGACCCTTCGAATGAGGTTGAGGTAACAGATGTGGGTGCTATGAAAGAGGAGATGAGGAAATTAAAAGCACAAATGGCTGAAATGCATCGGGCATGGTCGCAGGGACACCCGACACCACTATATCCTGCCAACCCATCTTACATCCCACCCCTGGCTCAAGCTCAGGAGCCTACCACTCCCCACGCATCTTTAGCTTTCCCTTATCAGGCCCAGGGTTATGGTACCACGTCATACGCTCCCCCAGCTCCACCCTCTAAACAGAACCCTCCACCACCCATGGTTCCCGTCTTTGTGGCACCTCCCCCATCTCCACTACATAGATCATCCAGTGAGCCGCTATTCCAAGGTCACGACACCCAATATTACCCTCCCGAACCCACTTTCAAAGCGCCTGAGCCATATACCTACTCTCCCCATTTTGAAATCCCAGAAGAAGTTGAGAAACTGGTTAAGAATGCAGAACAAGAGGAGGTGATTCGTAAAGTCAAAAGCCTGGAGAAATCCTTAAGGAACATGCATGGTTTAGGAAACCAAGTTAGCGTCGCATACAAAGATTTGTGCCCTTTTCCTGATGTACAGTTGTCTGCGGGGTTTAAAATGCCGAAGTTTGACTTGTATGAGGGGCACGGTGACCCAGTAGCCCATCTGCGTGGTTTCTGTAGCAAAATGAGAGGTGCCGGGGGAAAGGATGAGTTGTTGATAGCATATTTCGGGCAAAGCCTGAGCGGGTCAGTGCTAGAATGGTACACGAGGCAAGACCCCGACCGATGGTATACATGGGATGATTTGGCCCAGGCATTTATTGGCCATTTTCAATATAACCTCGAGATAGTCCCTGATCGTCTGTCATTGTTGAAACTAGAAAAGAAGCCTGGGGAAAGTTTTAGAGAGTTTGGTTTTCGCTGGAGGGAACAAGCTGCAAGGGTTGATCCTCCCATGAGGGAGAGTGAGATGGTAGATTACTTCTTCCAAACATTGGAACCTACCTATTTTGGTCATCTAGTGACATCTGTCGGAAAGTCGTTTAATGAAGTGGTAAAGATGGGAGCCATGATTGAAGAAGGGTTGAAATCTAACAAGATCTTGAGCTACTCGGCGTTGAAAGTAACCACCCAGGCCATCCAAAGGGTACTGGTGGTGTGCTGGGGAAGAAGAAGAAAGAAGAAGTTGCTACAGTTGAAGCTAATGCTTGGTCCAGGCACAATAACCCTCCACTCTACTACAACCAACCCAGACCCCACCACCCAAATTACCAATATACCCCATATGGCCCACCGCAACACTATTATCCACCACAAGAACCACATTTTTCTATCCACCATGCCCAGACCTATACTCAGCCCCCAGTGCACTCACAATGGCATACACCAAGTCCCCAAAATACACAGCCACACCCACAAAACACCTATCCACCTCCCAGGGCTAACAGACCAGGAACCAACTTCCGCTCAAACCAAGCTTTTAGAAATGAGAAGGCCCCAAACAAAAAAATATTTACTCCGCTGGGAGAATCTTACACTGCTCTCTTCCACAGATTGAAACAGTTGGGGATGCTGACCCCAGTTGAATCCAAAACACCAAATCCTCTTCCCAGAAACCTGGACCACTCTGTTAGCTGCGAGTATTGCTCAGGGATGTCGGGGCATGATACTGAAAAATGTTGGAAGTTGAAAAACGCAATACAAGAGCTCATTGATAATCATCGTATTGAGGTACAGGCTCCAGAGGCCCCGAACATCAATCAAAATCAGTTACCAGCGCATTATGAGGCCAACATGATCGAACTGATACATAAGGGGCCAGATCCTAAGAAACCTTCGCAGGTGGTTATGGTGATTCGTTCTACGGAAGCCAAAGAAAAGACAGTGAGTGCAAGGCCAGTGGTTCAGTTAAAAGCGATAAAAGATAAGCCAGTGTTAGTAATGGGAAAGGGACCATCTGTGGCCGAGAAAAAGCATGAGCCAGTCAAGATAGTGGTACCAAGGTCAGTATCCGCGCCCGTGGTAGTTGTTAAGGGAGCCTATGTAGAACCGGTTGTCATAAAACCGATAGTCTAGTTACCCATGGTTGATAGCAAAGCTGTACCCTGGAGATATGACAAGGTAGTGGTGACATACAAAGGAAAGGAAATTGAGGAAGAGAGTTGTGAAGCATAGGGACTGACCCGGTCGGGGCGTTGTTTCGTTCTCGAAGAGTTGAGAAAGGCTAAGGGTGCAAAAGATAATCCGGTGCCAGTCAAAAAAGCTGTAATGGAAGAAGAGGCAGAAGAGTTTCTGAAAAAGATGAAAGTACAAGATTATTCCATTGTTGAACAACTGAGAAAAACACCGGACCAAATCTCGTTGTTGTCATTATTAATTCACTCTGATGAGCATTGTCGTGCTTTAATGAAGATATATAATGAGGCTCATGTGCCTGACAAAATTTCAGTGAACCACTTAGAGACAATTGCCAGCAAGATCTTTGAAGTGAACAGGGTAGCATTTTCTGATGATGAATTGCCTATGGAAGGCACAGAACACAACAAGACTCTCTATTTGACGGTCAAATGTGAAGGGTCAATGGTTACTCGGGCACTAATCGATAATGGGTCAAGCGCTAATATTTGCACGTTATCCACATTGAACAAGTTAAATATTGATGAAGATAGAATCCGTAAAAATAGCATTTGTGTTCGAGGGTTCGACGGAGGAGGAACAAACACGGTAGGGGACATTGTACTCGAGTTGACTATTGGCCCAGTCGAGTTCACAATGGAATTTCAGGTGTTGGATGCTGCAGTATCCTATAATCTGTTGCTGGGTCGACCATGGATTCATGCGGCCAAAGCCGTGCCCTCCACGCTGCACCAAATGGTCAAATTCGAGTGGGACAGACAAGAAATTGTGTTACATGGGGAAGATCCCTCATGCGCCATGAATGATGCCCTTGTACCCTTTATAGAGACTGAAGATGATAGGGGGCCATGGGTTTATCAGGTCTTTAACACGGTTCCGGTGAGCAGGGTGCCCGAGGGTAAAAGCATGCCATGTCCCAGGATGCCAGCTGCGACCGTCATGGTAGTGTCAGAAATGCTGGATAACGGATTCGTGCCCGGGAAAGGTTTAGGGGTCGAGCTTCAGGGCATTACTCAACCTGTGTCTTTGCCCAAAAATCTGGACACCTTCGAGTTAGGGTTCAAGCCAACAATGGCAGATGTCAGAAGGGCCCGTAAATTGAAGAAGAAAGCTTGGGTGCTTCCTAAACCAATCCCTCGATTGTCTAGGTCCTTCGTCAAGCCGGATATCAAGAAACAGTCATTGGCGAAGATGTCATGTTCGTTAATTGGGGCAGAGGGGAATTTGGATAAGGTGTTCGAGAGAGTATTTGCTGAAGCAAACATGGTTGAGGCCGGAGAAGGGTCAAGCGGAGCAGACATACAATACATCGGACCACATGCCAACATCAACAATTGGGAAGCTACTCCTCTTCCAGTCCGGAGGGAGTCATAGTAGTGGGTTTTGTTTTCCTTTTTGTCACCTGGATTATTCCAGGGTTTGTAATCCAGTTGCTATGTTCCGTCCATTTGGATGAGTTAAAACCTTGCTGCCTTTACATTTAATGAAATGCAATTTTCTTTATCCCTAATTCTCTTTCCATTTTCTTTTCTTTTATTTCTTTGTACAGTTCTTTTTATGTTGATATCAATGATATGACATGCATGAGGAATCTTCGGCCCAGTTTTAAAAGCCAATCTAGCTCAGAAGTAATAATACAAGAGATCGAGTGTGATGATGGGGTGGATTGTAACAATGATGAAGCTTATGAGGAAATTAGTAAAGAATTAAGTCATTTTGAAGAAAAACCCAAACCTAACCTAAATGACACAGAAGCAGTTAATCTAGGGGACCAAGACAATGTGCGGGAAACTAAAATAAGTGTTCATTTGGAGCCACAACTCAAGGAGGAGATAATTAAAGTATTGCATGAGTACAAAGATGATTTCGCATGGTCATATGATGATATGCCAGGTCTAAGCACCGATTTGGTGGTCCATAAATTACCCACCGATCCAGCACTCCTTCCTATCAAGCAGAAGTTAAGAAAGTTCAAAACGGACATAAGTGTGAAAATCAAAGAAGAGATTACCAAGCAGTTTGAGGCAAAAGTCATTCAGGTGACACAGTATCCCACTTGGTTAGCCAATGTCGTGCCTGTGCCAAAGAAAGATGGCAAGACCAGGGTATGCATCGATTATCGAGACCTTAACAAGGCAAGCCCAAAAGATAATTTTCCATTGCCCAACATCCATATACTGATCGACAATTGTGCCAACATGATATTGGCTCTTTTGTGGATTGTTATGCGGGTTATCATCAGATTCTAATGGACAAGGAAGATGTAGAAAAGACGGCATTCATCACGCCGTGGGGAACGTATTGTTATCGGGTCATGCCATTTGGTTTGAAAAATGCTGGGGCAACTTATATGAGGGCTATGACAACTATCTTCCATGATATGATACATAAAGAAATTGAGGTATACGTGGATGATGTGATCATGAAGTCTAGGCAGCAATCCGACCATGTCAGAGATTTGAGAAAATTCTTTCAAAGGCTTCGCAGGTACAATCTTAAGCTCAACCCTGCGAAATGTGATTTCGGGGTGCCATCTGGGAAGTTGTTGGGGTTTATAGTCAGTCGGCGGGGTATTGAATTAGACCCGTCAAAGATCAAATCTATTCAGGAGTTGCCACCTCCAAGAAACAAAACCGAGGTGATGAGTCTGTTGGGAAGATTGAACTATATCAGCAGGTTCATTGCTCAGCTCACGGCAACTTGTGAACCAATTTTCAAGTTGTTAAAGAAAGATGCTGCGGTCAAATGGACTGATGAATGTCAAGAGGCTTTTGATAAGATAAAGGAGTATTTGTCAAACCCACCCGTGTTGGTCCCACCAGAACCAGGGAGGCCTTTGATTCTATATCTGACAGTTGTGGATAATTCATTCGGTTGTGTACTGGGACAACATGATATTACGGGCAGAAAGGAGCAGGCTATCTACTATCTCAGCAAGAAGTTCACATCTTACGAGGTTAAGTATACTCATCTGGAAAGGACATGTTGCGCCCTAACTTGGGTGGTACAGAAGTTGAAACATTACTTGTCATCTTACACCACTTACCTTATATCTCGCTTGGACCCGTTAAAATATATTTTTCAGAAACCTATGCCTACAGGAAGGCTTGCAAAGTGGCAGATCTTGCTTACAGAGTTCGACATTATATATGTGACACAGACTGCCATGAAAGCACATGCATTGGCCGATCATTTAGCTGAGAACCCCGTTGATGAAGATTATGAGCCTTTGAAAACCTATTTCCCTGATGAAGAGGTGATGCACATTGATGAATTGTAACAAGCTGAGAAGTCAGGATGGACACTTTTCTTTGATGGGACTGCAAATATGAATGGCGTAGGAATAGGAGCAGTACTTATTTCGGAAACAGGTCAGCATTACCCTGTTACAGCTCGGCTTCGTTTCTACTGTACAAACAACATGGCAGAATATGAGGCGTGTATATTGGGATTGAGATTAGCTGTGGATATGGGTGTACGGGAAGTCTTGGTCATGGGTGACTCGGACTTACTGGTACACCAGATTCAAGGGGAATGGGAAACACGGGACTTGAAGCTTATACCGTATCGACAATGTCTGCATGAGCTTTGCCAGCGTTTTCAGGCCATAGAATTCAGACACATTCCAAGGATTCATAATGAGGTTGCTGACGCTTTGGCTACTTTGGCGTCAATGTTGCACCATCCAGATAAGGCCTATGTTGATCCATTGCAGATTCAAGTCCGTGATCAGCATGCTTACTGCAATGTGATAGAAGAGGAAATCGATGGAGAGCCATGGTTCCATGATATCAAAGAGTACATCAAAGCGGGAGTGTATCCAACGCAGGCCACCGGTGATCAGAAAAGAACAATTCGACGGTTGGCAAGTGGGTTTTTCCTTAGTGGAGGAGTACTGTACAAAAGAACGCCAGAGCTCGGTTTGTTGAGATGTATAGATGCACGGCAGGCCACAACTATCATGACTGAGGTGCATTCCGGAGTTTGCGGACCGCATATGAGTGGGTATGTTCTAGCAAAGAAGATTCTCCGAGCAGGTTATTATTGGCTCACGATGGAGCGAGATTGTATCAGTTTTGTGCGTAAGTGTCATCAATGCCAAATACATGGAGATTTGATTCATGCTCCACCATCAGAATTACATACGATGTCCGCGCCATGGCCTTTTGTTGCATGGGGCATGGATGTTATTGGGCCAATTGATCCAGCAGCATCAAATGGGCACAGGTTTATCTTGGTAGCTATAGATTATTTTACCAAATGGGTGGAAGCGAAGACATTCAAGTCTGTGACCAAGAAGGCTGTAGTTGACTTCGTGCATGCAAATATCATCTGTCGGTTTGGGATCCCAAAGGTAATCATCACAGATAATGGGGCTAATCTTAATAGTCATTTGATGAAGGAGACATGTGAGCAGTTTAAGATTGCTCACAGGCACTCTACTCCGTATCGTCCCAAGGCAAATGGTGCGGTCGAAGCGGCTAATAAGAACATAAAGAAAATACTCCGGAAGATGGTTGAAGTATCTAGACAATGGCACGAGAAATTGCCTTTTGCATTGTTGGGATATCGCACCACCGTGCGTACCTCGATAGGGGCGACTCCTTACGCATTGGTATACGGTACCGAGGCAGTAATACCCGCAGAAGTGGAAATCCCATCTCTGCGAATCATTGCAGAGGTTGAAATCGATGATGATGAATGGGTGAAAAGCCGTCTTGAGCAGTTGAGCTTGATCGATAAGAAAAGATTGAAATCAGTGTGCCATGGCCAACTGTACCAACGAAGAATGGCAAGAGCATACAACAAGAAAGTACGTCCAAGGAAATTTGAAGTCGGGCAATTAGTACTAAGGCGGATCTTGCCTCATTGGGCCGAGGCAAAAGGAAAATTTGCCCCAAACTGGCAGGGACCATTTGTAGTAACCAGAGTGTTGTCTAACGGAGCATTGTATTTGACAGATGTGGAAAGAAAATGTGTAGAAATGGCCATCAACTCTGATGCGGTCAAGAGATACTATGTATGATTTCTTTATTTTCTGAATGTATCTGTTTGTATCTGGCATATCTTAAAGATTGAAATGATGAAGGCATTTTGGCGTGCTATCCAAACACTCTTATCTCTTGTTATCCCCTTCGAGCCTTACTTATTTTTCATACCCCTCTTCTGGAATCAGCGGCACTATCAGAGAACACAGGTGCCGAACATAAAGGAAAGAAGAGAAGACAAAAGGAAAAGAAAGAAAAGAAAAGAGGGAAAGAAAAGAAAAGAAAGAAAAGGAAAAAAAAAAGAGAAAAAGAAAAGAAAAGAAAGAAAAGGAAAAAAAAAAGAAGAAAAGAAAAAAGAGAAAAAGAAAAGAAAAGAAAGAAAAGAAAAAAAGAAGAAAAGAAGAAAAAAAAAAGAGAAAGAGAAGCAAAGAAAAAAAAGAAAGGAAAAGAAAGAAAAAAGAAAGAAAGAAAATCACAACAACAAAAGTTAAATACAGTGAACTACGCTTGACTTGATCCCAAAAGGGTACGTAGGCAGCCTTACTCCGAGATTCAGTCATATCACATAGAAATCCTAAAATCCCCAAGCAAGAAACTGGGGCAGAAGTTGTGGTTGTTATGAAAGTTGGATTCCGAAAGTTGTAATTTGAACCCATTCGAAGTGTTTTGAGCCTTTTATACCTTTCTTTCTAAACCCAATCCAAAAGCCTACATTACGGTCCAAAGAAAGACCTTTTGATCAATCTCTAAGAAATGCCAGGTCGAGCAGGTGACGGTAATTCATATCAGTGGCGACACTCTGGTTCAAGCAAGAAAGAACGAAAGCAAAATGAGAGAGTCTTATCGGTGAAAACCCTCACGGGCACCGTAAGGCGACGGGAGCTGAGAGAAAAATAAATGAGAGAGTCTTATTGGTGAAAACCCTCGCGGGCACCTCGAGGCGAAAGTGAGTTGGAAGATGGTTATAAGGCAAAAGGTTTGTGAGTGGAAGAATGTTTCGAGGTACCGCAGGAAAACAAGGGTAAGGTCTGGGTAATTCAAACAATTGATAGAAGTTCTGGGCAACAAAGTATGGCAATTGAAAGCTGGTTATTTGGACAGATTGGGCCGATTAATCCAAAATGCATGTCATGATCATGGGTACCAGCTGTTTCGCTCAGATAAGTTTCTTTTCTTTCGCTTTTTAAAACAATCATCTGGTTTTGGATTTTTCTTATCCTTAACTCAAAAATCATCGCATTCATTTTCTGTTGAGGGTTTTATCTAGCTGAGATACTCCAGTACTAATTTTGGTCAAAGCAAGCAGAAGGGACTGCAAAGCCCACTACCTGTTTCCAGAATTGTAAAGCACAACGTGGTCAAAGCATGTCAAAAACAACATGAGGTAAAGTGGAATACAGGAAATTAACGGAAGTTTCATCGGGGAAATGATTGCGGAATGTCGTGGGAAAGACAAAAGCTCAAGAAAAAGGTCAGAAAAGTAAAACAACAGTAGGGGTGTAAAACACTTGGGTCGCCGGATGTCGGAAATTTAAAAGTTGGTCAGAAAGTCAAGTGGTTCAGGGACAGTATGTGGAAACCAGTCAACACAAAGCAATGCAGGGGAAGGGTTTTTCAGCAAGAATGCCATCAACTAACCACCATTTTAAACTGACGAAATTTTCTTTGATTGTGACAGGGGCAGAAAGTTAGCCGTTGAAAAGGAATTCTCCAAGAAGGAAGACAAGTAGTAGCCAGGTTTAATTGCAAAGTGCGGAACCAAATTTAATTGCAAAGTTGGCACGATTAGAACAAGTGTAAATTGTTAGGACCTTCCTGGGGATGTAGTTCATATACCCGAAAATCAGGAGTCCGCCTGGAATACAGAGACATACAATTTAATTTTGGTAATCAGGAGTCCGCCTGGAAAACAGAGACATACAATTTAATTTTGGTAATCAGAAGTCCGCCTGGAAAACAGAGACATACAATTTAATTTTGGTAATCAGGAGTCCGCCTGGAGAATAGAGACATGCAGTTCTGTTTTAGCAATCAGGAACCCGCCTGGAAAATGGAGGTGTTGAATATTTTAAGCAATCGAAATCAGGAGCCCGCCTGGATAATAGAGGAGCAGTTTCAATTTTAAGTTCAGTAATCAGGAGCCCGCCTGGAAAATGGAGGTGTTAGATATTTTAAGTAGTCGAAGTCAGGAGCCCGCCTGGATAATAGAGGAGTAGTTTCAATTTTTAGATTCGGCAGTCAGGAGCCCGCCTGGATAACAGAGGAATACATTCGGGTTCGAGTTTATTTAAGTTCAACAGTTGGGAGAGAGGGAATAACATCTCAATTAACCAGGGAATAGCAACGTGGATTTTTATCAAGGAAGAACAAGACAACAAGGCAACAAGGAAGTACAAGAGCAAGTTTGAAGAATTTAGATAGGATTTTATAATTAATAGAGCATAGTTAGTTTAGCTTCTTTTATCTTTGACACGATGTAATAAGGGAGGTCAGCAAGCAGCAACAGCAGCAGTAACAACAACAAGCGCAGTGCAATCACAGTTCCTGGTAGTCCCAGCTACCAGACACTCCCGAACTATACCGACCTAATTCCTGTTTAGCCCAGGATATGTAGGCAACCTCCGAAGCAGGATGCGGTCAAACTTTTCAAAAAAAAATGCTTCGCACGGAATTTTCGAACGGGCAAAAATTGCTCGTATTTGCTCACTTGTCTTTGCCCGGAAACCTTCGCGTTTCCGAGCAAAGAGGGGCAGCTGTGAGCACGTGATTTTTGTCCTATATATGAATAATTCCCAAAATCCCAAACAAAATAATTTTTCTTTATTTTTGTAATTTTTGTGCGTTTTGGTGTCATCTTTTGATAATTGTTGCATTTTTTTTATTTGTGCGTGTAATTTCTATAAAATACAAAAATACGCATTTGTGCATTCAGGTTTTAGTTTATATTTTAGTATCAATTAAGGATTGATTTGTTTAGAACAAAACATGAAAAATCACAACAATAGTTCACCTTTGCATTTTTAATGATTTTATTGTGAATTTGTCTCAAAATAGTTTTTGAACAATTTTAGGAATTAATTAGTCTTTGTTTTAAAACAATCAGGATTTTCATGTTAAGTTTTACATCTTGATAAAAATTATTATAAAAAAATTGTTGTAAAAGCAAGAATAGAAAAATAGTATAGAAGTGGTCTTGTTTGAGACCCGAAATTTGGGCCAAACACACTAAAATACTTCAGGCCCAAACGCCGCATGCATTCAAGTCCAGCCTAGGTCCTTACCCGGTCTGCCCCCCTGCTAAATAAAACAGCGTCGTTTCGAGGTCCTTGGATCAGGACCGTTGGATCTCATCAATCCAATGGTCCGGAACTAACTAGGTTTCCAGTATATAAGTGTCCAAACCATCCCCCTACCCCCATTTCCATCGTCTTCTTCACCCCACCCCTTCTCCCCAAACCCTAATTCGCGCCGCCCTAAAATCCCTTGCCGGCGGTGAACACAAACTATGCCGTTCACCCTGAAATTAACACTACGGATCCCCCTCACCTTCCTCTTTCCATGGCACCCATTGGTTTGGCTCGAATAAGGCCGGAACTCTTCGAATCTTGATTTGAAGTTTTCCGGCCAGGTGACAGTTTGTCCGAATCAGCCCAAAATCACACCCTACAACCCCCAGCCTTTCCACAACACTAATCCGTGTTTGTTTTCTTTCAAATCACCATGAAACGACCCACATCTTAGATCTAAGAATTACTGGCCAAACCCTAAAATCAAATCCTTTTGATTTCGAACCGTAGTACCCTTAACCATGTGTTCTCGTGTAAGAACACATGGTTAGGGATGTTACGCGTCAAAAATCTGAAAGGATTCAGATGTCCATGACCGGCCGGAATCCTTTAGGCCTTTGTGAGTTTTTCTTTTCTTTTTACTGCTTCTTTCACTCGCATGATTAAAATATTATTGCAGTCGTTGTTTCATTGTTGTTCTGTTAATTTTAGGGTTTAATTGTGTTAGTTTAAGTTCTGTTAATTACTGTTGATTCTAAGCTTGTTAGTTGGTTGAATGATTATAAGTTCATGGTTCAATAATTAGTTTTAAGTTCATTTAATGTTAATCGTGGTAGCTTAAGCTCAGTTTAATTTCGTTTAGCTTGTTTGAGTTGGTTAATTGACCAGAATTGGTTCAGTCAGTCTGATTAGTTAGTTTCTGAGTGTTAGTTAATTAATTTTAGTTAAGTTTCAGAATGGTTTAGGATATTGGGTATAACTGTTAGGGATAAGGGTAGGTTCAGTGATTCTAAAAGGCTTTCAGGGGTAATCTGGGTATGGAAAAGGGTAGTTCTGATAGGAATAGTAATATCAAGGTATAAGGAAGGGCAGTATAGGTATTGTATGGGTAGAGGAATGCCTTAGGGCCTTCTAGAATGGGGTTCAAGTGCAAATTTGAACAATTATAGTGCAATTACTTGTTTAGCAAGATAAAACTAGAGGGGCTAATTGAAAATAGAGAGGGACTGATTGGCAAATCAGAATCTAGTCCATTCTCTTTGGGAGTTGCCTATAAAAGGGCATAAGATGCCTTGGGAAAGGGGGTCTGCTCTCAGTTTTCTGCCTTGAGCCCTAAGTTTTAATTTGAGCTTTCATTTTTTTTAAATTCAGCTAGCATTTCAAATTCTGAGGTTATTCAGAAAATAAAAACATCAAAATATGGAGATCTGAAACAGCTTCACAATTTCATTACTAATTCTAGGTTTCAGCTGTGAGGGTCAGGGAAATGTTAGAAGTCTGTTAAGCTGATCTGTGGGAATTTGCTTATATTTCTGGTTTCAAAGCAATCTGCCTGTGTTTCTGTGGTGTAACATTGCTGGGTTTGTTGTTTGTTGCTGTTGAAAGTAGTTGATTCCTCTCCTTTTCTCTATTTTCATTACAATTCCCAGGTACATTTCCTTGACTCCCATCTATGTAAGTCCAAGTTTGAAGTGGAGAACAATGAAGAATGCTACTGAATTCTATTGCGTTAGGAAAACATTGTCTGTTGATTACCTTTTCATAGTTTAGTTTGTTTAAATTGTCTGACTATTACTAATTGACTTAGTTGGTGTTGATTCGAGCCAATAACTGGTTTGCATAATTGAGATTGATGAATTGTCCAACATGATTTGGATTATTTTAATTAGTAAGTGGACATTCGGGTATTCAGATTCATGTATATAGTCCGGGGTGGGGGTTGTTTAAATTGAGCATTGCATGTTTACACGATTGTCATTTTCAATTTGTTTAAAGTTTCACAGCATGCTGAAGTCAAGTCTGCAAAATTATAATTGATTTAGAGTTCAACACACATGGTTGCTTTTAGTTTTGGTCTAAGATGAATTGGGCACAGCTTCATACTGGGCCAATTTAGGGCCTGGCGAAATTGCAGTCGGCCCAGACTGTGGTTAGGCGAGAAATCGAAATGGGGCCTAGGTACATCAAGGTTTAAGAGTTTAATTAAATAGGAAGGAGCCCCTAGGGCTCGATCTTTGGGCTGTGCATTGGCCCGTCCATAAGTAAAATTTGGCCTCCGTAAGGCCTGTTTCTTAGAGCTCTAAGAGCCCTCACCTGCAACATATGTAATGACAGTGCTTTGGACCGTATGGGCTCAAAGTCCATTTCCTCAGTATTTCTGCATAGAAGTTCAAAATTCAGGTTTAACGGATGATTGGCCTTTTAATCAATTAGGATGCTTAAGTAATTGTTGACATAATTATCTCGCTGTTTAGATTTGAGAAGGTTGTTTAGCAAATTTCATGGTCTTCCCCCAAAATAACACTACGTTAGTATCTTAGGCACGATTTAATTAAATAACATTCTTAAAATTAGAGTGCGCATTGATGCGACTCAAATCCAAATCTCGACGAAGTCGAAATGTGTCGATAACTAAGGGTGCATTGATTGCGACGTGGTTCGAAATGCGTTTTCATGACGTCGCAATTCTTTAAAAATAATTATAATAAAAGCTGTGTAAAATTAATCAAAGGCACATGAGCTAGCATGTATTAAAATCAGATAAAATCAAATATAACAGTTAAGCGGCCGTGCTAGAACCACGGAGCTCGGGAATGCCTAACACCTTCTCCCGGGTTAACAGAATTCCTTACTCGGATTTCTGGTTCGCGGACTGTTAACAGAGTCATAAATTTCCTCGGTTCGGGATTCAACCGGTGACTTGGGACACCATTAATCTCCCAAGTGGCGACTCTGAATAATTAATAATTAAATCCCGTTCCGATTGTCCTTTAATTGGAAAAACTCCTTTACGCTTCTTCCGGGGGTGTAGGTAAAAAAGGAGGTGTGACAGTGGCTGTCATCAATTTTTCCAAGATAATGCTTGACCCGGTGCCCATTAACTCCGAAGACTTCACCATTTTTGTTCTTTAAATCAAGAGCACCAAACAGGGTCACACACACCACTTCAAAAGGTCTACTCCATTTGGACTTGAGATTTCCCGGAAACAAATGTAATCGGGAGTTGAACAAGAGAACCAAATCATCTACTTTGAACTCTTTTCCACGAGCATATATATCATGAAGGTAATTCATCTTGTCCTTATACAAGGACGAACTAGAGTAGGCATGAAATCTGAATCAAGTTCATTAATTTGCTCGACACGAAGATTGGCTGCAACATCCCACTCAAGATTTAGATTCCTCAAAGCCCACATGGCCTTGTGCTCTAACTCAACTGGTAGATAGCAAGCTTTCCCAAACACCAACCGATACAGAGACATACTAATCAGAGTCTTGTAAGCCATCCTATAAGCCCATAAAGCGTTATCCAACTTCTTCGACCAATCGGTCCTATTTGTATTGACCGTCTTTGACAATATGCTTTTGATTTCCTTGTTGAAGACTTTCACTTGACCACTTGCTTGAGGATGATAGGGGGTAGAAACTTTGTGATTGACACCGTACTTAGAAAGCAACGTGTCAAAAGCTCTATTGCAAAAATAAGACCCCCATCACTTATGATTGCACGAGGAGTACCAAACTTTGTAAAAATGTTTTTCTTGAGAAATGCAACAACACTCCGGGCCTCATTTTTAGGCAAAGCCACGGCTTCAACCCACTTTGAAACATAGTCCACCGCTACAAGGATGTAAGTGTTCCCACAAGAGCTAACAGATGGGCCCATGAAATCAATGCCCCATACATCAAAAATATCAACCTCAAGAATGGTATTGAGAGACATCTCATCTTTCTTCGAAATTCCACCCGCTCTTTGGCATTCGTCGCATCTCTTCACAAAGTCACCTGCATCTTTAAACAAAGTTGGCCAATAAAACCCCACAACTAAGAACTTTAGAAGTTGTCCTCACCCCGCCATGATGACCACCATAGGGAGAGGAATGACAAGCCTCCAAAATACTCGATTGCTCTTCCTCCGGGATATACCTTCGGATCACACCATCCGTGAAAATCTTGAACAAGTATGAGTCATCCCAATAGAAATCCAAACTATCCCACTTGAGAATAGCTTATTCCTTTGGTTAGAAGAGAGCTCACACGAGATTATACCAGTCACAAGGAAATTAGCAACATCGGCAAACCATGGCATATCATTCATCGACACCGAAAGTAGTTGTTCGTCGGGAAATGAATCACTAATCTCTAGGACATCACAAGCCTCCTCTCCTCCTCCAAGCGGGACAAGTGGTCCGCCACTTGGTTCTCACTACCATTCCGGTCCACAATCTTCAAATCAAACTCTTGAAGTAACAAGACCCATCGCATCAGTCTAGCTTTGGAATCCTTCTTCGTCATCAAGTACCGGAGAGTGGCATGGTCGGTATGAACAATAACCTTAGTACCCATAAGATACGACCGAAATTTTTCTATAGCAAACACAATAGCCAAAAGTTCCTTCTCGGTCACCTTGTAGTTCACTTGAGTATCATTCATTGTCTTGCTCGCATAGTATACCGGATGAAATATTTTGTTCACTCATTGACCCAAAACTGCCCCAACCGCAACATCACGAGCATCACATATGAGCTCAAAGGGCAAGCTCCAATTAGGCGCGGTAAGATAGGAGTGGTGGGCAACTTATGCTTGAGAATTTCAAAGGCTTGCATACACTTGTCATCAAATACGAACTTAGCATCTTTTTCCAACAACTTGCACAAGGGGTTCACTACCTTCAAAAAGTCTTTGATGAATCTCCGATAGAACCCCGCATGCCCAAGAAAACTTCGGACTCCCTTGACGGATGTAGGGGGAGCCTTGAAATCACATCTATATTTGCTTTATCCACCTCAATGCCATGCTTCAAAATTTTATGCCCGAGAACGATTCCTTCTTCCACCATAAAGTGGCATTTCTCCCAATTGAGGAAAAGATTGGTTTCTTCACAACGGGCCAACACCCTATCAATATTCTTCAAGCATTCATCAAATGAGTCCCCCACAACACTAAAATCGTCCATGAACACCTCCCAAATGTCTTCCACCATATCGGTGAAAATGGCCATCATGCACCGCGGAAATGTAGTCGGTGCATTACACAACCCAAAAGGCATCCTAGAGAAAGCAAATGTGCCATACGGACAAGTGAATGTGGTCTTTTCCTGATTTTCTAGAGCAATCAAGATTTGGTTGTACCCAGAATACCCATCCAAGAAGCAATAGAAGGCACGCCCAGCAAGTCGGTCTAGCATCTGATCCAGAAATGGCAAAGGAAAGTGATCCTTATGGGTCACTTTATTCAACTTGCGGTAGTCTATGCATACCCTCTAACCAGTGACGGTTCTTGTCGGAATCAACTCATTTTTGGAATTTGTAACCACGGTCATGACACCTTTCTTCGGTACGCATTGCACCGGTGAAGTCCAAGAGCTATCAAAGATGGGGTACACAACCCCGACATCCAACCACTTGATCACCTCTTTTTTCAAAACTTCTTACATTGCTTCGTTCAATCTTTTTTGATGCTCCAAGGAAGGCTTTGCATCATCCTCCAAGATAATTTTGTGCATATAGAATGTGGGGCTTATTCCCCAAATATCAGCTAGAGTCCATCCAATTGCCTTTTTCCGCTTTTGAAGCACCGCCAATGTGGCATCAACCTGCATGTTAGTAAGGCAAGAAGAAAGAATAACTAGCAAAGTAGAATTTGAGCCTAAGAACTCATACCTGAGGTGTAGAGGAAGTGGCTTCAACTCCAACACTGGAGGCTCCTCAATTGAAGGTTTAGTTGGTGGAGTCTTTCTATTCTCGAGATCCAAAGACAATTTCCTAGGCTCATAAGAATAAGAGCTCATTCCATGTAAAGCATTCATGCACTGCACTCGGCTTGTATCCTTATTGATATCAAGATTTAACAATACGACCTCCAATGGGTCCTTCACATTGATTATTGCACTGGTGTCATCAATTATCACTGCTATGACGAGGTCAACAAAAGAGCACACCTCGGTACTGTTGGGTTGCTTCATAGATTTGCACACATGAAAGACCACCTTTTCATCACCCACCCGAAAGGTAAGTTCCCATGTTTCCCCGTAGCTAGGAAAGGTCTGCCCAGTGTGATAGGAACTTCGTAGTCCACCTCGTAGTCCAAGATCACAAAATCAGCTGGCAAGATAAATTTGTCCACTCGGACAAGCACATCATCAATAATACCCAAGGGTCTCTTCATCGATATATCCGCCATTTGTTTTGAAAACTGAGTAGGGCATCAAATTGATACTAGCTCCCAAATCACATAGAGCCTTGGCAAAATACTCACTCCCAATGGTGCAAGGAATGGTGAAAGCACCGGGATCTTCAAGCTTTGGGGCCATTGAATGCACTATAGCACTAACTTGTGAGTCATCTTTATAGTTTCACAATGCATAGAATGCTTCTTTGTGACCAAGTCTTTCATGAATTTTGCATAGCCCGGCATTTGTTCAAGTGCCTCCACCAAAGGCACATTAATAGATAAGCTCTTCATCATATCAATGAACTTTTTAAACTGATTATCATTCTTTTTCTTCGCGAGAATTTGAGGATAAGGTGGAGGTGGCCATGGCAAAGGAGCCTTGGCTTTTGGCACAACCGGCTCCAGCATGTCTATTACGTGTTCCCTAGACGGGTTCACATCATTTTGAGTTTCCACCTCGACTTCTTGAATATCAATACTTACTTCATTGTTCACATTTTCATCAACCACATCTTCAACTACCAAAGGGACTTCATCATCTTGCAATTCAACATCATCATCCATGACTTGCTTTTGCTTAGAGGCATTCACATCACCGCCTCTCCCACTTCTTATTATAACCGCCATAACATGATTGTTCCCACCATTCGGGTTCACTACCGTATCACTTGGTAGAGCACCCTTCGGGCGAATATTCAATGACTGAGAGATTTGGCCTAATTGCACCTCCAAGTTTTAGATAGAGGTATTGTGAGAAGCTAACTGTGCATCAGAATATGCATTCTTCTTCACCATCTTCTCGAACATCATTTCAATTATACCCATATCATTACCCGAAGAAATAGGGCCTTGAGATGGAAATAGGGGTGGATTGTTCGGTTGTTGGTACATTGGGGGCCTTTGAAAGCCCTGCCCCCGGTTTCCATTATTCCATCCTCCTTGATTATTGTTGCCACCCCAATAGTTGTTATTACCATTCCAATTCCCTTGGTTGCCTTGATTGTTGTTCTGATTGCCCCAGTTGTTGTTTTGGCTGTTGTTCCCCCAATTACCACTGTTTTGTTGTTGATTGCCCCAATTGCCACTGTTTTGTTGTTGATTGCCCTAATTGCCTTGAGGTCTCCACTGTTGTTGGTTGGAAGAGTTGCCCCGTTGACCTTGATAGTTGTTTACATAATGAACCTCTTCACTTTGGTCATCATAACCATCATTTTGAAACCCATCACATCCATCATCAAATTGCTCAGGATTCTCTTGATTTTGTTGCCTTCTTTGCCTTCTCTTGTTGCCAAGCATATTAACATCCTCCATGGCATTCACTTGGCAAGGATTTTGAACTTGTTGCAACTATGCCTTAGCCAATTGATTCATAGTAGTTGTCAACTCTGCTATAGCTTGTCAATGGTCATGTAACTCCTTGTGCAAATGAATAACCGTAGGGTCACCTTGAGGCACATTGGCTCTACTTTGCCATGCAGAAGAAGTGTCAGCCATCTCATCAAGTACATCATATGCCTTATCATATGATAGCTTCATAAAGTTGCCCCCGGCAAGTTGGTTCACTATGCATTGATTTGTTCTATTGATGCCCCGGTAGAAAGTATGTTGGATCATAGCCTCGGTCATATCATTGTTGGGGCATTATTTCACCATCGTTCTATACCGCTCCCAAATCTCATGCAAAGGTTCCATGGGCTCTTGCTTGAAAGCCAATATCTCATCACGCAATGTTGTCATATGCCCCGGCGAGAAAAATTTAGCAATGAACTTATCCGCCAACTCATCCCAAGTTGTGATGGAATAGTTGGGGAGTCTCTCTAGCCAATCCAATGCCTTCCCCGAAGTGAGAATGGGAAAAGCCTCAACCTAAGAGCATCCTCGGACACATTCGTCTGCTTGCTTCCCCAACATGTATCCATGAACCCCTTGATATGTTTGTAGGCATTTTGATCTGCAGCGCCCGTGAAATATCCACGCTGCTTAAGTAAGGTCAACATCACATTGGTTATTTGAAAATTGCCCGCCCGGATTCGGGTTGGGGCAATAGCACTCGTATAGCCCTAGTTTGGAAGAACTCTGGGAGACACTCTTGGAGGTGGCGGAGGAGGGTCTGGAATATCACCATTCGGATTAGCATTGCGGCCTCTACGTTGTCCTTGAGGTACAAGAGGCACCTCATCTTCCCCGACATCATCTACCTCCTCTCCCGCAATCATGTTTCCAAGAGGGTCATTAGCGTTGATCGCTCCCATTTGGTACCTGAGTTATGACACAAATAAATTAGTAACAAAGAAGGAAAGAAGAACAATACACAAAACTAACTAAATAGATAGCCAAAACCGTTATCTACCCGGCAACGACGCCAAAAAAGTTGATCGCAGCCTACTCCGCACTACTAATTATGTAGCGAGAGAGGGTCGGAGCAGCTTTCGCTCGATTTTGGGTCGGGATCGATATCTACAGAGAGCTAGAATTGGAATTGAGTGTCTATTTAGCTTAGGATTGCGTAAGTGTTCCAAATTACACTTCTAATCATTTTTGGGGGTTTTCTTTATAATTCTACTTTATCAAACTACAAATTATAATTGCAACTAGATTAAGCTAAGAGATAAGCTAAAAGGGTAATTCAAATAGTTTAAAGGGAACTAGGGTAATGACATCCACCTACGTGGTCAATTGACGAGTACTTGAGTCTAAGGCACAATTTACATGATTGGGGAGTATGATATAACTGTTACACTACTTTACCCACTCTACACCTCTCGGTGGTTCAAGTGATTTTGCCCAATTGACTTTCTCAAGACCAACTAGGTATGCAAATTTACACAAGCAACTTAGGGTTCAAGGCGGGTATTACTCTCTCGAGGTTTAACCCTTTAATTGGGGATATCAATCTCTTGAGTACGCCCTTATTCCTTGTTGGATCAATTTCAGAGACTTAGGCTCTCTTTCTCAAAAAGAGCCTTAGTCAACTAAACACAAACTAGTGTTTGCAACCACTAATTCAGCAATTAACCATGAAATTGACCCAAATATCAAACACTAATAGTCAATTTAGCCCTAAAATACAAGACCCATCAATTACCCACACTAGGGTTGAGCCACAACCCTAGCTATAGGGTCTAGCTACTCATATTCAAAGAAGATAAATAAGAAATAGATGAAGATAAACTCATATTAATTAATTACTAAGATAAAAATAAAGATTCAATGTTGCAAAGTAGATAAAATTGCCCAAAATGGCTACAAGAGTCGTTCCCACGAGCGCAGTTGCTTCTAAAAACTATCTGATTCCCTAAAAATGAAAAAAGAATCTATTTATACTAAGCTGAAAAATCTAGACAAAAATATCCCTGCGGGGTTAGTGCGAACCGCACAAAATGGTGTGCGGCCGCACTAGGGCTCTGAACTTGAAGATCTTGTTCTCTGAACTCGAGCTCCGCAGACCGCACAACATAAGCAAACTCGAATAAGCAAGAAGGAGTATAAAATGCGTCAAAATCCCTAGTTATCACGTACCACCAAGCAAACTCGAATATCAGCAGTTGATCCAACAAGAGAGTGCCGCAATACTAATGAAGTACCATCAACTCAAACACTTGCCCTTTTTTTGAAACGTATACCCCCATCAAGCCATGCCAATTAGTAATATCATTTCCCTAATCATCCGAAGATCCTTTCCCTAATCATCTGAAGTTACCCGTGTTGCCTAAGGATTTTATGACCTTCCTTTCAGAACTGAACCATGACCTTACAAATGCAAATCTCAATCCTACACAACATCCCGCATTAACCATACCGTCCTAGGATAACCATGAGAACTTCCTATCCCTTCCGACCCACAAGCAACTATGTACTCAACTAGCTAAGAACTTTCCATTGATCCCGTCTAAAAGAAAATCACTATACATCCCATGCTCCTCACACTCGTAGAAAATACACATCTCTAACTGAGGTAGAAACCATCAAGAACTCCCCGAATTCCATGTGCACAAAACTAAACCGTCAGGACTGAATCCTTCTAACTTAACCAAGCTACGCAGGCCACTAAAACCCAAGAGCATTGCCGTGAAACACCTGTATAGGCTCATTACCTCATAAGCATCCAAAGAGCTAATCATATCCTTACCATACCGATTGGCCTACTACCACGCTACCCCATCTATCTGAGTTTACTTCTGATTTACCTTCAACTTGATACTCCTTATTGTTGTAACACTACAATTCCTCAGCCCAGATTCACCACACGAGACCCGAGCATAAAACCACATCGTCTAAGGCTCATAAGCCGCTGAATACTCTCTTAAACGTCCCCAAAAGCACCACATTCGAAATACTTTACTCTGAAGAGATTTCCTGCGAATCTAAATCCGTTACCTTCACCTTCCCGATGCTAATGAATAGAATCCCATAGTTGATATAGAAATGCCACAAGTCTTGACACCCTCCAACGCAAACCTCAGTTTTTAGCCAAAAATACAACTTGAAAATCTCCAATTATTACATGTGAAATCTTGAACACATTAGAACCATTCTCGAGAGTATTCCACTCTACTCAACTAAAATTAGCCTAACCAAATGAACCGAGCAATCTGTGCCTCATTAGCACTCCAACACCGCAGAACTCAACCTCACCTTACTGCAACCAAGAAACTTTTTGCCCTATGCACCGAGCATCCTTTACCAATAACAACTCAAGTAATTCTGTGACTCTCATACACACATAAAGCATAGCATAACCTTTATTTAAATTTCCTTTACTCGAGCCATCCTGGGTCTCAATCTCCGTAAGCAATAACTGATTCACCCGCACGCCTCAAATGGAACCAACATAGCACATAACCGTGCAATCAACTAATCATTAGCTGACTCCCCCACTTGGATCGAAGCCATAGATCAAAACACACACAATAACCCATAACGCATATACTCTATTGCTGTCATAATCCCATAGTGAGATTAAACTCAATCCTTCATAAGCTCGTGAAACACATACCATTTAATACTTTAAATCTTCTGCAAATCTCGCTTTCGCTCTCGAAATAGTTAACCTCACTCTCTTAGGCGACCCAAATTCAAGTTGCAGCACATACATTTCACTGGTAGAAGAGATCTTCCATCAGACCACATAAGTATCACACAACTTCAGAACACTCCGCAGGAGATAACCTACCTGTTTCGCCTCAACTAACATTTCTTTATACCTTCTACTATCATAAACATTAGGTAGTCTCTTAATCTTCCTGAGTCTGAACTCATAACACAACGTGAAATCTTCTTCACTCCCCAACTAGAAAACATGAAAATATTCTTCACACACCCATAACTCAGGGTTATACCTCAAATCAAGATGGAAATCAAGCACCTAATAGTTTTTCTATCCTCTAGCAGATCCTTCTTGTCGCTTCCAAATCGTATGAATACATCTCACGGTCATGTTATACTCATCACACAGCTATCCAGTCGTCACTCCCACTAATAGGGACATTATCGACAATACAAATCCAAAAGCGCGTGCCCACACAATCAACGCCTTAGTGCTCCAGCTATAGGCAAAGATCCGGCCTCAAGTCCTCCAGACTAGCCCATCATCAACACACAGAGATCACATCTCGCCCCTTGATCAGGGAATTACAAGACATCGATGTACATTTGATACTGAGCGCTTAAGCGCGCATAAAAATGTGTGGAAAGAAGTCAAAGAGTTATATTTCAAGCTAAATCAAGGACGCACTATAAGAATTCAAGAATGTGAAGTTTTTCCTAAAGGTTCTGCAGCCTCCCGAGGATAAGTACAGACATCTTCGTACCGATCCGCGAGACTCTACTAAACCTGCTCATGACTCGTGAGACCTATGTAACCTAGGCTCTAATACCAACTTGTCATGATCCTAAACCCGGACCCGGTCATGATGGCGCCTCTCGTGAAGACAAGGCCAGCCGACACTTTCCCATTTCAATCTTAAGCAATTAAAATAATAAGTATCAAGTCTTAAACATGATAAAATTCCAAAATAAGCAGTGAATAGTACAATTTGCGGAAGCAAAAACCAACACAGCCTAACAACGGGGTGTCACTAGTCATGAGCATCTATCACTATACTACAAGTCTGAAGAGTCTACATAGTCTAAATAGAGCTAAAACAGAGAAAATAAGATAAGGGAAGAAGCTCTGAGCTGCGAACGCCGGCAGCTACCTAGAGGATCTCCGAATCTGCCTGAGCTGGAAGGATCAACATTCACTAGCGGGACCTGAAGCGCCTGAATCTGCACACGGGGTGCAGGGAGTAAAGTGAGTACTCCAACTCAGTGAGTAATAATAATAAATGTAGACTGAGTAATACAAAATCACATAAAGCACGTTACAGGCTATAAGGAAACAGTAAAAGCTAGTAAAAGTAATGAAACAGTGAAAGTATGCAAAGTCACTTTAGTTCAGTTTAAGATTCTTAAAATGCATTTTTAAACAGTTAAGCAAGTAAAAGACAGGCAGCTAGAAAAGGTAAACACATAAAGAACTGACCCTTGGGCAGAATTCCAATAGAATCAGCCCCTTGGGCAACACATGGAACAATACCAGCCCCTCGGGCTCGATCTCATATCACAATGGGTAGCCGCGCTCGCTGGGGGAGTGCAGACTCTTGGAGGGCCCCCTTACGACCCAAGCGCAATATCAAGCCATCCTGTGGCATCATCACTAGGCTCTCGGCCTCATATCAACAAACCACCTCATGGTGTACAAATCTCAGGCCCTCGACCTCATAATCATAATCAGTGTTTCCTCACAACATAGGCCTTCGGCCTTACTCAGTCAGAATCTTACAAGCCACTCGGGCAACAGTAAAATATGGTGCTCAGCCCAAAATATCATTTAAAATATTATTTTAAGTGTTAAAGCAGAATAAGCATGGATGAGTCATGAAAATAGTAGAATATAGCATGACTAAGTACAAGTATAAAGTCAACACAGTGAGGAAATATCAGTAAAAATCTCCTAAGGGTTCAAATAGTTGGCACGAGGCCCAAATATGGCATTCAGCCCAAAACATGATGATAGTAAATAGTTTTTCAGTCAAATACGCGGTAAAACCATCATTCAGGATGGACTAAGTCATAATCCCCAACAGTGCACGACCCCACGCTCGTCATCTAGCATGTGCGTCACCTCAATATAGCACAACGATGCGCAATCCAGGGTTTCGTACCCTCAGGACAACATTTAAAATTATTACTCACCTCGATTCGATCCAAACTCTAGCATGCAATGCCTTTGCTCCTCGAATCGGCCTCAACTAGCGTCGAATCTATCCAAATTAGAATCACGGCGTCAAAATATGCTAAAGGAACGAAGCCCATGCAAAAATAATCAATTTACAACATAAATCCCAAAATTTCTCAAACCCGCCCCCCTGGCCTACGCCTCGAAACCCGACAAAAATTATATTAATAGAATCATCATCCTCCCACGAGTCTATACATGTCAAGAACATCAAAATCGGACCTCAAATGACCCCTCAAATCCCCACTCAAAGGTCTCTTAATCTCAAGCCCTAATTACCCATTTTTGCACTATTTTTCCCAAAATTTCACCACTAATTAGGCCTTTAATCACATATAAACGAGTTATGAAGTCAAAATTCTTACCTATGAACCGGAAAATGCCAAAATTTCAATTTCGCCAATTCAAGCCTAAACCTTCCACGAACCTCTAAAACACATTTCGATCACGCTCTTAACTCCCAAATCACCTAACGGAGCTAACCAAATCATAAAATTTTTGATCCGAGATCTTATACCAACAAGTCAAATCTTGGTCAAACCTTTCAAATTTTAAACTTCAAACTGAGGACTGTTCTTCCAAATTCATCCCGATTACCCTAAAAACCAAAACCGATGATTCACACAAGTCATAATACATCACACGGGGCTAGACATGCCCAAGAACTGGCGAGCAAAGTGCAAAATCTCAAAATAACCGGTCGAGTCGTTACATTGTCGGCCTATGTTTTGAATTTATAATTGATCATGTTGGCCTATTAGGCCCGTATGTCACGTGTATATAATGATGTAATAAGAAAGATACGTTACGTTGGTACTCAGTTGAGTAAGGTACCGGGTGCCCGTCACGGCCCATCAGTTTGGGTCGTGACAAAAGTGGTATTAGAGCAGTTCTATCCTAGGGAGTCTACAAGCCATGTCTAGTAGAGTCTTGTTTATGAGTGTGTCGTGCACCACACTTATAAGCAGGAGGCTACAGAGCATTTGGATTGTCACTCTTTCTTCTTACTCTAGATCATGTAGTAGAGCTCACTTATAAGAATTCAAATTCTGAAATTCTATTTTATTCGACGATACCTACATCAGGAAAGAAGGTTGGAAAGAGAGATAGTTGTGGAAGAGCTCAGTCAGAGGAATTGGATTTTTATATGATGCCTACGATAAGTAAATATGAGGTCCTTAGCAGATCATGGGTGTACTGAAAGGTGTAAGCTTCCTGATAAGAAGCCTTAAGGCAAGAATGCCTATCCATCTTTATGGTGAAAGACAATGAGAGATTAAAAAGATAAGTACAAGTTTCAGCAAGTAAAAGAAGCAAAATAAAGAGGGATACGAGGCGCCCAGTTAATGAAGGTTAACAATGTTTATAATTGAGGCAGAGGAGCATAAGCTTTTTGAGTTATATTCAGTAGTAACAGAGGTATATACAATTGGTCACACCCATTTCAGTTATGCCCTGTGGGGGCTAACAGGTATAGTTAAGATAAGGACGGGATATCAAGATCCAGTTGGGGTTAGGGTAACCCAAATTGGTAAATGGATTGCTTGTGTTAGTTGACATTGCCGAAGAATATTGCAAATGTGCTAATAGATCCCCTTGTGAGACACCCTGATGGTGTACTTTAGAATATTACAATTAGATGTGAATACTAGCATGATCAAATTTTTTCTCCAGATGATAGGCACTGAAAGCTTGGAAGGGATAAAGATTACCTTAATGTGACTCTCGTCCCTAGTAGAGCGAGGACGTTGAGCAACCCGAAGAGCTGATAAATGAAGCAAGGAGAGCTAAAAACGAAAGAATGTTGTGTTGAAGTTTTCACAAGAAAAGGGATATGCAGAAATAATAGCAGAGCAATGAGAAAAGAGATAAGGGAGCATTATGAATAAGGTGTTACACATGGATAACAACGGTAGAATGTTACAGAACCTACAGTCAAATGAAGAAAGAGACGAAAGGTGATGGGCCTTAAGATAACAAAAGAGTATAGGCCATACAGTCACATCCTCATTTCGAGAAATAAGTTCGCGACTCTAACGTGATTAACAGAAAGAAAAGTTAGACCCTAGAGTAATAGAAATCAGTATGGACTGGTGAATAAGATAAGCTAAGCATGAATAAGGAACTGAGTGATTTGTTAATAGTCAACATCATGAGAATTTCATATTGCATTCCGACAATAATAGAATCGACAATAGAAAAAGATTCATGAGAAATTCAGACAATGATCATTCAGGAAGACGCTCCCCTACAACAAGCAAAGTGAGTAAAGTTCAGCTTAAGGGACTGTATGTACCAGTTATACTAAGTTTCACCCTCGTGAGTAAGGAATTTTACTATCCTTGGTACGGAAGGATTACCGCAAGGCGAGTAAGGGTCATCGATGATGTGAAAGGATGCCAAAGATGAAAAGGTGAAACATCTATAGGCAGGTCGTCGTAGCTCCAACTCTTAGTATTCCCCTAAAGGGGGGAATATTGAATGAAAAAAGGAAGAATGCGATAAAAATGAGAAAGGGATGAGATTGTACTTATCTAAATGCTACAGATATGCTACAATTCCATAACATTATTCAAACACGATGTCAAGGAAAAAAAGTAAGGGTTCCTGCCTGAAATGTTATTGATAATTAAGGAGACAGTGCGAATCGTAAGTTAAGACCAAGGAAATAACCTAAGAAAGATTTCGCGAAATATTGACAAGAGGATGGGCCAACAAGTAGTTAGTAGTTGATTCAGGAAGAGCCTAGCTATGGCTAGTAAAGAGGGTACAAAACAAGACAACAGGTCGTTCAAGATAAAGATAGTTAAACCCAATATAGTGAATTTAGCCCCACAGTTATGACATTGTAATACTTGAAAAATATTCAAATAGGAGTTGGGGTAGTTAAAGGTACCATATGAGTGTTACGGAAGTAAAAGATAGTTCCATTGGGAAGACAGTCAAAACTTTAGTTCAGAAGCAGTCGTACGAGCAGATGAGTGTGGAGGTAAGTAACAAAGGATAATTACAAGTAAGCATGAACATCAAAAGTTCTATCGGGAATACGGTATAATAAGCTCACATAAAACAAGAGTCAGAGGATCCTCCCTAAGTACTACAGTGAAGGACTAGCTGAGGAAATAAGGAAGAAGACTTCAAGCTAAGCACAGTGATCTAAAGAGGAAATGGTCTTGTAACAATAGTTTCACAACAACATTGTACGTCCTCCATAAGAAAGAGGAATCTACCGTGGCTAGTGAAAGGGAAGTAAAAATCAAAAGAAATATTCGAAGATCATATGAGTTGTACGGAAATTCCGGAATGCATGGTAGCTATGATAAGCTAAGTATGCATGAAACAAGGGGAAGAAAGATAAGGAAAGGTAATAGCTTACATTAAAAAAAAGCTGAGAAGGAACGAAAGGAATTATTTGATCAATGATCTCGAGTTGGTGACGTTATGAACACACTTAAGAGTTTGGATTTTTATACATGCAACATATATGTCGACAATCATGCAGCCATAAAAGATTCCGGTATAAATTAAAAGAAAGAATTAAGCCCAGGTCATAGACAAAGGAATGAATTGTTAAAAGATTGTGTCATGGATATTCCATAGCGTCCATAGAGGGATAAAGTAATAACTAATACCATAAGCCGTAAATTGGAAGATAACTTAAGCCAGCATAAAGGCAGATCAAAAGAAGAAGGAAACTAAAGAATTACATCAACAAAGTAAATAAGGAATCTTATTATTGGACCCAGAAGTTATAGGAATCATGAGTGAGAACATAGCAGAATCACTCTTAATATTAGAGGTGCAAGAGAGATAGCACAACGACTATGTTCTATAATGGCTCTATGATAAAGCTAGTTAGAAAGGTACCAGTCTCATAAGAAGTCAGTATGAAACTCCCACAGGATTGTGTATATACCATAGGTGCAAGTATTATAATAGAGCTTCAAGTTATGGACGTGAATTACACCTAGGTGGAAAGGAGGTCATGAGAGAGATAGAAGATACGATGCGAGATTTTAAGGTAAGTAAGGTAAAAATGAACAACGTACGAGATAATCAAAGGCATAAGATTGTGAATAGTCCAAATCCATACTTCGGATAAAAGGGCCAGAAGCACGAGGATTCAATATCCAAGAATGATAGCGGCATCATCAGTGGCATATCTTCTAGTCAATGATTTCTAGGTATCGGGAGGTCTAGTTAAGAAAGTAAAGAAGAGTTAGAAACAATGTGATGTCTCTCTTGATGTTCTAAAATAACACAAGGAAATTTAAGCAAGTTGAAGGAAGATTACGGGTAGTATAAATAGATATGTATAGGTCGCGAGCTAAAGTATGATAAAAGCGACAAGGTTTAGGAAGACAGGAATATGGATAAGAAAGGGAAGTGAGAAGGTGACGAGAATGGATTAGTCCTTAGAATTAGGCCCATGAAAACAAGGGAGCTAATGGATTTTCTATATTATAGCTAGCTCAGTATAGCCTGAATGGACTCAAAGGAGTTACTATTCATAAGTAGCATTTAGAAGAGATGGAATGCTGCCCTAATAGTAGAATAAGGGTGTAATTGTGATAGATAAAGGATGACGTTTGGGCCTTCGATTGAGTAATAATTTGGAAAAAAAAAGTAAAAGAAAAGGGATTCATGAATTGTGCGGGATCAAAATACTCATGTAAGAGAATCACCTTGGGATACTATAGAATACGGTTATTGAAGTACAGTATAGCCGCTAAGTGGATCAGAAAAATTACTTCGAATATTCCTTGATGTAACGTAAGACCTAGGGGAAAAGCATTACGTAAGAAGTTTCAAGTTATCAGTGGTATATTATAGATCAATATTGAGGTGAATCAACAATGGATGGACAAAAGTCACAAAGTATGAGATGAGATTTGGCCGTCATTCTAAAGATGAGCAGTAATGAGGAAGCATTAAAGGACTTAAATTTATACATATGGAATAAGCAATGAGAGTAAATTGGGATTTGGTAGCAGACCTCAGAAACGATAAATTAAAGTAAAAGTTATGGTAGTAAATTCATACGGATGGCTAAACGGACATATGCGATGAGATAAATATTCGCGAATTCAACAAAGTACCGAACAAAGAATTTCAGTATACTCATAAATACCCAAAGGGACATCTTATCAAGCTCTACATATAAAGCCTAGAGATTGGGCACACTTACAAGGTCAAAATCGTACAGGCTGCATGATGAAAGGTAGCAACAGTTACGAGATTGGAAGGATTCCGACTGCAAGTTGTGGGGTAAGAAGGAGGCCTAAGGGGGAATGCCCTGGACTTTGGACTTATTCACAAAACAGTAGCCTAGATGGCAAGGGAAGTTCTAAAGTATTCGAAAGATATAAGTTATGAAAATGATAAGAGCATTAGTCAACATTCGAGGACGAATGTTCCAAAGGGGGGAATAATGTTACGCCCCGCAATATTACGTCGATATCACATTCCGCAGTATTATATTACGACGATGTTATGCTCTGCAGTAATATATTACAATGATGTTACACCCAGCAGTATTACATTATGGTGATGTTACGTTTCGCAGTATTAAGTTACGACAGTGTTGCACCCTGAAGTATTGTACGTAAAATTTGTCGTAAGGTAATTGACATCAGTCAAAGTAAAAGATTATTTGGAGGTTATAAGGATTATTCTATTTCACAAGTGATTAGTAAATTCGTGAAGGTGAGAGGGTAGGTAATATCGAAGAAAACGAATTTCGTCGAAGTTTGACATTTTGAGATAAAATACGGCCCGAGCTAAAATATTCGATATTTATGGACTAGTACCATACAAGGTACCCCATAGCCATGATAATAAGGTGTATAAGGCGTATTAAAAGAGAATAGTATTTTAAGTAATTCGAGGCAAATTATTTAAAATAAATTACGGGTAATTAATTAATTATCGGGCAACGGGACATTACCCAGTTAACTAATAAGTAGGTAAAAATTGATAATCTTCACCCACTCTTCTACGTGGCATAAAGCCACATTAGGCAAAAGATGACTCTTAAGTCACCTTGCCAAATGGCTACCATGTAGTAACCAAATGATGACTAAGTTAAATCTTGATAAGAATTGAATATCTTATCCATCGAATTCCTTGTAAAAGGCCAAGCCAATATGCCTTTGGCTTAAAAAGCTAAGAACATTAGGAATAGAAGCAATTTATTTCAAACAAAATGGTCTTGTTCCATTCAATTTTGACATTGACAAAACATAACCAAAAAATAACGTCAATATCCCAACAAGATACATACTCCTCCATTTTTTTTCCTAATTCAAAAACTTAATTCTTTCCAAAAATTTCAAAGTAAGGGAAGCTTGATTCGTTCAAGAATTTCAAAAGGACAGAAGGTTAAATCCGATTTTTTAGGTTCTAAGTTCAATTCACGAAGGTTTCCAACAGAATATTATACAGAGTTTTTCATACTCCAGGTATGTTAAGGCTAAGCTTTTCCTCCATTTTAGCATGATCGCGTCATTACACAGGTTTGATAACGAGCCATAAAAAAAAATTCATATCCCAAAATTTATGTATATTTGGCTAGTCTCGCAAATTACATATATTTTCTTAGTTTTGTAAGTTATAATATTCTCCTTATTGGGACTTCATATTCAATTGAGTATTTTCTTCTTCCAGTCAAGAGAGCAGAGAATTTACGTATATACAATATTAAAGTATTTTCATTACCATCGAGCTATAATCGATGGGCAGGCCCCTATTGGGCAACCTCTAATCAGATGGTAAGTTATATACCGAGCCTACTGTGGTCGAGCGCCTATGAGCGAGCCCAGCATGGCCGAGATACAGAGCCTAGTATGGCCGAGCGCCTATGAGTGAGCCTACTATGGCAGAGCAGTTATATATATATATATATACCGAGCCTTATAGGGCTGGACATCTATTTTACTTACTATATTGAGAGAGTTGAGTCAGTATCAACAGGTAAGCATATCTTCAGATTATCTTTGACTTCCAGCTACTCGCAGTTATTATATTATCAGTTCAATTTCAGCTTTCAGTATATTACCTTACATACTCGGTACATTATTTCGTACTGACGTCCTTTTTGCATGGAGACGCTGCGTTTCATGCCCATAGGTCCAGACAGACAGGTTGAGAACCATCCAAGTAGGCTATCAGCTCAGAGGAAGATGTTGGTGCGCTCCATTTGCTTCGGAGTTGCGTGTTTGGTTAGTATGATTTTAGACGTGTATTGTTTGGAATGGCGGGACTCTGTCCCGACCTTTATGACATTTATGTAATTTTAGAGGTTTGTAGACATATGTCGTGTACGCGAAAGATTTTACGGTCTTGTCGGCCTATGTTTTGAATTTATAAATGATCATGTTGGCCTATTAAGCCCGTATGTCACGTGTATATGATGACGTAATAAGAAAGATACGTTACGTTGGTACTCGGTTGAGTAAGGTACTGGATGCCCGTCACGACCCATCGATTTGGGTCATGACAATGGCCCCACAAAACTTTTATCCTTTAAGCTTTTAAGATCACAAGTTTCAAAAGTTTTTCTTTTTTTTTAAATTTAGTGTCAAGTCAAACTACTCATCTAAATTGAAACGGAAGGAGTATTATTGAGTACCCTTTTGAGTACCTATGTCATACGTAGTACTACTTAAATAAACTGTGACTATTAGGATTAGAAAAAAATTGCCAGAAAGATTAACACCATATCTATGCTTTTTGTTGTCAATGAAAAAATGCCAAATGTCAACTGCAAACGAAGGATGACCGGCCAGATCCGATTCCTATGGTTAGGGTACTTTATTTTATGAGCCTTGATTTAGCTGGCCGACTTTAAAAGAAATCTCAAATGGATGGAAATGCAGCTCCATTTAATTAATCAACTGAATATATTTTCAGAGTACCAAAATTTAATTAATTACTGATGGACGTTTCTCTCGCTTGAAATATTCTTTTTCCATAAATAATAGGAGTACAAAAAAGAAGTGACAATTAGTACCAACAACTGTGTACGTAAAACTGGAAACAGCTCAGGTGTAAATGCAGAACAGCTCATTTTGATCCATAAGAGCAGTAGTCTGCAGACCACAAAAATATTTCTGAAAATGGAAGTACTGCTACTTACTAACAGCTACTTAACCTATCTCCTTGATTTGCATGAATGGTCAGAGACAGAAGGAGCCTCAGCTCTTACGAATAGTCTTTTCCTTTTTTGATAATCCATAAGTGATAGCCCCAAAATTTTATTTTGTGTTTTTGTCTCATAATTTTGTGGGTCCAGATTTGTGTGGACCCAAAAGTATAAGATTGGGATCCATAAATTTGTGAGATAAAAAGAAGCTTCATATAACTAGTGTCAGTCGTATGAGACATAAAATGAAACTTTTCGTGACAGTCAAGTCAGAGTTTTTATCACCAATAGATACTGTGGGACAAGAGAAATCAGTTTCACCTTTAATCAGAGTTCCTGGATTCTACCTCGAGAATGGAGAAATTTTTGATAGAGAATAGCTTCCTGTTTATTGAGTATTAATCACCAAATTGTATTGAATACCAGAGAATTATACAAAACGTGATAGCATGGTTTTACCCACTGGGCCTCCAATTATTTAATGGGTTTATCATTCTTCGCGTAGTGTCCCAGTTAGTTTGGTACATATAAAATCACAAAGAATTCTAATAATCTAGTTTCGACCACTGTAGGAACATGACATGTGGTGTACAGAGACTACAATATTGATTAATGTCCGAGTAATTAATCTTATGAGAAACCCAAGTACTACACTAACAACAACAAAAAACTTAGTATAATCTCACAAGTTATGGGGAAAATAGTGTATACACAGATCTTATCCTACCTGGAGAGATAAAAGAGGAGGTTCCAAGTGTTATGAGAAACCCAAGTGTTATATGTTCTTGAGTTCGGCACATCCTTATTTAAAAGGGTCATATTGACCATTTACTATCGATAATAAATTATGTTTATTCTGAATTTTAATTTTTAACAAGTATATCCCTACTATTATACTTCAAAGCAATTTTTACCTCACCTGTTAAAACTTCATTCCTAGCTTTAAAAAGTCATGTGGCAAGCCCTCATTCACTTAAAATAACCCACGCCAGATTTAGTTAAATCTTATCCGACCCCAGCTTATTAACCCGCCCTGTCCGAAGCCCCCATTAACTTTTTTTTTAGCAATAAGGATAATATATTAAGAACTAGTCATCAAGTCTTGACATATTACAAACCAAACTTCCATTGTTGGCACCTACACACGAACTATTCCCTTCTATGGCATCAGCATTACCTAGAGCAACCAACACAGTGCATACATTATTTTACACAAGAACAACCTCTAGGTCCCTTTGATAAAGCCCCCATTAATTTAAATCCCTTTCTCTTCTTTATAGCCTCAATTTTTTCCCTCTCCATTATTTTCATCCTTTTTTTCATTGTCTTTTCACTCCATTACTCACTCTTCATATCTATCATCGCTCTTTTTTTATTTCAAAAAATAAAATCGTAACACATTAAAAAATCGTGTTTTTTTTTAACAATTTTTTGAAATTCCTCAACTGCCATATATGAACCTTGAACCTATTAGAACATTCTCTAAGGTCATCCACCCTATTCTAATCTCAATGCACCATCCAAACAAGCCGAACAATATGTGCTCCATTATCACACCAACATCCAAAGAAGTAACCCGATGTTAATGCAATTGAGTAAATCCCTACTCCATGCACAATATATCCGTATCCAGAAATCTCCTTACTCGAGTCATCCTCGATCTCAATCTTTGCAAGTCATAACTGATCCATAAACATAGCTCAGACGAATACCAATACACCACATATCTGATTGTCGATAGCAGGCTCCTCCACTTGGCTCACAGTGATAGAACAAAATATCCAATAACTCACAATACTAATATTCTATTACTGCCATAATCCCGTACTAAAATACAATTGAATCCTTCATAATCTCAAGTAACACAAACCATAAAATAACTCAATTCATCTATTAAGATCGCACTCATCCTTGTAACAGTCAAGTCAACTTTCTCAACTTATCCAATCTCAAATTGCAACACACATAACCCACTGGTAGAAAGAAATTCTCCACAGAACCATCATAAGAATCAAGCAACCTCAGAACATCCCGCAGGAGATAGCCCACCTGCTTAGCCTCAAATTGGAGTCTCTCTATACCCTTTCATGGCCACGACCGCTAAGCAATCACTAAATCTTCCCAAGTCTGAACTCGTCATCACGATATAAGAATACGCTTCATTCCATAACCGGACAACTGAAATATCCCTAACACACTTGTAACTCCGGACTGTACACATATCAAGACAGAAATCAAGCACTCGATAGTCCTTTTCACATCCCAAGAAAACTCTTCTCGTCTTGTCCAAGCCATCTGAACACATCCCATAGTCACATAATACACATCATATAGCTATCCGACCACTCACCGAGCCGCCAGTCTCACTCCTAGGGACACTAGCAGACATATAAGTCCAAAAGCACATACTCACAAGACTAAACTTACCGCACATGAGCTATGGTCAAAACCCGACCTCAAGTCCTCCAGACATGCCTAAAACCACAATACCGAGTACACATCTTGTACCTCATCCATGGAATAGCAAGCCGTCGATGCACAACTAATACCGAGCGCTCAACACAACACATGAGTGAGTGGGAGGAATTCAAAGAGGTATGTTTTAAGCTAAATCAATACCGCACGATAAAGAAAGAAGAATGGAAAGTTTATCCTAAATGCCCTATAGCCTTTCGAAGATAGGTATGGACGTCATCATACCAATCCGCAAGAATCTACTAGACATTTGCTCATGACTCACAGAACTTATGAACCTATAACTCTGATATCAACTTGTCATGATCCAAAATCCACTAGTCGTGATGTCACCTAACTCAACCCCCTAGGTAAGTCAATTAACCGTCAGCATATTCCAAATGAGAATAATGAGAAATAAATGAATTTTGATACAACAATTCAAGGACTGGTAGTACAAGTCATGAGCCACTAAGACTTAGATTTACAAATCAAAATGAAACAATTACAACATCTGTTTGTTTGGAATGTACATGAACAGATTTCGGATCTAAAGCTACCAAGGACAAATGATAGCCATAACTAGAATGTGGGTACATCTTCAATGTCTGCTTCCACCATGACATCAACATCAGTTCCAAGATCTACGCGCAAGTTGCAGAAGCGTAGTATGAGTACAACCGAACTCATGTACTTAATAAGTATCCTAACTAACCTCGACGAGGTAAAAGGAGCAAGAACTATAAATGATACTCACTAACACTTGTGTAGTTCATAATTTTAACAAGTATATAATAGATATGTGATCAAATCAGGAAAGTCTCAGGTAAAAACCACTTTGATGAGCACAATTCTTTGTTTTAAAGTGTTCTACTTAGAGCTCGTTTGGACACAATTTTTTTTCCCTTTATTCCAAAAAAATTTCACCTTTTCACGAAATTACCGTTTGTTCATAAAAATTTAAATTTTCACTTGAAGATGCATTTTGGAAATTTTTGAAAATTTTAAAAACTCCAAAAAATTATTTTCCAAAATTTTCACTCAAATCACTCACAAAACTTCAAAAACAACGCAAAATTATATTCATTTCCAAACACAATTCTAAATTTCAAATACCATTTTCACTTGAATTTTTTTTTTTACCATATTTTGGAATTTTACAATTCTTATGTCCAAACACCCACTTAGTCAACAATATAGCATATAAAGAAGATATGAAAGTAAATCAGGTAAAACATCAAGGAGATTGCAAGTAAAGATGAAATGCAATAACTAATGCGCACAACCCGATACAATAACCATAAGCCAATAAGGCATGTTGCGGCATGCAACCCGATTCATCAATAGTAACCAGCACTCCCAAAACTCACATCAAGTAGAAACCCTTCGGTTTCTCACAATCCACGTGTACATCATCAAGAGAAAAATATGAGAGGGTGAACCTACAGGGATGGTTCCTTATCCACATGCAAGCACGACCAATTCAACGTGATATCAGCTCGGCGTGGTCACAAGCTCAATATCATAATCCGTTCGGCATAGTCACATGCTCAATGTGATGGATCTGCCTGGAGTGATCACATGCTATATCACAATCCGCCCAGCATGGTCATGGGTATATCAACACAATCCGCCTGGCGTGGTCATAGGCATATCAACACAATTTTCCAGAGTGGTCACATGCATATCAACACAATCCACCCACTGTGGTCACAGGCATATCAACACATTCCACCCGACATGGTCACAAGCATATCAACACAATCCACCCAACATATTCACCAGTATAACAACACAATCTGCCCGGTGTAGTCTCAAGCATAACAATACAATCCCCCTGGTATGGTCACAGGCATAACGACACATTCTGCCCGGCATGGTCACAAGCATATCAACACAATCCGCCCGACGTGTTAACCAGCATAGCAACACAATCTACCTGGTGAGGTCTCAGGCATAACAATACAATTCACCTGGCATGATCACAAGCATAACAATACAATCCGTCTGACGTGGTCACAAGCATCTAGTCCAAATCATATGACACAAAAGTAAATATACAAAAACATATGTATATCATGAATAATTATTAAATTTCATGCTTTTGGACTGGTATAATAACATGCTAAAGTTTAGACATGTACAAAGTGTGTTATCATAGCTCAAATTGATAATTTTATCACAAAAATAGCAATTAGCAAGTTTATTTAGGGAATTAGCTCTCTGTAACCTCAAACATGACTTAAATAGTTCACAACAATGATAAAACTATGAGAAACATTATAGCTCAAAGCTTAACACTTAACTCTAGGCATATCATAACCTAAGCATCACCCCGAGCATGGATAAACACCCTGGTACTCGCACATGGGCTCAACCTCACATATATGTGCACTCATAGCGCGTAGCTATCACTAATAATTCAGGAAATTAGTGCCTCAACCAAGTTTAGATAAGACACTTGCCTCAAATAAGCCAAAACAAATATCGAGCAATCCAAACGACCCTCTAGAAATGCCATCCTACATGTATCAACCTCCAAATGGCTCGAAACTAGACAAAAGCAACTCAAAAACATCAAATAATTCCATAAGAGACAAACACAATCGATAAAGGTCGAATCTTTAATCAATTGCTCAAAGTCAACCAAAAGGGCAAACCCGTGCCCGCACCTCGAAACCCGACAAAACTCATAAAATCTGACAATCCATTTAGTTACGAGTTCAACCATACTAATTTCACTCAAATCCGACTCCGAGCATCTCAAAAAAAAATTGCTTCAGGAAACTTTAGACAAAAATCCTCAATTTCTCTTTAAATTTCATAATTCAAATGCCAAATCGAAGATAGATTCATGAAATATAATCAAACCCAAATAGAAAACATTTACTCAATCCATGTGGTAAAAATCGCCTCCAAAATCGCCCAAACCTGAGCTTTATAGCTCAGAATATGATAAAATGACCAAGACCTTCGAAATAGAGTAATTGATACACTGCTCTAGAGGTACCCTTCGCGATGACGGTCATATACCTCGCGATCGTGATTCCAAAATTTTCCAGCAAATTTTTACCATATGCGATCGCGAACATTTTCCCGCGATCGCTATGAACAAATTTTCATTAACCCTTCCCAAACTCTTATCAGATAACCTATAATTTATCAGCCATCACCTTTTGTACATAACTCAAAATGACAAATGATTTGACTTTTTGATAGTTAGAAACAAAGGGCTACAACTTTTGTTTTTGGATCATCTCCAAATTCCTTATAGATTTCAAGATATAAGCTTCTAAAATCAGCTCAGTGATAGCAGAATTTCTTCTTCGCGAATGCAAAGCTTCCCCGAGAACGTGATTCACCGGTCCAATTTTTCTATTTTACTCTTCGCGATCCCAACCAATTCTCCGTGATCATGATATACACCCCTGTAGCCAAAAACTAGCAGTTGGAAATGGCTTAAAATGGTCCAAAATTAATCCGAAAGCCACCCCAGCCCCTCGGGACCTCGTCCAAACATGTAAATAAGTCTCATAACATAATACAGTCTTACTCAAGGCCTCAAATCACGTAAAACAACAACAAAACCACGGATTGTACCTCAAATCAAACCTAATGAACTTTTGAACTTTCAACTTCCGAAACTCGTACTGAACCATATCAAATCAACTCGGAATGACCTTAATTTTTGCATACTAGTTACAAATGACATAACGAATCTATTCCAACTTACGGAACAACAGTTCGAACCCGATATAATCAAAGTCAACTCGGGTTAAACTTATGAACAATCCAAACCTCAAATTTCCATCTTTCACCAAATAGTGCCCAAACCTTTTAGAAATATCCAAATGCAAATTCGGGCATATGCCCAAGTCCAAAATCACTATTCGGACCTAACAGAATCATCAAAACTCTGATCCACGCTCAGATACACAAAAGTCAAACTTGGTCAGCTCTTCCAACTTAAAACTTCTAACATGAGATTCATTCTTTCAAATCAACTTCGAATCACCTGAAAACCAAAATTGACGACTCACACAAGTCATAATACATCGTATGAAACTAATCATGACTTCAAACAGCAGAACAGAATGCAAATGCTCAAAATGACTGGTTGGGTCGTTATGGAATCCACATGGAGTTTAAAGTGGTGTTAAGGTAAACCCTCGAGAAAAAGAACTTGAAATAACTAAATTTGTCTTTCAAGCAAAGGTGTGTAACTGTTATCTAAATTAACTGCTAAGAGATTCAACTAACTAGTAAGAAAATAATGATTGAAATATTTGTTTGATGTTTTTGTCAATTAGGAAAAGCCTAGAGTTGTAACCTTCACCTAGGTGTAAACCTTAATGGGTAGAATAAATCTATACTTGTTTGGTAGATTTAACTTTTAATGCCCAAGTACCCACTCAATACCTCTCGGTTAAAATAGTGTTTTTGCCCAAATTGGTTTTCTAAAGTCCAAATAAGTAGCAATCTAAACAATTGAATATGAGTCCAAGTTGGATTATCCATATCTCTAGTTCAAATATTTTAATCAAACTAATCAAAACTTTAACTAGTTCAATTTCTTGTTAGCCAAGTTTTCCTAGACTAAATCCCTCTTTTTCAAATAAGAATGAAGTCAAATATGCATAAATCAATATTTGCAATCATTAATTTTAAGTATAAAGCATAAACAAGGCTAAATAACATCCACCCAATCAATAGCAATCACTAATATTAAACACTCATAAGTTTTACACACTAGGGTTAGATCACAACTCTACTCATAATCATTGACATGAAAAAAAAATAAAGAAGTAATTAAAGACATAAAACTAGAATTAAAGAGTAAATTAATGGGTCTTCTCTAATTGTTGCTCCAAATTGTCCAAAATGGCTAAATATAATAGCTAGCAGCTGCTACAAGACAAAAAAGTTGCCCTAAAAAAGTGTTCCTCGTCTATTTATAGTGCTCTGGAATTTGCTGACAAAAATACCCTTCGGAGGGTTTTGCGGCCACACAATTACGTATGCGGTCGACACTTTGGAATTTTGCTCTTGCAGGTGCTTTCAGATGAAGAGATTCTACGACCGCGCATAAGCTTCTGCGGTAGCACTTCAGCTTCTGCGATCGCACAATTTCGCTGCGGCTGCACTTTAAGTAGGCTTTAGACTTGTCCTATTACATCTTCTTTGATGTCTCAGGTTTTGACAGGGCGAGCTTCAAATGTGACCGCACTTTTTGGTGTACAAACCGCGCTGCTGCCAAAATCCTCTGAAGCTTCAGAGCTCCTTCTGCGTCTGCATATCATTGTCTAAGGTCGCATTTGGGTCGCATTTGCTTTTGCGGCCGCAGATGAAATTCTGCTGACCGCACTATTCTTGCACTTCTCCTCTTGACTGTTTGAACTGGAACATCTGCTCTTTGAGTTAGATTTTTTCGTTGAGCTCACATTCTCCAGCACACCTGCTGTTTACACATTTTCATTAGATTCGGAAACAAAAAATCACTACTTTCGGACTCAAAACTAAAGCAAAAAAATACTAATAAGTGGTTAAAATCCACACTTATCATTCACCCATCTTCATTTCAAGCCTGCACATATTTTTATCTAGTGATTGTAAATGTTGTATTTTACAGTCAATAATTCTTAATCATTCTTTTCTTTTGTTAAACTTTTATTTTTTTTATTATATAGGGGAGGAAAAGGGGAAGGAAAATTGTGGGAGTGAATTACAACGTAAAAAATCGAACCTTAACCGAAAAGGTAAAGTTAAGATTAGCTAATCACTGAACTACTAAGATTCTCTTTTCTTTTGTTAATTAATTAAAAAAATTATAATCTTTTAAGCATATTCATCTCAAAAAAGGATTATAATTGGCTTGAGAAAAACAAATTAATAAATTCATTACTACATTATGCACTAGTTACCAGCGTTCGTCAAAACATCCATTTTAAACTTGGGACATTAATCATACCCCACGAAGGAGCTAATCGATGGTTATAATTTAATAATGCGAAGATGTCATGATTCATGAGTTTAACTATTTGGATAAGTCGAAAACATCTGGAAAGCTATGATTGATGTATGTAGCTCATTATCACAAATTTCACACTAGAACTTATAGATTAAAGAAATATTCTCTCTTTTTTTATCATCTGCGAAAGAGTTCCGAAAAATGCTGTAATATCTAGACCTTATTCTTGAATTATTAACAACTGAACTTCGTGATTGGAAGATATCATTGCCTTTTTTTTGACATGATTTTACTTCATCTTCTCGCTATCAGAATAAATTCTCATGATAATTATATATAATGCAGTACAGTCACACGGCTCTTTAGTCGTTAAAACTTAAAAGTTATTAAGATGGGGGGGGGGGGGAATTAATATGGGGAAATCCGTAAGGGAGTAAAAGTGCACATTTAATTTAATTAATTGAGAGCTAAATAGGATCACTTGGTTATCTATAGGATAACCAAATTTAAATCAAATAATTAAAGGGTAATTTAACAACAACAACAACAACAACAACGACCCAGTATAATCCCACAAGTGGGGTCTGGGGAGGGTAATATGTACGCAGACCTTACCCCTACCCCGAAGGGTAGAGAGGCTGTTTCCAGGAGACCCTCGGCTCAAAAAAAGCAATAGGAGATAATATATTAAGTACCATAAAAATGCGTAATAAAATAACAACAATATATAGGGGATACGAAATATGAAATACAGGATACGAAATACGAACTACGAATTAGATGGCTGGTATAGTACAACTAGAAGGTAAAGCCCTGCATCAATAGACGACCACTGACATTCCTAGTCTAACTCCTAACTAGATAGTCTCTCTCAGTTGTGCTGTAGAAATATTCACCCTCTCCCCTAACCTACAACCTTAATGCTCGACCTCCATAATTCCCTATCAAGGGCCATGTCCTCCGTAATCCTAAGTCGCGTCATGTCCTGTCTGATCACCTCTCCCCAATACTTCTTAGGTCTCCCTCTACCTCTCCGCGTGCCCACTACAGCCAGTCGCTCACACCTCCTCACCGGTGCATCAGTGCTCCTCCTCTGAATGTGCCCAAACCATCTGAGTCTTACTTCCCGCATCTTGTCCTCCATGGGGGCCACACCCACCTTCTCTCGAATATCTGCATTCCTAATCTTATCCATCCTTGTATGCCCGCACATCCACCTTAACATCCTCATCTCTGCTACTTTCATCTTCTGGGTGTGTAAGTTCTTTACCGGCCAACATTCAGTTCCATACAACATGGCAGGCCTAACTACTGCTCTATAAAACTTACCTTTTAGTAACGGTGGCACTTTCTTGTCACACAAAACTCCCGACGCTAACCTCCACTTCATCCACCCCACCCCTATACGGTGTGTGACATCCTCGTCAATCTCCCCGATCCCCTGAATAACCGATCCAAGGTACTTGAAACTATCTTTCTTGGGAATGACTTGAGAGTCAAGCCTCACTTCAACTCCCGCTTCCGTCGGCTCAACTCCAAATTTGCACTCGAGGTATTCCGTCTTCGTCCTACTCAACTTGAAACCTTTAGACTCAAGAGCATGTCTCCAAATCTCTAGCCTCTCGTTGACGCCGCCTCTTGTCTCGTCAATTAGAATAATGTCATCAGCAAATAGCATGCACCATGGAACCTCCCCTTGAATATGATGAGTCAGTGCATCCATCACTAGGGCAAATAGGAATGGGCTGAGCGCAGACCCTTGGTGCAATCCCGTAATAACTGGAAAGTGTTCAGAGTCGCCTCCTACTGTCCTAACCCGAGTCTTAGCTCCATCATACATGTCTTTAATCACCCTAATATAGTTACTCGGGACCCCTTTATCCTCTAAGCAGCTCCATAAGACCTTCCTAGGAACCTTATCGTACGCTTTCTCCAGATCAATAAACACCATGTGGAGATCCTTCTTCTTATCTCTGTACTGTTCCACCATCCTCCTAATAAGGTGGATAGCTTCTGTGGTAGATCGTCCCGGCATGAACCCGAACTGGTTGTCTGAAATAGACACCGTCCTTCGCACTCTCATTTCTACCACTCTCTCCCAAACTTTCATGGTATGACTTAGTAATTTGATGCCCCTATAGTTGTTACAGCTCTGGACATCACCTTTGTTCTTATACAACGGGACCATTGTACTCCACCTCCACTCTTCAGGCATTCTATTAGTCTTGAATATAACACTAAACAATGCAGTAAGCCATTCCAAGCCTGCTTGACCCACACACCTCCACAGTTCAACCGGAATCTCGTCTGGCCCGGTAGCTCTGCCCCTTCTCATCTTACGCATTGCCTCCATGACTTCATCGATCTCAATGTCCCTACAATTACTTACTTCATGGTGACTGTCGGCATTCCTCGATCCCCCAAGTATAATATCCTGATCCCCTTCTTCACTTAGAAGTTTATGAAAGTAGGTCTGCCACCTCCTCTTAATCTGGTCATCTCCCATCAAAACTTTGCTGTCATCATCTTTTATGCACCTCACTTGGTCCAGATCCCGAGTTGTCCTCTCTCTCGCCTTAGCGAGTCGGAATAACTTCTTCTCCCCACCTTTGTTCCTTAGCTCCTCATACAGACGAGCAAAAGCTGTCGTTTTAGCCTCTGTCACTGCCATCTTCGCCTCCTTCCTAGCTACCTTATACCTTTGACTGTTCTCTCTCTTCTCCTCCTCGTCAGTGCTCCCTACTAACCTTAGGTAAGCCGCCTTCTTTGCTTCCACTTTACCTTGGACAACTGCATTCCACCACCAATCTCCTTTGTGTCCACCATAGTGTCCCGTAGATATCCCTAACACCTCTCTCGCCGCCTTTCTTATACAGTCCGCAGTCGTCGACCACATTGTGTTTGCGTCCCCACTACTTCTCCAAGCTCCCATTGCCGATAACCTTCCTTCCAACTCTTTAGCTTTATCCTTAGTTAAGGCGCCCCACCTAATCCTGGGGCGTCCTTGTACTGACCTCTTCTTCCTCCTTATCCTAATACAAATGTCCATCACCAAAAGCCTATGCTGCGTTGAGAGGGTCTCACCTGGGATAACCTTGCAGTCCTCGCACAACCTTCTGTCGCATCTCCTGAGGAGTAGATAGTCAATCTGAGTCTTCGCCACCGAACTTTGGTAAGTAACCAAATGTTCATCCCGCTTCGTAAAACTCGAGTTTGCAATGACTAGATCGAAAGCCTTGGCAAAGTCCAACAGCGCAATGCCCCCTCCGTTCCGCTCTCCGAAACCAAATCCGCCATGCACCTCAGTGTACCCACCTGCAGATAACCCAATATGACCATTGAAATCTCCTCCTATGAATAACCTCTCAGAAGGCGGTATACTACGAACAATCTCATCCAACCCCTCCCAAAATTGCCTTTTAATATCCTCATCCAAGCCTGCTTGTGGTGCGTACGCGCTAACGACATTTAAAGTACCCTCACCCACCACCAACTTTATAGTCATTAGCCTATCATTCACCCGCCTGACCTCTACCACGGACTCCCTAAGATGGCTATCTACCAGGATACCCACTCCATTCTTACCCCTCAGGACACCAGAGTACCACAACTTATACCCATCCACGTTTTTCGCCCTCGATCCGACCCACCTAGTTTCCTGGACACACGCTATATTAATCTTCCTCTTCTGCAGGATTTTCGCCAACTCTATGGATTTACTCGTTAGTGAACCTATGTTCCATGACCCGATTCTCAACCTATATGCTCCCTTGCCCCCTCTACCTACCCTGCTACCCGACCCACCCCCTGAACCCCACCCCACACTCTGCCCCACCCGAGGACATGCCCTTATTCTATCATCCCAGACTGCAGCCACTACACCTACAACAATCTAGAGAAGTCTCGCTAGTGTACAACGTACACAAATCAAACTTGAAGGAAACACGTGGTAGCTAGTATCCTAGTTCAAAGGTTTAACTATTGCGAAGTAAAATAACAGTAATTTAGCTAACACCAAAAGGGAAACAGTAAAACAGGAGGTACCAATTCCCGATAACAAAACCTGTGGCTGATTTGCTGTGCTCGATGTAGTTGTACGCTTCCGCCCACTTGCTGACAATCGCCCAGGTTGCTCTCCTTTGCCAGTGCTCGTGCGCCCAACTTGTCTCCAATACTCCGAGAATTCCTGAAAATACAGAAAATACCGCGACCAAAAAACCAGAAGGAGCTATCACCGCTACCTCTTTGCATTAATGAATCAAGGACGGAGTCGAAATGTCGGCCGGAACAATTGAACAACGATCGGAAACTCGGAATCACCACCTTGAGGGAATGAAAATAGTTCCCGTTTTTTTAAACACAGGTGGTTATAAGATAAGATAAACAGAAAAAAGGTTCACCGTCGTTTAACACTTCACTGCCGGATCACATCAAACAGATCTCTATCCAAAATAGTCAAAAAAGCATCGCACATGCAGAAACAGCTGATAGAGATGAGGAAAAGATGAGAGGAATAGCAAAGAGAGAGTTGAAAGGAGAAGTGGGTAAAAGCGATTGGAAAGTTAGGGTTTGCAAAGACTGTTGTTTTTGTCTGAAACTCCTCGGATCTACGCCGCAGGAGTTACAGAGGAAAAGAGAATCCCTCCTGGTATTCTATAAAGAAGAAAACAAAAATCATATAATTGAAAAGAGAAGAGTATTCAGATCGATAACACAATCATGCAGTTTTCGCCATTGTTAGAAGTTGTAAAAAGAAAATGGTCATGGTATAATTCGGGGATTAATGCTGATCATCAAAATAAGCAATCTTGTGAAAGATAATGTGATATAATCAATTGCATTTCAAGTAAACAAATAACAGATAGAAAAAAACTAAACCCGGATGAAGTAAAAAGTCTTGAGATAACAAACAGGAAATAGAAATGGAAATGGAAAGAAGAAGACTTACCCCCAAGAAATGCGAAGAAATGTTGAAGTAAACTGAGCAATGCAACCTCCATTTCTATTTAAGTAATGGGCAACTTATAGTATTCTCCATTTTATAGCAATCTGTTTTGCTTCTCATTTAAGCTAATTAAATGCGTTTGGCAAGTTTTTAAGAAAAATTCAACCACCCCTGGACTTGGAAAAGAAAATTAAAGGAGGAAAATGAAGCAAAGAGAAAGCCCATATACGAGAGAGGAAAAAATATATATTTCCTGCTTGATCCATCTCTTTGCCACAAGAAGAAATAACCACTTGAGGAATTTAATCAACTATCATTGTGTATTGTATATGTTTAACCAAAAAGTGGAATTTCGGTCAAAGCTTTAATTTAGAAGAACTCGGGTTACTGATAATCAAAAAATGTATAAGAGAAAGTAATTTGGCTAGCAATAAGATAATTAGAAGAAGATAAAGTAACCAATGTATTCAGATAGTCTTTTGTGTCCTTACAATTGACCCATTCTTTTCCGTTTATAGCTATCTTGGAAATATGTGTTTTGCCTTTGTCATAATAAGACCATTATAGACAATTAAAGACATTAAATGCTACGTTACATAATCATTGTATTTTAATACAGATTCTCTAATGTTTTTAGTATTTAATGCTCATTAAATACTGTATCTGTACTCTCTTGTGCTGTCAAATTCATTCTCCTTAATTCTTGGACTTAAATAAGTACGGGCGTTGAGTCTTTTGAGTATCCGCTCGTGCCTCCTCTTATGCCTCTGCTCGTATCTGTTGCAACTCGTGCCTCTTTGCCAATCATAAGTCTTTGACCAGTCTACGTATCATGACACGTCATCTTCCAATCACTTTAATATGTAAACTCAATTTTTCCCAATACAAATAGTCCCCCCACTTGCCATTTATTCATCAATTAAATATTTGGGAAGTGGAATTCATTAAAACGAGAATTTTTGTCACCATTAATGCTATAGCAGAATCAACGCTACATTTGTCACTTCCATTTAATGTTTTTCACACGTGGCACCCCTTTTACTGGTTCTGCAACTTTGCAGTGCTTTTTAGGGTTTTTTCACAGCTTCACTAACCACGAAGCGTCAGTTCTCATTTTGACTTTTCCATCATTGCACCTTTTCCTTTGACGGTTGCTTCGCAGTATAAATATAGTTTTCTTCTTTGTTTTTATCTCATAAAGTTCTCAAAATATTCAGTTCTTTGTTTATTTCTTCCTCGTACTATCATGTCTTCATCAAACCCTAACCCTAGAAGGGTCGCCATAGATGATAACTTCCCTAATGCCCCCAGTAGGAGCAGAAGAAGAGGTACGCTTCGTAATTTAGGATCTTCATCCTTGCGTGGTTCTTCTCTTCATTCGCCTAGTTCTGGCCCTTCTTCTAGAACTAGAGGTTCTCTTTCACACAGATCTTCTTCTAGAGGTAAGGAATCTTCTGAACCTCTAGTAGAGGAGAGGAACTATCTTTCTATAATGACAGAGAATCTCTTAGAAATCAAGTATCTTCTTTAGATCGTGCTGATATCTATCTCACTCAAATTACTGAAGGTTTGATTTCTTTAGTTCGTAGAGACTGCCACTGGAGTCATGACTTTCCTATCATTATTCACAATCCGAATCAAAGAATTACCTCTTACTTAACCGGATTTTCCTTTGTCTATACGTACCCTTTCACATTAGGATTCAAACCTGCTATTGATCCTGTTATTCTCGAGTTCAGTCGTTTCTTTGATATTTGCTTAGGTCAAATTGGCCCAATAATATGGAGGGTTGTTGCATGTTTGAGGTATTTGACCAACATAACTAGTGTGCCTTTTACTTTCCCATATCTAATTCATCTTTACTCCCCTAGACTCTTTCGCAATGGTGTTTTTACACTAGTAGCCAGGAGCAAAAGAGTTCTAGTTAGCCCTGAAGATGACAAAGACCGTGTCTGGTATGCCAGGTTTGTTGCTTCCCCCACTGTTGGTTTAGTGAGTGATGAGAACGTTCCCTTCCCTGAGAAGTGGAATTTTGCACGTGAGTCTTCTAACTTTCTCATACCTTTTTCTTCAATTTTGTTGATTTTTCTAATTTTACTTTTCTTTTCTAGCAACCATGAGAGGTGTGTAAGATGTTCCCAATTTCCTTGTGATTGGGTAGGAAAGCTGTTGAGTATTGTACCAATGGATGGTAGATCTTGGAAGACCCTTTCCCAACGTTTTGGTTGGAAAGTAAAAATTCATGGTAAAAGTTTTTATTTTATTTTACATATTGTTTTTTCCCGAACTTATCTCAATCCTTCTTTCTATCAGGATTTACTATTCAAGGAGTTACTGCTAAGGTGGTTACGGCTTCTCGTATCTCTTTGGAAAGGGCTCAAGAAATAATTCTGGGCTCTTCATCGAAAAGAAAAGCCATTGATGACCAAGATTCCGAAGAAGAGGAAGACACGGGTTACTTGGTAACAAGGCCGCAGGCTCGCAGATGCATTATTTCTGATGATGAAGCAGAATCATCCCCCGCCGTTCTATTCCTCTTACCAAATCTATTGAAGCCCCGGTAGTGATCCCTGATGATGCTCCCGCTGCTGCTCATGATTCTGTTGAGCAACTTTTTGACCGCGGGTTTGGTAGTGAAAGTTTAGGTCCCTTTTCTGATGAAGCTCCCTTGGCTTCTTTTTCTCCTCCTGTGCTTGTGACTCCTACTTTGCCGATTATGGCTGCTTCCATTCCTCCCCATGCTGTTTTTACTACTTCTATTGTTCCTCCTTCGACAATTCCTCCTCCACCTACTCACCGTGCTGAGGTTGGCTCCTCTAGTAGGAGTGGTGCTATGAGGCAAGTGATTATTGAAGTCCCCGCTGAGGGCAACCTTTTAAGGAAATCGGGTCAAGCAAATATGTGGTTAAAGCCTTTAATTGGTCTTGTTGAGAGAGCCAGCTAGAGAGCCATAGTTCTTTGACTTTGATGAATGACATTGTGCATGCTTCTTTAAAGGTATTCCTTTTTTCTAACTTTTACTTTGTCATTTTTCTATCTTTGGGATTCTCATTTCCTTCCCTTTCCCCCTTTTTAGGCCAATCTCATCGGCACGGAGATGATGAAAAGGGTTACCCTCTCAGAGCAGTTAGTGCGTGATTACCAATTGGAGGAATATAATTAGAAGGAATAGTATGAAAGTCTTCATATCGGCGTGGAGTACTTAGAATAAAGTAAAAGTACCTTGGAGCAGCAGGTGCGGGCTTTGACTTCGGAATTGGCAGTTGAAAAGGCTTCCTCCAGTCAAGCAGACAATGAAAAGGCTCGTCTTGAAACTTCTTTTTCCGAGCAGCTTTCCAAGGCAAGTGAAGATATTAGAGAGTTGAAGGCTCTCTTGGATGCAAAAGAAGCCTATGCTGGTGAACTCGTGCAGAATTTGACTAAAGCCTAAGAAGACCTCTGGGTTTCTTCTGATAAGGTTTGTTCCTTAGAAAATTCTCACGACTCTCTTCAAGCTTCTTATTAATCTGCCTTGGCTGAAAATGAAAAGCTAAAGAACGAAATTGCTGACTGGGAAAGAGATTATGAGATCCTTGAAGATAAATCTGCCATTGAAGTGAGTTGGGCGTTTTTGAATTCTCGCCGTGATACCCTTATTGAAGCTAGACAAGAGAATTTTAACTTGGAATCTGAGTTAGCTAAGATCAATGAAACTATTGAGAAGACTCAACAGAACCAAGATTTTCCTTCTCCCGTGGTCGAAGCTTCCGAAAAATGTTAAAGATGATACGGTTATCCCCACTCTTTCAAGCCAAGTTGAACCCGCTGCTGTTGATGTACCTGTTTCAGTTCCTTCATCTTCTCAGTGACAAGTTTAAGTTGTTTGAATTCTTTGTGTTTTTTTTTTGAAGATTGTGGTTAAAACCCTTGGTCTCATTTGAGGGTTTGTTTTGGAAACTTAAGTCCCCAGACCTCTTATGGGGCAATATGTATAAATAATTTTTAGTTTTTGACTAAGTTTATACTTAGTCTAAACTTTTTAATATTAAGAAGTTTTTCGTTACTATTTAAACTTCTGTTTTGTTTATTCTTGCCTTTATTTCTAAGGACTTACTGAATAACTTGCATTTTTACTCTTCAAAAAATGTTTCTGTTAACTTCATAAATTCTTAAATTAATCATGAATTTTATAAAAGAGGGCCCTTTTATATTCGACACTTAATGAATAAGACGTCTAAACTTCATAACGGTGTTAATATACGATAAAAGAAATAGGAATACACATGTTTCTTAAAATAACTTTGACAAATTTTATTTGAACTTTGTCTAGTTTTGAATAACACTTTACATGTATTTGAATTACATCTATAACTTTCTCGTAAATAGTTTTTCTTATAACAGATTTAAAAAAGAAAAATAAACACGAGATTTTTATTTATAACCCATTTCAGTATATTGCCTTTACCCTAGCTATATGGTAAGGTCTTTCTTTAGGCTTAGCTTGTGACTTTGCTCTGTACTTGACTCATTCATTGAGTGAACTTTTCAGGCTTGATCTTTGATTATTTCCCAATCTTCTTTGCCTTCTTTATATACATGCATGTGTATATTATATAGTCCCCCAATTATTTGAGCGTTGAAGTATGAAGCCTCGAGCACTTGATTGTTCCTCTCATTTGGTCCTTTCCCTGAAAAGGAAAAACATACGGGACTCGGAGGTGCGATTATAGATGAAGACTGCTTAGCCCGTTTGAATTTCTATCAGAATAATTGTAACCGTAGATCGGGAAGTTTAATTTATTCCACGTGCCTTGCAGGTCGTGACTCATCATTTAGTACGGGCTAGCTTTATGCCTATCATCTAAAATCGTTAGTAAAATTTAACAATTCAAAAATTAAATTTTAAAATACGGATACTTAACCTTGGGTATTTCTTAGAAATATTATCTCTTCAAGTGAACAACATTCCAATGTGAAGGTAGTATCTTGCCATCCATTATTTCCAGCTCGTATGCTCCTTTACCTGCAATATCATAAATCCTATAGGGTCCTTCCCATGTTAGACTTAATTTCCCTACATTAACTGCCTTCATAGATTGAAAAATCTTTTTGAGCACGAAGTCCCCAATTTTGAAGAATCTTAGGCGTGCTTTTCAGTTGTAGTATCGTTCTATGACCTACGTTTGTGCTGCCATTCTTATCAGTATAGCTTCCCTTTTTCCTTCAAGTAGATCAAGATTTATGCGCATTTCTTCGTTATTAGACTCCTCTGACACTTGTGTAAATCTTGTACTTGGTTCTCCTACCTTAACTGGAATTAAAGCTTCAGCTCCATAAACCAATAAAAATGTTATTTCTCCTGTATTTATTTTTGCTGTTGTGCGGTATGCCTATAAAACACCAGGTAACACTTCTGGCTAATTACCTTTGGACTCCTCTAAATGTTTCTTTAAATTATTGATAATGATTTTGTTTGTTGACTCAACTTGCCCATTACTCACCGGATTATAAGGTATGGATGTAATTCTTTTGATCTGCCAACTTTGAAAGAACTCTGTGATTTGCGTGCCTATAAATTGAGGGCCATTGTCGCATACGATTTCCTTTAGTACACCAAATCGGCATATGATATTCTGCCAAATGAAATCTTTAACTTCTTTTTCATGTACCTGTTTGAATGCTCCTGCTTCCACCCATTTAGTAAAATAGTAAGTGAGTACGAGCAAAAATTTTACCTGTCCTTTTGGTTATGGTAGTGGACCCACGATATCCATCCCCCATTTCATAAATGGCCACGGTGCAGTGACCGGATGTAGCAACTCTGCAGGTCTATGCATATTATTACCGTACCTTTGGCATTTATCACATTTAGCCACGAAACGTTTTGCTTCTTCTTCCATTTTGGGCCAATAATAACCTGCCCTGATTAGGGTTCTTACCAGTGATCTTCCTCCTGCGTGATTCACACAATGCCCCTCGTGTATTTCTCTCATTACGTATTCTGTCTGAGAAGGTCCGAGGCATCTTGCTAAGGGACCATCGAACATTTTCCGATAAAGATTGCCTTGCTTTAAGCAATATCGAGCAGCCTTTTTTCGAAGCGCGTGAGCTTTCCTCTTGTCTTCAGGAACGATACCATTCTGCAAAAAGACAACAATCTCATTCCTCCAATCCCAGGTTAAGTTATTAAAATTTACCTCATTTTTATCTGGATCGAGCACTGAATGAAACAAATGTATTACAGAAGCATTTTCATTGCTTGCCACGTCTGCTGCAGATGCGAGATTAGCTAAGGCATCCGCCTTAACATTTTCATATCTTGGTATTAGCGTAACCTTCCAGGTTTGGAATTGCCTGATTAGATCTCGTACCTTCTCTAAATACTGTTGCATTCGTGCTTCCCTGGCGGTATAAGTCCCCAACATTTGGTTAACCATGAGTTGCGAATCGCTCTTGATTACAATCTGATTAATTCCAAGTTCTCGTGCCAGTTCTAAACCTGCAATCACTGCCTCATACTCTGCCTCATTGTTAGTTGTAGAATAATATTTAATGGCTTGTCGAATGGTTTTACCCGTAGGTGGTACCAAAACGATCCCTAAACCTGCACCCTTTATGTTAGATGAATCATCAGCAAATAGGGTATTCCTAGGTTAGCTCCGTTGAGCACCTGCAATTCTTTTTGTGCTTCTAATTGCATCCCTTGGCTAAAATCAGCCACGAAATCAGCTAACACTTGAGATTTTATAGCAGTTCTAGGTTGGTATGTGATATCATATTCACTTAATTGTATAGCCCACTTGGCTAACCTACCTGACAACTCATGCTTGTGTAATATATTGCGTAATGGATAAGCAGTTACTACAACAATATGATGACATTGAAAATAAGGCCTTAATTTTCTAGATGCCATGATTAATGCAAGTGCAAGCTTTTCTAATTGAGGATACCGCGTCTCCGCATCTAATAAATATTTGCTGACATAATAGATCGGAGATTGTTTACCTTGGTCCTCTCGGACTAAAACAACACTTACCGCTACTTCTGAGATGGCAAGGTAGATGAGCAGTCTTTCTCCAACCTTTGGTTTTGCGAGCAGTGGCGGATTTGATAAGTATGTCTTCAAATTTTTGAGTGCCTGTTGACATTCCTCATTCCATTCAAAATGATCTTGATTTTTAAGAGCTAAAAAGAACTTAAAATACTTTTCTGATGATTTAGAAATGAATCTTCCCAAGGCTGCAATTCTTCCTGTCAACCTCTGCACTTCTTTCTTACTTGTAAGTATGTCAGGGATTTCTTCAATGGCCTTAACCTGTGTGGGATTCACTTCAATACCACAGTTAGAGACAAGAAAACCTAGAAACTTACCTGATACAACACCGAATGCATATTTCTTAGGATTTAATTTCATATTAATTTTTCGCAAAATCTGAAATGCATCAAATAAGTGTGATATATGATCCCCTGAATGTTGAGTTTTGACGAGCATGTCGTCTATATAGACTTCTATAGTTTTTCCCAAATGTTCTTGAAATATTTTAGTCACTAGTCTTTGATATGTTGCACCAACATTTTTGAGACCAAAAGGCATTACTTTATAACAGTAAGTCCCCCTGTCAGTTATGAAGGAAGTTTTTTCTTCATCTATCGGATCCATTTTGATCTGATTGTATCCTGAATATGCATCTAAAAAACCTAATAATTCATGTCCTGCAGTAGCATCAATTAGTTGATATATATGTGGTAGTGGAAAAGAATCTTTAGGACAGACTTTGTTAAGGTCTGTGTAATCTACACAAACTCGCTACTTACCATTCTTCTTCGGTACCACAACAGTATTGGCTAACCAATTACGATACTTTACCTCACGAATAGACCCAATCTTTAGTAATTTTTGAACCTCATCTTGAATCACCTGATTTTTGAAAGTTCCTTGCTTTCTCTTCTTTTGTTTGACAGGAGGATACGATGGGTCTTCATTTAATTTGTGAGTTATTACCTCCAGTGGTATTCCTGTCATATCAGAGTGGGATCAAGCAAAATAATCCACGTTAGTTTTCAAAAATTCAATCAACTTACCTTTCATGTCCTGGCTTAGATTGGCCCCTATGTAGACTTTCCTATCAGGCCATTGTGCAAATAACACCACAACCTCTAGTTCTTCAATTGTTGTCTTGATATTTTCGTTTTCCTCTGGTTCTTGAATGGTATCTGGCCTTGAATCCACATATGTTTGCCCTTATTCAGTTGAGGTTTGTGTTGTGGTACCCTCAACTGGATTCTGTGATTTGCTATTTTTCTTCGTTTCTCGTACTTGAATCCGCTACAGAGTTGATGTTCCTAGATGTATGTTGGTCCCCACAGATTTTACATATTCCCCATGGTGATGGAAATTTAATAACTTGATGCAAGGTTGACGGAACGACATCCATCTCGTGGATCCATGGTCTCCCAAGGATCATATTGTAAGCTATCTCCATATCTACTACCTGAAACTTTGTATCTTTGACAACTCCTTCTGCGAATGCAGTAAGTATTACCTCTCCTTTCATCACGATACTGGAATTGTCGAATCCAGATAGAGTATGCGCCTTTGGTATTAATTTATCTTCAGCTTGCATCTCACGTAATACTCTTAACAGAATAATGTTCACGGAACTACTTGGATCACTCAAAACTCGTTTTACATTAGTATTATGTACAAGTAGAGATATTACCAGTGCATCATTATGAGGAGATAATATGCCATCCACATCTACATCATCAAACGTAATGCTTTCTTCCTCTAAGACATGTCGCATCCGTTTCCCTTGGGTAATTGTGACTTTGAAAATTTTATTGGCTGCTGTGTACGTCACACCATTGATGTCTTCACCTCCACTTATAACGTTAATGGTCCTTTTGAGAGAAGGTGGTTTAGGGGGCTCCTACCTATTCTTCATGTATGCTTGCTTACCTTTCTCACTGAATAACTCGGTGAGATAACCTGTTTTAATAAATGATCAACTTCACTTTGTAAAAACCTACAGTCTGCGATTTTATGCCCGTGATCGTTGTGAATTCGCACCAATGATCAGGATTGTGCCTGTTTGGATTCGATTTCATCTCTTTTGGCCATCGTACCTTGTCACCCATGCTTCTCAAACAGCTACGAGTTCGGAAGTGCTCACATTGAAATTATAACCGCCAAACCTTGCCTTCAAGTTTCTATCATCATCTCGTGACTCACGCGTGTTTCGATCATTCCCAAATCTTGATGACGAGCCCGACTCTCTATTCCTCGACCTGTGATCGTACCTTTGATTGTCCTGTTTTGACCGTGAGTCTTTTCCTGCTGGTCCCATGTATGGTTCGTACCTGTTTTTACTGAACCTTTTTTCGATTTTCGCCCGTCTCGAACTTACCTTTTCTTCTTTTTGAGACCGTAAGATAATATCTTCCTCTATCCTCAACTTCGTGCTATACCTGTTGTAAACATCATTCCATGTTGTAGCTGGGAATTCACGAAGACTTTCCTTGAGTCGCCTCGTAACTTCTGAGCTTTTTTCATTCAAATTACTTGTGAAGGCTATAACTGCCCAATTGTTAGGTACACGCAGTAATGTCATTCTTTCACGTTGGAATCTATCCACGAACTCTGTAAGCAATTCTGAGTCCCCTTGCTTGATTTTGAAAATATCTTCCATTCCTTTTTTGACTTTTTGAGCTCCCGAGTGTGCTTTGATGAAAGAATCTGTAAGCTCAGCAAAAGAATTTATAGAATTTTCGGGTAAAAGAGAATACCATGTTAATTCACCCTTAGTGAGTGTTTCACCAAATTTCTTGACCAATACTGATTCGATCTCCTATTTGGTCAAGTCGTTGCCTTTTACGCCTGTTGTGAATGCAGTCACGTGGTCTCGTAGATCAGTTGTTCCATCGTATTTTCGAATATCGAGCATTTTGAATTTCTTTGGAAATGGGAGGGGAGCAACACTTGGCTTCCATGATTATTGCGAATATTTATCCATATATATCCCTTTGATTACGGGCAACACCCCGGGTATTTGCTCTATGCGGTCACTTTGCTCCTTGAGCTATTTCTGCAATGTTAGTACTAAATTTTGTAAATCAGAAATGACTAAGTTACCTGGTACTCCCTCTTGTGATTCGCTGGGGGTTCCATCACTACCTGAATTAACAAACTCAGAGCGAGGGTTCTCCAAAGTATTGTTATTTGGAGTGGGTGTGGGTGGTGCAGCTGGTAACTGGCTAGCAAAAGCGTTAAGAGTTTTATTGACCTGTTCAGCAATTAGTTTTTGCAAAGCTTCATCGATAGCTTCAACATTTTCAAATTGAGCGTTTTCATTTGCATGAGATCCATCAGGAGTGCCTTCTCGAGACCGCCGAGGAGAGCTTTGTGGAGAAGGGACCAGGGTGTGATTATCCTGTAGATTTCCCTGAAGTTGTTGGTTTCCTTGAATGTTGTCATTATTGTTCGACATGGTTGATGCAACAAGGAAAGTTAAACTAAAAAAGAATAGATTATCAGGTTCTCGGTAATGGAACCAATTTGTTTAACCAAAAAGTGGAATTTCGGTCAAAGCTTTAATTTAGAAGAACTCGGGTTACTGATAATCAAAAAATGTATAAGAGAAAGTAATTTGGCTAGCAATAAGATAATTAGAAGAAGATAAAGTAAACCAATGTATTCAGATAGTCTTTTGTGTCCTTACAATTGACCCATTCTTTCGCTTTTATAGTTATCTTGAAAATATGCGTTTTGCCTTTGTCATAATAAGGCCATTATAGACAATTAAAGACATTAAATGCTACGTTACATAATCATTGTATTTTAATACAGATTCTCTAACGTTTTTAGTATTTAATGCCCATTAAATACTGTATCTGTACTCTCTTGTGCTGTCAGATTCATTCTCTTGATTCTTGGAATTAAATAGGTACGTGCGTTGAATCTTTTGAGTATCCGCTCGTGCCTCCTCTTATGCGTCTGCTCGTATCTGTTACAACTCGTGCCTCTTTGCCAATCATAACTTTTTGACCAGTCTACATGTCATGACACGCCATCTTCCAATCACTTTAATATGTAAAATCAATTTTTCCCAATACAATATACAATTAAATGTTTCTTGAATTAGACACTAAAATGAATTTCTATAAACTTATACAGACATGAGCACAAATTTCAATATGGATAAGCAACGCAATATGATCCAGTCTATTCATCAGATATTTAAATGAATGATTGGCCACTTCGAGGTCGAGTAAGAGTCCAAGTATATGGAGTTTGGACCTTAAAACATTTGTATGGTTTTTGGGATTTACTTATTGTTTCTTTTTTGTGAATGTAATTGTTGTTTTAAGTTCCTGGGCTGTTGAACAAAATATAACCACACTATAATCAACATAAAATCGTCAAACTTTTACATATTTTTGCAGAACTTTCAGATATCAAAAAAGAAATCTACATGAGGTAAAAGAAGAAATTATTATCCCTGCTATTCAGAAGCTAACATTAAAAAAAAAAGGAAATAGTGGACATGCAACAAATAAATAAATAAATAAATAGTGGACATGCAACCATATGCCACAATCTGCTTATTTGGCAGTATTAAGTAATGCGAGGGCATTGGTGGAGCCAGAATTTTCGTTAAAGGATGTCAAAATATATAAATATAAACATATCAGGAAATTAAGGAGAGTCAATGCATAGTGTATATACATATAATTTATTTATTTTAACTACCTACGCATTGTATTTTTCCGACGAAGGGGTGTAATTTGATACCCTACGTATAAGGTGGTTCCATTGTGCAAGGGGATCCCCCGATTACCATGATTCAGTGTTGCTCAGCAAGATTTACGAAGAGACCGTTTCCTTTTTTTAACTACTAGTGGTGTTCGGATCACACAAATTTTGATTACTTTATTGGCTACTTATCACCTCTCACCGGCCATTAAAATTTGGACATATCAAAAGTCACCTAATTTTATTTATCTTTCTTGGAATCCGCAGATGGTATTCATTTCCTCCCTACTAAGTTGCGATCTTGCTATTCATGATAGCAGAGCCAAATCATATCATTCTTTGTTTGCATTGCTTAATAACTTTTGACACGTTCTCTTGTCTCCCTTCTCGTTTCCACTGGGGTAAATAACATTATCCAACTTGGTTATGTTTAACAAAGCTGGTTGATATACTATAAAATTAAAGGTGCAGATATATATGTACTATATAATAATTCGGAACGGGACATATATAGGTTTATATTGTTGTATTTGTTATTCTTTATTTTTTAAAAACAAATCATGCAAGTGGACCTATACGATAAAGAACTTTCTACTTAACGAACTAGAAAACGAAACGGAGTGCAGCGATGGAAGATCAATTGATCAACTTCAAGGAAATAAAGAAATTATATATTCGCACTTGAAATGTTCCAAACTGTCTAAAATCAGTATTATTGAAATGACTGAAATACGGTTGCACCCCGTGGGTATATTTCTTGTCAAAAATCACTTTCGACGCAAAAATAATTATGTGTAAATGCGATCCACATTTTTGGATTACAATGAAGATGAAAGAGACATTGTTCAAGAAAAGGATAAACAACACATGACCCTGCCTCCATCCTTTCAATCAATGTGCATAAATTATTGATTCTTCCTGCCAATATTCCTTACCTATTCGTACCAAGCCTTCAATCAAGAAAAAGTTTTTCTTTTTTATGGGTGGGGGATTTAAACTCTCCTTTCGTTATGACTCGCAGGAACAACCAAACTCCAAGCCTAAAATTACACATTGCGGAGAGTGAGATTAGGCCAATAAAATTTGGTCCACTTGCGGAGAGGAAATGGGGCATAATATAGACTCTGGATTTTTTTTGGTGAAGAGTACTAAACCAATTCTAACCTGATGTGAAAGAGTTCAAAAAGATCATATCTAGCTTCTTGGTTTTGCTTCTAAGCGTTGTTCTAATGGACAACTGAGGCTCAAGATTGAGTTGATTTTGAATGTCTTTCAACATGATAGCTCAACCAATGTGCGTGAAATGTGTACTATTAATCCTGTTCTACATGATTGCATTGATTTTATATATCCTTCACATGTAGAGCCATTTGATAATAAATGATTTTTTTGAGCAGGCTGAGTGATAATGCCAGCTCTCGACTTGGAACTATTGCTTCAAGAATCAAAAGCTCAAAAGTTCACGTTAAGGATGGTTTGATATGGAATTCAATTTTTTCATATTTGGTTGACTTGAATATTTTCTTTATATTATGAAATCTCTTTCAATGGTTCGAATCACTAATGTGGTTTAGAACAAAGTATGAGCTACGGGTTTGTTATAATTCAAGTTAGTTATAAAGTCCGATAAATGTGTCTTATCAAGGGGTGGGCATGCTATAAGATTGAGTGGGTGCAAAGTTATATTTTATATATTATATGGGTCCTTTCTTCACTGGCATTAGTATATATATTGAAAATGATTATCAAGGAAACAAGTATGATCCGTCATCTTCATTTGGCATTTTTTTTTTATGCAGTGACGGAATCAGAATTTTTGTTAAGGGATGTCAAAATATATAAAAGTAAACATACTAAGAAATTAAAGAGAGTCAATACATAGATATAATTTATTTTTTTACCTACCTACATACTATATTTTTCCCGCGAACAACTAAAGAATAGACCCATCGACTCCATGGCCATACTTGAGGTATAAATAATTTCTTTTTAAAAAAATACTTAATAAATGAGTAATGTTCATGCTACTTATTCTAGACTTCTACCACCTGAATCCTTGCTATAATTAGTCGTGTCTGCAATAAAACAAAAGTTTTTGTCTACGTATAGTCGCTGCATTAACTGTTTGTGGCCCCCCTCAAAAACTTTATGTTCATTGTGGCCCCTGAAATCAATGATAATTTGCGTATAAAAACATCAGATCATTATCGTATAGTTACTTTATTTGACTTTATCCATGATTGTTTTTACATTGACTAATAGCCGTTTGGCCAAACGGCAAAAATTAGCTTATTTTGAAAAAGTACTTTTGGTGAAAAACAGTTTGTGTTTGACTAATTAGTTTGAAAAGCACTTTTAAGCAGCAATTAATGTTTGACTAAGCTTTAAAAAACTGCTTCTAAGTGTATTTTTCTCAAAGAAGCTACTTTTTTCTGTTTCTTCAAAAATGCTTCTACTCCTCAAAAGCATTTTTTTCCTTCCAAAAACTTGACCAAACACCTCAATTTTTGGCCAAAAGTACTTTTTTTTTGACAAAAAAGCTTGGCCAAACAGGCTATAAGTTTAATAAGTAAAGAAGAATCAGGAAACTATTTTTGAGGAGAAAGAAAAGGTTTAGTCATTCCTCCCTTAGAGAGCTATCAGATTAAAATCCTACTTCATTTCTAGAGTCAAACTCCTTAGATCAGCCAAATTTTGGGCGAGGTCATCGAATTGCATCAAAATTGACCAATCATCAAACGGACAATTTTCTGGTCAAGGATTAAAACCATTTGATGTCTTGATGGTTACAGCACCTTGACACCTACATACATTTGCATGCTGTGATATACCTGTGGACGTGCTTTATCCAACTAAAATAATAAACACGTTAAAAATACTCCTACATATATTATTCAGAAAATATAAAAATTAAAATTTGAAAGACGTTCAAGAAATATACATATATATATATATATATATATATATTACTTTTAAATCAAACAACGAATTTCAACAAATAGTTATTGTTTACCTGTAAAACGGTACAATCGAATTTGTAACGTGGTTCATAGACATGTGAATTAATTTGATCCAAGAATATAAAATAGCTAGAAACAAAAAAAACTGATTAAATAAACTTGAAGAAAATACAAGCCTGAGAGATGAGCTTCTTCGAAAGCAAGAATAAGAACAATATGTAGAACAGAAAGAAAGAATGTCGTTAATAAAATCAGTAGCCTTTTTGCGTACGGGTGTTTTCGCGTCCTACAATGAATACAAATTCTTCTATTTATAGTTTAATTCAGAGAGACAAGATCCCCAAATCAAGCTCTTCTTTAATATGAATAAAACCACTCTTGATGGCTGCATACTGATTGAGTATTAGTGCAAAGATTTTTTGTAACGCTTGCTCATTGAATGTTGTCTTTTCCAACCGATATTTTCCTTTCAGATCTTCGTCCCCGGTTCCAGTGCCTTCGAAACTTATTCAACACCGGTCACATATTCGTAATTGGTGCCAGTAATTTATTGACTCGTATCTTACTTGTCTTTACTTTCACGTGTCAACTCGTCGAGCATTTACCTGTCGTTCATCAATTTTACCCCATACAGATAGTCCTTTTACTTTCCGCTGATAAAACTCTATATTACCAGAAAGTAGATAAGACCTATTTTCTTAGCAAAAAAACTTCTGAACGGTTTCTGATACTTAAAAAGACGCACAACTCATTGCATTTAATGAGTCGAACATGTGTTATCCCGTGATTCGACAAATAATTTTGCCAATTTCCCAAATAATGATGACCATGAATTCTGTCGCCTATAAACTTCTCCACTTCTTATCATTTTTACCTTTCGCATATCCTTCTTCTATCCATCCTGCTTGCTTTCCTATTGTAAAAGAAGATTGTTACTAGAAAGTATTGAAGTATTATCCCCCAATAAAGTGGAAGGGTTCACCTTTACCAAACTAGGTTTCATGTAATTTTGCACGTACCCTTTTACTTTAAGAATGGGCTGAGAAATCGATCCTATTATTTTAGAATTTTGCCATAACTACCATATCTATTTGGCTCAGGTAGGTACGCCAATATGGCAAACAGTAGCTTACCTTCGGGTACTGTGCTCCCGGTCGGTAAAAGCCTTACTCTTGCTCATTTTATCAACCTCGACTCCCCAAAGATTTTTCGAGGAGGCATGATCAAACTCATTAAATGCGGTCATCATGCCATCGTCACTAGTATTGATGAAATAACGATCGTGGATGGATGAAAAGGTTCGTTGTTATTGCTACCAGTGACATTCTTCCAGTGACGACACCTCCTATTTGTAAGGCCTCCTAAATTTTTACCTAAAACCCGAAATTTTATGGTGCCGAGTTAGGCTTATGTGTTAAAGGCCACGATACAGACTTTTTGGGTTAAACAGTGCACCGAGGGGTTAAAGAAAAATGTTGGCAGAATAAGGCATTTCTGCGGCCCATTATGCGGCCGTAGAACCACTCTGCGGGCCATAGAATGGTCGTAGAGTAAGGCAGTCATTTGGGCCATTTTTGCATGTCATTTTTGCGGCCCATTATGCGACTGCAGAACTATTTCACGGGCCGCACTTTGATCATATATCCACCTCGAGATTTTTCAGATGGTGGTTTTGCGGTACATTATGCGGCCGTAGAACAGGTTTGCAAACCGCAGACTGATCGCAGACCGAGGCAGAAAATATTAGTTCCGGAGGGTCAATTATGCGGTCCATTTTGCGGACCGCAGAATCATTAATGCGACCGCAAATCCTGTTATGGGGCTTCATTTTGGGGTTTTTATAACCCAACCCAATCTCGTTCTATAAGCATTTTTGATCATTTTTCTTGTAAAATCTGACACTTTTAGAGTGAGAAAGAGTTCTTAGAGCGGGGGAGTAACCTTCAACCTAGTATCCAACAATTCTTGCTCAATTCTTGAAGATTATCAAGTAAAGTTCACTAATTCTTCACCTTAAAGGTAAGAACCTATGCCCTAGATCTTAATTTCGAAATCTTCCTAAAAATGGAAAATTAGCAAGACCATCCTTAGGTAAGGGAGTTGCTTATCTTGCTTGCATGTGTGATGAAAGAGTATAGGAAGATTGTGAGCTAAAAATGGTAAAGAATGAGATATGGGATGATAGAATCTTTCACAAAAAGGGTCTTAAGAACATAATGCATACCTAGTGTTTGATAATGTGCTCAGATGAGCTAGAATCATGATCATCTTTCTAATTTTTTGTTTAACTTGTTATACTCCTAAAATAGATTGAAGTTGCTAAGAGTTCCAGAATATTTTAGAATTTAAGGAAGCTCTATTGAGGTATGTATGGCAAAAACCCCCTCTTCTTAGAATTGAATACCATGGTATTCATAAAATCAGTGTAAGTCCCAAATTGATCGTTATAGAAATTGCTATTCCGAATGTGCATGCGTTGAAATGTATATGTGCAATATGTATTCCAATGCTTTCATGTTATCTTATCATTTGAGGTTGTGCTCAAAATATGGAATATGTGCTAAAAATTGCCTAGACTTCAAGTCAAATTCGAATAAAGATTGTTATACCATATTGGGTGAAAAGTCTCTATGTGCCTTATATTCTAAATTGCTCACATGTGTAATAAACATCCTGAATGAAAAACCTTTTTTTTTTGTTGATGATGATAATAATATTGGAATGCGGACAGAGGGACTTGAATTATGAAATATGGCCAAGTGCTAAGAATGAATTTATAAATGAGGCCACTCACGCCAATGTATCGAAAAGATGGGAATGAAACATGAAGTGAAATGATTGATTTAAAAGATGATGTCTCGAGTGAGACGGTCTAGCCGATCGGGCCGTGATCGGACGCCATGCCGTACATATGGTGGTAACTGTGCTGGAAATGGTAATTGAAATTGTGGATATGGTTGATGTCTTAAATGAGATTACCTAGCCGAGCGGGTCGAGATCGGACTCCGTGTAAGAACACGGTAGTATTGTGGATTGTGGCATAATTGGCACTAAAGACCTCCTAACCTAAAATAATGGAAATTACGTGAAAACTTATGTGGTTCTTAACTTGATGTTATGGTATTGTTGAGGCTTCTATTGATTTCATGATTGTTCCTTCTTGTATTATTGTTCATTCCAATTAGATAGTGTAGATATACATACTAGTACCATTCAACGGTACTAACATCCTTTTCGCCGGGGGCGTTGCATCTTAAAAGAATGCAGCTGGTTCCATAGCAGGCAATGCTAATAAGCATTAGCGGTAAATACTCCTCCCAGCAGTCTTGGTGAGCCCCATTTTATTTTGGGGTCATACATCTTTTGGTTCTTATGTATTGTGCTTGAGGTATAGTCGGGTCCTTGTTACTGGCACTTTTGTAGTACTCTTTTGTATCTATTTAGAAGCTCTGTAGGTATAGCGTAGGTTATATGTATATGGGTGCTGGGAAAGTCAAACGAACCATGTTGTGTTTGGATCATTTATTCCACTTCATACTATGAAATGGTGTGCCTTTTGAGACATTAAATAATGAAGTAGCTAAGGAAAATGACTTGAAGTCGTATTAATGATCTCCTTAATATCTAATTAATGAAAATGTTCTTTCTCTTAATGCATGAGTAGGTTGGGTAGAAAGAATCTAACAGGCTTGCTTAGGGTTCACCCGGTTGAGCGCCGTCTTGCTCCCCGAGTTTGGAGCGTGACAAACTTGGTATCAGAGCCTAAGGTTTTAAAGTGTCCTAGGATGTCTCGGAGTCATGTCTTGTAAGGTCTTTCTTATCTGTGTGTTGTCGACCACATCTATAAGTTCGAGGCTACATAGACATTTAGGAATGTACCCTTCTTCAACACTCCAGATTGTGCGATAAAGCTTGACTATAAGATTGTCTTCTAACTCGTGCGTGAGAATCAAAGTAAGTTTAAACGATCTTTCATCTATTCCAAGTAATGTTATCATATAACATGAGAAATGGGAAAAAAGGCCTGAATATTAAGGAGATGGCACATGTATCTTGTTGAACGAATGGTATGGACATATAGGATAAGTACATAGTACCATGAGCATACTTTATTTAAGAAAAGTGTTAGAAGTGATTACCCACCTCCAAAAAGACATTGACTTGATAAATATGATGTAAGCTTGAATAGCATATATGGGTAGTGTGGGAAGCATATATATGATCCCAAGGTGTAAAAGAAAATTTATTATATAAGCATGTGATATATGAAAGGCATGGCCAAAAGATTAATGGTGAGAGTGTAAGTCTCCCAGGAGACAAGAAGTTATGAAAGGAGAGTCAATTGAACCCACAATGAGAAGACCCTTGTACTATGAATTTTATAGGAATCCAGAAAGGTACAAAGTTGTATTACACTCGTAAAGGATAGTGATATAAAGGATTAGAATCCTAAGCCCGTGTGGTTGAATAAGAGTAGGGGACTTATGAGGTTAATACCATGGCAACTTAAATCTCCCTAATAGTCGAATATATATATATATACGAGGGCTAGAGACATGAGACATATGCCCCTCAAGTTGCTAAATTCAAGACTTGTATCGAAATCCGGGACATTCGCCCCAAGTGGGGGAGGAAGGGCCATAGTGAGGCCACTTAACTACAATGAAACATGAGTAAGACCATGTAGCTATGATGTTTGAATATTTTGTTACAAACATGTGTTGTCTAGAAAAGTGATAATGGGTAACGTGATTCTCTGAAAGGATATGCTAATGATAGACCACTAGTACTCCGAGAAGGTGGAAGGTTAAGGAAGGTAAATTCCTCATACATGGCAATGTAAATGATAGGGTCAGGGATCCTAGAAACCAAGAGTAATGTTTCTAAAGGGATTTTATACTTGATTAGAGGGTCAGGAGCAATGGAACCCGAGGAAGTACTATAGATCAGAAGTGAAAGTTTGTGAGTTTTTAGAATGAGTTAATCATGGATTTGTGATTTAACTAAAGTTTCAAGGCTTTAACAGAGGAAGAACGAGTGAGAGAAATAAATGTGATTCTATAATAACCCAAGAGTGCATTTGGACTTGATGGAGAGCCTCTTAAGAATCTTACAAGCAAGGAAGTGCTGAGTGTTACACAGATGAGCACACTTTTCCACGGATATCCCAATAAGTGTTGAGGGGTGAGCAAGATGAGTTCCCAACTAAGGGAAAATACCATTTAACATATGGAAAAGTTCATAGCTATTCACTAATTAGGAAAAATGAGGCGAGAATAAATGGGAAGAAAATCTATAAATTGAGATGGTCATAGTTATCATAAAATAGTTCACATCCGAATGGTGGACCCGCCTAGAGCACAAGTGTTAATAGAAGGTATAAAGGGCTAACCATAATGCAACCGACTTGGGAGACACTAAATATCAACTAAAAGATCTGGAGGGAGTTCATGTATACATATTACAATGGGAAGTGAGGCTACTTATGATAAAGTGGTGGTATGATAAACTCAACAAATCAGGCACAATACTACTACGAGTTCATGGGAGGCAGACAAGAGTGTGACACAATAAGGCTATCAACTATGCACTATAAGCAAAATGCAATGGGTATGAATATTCCAGTTACAAAGAAAAGATGGTACCAACATATTTCCTAGGCTAGAAGGCAACCAAAAAGGGGGAAAACAACACAATCTGCCCAAAGGGCAAAGGAAAAAGGTTCGAAACTGATTGAGAGAGGATGAACACTTGTTACAAAGCAAACAAGTTTAACATGGTAGCTCTTAAGCCGCAATATCAGGGGACTCTATTGGTAGCTTCAATGTGGGGAATAAGATGAGTTACTCATTGAGGATGGAATCAGGTGGACTAAGTTTTACACTTGAAAGGAAAACCCAAAAGTTATTGTTGATGAATTTAGGAGGATCTCAAGCAAGCTTCAGAGAATGCCCTGATCGGGCCAGTGAATCTTCTTGAATTGTATATATAAAGGGTGTTGATATGTGTTTTGGGAGTAGTTTAACAGTAACGAGGGATCGTGGGAAAGTTCACAAGGGAAGTAGGGCGGTCTCTTAAATTTTATAAGGCACAAGGGAGGAAAGAGGTTAGCTAAGGAAGGTCTGAGCACAATGTTACCTTACATTTGATGCAATGTCGTACAAGTTGATGTTATTAGGGTGTGTGCGGAAGCTAGCAGATGTTATTCATTTGAAAAAGAAGGTCATATGAAAAGACTCATTCAGTAATGTCTGTTGTTAAGAATTTGGAAGGGCAAGTTGTAAGTATACACAGAAGATTGTAACCATATTAGGGAAATTATTGTAAAACTCAATTACTAGGAGGTCTTATGTAAGAAAACTATGATAAAGATATTCCACTAATGATACAACATGGTATGGTTATGGTTTATGCCTCTAGGCAACTTAAGAATCATGAAAAGAACTATGCAACACATGACTTAGAACTTGCGGAAGTGGTATTCGCGTTGAATATTTGACGTCGATAATTGTATGGGGTCTATATGGATGTATTCACACACCACGAGATCCTTCAATACATTTTCAAACAGAAGTAATTAAACTTGAGGCAGAGAAGATGTCTGGAGTTACTCAAGGATTACGATATCGATATCCTATATCATCCGGGGAAGGCTAATGTTGTGGCGGATGCTTTGAGCCGAAAATCTATGGGTAGTTTGGCTCACTTGGAGGTGCATCAAAGGCCATTGGCTAGGGAGGTTCATCGGTTGGCTAGTTTGGGAGTTCGTCTTGTGGATTCTAGTGAAGGTGGGGTGATTGTGCAGAATAAGGCTGAATCATTGCTTGTGGTGGAGGTCAAAGAAAAGCAATACAATGATCCATTGTTAATACAATTAAAGGAGGAAATTCATAAACATAAGGCCACAACTTTTCTCTTGGCATGGATGATGGTACACCACGGTACCAAGAGCGACTATGTGTTTGAAATGTAGATGGTCTTCGGGAAAGAATCATGGCTGAAGCTCACACTTATCGGTATTCCGTGCACCCAGGTTCTATGAAAATGTATCATGATCTCAAGGAAGTCTATTGGTGGAATGACATGAAGAGGAATGTGGTAGACTTTGTGGCAAAATGTCCAAACCGTCAGCAAGTGGAGGCCGAGCATCAACGACCCAGTGGGTTGGCACAGAATATAGAAATTCCAATATGAAAGTGGGAAATGATTAATATGGACTTTGTGGTAGGATTACTGCGCACTCCATACAAGTTTGACTCAATTTGGGTGATTGCGGACCAACTCATCAGCACACTTCTTTCCAGTTAAATCTATTGACACAGCGGAACAATATGCTTAGTTGTATATCAATGAAATAGTCAGGTTGTATAGCACACCCAATTTCTATCATTTTGGATCGAGGAGCACAGTTCACAGCTAACTTTTGGAAGATATTTAAGCAAAGTTTGGGTAGCCAGGTGAATCTTAGTATAACGTTTCATCCACAAACTGACGGGCAGGCAGAGCGGTCTATTCAGACTCTTGAGGATATGTTGTGTGCTTGTGTTCTTGACTTCAAAGGTAGATGGGATAATCATTTGCCACTCATAGAATTTGCTTATAAGAACAACTATCATGCTAACCATTTGAAGCGTTATATCGTAGGAGATGTAGATCTCCTATTGGGTGGTTTGAGATTGGGGAAGTTGAGTTGATAGGGTCAGACCTTGTGCATCAGGCCATGGAAAAGGTTAAGACCATTAAGGAGCAGTTGAAAACTGCTTAGAGTCGTCAAAAGTCCTATTTGGATGTTCGTCACAGAGATTTGGAGTTCAAAGAAGTTGATTGGGTATTCTTGAAGGTTTCCCCCATGAAAGGTATAATGCAGTTTTGAAATAAAGGGAAATTGAGTTTGAGGTATGTCGGGCCATACAAGATCATTCAGAGGATTGGTCAGGTGGCGTACAAGCTTGAGTTACCACCTGAGATGTCATTAGTGCACCCGGTATTCCATGTGTCTATGCTGAAGAAGGTAGTTGGAGATACATCGGCCATTGTGTCAATTGAGGCTATAGAGGTTAATGCAGAATTGTCATATGAAGAAATTCCAATTGCCATTTTTGATAGGTAAGTCCAAAAGTTGAGAAATAAAGAAACTGCCTCCGTGGAAATGTGTGAGCACGTGATTTTTGCCTCACGAAAATTACTCCAAAATAATTCAAAAAAAAATATAAAACAATTTTTTGCTTAGTGTGCAATTTTTAGAATTTGTGTTGCATTTATTAATTGTTTGTGTTTTGTCCGTAAATGTTAATTTTGTTATAATTAAACGAAAATAAAAAATACATGTTTCATGCATAACTAGGATTTAATTATGCATTTAATAATTGATTCAAAATAATAATCACAAAAATATGCATTTGTTCTAGTTTTAATGTTTCATTATGTGATTAACGCTTTGTCTATGTGTTAAATAATTGTTAAAAGGTGATTAATATTTTTGGAAGGTTGAAATTATTTTATAATTTTTATTAGGATTTTTTATAATTAGGGATAAATTTAGGAAATGAAAAATAGGTTGAAAAAATAAAAAATCGGACCTGGATTAAAATCCAGGCCCAAACCAAGTTACCCCCCCACAGCCCAATCCAAACAACCCAGGTCCGGTCCAATTCAAACGAACCAAAACGACAACGTTTGGTCGTCCCTCATCAAGGGCCGTTGGATTAAATCCATCCAACGGCTGAGATCCAACGAACCTAACCCGTAATCCTTACCCGATCCAATACCCGGTTCAACCCGTCCCCCCAACTTAAACCAAACGACATCGTTTGGATAAGTGAATAGATCCTGGCCTTTCATTCTGCTTGATCTAACGATCAACATCAATCCACCCCGTCCCTATATAAGTCCAAACCCCTACCCCGGCCCCCTAACTAAACACCCCCCTCTTCACTATTCATCATCTTCTCCAAAACCCACCCCTAACCCTAGCCGCCCTAGCATCCTATTGCCTGAAACCCGGCGGCAACAACGCCGCCGGTCACCACCTTAACACCCCAGACTCCTCACAACCCCCTCTTCACGGATCTGACCTTAGTTTCTTTCGAATCAGACCCCAACTCTTCGAATATTAAATCGAAGGTTGGTCTGAAAACTCAACCCTTTCCAATGGCTTCAAAAATAACACCACAGCTTCCCCTAGATACCCTAGCTATGGATCTAGTATTGGTTTGGTTCGAATCCCTTCAGAACTTTTCGAATCTTCTTTTGAAGGTTCGAATCAAAAATGAACTCACTCAGATTCCTTTCAAATTAACACCAAATGACCCCTAAGCTTCCCTCACCCTTGTGTCATCTTTGGTTACCTTCGAATCTGCCCAGAAGTGTTCGGATTTAAGATCCAAAATCTGAAACCCTAAAAATTTTCCAATCTTGGAATTTTTTCAATTCAAACGAGGGATTGAGGTTTAATCGACCTTAGTCGAAGTATTTTCAGTTGAAAATACTTCGACTAAGGTCTGTTTGATTTCAAAAAGTCCGAATCCAAGTTGAGTTTGAGTCCGGTTGAATTTGAAGGTTCAGAGGTATTTTTTCTATTTCTTATGTGTATTCTACGTGTGTATTTTATGTTTGTTTCATTAGTCTGTTTAATTTTTCATAATTTTCTAGTCAATTCTGTGATTCTGCCTTATACCCGTCTATTTGATCCTAATTATACCATTGTTTCTGTCAGTATGATTATTTACAATGTGTGTAATCGACTCGATTAAGTTCGTCGATTAGTTATATTATGAATTCTCGTTTATGATAATACTGATTGAAAACAATCTGTTTCTATAGACTGTTTGTTGACAAATGTTGTAGATAATCAGTTTAATTAATACTCGTTTGTAAATCAATAAGTCTGTCAGAATAAATGTTGTATGTATATTGTTTCCTGAACATTAAGTTTCAGGGCATTGTCAGTATATTGACAATGCTCCTGTTTGTTTGATTTTAGTTCAAAAGTTGAAGTTCAGTTTGAATTATTGTACTGAATTCAGTGTAATGTTATTGTGATGTTAGGTTTAAACTCAATTTCACAAGTATTGATTAGATACCATTGTATTAGAAAAAGTACATTCTCAGTTAAGATTCAGTCCAGAACTTAAGAGAATTGGTATTAGCTGTTTTAATTCAGGTTGATAGTTAGGTTTGAACAGATTTTTAATCTGTTTTGTATCAAATTCTGAATTTAAGTTTAAAGGAAGTAATAACAATAATTATAGTAGGATTTCTGGGGCATTTCTGAGATAGAACAGTAAGGGTAATATGATAGTATAGTGGGCTGAAAGTGGAAAGTTAATGGCTATTATTTAATGTGATAATGGGAAACAAAGGGTAATGGGGCTGCTGAAAATCAGGATAAGATCACTTAATGGGATTTAAAGTATTTAAAAGCAGATTTTAATGGAACTTTCTAATTTTTAAAAGAAGAAAGGGGTCCAGACAGTAGGCTAAAAAAGAGGGGCAGACCTGTATAAGAGAGGGGGGATTGGGACTGATTAAAGGAGGAGATTTTGAGAGAGATTTTAAGAGAGATACACAGAGGGAAAAGATAAATTTGAGAGAGGAAAATCACAAGCAGAAACAGAAATCTGAAAGGGAAGATAGAAAGAAAGAAAAACAGAAACATTAAAACAGAATTCTGTCTCGGAAGTCAGTATTGAAGTTGATTCTGTGTTTTGAAATTGAAAGCTTTTTCAGTCTGCTTTGTTCTAAGTCTCAAAATCAGAAATATTATTCTTTTCATTAAATCTGTCCGGATTTGTTCGATCTCATTGTTCAGTTAAAAATCTGAAATTTCTTAAAAGTACTGTCACTGTGCATCTGGGTTCCTCGGGTCTTATTATTGCTCAAATCTGTGGAAATACTGCTATTCTGCTGATTTTTATTACTGCTGCAACTGCTGAAATTTACTCCTTCTACCTTCATTTCCAGGTACCTATCTTTTAAAATTCTATGATGGGAAGAGATTCAGCATGACAAATCAATGAAACTTGGATTGCAATTCTATTTTTTCATTTGTCTAAGTTCATTATTTTAAATTTCAGTCTTGTTTCATGTTGGTTAGTATAGTAGTATGCTTGACATGATAATTATCAATTGATCATTCTCTTTTGAAATTCATATAATTGTTGTAATAGTATTATCTATTCCAGAATTTCATTAAAGTATAGTTATGATTGAATTATCAAAATAAGAAACATGGCATAAAGGTGGCCATTAATTAAGTCTTACGACATTGTTAGTCAGGTACAGAGTAGTATGGAAATGTCAAGAAAATGCATTGTTAGCATATTTTGATTATTTAGTTATGGATTAAGGCTAGATGATGTTGGTTACATTTTGTCTATATATGGCGTAATAATTATTATGTTTATAATCAATAGTCGAAGTTGCATTAGTACAAGTCCGCCATGTTCACAATGTCAAAAAAAATAAATAGCAAATAATGTTGTATGCAATATCATTTTTTAAGTCAATAGGTAGATTTGTTCTCTTTCTTAATAACAAATGGCCTAGGAATTTTACAATGCGAAAGTTAGTGTTTAGCAATGGCTCACATAAATTGAGAATCAAATCGGTTTGATTATATATATATATATCTTACTTTCAATCATAAGCAGAATTAACAAAATAATTAGGCCTATTAGATTAAGAACAAGCAATGTGGAAAGAGATTAGATTTATAATGTGTAACAAGTTTAAGATTGTAAAAAATAACATTCATTGCAAAATGGAATAATAAGAATTCTTCAAAAATATCATTTCCTATCAAGAACTGATTTTTTTTAGTTTCATACGCTATGCACATTTTTAGTATACATATTGTATTTACTAAAATAGTATTAGTCATATGCTTATTGTGCTCTTTAAATTTGAATAACTTTGAGGAATATAATTCATACGCGAAGAAATATAATTTGCAATCAACGTCCAATAAATTGTAAATTCTTTTAAAGGAATTAGAGACTAGAGGAATATTTATTTCTCATGATTTTCCCATAAAAATACATGAACGTAATAAACAATTTATGGGAAATTTATGCTATTCTCAAAAAATATTCCACGTGATTAGGGATACGTTCGCGTAACCTGATTGTATTTCCAAAAGAAATTCGGATTATGCGTTCGCGCAACTTCGAGCGAACATTTAATAAAAATGGGTTTCTTCGGAAAATATCAAGTTAATTTCATGAAAACCCGAGATGTGCGGTTCACTACTTAATTATACAAGGAGCGAATGTTTTTTTTTGTTTTTTTTAAAGCACAATTTCGAGTAAGTATTTTAATAAATATATTACTTATATTATTGTGTACACGTGCGTGTGACACGAATCCGCACGTTTTAAAAAATATAATCTATAACACGAATATACGTACGCGTGATTCGATTCAAAGAAGGGCCTTTAATTAGAAATAATCTAAACAAAAGCGGTAATAAAAATTGGGCAACAGATAAATATGCATTTAACAAATCAAAGCCAAATATAAAAACGGTTAAGCGACCGTGCTAGAACCACGGAATTCGAAAATGCCTAACACCTTCTTCCGGATTAACAGAATTCCTTACTCAGGATTTCTGGTTCGCAGAATAACAAACAGAGTCATATTCTCCTCGATTCAGGGATTAAAACTGGTGACTTGGGACGCCTTAAAATTCCCAGGTGGCGACTCTGAAACAAATAAACAAATTCCGTTTCGACTGTCCTTCAACTGGAGAAAACTCCCTAAGCGCCCCGCGGGTGCGGAAAAAGGAGGTGCGACAGCTCTGGCGACTCTGCTGGGGACCAAAGTGAAAACTGTAACCCAGAACCACTGGTTCAGGGTTTAAAGAATTCGAGCTTAAAATAACTGTGATAATTGGCTTGTTTACTATATGATTTTCAACTGTTTATATGCTAATATGCTAAATGTTGCTTTTTACCGCTTTAATATTATTTGAATTATGAATATATACAATTGCTACGAAACACCCTTCTTTCTGAGTCTTCTGAATTTATGGTGTACACGTGCGCGTGGCCCACCTTTCTGTTAAAGTCATACCAAATAAGACGGAGTTGGGATAAGTAACTAGGCCGGGTAAACTTTCGTGCTCCCGGTACGTTGCCCCCACTTCGGCCCAAACTGTCCGTTTGGGTAAGCCAGGTTTAGAACAATATGCCTCAGGTTTTTTTTACCTAGAATAACTCAGCCATGTACCGGATCCCTAGTAGGAACGTCTATTTGCATCATATACATCTGACCTTGGAGACTCAACACAGGGGTTGGGTCTGTCTAGGACAGGTGAACCCGAAATAAAAAGACCATCCTGATGCATCCTACTTGCTACCTATGCATTCATTTACCTCGAACATGCTTGTTGACCAGCTTAATTGAAATCATTGTGAGAACCGAGGAATAAAATGGGTTTTTTTAAAAAAAATTCCCAAAAATAGTTTTAAATCTTGAAATAAAGGTGTTTAATAAATAAAATAAAATAAAATTTTTTTTTTGAAAAAGATTTTTTTAAGTGTATATTTGCAAAATAAGTCTTGACTTTATTAAAATTAAATTTCAGATACAAAATGAGCACCACACAAAACCCCCCATCCACGAATACAGAAGAGTTTCTATTTCAGCTTCAAATATGGTGGTATGAATTAGGCGAAGATGGTCAAAAATGGGTCGTCAAGCATTTGGGAAATCTCACGGATATTATGAAAGTTAAACCCCGTGATGATCTGATTGCGGCGTTAGTAACTTTTTGGGACCCTGTTCACAATGTCTTTCGTTTCTCTGACTTCGAGCTTACTCCTACATTAGAGGAGATAGCTGGATATGCTGGTTTTGACGGAAGTCTAAGAAATCAAAGCCTGATATTCACAAAGGCTCCCTCGGTACATCGATTCTTCGGTCTTCTGAACATCAGCAGTCAAATCAGGAAAAGCAATGTCATCAATGGATGTTGTTCTTTCAACTTCTTGTATTCAAGGTTCGGAAAGCCAGATGGATTTGAAATTCATGAGAAAGGCCTTACTAACAAGCAAAACAAAGACACCTGGCAGATTCACCGTCGCTTCGCCTTCATGGTGGCTTTTCTAGGAATCATGGTCTTCCCAAACAAAGAGCTAACAATTGATATTCGCACGGCAAAAGTTGTACAGGTCCTCACCACCAAGAAAAATCACACCCTTGTCCCCATCATTCTCTCAGACATTTATCGGGCGTTGACTTTATGTAAATCAGGAGCGAAAGTCTTCGAAGGATGCAAAATTTTGTTGCAAATGTGGGTGATTGAACATCTCCGACAACAGCCCAAGATCATACAATATGGGCCAAGCAATGATAATTGCATCGAGAGTTATGAGGAAAGAATAAAGGATTATAAGTCCCCAGAAGGGATAGAAGCATGGGTATCTCATTTAAGGGCTTTAACGGCAAATCAAATTGAGTGGACTTTGGGATGGCTCCCGATGAGGGAAGTGATACACATGTCAACCTCAAATAGTTATTTGCTACTATTGGGATTGAGAAGCATCCAGCCATATGCGCCACTAAGAGTCTTAAGACAACTAGGGAGATACCAAGTAGTTCCTGATGATGAAGATTTGAGTATGCAAGTAATCGAATTACACCCGGAAGCCACTATTCCCGAGGCTCTAATTCAGCAAATGTGGAATGGATGTCGATACTTGAAAAGTGATACTCAAGTCCCAGACACTACAAGGGGTGAAATAAATCCTGGGTATACAAGGTGGTTCGAGAAACGGTCTCGCGTGGATGATGTACCAGAAACCGAGCTAAGTAGGCCAACAAAAAGACCCCATGTTCAAAGCTTTAACGATAAAATCCAAGAGCGGTTGATTTGCGGAGAAAAGGAAAAAGGGTATAAAGCAACTATCTATGCCCTAAAAGAAAATCTGAGGAGCCTCAGTCTGGAGAAAGATTTGCAAGCACAAGAAGCCGAAGGCGAGAATAAGAGTCTAGCTTGTGAGAATGAAAATCTTCACGCTCGATTTCAAAAAATGAAAAGAGTTTCTGAAACACCAAAGAGGAGTTGGAAGGATAAAAAAACCATCGCCAATCTTTTTGAAAGAATGCAAGATTATGATTCCATTCTTGCGGAAAACGAAAGGGCGTTGAGCAAAGCTAAAGAAAGAATCCAACAATTAAACGAAGAGGCCAGATCTAATAAGGATTGCCAAGTAAGGCAATCCGAAGAAGATAGGGCACAATTCAAGAAGGAAAAAGACCATTGGATACGATCAGAAGACCAGCTTCGTGCACAACTAGAAGAGGCAAGAAGATGCAACAGAGAACATCAACAAGCAGACATCGACAGGGAAAGAGCGCATGCAAGATTAGAGCAGGCCAGACTCCGAGCTCTATTAGAGTCAGCTCTAGATCGTGAAAACCGTGTCAGAGATATAGCCACCACTCGCCAGCAGCAATTGCATAACCAAGACCAACGTCTCCAAGATTTCAGGGCACAAATCCACGACCTGGCGGTCTACACCTCTCAAAGTTATGTAAACTACCAAGGAATGGATTATGAAAGGTTTACAGAGCATGCACCCATTTTTGCCCGTCATCTAGCAATGGATTTGGAAAAGATGTATCGTACGCTGGGAGGTCATCCAGGTCAAGCCCCACATTGAGCAGATGATCCAATAATTGACAACAAAAGTGGAAAGTGGGGCATGTTGTGAGATGTTAAGAGTTGTATCTTTTATTTTTATTTAAGTGTGTGCGTTTCAAACCATTTTCTTATAAGGTTTTCAATGTAATGTCTGTTCATCTTTGAATAATGAATAAAAGTGTTTGCCTTATGTCCGAACTACGCAAGGTCTGATTCATGCGGGGCATGATACGTAGGCAATCTTTATAAGATTCGACCACCACAATAAGGAATATAATAAATAAAATAAAAGTGAATAACAATAAAAATTTCAAGAAAGCTGGGATGACAAAAGCGGCCGAGCAAATGCATAATAGAAAGGGGATATTTGTCTAGGAGCATTGCATCTCAACGTGTAATTATATATGTGTTAAACTCTCAAAACTAACAAGTTTGTTCATTTCCAGAATTCAAGCAGTTAGTTTCTCTAAAGAGTATACTGGCATATTATCATTATCACACGAGATCAAAAGGACCAATACCCGAAAGTATGTCTATCCCAGATGTTGACACAGGTATTGAGCTAGAGGAGATGGACGTCGGGAAAATGAAAGAAGAGATGTTTAAACTCAAGCAGCAAATGGCTGAGATGTACCAAGCCTGGTCTACAGGGCAGTTACCCCCATCCTACCCAACCAACCCTGCTCCGTCAATGACCCAAACTCAGGATAATCTTACCACTGAATTATCCCCAAATTTCCCCATCTACCAACACTACCGAGGCACCACCTCTCAGACACCGCAGTCTCCCCCTCCTAAACCAATTTCATATTTTCCTCCACCTGCAACTCCTGTCTTTGTGGCACCTCCCACAGCTACATTCCACAAATCTCCTAGTGATCCTACATTCCAGGCCCAGGACACCCTCAAAGCCTCTGAAATCCATTCAACTACTCCTCGTTTTGACCTCCCAACCGAAATTGACAAGCCGGCCAAAAATGCTGAACAAGAAGAGATGTTCAGGAAGGTCAAAAGTCTAGAACAATCATTCCGAGACATGCGAGGGCTAGGTGGGCAAGTCAGTGTAGCATACAAGGATTTGTGCTTATTCCCAAATGTACAATTACCAGTTGGCTTCAAGATGCCTAAATTTGACCTATACAATGGGCACGACGACGCAGTAGCCCACTTAAGGGGTTTCTGCAGCAAGATGCGAGGAGCTGGGGGAAAGGACGAATTATTGATGGCTTACTTCAGTCAAAGTTTGAGCGGATCAGCTTTGGAGTGGTATACACGCCAGGACCATGGGAGATGGTACACCTGGGATGACCTGGCGCAGGCATTCGCATACCATTTCCAATACAATCTGGAAATCATCCCAGATCAATTATCTTTAACAAAATTTGAGAAGAAACACAATGAAAGTTTCAGAGAGTATGGCTTCCGGTGGAGAGAACAGGCAACAAGAGTGGATCCTCCTATGAAGGAGAGTGAAATGGTAGACTACTTCCTCCAAGCTTTAGAACCAACTTACTATGCCCATTTAGTTTCAGCGGTAGGGAAATCATTCAACGAAGTAGTGAAGATGGGAGGTATGGTGGAAGAAGGCCTCAAGACAAATAAAATTATGAGCTATTCAACAATTAAGGCAACTACTCAAGCTACAAGGCGGAGTAGGAGGAATCGGAAGAAAGAAGAGGGAGGAAGCAGCGGTAGTTGATTCAGGAATTTGGTCGGGTCCCAGAAGTTCACTGCCTTACTATAATCAACAACGACCTCGCCAATCAACTTACCACCGCGATTCATCCCAACACTACTATCACCCGTCAGAGCCTCATTTTTCCATTAACCATGCACAAGCATACAATCAGCCACCTGTTCACGCTAATTGGCGTGCTCCTGCCATACCAAGTACTTACCCACGAGCCTATCCCGGACCAGGTTTCAGGCCTAGGCCAGCATTCAGGGGAGAAAGGGAACAGAAAAAGAAAACCTACTCTCCATTGGGAGAGTCTTACACTAGTTTGTTCCACAGGCTGAGACAACTGGACATGCTAAGACCAATACAATCCAAGCTACCCAATCCTTCTCCAAAGAATCTGGACTACACCATTAGCTGTGAGTATTGTTCCGGTACACCAGGCCATGATACGGAAAATGCTGGCATTTGAAAAATGCAATACAAGAGCTGATTGATACTAATAAAATCGAGGTTCAAAACCCCGAAACTCCCAATATCAACAGAAATCCAATGCCAGCCCATCAGGAGGCCAATATGATAGAAATCATACAAGCTGATGGGGAGACAAAGAAGCCGTCACAAACTGTCATGATGATCAGGTCTCATGAAGCCAAGCTAGATAAGCAGTTAACAGAGGAGAAGCCGGTACCTAAGCAGAACAGAAATGGTGATGAACCATCTGTGATAATCGAAAAAGAGTCTTCGAGCAAGGTTGCCACAAAGCAATAAAGGTTGAAAGTGATAGTACCAGGGGTTGCCAGTAAACCCATTGTAGTCGTGGAAGGAGCCCGTACAGATCGGATTATTATTACACCTGTAACCCAGCTACCAGTGATCAACAACAAGGCCATACCATGAAACTATGAACGGGTGACTGTAATGTACAAGGTAAAAGAAGTCAAGGAAGAAGTGTGTGAGGTGCAAGGCTTGACTCGTTCGGGAAGATGTTTTACTCCCGAAGAGTTAAGAAAAACTAAAATTAATCCAACACCAATAAAGAGAGCTGTGACGGAAGAAGAAGCGGAAGAGTTTTTAAGAAAAATGAAACTCCATGACTATTCTGTTGTGGATCAACTGAAGAAGATGCCCGCTCAAATTTCATTGTTGTCATTACTGATCCACTCAGAGGAGCACCGTTTGGCTTTGATGAAAATCCTGAATGAGGCTCATGTACCAAAAAAAATCTCTGTAAATCATTTGGGAAGAATAGCCAACAGAATCTTTGAGGCAAACAAAATTACATTTTCTGATGATGAATTGCCTGTGGAAGGTACCGAGCACAACAGAGCTCTTTACCTCACCGTGAAATGTGAAAACTTCGTAGTAACCCGGGTATTGGTTGACAACGGGTCAAGTGCAAACATCTGTCCTCTCTCCACTTTAAGCAAATTAAAAATCAAAGTAGAGAGGATCCAGAAGAATAGCATTTGCGTACGGGGGTTTGACGGTGGAAGCAGAGATTCGTTTGGCGATATAGTGTTGGAACTGACAATAGGACCAGTTCAATTCACAATGGAGTTTCAAGTACTAGACATAATTGTTTCTTATAACTTGTTGTTGGGTCGACCATGGATCCATGCTGCTAAAGCAGTCCCGTCAACACTACACCAGGCGGTCAAGTTCGAATGGGATCATCAAGAAATAGTTGTGCATGGGGAAGAAAGTTTAAATGCTCATAGCAGTGCCATTGTACCAGTCGAGGGAATAGAAAATGACCAGGGACCATGGGTATACCAAGTGTCCGATACAGTGTCGGTAGAGAAAATTCCAGAGGGGAAGTACCTTCCAAATCCAAAGATATCCTCTGCATCAGTCATGGTAGCCTATGAAATGTTAAAAAATGGTTTTATACCCAACAAAGGTCTGGGTTCATCTTTGCAAGGAATTATACAACCAGTATCTCTCCCCGAGAACTGGGGAACATTTGGTTTAGGATTTATACCCACTATCACCGATGTGAAAAAGGCCAGAAAGCTGAAACACAAGGCATGGGTTCTTCCAAAACCAGTCCCACATCTGTCAAAGTCTTTTGTCAAGACCGGTGCTAAAAATCGCCCGATAACAACAATTCCTAAATCCCGGGTCAATCCTGAGGAGGAATTAATTGAAAGATTCGAGAAATTATTTAAAGATGTGAATATGTTGGAAAGCGGAGAAGGATGTAGCAACGCAGAAGTTCAATTCATCAGGCCAGAGACAAGGCTCAATAATTGGGAAACCACTCCTCTCCCCGTTCGAAAGGGGTCTTGGTAGTTTATTTTGATTTTCCTTCAGTTTGTTTGGGTTACTTCAGGGTTATAACCCCAATGTCTATCTTATAGTTTGTTTGAAGTGTGCAAACCTTGTTATCTTTCATCATCCAATAAAAAGCAGTTTCCCTTTTATTATCATTCCTGATAGTCTTCTTTTCTTTTTCTTCTTTCCTGTACAGTTCTTTTTACGCTGGCTCTAGTGATATGGCATGCATGAGGAATCCTCAGCCCAGTCTTAAAAATCAATCTGGTTCCGAAATAATAATTCAAGAAATATATTGTGATTATGAATCAGAATATGATGAAGATGAGGTTTTTGAAGAGATTAGTAAAGAGTTAATTCACTTTGAGGAAAAAATCAAACCTAACCTGAGTGATACCGAGGACATCAATATAGGGGACACGAGTAATGTCCGGGAAACTAAAATAAGTGTCCATCTCGAACCAAAGATCCGAGAAGAGTTAATTAAAGCACTCATAGAATTCAAAGATGTTTTTGCATGGTCATATGACGACATGCCGGGCCTGAGCACTGATTTAGTGGTTCACAAATTGCCCACCGATCCAACGGTGCCTCCTGTCAAGCAGAGGCTGAGAAAATTCAAGCCTGATATGAGTGTGAGAATTAAGGAAGAAATCACCAAACAGTTGGAAGCAAAGGTCATTCGAGTCACTCGATATCCTGTTTGGTTAGCTAATATCGTTCCTGTGCCAAAGAAAGACGGCAAAATTAGAGTATGCGTCGACTACCGCAATCTCAACAAAGCCAGTCCGAAGGATAATTTCCCATTACCCAATATCCATATTTTGATCGATAATTGTGCCAAGCATGATATAGGATCTTTCGTGGATTGTTATGCTGGGTATCATCAAATTCTAATGGATGAAGAAGATGCAGAAAAGACGACATTCATCACACCATGGGGAACTTATTGCTACCGGGTAATGCCATTCGGTTTAAAGAACGCCGGAGCAACCTATATGAGAGCAATGACCACAGTGTTTCATGATATGATACACAAGGAGATTGAGGTATACGTGGACGATGTGATCATAAAATCAAAGCATCAGGCCGACCACGTTGGGGATTTGAGGAAGTTCTTCTTAAGACTTCGCAGGTACAACCTCAAGCTTAACCCTGCCAAATGCGCATTTGGAGTTCCATCTGGAAAGTTGCTGGGATTCATAGTCAGTCGACGAGGCATCGAGCTAGACCCGTCAAAAATCAAAGCCATCCAAGAATTGCCACCTCCAAGGAACAAAACTGAAGTAATGAGTTTGTTGGGAAGGTTAAATTACATCAGCAGGTTTATTGCTCAGCTCACAACAACCTGTGAGCCAATTTTCAAATTGTTGAAAAAGGATGTTGCGGTCAAATGGACCGATGAGTGTCAAGAAGCGTTCGATAAGATAAAAGGGTACTTGTCTAACCCACCCATGTTGGTCCCGCCAGAGCCAGGAAGACCTCTGATTCTTTACTTGACGGTCTTGGAAAATTCATTTGGTTGTGTATTGGGGCAACATGACCTCACCGGCAGAAAAGAACATGCCATCTACTACCTTAGCAAGAAGTTCACAGCTTATGAGGTTAAGTATACTCATCTGGAAAAGACATGTTGCGCCCTAACATGGGTAGCTCAGAAGTTGAAACACTATTTGTCGTCCTACACTACTTACCTCATTTCGTGTTTGGATCCATTGAAATATATTTTTCAAAAGCCTATGCCAACGGGAAGACTTGCAAAGTGGCAGATATTGCTCACAGAATTTGATATCATCTATGTGACTCGAACTGCATTGAAAGCCCAAGCATTGGCTGATCATTTAGCTGAAAACCCGGTCGATGAGGAGTACGAGCCGTTGAAAACCTATTTTCCTGATTAAGAAATAATGCATATCGACGAGATGGAGAGAATTGAAAAATCTGGTTGGAAACTTTTCTTCGATGGAGCTGCTAACATGAAAGGAGTCGGGATAGGAGCTGTAATCATCTCTGAAACAGGGCATCACTATCCTATTACGGCTCAACTGCGATTTTATTGCACCAATAATATGGCTGAATATGAAGCTTGTATTATGGGGTTAAGGCTAGCCGCAGACATGGGTATCCAAGAAATTTTAGTCATGGGAGATTCGGATCTTCTGGTACACCAAATTCAAGGAGAATGGGAAACCCGAGACTTAAAGCTCATACCATACCGACAATGTCTACATGATCTTTGTCAACGGTTTCAATCAGTGGAATTCCGGCATATTCCAAGGATTCATAATGAGGTTGCCGATGCATTGGCTACTTTGGCATCAATGTTGCACCATCCAGACAAAGCTTATGTGGATCCACTACATATTCGAGTCCACGATCAGCACGCTTATTGCAATATGGTTGAAGAAGAATTTGATGGTGAACCATGGTTCCACGACATCAAGGAGTATATCAGGATGGGGATATATCCCGCACAAGCCACGGGAGATCAAAAGAGGACCATTAGGCGATTGGCAAATGGATTCTTCTTAAGCGGAGGAGTTTTGTATAAAAGAACACCAGACCTTGGATTATTAAGATGCATAGATGCCAGACAAGCTACGGTTGTCATGTCTGAAGTACATTCGGGAGTTTGCGGACCCCACATGAGCGGATATGTACTGTACAAGAAAATCCTCCGAGCTGGTTATTATTGGCTTACCATGGAGCGAGATTGTATCAGTTTTGTGCGCAAGTGTCATCAATGCCAGATACACGGAGATTTGATTCATTCTCCACCATCCGAGTTGCACACAATGTCGGCACCATGGCCCTTCGTTGCCTGGGGCATGGATGTGATTGGACCAATTGAGCCGGCAGCATCCAATGGGCACAGGTTCATTCTGGTAGCCATTGATTATTTTACCAAATGGGTTGAGGCCAAGACATTCAAATCAGTGACCAAGAAAGCTGTGGTCGATTTTGTCCACTCAAATATCATATGTCGATTCGGAATCCCAAAGGTGATCATCACAGATAACGGTGCTAATCTTAACAGCAACTTAATGAAGGAAGTATGTCAACAGTTTAAGATTACACATCGCAACTCTACCCCATATCGGCCCAAGGCGAATGGAGCAGTCGAGGCAGCCAACAAAAACATAAAGAAGATACTTCGGAAAATGGTAGAAGGTTCAAGACAATGGCATGAAAAATTACCATTTGCATTATTGGGATACCGCACTACTGTTCGCACTTCAGTAGGAGCAACTCCTTATTTGTTGGTATATGGCACTGAAGTAGTAATTCCTGCAGAAGTTGAGATTCCTTCCCTTCGGATCATCGCCGAAGCAAAGATTGATGATGATGAATGGGTCAAAACCCGTCTGGAACAGTTAAACTTGATTGATGAAAAACGATTGGCCGCAGTATGTCATGGTCAATTATATCAAAGAAGAATAGCAAGAGCATACAACAAAAAGGTGCGTCCACGGAAGTTTGAAGTGGGTCAACATGTGCTGAAACGTATTCTTCCACATCAGGTTGAGGCAAAAGGCAAATTTGCCCCGAATTGGCAAGGACCATTCATTGTGACCAGAGTATTATCGAATGGTGCACTATGCTTAACAGATATTGAAGGCAAATGCATAGACATGGCGATCAATTCTGACGCGGTAAAGAGATATTATGCATAACTTTTTGAATGTTTGTATTTAGCATTATTTCGAAGATTGGAATGACAAAGGCAATTTATTCTGCTATCCAAACACTATACCCTTTGCTTCCCCTTTGAGCCATCTTTGTTTCTTTCCTACCCTCTCTTGGAATTGATGAAAATCAAATATATATATATATATATATAAAACCACTATTATTGTAGTGAACTACGTTTGACCTGATTCCTCAAAGAAGGATACGTAGGTGCCTCACGGCTCGGTCATAGGGTGCACAATATGCATAATGTGCCCAAAAAGAAACATCAAGAGACCCCAATCAAGAAACTGGGGCAAAGAATTGTATTGGAAATAAGAAAAAGATTCCAAGAGTTGTAATTTTAAACCCATACCAAAACTATTTAGCTTTTGATACCTTTCCATTCCAACCCCATACCAAAAAGACCTTTCGATCAATCCTAGAAAAATGCTGAGTCAAGCAAATGAAGATGGTTCATAACACTCTGGTACAAACAAGAAAAGAAAGTAAAAATGAGAGAGTCTTATAGGTGAAAACCCACACGGGCACCATAAGATGACATAAGTTGAGAGAAAGTAAAATGAGAGAGTCTTATTGGTGAAAACCTTCGCAGGCACCATAAGGCGAAAAGGAAGTAAGAAATGAACAAATGAGGAAAGTTTGTCGGTGAAAACTCTTTGAGATATTGCAAGTCAAACAGGTCTGTAAAATGAAAAATGAAGTTGGGTTATTGAAATTTTGGGGAAAATAAAAATGAGACAATTAAAAGGAGATTGATTAAAAGACTGGGTTGATTAATCCGAAATGCATACCCTGATCATTGGCGCCAGTAACTCCAATCAGATAAGTTTTTATTCCTTCTCCAACAGTCATCCAAATTTGGATTTTTCTTTTCATTCTATAATTGTCGAAATCAACGTGTTTCGTCACTAATAATCTTACTTTTCTAAAGCTTTGAGATAAGTTTTATTCCAAACAAATAAGAAGGAATGTCAAGGTATACTACCAAGATTCAAGATTACATGATGCAAAATACGGCCATGAAAGGCGGGAGATAAAAATAATAAGATATGGGTGTAAGAAAAGTGGAATCAAAAGTGGATCAGCAATGTCAGGAGAACATATGATTACGGTTAAAAGGGTTTGAAGGAAAACATACAGAGGGGAATCATATAGTTAAGGATCAATTGCAAGGACAAACAGTCTTTTCAACCATTTCAAGGCAACAAAACAAGACAGAGAAGCCCCACCGTCGGCGAGAATGCCCAGTTAACCATCCTGTTTTAAAACTAACAAAGGTTTCTTTGATTTAAAAACAGGGGCAAAAACAACATTTGTGTCAGGAAACACCTGATGAAAAAAAAAGAAGAAGAAGTCAGGCGTCCACCTGGAGAATGAGGATGAGAAATTTAAGCAGAAGTCAGGCGTCCACCTGGAGAATGAGGATGAAGATTTAAGAAGAAATCAGGCGTCCACCTGGAGAATGAGGATGAAAAGAGATAAAGAAGAAATCAGGCGTCCACCTGGAGAATGAGGATGAAGAATTAAGAAGAAATCAGGCGTCCACCTGGAGAATGAGGATGAGAATTGAAGAAATCAGGCGTCCACCTGGAGAATGAGGATGAGAATTGAAGAAATCAGGCGTCCACCTGGAGAATGAGGATGAGAATTGAAGAAATCAGGCGTCCACCTGGAGAATGAGGATAAAGAATTGAAGAAGTCAGGCGTCCACCTGGAGAATGAGGATGAAAAATTTAAGAAGAAGTCAGGCGTCCACCTGGAAAATGAGGATGAAAAGAAGAAATCAGGCGTCCACCTGGAGAATGAGGATGAGAAATTTAAGAAGAAGTCAGGCGTCCACCTGGAGAATGAGGATGAAAGAATTAAGAAGAAATCAGGCGTCCACCTGGAGAATGAGGATGAAGAATTGAAGAAATCAGGCGTCCACCTGGAGAATGAGGATGAAGAATTGAAGAAATCAGGCGTCCACCTGGAGAATAAGGATAAAGAATTTAAGAAGAAATCAGGCGTCCACCTGGAGAATGAGGATGAAAGAATTAAAGAAGAAATCAGGCGTCCACCTGGAAAATGAGGATGAAGAATTGAAGAAATCAGGCGTCCACCTGGAGAATGAGGATGAGAATTGAAGAACTCAGGCGCCCACCTGGAGAATGAGGATGAAGAATTGAAGAAATCAGGCGTCCACCTGGAGAATGAGGATAAAGAATTTAAGAAGAAATCAGACATCCACCTGGAGAATGAGGATGAAGAATTGAAGAAGTCAGGCGTCCACCTGGAGAATAAGGACAAAGAAAAGAAGCAGTCAGGCGCCCACCTGGAGAACAAGGGAATATAATTGAAGCAGCAGTCAGGCGCCCACCTGGAGAACAAGGGAATACAATTAAAGCAGCAGAAGTCAGGCACCCACCTGGAGAACAAGGGAATACAATTGAAGTGTTGAAATCAAAAGCCCGCTCATATGAGAAAGGAGCACACTTAGAGTCAATAAAGCCGAGGAGTCCAACAAAGTCCCCAGCAGGAAACAACAAGAGTCCCAAACAGATAAAGAAAATACGGGACACAATGAAAAGGAATACGGAATAAGCCAAATGCCCAAGAGTCACCAAGATATCAAGACAACAAGGAACGCAAGGGCATGATCTAGATAAGATTTTATAATTCATGTACCATAGACTAGTTTAGCTTTTTGTATTACCTTTGAAGCAAGGTGTAATAAGGAGGTCAGCAAGCAGTAAAAGCAGCACGAAACAGCAGTAACATCACAGTCCCACGGTAGTCCCAGCTACCCTAAACTTCCCGAACTACATTGACCTGATTCCTTTATAGCCAAGGATATGTAGGAAACCTTTGAAGCAGAGGTTCGGTCAAATCTTTCAAAAAATGCTTCCCACGGAGTATTTGAACGGGCAAAAATTGCTCGTATCTGCTCACTTTATCTTTGCACGAAAACTCTTCGAGTTTCCGCACAAAGAGGGGCAGCTGTGAGCACGTGATTTTTGCCTCACGAAAATTACTCCAAAATAATTCAAAAAAAAATATAAAACAATTTTTTGCTTAGTGTGCAATTTTTAGAATTTGTGTTGCATTTATTAATTGTTTGTGTTTTGTCCGTAAATGTTAACTTTGTTATAATTAAACGAAAATAAAAAATACATGTTTCATGCATAACTAGGATTTAATTATGCATTTAATAATTGATTCAAAAATAATAATCACAAAAATATGCATTTGTTCTAGTTTTAATGTTTCATTATGTGATTAACGCTTTGTCTATGTGTTAAATAATTGTTAAAAGGTGATTAATATTTTTGGAAGGTTGAAATTATTTTATAATTTTTATTAGGATTTTTTATAATTAGGGATAAATTTAGGAAATGAAAAATAGGTTGAAAAAATAAAAAATCGGACCTGGATTAAAATCCAGGCCCAAACCAAGTTAACCCCCCCACAGCCCAATCCAAACAACCCAGGTCCGGTCCAATTCAAACGAACCAAAACGACAACGTTTGGTCGTCCCTCATCAAGGGCCGTTGGATTAAATCCATCCAACGGCTGAGATCCAACGAACCTAACCCGTAATCCTTACCCGATCCAATACCCGGTTCAACCCGTCCCCCCAACTTAAACCAAACGACATCGTTTGGATAAGTGAATAGATCCTAGCCTTTCATTCTCCTTGATCTAACGGTCAACACCAATCCACCCCGTCCCTATATAAGTCCAAACCCCTACCCCGGTCCCCTAACTAAACACCCCCCTCTTCACTATTCATCATCTTCTCCAAAACCCACCCCTAACCCTAGCCGCCCTAGCATCCCATTGCCTGAAACCCGGTGGCAACAACGCCGCCGGTCACCACCTTAACACCCTAGACTCCTCACAACCCCCTCTTCACGGATCTGACCTTAGTTTCTTTCGAATCAGACCCCAACTCTTCGAATATTAAATCGAAGGTTGGTCTGAAAACTCAACCCTTTCCAATGGCTTCCAAAATAACACCACAGCTTCCCCTAGATACCCTAGCTATGGATCTAGTATTGGTTTGGTTCGAATCCCCTCAGAACTCTTCGAATCTTCTTTTGAAGGTTCGAATCAAAAATGAACTCACTCAGATTCCTTTCAAATTAACACCAAATGACCCCTAGGATTCCCTCACCCTTGTGTCATCTTTGGTTCCCTTCGAATCTGCCCAGAAGTGTTCGGATTTAAGATCCAAAATCTGAAACCCTAAAAATTTTCCAATCTTGGAATTTTTTCAATTCAAACGAGGGATTGAGGTTTAATCGACCTTAGTCGAAGTATTTTCAGTTGAAAATACTTCGACTAAGGTCTGTTTGATTTCAAAAAGTCCGAATCCAAGTTGAGTTTGAGTCCGGTTGAATTTGAAGGTTCAGAGGTATTTTTTCTATTTCTTATGTGTATTCTACGTGTATTTTTGATAGAACAGTAAGGGTAATATGATAGTATAGTGGGCTGAAAGTGGAAAGTTAATGGCTATTATTTAATGTGATAATGGGAAACAAAGGGTAATGGGGCTGCTGAAAATCAGGATAAGATCACTTAATGAGATTTAAAGTATTTAAAAGCAGATTTTAATGGAACTTTCTAATTTTTAAAAGAAGAAAGGGGTCCAGACAGTAGGCTAAAAAAGAGGGGCAGACCTGTATAAGAGAGGGGGGATTGGGACTGATTAAAGGAGGAGATTTTGAGAGAGATTTTAAGAGAGATACACAGAGGGAAAAGATAAATTTGAGAGAGGAAAATCACAAGCAGAAACAGAAATCTGAAAGGGAAGATAGAAAGAAAGAAAAACAGAAACATTAAAACAGAATTCTGTCTCGGAAGTCAGTATTGAAGTTGATTCTGTGTTTTGAAATTGAAAGCTTTTTCAGTCTGCTTTGTTCTAAGTCTCAAAATCAGAAATATTATTCTTTTCATTAAATCTGTCCGGATTTGTTCGATCTCATTGTTCAGTTAAAAATCTGAAATTTCTTAAAAGTACTGTCACTGTGCATCTGGGTTCCTCGGGTCTTATTATTGCTCAAATCTGTGGAAATACTGCTATTCTGCTGATTTTTGTTACTGCTGCAACTGCTGAAATTTACTCCTTCTACCTTCATTTCCAGGTACCTATCTTTTAAAATTCTATGATGGGAAGAGATTCAGCATGACAAATCAATGAAACTTGGATTGCAATTCTATTTTTTCATTTGTCTAAGTTCATTATTTTAAATTTCAGTCTTGTTTCATGTTGGTTAGTATAGTAGTATGCTTGACATGATAATTATCAATTGATCATTCTCTTTTGAAATTCATATAATTGTTGTAATAGTATTATCTATTCCAGAATTTCATTAAAGTATAGTTATGATTGAATTATCAAAATAAGAAACATGGCATAAAGGTGGCCATTAATTAAGTCTTACGACATTGTTAGTCAGGTACAGAGTAGTATGGAAATGTCAAGAAAATGCATTGTTAGCATATTTTGATTATTTAGTTATGGATTAAGGCTAGATGATGTTGGTTACATTTTGTCTATATATGGTGTAATAATGATTATGATTATAATCAATAGTCGAAAGTTGCATTAGTACAAGTCCGCCATGTTCACAATGTCAAAAAAAATATGGCGAATAATGTTGTATGCAATATCATTTTTTAAGTCAATAGGTAGATTTGTTCTCTTTCTTAATAACAAATGGCCTAGGAATTTTACAATGCGAAAGTTAGTGTTTAGCAATGTCCTCAAAGTTATTCAAATTTAAAGAGCACAATAAGCATATGACTAATACTATTTTAGTAAATACAATATGTATACTAAAAATGTGCATAGCGTATGAAACTAAAAAAAAATCAGTTCTTGAAAGGAAATGATATTTTTGAAGAATTCTTATTATTCCATTTTGCAATGAATGTTATTTTTTACAATCTTAAACTTGTTACACATTATAAATCTAATCTCTTTCCACATTGCTTGTTCTTAATCTAATAGGCCTAATTATTTTGTTAATTCTGCTTATGATTGAAAGTAAGATATATATATATAATCAAACCGATTTGATTCTCAATTTATATACGCGAAGAAATATAATTTGCAATCAACGTCCAATAAATTGTAAATTCTTTTAAAGGAATTAGAGACTAGAGGAATATTTATTTCTCATGATTTTCCCATAAAAATACATGAACGTAATAAACAATTTATGGGAAATTTATGCTATTCTCAAAAAATATTCCACGTGATTAGGGATACGTTCGCGTAACCTGATTGTATTTCCAAAAGAAATTCGGATTATGCGTTCGCGCAACTTCGAGCGAACATTTAATAAAAATGGGTTTCTTCGGAAAATATCAAGTTAATTTCATGAAAACCCGAGATGTGCGGTTCTCTACTTAATTATACAAGGAGCGAATGTTTTTTTTGTTTTTTTAAGCACAATTTCGAGTAAGTATTTTAATAAATATATTACCTATATTATTGTGTACACGTGCGCGTGACAAGAATTCGCACGTTTTAAAATATATATAATATATAAAACGGATACACGTATGCGTGATTCGATTCGAAGAAGGGTCTTTAATTATAAACAATCTAAACAGAAGCGATAACAAAATCATGCAATAAAAAATGTAAAATCGAGATAATTAAGCCAAGAATAAAAACAGTTAAGCGACCGTGCTAGAACCACGGAATTCGGAAATGCCTAACACCTTCTTCCGGATTAACAGAATTCCTTACTCAGGATTTCTGGTTCGCAGAATAACAAACAGAGTCATATTCTCCTCGATTCAGGGATTAAAACCGGTGACTTGGGACGCCTTAAAATTCCCAGGTGGCGACTCTGAAACAAATAAACAAATTCCGTTTCGACTGTCCTTCAACGGGAGAAAACTCCCTAAGCGCCCCGCGGGTGTGGAAAAGGAGGTGCGACAAAGTGTTATCGCGAAACCAACAAGTTGAAGAGGCTACTTGGGAGGCCGAGGAAGAGATGAAGAAGAAGTATACCTACTTGTTTGAATAGCTGTGTAATCCTTTTTATGAAATTGTCACCTATGAATTTTGTATCACTTGTTCACTTAGTGTAAAGGTGTTCCCTTTTGGTTATATGTTGCTTATAAGGCCACGGTTGGTGTTATTTTGTGTTGTGATACATTAGTGGATTATGTATATGTATTTAGGATATGTTTCTAGGTTTCTCTGACATGTGGATAGACCCAGTTACAAAGGAAACTCTGGCAAAATTTTTGGAAATTTTGGGAGTTAGTCAAAAAAAAAAAAATTGGGACTGTTGGAGTGTAGTGTGGCAATTGAGTTGCATCGGATGTTTATAGTGAACTTTGAACCTCATTAGAGGACGAATGATATTAAGTAGGGGAGGATGTAAAACCCTATAAAATTTTACCTAAAACTCCAAATTCCATGGTGTCGAGTTAGGCTTATGTGTTAAAGACCGTGGTACGGACTTTTTGGGTTAAACATTGCACCGAGGAGTTAAAAAAAATATTGGTAGAATAAGGCATTTCTGCGGCCCTCTATGCGGCCGCAGAATCACTTTGCAGGCCGCAGAATGGCCACAGAGTGAGGCAGTCATTTGGGCCATTTTTTATGTCATTTTTGCGACCCATTATGCGACAGTAGAACTATTTCGCGGGCTGCAATTTGATCACATATCCATCCTCGAGATTTTTCAGATGGTGGTTCTGCGGGGCATTATGCGACCGCAAAACAGTTCTGCAGACTGCAGACTGGTCGCAGACCGAAGCAGAAAATATTAGTTTCGAATGGCCAATTATGCAGCCCATTTTGCGGACTGCAAAATTATCATACGATCGCATATGCAAATGCAAATCCTGTTACGGGGCTTCATTTGGGGTTTTTATTTCCCGGACCAATCTCATTATATAAGCATGTTTGATCATTTTTCTTGTAAAATATGATACTTTTAGAGTGAGAAAGAGTTCTTAGAGTGGGGGAGTAACCTTCAACCTAGTATCCAACAATTTTTGCTCAATCCTTGAAGATTATCAAGTAAATTTCACTAAGTCTTCACCTTAAAGGTAAGAACCTATGCCCTAGCTCTTAATTTCGAAATCTTCCTAAAAATGGGTAATTAGCAAGACCAACCTTGGGTAAGGGAGTTGCTTATCTTGCATACATGTTTGATAAAAGAGTGTAGGAGGATTGTAAGTTAAAAATGGTAAAGAATGGGGTGTGGGAGGAATCTTTCACAAAAAGGGTCTTAAGAACATAATGCACACCTAGTGTTTGATAATGTACTCAGATGAGCTAGAATCATGATCATCTTTCTAATTTTTAGTTTAACTTGTTATACTCCTAAAATAGATTGAAGTTTCTAAGAGTTCCGAAATATTATAGAATTTAAGGAAGCTCTATTGAGGTATGTATGGCTAAAACCTCCTCTTGTTATAATTGAATCCCATGGTGTTCATGCAATCAGTGTAAGTCCAAAATTGATCGTTATAGAAATTGCTATTCCGAATGTCCATGCGTTGAAAAGTATATGTGCAATATGTATTCCAATGCTTTCATGTTATCTTATCATTTGAGGATGTACTCAAAATATGAAATATGTGCTAAAAATTGCTTGGACTTCAAGTCAAATTCGAATAAAGATTATTATGTCATACTGTGTGAAAAGTCTCTATATGCCTTGGATTCTAAATTGCTTGCATGTGTAATCAAAGTCTTGAATGAAAAGCCTTTTTGTTATTGATAATGATAAATAATGTTGGAATATGGAAAAAGGGACTTGAATTATGAAATATGGCCAAGTGCCAAGAATGAGTTTATAAATGAGGCCACTTGTGCCAATGTATCAAAAATATGGGAACGAAACATGAAGGGAGATGATTGATTGAAAGGATGATGTCTCGAGTGAGATGGCCTAGCCGATTTGGCCGTGATCGGTCGCCATGCCATACACATGGTGGTAACTGTGCTGGAAATGGTAATTGAAATTGTGGATATGGTTGATACATAAATGAGATGACTTAGCCGATCGGATCGAGATTGGACTCCGCATAAGAACACGGTGGTATTTTGGATTGTGGCATAATTGGCAGTAAAGACCTCCCAACCTAAAATCATGGAAATTACGTGAAAACTTATGTGATTCTTAACTTGATGTAATGGTATTGTTGAAGCTTAAATTAATTTCATGATTGTTCCTTCTTGTATTATTGTTCATTCTAAAGAGATGGTGTTTAGTTATATATACTAGTACCATTCAACGGTACTGACATCCTTTTTGCCGGGGGCGCTGTGTCTTAAATTGATGCAGGTGGTTCCTTAGCAGGCAGTGCTGATCAGCGTTAGCGGTACATCCTCTTCCCAGTAGTCTTGGTAAGCCCCACTTCATTTCGGGGTCATACATCTTTTGGTTCCTTATGTACTGTACTTGAGGTATAGCCGGGGCCTTATTGACGACACTTTTTTAGTACTCTTTTGTATCTATTTAGAGGATCCGTAGGCATAGCATGGGTTATATGTATATGGGTGCTGGAAATTAAAACAAACCATGTTGTGTTTGGATCATTTAATCCACTTCATACGATGAAATGGTGTGTATTTTGAGACATTAAATAATGAAGTAGCTAAGGAAAATGACTTGGAGTCGTATGATCTCCTTAATATCTAATTAATGAAAATGTGCTTTCTCTTAATGCATGAGCGAGTTGGGTAGAAAGAATCTAACAGGCTTGCTCAGCCGAGTTCACCCGGTTGAGCGCCGGTTGCGCTCCCAATTTGGGGCGTGGCACTATCCCTGAATCCTGGAACATTACTCGTAAGTTTTTCAAATATTCTTTTCCTTTTGCGTTATAGAAAATGTCCTCTTTTTTCTAACTTTATTCCTTATCTTTCAGCTACCAGTTGGGTTCCTCCATCAGTTCAGAACCTAATATTTTAGATGTTTTCAAAACGGACTCCCGTAAGTGGAAAAAACTTTCACCCAAATTTAACTGGAAAGCCAAGAACCATGATAAGTAAAACTTCTTTTTTTTTCCTTTTAATCTCCAACATGACATAGTACAAATTTGTTGACTCCCGTTCATAATACACAGTCCTTTCGAAGGGGTCTTTTGTGTGCCCCGTTGTTGAGGTTTCCCATGACCTAACAGTAGCTCATCAAAAAATTCAAGCAATCATTGACCGAAAGGGGGTTCATGATTCCTTTCTTGCTTCCTGTGAAGGTCCATCTTCCCTGAGTCCCCAACCTAAGGAGAAAAAACCAAAAAGAAGACATACCTCCAAAGCTAATACTCAGGAGAAGCCTTCAACAAAAGAAACCCCAGCTGGACCGACCACAGTGGTCCTTAATGAAGATGAAATCGAGGACGATGATGAAGCAATTTATCTTCAAAGAGAAGAAGAAGAAGAACTTCCCCTGCTTAACCGGAAGAAATTCGAGGACTCTTTACAGAAATAGAAATAGTTGAAAACTCAAAGTCTTGTTTTCGAGATCCAGTTGTTGCTTCAAGTTATAGGAGTTCCACCTTTGATGTTCCTCCACCTCCAAATTCAATAGCAGCTGTAACACCATCAACCCCTACCTCACTATCGGCCCCGACTGAACGAATGGACAGTGTTTATTCCCCACGGTCACCCAATCACAGGAGCATTGAGAACACTTTCTCGGCACCTATCCAAAATTCTGATGGTAAATGTGGTGTCACTCTTTCGGTTTTGAATGGGTGTCACTTAGTCTCCAAGCCGGTGAGAGTTGCTAACTATTTTAAGCCTTTGGCTTCGAACAAAGATCGGGGAAAGATGAAGGCTCTTTCTATAGAGTGTTTGACCAATAACAACACGCACTTTGCTGCTCAGCTATTATCTTACTCTTCTTTTCTTTTCTTTTATTTTGCTAAACATTATCCTCAATAATGTTAATCTTTGACCTTTCAGGCGAACCTCCTTGCCTCCGAGGGCTTGCAAAGGATGATCCAAGCCAAAGAAGAACTTGCTGCTGAGCGGGATCAAATTGTCGCTGAACGAGATCAACTCGCTGAGCGTTCTCCCATATTTAGAGGAAAGAATTTCTCATATGGGCGATCTTGAAGCCCTATTGGAGCAATCTAAGAAAAATATATGTTTCACGGCTGAAAGATGGCTCAACTGCATCCAAAACTTGAGTAGTTGAAGGCCAAGTGGGTTGAGCTGCAGGATGCTGTAACTGCGGAACCCGAACGTGAGTCTGCTTCCATGGAAAAATAAATAACCTGGAAGCAAGCTTCCGTTCCAAAACCCAAGAGGTTGCTTCTACCGAGGAGAAGAGAGCTAGGATGGAGGAAAAGTTCAAAAAGGTCATGAAACAGAAACGTAAACACGAGGACAAATACTGAACTTTATCGGACCTATGGCATCGTGAGGGCTGAAAACGAATAGCTACAGTGCAAAATAAAAAAGCTTCGAGCCAAAATCCAAGATTAAGAAGACTCTTTCCTCCTTGAGAAAACTTAAGCGATTTATCACATGAGGAGGAAGACCCTAGAGGAGGCCAAAGAAGACATTTCATATATGGATGGATGCATTGCTGAGGCTCTTGAATTGGAAACAACTGCCTTCGATAACATTCCTGCTCGGCCCACTATATATATATATACACAATTTTGTCCTCACATTTTTCTAAAAAGTATATATATTTTCAAAATGTCATTTTGCATCATTATTTAATTTATAAGCATTTTCCATAATTTTTAGAGCCTTAAAATTAATTTTCACGCATTTAAATTACTTGAATATTTATTAATTATCCCTTTAAATTATTGGTGATGACTTAATCATCCAAATTTATTATTTGATATCCACGTGTTTGTTTAATAATATTTTACTTCATTTATATAATTACATCTATATTTTAGTTATTTATGTAATTTTTTGCAATAATAGCCTATATTCATGCATAATTGCATTTTTATTACATTATTTGTGCCAGAATAACATCTTATATTTTTATAATATTAAGTTATTATTTCCAATAGTTTTATTTCATAAGTAATATTTTTACTATTTATTAATTACTTTTATAAATTATTTTTTAAATATTTTTTGTGTATTTAAAATATGGCCCAGTTTTAAGCCAATTTCGGACCAAATTTGGCCCAAACCCTTAGCCTAAGCCAAACAACCCTTTACTAAAACTCGGTCGCAACCCACTTCAAATAACACGGCCGTTCAATTTTTTAAACTTGGATGTTGATCTCTCAAGATCAACGGCCCTCGTCTTCCCTCCTTTTAATTAATCCAACCCCAAACCCTAATCCTCATTTTCCACCTAACAGCCGCCTCTGAAACCTCTCCACTCCACTCGTCTGGGGAAACCCTAGCCGCCATACCCTTAAATCCTCTCCGATTCCAACCTAAACATGGAATCAATCCATGATCTACTTATCTATTTTGTGATACTTTGCTACTATATGAGTGTCTATGGTGTTACTTAGTTCTTGCCCTATTTTTGTCAAGACCTACCTTTCAAGAACGGGCCTGATTTACTATGATTTTGTGAAGATCTGGACGATCTTTCGTCTATATACACTCTACAATGGGTGATTCTTGCATTATTGGTTTGATTTAAGGCCGTTAGACCCAACTACGATTTGAGATTTTCCTTTTTCCTTACTGATTTTTATTGCATGTGATATATTCTTTCCTTTCTTGTAATTGACTGATGATTTTCCATGTTCGTGTCACGACCCTGGTTCGCCCTCCGTGAACCATCATGAAGGCACCTAGTCTCTATGACTAGATAAGCCTAACCATGCGGAAAACAAACAAAATTTATGGAAGAAATAATTAAAAACCAAATAGTAAAATAAAGCAACGTTTAAGATGCCGTTCGACATATACAATAACAACACTCAAAACTAACAACATTTCCCAAAACCCGGAATCTCATGATCACAAGCCTTTGAATGTCTACAAGTATCTAACTCCAGAATGTCTAACAAAGAAACGAAAGTACAGAAGGGCTAATACAAAAGGGAGAGTAGAAAGGGACTCTTCGGTCTGCGGACGTGGCAGATATACCCCGGAGTCTGTACGAGCACCTCGCCTCAAGCGTGATAAGCCTGAGTGGAAACCTGGATCTGCACATGAAAAACATGCACAGAAAGGGCATGAGTACATCACATCAGTACTCAGTAAGTGCCAAGCCTAACCTCGGTCGGGTAGTGACGAGGAAGGTCAGGGCCTTACTGAGATTAAATGAAATATAAGGTGCGACTGTATAAGATAAAGCAGTACAATTGAAAGATAACAATAAGAATTAATACAGGATAATAAGGATAACTACAATTGAAACAGAGGCAAAACCAATCACCAGGAATACCACTCTTCACAAAGATAATAACCGGGGATCTCTCAGTATCCCGAGGATCTCTTGGTACCCTCAATATATGCTAGGGATCCCTTGGTATCTCGAGGATCTCTTGGTATCCTCAATATATTCTAGGAATCTCATGGTATCTCGAGGATCTCTTGGTATCCTCAATATATGCTAGGGATCTCTTGGTAGCCCGAGGATCTTTTGGTATCCTCAATATATGCTAGGGATCTCTTGGTATCCTCAATATACATGTTGGGGATCTCTCGGTATCCCGCACCTCAGCTCAAATTATAAAATATGTACAAGGGATCTCCCGAGATGTCGTCCCATAATCCCAAAGTAAAACACACAGTAATAACACAAAGAATACTTAATTAAACTCAATTTCATACCAAAGTAAAACAAGTAATTCTAACCTAACATGCTTCACATAATACAAATAAAACAGTTTAAGCAATAAAGCAATTAAGTCAATTAAACATGCTTCTCTAAGCTAACAACATGCTTAAATTTCAAGTAGAATAAGCAGGACAAGAAAACACAATTAAAGCTACTTTAGGGAAAACAGGATTTTTAACAATTACCACAAGTATGCACTCGTCACCTCACGTACAAGACATTTCAATTACCACAAATACCAAATCCTAAGGGAAATATCCCCCACACAAGGTTAGACAATCCACTTACCTCGAACCAGCTCAAAATCAACCCAAAACCACGCTTTTGCTACGAGTACTCAACTCCAAATGACCAAAATCCAATGATCTTCTCTTAAACCCCCCCCCCCCCACAGAATCGCCCTACCCTGAGCTCGAATTCAATTTTTTCAAGTTTTGAACTAAACCCTCAAATTTTCATATTTTTGCCCAGCGATTACCGCATCTACGGTCAAGGGAGCACACATGCGGTCCCGTAGCTGCGAAACAAGGCATCACAGGTGCAAAAATCACTTATCGGGCTGGGTCCACTTCTGCGATCGCTTGGCCGCATCTGCGGCACCGCATTTGCGAAAACCCAGCCGCACATGCGGCCTTGGAGCTTTGGCCCAAACTCGCTTCTGTGGCCACCTAGCCGCTTTTACAGCACCGCACCTGCGGTCCCACACACGCAGGTGCGGTTATGATAGGTTCAGCAATTCAAATTCTTCTTAAGTCCAATTCAATTTCCGTTAAGCACCCGAAACTCATCCGAGGCCCCCGGGACCTCAACCAAACATGCCAACCAATCCTAAAACATCATTCAAATTTATTCCAACCTTTGGAATGCTCAAAACAACATCAAAACTCCAATTTAGTATCGGATTCAAGCCTAAGAACTTCAAAAACTCTCAAAATATGCTTTCGATCAAAAAGTCTATCAAACCTCGTTCGAATGACTTGAAATTTTGCACACACGTCACATTCAACCCTATGGAGATACTCCAACTTTCGGAATTCCATTCCACCCTCGGATAAAAATCTCACTATTGAACCGAAAACTTCAAAAATTCGACTTTCGGCGTTTCAAGCCTAAATTAGCTTCAGACCTCCAACACACAATTCGAACACGCTCCTAAACCTGAAATCACCCAACGGAGCTAACCATCGGAATTTCATTCCAAGGCCATCTTCACACTGTTCTGACTATGGTCAAATCTTCAAAACTTAAGCTCTCATTTAGGGACTAAGTGTCCCGAAACTCTCTAAAACTCCAAATAATTCCTCCCGGAAACTCACAACAACAGAAACAAACACGGGGAAAGCAGTTAATAGGGGATCGGGGCATTAATTCTTAAAATGAGTGGCGGGGTCGTCACATCCTCCTACACTTAAACATTCGTTCGTCCTCGAACGAGCATAAAGACATACCTGAAGTAGTGAAAAGATGAGGGTAATAGTTGCGCATATCCTGCTCGGTCTCTCAGGTCGCCTCCTCGACCAGCTGACCCGCCAATGAACCTTCACTGACGCAATGTTCTTTGATCTCAACTTTCTAACCTCCCTCTCCAATATTGCCACTGGCTCCTCAACATAGGATAGATCCTTGTCCAACTGGACTGAACTGAAATCCAACACGTACGACGGATCACCGTGGTACCTCCGGAGCTTCGAAACATGAAATATCGGATGAACTCCTGCTAAGCTGGAAGGCAAGGCAAGCTCATAAGCAGCCTCCCCAACACGCCTCAATATCTCAAAATGGCCAATAAACCTCGGACTCAACTTCCCCTTCTTCCCAAATCTCATAACGCCCTTCATAGACGAAACCTGAAGCACAACCTGCTCTCCAACCATATAGGAAACATCACGAACCTTCCGGTCCGTATAACTCTTTTGTTTGGACTGGGCTGTACGAAGTCTATCCTGAATCACCTTGACCTTCTCCAAAGCATCTTGAACCAATTCTGTGCCCAATAATCTAGCATCACCCGGCTCAAACCAACCCACCGGGGATCTACATCGCCTACCATATAAAGCCTCATACGGTGCCATCTAAATGCTGGAATGATAGCTGTTGTTGTAGGCTAAATCCGCCAATGGAAAGAACTGATCCCAAGACCCTCCAAATTCAATCACACATGCACGGAGCATATCCTCAAGAATTTGAATGGTGCGCTAGGACTGTCCGTCCGTCTGAGGGTGAAATGCTGTACTCAACTCCACCCGAGTACCCAACCCATGCTGAACGACCCTCCAGAATCGTGATGTCAACTGAGTACCTTTATCTGAAGTGATGGAAACTGGAATACCATGCAGACGAACAATATCCCAGATATAAATCTCCGCCAACCGCTCTGAAGAGTAAGTAGTACACACAAGAATGAAGTGCGTGGACTTGGTCAGCCGATCCACAATCACTTAAATAGCATCAAACTTTCTCAAAGTCCGTGGGAGCCCAACTACAAAGTCCATGGTGATGCGCTCCCACTTCCACTCTGGAAACTCTATGAAGCAACCCACCCGGTCTCTGGTGCTCATACTTTACCTGCTGACAGTTGAGGCACCGAGCTACAAATCCAACTATATCTTTCTTCATCCGCCTCCACCAATAGTGCTATCTCAAATCCTGATACATCTTCGCGGCACCCGGATGAATGGAATACCGCAAACTATGGGCCTCCTCTAGAATCAACTCCCGAAGCCCATCCACATTGGGTACACAAATCCGACCCTGCATCCTCAATACCCCATCATCACCAATAGTCACATCTATGGCATCACCATGCTGAACCTTATCCTTGAGGACAAGCAAATGAAGGTCATCATACTGACGCTCCCTGATATGATCAAATAAGGAAAACCGAGAAACCAAGCAAGCTAGAAACCGAATGGGCTCCGAAAGATCCAATCTCACAAACTAGCTGGCTAAGGCCTGAACATCCATCGCCATAGGCCTATCCGATGCTGGTAAATAAGCCAAACTCCCCAAACTCTCTGCCCGGCGACTCAAGGCATCGGCCACCACATTAGCCTTGCCCGGATGATACAAAATAGTAATATCATAGTCCTTCAGTAACTCTAACCATCTCCTCTGCCGCAAATTTAGATCCTTTTGCTTGAACAGGTGCTGCAAGCTTCGATGATCAGTATAAATCTCACAAGGAACCCCATACAAATAATGACGCCAGATCTTCAGGGCGTGAACAATGGCAACTAACTCAAGGTCGTGGATAGGATAATTTTTCTCGTGAACCTTCAACTGTCTGGACGTGTAGGCAATCACCCTACCATCCTGCATCAAAACCGCTCCAAGGCCAATCCTCGAGGCATCACAATAGATAGTATAAGACCACGAACCTGTAGGCAATATCAAAACTGGGGTTGTAGTCAAAGCTGTCTTGAGCTTCTGAAAGCTCGCCTCACACTCTTCCGTCCACTGGAACAGAGCACTCTTCTGGGTTAGCTTGGCCATAGGGTTGCAATCGATGAAAACCCCTCCACAAAACGACGGTAGTAACCCGCCAAGCCAAGAAAACTACGGATCTCTGTAGCTGAGGATGGTATGGGCCAACTTTGCACTTCTCTACTTTCTTCGGATCTACCTAAATACCCTTACTCGATACCACGTGTCCTGAGAATGCCACGGAATCTAACCAAAACTCACATTTCTAGAACTTAGCATATAACTTCTTTTCCTTCAGAGTCAGGAGCATAGTCCTCAGGTACTGCTCATGATCTTCCCGACTCCGGGAATACACCAGAATATCATCAATAAAAACAATGACAAATGAGTCAAGATATGGTCGGAACACACCGTGCATCAAGGCTGCTGGGGCATTGGTCAGCCCAAATAACATAACAAGGAACTCGTAATGACCATACCGAGTCCTGAAAGCAGTCTTCGGGATATCTGGCTCCTGAATCTTCAACTGATGGTACCCTAAATGAAAGTCAATCTTAGAAAACACTCGTGCACCCTGTAGCTGGTCAAACAAATCATCAATACGAGGCAAAGGATAACGGTTCTTCACTGTAACTTTGTTCAACTAGTGATAATCAATGCACATACGCATAAAACCATCCTTCTTCTTCTTCTTCTTCTTCTTCTTCTTCTTCTTCTTCACAAACAAGATAGGAGCACGCCACTATTGATACACTGGGCTGAATAAAACCCTTATCAAGCAATTCCTGTAACTGATCCTTCAACTCCTTCAACTCAGGAGGAGCAATACGATACAGAGAAATAGAAATGGGTTGAGTGCCCAGCAACAGATCAATGCCAAAATCAATATCTATATCAGGCGGCATGCCCGAAAGATCAGCTGGAAACACATTAGGAAAATCCCGTACTACTGGGCCTGAATCAACCGAAGGGGTATCAATACTGACATCTCTCACATAAGCTAGATACGCGTTAGACCCCTTCTCAACCATTCGCTGAGCCTTAAGGAAAGAAATAACTCTACTAGTAGTATGATCTAAAGTACCCCGCCACTCAACACGCGGTACACCTGGCATAGCCAGCATCACAGTTTTTGCATGACAATCAAGAATAGAATAATAGGGCGATAACCAGTCCATGCCCAAGATAATATCAAAATCTACCATGCTGATCAACAATAAATCGGCTCTGGTCTTAAAACCACTAAGATCAACCAAACACGATCGATAAATGCGGTCAACAACAAGAGAATCTCCCACAGGAGTAGAAACATAAACAGGAAAACTCAAAGAATCCCGAGGTATACCCAAATGCAGAGCAAAATAAGAAGAAACATAAGAGTAAGTGGATCCTGGATCGAATAGAACCGATGCATCTCTGTGACAAACCAATATAATACATGTGATAACACAATCGAAGGCAACAACCTTGGTACATGTAGGAAGGGCATAGTATCGGGCCTGGCCTCCCCTTCTAGGGCAACCTCTACCTCCCCGACCTCCACCTCTAGCTGGCTGAGCAGGTGGGGTAGCAATTGGAGCTGTAACCATAGCCTGAGAACTCTGCCGGGCGCGCTGTGGCTGAGAAGTCTATGGAGGCGTACTGCTCCCAAGTCTAGGGCAATCCCTCACCACATGGTGTGTGTCACCACACTCAAAACAAGCTCTAGGAGGACGTGGTGGCTGTGACTGGCTCGATCCAGGTCTACTGGACTGATCTCTGAAAGCACCCCACACATGAGGTGCGCTAGATACCGGAGGTGCATAATAAGGCTCTTGAGGCCTAGGAGGAGCTAAAATACCACTGGATGCTGGAAGAGCTGAATGAACAGGGTAACTCATATAACCCCTACCATGACAACCTGCAACTGGGGCACAAGTACCAGAATAATGGCCCGACTCGAGACCTCTTGGCCTCCCTCTCCTCTCTCTCCCTAGCACACATACCCTCAATCGTCCTAGCAATGCTCACCACCTACAGATAAGAAATATCTATCTCTAACTCATGAGCCATGCTAGACCTGATGCTTGGAATAAGCCCCTCAATAAATCGGCGAACCCTCTCGCGAACAGTAGAAACCAAGGCCGGTGCATGTCTAACCAAACTAGTGTAACAGACAGCATACTCTGAGACAGTCATAGCACCCTGGCGCAAATGTTCAAACTCTGCACGCCATGCGTCCTTGAGGCTCTAAGGAACATACTCTCTCAGGAACATATCTGAAAACTGAGTCCAAGTTAGTGAAGTAGCCTCATCTAGACTATCTAACTCATAGGTGTGCCACCACTCATAGGCGGCTCCTCAAAGCTGAAAAGTAGTGAAGGAAACCCCGCTCGATCCTGATATATCCATGGTACGGAGAATACGGTAACACTCATCTAGAAATACCAGAGCATCATTCGATGCTAGATCACTGAATACAGGAGGCTTGTACTTCTTGAAACTCTCAAGCCTCAGCTGCTCATCCTCGGAAACCGCTACCCTATCCTTGGGCTGATCTCGGACTGCAGGCTGTACAAGAATAATCTCAAGGACCTGCTTAACAGGCACTCACTGATCATGAGTGCGGGCGGCGGGAGTCTGTACTCCTCCCCCGGCCTGAGATGTAGCTGCAGCAAGGGAAAGCAACCCTGCCTGAGCCAAAGTGGTGTACATGCTCATGAACTATGCCAGAGTCTCCTGAAGTGTAGGAGTAGTAGTAGCAGTAAGCGTATCAGGTGCCTGAACTCTAGCTGGAACTGCTGGTGGTACCTCGGTGGCAGCTCGCGTAGGTGCTCTGGCTGCACCACGTGCGTGTCCTCGGCCTCTACCCCGGCCCCGACCTCTAATGGCTGCAGTAGGGGGCGCGGGTGCCTGATCATCTCAGGTAGCACGTGTCCTCATGATCCTGGTTCGCCCTCCATGATCCATTATGACGACACCTAGTCTCTACGACTAGGTAAGCCTAACAATGCGGAAAATAAACAAAATTTGCGGAAGAAATAATTAAAAACTGAAATAGTAAAATAAAATAGCGTTTAAGATGCCGCCCGACATATACAATAACAACTCTCGAAACAAACAACATTTCCCAAAACCTGGAATCTCATGATCACAAGCCTTTGAATGTCTACAAGTATCTAACTCCAGAATGTCTAACAAAGAAACGAAAGTATAGAAGGACTAATAAAAAGGGAGAGTAGAAAGGGACTCTTCGGTCTGCGGATGCGGCAGATACACCTCAGAGTCTCTACGAATGCCTCGTCTCAAGAGTGATAAGCCTAAATGGAGATACTTGGATCTGCACATAAAAAACATGCACAGAAAGGGCATGAGTACACCACAACGATACTCAATAAGTGCCAAGCCTAACCTCGGTTGGGAAGTGATGAGGAAGGTCAGGGCCCTACTGAGATTAAATGAAATATAAGGTGCGACAGTATAAGATAAAGCAGTACAGTTGAAAGATAACAATAAGAATTAATACAGGATAATAAGGATAACTACAACTGAAACAGAGGCATAAACAATCATTAGGAATACCACTCTTCACAAATATAATATCCGGGGATCTCTCAATATCCCGAGGATCTCTTAGTACCCTCAATATATGCCAGGGATCTCTTGGTATCCCGAGGATCTCTTGGTATCCTCAATATATGCTAAGGATCTCTTGGTATCCCGAGGATCTCTTGGTATCCTCAATATATGCTAGGGATCTCTTGGTATCCCGAGGATCTCTTGGCATCCTCAATATACGTGCTGGGGATCTCTCAGTATCCCGAACCTTAGCTCAAATCATAAAATAGGCACATAGGATCTCTCGAGATGTCGTCCCGTAGTCCTAAAGTAAAACACACAGCAATAACACAAAGAATACTCAATTAAACTCAATTTCGTACCAAAGTAAAACAGGTAATTCTAACCTAACATGCTTCACATAATACAAATAAGTCAATTCAAGCAATAAGGTAATTAAACATGCTTCTCTAAGCTAACAACAGGCTTAAATTTCAAGTAGAATAAGTAGGAAAGGAAAACACAATTAAAGCTACTTTAGTGAAAACAGGATTTTCAACAATTAGCACAAGTATGCACTCGTCATCTCACGTACAAGGCATTTCAATTACCACAAATACCAAATCCTACGGCGAATGTCCCCCACACAAGGTTAGGCAAGCCACTTACCTCGAACCAGCTCAAAATCAACCCGAAACCACAACTTTGCCACGAGTACTCGACTCCAAATGGCCCAAATCCAATGATCTTCTCTTCAAAAACCCCACAGAATCGCCCTACCCCGAGCTCCAATTCGATTTTTCCAAGTATTGAACTAAACCCTCAAAATTTCATATTTCTGCCCAGCGATTACCGCATCTGCGGTTATGGGAGCGCACCTACGGTCCTGCACCTGCAGAAGAAGGCATCGAAGTTGTGAAAATCATTTAACGGGCTGGGTCCGCTTCTGCGGTCGCTTGGCCGCATCTGCGGCACCGCATTTGCGAAAACCCAGCCGCACCTGCGGTCCTAGAGCGTTGGCTCAAACTCGCTTCTGCGGCCACCTAGCCGCTTTTACGGTGCTGCACCTGCGGTCCCACACACGCAGGTGCGGTTATGACAGGTTCAACAATTCAAATTCTTCCTAAGTCCAATTTAATTTCTGTTAAGCACTTGAAACTCATCCGAGGCCCCTGGGACCTCAACCAAACATGCCAACCAATCCTAAAACATCATTCAAACTTGTTCCAGCCTTCGGAATGCTCGAAACAACATCAAAACGCCAATTTAGCATCGGATTCAAGCCTAAGAACTTAGAAACTCTCAAAATACGCTTTCGATCTAAAAGTCTATCAAACCTCATTTGAATGACCTGAAACTTTGCACACACGTCATATTCAACCTTATGGAACTACTCCAACTTCCGGAATTCCATATCGGCCCTCGTATCAAAATCTCACTATCGAACCGAAAACTTCAAAAATTCGACTTTCAGAGTTTCAAGCCTAAATTAGCTACGGATCTCCAACGCATGATCCGAACACGCTCCTAAACCCGAAATCACCCATTGGAGCTAACGGAACCATCAGAATTCTATTCCGAGGGCGTCTTCACACTGTTCTGACTATAGTCAAATTTCCAAAACTTAAGCTTTCATTTAGGGACTTGGTGTCCCAAAACTCTCCGAAACTCCAAATAATTTCTCCCGACAACTCACAACAACAGAAACAAACACAAAGAAAGTAGTTAATAGGGGATCGGGGTGTTAATTCCTAAGACAACCGGCCGAGTCGTCACAGTTCGTCCACTCAATTCGAACACTATATAAACCCCTCCCCAATTTCCCCTTTAGAGACCGAATTTTCACTGTTATTACACCTACTATACTCTTCTCTCACTCATTCACTTATTCTGAGACACTTGAATATTTTCTAGAATCGTTGAATTCTTCGCCGGCTGAAAGCCAAGGCCCTAATATTGTTAGACCTCCTCTGGTGCAACCACTGCTCGGAGCCCTTCTCGAGGCTCTTGTGAACTCTGAAGCATCGGGGATCTGGGTTTCTCTTGCTACCAGTATTCTAAACTCTTCATTCTTTGATCATTTAACTTTGTTATTGGTTAGTGTCCTTGACTCTTGCAATGCTAACTGTTTTCCTTTCTGTTTATCTATGACATGTGTATTTTATGTTCTAATGTTTTTCAAATTTTGTAAGCATGATTCAATTTCTTTGTTATTCATGGATCCCTAATACTGTATTCTTTACTGCCATGATATTGTTTTTATAAACCCCCCTTCAACTCTTTGTTCTTTATTAGTTGAATTTATTAAGTTTCAGTTCAATTAATGTGCTTTCATTATTGGAATACATTCCAACTTTCTTAGGTGCTTCTAGACTAATGTGGGTTCTCTACCTTGTCCTGTATCTCTATGTTTTCTTCTAGCCCAATATGATAGATCTTTAAGGCTGTATTAATTAGTTAAAGCATGTTTCCATTTAAGTTCTATTGCATGTTTGGTTTAGAATGGATTCTAGGGCAAATTGCTATGTTAGTTTCCCTACTGTCTAGGTAAATGGCATAAATGGTTATGCCTGCCTATCTCATTCCCTTTTAAGTTTTGTATATTCTCATGAGTTAGGACACTGTTGAGGTTTATAGTAGACCATGTTATTAGTGTTGCAATGTTGCTTGTGGTCATCTTCGTGCGGAATTGCATGTCCCTCTAACTATAACTATTTTGTATACGGCGAAATTGGAGGAACCAATTTATCGTTAATAAGGTGTCTCGAAAGATCACCTCGAAGGCTCGAGATCACACACCGAGTACCCTCCCTCGAGGCCTATCGGCACCCAACCTGGGAAATTTTCGAAGAGTGCAGCCCAGGCCGGCAAAATCTGTCAGTCTAGTCTGAAGCTAGTCTAAACCCGCATCATGAAGTTAGTTAGCTGTCTCATCCCGGTTTCTTTATCATTAATGTATTTTGTACTATGTTGGGACTTCCCTTCCTATATAAGGGGGACCCTTGGCACTTTGTAACCCCCTGTTGTTCCAGCTTCTCCATAAGAAATATAGAAGAACACATTCTTTGCTCTCTCACACTCTCTTGATACTATAGCTTTTATTTTTTATCCCCGTATTTGTTCATCATTTATTTCTTATCATTTACCATAAAGATCCCTCTTTAATCGCCTCACAATTGTTATCCCTACCCCGATCACCCACGATATCTCGAGTCCGAGCCCCGAAATCGACCTCGAGGCCCCCAAATCGACCGGCCCGAGGCCCCGAATAACTGACCTATCGGTTTGATTATAACTCTCTCCTTTACTTTATTTCGTCTCTAAATCTCATATCTTTAGCATCAACTGCTTAACAAACTAGCATAAAAATAGATCACGTATTTTTAGAGTCCCATCAACAAATTTAATTGTTATTACCATTTTCACGATAAACAGTTTGGTGCCCACCATGGGGCTAAAAATAATAGTGATTATTTTCTTGCTGGTTTTACTACATAATGCAAGTTATCTTTCATGCTTTTTCTTGTCCAAGATCTTCGATTTCAGGTCGAAATGTCTAACTCGGTAAACAGAGATGAAAACAACGATCTTGAGGACCATGGGGAAAATTGTGTGGCTGTTCCAGGCGTTGTTGTGCCACCATAAAACCCTAGGAATGCATCGGATCCAGTCCTGGTGGACGCGGTCTCATGAGACGCCCAACGCATGTACATAAGCTCCCACACTAACAGGAGCGTGCACCAAGGGAACCAACAAAAAGCGCGGGAAACCCTAATTAGGGAAGAACGTGAGGTTAGCCTTCATGTTATTTTTGAAATGTCGCAGGCACAATATCTAGCTATTGCTCAGCTGAAAAGTTATCAGAAAACTCCCAGCACGGTAGCACCAGAGACAGCTCCCCCAGCCGAGCAGGTATCTGAGAGATCAAGCAATAATGGATCGATAGCCGACCCTGCCATCGTAAAAATGCTCGAGGAACTCACCAAAAGGATCGAATCGGGCAAGAAAATGATAGAAGCCAACGATAAGAAGGTCAAGACCTACAACTCCAGCGTTGACCAGATTCCCGGCGTACCCTTGGTCCTAAAAGGAGTGGATTCAAAGAAGTTTATACAAAGGCCGTTCCTCGAAGAAGAGGCCCCAAAACCCATTCCAAAGAAGTTTAGAATGCCGAAACTCCCAAAGTACAACGGGACCTTAGACACCAATGAATATGTTACTTCCTACACTTGTGCGGTAAAGGGCAACAATATAAAGAACGATGAGATCGAGTCCGTATTACTGAAAAGTTCAGGGAAACACTTTCGAAGGGGGCCATGATGTGGTATCACAACTTGGCTCCTAACTCCATAGATTCATTCGTCATGCTAGCAGACTCCTTTGTAAAGGCACATGACGGTGCAATCAAAGTAGGGACGAGGAAATCCGACATTTTCAAAATTAAGCAAAGGTAGAACGAGATGCCGCGGGAATTTGTGTCTCACTTTCAAATAGAACGGATGGAGCTACCACTAGTCTCCGATGGCTGGGCAGTGAATGCTTTCACTCAAGGTCTGAACAAACGAAGCTCGGTGGCTTCAAAACAGTTGAAACAGAATTTGATCGAGTATCTAGCTGTGACCTAGTCGGACGTCCACAACCGGTACCAATCGAAAATCAGGTATGAGGATGACCAGTTGGGAGCCCCCTCAGGCTCAGTATACCCAAGCATGCTCCTGGAAAAGGAGCCAAAACCAAACAAAGAAAGATATTAGCCGTACATTAAAGATAGGAGGAATTCCCCGAGGCACAGCCCACCTCACAATGATCGAAGAATAGACCGAGGAAAAGATCCTCGGGGACTTATCAATAGAGCCAGATTTGATAGGAACGCTGGGCCGACGGGCGCATCTCACTTGTCGGAATACAACTTCAACGTCGATGTATCAGACATCGTGTTCGCCATCAGTAAAATCAGAGATGCCAAGTAGCCCAGGCCTTTACAATCGGATCCTTCACAAAGGAATCACAACTTAGTGTACGAGTTTCATGACACACATGGCCACAGGACCGAGGATTGCCACCAACTCCGAGAAGAGGTAGCTTGACTACTTAACAAAGGGCATCTCTGGGAATTCCTTAGCGATCGAGCCAAAAATCAATTCCGGGAAAGAGAGGCGACCAAGAAGAATGAGGCAGATGGGCCACAACATGTCATCCACATGATCTTGGGAGGCGTCGATGCCCCGCAGGAACCCGTATGAGAAGGACAAAAATATCCATCACTAGAGAAAAGCGGACTCGGGGATATATTTTCGAGGACGCCCTCACATTCAGCGAAGAGGACGCCGAAACCTTGTCTCAACCTCACAATGACGCACTGGTAATCTTTTTCCTTGTAAATTCTTTTCAAATAAAACATATACTTGTGAATCCAGGTAGCTCTACCAACATTATCAGGTCGAGGGTGATAGAGCAGCTCGGACTGCTTGACCAAATCGTGTCCGCCACTCAGTCCTCAATGGATTCAACATGGAAAGTGAAACAACAAAAGGAGAAATAATCCTCCCGGTCACCGTGGCCGGCATGACCCAAAACGCCAAATTCCATGTCATCAAAGGAGACATGAGGTATAACGCCTTATTCGGACGGCCGTGGATACACTGCATGAGGGCAGTACTGTCCACTCTACACCAAATAATGAAATTTCCGACAATAGATGGGATTAAAACCATCTACGGGGAACAACATGCAGCAAAAAATGTTCGCGGTGCACGACGTGGCACCGGTACCCATACCTCCCCTCGCAAAAAATCCAAAGGGTAATCAAGCCACACCCCTGATCAAGCCCAATCAAATGAAATAAAGGACCATACTGCATCCCCACCTCGAATGATTGGAACATATCGATCCTCAAAACACCGCCGGCGCATCTCGCACTAAGATATAACCATCCCCCTTTTCATTTCATATTTCAGACTAACCCTTGCGCAGGCGCCCGATCGAAGTAGTCAGAATGTTAACCCAGCCTGAAGACCTTAAGGTTTTAAAGCATCTGTTTCCCTCTTTTCCTTCGACCGAGTTTTTGTCCGAAAAAGCTTTTACCGATAAGGTTTTTAACGAGGCAACATCTGCATGCTACCTAAGGGAGACTCAACAAGTGCCCGAGGCTTTTTTTGCAATCAACCTCGAACACTGAGGGGCATCCCCCCTGAAGGTCATCCACTTGAAAAAGCCAAGAGACACCGAATTGGGTCCCTATAGGAAAATGATGTACCTGTCCAAACGATCGAACGAACCGTGTCCATATAGCCGGGCCCCCGACGGTGAAAACGTGTACACTTACACCAAATATGTCACGCCCCAAACCTGGGGAGGCGTGGCTGGCATCCGGTGCCGTGCTGGCCCGAGCGAACCACTCTGCAACTCATGATCGTTCGAACAAAATTATAACATACATAGGTCGAATTAGCTGAACTAATTTCTTTCGTAACTATCATGGGCCCACATGCCACAACTCATAATGAACAACTTGTAAGTGAGAAAACTATGTATCACTAAACTATTTTTCTTAAAACATGAATACATACGGGCCGTCAAAGCCTCTGATATACTGTACAAAATGAACCTTTGTCTACAAAGCCTTTAAAATTATTAGACATCTAATGGGACAGGGTATCGGGGTACCCATAGGTCCGTAGCAAAACTTTGACACGATGACTCACAAACTGGATTACACTCCGAATGAGGTGGAGTCTTATCGATCCTTCGCTGAATGCTAACCTCGTATACTATGAGGGCTCATCAAACCGATTATCTATACCTGCAGGCATGAATGCAGCGTCCCCAATAAAAGGATATCAGTACGAATAATGTACTGAGTATGTAAGGCATTTGAATAAGTATATAAAGAACATGGAAGGAATATGGAGTAAAGGTCTTAACCTGTAAGTCTGGATAACTCTGTAAATCACTTATAGTGTCATGCATATGCGTATGAATGTCATGTCGTACATAGGTACATGTGTTCATAACATCATCAAGCCTCTAAGGGCATCCCATCGTATCATCTCAGCCACTGCGGGCAAAATTATCATCGTATACCAACTGATCAGGTGGTGGTGCGTATATAATGTCATAACCTTTCCCATATCCCATATAAATGTATGTATATATATATATATATATATATATATATATATATATACACACACAGACACACACACACACACATATATACACATATACAACGCCATGACATCATCACGCCTCTGAGGGCATCCCGTCATATCATCTCGGTCACTGTGGGCAAATCACCAACATATACCAGCTGATCAGGTGGTGGTGCGTATATAACGCCATAACCTTCCCATATCCCATATACATATAAATATATACATATATATATATATATATATATATATACGTGTATATAGCGCCATAACATCATCACGCCTCTGAGGGCTTCCCGTCATATCATCTCGGTTCACTGTGGGCAAATCATCAATATATACCAGCTGATTAGGTGGTGGTGCGTATATAATGCCATAACCTTTCCCATATTCCATATACATATATATACGCGTACATTATGTCATCTGATCATAGGTTGATGTGTATGTATAAATGCATGAAATGCATTAATAAAATCTCTCGGTACGTCATAAGACCATTATACCTCTGATAAATATCATGAAACAAACTTTATCAACTTATGTATTTTCTGAGACCCATGAACATATGATAAAATAATAGGACACAAGGGAATTCAAGAATATAGACACCTCTAATACTTCTATAAATAGAGTCATTTATGGAAATTGTGCATTTTCTCTTTTCGTTTGTATTGTATGGATCATGCCAAAAGAAAGGAGGGATAACCTTAACATGCAGAAACTCAACGAACATTCCAGAATTAATTAGTACCAAACCGAAGCAACACCACTTCATTTGTTATTAAGCAGATTGAGGATAAGGAATAACAAAAATACTTTTACCAAACACACATGAGTTAGAGCTATTGCATTAGGCAAACCAACATTGATGAATGAAATAATCAAACAAAACAAAATATCCATATTCATTTAGAAAGAATCATTCTTTCCTGTGATAAGTTTGAATTAATGGATATGACAAAGAGATGGAATAATAAAGACAGTATTATCAACCCCACATGGGTAAAAAATGAAGCTTGATTAATGACAAAATCAAACAAAGAAGATACACATGTTCATTCACAAAGCAACATGCTTTCTTGTATACCAGTAAGCTTTAAACTAAAGAGTATAAAACAGATATTGAAATGGAACAAATATAATAGAATTATAAACCCCACATAAGTAAAAATTGAAACTTGCAATAGACGTACCAACAGTAATGAATTAAGCAACCAAACAAAGAGAACTACATATTCATTATGAAAGAACAATTCTTTCTTCACTTGTGAGTTTTAAAGTAAAGGGTACTTATTAAAATCAAAGAAAGCTCAAGAAAATGCAGAGTATAATAATACTATTACCGCACAAGCTAGAAGACCTCACTGTTTAAGCAGAGACAGAGGGATATAGAAAATGTTATTTTTGCTTTCTCGGTAACACATTTTTTCTTTTTTACCAAAATGAGATAAGGTTTTCATCTCTTTAAATGTTTCCACCTATTTAATGGTGTGGTAGTCACTTATTTGAGCTAAATCTTGTTGCGACATTAGGGGCTTCATCCTTATCCAAAGATTCTTAAATAATCTCCCACTAAAATTCATTAATTACCCAATTATTCACATAATTAAGAATTATCTCAACTTACTTAAAATATAACTCACTTTTAACACACTTTATACATCTTTCTATTATGGTCATGTGGTACCATATAAAATAAATGCATACACTATTATTTTTATTAAAACATCCATAAAAAAAATACATATATTTTCTCAACTTATAAGTTTTCTAATCTCATATAAAGCGTAAAAAATTTTGTACGCTTAATTCTTAAAATGGTAAAAAGATAACCTTCTTTTCTTGTAAGAAAATAATTTCTATCTTTACAATAAAGAAAATCTCCTTTATAGACTTTCTCATATTATGTGTATAATTTAAAACATATTTGAAACTATTAATATTAATAACTATATAAAATCATATTTTTCAATCTTTTTTTACAAAAATATTTCACTCAAAATACCACATCAAACGTATATAACGGTATTAATATTATTAAACTTATAGGATCTTACAATAACAATGTCTTAAATCCTCCATAACCTTCTAATAGATATAATCCCTTTTGTACTCATGTGGATTTACTACGACACATCCTAATGCTAAGGTACGGGATGTCACAAAATAATTGAAAGATATTTTTTATCAAAGAATCTCATGCTCCAAAAGAGGCTCATTACCTTCGCACAGACAACTCCTCTGCTAAAAACATTCCGAACATCAGGGACTGGCGTCGACAATTCAACACCTAAACGCATGACCTCCGGGTCGGGACTCCAAAATCATAAGCCCTTGATGAGGCAATACAAAGTTTGCAAAAAATGGCTTCCCGAGTCAAGAAACTCTCGACGACTCGGGGACTGCCGTCAAGCGCCACCTCCATCGACTTATCAAAACCCGAGGCCCTAAGACCCTGAGCGGGCAGACTCGGTCTCGTAAGACCTACTTAAGGCAACAACTATATCTGTAAGACCTCAACGGCATGAAAAACCTGTAAAACCTCAATGGCATGATAAACCTGTAAGACCTCAACGACATGAAAAATCTGTAAGACATCAAGCAAGGCATGAACCACACTTGTACCAAGTGACAAAACTGTAAGACCTCAACGGTATGAAAAACTTGTAAGACCTTACTAAAGGCATAGACCTGATCTCAAAGTTTCGGCTATATATCGAACTTGTAAGACCCCTAAAAAGTCATACCCTCGATATATATGTCGAAACTACTTCATTTGGGACTCAAAGGCTCCGGCCAAACACAAGTGACTCCGGTCACACGGCTGTACCAGCCGAACTAACGCGACTCGGGGACGCCCGACCGTCGCTACAAGGCGTAAGAGCCATTGTCGCCATCCCACACAGGCCTTCAATTACTCCGAATCTACTTCGAAAAGAACCGGTTAAACAGGATACCCTCGGCATAGGAAAAAGAGCTTCGACCATGTCAGCTCCAAATCACAAGCTTTTAGCTACTCAGCCTCCGAGCCAAACCTCCTGAGGTGCTCGAACATCACCGCAAGTTACTCAAAATCGAGGTTCTTCCCGGACCGACGACGAGTCAGGCAAAAATTACTTTACAAGTCCTTAACGAGAGGAAAATAAAGCCTACATAAATGGTCGCATCGACCAAGCGCGTAAGAGCCATTGTCGCCAGCCTAATAAGCCTCAGAGCCGTACACACAAAAGGTCGCATCAACCAAAATCGTAAGAGCTACTATCGCCAGCTTGAAATCTGAAAACTTAAGGGTCAAAATGAGCTCGAGTCGTAACTTGATTCAGAGACTGGACCCAAAATAGTTAACTATATATTCCTAAGGCAAACATAAAAGCCATTGTCGCCAGCTTACAATAAAAGGTCGCTTTGACCCAAAGAGTGAGATCCATTGTCGCCAGCTTACATTAAAAGGTCGCTTCGACCCAAAACGTGAGAGCCATTGTCGCTATCTTACATTAAAAGATCGCTTCGACCCAAAGCGTGAGAGCCATTGTCGCCAGCTTACATTAAAAGGCTGCTTCGACCCAAAACGTGAGAGCCATTATTGCCAGTTTACATTAAAAGGTCACTTCGACCCAAAGCGCGAGAGCCATTGTCGCCAGCTTACATTGAAATGCCACACCGGCCCAAGGCATAAAAGCTATTGTCGCCATCCCACATACATTAAAAGGTCGCATCGACCAAAAGCGTAAGAGCCACTATCACCAGCCTAAAATTCGGCCATTCGAAGGTCAAATAAGCTTGAGTCGATGCCCGACTCGGGGACTGAGCCCAAAATAGGTGGCCTAAGTATGCCTAAGAGCAAAAATACGTAAGAGCCTACAAGCTAGTCTAGTGAGCCTTGGGGCCACATCATTACTCCGAGGATTCCTACCAACGCAAAAACCAGCTCGCCTGGTCAAAATCAAGACAGAAAAAGATATGAAAGGAGTAAAGCTGCAAGGTTTTCTTTCATATACATGCAAGAAATGCAACCTCCAGCTACAAACATGCTTTGAAAATGCTACGTACAAATGACAAAATCTATGCCCCCCTAGGGGTTACAGCCTGCCAGTCTCATCCTCACTTTCCTCGGCATCGGGTAAAAGTAACCGAGCATCACGTTCATCCGCCCCTGCTAGCGCCAATTTTTCTGAGAGGGCGAAACCCCTATCACGGATCTCCTCGAGGGTATTTCTTCATGACTTGCAACGAGCATATTATTCAATCATCCCTTTGCAGTCGAGGATCCTTCTCAGCTTGGCTTGAGCATCGACATCATCCTTTGAGTAGATCGCCATCTCCGGGTCAGCCTTTGTCCGGCTCATTGCAGCTTCTGCCCGGGCATCAACGATCTCTGCCCTGATTTTCGAAAGCTCAGACTCAAGCTTTGCAATCATTTCTGTCTGAACCAAAGCATTGTCGCGAGCTATGAGAAGTTGAGCTTCAAAAGCAGGAACTTTGGCCAGAGCATCCTTCCCATCTAAAGCCCGAGTCTCCGCCTGAGCTTCCAATTCATCATGCTCACACCTGGCCGGGCAAACTTCATCTCAAAGGAGCTCTAGGGCCTCCGTCTTTTTTTTGAAGCTGAAATAAACTAACTATTAGCCCTAGGAACCAGGAGGCAGAATGCACACTCACCCGGGACAGAAAACTACCTGCTCCTTCAGGTGGTTCTCGTAATTCAGGCTCCGACCCACCTCATACTACAAGTGTACTAGGTTGACTTCTTTTTCATCACATAGGAGCCTCAGGGATCTCTTCTTTTCCAGAGCTTTCCGTAGCCTGACTTCACAACAAAGCAGCCCGGACTTAAGCTTGTCGAATTCCTACAAAAGAAGACTTAATAAGGAAGGGAAGGCGCAAAACTCGAAAAACCTGTGCCAAAACTTACCGCAAAGTGAAGACGCTGGGCTTCCTCGAAGGCCGAACGCACACCTACCAATCCAGTCCCTTCGGCCCTGAAAGAGCCTACTCCGGTCGAAGCACGGGGTATATGCAACCCCAGATTTTTGATATCTCCCGAAATGCTATCGATGGAAAAAGAAGGTGATTGCAACGGTGAAGCCCTCTTTCCGGAACCGGGAGCCGCGAACACGACAGGCTCGAATGATGCTTCCATTCCAAAGCCCCGATCCCGCTCCACCTTACTTTGAGCGTCATCGCCCTATGAAAGCACCTCTCGTTCATTGTTACCGTCCTTCAGCCCGGGAGCTGGCAACCCTTCCGCCTCTTTGAAAGAGTGCGGCCTCGCCGCGGAAGGCTCTCCAATGCCTACAAAAGTAAGATTAATGCGCGTAAAGGGGGATATGCTTCTCCACATAAAAGAAGGGAAAGAAAGGAATAGCACAGCACTCACTATGGTATTTTCCTCCCCATCTGCCCCGGGATAAAACCTGCCACTTGCGCTCATCACAGGTCGAGTGGATCACCAACTTTCGAACCCAATCCGGCAAATTGGGAACATTTCCCGATGCCCATGAAACCGCTACAGGAAAAGAAAAGAAGGCACGGTTACGAAACCAGGCTTTCGCCATAGACAGAACTGATAAAGCACTAGATGCACCACTTACAAGTATAATTCCATTCCTCAGGGAATGGCATAAGCTCCTCGGGGATAATGTCAGCGGTCCACACCCGGACGAAGTGACTCATCCATCCCCGATCTCCATCTTACTCGTCGTCAACAATGAAGGGCATAGTCGATCGGCACTGCAAAGTCAGCAGACCTCGATGGTGGAAGGGCTGGTACAACTTGATAAGATGACTAAGAGTAAAGTCAAGCTCCACCTTCTCCACGAAAAATCTCATCATCAGCATTGTTCGCCAAAATGACGGATGGATCTGTGCCAAGGTAACCCGATACTCTAGGCAGAAGTTGAGCACATCCTATCGAGAGGGCCCAATGTGAAAGGGTATGTGTACCTATTCAAGAATCCATCGGCACGATCTGTGATGCCCTCACTCGGGGGAAGTATTTGCGGTACTACTCTTTCCCCCCATCCGCAGTCTTTTTTCACTAACTAAAGATCCTCTTCCTCTATACATGAAGTGATCGAACAGGCCCCGACATATCGGCCGTGGCGGGGACAAAATTAGAGAACTAAAAGGCAGGAATATGCGCAGACGCATTAGTGTTGGAGTGCCGAAAGGCTAATGCAGAAAAAGAAGGGCAACTGATTAAAATGATGTAAGCCCCGAAAAAGCAAAAATAACCCTATTTATATATGGAAAAGCGATGATTCACCTGCCCCAAAGCTGGTTAAGAATACTAACCGATGCCGCCTTCTCCAGTCCCGAGGTGGTACCCGACCTCGAGGACCTCCATCGGAACAAGGTTAGGCTCCAAGAAGCCAATAACACCTTCTCCAGTCCTGAGGTGGTACCCGACCTCGAGGATCTCCATCAAAGGGAAGTTTAGGCTCCGGGAAGCCAATGGCATTATTACGAGACCCGAGGTGATACTCGACCTCGGGGGTTTTTTTGTCAAAAAGGAATCAGGCTCCAAGGAAATAAGTATTTAAACTCCACCCGTATAGGCTTGGCCCCGGGGTACCGTCCGAGATCGGACAAACCCTCTTTCGAGATCTATCTACAGCGCCCTAAGGCTAGTTACACTAAGCCTAGAGCGAGTTTTTAGGTGGTCCGAATTTGAACGAACCTCTGCTCAGGGACTACCCTCGAGAGATCAAATGCAGTCTCTGTCCACAGGCCTTCAAGAAAATTTCTTCTCAAAGGTTACCACAAAGTTTAAGTAATAAACTATGATTCCAAGGCCGAAAACATTACTTTCATTCTACTCAAAGTAAGGGTCCCGATGTCCCGAGTTCATCGGATCAACCCAGGTTTGGCCCGAGGATTGGCAAAAGATCCCACGGAAAGATGTTTTTGACCAAAGGCTAGAGGGAAAACTCACACCCGGGTTTGTTATTAGAAACAGCAGACGCAGCCATGCATTTAGAGTCTCCACAAACATAAAAGAATATGGCGAGCATCGAAGACAAATTGGAGAAAATGTTTTTGTATTCATGAAACATTCAATTATAGAAGCCCACGAGGGGTCCTTATATATGATTACAAAAGCCCATGAAGGGTCCTAACACGGAAATAAAGAAGCAGGAAGGTGTACATATAATAAAAGCCTAAGAGCCTAGCCTATTCTCAAAGGTGCGTCCTCGATGGCAACATTTTCGGGTATCATCTCCTCAGGCACGCATACTCAAAGACAATATCTTCCAAACACAACCCCCTCGGGAGTCTTATCTCGATCCCCCCAGAATGGCATCTTCAAAAGGGGAGATGACGAAGAGGAAAGCGATGGAGAAGAGCAAAGTGACACGGAAGAGGCAGGAAGGAACGAAGAAGTGGCTGGGTGAAAAATCTAGCTAGTATGGATTTCGCTAGGCTATTATTGTAAGGCCACTTCTTGAGACATTGCTCCTGTGCGTGATGCAACAGTTAGAAGATAGTACCACCTCATTCTATGAAAAACGAAGAGAGCGAGGCGCCGCACCAGATAATCAGGGGAGGTGAGTAGCAGTGTACAGTCTGAGCCCCCTCTTGAGCAGTGGTGTATAATCCAAATATCTCCTTGGGTTAGAGGAAATCGGTCCTCTACTTAGTCGTCCCAAGCCAACGACAACAGTAGTAACAACAACAACACAACAGCGTAATCTCGCTCGACCAAAGAAGGGTCGGGAGATAGGCTGTGACATGCCTAATAGAAGTACCACCATACAATCTTGAGTCCATGGGCCTCAACCATGGCAAACGACACAAAATAAAGATAGCAAGAAAGGAAGAATGGATAGGTACGGGAAGATACTTGGATAAAAGGTTGACCCTAAGAGGCCCCCATTAATAGAAAGGCGGACAACTTATCTAACGGAGCCATTATTGCCCTCGAAAAACGTAACAACAGGCACATTTAATGCATCCATGGGAGCTGAATCAACGACGACATTATGACTTTGGAAAATGAGAAACTGCAATACGTTGAATGAACCTGAAGAAGCGAAATGACGGAACGTTTCAGTGATCATGGAGGCTGGCATCATCAGTATGACGTCATCACGGGAAGTCCGAAGAGTCAGATGTCAAATCATTTCTTGTCGCTCCTCTCTAAGAAACGCGGGGACTATCTGTATACGGCAAAATCAGAGGAACCAATTTCTCGTTAATAAGGTATCTCAGAAGATCACCTCGAAGGCTCGAGATCACAAACCAATCCCTCGAGGCCTATCGGTACCCGACCTAGGAAATTTTTGAAGAGTGCAGCCAAGGCCGGCAAAATCTGTCAGGCTAGTCTAAAGCTAGTCTGAACCTGCATCATGAAGTTAGTTAGTTGTCCCATTCCGATTTCTTTATCATTAATGTATTTTGTACTATGTTGCTATATAAGGGGGACCCTTAGCACTTGGTAACCCCTGTTGTTCCAGCTGCTCCATAAGAAATATAGAAGAACACATTCTTTACTATCGCACACTCTCTTGATACTATAGCTTTTATTTATTATCCCCATATTTATTCATCATTTATTGCTTATCATTGGCCATAAAGAGCCCTCTTTAATCGCCTCACAACTATTATCCCTACCCCGATCACCCACGATAGCTCGAGTCCGAGCCCCGGAATCGACCTCGAGGCCCCAAATCGACCGGCTTGAAGCCTCGAATAACTGAACTATCGATTTGATTATAGCTCTCTCCTTTACTTTATTTCGTCTCTAAATCTCATATCTTTAGCATCAATTGCTTAACAAACTAGCATAAAAATAGATCACATAATTTTAGAGTCCCATCAACAAATTTAATTGTTATTACCATTTTCACGGTAAACATACTTTGAATAAGGTTCACTTGTTTAAAGTTTTTTCTTACCTATTTTGGTTAATGTCTCGTGCTAGACTTAATTTCTGGAAATCAGCGTGTGTGGGTGCCATGTTGACTTAATAGACTTGCTTCCTAGGCTTTCACCCTTTGTTATATAATTGCTCAACATGGTGTCAATTTTTTCCTATGTCAAACTTGCTATGTCAGAGCTGTCTAGTTGGTATGTTCAAGCCCTTTTGTTTGACCAATTTTGTCCCCATAGCTTCTAAGAATTATGATCATTACTAATACACTTTAGGAGTGTCAATTGGTTACCATGTATGGTTTCTCCCTTCCAAGCCTGATACGAGTTTGTGAAGCCCTAAGTGTGTAGATGATACACTCTCACTCTGGAATATGTTGGGTTGTGGGTTTATTGTTCGTGTGAGAGGTGAAGCTTGCTAAAGGCCCATGTGTCATTGGTTATATTCTTTTTAGGCCTGCTCTATGTATTGGGCTTGTACTCTTTAATATGTAACTTTCGCGCTGGTATTCATTATTTTTGGGTCTATAATAATTTGTAAACAAAAACAGTTGAGAAAAATAGTAAAAAAAAAAAAGAAGAAGGGTAGGGTACTCTAATTCTCACATAAATGGGTATAAAGTAGAGCTACTTTCATTAATAGTACACTATTAAAAATATAATACAAAAGATTAGCATTAATTAATGATTAACAAATATGGCAGTAAAATATTTATATATATAGCAGATTTAATTCAATTCAAATCAACAAGAATCAAGTTGTTTAAAAAGGCAGTCCTAGTATTTAATATATTTCCCTATTTTTCTCTCCATTCCATACCATGTTTTATATTTTTTTTTAGAAACCAATCCATTCCATAACAGATTTTTCCTTTCCATAAATGGATCTTTTTATATAATGTAATGTAGCAAATTATACATCTTTATATTCTAAGAAAATAAAATACATATATTTACGAAAAAATTATAATGTATGTTTGTCGTGTATATACATTATAAATCATATATTATTTTTAGGAAAATTCATATATATATGCATATGTTGTTTATATATGTCTTTATATTTAATTATATATCATCGATCCATTCCATAATAATTTTTTCCTTTTTACACATGGACCTTTTTATTCAAATTAATCCTAGCAAAATTATATATTTGTATATTTCAATGGAATAAAATACATATATTTCGTGAAAAAAATATAATGTATGTTTATGGTATATTATAAATCATGTGTTTTTTTTAGGAAAAATTATGTATATATGCATATGTTATTTATGCACTTATTTATATTTAAAGAGATATTATAAATATGCCATTTATATTTTGCACTAATATAACATGCATATTTGTACAAATTATCCGTATATAAATAGTATATGTGACATATTTTTTTCTTCTATATACATATTAGTGGCATACTAATATTTTAGATTAAATTTTATGTAAGGTATATGCTAGCAATATACTTTGAATAATATCAATATAATAATGTAGTATGATGTATATATATGACATATTGATGGAATATTTACATTATAAATTATCACAATATAATATACTTGAAATATGTTAAATGTATATTTTTAGTTAAAATAAAATTGTACAGAAAAAAGTTTAAAACTCAAAAAAGAAAGAAATACTAAAATTCTCATTGTGTAGAGAGAATTATTTTTGAGATATTCTTCTTTCAAAATCTTTGATATATTTGGGTAAGTGTTATTTATGGAAGAGAAAAAAGAAGTTATAGAAGAGTGAGAGAAAAGGAAATGTAGTAAAAAGTGTATTAATGTAGAGGGATCCCTTAGTTAATGGAGTTATCAAAATAAAAGTGCTAAAAAAGTAAAAAAGTGATGTTTTTGGAATAAACAAAGTCTACTATCATTTATGATAATAATTTTTAAAAAGGGACCAAGCATGTAAAAATCTCTATAAAGTATGCCTATATGATCTATGTGATCTATTCTCTATTTGCTTTACATGTTTTTTTAACTTATTTAGTAGAAAGCCTGCCTATAGGACTCTCACGCACACACATCACTTAACTTGCCAACACATGTTATTTCAAGTATCTGTTGAACCAGTTTTCACTACTGTGTTTTCTTAGATAACATGACTATAGGGCGTAGCAGCGGAATATTCTACTTACCTAGGTGTTGTGCCTATAGGACTTCGAATGATTAACCTATCAGTTGCCTCCATTATCATTGTATTGCTCATGTCTACACGTTTAATAATCAATCAGCTGCCCATATCATTTGTGTTTCTCATCTAGATATTATGCCTACTGGGATAAAACTATATAAAATCAATTTCAATTGCCAACTATTAGATATTATGCTTCTAGAACATTGTAACCTGCCTAAGAAACTTGTCTATAAAATCAGCATGGTAATTCATGATTCTGGGGTCGTTTCACTACCTTTTGCAAACAATATAGAAATTAAGTCTATAGGTTTTGTAATTTGCAAATCTGTTTGCATGCATATTGCTAAAATCAGAATCACTTAGAAACCATGTCTATAGGACTTATAATGATTTAATATGTTCGTATGTTAACTTAAAATGCAATGTTATCTGTTTGATACTAGAATCCTATAGAGATCATGCCTATAGGACCAAAGGACTCTAAGCCTTAAGTTCAGAATGTTCTACTGCTTAATCTAAAAAATAGTCTGTGTGCTTCTTTGTTTATGTGTGGAGGCTAACATGAGCCACTCTTTGCTATTATGTGCAGTCTTATTTGTTTTGAATGCGCGGCTAATTTTATCATTTTTCATCAACCTAAGTAAGTCTAGAACTACCCAAATAGAGGTCCAAAGCCTCCTGGACCATAGGCATGGGACGGGTAGTGCACGTGAGACTTAGAATTGAATTAGAGCATTTTCAGTAAACAACTTCAACATAGTAATCGGGTAGCAGGAGATGATAGTCTGCGCCCACTGAATAATATGAGCAACTCCTATCTAAAAAGGAGTTGCGAAGTATTATTTATGTTGCATGGGATGATCCTTTAGGCTAAAAAACTTAGGAGCCCCCCCCCCCCCACCTTTCCTTTTTTATACTTGCTATTCACACTTAGTCATTATTAACATAGACCATTGTAGTGGTATCCTTATAATCAATAATGATTTGTACCTATTTTTACTGTGCTATAATGTGATTCTTCGATTTTTTATATTCTCTTTGTTTATTTGATCACTTAGCCTAATTACATAATCCATATAGTCTTAAGTTCAGTCGGAACTGTCGTGCCCCCTTTTTTCCTCCGCGGAGAAAGTTCGGGTTCGACATTCATGGAGGTGATAACTCATTTCCTTTTGGGAATTGAGTATTTGAAGAGCCGCCACCTAACGGATTATAGTGCGTTAGGGCACCTAGAGTAATTAACTCATGGACTAGTTGCATTACCAGAGATTAGGGTAAGGGCTCGAAATAACCTTGAGGGGAAGGTGTTAGACACCCCTCGTGGTCCACAACGGTAGGTCCCGACCGAACTTAACTTATGAATTAGTCCATTAACACATAAACAGTTGAATCAAATAAATTGCAAGTAAAACACGTTGGATGTTGTATAACTCAAATAATAAGACAAAGATTTTGAACAAGTTGTATACATATAAAACAAAGTTTTAAATAGAAGGGATTTGGGAAAGGAGGGGTCCTAGGTTGGTTAGCCTACAGGATCACCCCACACAATGTCCGGTAAACACTCCTCAATGAGGGGCTACACGTGACATTAGCGCGTAGTCACCATATCCCATATCTACACTTCCCACTCCTTAGTGTTTATTAAAGCGAGTGTTGGTTAGAGATCTCTATTGTGTGCCATTACCGGTCCCTTCTTAATGGTCCTGGAGGAAATTTAGGACCTCTACCTATAGGCAGTTCTAGACAGACTCCTAAGGTTTAAAGGAGAAAATACTAAGGCGGCATGCAAGAATAAATAGGACCTTACCTTAGCACATAAGACAGAAAAGAAGCAATTAAAGACTCAAGTTTACCTCCACAAACAACACACATAAGCAACACGACTCAAACACATAAAAGGGCCAAACAGTATCCTAAGACATGATGTCTAAGTGAATATCAAGACATAAAAAATAGGCAGCTTATTTTTTTATAAACTCAGAAGTAGTGGCCCTATCAGTTTGCCTACTAATTTTAAGCCTGTTAATCAGAACAACATTAAGTAATAGAAACAATTTTAGAGTTGAAGGATTTGAAAACGCCTTATAGGCTTGCCTACACGCTGAATAGTGGTGCCCTAAGAGCATGATAACTACGTTTGATATAGTAAAATAGTGGGCAGATTTTAAAACAGACTCTTGAGTTCCTATAGGCATGCTTTCTAATAGTAAATTAGAGAAGTACTCGAAATAATTCATTTTTAGGGAAAATAAACCACTAATTAGACCAGTTTGGAAGTAGACTAATCGTGAACTGGATTGACTTATTTAAACTAAACTGATTTTAGATCTATAGGCAGAATTTCTGATGTTGTTCCCTATAGGCCTGATATCTAATTATTAAGAGCTGCTGTTAGAAACTTGTAGGCATGATTATAACAATTTATCTAAGCTCGAATTTCTAACCCTGAACCAGTGGTTCTGGGTCATACGTCCCCAGCAGAGTCGCCAGAGCTGTCACACCTGCTTTTTCCGCCCCCGCGAGGGTACAAGGATTTTATTTTCAAAGTTGTTGTTGAAGCCAGGCGCCCACCATGATAACAAATGAAAACCCATGTAAATACCCGTTATAACAGATTGAACAGGATCATATCCTATATGTATCGTATCTACTTGTGAAGTTGATTTAAAGACCTATAAACATGATTTCTATTATTGGAATCATTTGAGACCTATAGACATGATTTCTAACATGGTAAGGCAAATATAGCAAATATAAAATCCTATAGGCATGGTTTCTACCCATGTTACCCCATAAATATGTAACTACCCACCCCTTTTCACTAGTCATCCCAATATTCGTTTACAAATTATTATAAATCAGATGAATAAATTACATAAATAGATAAAAGAAAAAGAAGAAGTTATACTATAGGGAGCCTGAAGCAGGCCCAAATGATTTCCCAAAACCTCCAATAGCCTCAAATGCAAATTTCATAGACAATATCATTGTCTAGGTGCGTTAGAGTTTCCTAAGGATCCCAAGGATCCTGGGCAGTGCTCACACCTAGACTTTGTAACCAAATTGAGTAAGTGTAGTGTGGAAGGGCCAGCCTCAGTGTGTCAGAGTTCAGAGGGTTCTCAAGAGGATTCCAAGGCAGTACACACACTGGAGGGGGCAGAACCTAGTGACTTAGGAGTAGAGTGAGAGTGCTTGACATAGTTTGAAAAGGTTTCAGTAGGAAAACAGTGTTAAAAGAGATTTGCTTGAAATAGTTTTGTAAAAACACATAGGGAGTTATTAAATAAGACAATTTGAAAAGGGTAAGGTGACTAACAATCAATGCAGAACCAACAGAGGTTCATCAGCACTTGAACACATGGAGTCAAACAGGTACACACATCCACTCAAGAGTAATGGGGATTTGGGGTAAACATAGGGCACATAGTAAGCACAGATGCACATAGGCACAAAATCCGAGGAGCCTTGAAAGGGGTCAAGGGCTTTTAAAGTACAACATGAACTTTAGAGTTAATACAGAATCAAACAAACTTATTATAGCCAATTACTTCATACAGAAAGGTACATGCCAGGAATCAGAGAAATATAGTCACATTGGGGCATACTAGAAAGGGATTTATGAGCAGGCTAATCCTAAAGGGGTATATAACATGCAGTAAAGAAGACAGTGAAGTAGACATGTTAATTGTAGGTTGAACAATAAAACCATAGATAGAAGCATATTAGAAACATGACAAATTAAAGTAATAAGAGAAGCATATTATTTTGGGACTTGAATTATAATCAGAACATACTAGTAGAGAGATGGTAAACACAAAGTGAGGAGTAGGAAAGCATAATAGTTAGCCTTGGCTTGCAGCCGGCTAACTCAGAATAATAGCAAGTAACCAAAGAGATAGCAGAAAGTTTTTTGAGTGTGAGAGAGCTTTTTGAACCAAAATGTTCGTGTGTTTGTGTTAATGAGAGAGTATGTCAAAACTAGGTAAAATAAGGCAAGAATCACAATAGTAAAGTAATTATGGAACTCAGAATCAATTAGAGCAAAATCAGGACAAGTACTCATTTAAGTTAAGGGAATCAGTTCAAACGGTAAGAACAAGTAACAAATAAGGAAAGAAATCAATGTACGACCAATAAGGAAAGATTTCAAATTCAGTAAGTATAGGGTAAACAATTAGGGCTAAGTTCAAAAAACTCTAATTAGGGAGATAGTTAGTAAGAATAAAGTACCAATGCAGACAAGGTAGGCGAATCAATCAATTTGAATAGAAAGGGTAGGAATCGAAGGTTTAAAGGAATGTCTTCCAATCAAACCATGAAACAGGAAATCCAGAATCAATCAAAGAGAAAATCACGAGTAAGTGTTTAGCATATAAATAGAGTAAGATAATAATAATCAGACATGGCAAGCAAAGAGGCAAGTCTTGAACAGTCAAGATGAACACAAGCATATAGAGTTGATGTAAGTTAGGCTAAGAAACTCAGTAGAAACATATTCGAGACAAGATAGTCATAGAAACGCAAACGAGAATAGGCTAGTCCCAAAAATCAAACGAAGAAACCTAAAAAATTAGGGCTTTCAACATAGACGAGTTAAAGATGTGATAAACTCATAGAATCAATTAAAATAATGCAAGAAATAGAAGTTTAAACACAAAGAATCAGTTAAACAAGGTTTTAAAAAGGAAGTTCCGAAACCCTAGTTTTTAGAAGCAGGTGAAAAACACTTGCAATCAACAATTCTTGTAAAGAGTTCCAAGGACAGTGTAAAACATTAACGAAACAAACTCAAATAATCTTAGATCTGTACAAATCTAAGAGATATAGGAAGAAATTAGGGTTTCAGAAGAAACCCATATAGAGATGAAGGAACCTGTCTAGAATCCCCAGGATCGTAACAAATACAGCATGATTTTGCTCAAAATCACACTGGAGTAGCCAAGAACAGACAAGTGACGAACTCTAGATGCAAGTCGACATGGCCCTGGGACTTTGAAGACCTTAGAGAAGGCAGACATGGAATGAGATGAGCCATTAGAGGCTTAAGAGACGATGAGAGGTCACCGGAGATGACCGGAGAAGAGAGGTTAGCTGTTGAAGGGATAGGGTTAGGTTGAGAGTGTTTTGAGAGAGGAGAGGATCTTAGGGAGGCAGATGTGGGAAAAATGGTTAGGGTTGGGGGTCGTTTGGAATAAAAAAGGCAAGACTGAATGAGGGCCGTTGATCTTTTAGATCAATGACCAGGACTTGATAGGTTTTGGGTGCGGTAGGTGCATTTAGGGCCTGGGTCGGGTTATTTAATCCGAAATTGGGCTGGGTATTGGTTTAAATGAGGCTAAGATTGAAATGCAATTTGGCTAGATTTTAAATAGCCAATTTATCCCCATATAATTTATAATAAATAATAGATAATTTCTAAGAAATAATTTCATGTACTACAATGATTTAAAAGAGATATTTAACATTTTAAAATATAGAAGATCGATTTTATGTATATAAATGTGATTATACATTAATAGGGCTAATATTGTAATTATATGCAAATTAGTTTTAAAAACATAAATGCAATTATAAAAAATGCACAAAAAATATTTAAACAATATTTTGGCATAAATATAGGATTTAGATGATTAAATTATCACAATAATAATTTGAAGGATAATTATTGGATATTTTATAAGTGAAAAAGGAAGAAATAAATCAATTATGTTTATATATGCATATATATGCTATTTTGAAAGTATTTATGCATATTAAAATATATAGGGAAAAATTGGGTGTCAACAGGGACGCATACTTGTGGACCTCGAGGAGTGCCTAACACCTTCTCTTTGAGGTAATTTGAGCCCTTACCGACCTTTGGTGGTGTTTACTAGTCAAATAGAGTTATTTGCATAATAGGTGCCCTAACGCATCTTAAAAATTGTTAGGTAGCGGCTCTTCTCTTTTAATACCCTCCTCCTTTAAAAGAGTTATCATGCGTCGAAACCCGCTTTTCACGAGAAAATGGGGCGCGCATATATATATATATATATATGTCATTGAAGTATAGCATTATGAAAACTCTTTCAGAAATTAAATAAGTTTCTCAAGGATTTTGAGAAAACCCGACATAAGACTCAACTTATCTATCTATAACTATGCTGAAACTTCTATTGAGTTTGGCATTTTAAGAAATAAAAGACATCTTTTGCTTAATTTTTGTGCAAAAATATTTTTTTCCATTTGATAAAGTTCGAAAATTTCTTACATCCGATAACTTTAATTTCGGGCATTCATACTTCTGGTTTTTACCCTTTAACTATGAGGGTTTATAAGAGAGGGTCCTTATGTTTACGGTGATCTTGAAGATGACGTCTCATGTTTATTCCGGCACAAACATTTGAAGTTTAAGTAACTTTGAAATGAAAAAAAATTATATCATTTCATTTGGACAAGAAATAAGATAAAAACAAAAGGACTTTAATTTATTCCTTTCATTTTTAAAAGTATATTTACATAAACAAAAAATTTTCTTAAGCAAATAAAGATGCCAATATATGTGGCTAACTTGTACTACTTATTTCTATGGGTCTGATCATGCAGTCCCCGATCCCGATAAGATACATCTTCCAGTTCTAATAGTCCCTGGTCTTAATGACACATTTAGTGCTCTGATACACAATAGCCCCCCTCCCCTCTAGTGTTTGGATGCTAAGTATGAGAATTCGAACACTGGAGGTCTTGATATTGTCGATAATCCTTCTTCATAGTATGCTTTATGTTGCTGCCTTATTAAAAACCTTTCCAGAAAAACTCAATTGGGACAAAAATTGGACGAAGGGGAAAAGAGTGCAGCACACACATTCAGTATCAATAAAGATCTTCAACAATAATAACTTTTGAGGTGAGTCACGTTCCAATTGCTTGGTATTTTACTGTATCTTGATTTTCCAACTGATATGAACCTTTACCAGTTATAGGTGAAATCCGGTAAGGCCCTTCCCACGTTGGTCCTAGCCTTCCAGCTTTAAATTCTCGGGTACTTTGAGTCACTTTCCGAAAAAACAAATCTCTGACTTTGAAATATCGAAGATTTGCTATGTGATTATAGTACCTTTCCTTCCTTTGCTTTTGTGCCACCATTCTCACATATGCTAAATTCCAGCGCTCTTCAAGCAAATCCAGCCTAATTAGCATTGTTTCATTATTGTCCTCCCCGTTTGTTCGGGAATACCTTATGGTCGATTCCCCATTCTCTACCGGAATCAAAGCTTCCACGTCGTACACAAAGGAAAAGGGTGTTTCTCCCATGTTTGACTTCGTCGTTGTTCGATATGCCCATAACACTCTTGGTAACCCTTATGGTTAGTTGCTTTTAGCATCCTCTAATTTCTTTTTGAGATTTTGAATAATCACCTTGTTGGTTGACTTCGCTTGTCCATTAGCATTTGGATGATATGGAGAAGATGTGATCCTTTTGATCTTCAATTCTTCGAGAAATTTTATGACTTTGGAACCTATAAATGGTGGCCCATTGTCTCAAGAAATTTCTTTTGGTACTCCAAACCGGCAGATGATATGATCCCAAATGAAATCAATCACTTCTCATTCTTCAATCTTTTTGAAAGCACCTGCTTCAACCCATTTAGTAAAATAATCAGTTAAAACTAAATAAATTTTACCTGCCCTGGCCTTTGAGGCAAATGACCAACTATATCCATCCCCCATTTCATGAATGACCACGGTAACACCACAAAATGCAGAAGCTCTGCCGCATGATGCACTAATTTCGCATGATGCTGACACTTATTACATTTGTATACAAATGCCTTCGCGTCTTGTTCCATCTGGGACCAATAGTAACCCGCCTTATCAATTTAAGAACCAATGAGTTCATACCGGAATGATTTTCGCAAACCCCGTCATGAACTTCTCTCGTCACATAATCAACCTTTAATGTTCCTAAACCTCAAGCCAATTGTCCTTGAAAAGATCTTCGATATAATTGACCATCAGCAAGGGAATAAACAAGCAACTTTAGTTAGTAGCGCCTGGACGTTTTTGAATCTTTAGGCAATTCTCAATGCCTTAAATATTCTATAAACTCGTTTCTCCAATCCCAGATTAGATTGATCGAGTTAACTTCGCAATACCCGTCTAGGTCCAGGACTGAATCCAACAACTGAATAACTACACCAGAATTGACTCCTTTCATTTTTGTGGACGACCCTAAATTGGCGAATGTGTCTGCCTCCTTGTTCTCTTCCTTTGGAATGTGAATTACCGACCACTCATGCACCCTTTTCATGAAGATGCTGGCAGTTCCCAGTCTTGTGGCCATGCGTTTCGTGGAATTCACACCATAAACTAGAATACCTTTGACTAGGATCTGACAGAATTGGTTTCGAAAATCTTGCCTAATTGATGTTTCTCATAGCTGAAACTAGTTCTACCAAACTAATATTAAAGTTGTAATCATACAACCAGGGATATGCCGAATCTGGGACCCAGATGGTTCTTTCTCCTTCAAAGACCTGCTACTTCGACCATGGTCCGTCCTTCTATCCGATACAAACCTTTCTGAAGACTGCAAACCTTTAATTCCTTGCCCATCAACTCTTTCATATGGCTGGAAATGATTCTTGGAAGACCTTCGTTCTACATCAAAATCACTTTTGAACTTCTCCTGATTCTGATCATGATTGCGATGGATGACACTGAAGAACTCAGTTGATCATCTTTAAATCTTATTTTTGATTCATAATGGACATCTGTCCATGTGGTTGCCAGAAACGCTAACAGCCTTTTCCTTCAATTTACTGGAGCCAACGAAGCTCAATGGATTGAGGCCTTTGGTAAATGCTTCAACTGCCCACTCATCTGATACAACCGACAACAACATCCTCTCCTTTTAAAATTGAATTATGAACTCCCGTGATAATTCAGATTCTCTTTGAGAGATTTGAATATGTTTGCTTTCCTAGCTTGGACTTTTCTCGCCTCGGTATGAGCTTTAATAAAAGAATCTACAGGCATTTAAAAAGAGTCAATCGAATGCTCAGATAAAAGAGAGTACCATGTTAAAGTAACCTTGGTTAGAGTTTCGCAAATTTCTTCAGTAGGATAGATTCGATCTCATGCGAGGCCAAATCATTACCCTTTATAGCTTCGTGTAAGTTGTGATATGCTCGTGTGGATCCAAAGTTCCATCATACTTTAGAATATCAAGCATCTTGAATCTTTTTGAATCATCTACGGGGTCGCACTTGATTTGAACGGAACTGCGTATACTTCTTTGAAGTTGGTCCCTTCAATACCGATGGTGCTTCCGGGATCTGATCCATCCGGGCGTGGAATTCTTTAGCATTTTGATCCATCCAATCATCCATTTTTCTCATGAATCTCATGAGCTCGGTTTTAAATGGATCATTTGTGTTGTTGTCGTTCTCGAATCAAATACCTCCACCACCAGCTTAATTTTCATTAAAATCGAACTCTTCCCTCGAAGCAACGTTATTAGTTCTTTGCGCTGTTTGATTTGTAGGCACGCTGGGAGGGGCTCAAACTCCTCCATTGGAATTATTTGAGGCAACCGAAAGTGCTTACTGGAGTTCTATCATTATATGGTCTTCTCTTGAGAGATGGTTCATGATTTCCCTTTGTTGTGCTCTCAAACTTTTTACTGTTTCAACAATAGGTTCATCGTTAATATCATCAGGAGTTGGACTTCTCACATGCCGATGGTTTAGTTCTTTGCGAACCAAGGTTGTCTCATCTCTGCCGTTGCGAGTTTTGCTGGTTGAATCATCGCGCTGGAACATATCCTTACGCTCGTTGTTTGGTCCAATATTGAAAGAGTTGTTCACATCGTTAGCTGCCATATCTGTTTTTACTTTGACTAAAGAAAAGTGTCAAAATGCGTTAGTAACAGATGAATGGATCAAAGTAATAACACAATTGTCAATGTCCCCGGTGGGCGCCAAACTGTTTACCCGTAAAACGGTACAGTTGAACTTGTAACGTGATTTATAGACACGTGAGTTAATATTATCCAAGAATTTAAAATAACTAAGAACATAAATAAATTGATTAAATAAACTCGAAGAAAATACAAACGTGATTGTGAGATGAGCTTCTCCAGAAGTAAGAATAAGAACAATATGTAGAACATAAAGAAAGAAAGTAGTAAATAAAATTAATACCCTTTTAGCGTACATATATTTTTGTGTCCTACAATGAATACAAAATTCTTCTGTTTATTCAGGGAGATAAGATTCCCAAATCAAGCTCTTCTTTAATATGAATAAAAAGCCTCTTGATAGCTGCATAACGGTTGAGTATTAATGCAAAGATTCTTTGTAACGGTTGCTCATTGAATGTTGTTTTTTTCAACCGATATCTTCCTTTCAGATCTTCGTCCCCGGTTTCAGTACCTTCGAAACTTATTCAGCACCATCCATATATTCATAATCGGTGCCAGCTATTTGCTGACTCATATCTTACTTTTCTTTACTTTCACGTGTCAACTCGTTAAACACCTACCTGTCGTTCATCAATTTTATCCCGTACAATTACATAGTATCTTATCTGTCAAATAGTTTCGAGGGGAAGCCAAGAAAACGGGAATAATTGCTTTTGTCAAGCAGCCTATAACCGTCTTGTTCGTGGACATATGACAATTAATCGAATTATTTTATATTTTGTTTCATATTATCTTTATCAATGGGTTAATTCTACAACCGGTCGATGTCATGATTCTAATGTTTTGTATATATCCAAAATCAATATGCATGGGAAAAAGATAGTTTGAATCTCACATGGGGTCAGCATAAGAAATTAAAATACAACCATTCATTAACGTATTAATTAAGATCACCGGCATCGGTTTAAGGGTCAACAGCAAGGATATTTGTCTTCATAATGGGAAACAGGTTGATTCGAATTCATATCGTAAATGTCAATTAACATAATAATTAATTATTCCAGTAGGTTTGGAGTAGCTGATGATTGAGTTTGAGCTTTTGAAATAATAGGGCTTTGTTCCTTTGATGTGCTAGTTTCAGTTCTTAGGCCTTAGCAGCAAACATGGACCATATATAACAAATTCAAAGATGGAATCATTTCCTTCCTGTCTTTATCGGTACAGTACTATTTTTGGAAGATACATCTCCCCTTTGCTCAAGGGCATGTTAGTGTCAACTTTCCACGAATTATTTAACCACCATCTTTCATTTGACAATAATAAGTATAGTTCTTTCTTTAAAATAAAAACAAAAACAAGGACTAAGATTTGAAATGCAACAATAGTACGTACGTGTCACAACAAAGACAATATTTAGCCTTGCAAGATGGTCCTTACTGATTCACACTGAATTTCACGTGTCCTATACTATTCGGGTCAAAGCGTAAGCTAGTGATACTTATGGGCAATGGCTACTGGACTTCCTCGATCTAAGATGTTGCATTCAGGGTATTTCGCCTAGCAGCACGTTGCTTGTAATGCTCTCCTAAATCTCATTTTCACAGTTTAGACTGCTCCCATTTTGCTCGCTGCTACTATGAGAATTCACTTTTGCTTTCTTTTTCTCTGGCTACTAAATTGTTTCAGTTCACCATGTTGTCTCTTACTTGCCTATGGATTTAGCAGCAATTTGAAAGGTTGCCCTATTCGAAAATCTCTGGATCTATGCTTAATTTCAATTCCCCGAAGCATCTCGCCGATTACTATGCATTCCTCGTCTTTGGGTGCCTAGGTATTTGGGATGGATGCAGTATCTGAGCGCAATTGTGCAATTCCTAATTGATTTTTAGCTCATAAATGTGTATATCAAAATAGGGAAAATATATATAATTACGTTAGCACATATTTTGCTAACGAGTGCACTGATAATTCGCATATTAATTTACTATCTTGATTTTGTCTTTAAATGACAATGGATTTGTCATTTAACAAAAAACGTAACATGCAGTCGCAGCAGTTTCACAGCAGTAAAATTTACAAGTTGAGCAAGATAATACTTAGTAGATTCTTAAAGTAACTTGGGGTTACATTAAGCATTTTTTACCAAAAAATTAATTATTTACGTCTTACAAGAAATGTACAAACTATGGCATACGGTTAGTTCCACTTTCGTGGAAGGAAAATATTTCATTTTCAATGTCTCAAATCTTAGAAATATAGAGACGTGCTTCTTACTAGTTACTAGTAATTTTCTTAAAAAGGAAAATGAAAGAAGAGAAGAAGAACGTCGTTGTGTATTCAGTTGATTTGGTTAGTAGTCTCAATTCATTCGATTCCAGACCTTAATTGGTAACAAACTAGAAAAAGCAGGTGGAGTTGCAATCCGTAGATAAGTCATCTTTTATTAATTTTAGGTAAACCGTAAACTTAATAAAAGATAGAGGTAACTATGAAGTACTATATATGTCGTTGTTGCTCTAATTTGCCCATCCTTTTACCTATCCTAAACCGAGGGGTTATTGTTGTTGCTTTAATTTGGTCAAAATCCATATAGCTTAAGTTAGTTGAGCATCCTTATTTTTTATGCTTTTTTTCAAAACTATCTCAAAAAATATTTAAATATCTTTACAATAAAAGTTCAACTTTCAAATAAAAGTAATGTCAGTTATCTTGTGGAGAATCTGTTAGACTTTAAAGTTTACACTTATCTTGATATTGAAGTATAGTAGATTGATTTATTTTATTAATTAGATAAAAAGGCCAAAAAGAACAAGTCATCAATTAGAAATTTTTTACTTTAACGTGTAAAATAATGACATGAAAATTTGATAGTAATTGATTAATTTTATGTGGACCTATTTAGTGAAATACCAGATCTAGCTTGGACAAAATAAATAGATAATGTCATGGCATGTAGAACATGGACCTAAGGATGTTTGTCATTTTGTAGTAAAAATTGCACAGGCGCCCTATTTGGTCGCCCCTATTTAATCTATACCCATTTTTTTAAAAAAATTTTTAACTTGTACCCATTGTTAAACAACTTCAACACCCTTTCTCCTCCTCCTTCTCCTCCTTTGTTTTCTTCTTCTTCTTCTTCTTCTTCTTCTTCTTCTTCTTCTTCTTCTTCTTCTTCTTCTTCTTTCTTCTGCTGTTGGTGCTGCTATGAAACTTCAGTTCATAGTATGAACTTTCTGCTAAAGATTAACGTTTGCTGCTTATGTACTTCGACCAACCTAATAACTTCCAAACAAATAAATACAAAAAGCTAGCCACAAGTCATCTTTGTTGCGAGCTTGTTGTCTTCAAGCACTTTCAATACAGAAAGCTAAGGGATGATAGCAAGAGAAAACAACATAATGGACCTCGCAAAAGAAGAAACTCCTTTGTAGTTTACAACCTTTCCAACTCAATGTTGTGTTTGTCTAATTGGTCCTTCAACTACTTCCTCCAATTTTGAATCAGTCTCTTCTGCTTGGTTATAAGCTCAGTCTTTGTTTTCAACTCTTCTTCCATTTTTGCAATCTCCTGTTCTTAACTTTTGGTTATAAGCAGCAAAAGTTAATAATGCTGAAATTTAACAAATATAAACAAAAACTTCAGCTCCTAGAATGTTGAAGTTCAGCAAATACAAAAAAAACTTCAACCCTGAAGTTCATCACAAACATAACAAAACTTCAGCTAAAACATGCTGAAGTTCAGCAAATATAGAATAAAACTTCAGCTAAAACATGCTGATGTTCAGCAAATAGAGAACAAAACTTCAGCTACTAGAATGCTTAGTTCAACAATTACAAACAATAACTTTAGCAAATAGAGAACAAAACTTCACTTACTAGAATGCTTAAGTTCAGCAATTACACACAAACTTAAGCAAATAGAGAACAAAATTTCAGCTACTAGAATGCTTAAGTTCAACAATTACAAACAAAAACTTCAGCCAACACTTGGTTCAACAATTTTTTTTACTTCAGGCCCGTCTACTAGAATGTTGAAGTTTGCGTGATTGCCTTTGCTACTTTAGGCCCGTATGCCTGAAGTTACGCGAAAAGTGGGTACGATTGTAAATTTTGTTGCAAAGCGGGTATAAGTTAAAACGTGACCCAGAAAGCGGGTATAGATGCAAATGCCCCATTTTGCAGTAATTGAGTTCACCTTGATAAATTCCAGGAATCATGCAGATTGATAACAAAGTGGTCAAAGAATATCTGCATTTGGTTGATCGAAGCTTACACCTTCGCACCTGTAATAGCATGTGATAGATGAAACTTATATGTTTCTTAGTTTAGAAGTCTATCAAACGTAGCAAGCAAAACCTTAAAAGCAGTTTCTCATAGTACAATCGGATGACACTTTCGCATTGTATAATGTGATTTTCAACCTCTAATTTGAGAATTATTTCCTGCTCTACGCATGAAGATGTATCTAATTTGTTGTTTCAACTTACAGTTGATGATGAGTGAGGTTTGTTATAATGGTAAAAACACTTCCACTGCCAATTAATAGGTGGTGGAAGATATTGCTTTGATACGACTCTGTCGCTTACACGAAGTTGTAGTCAAAATCTAAGGGAAACCAGTCAAGAGGAAACTTGCAGCTTTCTATATTTCTGTTGTCCCTCACACCAGCATGGCTACACGTACCTAATCAATATAGAGGACCGTAGGCTAAGTTCATCTCCAAAAAGTACGGATGTAGCGAGTCCAAAATGCATTTTTGGAAGCCAAAACTAGATGCTTCATCAAGAAGTTGAAATGCTTCTGACGGAAAATCCTCGAATAGCACCAGTATTAGCAGCTTGAAAGCCTGAGTGGTAAAAGCCTGCTCTCTGTAGTTGTTTTTGTCCTTACAACCTTTCTTTACCTTCAATATCTTTGTTTCATCTTCTCATAAGAGCTTTCAGAGTCAACAGTCATCTATATCTTGTGAACACTGTAACCGGCATCCTCCGATGTCAAGTTCTCCCTCCAGTTCTCAAATTCAGATTCACCAAATACTACTTGCTTGATACCAACATAGCTGTTCAGAAGATATTATCGAGGTGAGTCTATGGCTACAAACTAGCAACATGCGGAAAACAAATGGCAAGAATACAACACAAACAATCTGCCTGAAAAGTACAACTTAGACAGCCTATTTAATGTGATGCTTTGTTGACCAACACAATTAATTGAGATGAAAAAGAAGGTGGTGTTTGCCAATAATGGTCTGCAGAGGCTAGGATTTAGGTTCCAGGCATACTCATCTTGAATCAAAAAATTGTTTGCATGTTGGGAGAAAGAGAAAGTCTACTTCAGAATGAAGAAGGAACTGAAGCTTACTCGGAGCTTATCTGTGTCAAAGCATTAATCAGTACATCCAACAGTAAATGCTCACTTGTCCCAATGTCCACCCTATCATAAGAAAAAGTCAATTTATAAGCAACAAGCACCATTTCATATCCAAGGATAACTAATTCAACAAAATAACCTTTACCATATGCGAGCCAGGTTAACCTGAATCTCAAGATCCCCAATGTTATAGAACGTAGTAGGATTAACATTTGCCCCCTGAACAGCATCATAACTTGGCCTTTTGTCCAAAGGAGATTGTGACAACTGCCATGAAGAAACTTAGTTGGTTGAGCCTAAAATATAAGACCCCTCTGACGCTGTGAAAGGCTATTGTTTGAGCTTCATCAAGTAAACACATTACTACCATTTTAGATTGACAGATTATTTCTTTTCGTTTCCAACCTCTAAAATAAGCACATAAAAAGTACATAATTTGCGGAACTTACTTGCATATTCAATGAATTGCATCCACCAAGACGTCCAACAATGTGCCAAGAACGAATTGTCTGCAACAAAGTTATGAAAACTAAGTCGATAAATAAGCAAATGTATCAAGAATCATGAAGCGTAAATTACTTACATCACAAATCAAGGAGATATCCTTCTCCAACGGGGCATTGTAGAACTCAAACCATATGTAGGAGTTTGTAAAATCAAATCTGAATAAGAAGTAAGCAAAATTTGTTATGAAAAATTCACTCCTGAAAGGATCTGCCAGCAAATCTCAGATCTAGCATGGTACTCTTTCAACGGCATGCAGAATATTTGTCAGATAATTATCCTTCAGTCAGGATTGTGGGAAAATGTAACTGTAATGAGATACAACCAAAGGACTAGAATTGTACTACTACGCTAAAACTCACACTTTCTGTTCAATTGCTGACATAAACGTGCTTCAGAGAAAGGTGGAATACAGAAGAAGTTGTGCTCGTTGCGGGGTAAGTCATCACCAGGCATATTCACCAAAAAACAGAGAAACTGTCGAGCATTTTCACTCAAGAAAAGGTTCAATCCCCTATCCTTCTAAATATAATCAAGCATACAAGTCAAGAGGGAAAGGAGTTGAATAAAAAGAAAGACGACTTTTGATTTCTCTCAAACAGGCACCTCTTTTATCTTTCCTAACAAAACTTTAATATTAGGCATTTCAGGACTATATTAGCAATGGGGTGTTCTAGTCTATAGTCATCTATTGTTGAACTAGAAATCCTTCTCTGACAATTTAATTGGAATGGAACTGACAGCAGTTCTAAAGAAAGTCATGCACGTCGAGTGAAGGGCTAATATCAAATTTATAGAATTACTCGATACTTGTGATGGTGGGAGGTACCTCCCGAAATTAGTCGAGGTGCGCGCAAGCTGGCCCCGACACCGCGGTTATGAAGAAAAAGTATTGTACAAAAGGCAAAAATGAATATAATTTTGGTACTTTCTTGTTATTTGGATTATTTCTTGTTATGTACATTGTGACCTATAAAATAATCAAATATGTCCTTTGCAGACATTAATATGTTCTGACAATATATATAGATTATGAAACGATTCAAGATATTTTTTCAGATAACAATTACAATTCATTTTTGCTCAACGGATACAAAACACCCATGCTTTAGCACCTGGTGCAACAGCAAGCAGAATACCACTTGTAAATAATCCAAGAAGCATGACGGATATAATAACTACTAAAGGTAGTAAGAACAACGACAACTAATTCATCAGCTAATTCCCAAAAAGTCGAAAACTAAGATTATATATTAGTATCAGTTGTTTCATTTACGTTTAATTTTTATTCAGTGTGAATCCGTTCATGCCCAATCCTGATGAGCGAGTCCATGCTAGACTAGATGCATCAACATACGTGTTTCACCAACTTGAGGTTAGCAGATAAAATAAAACCCCAGTCAATGGAATTAAAAAGCAATCGTATGAAGAACAAGGAGATCTCACGGATTTATTCAGCTTTAGAGTGGAACTCAGTGAGAAAGGTAATATTGCTAATTCTATCAGACAAACCAAAAGGATGCAATTAATGATTGTTAGATTCATCAAGTAATATGTTTTCTCAGCATGGTTAGTGTCTACTCTCGTGCATGAGTCTAAACTTACTTGTTGAACGTCACATTCATGGGTGTTGTTGAACCTGTCTTCGTATGTACTATTTTATTCCTTTTCTTTCTCAATCTCTCCTCCATCTGATAACAAAGTAAATACAGTTAATTAGCAACAATATTAAATTAGAAGTAGACAGAGCAAACTACTAGCAACTGGAAAAGTAGACATTTGTTTTACTTCACTGATGCCCAATATACCTCTAACACAGATGTTCAAACCAACAAAAAATTCCAATTCTAACTCACACCCAATTGAAAAAAGCCACAAACATGAAACACAGAAGACAAGTGTAACAAAAACCATAACCTGCATAACTATATCAAAGTAATTGAATTAATTTGCACTTCCTTTCAAGAGGCAAGAGGTGAAGCAAATGGTGGTTGCTACCCTTGCTGAGACTGGTATGAACCTTTCAGATGATATTATTGAGAGCATAATCGACAAGGTATTTCAACAACCTACAATTAAATGCTAATTTTGATCATTTTTTCATTTGAAGGAGCGTTTTCTTATTTATATCTGTTTAATAGTGATATATCCAATACTAGTTTCCCTTGATTATTTGGCTTGTTTTCCGTCTCATTGAAGTTTCGTCCCGTCCTGTTTCTATCTTCTCAGAACCACATCATATTCTTAGAGAAACTTTAGTGATTTAAAGCGTGAACAGGAATTAAGGATGGGACCATCTTTAGCTTTGTTCCTCCCATAGACAAGATATCGACAGTGTTTGATACCAACAGTGTCAGTAAGAAAGTTGTTGAGAAACCATTCAACTTCTGAGTTGGAGTCTCTTCTTTCAACTCTCCCTGCATTATGCCACAAAATGGTATAATATAGATATTTTATAGTGGGAATTTTCTCGTTTATTTGACTAATGTTGAGTAGTTTCTGATTCATTGTTAATTATGTGTTTGCTAAGACTTAGAGGTCTTCCATCTGGATGGCAAGTATACTTCTCGGCTCAGATGTTTTCTACCCTTGCATGGAAGATGAAATTTTATTTTAGTGTGTGCATGATACACGACCCTTGAACCGAGGGTCTATCGGAAACAACCTCTCTATCCTCACAAGGTAGGGATTAAGTCTGTGTACACATTACCCTCTTCAAACCCCACTTGACGATCCAAGTGCCTTCATTCTCTTGTTTCTCTAAGAAGTTGAGACTAATTTTGAGCTACGAAATAAATATCATCCTAATTTCTATTTGTGAGTATGTCTGGAAGATTAATGTAGAAGGTTTTTAGGTAGCCGAGCATTTCTCTTTGTCTTACTCAGTTCGCTAGCATTAGTGTTAGTATGATATCTGTTATTCATAGATGACTATTACTACCTAGAGTTTGATTGCATTCTTGGATTCGATCTTATATCATCTTGCTATTATTCCTACTTGTTGCAATTACCTTTTCTTTTTCACTCGTTCTCTAGCCGAGGGTCTATCGGAAACAGCCTCTCTGCCCTTCCAGGGGTAGGGGTAAGGCTGCGTACATCTTAGCTTCCCGAGACCCCACTCATGGGAAACCACTGGGTTTGTTGTTGTTGTTGTTCCTTTCAAGAGAAATTAACTAAATGGATACAAAATTATTAGGAACAAACAATCGGGCAATCTTTTTTTATTTTTTACGATGATAGTGTTCGGTCCAGCTTGTGCGCATCTCGCTATTTTATTGGGTACCTGCTACCTCCCACAACTCTGCCCACCAAGGCTTGGGTAGCAAATGGAAGAAATCACCTAGTGCTTTATTGTCTCTGCTGAGATTCAACGGATTTTAACCTGAAACCTTATGATCGGCAATAATTAAGATGATTTGTACCAAAGACGAAGGAAACAAAAACAAACAACCGCAAATTAATTCAAAAAGCATATGAGCCAGCAAAAAAACTGACCATTGACTGAGCTTTATCCGGATCATCAAGACAGCTGCCAAGAATCTCAGCAAGCTCAGGATCTTTGTCATAATTCTTCTCATCTTCTCTACCTCTAAACCCTCTACTACGAGAAAAGCCCTCCTCCTCCTCCCCCTCCTCCATTTCCACATCAATATAATCGCCATCATCGTTGTTTTCTTCGAATGTGGTCAGCAAAGTTTGGGATGAAAACTTAGAATTGAGTGGCAATGACTAAATTGGGGTGAAAAAACTCTGCTATGGGAAGTCCGAGGTAGTTGGAAAAGAGATGCACTGTGCTGCAACATAAACATCTACAAACAGAATCTTGATTATAAACAACTAAAAACAAGAACATATTAACTAATAAATGTATATGTATATATATATATATATATATATATGAGACAAATAAGAACATATATTGGGTGCGTTTGGTATAAAATCTTCCAATTTTCCCTTGTTTGGTTGGCTTAAATGTTTTGGAACCATTTTTCTTATGAACTCATTTTCCTCCAATTGGAGGAAAATGTTTTACTTATCTAGAGACTTTCTCTTCAAATTTCAAATTTCAGTTTTTCCGTTACCACCCCACCCCACCCCCTGCAAAAAAAATTATTTTTTACCTAATTTTTTTTTTGCAATTTCAGATTTCTATTTTTTCGTTTTTCTGCACCACCCACCACCCATCCCCCACTCTCCCCCTCTCCCCCACCCGCACAATTTTTTTTTTGTAATTTAAAATAATATTTTTAAATATATTTTTCAATTGTAATATTTTTATTTATCGGTTTAAAGGTTCAAAATTTTACAAGTTACAAAATTATGAGTTCGGAGGTTTATGTGTTTGGAAGTTTACAGGGACACTATAAAGTTTACGGGTTTGAAATTCCGCGGTTTCGAAAGTTTAGCGGTTCGAAAGTTTATGAAATTTGTGGGTTTGGAAGGTTATTGGTTTGAAAGTTTATGACTTCATGTTTATTATATCTAAATTATTTATGAATACTCTTGAGAAGTCATTTTCCTTAATTTGCATACCAAACACCGAAAAATGACTAAGGTTACTGCTTGTTTTCCAAGAAAAAATTTTCTTGGAAAACATTTTCCATGGAAAATATTTTTCCGTTATACCAAACACACCCATTAACTAAAATTAGTTGTTAACACTAAAAAACAACGCAAAAGATAAGAGTTTTGGCCTAAATGGTAAGTAATATGCAGGAAATAAAATATGTATGGAGAGAAAAAGCAGAAACATACACTTTGATGCCGTAAGGGAAAAAGAAGCTGAAGAGCTCGCTGCAGAAAGAGATACGAAGGAGCAAACTAGCGCAGATGATAGATGGACTAGAACGTAGCTTGGAAATTGTCGATCCAATAGTTTGTTTTTCGTCCGACTAGTAGAAGGTAGTTGGGCTTGGGCCAAGTTCCTTCTAACCAAGGGGAGAAATTCAAAAATACCCAAGTTTATAAGTGATCATTCAAAAATAACCACAGTTTCAAAAGTCATTGAAATTTAGACTCTTTTTATGTAAAGATAAATTTGAACAAAAATACTGTTCAAAATCCGAAAAATACTCCAGCATAATATACTGGAACTCCAGTATAATATACTGAAGCTCCAGTATATTGTATTGGAGCTAGCAAAGTATAGTGGTCCAGCATAATATGTTGGAAGTTCATACACAGGTGTACCAAACTCCAATATATTATGCTGGACCGGTCTCTATTGCAGCAAAATAGTAGCTATTTTTCAATGACTTGCAAACACTAACTATTTTTAAATGACCAGTCTGAAAACTGGCTAGCTCGTGCTATTTTGACTCTAATCAAGTGGTCCAAAATCTTCTTGGGCTTTGGCATATTTGACCGGTCCATCAAAAATAATTACAAGCGTAAGCCAAATATATAAAAAATATATATATTGATTATATATATATATCGACTATTATTTGAAGGCGTCTATATTATATAAAAATCCCAAATGTTTTTCTTTCTAAAATATTTCATACCAAAATACTTGTATTTATAATTTTATAAAGGATAATCCAAGGGATAAATGAAATATTGATGTCAAAAGTATACTCTAAGGGGTCGTTTGGTTTGAATTTAAATTATGCTAAAATTAGTTGTATTGAGATTAATTATGTTGGAATTAGACATCCTAGTATTATTCCTTATTAATTGTTTGGTATGTTGTATTAATCCTAGGATGTCAACTTTACTGCTTTATCACGGGATAACTTATCCTTGGATTGCTGTTCCACCCTCTGGCAAAGGTATAAGCTATCTCAATACTGTTTTTAATTAGGATAAAACGTATCCCAGGATTAGTAACCAAACAAGGGATAAAGGGTACTAATTTTTTATCCCATGATTATTTTTGCTTATCCATCATACCAAACGACCCCTAAATGTATGTCATACTTATAAGCTCAATTTACAAATTAAATTTAACAAAGTAACAATTCAATTAACTCTGAATAACAAATATTGCAACAACAACAACAACAACTCAGTATAATCCTACTTAGTGGGGTCTGGGGAGGGTAGTGTGTACGGAGACCTTACCCTTACCCTGAGGTAGAGAGGTTGTTTCCAAATAGAACCCCGACATCCTTTCCTCCAAGAACTTCCCACCTTTGCTCTTGGGGAGACTCGAACTCACAACCTCTTGGTTGAAAGTGGAATAATAAATCTTTTTCAATCATTCTTTCTAGTCCATCTTTGCTTTTAATTTCTCTATTAGTCCTCTTTAAACATATAAGATACTTGGTTATTAAGTCCGCCAAGATCAAATGGTTTGATGTGTGATGACCTATTTCAAGGATCGCTCTATTGAAGTTTTGCTAGTATTGGACATTCAGACTAGTGGCTCCAAGCGGACAACTTGGGATAAGAATAACATCAGAGTCGCACGGCTGCACTATCATCCAACTAACTCATAGTTATCTCATTTAAAAGACAAGCTTAAGGTTGCAGAAGAACATCGTGTTCCGGCGTGAGTGTGCGAACATATTTTTAGGAGTCACATGATGACAATTTATATTAGTGATAATAGATAGGAAAGCGGTAAATCAGCAATAACATGCAAATAACATGAATAGAGCAAATAATAGAAAATACATTATTTCAATTAAGTTTATGTAAAAGTCAACCCAAAATTATTTTAATTTTTTACGGTTGTTCAAAATCAAACCGAAACCGTTAACCGAATTGAATCGATGGTTTATTCGTCACGACCCAATTTTCATTTCAGGCCATGATGGCACCCAACACCGCTGTTAGGCAAGCCAACACCGATCAAACTAGTGGTTTCCAGTTTAAATAAATTATGAAATGGGTGTTACTTTCTCATTTGTTAAAAGATTTAGAAAATTTGCAAATGGAACACAATTAAATGGAAGCAAAAGAGTACATATCGTAATCATGTAAACAATTCCAAAATCATAAGTCTACTAACGTATGTGCCAAGACTTGGTGTCACAAGTATGTGGGCAATCTAGTAGAATATACAAAAGAATGCTAACCTACTGTATGAAAGAAAATAGATAGAAAATATAACATGAAAAAGACTTCAACTGCTATAAAACGGCTCAGAAGGCAGCTCACCGTAAAGTCTCGAGATGGGGGTGTCACGCCCCAAACACCGAGGAGCGCGACCGGCGCTCAACCGAGTAAACCCGACAGAGCAAGCTTGTTAGGTTTCATTTTACCCAAACTGATTCATGAATAAATAGGAGATAGACTCCATTAATCATACTTTGTAAGTATTTCATTAACAACTTCAATTTTATTTCCATTAGCAGCTTAATTCATAATTATCAAAATATTACAAGTTTTATAAATCTTTGCCAAATATCAAGATTTCTAACTCAATTTCCCATTATCAAACACCACCCACAACCTGTCTACGGAGCCTCTAAATACAACTGAAGAGTAATATGGAAATGCTGACAACAAGGCTCCGGCTATACCTCAAAATACAAAGTACATGATAAACAATTGATACAGGACCCCGAAATGAAGTGGGGCTCACTATGTCAGCTGAAAGGAAGATGCGTCACTAGCTGCGACCACCACTGCCTGCTATGGAACCACCTACATCCATTTAAAGACGTAGCGCCCTTGGCAAAATGGACGTTAGTGCCATCGAATAGCACTGGTATGTATAACTAAACACCATTTCATTAGAAAGAATAACCATACAAGAACAAAGAAATCATAAGGATTCAACAAAATCTTTAAACAATCACCACATCATCAAATAAAAGGAATCACATAGCTTTCACATAATTTTCATAGCTTTAGTTTGGGGCATTTAATACCGTTCATCATCATTCACAATACCACCGCTTTCTTGAGCGGAGTCCGATCACGACCCGATCGGCCAGGTTGCCTCATTTGAGACATGTACCTCAATCACAATCTCATTCTCACTTTCCGGAATTCAATATCAGCACAATACCACCATGTGTGCGGCATGGCATCTGATCACGACTAGGCCGCCTTACCAAAGCGTTGTTCCTTTCTTATTAATCATCTCATTTCAATCTTTATTTCACATATATCAATTCATAGGCACTTAGGGCCATAATTATCACATCATACTTGATATTAGGCCACACTTCATAACTCACATTCTACATCACTTTCACTTTCAACATCAAACTTGCAATTTAAGATAATGGGCACATACAAGAGCAATTCAAGTTGTGAGCATAGAGAGGAATTCTCATGATTAGGCATAATAATCACAATTTAAACTTGACTTCAAATCTAGGCAATTTAGCATATAGTTCACATTCTTCACATATCACCAATTTACCAAGAATAGCAGATTGAACACATTGAGACACACCTTTCACATATATTCTTGCAACACCAAATCCTTTGAAATAACAAATACTCCATAAATCAAATTCCGAACTTACAACATGTGCGGGGACACCATGGGAGCTCAATTTCTAAGAAGAGGGGGTTTTAGCCATACATACCTTGTTTAAGCTTTTCTTAAGTTTCTACAATCCACCAACACCTCTAGCAATAACAATCTATAAGGAGAAAGCGAAATCAATTAATAATTTAGAAGGATTTCCTATGGTATAACTCTCTTAGGAATTTCATCAAATACCTAATCATGTGAAATAGACTACAAGGTTCTACAATGGAAATTCCTTCATACCTCAACCAATTTTAATAGGAACTAACCAAATTAGTTCTTTAATATCACATACTACAACTTAGTCACACATGCATGGCCTATTAGTAATCCTCACAACATATTTGAACCCTTAACCTCTTATATGAAATCTTGGAAGAAGGACTTACCCTGATGGAGGACAATCAAGTGGTTATCTTCCTTGATTGAAAACGTGAGCAAGATTTGGGTGATTATGAAGCTAGGCTCCTTTTCTCTCTTTCTCTCTCTATATGCTCTCAACTCTCTCTAAAAGAAGTAGAAAATGACCCCAAATGAAGCCCCAAAACCTATATATTAAAATGGGGTCGGGTTATAAAAATAAGAAAAATAAGCCTCCGAAATCGGATTTGCGATCGCATAATGGAAGCAAAACAAGAATGTGGGTCGCAAAATGCATCGCGGAATTGGTACCCAAAACTGGGCTACAGTGGTCCAGTTTGTGACCAGATTTGCGATCGCAGATCAATTATCCGGACCATATAATGGTTTTGCGATCGCAGAACTGACACAGGATCGCATTTTTCCAGTCTTTGGTAATTTGATCGTAACTTTGTGTAGGAATGTCCAAATGATGAATGGTTTGAAGCGTTGGAAACTAGACTCAAAGACCTTTTATATGATAGGTTTTTCATCATATAAAACCTTATGTATATTTAGATATGCCCTTTCAAATTGTGGACTTGTGCAAACTTATTTGGAACTTTATCCCATTATGAAATCTTCCGATTTGACTTAGACTTAGGCCCCTCCTTGGAACCCATATTACTTATTATATGATTTATACACTTATTTACCAAATCCAATTGATGTCAATCATGTTAATAACACATAAAACATTATATTTAGCCTACATGGCACCACAAAATCCTAATTTACTTAGCGAGATATTTCGGGGCCTTACATTCTCCCCCGCTTAGGATCATTCGTCCTCGAATGAGAGGTAGAGCCCGCCCTAAACACCTAACATGACATATCTCTTTTCTTACCTACCTCAAGTCCCTAAATTTTGACTAACTCCTAAATTTTTCAGAAATTTTGGCAGAGTCTCCTTTGTAACTAGGCCTATCCACATGCCAGAGAACCACCAAAACCATCCTCAAAACACATCCACAATTCGACAACGCATCACAATGTATATATCAATAACACGAACCTCAGCATTACAAGCACTACATTATCACGATGATACCTGGACATGGACTGCACATTTTTAAATCTTAACACCTAGAAGGTACCTTTCAAATCAAAACCAACTGCTATACAATCGAGAGAAAATATTTTATTTCCACAACACTCTCGACCTTTAATGTGGCCTCTTATACCTATAGACTTCTCTAGAATACATTCACGGAAGCAATCACCACCCCCAAACTTACCTAACAAGGATAACAAGTAGATACCCTTCATAGGCCAACTATCCATTACCTCCACTTTCAGTAATTTCCACTGAAATGATGCACAAGGGATTTCCAACTACATTCTTAGACATAGACATATGAAAACACAAAATATATGGGGAACAACTATGGGGAAACTTCATACTCCTAGTGCAACCTAATGTGATATACACTTATGCAACCTTCATTATCATCTCACATAACATCTTCATAGGAAAATATTGGGAATAACCTGTTCGACCTCCTAAATTCTAAATTTCTACGCGAACACCCACACTAAACCTTTGATGACCTTCAACGATTACACTAAGATGTGCTATCTTGAACTGACCATAAAAATTACCTATCAAATATATGTGATCACACGGGGATGCTCCCTTTTTGACATGTTTGAACCTTCAATACCCAATAGATTTAATACAATGAGGAGCAACGGAGTTCAAGATTGGGCTGGAATTATTCAGGAATCCATTAATGTTCTGAGTAGAGTATTTCACGAGGTTATATGCTAAGAGACACAAAGATTACTACTAACAATACCGACATGGTTAACTATTGTGATGCCATCAATTATTAGACAAATGAGGCATATGGGTAACTTGTACATTGGCATTAGGAATCATTAAGGAGGAATATTCAAGTACATGCCCAGTCGTCTCCTGGACTGTAGGGAAAATCTAGTTTATTGGGAAGGAGAATACTCTGGCACCTTGAATGCGATATGGGTTTCAAAGTACATGAAGTTGAATTACACTCCTATCGTTAACTGACACAAGGAATCTATGCCACAAGCCCATGATAATGAAAAGAAGTTGAACACTTATGAGATTATCATGTTTCAAACAGCTTAACCCTTCCTGATAATTGATCTTATATGAGAGAACTAAAGATACAACAACTTGTCTTCCAAATCAATATGCTCATGATATGTGCAAAAATCTGAAGGTATCTAATCTCAACCTTTCACGAGTGAAACCACATAGCTAGAACATCTTAATATTGGGACGAAATCATGTATTGGTTAGAGGGGTTCTAATGGTTAACATGATGCTCCGGGGAGAAAGACAAATAACACTTCTATCCACCCAGAAAGGTGGAATACCAAGGGTAGCAAAACTCTCTGCCCATGACAATGATCCTAGAAGCCGAGTGAGCTGAAGGCCACGTAACCCATACAATTCGACCCATTTAAGACTTTTGAAAAGGGGATGCACTTTAGTTTGAAATCATGGAAATATAAGCATGAACTTAAGGGAAATCATTACTTTTGGAACCTATGAGACAAGCCCACATAGCCCTAGAAAATCATTAACAATGGCGAGAAAGTACTTAAAACCATTACGAGTTGGTGTAGAATATGGCCTCAAAGTGTCCACATGAATAAGTTTGAAAGAATGAGACATCTTAACGTATTTAACAGGGAAAAGTAACCTGGGTTATCTACTCACAGGGACAAGCAGAGCAGGTAAATGGTTGTTAGAAGAACATCTACAAGGAATACCAACAATATTTATTTATTCTAACAAAAGGAATATGTCCCCATCCTTGATGCTATAAGACTTCCTCTTTGATGCCATAAACATAAATGAATTTTACAATAAGAGTTATCAGATTAAATAGATAGTAGGGAAGCAAAACTAAAGAGCACCATTTGGAACCAACAAGCTTAAACTGAGGTGAAGACATTAGAAGTCTATAGTAAAGGGGAATTTACCCACTTCCAGTGTCTCTTTTTTTTTTTTTGAAAAGGGGGCTTGTATAGTACATAAAAGTGAGGTAAATTGAATCGAATCATATAGTTGGATAGCTAGCCGAGAAAATGAGATAAGATCGTATTGAAAAATATGGAGAAACGATACATGATGCAAGGTAAATGAAAAAAAAGTGAGAGAGCCTATGGAAGAATCCTTTACATTGTAACCACTAGGAAAGGTGGTAATAGAAGGGATTACGAGAAGCTAAATTTTTGAAAAAAGATCTCTATATGTAGTCACGTGATGTATAACTCCAGAATTCAAAAATCCAATTATGTTTAGCAACTCTACTTTACAATGAAGCACTACAACACACTTCTACACAACCAGCTATTACCAGCCACATTGAGAGATGCTATAAGACTTGACTGAGAGAAAGGCTTTGACATATGAATGTGTTACTAGGTGTATTGCTCCTTGGTCAACCCAAAATCAAAAGGCGAGAGTTAGACTGATAAGAAGATCGATGGACTAGCATATGTGTAGATAATCCATTATCGAAAGGATATCATTCAATCTCAACAATTGCGGTATGATATCAACCCTTGATGAACTTGAAGTGAGGTGGGAACCCAATGAGATAGTATAAAATAATCATGGAAGGTTTGCAGGTGTTCATAATGATTTCTCCATGGATTTTGACTTGAGAAATACCCAGATGCTAATGAAAGACAGAAAAACATGAGAAACAGGCGTTGTGCTATGATAACCCCCAAAGGTGCGCTTGGTCTTGACGGAGAGCCTAGTAAGGGTCCTTATGAGAAAGGAGGTGTTACAATTACACATAGAAGGATATGTTCTCTTATGGTTATCGAACAAGTGTTGGGAAATTAGCACAATGAATTCACTAACTAAGGAACACAATTAACACATGTTGTAGAGGTGTAAAGAGAAAATAAATATTTGTTATGAGCTAGACGTGCTTCTGCTATATTAACTCCCAACCGCAATACACGACCACGCCACGAGCAACTACAATACTAGGAACAAAGTGAGCTACTTACTGTGGGATGTCCCAAATGGACACGAAAGATATACTAAGATGGCGACACAAGATCTTCCTATGACAGGGATGTGAGGATCTCAATTTTCAGAGAGACTTTATGCACACGGTGACCATTTCGATTGACATGCGCTCATGTGATAGGTGTTAAGGTATGCTCTTATGTTAGTAGACTATGAGAAGCTTTCATGGTGATACTCGCAAGAGAGTAGAGTGACTGTTCAAACCATATAAGCTATATACACAAGTGAGTAAAAGAGGGACTTGAGAAGGATCACAACACTGGTATGCTTTACATGGAACTTGACACCACATAAGTAAACTTTACGACGGTGCATGCATAGGCACAAATGAGCAGATGTTGTCCATTTAAATAAAAAGATTTTGTAACAAATTCATCAGATGTAGTCCCCTGTTGAGAATTTAGGAAAGAAAGTGGGAAGTATTAATCCTAGAGTTATAACTCCATTCAAGGACGTGATTATAGAGCTCAATGTCATAAGTTATTGCATATAAGAAAATTTGCGGGCGGAGTGGATTCATGAAATAATGGATCTCGTTCAAGGAGTAGACACATGTAATGTTTTGTGATTCAGTGTCTTATCAAGACCATGCTTATGAGAACTTCCCCTAGCGACATGTTCTACTAATCCCTCCATGGCTCAATACATTCTTTTAAAAAACCATTGGGAAATCTCCTTTGGACTCAATGGTCGGAACGATCCCTCCTTACATGCTTCAACTACGTGGATTATGGTATAAAGATTACTAATCTTGAGAATAAGACTTAGAGAGGAAATCAGCTCCCTATCTTGAGCTATATCACACGATCTGGAGTATCAAAGAAGGGTGAAATTCCTAAATGTCCGAATAGCCTCCAACTTATAGATGTGGTCGACAACACACCGATAAGAAGGACTATACTAGACATGACTCCGAGACATCCTAGGACACTTTAAAAACTTAGGCTCTGACACCAAGTTTATCACACCCCAAAACCGAGGAGCGCGACCGGTGCTCAACCGAGTAAACCCGACTAAGCAAGCCTGTTAGGTTTAATTCTACCCAAAATAATTCATGAATAAATAGGAGATGGACTCCATTAATCATACTTTGTAAGTATTTTATTAACAACTTTCATTTTATTTCCATTAGCAGCTTAATTCATAATTATCAGAATATTACAAGTTTTATAAATCTTTGCCAAATATTAAGATTTCTAACTCAATTCCCCATTATCAAACACCACCCACAACCTGTCTACAGAGCCTCTAAATACAACTGAAGAGTAATATGGAAATGCCGGCAACAAGGCTCCGGCTATACCTCAAAATATAAAGTACATGATAAACAATTGATACAGGCCCCCGAAATGAAGTGGGGCTCACTATGTCAGCTGAAAGGAAGATGCGTCACTAGCTGCGACCACCACTGCCTGCTATGGAAACACCTACATCCATTTAAAGACGTAACGCCCCCGGCAAAAGGGACGTTAGTACCATCAAATAGCACTAGTATGTATAAGTAAACACCATCTCATTAGAAATAACAACCATACAAGAACAAAGAAATCATAAGGATTCAACAAAAGCTTTAACCAATCACCACATCATCAAATAAAAGGAATCACATAGCTTTCACATAATTTCCATAGCTTTAGTTTGGGGCATTTAATACCGTTCATCATCATTCACAATACCACCGCTTTCTTGAGCGGAGTCCGATCACGACCCGATCGGCTAGGTTGCCTCATTTGAGACATATACCTCAATCACAATCTCATTCTCACTTTCCATAATTCAATATCAGCACAATACCACAATGTGTGCGGCATGGCGTCCGATCACGGCCCGATCGGCTAGGCCGCCTTACCAATGCGTTGTTCCTTTCTCATTAATCATCTCATTTCAATTTTTATTTCACATATATCAATTCATAGGCACTTAAGGCCACAATTATCACATCATACTTGGCATTAGGCCACATTTCATAACTCACATTCCACATCACTTTCACTTTCAACATCAAACTTGCAATTTAAGATAATGGGCACATACAAGAGCAATTCAAGTTGTAAGCATAGAGAGGAATTCTCATGATTAGGCATAATAATCACAATTTAAACTTGACTTCAAATCTAGGCAATTTAGCATATAGTTCACATTCTTCACATATCCCCAATTTACTAAGAATAGCACATTGAACACATTGAGACACACCTTTCACATATATTCTTGCAACACCAAATCCTTTGAAATAACAAATACTACGTAAATCAAATTCCGAACTTACAACATATGCGGGGACACCATGGGAGCTCAATTTCTAAGAAGAGGGGGTTTTAGCCATACATACCTTGTTTAAGCTTTTCTTAAGTTTCTACAATCCACCAACACCTCTAGCAATAACAATCTATAAGGAGAAAGCGAAATCAATTAATAATTTAGAAGGATTTCCTATGGTATAACTCTCTTAGGAATTTCATCAAACACCTAATCATGTGAAATATACTACAAGGTTCTACAATGGAAATTACTTCATCCCTCAACCAATTTTAACAGGAACTAACCAAATTAGTTCTTTAATATCACATACTACAACTTAGTCCCACATGCATGGACTATTAGTAATCCTCACAAAATATTTGAACCCTTAACCTCTTACATGAAATCTTGGAAGAAGGACTTACCCGGATGGAGGACAATCAAGTGTTTATCTTCCTTGATTGAAAACTTGAGGAAGATTTGGGTGATTATGATGCTAGGCTCCTTTTCTCTCTTTCTCTCTCTATATGCTCTCAACTCTCTCTAAAATTAGCAGAAAATGACCCTAAATGAAGCCCCAAAGCCTATATATTAAAATGGGGTCGGGTTATAAAAATAGGAAAAATAAGCCTCCGAAATCGGGTTTGCGGTCGCATAATGGACCGCAAAACAAGAATGTGGGTCGCAAAATGCATTGCGGAATTGGTGCCCAAAACTATGCTACACTGGTCCAGTTTGCGACCAGATTTGCAATCGCAGATCAATTATGCAGACCGCATAATGGTTTTGCAATTGCAGAACTGACACATGATCACATTTTTCCAGCCTTTGATAATTTGATCATAACTTTGTGTAGGAATGTCCAAATGACGAACGGTTTGAAGTGTTGGAAACTAGACTCGAAGACCTTTCATATGATAGGTTGTTTATTACATAAAACCTATATATATATATATATATATATATATATATATATATATGCTCGTTCAAAGTGTGGACTTGCGCAAACTCATTTGGAATTTTAGCCCATTATGAAATCTTCCGATTTGACTTAGACTTAGGCCCCTCCTTGGACCCCACATTACTTATTATATGACTTATGCACTTCTTTACCAAATCCAATTGATGCCAATCATGTTAATAACACATAAAACATTATAATTAGCCTACATGGCACCACAAAATCCTATTACTTAGCGAAATTTTCCGGGGCCTTACAGGGGGAGGGGGTCAATTCTACGTGCCGGACTGGTGGCCAGATGCACCTGCCTCAAATTCTATACAATTAAGTCCATAAGTGTAGCATGAGTACATAAAAAGATATACCCAGTAAGTATCTAGTCTAACCTCGAAGAAGTAGTAACGAGGGGTCGACTCCGACACTTACTAAGGGCCAACAATATAATAACATGAAATTCTAATTAAGCATGATATATAGAGATAACAATAAAACTTAGAACAAGAAATAGCCGAACAATTCTTTTATCATATTTAAGAACCCAAAACACTTCCTTCATTTAAAACAAATGATCTCTCAAACAATAAATTTATACAAGATACGAAAAGGACTTCTAGTTCTATTATCACACACAAATTCCACCGAGGACGTTCGGTCCGATCCAACATAAATGTAAGATGTGCATTGCCAAGGGTCGAACGGCCCGAACCATAGATGCATTTATTACTCCACTCGCGAATCATACATGTGACGTGGTCAAATATAAATTTATCAATAAAATCATAATCCTTTCTTGATACTTTTTAAAATAAAGACAATTCAACTTAAAGCTTTTAAATCTTTAGAAATCCTCAACTTAATTCCATTTGATACAATTAACAAATATAATCAAATAAATGTGTCCACAAAGCATGGTGTAAACCTAAAACAACCCGGACGTAAATATTAATAGTAGCTACGTACGGACTCTCGTCACTTCGTGCGTACTAGCCCCCACAAATAAATCATATATTAATTAAGTTCACCTATTTGGAAATTTTCCTCTTACAAGGTTAGAAAAGAGACTTACCTCATCTTAAAGCCTACTTCCGAATTCAAGAATGCGCTCAAACCCTCAAATCGGAGCCCAATCAATCCAAAACTATTCAAATAGTGTAAGAACTAATTAATATATATTCAAAAGTTCATATCCCCACTATTAAAGTGCTTACCCAACCCAAATCGCAAAATTCCTAAAATTCACCCCCGGGCCCACATGCCCGGATTCCGGAAATCTTTGAAGAAAGTTGTTACCCATAACCTTAGGAACATAAATATATGATTTTTACTAAGTTCCATAACCAATTTTGTGGTCAAATCTCATTTTTATCAAAAGCCTAGGTTTTCATCTAAACCCTTGATTTTCATTAATTTTTACATGTTAATCCATCCATAATCTATGTATTTAACTCATATTGTGTAGAAATTACTTACCTCAAAGTGCTAGATGAAAACCCTCTTGCAAAAGCTCCAAAAATCGACGAAGAGATTAAGTGAAATGAAATAAATAGCCTAAGTCCCGCATTAATAGAGATAGACACATGCCTCTGATATTGCATTTGCGACACCAGGTACGCAAATGCGAAGCCTGGCTTCAGCTGCTCAGGTCGTAAATGCGACGCAAAGGTCGCAAATGGGATCACTGTTGAGGTCTTAATTGCAGCTCAGGTGTCCCAAATGCGAACAATGCCCTAGTCGAGCTTCTTCGCAATTGCGAAGCTCTTCTCGCAAATGTGAGGTTCGCATTTGCGAGACCTGCAACTGATGCCAAGAAACACCATAAATCTTGTGTGTTTTTCATCCCTTTCGAACGTCCGAACCTCACCCGAGCCCTCAGGGCTCCACACCATTATCCCACACAGGTCTAGAAACATCATAAAAACTTGCTCGCATGATCGGAACACTAAAATAACATAAAAAACCACGAATTGGACGCCAAAGCGTATGAATTTACTCATGAATTCCAAAACTTCTAAAACACTTCCGTGCGTCCGATTCCTATCAAATCAACTCGGAATGACGCCAAACTTTGCGTGCAAGTCTTAAATGACATTATAGGCCTACTCCAACTTGTGGAACTGGAATCCGAACCCGATTATAAATAGTCCACCCTCGGTCAAACTTTCCAAAAAACTTCAAGTCTCTAACTTTTACCAAATGACTCTGAAATGATCCACGAACCTCTGAATCTACTTCTGGACATGCTCATAAGTACAGAATCACCATACGAAGCTATTCCCAGGCTCGAAATTCTAAAAGGATGTCTAGAATGTAAAAATTCATCTCAACCCAAACTTACGGAATTTGCTCAAAATGACAACTTTCACTATTAGGCGCCGAAGTGCTCCCGGGTCATCCAAAACCCGCTCTGAATATATGCCCAAGTCTGAAATTATCATACAAACCTATTGAAACCATCAAATCCCAATTCCGAGGTCGTTTACTCAAAATATTGACTGAAGTCAAACTTGACCTTTTAAGCCAACTTTAAGGAACCAAATGTTCCAATTTCAACCCGAACTCTTCCAAATCCCGAACTAACTATCCTCGCAAGTCATAAATCAGTAAAAGCAAATACGTGAAGTCTTATTTAGGGAAACAGGGTTCTAGAAAGCAAAACGACAGGTCAGTTCATTACATTCTCCACCTCTTAAACAAATGTTCGTCCTCGAATGGGTTTAGATTCATACCTGAAGTGCTGAATAAGTGTGGATATCTGCTCCGCTTGTCCTCTTCGGACCCTAGTTCACCTCCTCTGCTAGTTGGCCTCTCCACTGAACCTTTACTACAAAAATCCTCTTGGATCTCAACTGGCGATCCTGTCTAGCAACAATAGCAAATGGCTCCTCCTCATAGCTCTCATCTAGCTGAATAGTGCTAAAGTATAACACATGTGACAAGTCGGTGTGATACCTCCAGATCATTGACACATGAAAAAATGGATGAACCCCTGATAGGCTGGGAGGCAAAGCAACCTCCCCAACTCGCCTCAATACCTCAAATGAGCCTATAAATCTTGGGCTCAACTTGCCCTTCTTTCCGAATCTCATGATCCCCTTCATCGGTGAAACTTTCAAGAGAACCTTCTTGCCTACCATAAATGAAATATCACGCACCTTCTGATCCGCGTAACTCTTATGTCTAGACTGTGCTGTGCAAAGTCATTCCTGAATCAAATTTACCTTTTCCAAGGTATCCTTTACCAAATCACTACCATATAACTTAGCCTCGCCGAGCTCAAACTACCCGATGGGAGAATGACATCGCCGACCATATAAAGCCACAAATGGAGCCATCTCGATGCTGGACTAATAACTATTGTTGTAAGAAAACTCGGCCAAAGGCAAGAACTAATCCCACTGTCCCTCAAAGTCAATCACACATGCTCTGAGCATGTCCTCCAATATCTGAATTGTCCGCTCTAACTGCCCGTCGGTCTGTGGGTGAAACGCATTGCTGAGCTCTAGATGGGTCCCCAACTCACTCTGTACGGCTCTCCAGAAGTACGAAGTGAATTGAGGGCCTCTATTTGATATTATGGAAACAGGTACTCCGTGCAACCGAACTATTTGCCGAATATAAATTTGGCTAACTTCTCTGAAGTATAAGTAGTTGCAACTGGAATGAAGTGAGCCGACTTGGTCAACCTGTCGATTGTTGCCCCCCTTTTTTCCCTCCACGGAGAGAGGTCCGGGTTTCGACATTACATGGGGGGTAATAACTCATTTCCTTTTGGGAATTGAGTATTTGAAGTGTCTCCACCTAACGGATTATGGTGCATTAGGACACCTAAAGTGATTAACTCCTGGATTGGTTTGCATTACCAGAGATTTAGGGTAAGGGCTCGAAATAACCTCGAGGGGAAGGTGTTAGGCACACCTCTCGGTCCACAACGGTGGGTCCCGATCGAACTTATACTTGTGAACTATTCCATTAACACATAATTGCAAATAAGAGCAGGTTTTGGACATTACATGACTCGAATAATGAGACAAAGGATTTGAACAAGTTGTGTACATATAAAGTTTTAATCAAAAAGGATTTGGGAAAGAGGGGTTCTAGGTTGGTTAGCCTATAGGATCACCCCACACAATATCCGATAAACACTCCTCAATGAGGGGCTACATGTGACATTAGCGCGTAGTCATCATATCCCATATCTACCCTTCCCACTCCTTAGCGATTATTAAAGCAAATGTTGGTTAGCGATCTCTATTGCGTGCTATTACCCGTCCCTTCTTAATGGCCCTGGAGGAATTTAGGACCTCTACCTATAGGCAGTTCTAGACAAACCCCTAAGGTTTAAAGGAGAAAATACTAAGGTGACAAGCAAGAACACATAGGACTTCAACAAATAAAAGCATGAAATAGTAGATAAGAGGCCCAGGTTCACCTCCACAGATAATGCATGTAAACAACACGACTAAAACACAAATAAGGGCAATATTGTTAAACAGTATCCTAAGACATGATGTCTAGGTGAATATCAGAACATATGAGATATGCAGTTTTTATTTTGTAACCCAGAAGCAGGGCCCTAATCAGTTTGCCTACTGATTTTAAGCCCGTTAATCATTAGGCAGTACACACAAAAGGCAGTTTCTAGTTTTACAAGAGTTGAATACCTAAGGCTTGCCTAGGCGTGGGATAGTGCATAGTCGTTACCAGAACCATTAGAAGTTTAGAAGTCGTTTTTGCCTAAGAGCATGCTGTTCTAAGTGTTACAAAGATACATGGTTATTACTAATTTGTTTAAAGCAGGATGTGACTGTTTATACTCCTTTTCATGCATCACTAGTTTAACTAGGCGTAGCTAAGTGAGGATGAACGAGAACCTAAACATGGTATCTAATATGCGCACATAAGGTATAGAGTGATTGATATGCAAGATTCCTAAAACAGGATTTCTAAATGCACAACATAATTGTAGAATTTCCTAAAAAAGCAGAATTTCTAGATGCCTAAAGGTTACAACATTGTAAAGCATGCTGTCAAGTGTGCAGGAGTAGCAATTTTATGTTAGTGCTGTTATTTAGCCTAACACAGGGTTTCTAAGTGATAAAATAATGTCAAGCAAGATGCTGAAATAGTAAACCTAAGAACATGATATCTAATGCATGACATGCTTGGAATATATTAGTCCTAAACATGGATTCTAATGCACATATGATAAATGTAAACCTAAGGCATGGTTTCTACCCATTGATATTGATAACATATATGACTACCCTCCCCTTTTCACTAGCCAAACCCCAATGTTCGTTTACAACAAATTATTACAGACCAATATTGCATGAATTACATAAGTAGAAAAGAAAACAAGAAGTTATACTATATGGAGCCTAAAAATAGGCCCAAATGATTTTCCTAAACCTCCAATAGCCTCAAATGCCAAATTCCATAGACAATATCATTGTCTAGGTGCGTCAGAGTTCCCTAAGGATCTCAAGGATCCCGGCAGTGCTCACACCTAGACTTTATAACCAGAAGTGAGTAAGTGCAGTGTGGAAGAGCCAGCTCCGGTGCATAAGAGTTCAGAGAGATCTCATAGGGATCCCAAGGCAGTCACACACTGGAGGGGTAGGACTTAAGGAACTAAGAGTGGAGTGAGAGTGCTTGACATAGTTTTGAAAAGGTTTTAGCAGGAAAGCAATGTAAAAAGAAACTTGGTTGAAATAATTTTGTAAACAAAAGAGTTGTTTAGTAAAACAGCTTTTGAAAATAATTGTGTAATTAAACAAATAGCAGGTCAGTCAAACAAGTTCAACAACACTCAAATAACAGTTCTTCACACAAGGGAATAGGAATTGAGGACACATAGAGCACATAACATATAGGAGCATACCAGTTCTTGTGGGGGTTTAAAGGATTAGGGGATAGCTATTGGTACCAACACAATAGGAATTTCAGAAACAATCATAGAATCATCCATTTAAAGTGACAGATCAGTTTGCATATCAAAACTAGATAACAAGTAGACAAGCATTCAAAATAGGGTAGAGTCATGTTGAGACAGACTACTGGGGGGAGGGGGTAGAACATGTTCTGAAAGGCCCTAAGAGGGTTATAATAGCATGCTAGACGAAGTAGTAATGTAAACATGTCAATTGCATGATGAACAACAGAACCACAGATAGAAACAAATTAGAAACATGATAAACTGAAGCAACAAAAGAAACATATTGGTTTTGGGGCTTGAACTGAAATCAAAACATACCAGTAGAGAGATAGTAAACACAAAGTGAGGAATAATAGAGCACAATAGTTAGCCTTGGCTTGCAGCCGGCTAACTCAGAATACTAGCAAATCCAAAGAGAGAGAGAGAGAGAGTAGAAAAGTTTTGAGTGTGAGAGAGTTTTTGAACTAATGTGTTCGTGTGTGTTGACTATTAATGAGAGAGCATATATATAGTAGTTCGAAACTAGGTAAAATAAGGCAAGAATCACAATGGTATAATAATTATGGAATTCAGAACCAATTAGAGCAAAATTAGTACAAGTACTCCCTTAATTAAGGGAATCAGTTCAAACGGTAAGAACAAGTAGCAAATAAGGAAAGAAATCAATGTGTAACTGGAGCATATCAGACAAGGATATAATTCAAACATAGTAGGCATAAAGTAAATAATTAAGGCCAAGTTCAGAAAATTCTAATTAAGGAGATAGTCGGTAAGAATCAAGTAACAATGCAGACAAGGTAAGGGAATGTTAGTTTAGGCAAGCAAATCAATCATATTGAGTAGGAAGGTAAGAATCGAAGATTTAAAGGAAGGTTTTCAAATTAAACCAAGAAACAGGGAATTCAGAATCAATCAAAGAGAAATTTGTGAAAAGAGTTAGCATTTAGCATATAAATATGATCAGTGAAAGGAAAAATAACCTTGCGTTGTCATCTAACAAATACTCTCTTAGCTCCCTCAGGATAAAGTGACCAACATTCACATGAATGCCATCTAGAATGCATGCAATGATCAAGGCTCTGGTGTAGGAGACATCTTAAACATTTCCATAGGGTGACACCCTATTGCAGACGATGTAGAGCCACATTTTGGCTTCAGCTATGAAGTCGATCTACTTCAAACCCTTTCTCTTGTTGCCTATTTTTCTCTCACGCTTGCAGGATAGAGTTTAGAGACATGCCATTCTCCGTTGTCGCATTGATCCTTTTCTCGCACTGGCTCAAGTGGATAGTTAGGAATCCTGTGTATGTCATTAAACTGCTCAATCCCAAAACTCACTATTTTGCCTCTAATGATGAGTTGTGTGTCGGCAAAGTTTGTGCACTTAATATTTGCATAAAACACGAGTACCCACTCCTTATTGGCTTTGCACAGAGTAGGAATGATGCATGATCATCCGGAGGCTTGGAGACGGGCATAGAATTCTAGGAGCTTCTCGGCCAATTTATCCTCGGCGATCCCTTTTTCAAGCACGATCTTCTTTGTGATAAGATTGTCATAATATCAGCTATGACAATCAGCGAACATGAAGTGTGAATTATCAAATGGTTCATCAGCGTCCTCCATAATTCTTGATGAATCAGAGCATTTTCGTTCATGTTTGGGTCAATTTTAGCTCAAAGTCCTTCACAAGATCAAAACAAAGTTAGTCAGGCAGTAGAATCATGTTAAACAATTTAAAACAATGCACGCAGGCCAAAGAATCAAGTTGAACGGTTCCGGGAAGCTCCAGTTGCAAAGCTAGTGGATTTGTAGAAATTGCCTACTTTCCTCACCTTCGGAAAGACCATCGCAGTTGCGGTCCCGCATTTGCGTGTTTTCCTCCGCTTCTATGGTTTTGCCAAATCAGCCAAAGGTCACACCTACGAAACAGTCAACGCAGGTGCGGCCTGCTTCTACGGTGTTCGTCCAAGGGTTCAAACACATAGATTTTTTCAACTCCTTTCAAGTCTTAAACATGAATTTGGCACATAATTTACACTCAAGACTTCTAAATTTGTGCAATACAAGAATTTGTGACTCTATTATGACTGAATTTGTGGTACTTAGCACATAATTTTCTTTTGGACAATTTGTCAAACACATCACAAGCAGTGAGAATTTTATGCCATTTCACACAATTTTCGGTTCTTAGATTTCCTAACAATTTGTTCTTCTTAATTAGTAGCACACACAAACCTACTCTCAACCAATTTCCCTCACTTCTAAAACTCCTAAAACTAACAGTTGTAAAAAAATAAAAAAATAAAAAATGAAAACGTGACTGTAGCATAGGTGCGATGAAGAAGAAGAAAAAGAAAAGAGAAGCAGAAGAGAGGAGTAGATGAGAGCCATTCTACCTGTGTGATCTTGTGCTTGAGAATTCTAAGTGAGATCAGTTGTGTGAAGAGTGGTAGCGAGATAGGAGAGGGAGTTTTGGGTTTTGGGGGAAAAGGTTCAGAACATACCTGATGAAATGAGGGTTCAGTTAATTAATTTTGCCTGCTTTACTGCACCTGCGGTTATTTTAGCACTTTTGTGAAGCTACTTCTGCGGCAAATCTACCGCATCTGCGGGATGTGTGCATCTGTGGCTCAAAAACTGCTTCTGCGGAAGCGCACCTACATTTATTGTCCGCAGGTGCGGTTACAACAAATTTCATTGGCCAATTCTGGTCAGCTACTATTTTGGGTCGTTCCAACATGCCAAACTCCTTAATTCAACTCCAAAAACTCTGATACTTGGTAGATTAGTCAAAAATAATATTCTAAGCTATTTTAAAAAAGGAAATATAAAAAATGACTAAAGATTTGAAAAACGATGGGTTGCCTCCCACCAAGCGCCACATTTAACGTCGTGGCACGACGTGAATCAACTTTACCACTTTTCGCGTCACTTGGACGATATGAATTGGGCACCAAACATGAAATCAAGCTTGTGACCACGAGCGGTGGGGGCAGTAAGTAGATGATCAAGCCAAGCCTTAATTTCTTCATTTTTCACTTCTTGACTTTCATGTGAGGAATGTCATTTTTCCTTCTTGTTCCCTCAAATTGTAAGATGTATGGCATTTGTATCTCTTCCTCGCAATCCCTCATTGACTCGTGTAGTTCAATTCCCATATCACCATACAATTCCAATGTTGAAAAATGCTTAGAGAGTGACATCAAACCTCCAAATTGCAATTCTTCCCGGATTTTGACATCCTTTTTTTCCCAGGGATTAGAGTCAATCTCAACCATATTTTCATTCATACCGGTTGACTCTAATTTCATATTTTTCTTGGCATCACTAACACTCGTGGAGTCATTTGGCGGATGTTCAATTCATGATTCCTCAAAGTAAAGCTCACTTTCTTCCCCGTAGTCGGACTCTTCTTGACTTCCTTCTACACTCTCAAGTTGGTGGGCATAGTGAGCCTCAACCAATATTTTCATTTGATCTTCAAAAGTGCAGATATGTTCGTCATTTTGAATCAAGCCTTGTTTCAAGTCCTCAAGTTCAAAGTTGTGCTTCTCCTCATTTTCAAGAATGGTCTCCAACATGAGCATCATCTTATCATTTTGAGCATTTGAGAGCTCCTCTCGGTTTTGATCAAGTGCCAAGGATGTATTTTCGGCTTCCACATCTGAGGAAGATTCTTAGATATCATTAACTTCCAAGGCTTTTTGGACCTCTAAAGCTTCAAGCATTTCTCCTATTTGTGAATGCAACATTTTAAGTGCCAAGTCATTATTTTCCAAAAGCTCCTCCAAGGAACTTTGCTCTTTGTTTCCTCCTTCAATTAGGCATTCTAACATGAGATTGAACTCTCCACTTTGACTATGCTCAATTTCTTCCACTTCCATAGTCCTATCACTTTCATCACAAAAAGTAAAATCATCATAGCGGGGGCTTGGGGAAGGGAAGGACAAATAAGCACAATACTCCCTATGACTATTTTGATGACCACACTTATCACAAATACTCCACTCATGGGTTTGAGATAGTGCGCACAATCCACCCTCAGGAGAATTTAAACAATTTTGCCATGAATGTGGTCTTCCACAATAAGGGTAAGGGTTATCAAAGTATGAACCACTACCATCCGATCAATTTTCATTATATGATGCCCTTTTTCAAAACTAAGAAAATAAACAAGAAAAAAAATTGACCAAGGTAAGAAAAATAATTACACAAATATTCACAAGTTTGGACTAAAGCACTTACGCTTATTTCTCAAATAACCTAAATTACGCCAAATTGTTCCCTGGCAATGGTGCCAATTTTGATGACGTCCAAATCCACTACTAAAAATTAAATGGACACGGTCACATGCAATATAATTTACCCAACTATGAGTCGGGGTCGAATCCCACAGAGAATAATATATTGGCGATTAGGAATGTAAGAGAATTATCACTTGTTATGCAATGCCAAACACTAAGATTTGTTTTGAGATAATATTTATAACTAAATGCTGAAATGTGAACTAACCTAGAAAGCAAGTAAAATGATCAATGGCTACAAGTATGGATACACGGGGAATTACACTCAAGTAACGATCCAATGTATTTCACGATTTTACAAATATGGGCGAGTTTATGTTAATTAGCCACGGGTAATAATTCAATATTAGCTTCTTCCAAAGACTAACAAGACTTTCCAATTGAATTATCCCTAAATCAATTAAGAGATCAAACACACCCGGATATGGCTACAAGTAGTTCAATCATATCCCTGGGTAGAATCTATAAAATGAGGGTTAAACCCTCAAGTTCTTGTTAATTAATCTTTGCCAACCCCAAATAATCTTTCCCAAAATTAATTCGAAGTTAATGGGCGAGTCCTATGGTTAGCTAATCCCTTTGGAAACATTAAAGAACAAGAATAATTAAAGAAACAATAACTTACTTCATAAAAGATAAAAAATCATTCAATACATATGCACAATAAGATATTTAATCTACACTTTAATTATGAATATTCCCATAAACAAGATTCAAGTGATGAAATAAATACTACACACTTAGATATTCAATACAAATCAAGGAAATGAAGAAATGAGTACAAATGAATAAGCAATTCTTAACCAAAATCTTCAAATCATCAAAACTCAAGTGTGTGTGCAAACCCTAGCTTCCAAAACTTGTTTTTCTCTAGTATAATGACTGAAAATAAGCCAAAGATATGTTTCCAATAGGCTAGGTCGTGTATTTGTGGGTTTGGAGTTGAGAAAATGTGAAATGTCATCCAGTCCAGTTCTGATTCCCGTTGACCGCACATGCGGAAGAATCCACGCAGGTGAGGCTCCAAAAAAGTGGACAACCAATCGCAGGTGCGGAAACTTGAAGGGATTTCTTGCTCCGCAGATGCAGGCTCCAAAGCGTAGATGCGCAATCGCAGAAGCGGTTCTTTCACCACAGATACGATCCTAGGCTAGGTTGCTCAATATCACAGATGCACTTCATTTTCTCACTGATGCGAGGTCGCTTCTGCGACCAGTCTTCTGCAGATGCGGAATCATAGGAGATTTTTGCATTGTTTCAACCTTTTTTTGCTCAATTCCACTTCAATTGAATTCAACTCTCTTCATGTCATCATGTACCTGAAAATGTAACAATACACACCATAAACGCCCTCATATTATAATTAAAAGACATAATAACTAAAGAAAAGAGACTAGAATGAGTGGTAAAATTCCACTCATCACAAATCCATGTCCAGGGAAATCCATCCTTCAATAATATCAACCACGCTCACTAGGGGTGTGCAGACTTTGTAGGGGCTCCTACGACCCACACGCTATCACAATCAATATAATTGTTGTAGCATGCAGCCCAATCCCATAACTATCAACCATAATCAGGCTCTCGGCTTCACTCAGTCATCACTCTATAGCCTCACCCACGGGCTCACAATGTCATGGAAACTAGCCTGTAATCAATGATAAGCTATGCAAATAATAACAACTGAGACTGAGATATAATATATAATGAAGGAACATGACTAAGTAATAAAGTAACAGTAATTCACTGAGATGAAAGCAAGAAACGACCACTAGGGGTCCCAAAAGTATCGACGTAAAGCCCAAACATGATAACTAGCATGGTATACAGCTCATTTACTTATCACATGATGAAAACACGGATATCAACAAGATAGAGTCACGATACGGTGCCATGGAGTGATCCAGGTCATAGTCCTACGGTGCATGCCCGTACGCTCGTCACTTGGCATGTGCGTCACCTTAATACTAACCACATAACATATAGCTTGGGGTTTCGAACCCTAATAACCAAGTTTGAAAGTGTTACTTACCTCAAAGCAATCAAATTCCTACTCCACAATGCCTTTTCTAAAGTCGGCCTCCGAATGCCTCCAATCTAGCAACAAACAATTCGATACAATCAACACGAGCTAAAGGAATCAATTCCATAAGAAACTACTAAGCTTTAGGTCAAAGTCAAAAAATCAACTCATAAGTCGGGCACGGGCTCGCGCCTCAAAATCTGACAAAAGTCACAAAATACAACAACCTGTTAGACTGTGAGACCAACCATACTAGTTTCACTCAAATTCGACTTCGAATCAGCATTCAAATCCCAAAATTCATTTTATGAAATCTCTACAATTTCCCCCAAATTTCCATCTAAAAGCACTAATCAAATGATGAAGTCAATGATATATTCATGTATATTAGCCAAATCCGAGTTAGAATCACTTACTCTGATGAATTTTCTTGAAAATCCCACGAGAAATTGCCCAAACCGAGCTCCCAAAGTTCAAGATGTGAAATAATCCCTAAGCTTCGCTTATATAGTGCTCTCTAAATCTCCACTGTGCGGTTTGCAAAATTCCGCTACGGTCGCACTCTGCCAATCTCCGCGGTCGCATAATTCTGCTGCGACCACACTCCTTTGGTCTTCCTCTATTGCGGTCCATACAATTTTGTTGTGGCCGCACTCTCCTTCTGTTCTGCACTCTACTGGTGTGGTCCGCACTCCCAAGAGCATCTGACCAATATTAGAGTGCCGAAACCTACCAAATCACGACAAATTGACCTTAAATTTCACAAACAAGACAAAAATGACACCATGAACCTACTCCAACTTTCGAAAATTCAATCCAACTCGATATAAAAATTTCCACTACTAACCAAAATTGTCAAAATTCCAACTTCACCAATTCAAGCCTAATTCTACTACGGACCTCCAAATCACAACCCGAAAGCGCTCCTAAGTCCAAAATCACCTAACGGATCTAACCGAACAATCACAATTAAAATCTAAGGTCGTTTACACATAAGTCAACATCTGGTCATCTTTTCTAACTTAAAACTTCACACAAGAGATTAAGTGTCTCAATTTAATACAAAACCACTCCGTGCCCGAACCAACTAATCCTGTTAGTCAAAATATAGCTATAAAACACAAATGGAGTAGTAAAATGGGTGAACGGGGCTACAACTTTGAAAGTGACCGGCCAGGTCGTTACAAGCAGTTACATATTTACCACCAAGCTACGGATGGTTGGGCAGTTACATAATTACCACCCAGCTACGGCTGGTCAGGCAGTCATACATTTACTATCGCACTACAGCCAGTCGAGGAATTGCTACTAATCAGTTGGGCAGTCATGCATCATACGACATGGATAATAGTCTCAAAGAGAAGCATTATATATAGAAGTATAACAAGTATGCATATACAGTGATTCAGGTTAATTCTTGTATCTCTAATTAATGTTGACTTATTGTTATGTTCACTTCCACCTTACATACTCGGTACATTCTTCGTACCGATATCATTTTGTTGTGGACGCTGCATTCATGCCTGCAGGCATAGATAATTAGTTTGACAAGCCCTCATAGTAGAAGAGGTTAGCATTCATCAAGGATTGGTAAGACTCCACCTCAATCGGAGTGCAGTCGAGTCTATAAGTCATTGTGTCAGAGTTTTTCTACAAACATATGGGTAGGCCGGTACCCTGTCCCATTTGATGTCAAAAAATCGTAGAGGTTTTATAGATAAAGGTTCATGTTGTAAAGTATGTCAGAGTCCTTGATGACCCATATGTATTCGTGTTTTAAGAATGATAGTTTATCGTTACAGCGTTTGCCCACTTATACTTATACATTATGAGTTGTGGCCATGTTGGCCCATGATAGTTACATAAGAGAAACAAATGAGTTACAGAGTAGTTCACTCGGGCCAGTACGACACCGGGTGCCAGTCACGCCTCCCCAGGTTTGGGGCGTGACAATACTGTTTAGGATGAGTTCTATGAGATATGAGCCATTGAGACTTGAGCGGTGGATGATTGGTATGGGCCATAGGGCTGCATTGTGATTTATATTGGATCGGGATGCACGCCGAAACAGATTGATATTTAGATTGGGCTGCACACTTCAATGGTTATATTGATTATTGGCTTATATTGATCAACGCTTGGTCAAGGATCCGCCTCTTCGGTGTCTGGTATCCACAGTGAGCGCAAGCACATTGTTATATATATGCATTGGTGAGGGGCATTTATGCCAGCACATGTACAGTGCCGATTTGGTTGTGTGTTTGATGGTGAAGGGCACTTGCACCAAGCACCATGGGTGTGCTGAGTGTGAGTATACTTGATGACTTAACTTTGATGTTATTGACTTGATATGTATTTTTGACATGTAAGCATAGATATGTATTTTTCTCATGCTAGATGGTGTATAAAACGTCTTATCTATTGTTGAATGTTTTGAAAATCATACTTTCCCTAATAAACTCATATTTTAGTGATTCCGGTGAATGATTGGGCTTTGACTGTTATACTTGGAAAGCATATATTATTTCCCATAATTATTAATAAGTTGAACATTATATCCTTCAGTTGTTTACTTTTACTGTCATTATTATTTCATGTGTTTTTATTAATTATTGGGGTTGGACACTGACTTTCTTCCGAGCTCGTCACTGGTTTCAGCCCGAGGTTAGATTTATTACTTATTGAGTACATGGGGTCAGTTGTACTCATAATATACTCAACACTTTATGTGCAAATCCAGCTACCTCAAGGCGTGGTGATTCTAGAATTTGCACAGGTTCTAGCTTGTGGATACTATGAGGTAGTTGCTATGCCATCCGTAGACCTTAAAGTTCTATTTTGTTTATTTTTTATCCATATTCTATCATTCAAATGCTTTTGTATTGAGGGTTGACTATGTATTTTGAGTTTCTGTAGTGCTCATGTACTCGTTGAAAACAGATCATTAGGATGGCTGTAGTTGGGCTATTATTGCTATAAGGCATATTTTATGATATTACCATTGTTGAGATTATTAAGTTCTGCTATTTTAGTTTATTGTCATTGTGAAATTGTTGGTTTGCTCAGTAAACAGTGTTAGGCATCGTCACGGCTCTAGAGTTTGGGTCATAACATGATTCGCGATCATGATGAAGGAATTCTTGAGGGGGCAACTATTGTTCTTCGCTAACGTGAAGAAGACCCCACGAACGTAATGGAGAACCTGGCTCCTCTTTGTGAAAGAGAAGGATCCTATGATGACGTACAAATCCACTACTAAAAAGTAAATGGACATGGTCTCATGCGTTATAATTTACCCAACTATGAGTCGGGGTCGAATACCACAAAGAACAATATGTAGGCGATTAGCCATATAAGAGAATTATCACTTATTATTCTAAGCCAAACACTTAGAATGATTTTTGAAAATATTTATAACTAAATGAGAAAATGTAAACTAACCTAGAAAGCAAGTAAAATGATCAATGGCTACAAGAATGTATACACGGGTAGTTACACTCAAGTAACGATCCAATGTATTTTACGATTTTACAAATATGAGCGAGTCTACATTAATTAGCCTCGACTAATAATTCTATATTAGCTTCTTCCAAAGACAAACATGACTTCCTAATTGAATTATTCCTAAAACAATTAAGGGATTAAGCACACCGGAATATGACTACAAGTGGTTCAATCCTATCCCTAGGTAGAATCTATAAAATGAGGGTTAAAACCTCAAGGTCTTGTTAATTAATCTTTCCCAACTCCAAATTATCTTTTCCAATATTAATTCGAAGTAAATGGGTGAGTCCTAGGGTTAGTTAATCCCTTTAGAAACATTAAAGAACAAGAATATCTAGAGAAATAATAACTCACTTCATAATAAATAAAAATCATTCAATACATAAGTACAACAAGATATTTAATCCACAATTTAAATATGAATATTCCCATAAGCAAGATTTAAGTGTTGGAAAAAATACTACACACTTAGATATACAATACAAAGCAAGGAAATGAAGAAATGAACATAAATGGGTAAGGAATTCTCAACCAAAAGCTTCAAACAAGTGTGTGTGAAAGAACCCTAGCTCCAAAACTTATCTTCTCTAGTCCAAAGACTGAAAAATAAGCCAAATATATGTCTCCAATAAGATAGGTAGTATTAAAGAGTTTGGAATGAAGAAAATGTGAAATGACAGAAGTGCCCAGAAATGAAGCACGATATTCGCAATTGCGAACCAGGGATTACTGTTGCACATCCCATTTGCGATCCTTATGTCCGCAATTGCAAACTTGGCACTGTGCACTTGGTTTTGCATTTTTGATGGAGATCTTCACATTTGCAAAGGTTGATTTTCTAGTTTGACTTCGTATTTGCGATTCCTCCATCACAATTGCGACCTCTGCTGTCTTTGCATTTTCCACACTGATGTCGCAATTGCGACATCTAAGGCCATTTTCCAGATTTATTCTTCAACGTCTTTTTGGATCGTTTTCACTTGATTTCTTCATGATCATTCCGAAATAACAGAGAACCTATAAAATAGAACTAAATTAAATTAAACACATGATTTTATCACACAAACATAGTAAAAATATAAGCTTAAAGACAAGATAAGTTTTTAAAATACCAACTTATCAAACCCCCAAACATGAACTATTGCTTGTCCTCAAGCAACGAAAGCGACAAAATCCCCTTCCAAATATTTAACTCAATAGTGTGTGAATATCATGCCAAGTCAAAAAGGTTTCCTGTTGGCACATACACATGACTTCGATTGGTACCAACAATTAATCCAAAACATATGAAATGCCAAAAACTTCTCATGAATTTCATTACAATTCAAGTACTCAAACACTAAGTAAATCAAAGTAGCAATCAAGTCATTACATTAAAGCTTCAAAATTTGCCTCTCTATCACAATTAACATCCCTCGTCCATTCAACCCAATTGAAAATGGGATTAAATTCACAACTCAAATTTCATGTGCCCTCACACTTAAGAGAGAATCTCACACTCATAAATTACAATTCAAAACATAAATGGGATATCAAATGGAATGAATTTACTCTCTCTAACAAAGATGTTCAAATGCACACAAGTAGTAACATAGTCTTGCCCTTCATATATTTCTCCACTAATGTAGACAAACTTGGTTCAAAGTCATTGAGGACTTAAAGAGTTGTAGTTTATGCTTTTGGTTAAGGTAGGGCATAATTTTTGTTAGAATGACTCAAAACCTTCCTAAGCTCTACAAGTTTCAACAATCAAAGTACACCTCCTTCAAGAACTTTTCCTACCCTTTCTTTATTTTTTATTCATCACCTAGTCTTCCATTTATTCACATTTCCTTATATTTCCTTCTTTTTTTTTCAAATATTACTTCTTATTTTTTTAATTTACCTTTCACCTTTTAAGCAACTTCCACATCACAACTTTTCCAACCTTCACCCCCAAACTTAAGCTTTTAGCCTATGTTTATACTTTCAAAATAGTTAGGGAAGTAGGGTGCCAAAAGATAGATTAATAAAGAACGAAGGGTTAAAGCTTGTAACATGGTTGCCATAGAAAAAGTTTAAAGGCTCAAAAGAGTTTGACTAGGGAAAATATAAAAGGGTAGGAAACTTAAGGTACAATAGATGTCCAAGGAAGGCCTAACATCATTTTTAAACCCAAGTTAGTTTAGGATATAGCCTTGAAGTATATTTCGGGCAAGTTCTAGAGTACAAATGATGCAAAAGAACTCATAATAAATCTCACAATACATGGCACATGAAAACATAAGTGGAATACAAATTCAAAATCCAATTGAAACTAATAAACTCAAAGAAGTCACATATAGCCTAAGAAACTATTTAGTGAATCAAATGGCCAAAAATTGAGTCTAAAAGTCATGACAATGATCATTACTTCAATCATTTTTCTTTTTTAAAGATTAAGAATTCATATGCAAAGGTTTAAATCATGTTGGTACCAAGAAAGCCACAAATTGACCAATGGGCGCAAACCCCAACTCATACCACTTATTCTTTCTAAATTAATAAAAACTATATCTAAACTACAAGACTACTTCCCTTAAAAAAGTCTCCTAGATATCCATCATCGGGAAAAGTCGACATAAATATTTACCAAAATTATTCGGTTCAAAAAGAATATTGACATCCTTGGAAAAAGAACCGTCGTACAAAGAAAACCAAGGATATCACCACCAAAATAAAACATACTATTTAAAAAACAATCAAGAAGTTAATAAATATCAAGTCAATAAAACATACTATATATAAAAACAAAAATTCAAGAAGCGTGTAGATTCACATAGAACACGCGTACCCACTCCTTATTGGCTTTGCACTGAGTAGGAAAGAAACATGACTATCCGGAGGGTTGGAGACGGACATAGAATTCTGGGAGCCGTTCGGCCAATTTATCCTCAGTGATCCCTTTTTCAAGAACGAACTTCTTTGTGATAAGATTTTCATAATATCGGCAATGACAATCAGCAGACGTGAAGCGTGAATTATCAAATGGTTTATCAGCGTCCTCCACAATTTCATGATGAATCAGAGCATTTTCGTTCATGTTTGGGTCAATTTATCTCAAGTACCTTTACAAAATCAAAACAATATTAGTCGGGCAGTAGAATCATGTTAAGCAATTTAAAATATGCACTTAGGCCAAAGAATCAAGTTGAACGGTCCCGGGAAGATCCAGTTGCAAAGCTACTAGATTTGTAGAAACTGCCCAATTTCCGCACCTTTAGAAAGACCATCGCAGGTGCGGTCCCACATCTGCGTGTTTTCCTCTGCTTCTGCAGTTTGCCCAATATGCCAAAGGTCGCACCTGCAGAACAGTCAACGCAAGTGCGAGGCCGCATCTACGGCACCTTTTCGTTTCTACGGTGTTCGTCCAAGGGTTCAAACACCCAGAATTTTTCAACTCCTTTCAAGTCTGAAACATGATTTTGGCACCTAATTTGTACTCGAGACTTCTAAATTAGTGCAATACAAGAACCTGTAACTTTATTACGACTGAATTTGTTGTACTTAGCACACAATTTTCTTTTGGACAATTTGTCAAACACATGACAAGCAGCGAGAATTTTATGCCTTTTCACACAATTTTGGGTTCTTAGATTTCTCAACAATTTGTTCTTATTAATTAGCAGCACAAACAAACCTACGCTCAACCAATTTCCCTCACTTCTAAAACTCCTAAAACTAACAGTTGTAAAAAAAAATAAAAAAAAATGAAAATGTGACTGTAGCAGAGGTGCGATGAAGAAGAAGAAAAAGAAAAGAGAAGTAGAAGAGAGGAGTAGATGAGAGCCATGCTACCTGTGTGATCTTGTGCTTGAGAATTCTTAGTGTGATCAGTTGTGTCAAGAATGTTTACCTTGAGAATGGTAATTACAATTAGATTTGATTTTGTGGTTCTAAAAATTCATGATTTATTTTTATGCTAGTTGTTAGGCAGTAGATGCTAAGTGTGAGACTAGAAAATAAGGTAAAAGCTTTGGAAATAGTATAATACGCAAACTGAGTGACTGAGAATCGGGCCTCAAGGTGGCTTTTACAGGGTCTCAAGATCGAGCTAAACTTAAGGCTGAGGATGGCTGATGAAGGACTAACGATTCTAAGAGCTTTGATGATGACTATTTATGATCAACGATGAGTAATAAATGAAGAACAATCAATGAAAACACAATAAATGCAAGTAATGTAATAAATGTAAGCAATAAAACCAAGGGAGAATATGTTTAAGTTAGAGAGCAGAGAATGTTCTTGTGCTTGTATTCAATGTTGTGTTTTACAAAGTGATAAGGGTCCCCTTTATATATGTGAGGGGAATCCCAACATAGTACAAGTGCATTTATTACAAGGATATAAGGCTGGTACAACAATTTAATGCAACGGTACGAGCTTGAACTAGCCCAATAGACTTAGTCAGCTTTAATCACGTGCATTGGGAACTTCCCGTTTGTCCATCATAGCCATCTATTTGCACTACCTCAAGGTCAAACATTAAGAACCCTCGGGGTTTAACCTCGAGCTGTGCCTCGAGCCTTTGGGGGCAGTCTTACGAAGCACCATAATGACCATAAAATCGGACTCTCCAATTTTAGCCGTATATAGATAGTCCCAGCGTTTCTTAGAATGAAAATGACAAAATAGTTTTGAGTTCTTACCTCTTCGATACTACCCTAATGATGTCATCCCATCAGAGCATTAAATGTCATGACTCAAAGATTGCGTAGGGGTTGCTGTCAACTGGACTATCGAGAAGCCCACGAACCGCTATTGGTTCAACTTTTCCGCTTCCCAAATGCTGCCCATATGGCTTCTATAAATACCTCAATCGTTTTGTCATTCATACTTTTACAATATCTTCAAGTTTCTATAGCTAAGTTCACTATCTTCTGCATTCTTCTCCCTTCTGCGCTTGCTTCTTCACTTTCTTTCTCCGAAACCCCTATTTTTATAGTCATGGCTAGAACCTCTAGAACGGTACCTCAGAAAGAGGGCACCACTTCCTCGTCACGTCCATCGAAGGGAAAACCAAAAATACCCCCAATTATTGAGCAATGTACCCCTACCCTATTCGATACTATATCCAATTTTTCCATCGAAAATCCCCCTTCTACACCGGGCTGATGTGAGCACGTATCTTGGTACATCAACATGGTGACCGATGTGAACAGAGTGAAGGAAGACTACCGATGGGGGGAGGTAGTATTAGTAGAAATCCCCAATCCTGAAGAAAGCATAGTAGACCACAAAGCTAGCTTCCTCAGCGTGTATATATATCCCTTTACTCTGGGTCCCGTAGATTCTTCAGATCCTTCTTCCCCGTTATTTGATCAAGCTTTACCCTCGATCTGTGAAGTTGTTCTTTTCTAGCATCAATGAGGATAAGGACTGGGGGTCGATGAGCGGGTTTGTCCGAGTGAGGACCTCGGGCATCATCCCAACTAATAAGATGCCATTCCCGGAGGAATGGAATATGAAGCATATGTGCCCCTACCTCGAGCACGCTTTGTTTCCCTTTCATCCCCTTTTGAAAAATGATCTTCTTTTGATTATGCAGCCATCGCTTGGTACCCCAGTACGGTTCAGAACCTATCGGGTTAGATTGGACTACTGGATTCCGCTTTCCCTTACATCCAATGCTTGGCGTTACTTGGCCAAAACGCGGTGGCAGGCCAAGAACCACGGTATGCTTTTTATTGCTAACTTTACTAGGTTTCCTTATGAGTATATTTTGTGGTGGTAAGTTTGATGCATCATGCTTGTGTAGGCCTCGGGGATGGTGTGACAATGAGACCGTCTTCTAGTGGTGAGGAAGGGACCTTGAAACCTGGCAACGGTAGGAAGAGGAAGAAGGAGGCGTCGGCCGGGTCTCCCAAATAAGAGAAACCTAAAGTTTGCAGGCCTCAGACCTATGCCAAGGTCTCAACTTCGGCTGTTGTGGCAAGTCCCCGTACCAAGGATAAAGGCGATGATAATGATGAAGGACTTTTGGTACAAAGGGTGATACGAGGTGTAGATGCTCCGCAAGTTTTTGGGCGGAAGGTCACAGAATCAGAGGTGGTCGATATGGACCAAACCCATACTAAGGGGACCCTCGAAGAAGGTTCGGGCACAGTCCCTGAGTTTCAAGTCGGACATGGTAAAGTCCATACCGATGAACCCGCGGTTTTGATTTCGTAAGGTCTGAACCTAAAGTTTCTAGGGGGAAAGATGAGACCCTTAGAGAAATTAATGCCCTAGGTGGCTTTAATTTGGGCCCCTTCGTACTTATCGAGGGAAATCAGGGATGCACAGGACCCAGATACCGCCGATGTAGGGGCCTCTCATGGACGGGAAGATGTGCTCATAGACCTCTTCGATGGTGTCGATGAGAACATTGATCTCGATGCTCCCGTCGCTCTCGAGGAGGCAGAGAGACTTCAACAACAGGTGATATTCTTTGACATATCATTTGCGCTTCAAATCTTCGCCCTTGCCTTTCTAACTTCTCTGCTTTGTTGCAGGCTAAGAAAATGTATGACCATGCCTTTTCTAGGCTTCAAGACAAGCTTTCATGCTGTGGGAAGGAGATCGAGAAGCTCACCTCGGAGATAAAGGAGTCGAAGGCCTCCTCTGCCCGAAAGGGGGAGGAGTTGAGCGGGCTTCAGGCGAGTTTGGAGGGAGTGCGCTAGGAAAGGGCTGGCCTTGTTGAGCAGGTAACCCGACATCCATGAACTCGTCTTTTATTCTTATAGCTTGATGCTTACCAACTTGTTTTGCCTTTGCAGATTGGGCAAAAGGGTGCTCTGGTGGGGCAACTTCAGGAAGAGGTTCCAGCCAAGGATGTGGAGATCCTCGAGCTAATGGGGCAAAATGAGGCCGTGACCTCAGAGAGGGAACTTTTGCGGACGGAGTTGGCATCGATCCAGGGTCTTCTTTGGAGTGCTCAGAAGGAGGCTGCTACACTATCCTCAGCCAAGTCTAAGGCCAAAGAAAATGCGTCTTCATATATGAAAGATGCCGCCACCGCAAATGATCGAGCCAGAGAGATATCAGAGAAGGCTGAGCAGAAGTTGACTCAGGCCATTGCTTATGCTCATTCGCAAGCAAGGAGGAAGGCTATAAAGGAAGCAAGCACCAAAGGCGCCGATCTCTCAGCTGAGATTAAGGAAGCCCGAACCTTGGAGGAAGAATCGGCATTTTCAGCCACTTCGGACGAGGGTTCCGGGGATGATCCAGAGAGTAGTGAGGGTGAAGAATAGACTTTGCAGATAAGGCCAGACTCGAGTTCACCCTCAGCCATCTCATTAGACTGTACTGGCCCTTGCATTACCGAGGCCTGATTACCATGCGACGTCGATCCACCCAGCCCTTTGCTTCTAGTAATGAAGATGATGAGGACCGAGGGTGGATGAGTTGATTCGTCTGAGTGCGAACTTTCGATATTATCCTCGCAGAGTTCTTGCCATTTCCTGAGAAATGGAATTTCATACGTAAGTGGTACACTCGTGTTTCTTATTATTTTTTTCCATAGTGGAGGCGGGCTCCGTAAAGATGTTTTCCTTTTCTTTTCTTCAGCAATCCCGTTGCTGCCATGCGAGGTTCCTAACCTGGTGGATTGTTCTTGGAAACTGGGAGCTTGCTCGACTTATAATGAGAATAAGTGGCGAGATCTGTCTAAGGGTAGATGGGAGGCAAAACACCACGGTACGTGCTGTGTGGTCTGTTTTATTTGAAAGGTACTTTCTTTTATATATACTAATTCTGTCACCGCAGGCATTGGAGAATTTTCTGAGATGAGACCGTTCCCCCTTGGGGAGGAGGAAGGATCGTTGGCTTCGGGGTCAAGGACTGATAACAAATGGAAGGAGTCCTCGAAGGACGAGGGTGCTCAAAGTGAAGCAAGCCCTGCTCGGAGGCTCAAAGAAGATGTACCAGCTGAGTCTGCGTCATCTGAGGCTTCTAGCCTCAGAAAAATGGTTCCTCCTTTGTCGCCGTCTTCCTTTCTCGCTGAAGGTACTTCGAGGGATAAAGATTTCCTACCGCCTTTCTCTTCTTCAGTCGAAGGTACTTTGAGGGAAATTCGAGGCCAGGGGACAGCTAAATAAAGTGGAGTATCAAGCGACAGTATTCCCATCAGGAGAGGTCCTACTGGGCTGATGAGACTAGGCCAGTAGATGTGCGATCAACCTTTGATGAGGCTTAGCTGCTCTGTTCTGCGGTGAGTTTTGGTCGACTGTATTGGTTTTTCAGTTTTGCACTTTTATTTTCTTATTGAGCTCCTTTTTCATAGGCTTTTGACAAGCTCAAGTCTGAGTCGCTCCGCCGTGAAGCCAGGTTGCGAAAAGCCTTGGACGTGGAGAAATCCCTCAGGCTTCTTTGTGACAAAAGGTAAAATGAGCTGGTCTACTTGCGGTATGAGGCGAGTCAAAGTCAAAACGACGGAAGCTATCTCGAAAGACAGGTAACTTTTGTTTCGAGGGGATGCATGTTTCCTATTCTACCTTCGGATATTAATATTTTGATACTTCAGTTGCAGAGAAAAATGGAGGACCTGGAACGCCTTTGGGGCGAATTTGGTCGGGCCAAGTGTGAGTGTAACGAGCTAAAGGCTCGGGCAGATGCCCAAGTTGCGGCCCATAAGAATGCTTTGGCTAAGGCTTTCTCCATCGCGGTGCAACTCTGGAATGCTCGTGAAAATAGCCCGGTCCAAACGAGAAAGACTGCAAGGCTCGAGTCTGAGCTTTTGAAGATGAAGGACAAGGTTGTGGATGCCCGTGCTAAAGCTGAAGAGATTCGAGTTAAGGCCAATAAGAAAGTGGCCATCTATTTAAAAGATGCTGCTGATGCTCGGGCTGAGTTAAGAGGAGCTTCTGATCCAGAGATCAGAAGTAATGAATATGCCCGGTGCAAATCTCGGAGGAAAACCCTCTAGGATATCCATGCTAGGGACTTCGATCTCTCGGAAGAGATAAAGCAGGCAAAGGTGGAAGAATATGACGCCAAGATCCTCTTGTCTGATGTCGAAGATAATGATGAAGAGGCCGATGGGCCATAGTCCCGAGGGGAGCGTAGAGTAGGCCTTTCTTTTCTGATTCTGCGTATAATGTTCTTAGAGAATATTTGTAAATGGAGCTTTTATTTTTTCACATATGCGCATAAAAGGAAACATTTCGGTTTCATCTTTCATCCATTTCCCTTTGCTTGTGCACGTCTATCTTTGTTTTGAATTTATACGTTCATCGATGATTTGCCAGGTGAACTGGACTCCGAGTTAAAACCCTTAGGTTTACAAATCAGCCCTGAGGCTTGTTGGGCTGGCTCGTAGGCTCTTACGCATTTGCCCTTAGGCATTTTTAGTTAACTATTTCGGGCTCAGTCTTCGAGTCAGATTTTGACTCGAGCTCATGGGCCCTTAAGTTATCGAATTTTAAACTGGCTCTTAGGCTATTACGCGTTGGGTCGGTACGACCTCTAATGTAGGCTGGCATCTGGGCTCTTACGTGTTGGGTCGGTACGATCTCTAATATAGGTTGGCGTCTGGGCTCTTACGCGTTGGGTCAGTACGACCTCTAATGTAGGCTTTATTTTCCCCTCGTTAAAGACTTTTTTGAAGTTTTTGTGTTTGCCCGACTCTTCGACGGTTCAATAAGAACCTCGATTGTGAGCCGTTATGCAGCGATAAATGAACACCTCGGAAGGTTTCGCTCGATGGTTAAATGTTTCGAAGCTTGTTGTTTGGAGCTGACATGATCGAAGCTCTTTTGCTTATGACGAGGGTAGCCTGATTAACCGATTCTTTTTGAAGTATTTTTGAAGTAATTTGAAGGCCTGTGATTTTATAGCGACGGTCGGGGCATCCCTGAGTCACGTTAGTTTAGCCGTAGCATTTTAGTCCTCTAGTGAAGTGGTTTCGGTGTTTATATCGAGGGTATGCCTTTTTAAGGGTCTTACAAGTTTGAATATATAGCCTTAACTTTAAGATCGAGATTATGCCTTCTGTAAGGTCTTATAAATTTTAACATGCCTTACTTGAGGTCTTACAAATCTGGTTACTTGGTACAAGTATAACTCATGCCTTGCTTGAGGTCTTACAGATTTGGTTACTTGGTACAAGTATAACTCATGCCTTGCTTGAGATCTTACAGATTTGGTATTTTCTTATGATGGTCTTATGAGCTTGAGGTTGCCCGCATGGGGTCTTATAGCCTCGAGTTTTTGACAAATCGATGGAGTGACAGCCGGCGACAGTCCCCGAGACATCAAAATATTTTTGGCTCTGGAGCCATTCTTTGTAAACTTGGTGTTGCCTCATTTAGGGCTTACGAGTTTGATGTTTCCGACCTGGAGATCATATGGCTTCGAGTTATTGATGTTAGTTCCCGGGTGTTTGGAAAATTTCTGGCTTTGGAGCCGTTTCTTGTTAAAATAACGGACTTCTTTTGAAGCACAAAGCATTTTGATGGAGGAAAAAATATTCTTTGATTACTTGGCACAAGTATACATGTTTTCATTGTCAAGGGCTCGGTTATTCTATAGGGACACGGTTCGTTCGACCGATTGGCCCGATACATCATTTTCCAATCCAGACCTTTTTTGGCTCATCTTGACTTCTCCAAGGAGGCGATCTCCCGGGGGGATGCCCCCCAATATTCGAGGTTGATTGAAGGGAAGCCTTGAATACTTGTTAAGTTCTCCTTAGGTTGCATATAGATGTTGCATCGTTAAAAACCTTGCCGGTAAAACCCTTCTTGGGATAAAACCTGATCGAAGGAAAAGAGTGTAACGCATGCTTTAAAACCTAAGGTCTTCAAGCTGGAAAGCGCTTCGATTATTATGATCGGACACCTGCACGCAGGTTAGTGTAAGATGTAAATTAAAGGAGGGGGGGGGGTAAGTTATACCTTAGTGGAAATGGAACTTCGAGCCTCGATATGCTTCAACCGCTTGCTACGGGGACGCGGTACGGTCCTTTGTTCATTTATTCGAGTGCAGCCGAGAATGTAGCTTGTGATTGCTACTTTACCGTTTGCTTATCCTTTGGTTCCTTCAATGTTTGAGGTGTCGATGTCGGTGCTACATCGTGCACCGCGAACATCTCTCTTATTGCGTGCTTCTCCCCGTATACAGTTTTTATTCCATCCTTCGTAGGAAACTTTATCATTTGATGAAGGGTTGACGGTTTTGCTCTTATGCAGTGTATCCATGGCCTTCCGAGCAAGGCTTTGTACCTCATGTCTCCTTCGATGACATGAAACTTGATATTTTGGGTTGTGTCGGCCATGTTGACTGGGAGGGTGATTTCCCCTTTCGTTTTTTCCCTTACCATGTTGAATCCGTTAAGGACTTAAGAGGTGGGCACGATCTGGTCGAGCAGCCCGAGCTGCTCCACCACCCTCGACCTGATAATATTGGCCGAGCTACCTGGATCCACAAGCACACGCTTAATTTGAAATGTATTCACAATAAAAGAAATTACCAATGCATCATTATGAGGCTGAGACAGAGTCTCGATGTCCTCGTCGCTGAATGTGAGGGCGTCCTCGGGTATGTAACCTCGAGTTCGCTTCTCCCTGGTGATGAACATTTTTGTTCTTTTGACAATGGGTTCCTGCGGGATTTCAATTCCTCCAACGATCATGTGGATGACATGTTGTGGCTCATCTGTTTCATTTTTCCTGTTCGCCTCTCTTTCCCAGAACTGATTTTTGGCACGGTCGCTAAAGAACTCTCGGAGGTGCCTTTTGCTGATTAGTCGGGCTACTTGTTCTGGGAGCTGTCTGCAATCTTCGGTCCTATGACCGTGTGTGCCGTGAAATTCGTATACCAAGTTAGGGTTCCTTTGCGACTGTTACACCTCGTAAGTTTAACAACCTTGATACCATAATATAAATATTTGATATAGTATTTTGAGTGGAATATTTTTGTACAGAAAAAAAATGGTTTGAAAAATATGATTTTATATAGTTATTAATATTACTACTTTCGAATATGTTTTAAATTATACACATAATATGAGAAAAGGTTATGAGATTTTCTTTATTGTAAAGATATGAATTAATTTTTTTTTCACAAGAAAAAAAGGGTTATCTTTTTTTTTTTTTTTTACCATTTTAAGAATTAAGCGTAGAAGAATTTTTACTCTTTATATGAGATTAGGAAAATTATAAGTTGAGAAAATATATGTATTTTTACATGAATATTTAATGAAATAATAATGTATGTATTTATTTTATATGGTACCACATGACCATAATAGTAAGGTGTACAAAGTGTATTAAAAGTGAGTAGTATTTTAAATGATTTGAGAAAATTCTTAATTATACGGGTAATTAGTTAATTACCGGGTAACAGTTGCCTTCAATTACATTCCTAGATCAAACAAAAGAATTTGAAGAAGCTGTTGAAACCTTCTGTGGATTCGTCAAACCACCTCTTTCTTGTCACTTTCCCTTATCAAAAAAATTAAGACTTTCCCTTCTTCTTCCCTCCAGTTTCTAAATGGAAGTAAAGAACGTGAATTTATGTTACTACCAAATAATTTTATAATTTTTGTTAACTTTATTTTTGCTAAATAGGCTTCACATATTAGTGGATTATTACTCAAATGCCTTTATTCTGTCATACAGGCTTTGAAATTTTGAAACAAGTGCTTTTTCTTCTATCTCTTTGGTCAAGTTTGTGAGTAGCCTTTTCTCCAACAATGGTGTCATTACTTTAACCAATCAATGAGAGGATATCATACGAATTTTTCTCTACTTCGATCCGCCATTACATTTTTTTTTGCAAAAGAGAATTGGTTCAGGTATGTTAAGGCTATCCCTTCATTCTTTTTGGCATGATCTATATGACACGAATGAAATGAGCAAATGCGCAAATTCCATAAACTAATCTATTCATAGAGGTATTAGAGATGTCTATATTCTTGAATTTCCATATGTTTTATTATTCTATCGTCTGTTCATAGGTCTCAGAAAATACGTAAGTTGATAAAGTTTGTTTCATGATACTAATCAGAGGCATGATGGTCTTATGACACTCTAAAAGATTTTATTGACGTATTTATCATGCATTGCATTCATTTACATTGACCCATGACCAGATGACGTTATATATATATATATTATGTATTTATATGGGATATGGAAAAATGTTATGGCGTTATATACGTACCATCACCTGATCAGCTGGTATACATTGATAATTTTGCCCACAGTGGCACCGGTTGGCGTTATATACGCGTATATATATAAATATATGTATCTGTGATATGGGAAAATGTTATGGCGTTATATAAGCACCACCACCTGACCCGCTGGTATACGTTGATGATTTTGCCCACAGTGGCTGAGATGAAATGATATGATGGGACTCCCTCAAAGGCTTGATGATATTATGTACGTGCAGACCCATGCATTACATAACATTTATACGCATATGCATGACACTATAATTATTTCCGAAGGGTATAATAAAATTTTAATAGTAACAAATAATTTGTCTTATGTTCATGTTACTAATTTCACTTTTCCGATTACCTTTAGTTATCCTTAAGTGATCAATTTATTTAAATTTAAAAGAAAATTCAATTTAAGTTTGACTTCAGAAAAGAGTTTGTTTAGCTGATGAGGTACGTTTTTACTTAATGTGGAAATCACTTTCCATAAAGGTGGGGTTGGAAAAAAAATTTAAATTTTGTCAAAGCATATGGTTGTCTTATTTTTTTCAATTAAATGGTGAAAGAAATAAAGAGACATAGCCATTAATGTTTGCTGAAACGTTGGACTATATATAGTGTTATTATTTGGACAGGCTGAGTCATTTATTCTATTTCTTCCATGTCTGTTATTGATGTTCTAAATGTCAATACCACACAAGAGGGAGGGGGTGATTTGTGTGGTCCCCAATTTTCGCTCTTGAAGAACCTGGTTCTTCTAGGTGTTCTAACTACTACTGTTTACGGAATAAAAAATACATAAAATAAAGAACACAGAGATTTTTACGTGGAAAACACCTGGCTCAAAAGGTGAAAAAACCACAACCTACTACTCAGTAGGATTTTCCCAAACTTCCAATAAATCACTGAGCCAAAACAGCATGTACAAAACTCTTTGTAAACCTAAGGATTAACTCTAATCCCTTGTAGCACACAACCTCAACTGTTGCGACAACTTCAAGTTAGCTTATACTTGAACACTCAAAGTAACTAATACGATTGCTTCTATGAAAGCTGAAAGGTACAACTTTAAACCACCTACTACAATTGAACTAGAATAAGAAAAAAACACAATGAAACTGGTTCTTCTATCTCTTTCAAGTAGCTTCAGGAGTGCACACTCAAATCTCACATAAATTGCTTGCAAAATCGCCTTGCTCTTTTGCTTTCAATTTAGTTTAACTTCTGCGTTTGTTCAATACCTGTAAAAGAGAACAATCACTATCATTTAATAGGTTAGAAATCAGAGTTTGATTGGGACTCAATTTCTGATCTTCTATCGTAGTTGAGTCCTTGAAGATATCAAACTCTAACACTCTCTTTATCCGGATTGTGTTCTCTTCATATAAGGAGACTTTCTCCCCTATTCCAATAGGTAATCTTTTCGATCAGATCAAGAGATATTGTTGCTTGATCAGTAGGACTTATCTCCTTCACGTGCATCTCACATGTGTAGGTTGATCCTGGCAGTGCTTCACAAGATGGACCTGGTCCATGACTGAGTTCATTTGTCATTCTTCAAAACTTCATCTGTTCTTGGGCCAACAAATTCCCCCTTTTTGATGATGACAAACTCTGTGCTTTTTACTGATCAAAAAACCTGTAAGAACTCAGCTTAACCATCAACACTAAACTTAGAAAATTTTCTTTTCATCAAGGACCAGGTTAATTAAGTTATACATATCACTTATTTTAGAATAATGTGTAAAGTGTCACACCTCCTTTTTGACTACACCCGAGAGGGTGCATAAGGGAGTTTTTTCCAACTTAAAGTGACAATCGAAACGGGATTTATTTATTTAAAGATTCGGAGTCGCCACTTGGGATAATTTATGGTGTCCCAAGTCACCGGTTTCAAATCCCGAATCGAGGAATGATTGACTCTGTTTTATAGTCCGCGAACACATAAATCCGGGTAAGGAATTCTGCTAACCCGGGAGAAGGTGTTAGGCATTCCCAAGTTCTGTGGTTCTAGCACGGTCGCTCAACTGTTATAATTGGCCTATTATATGATTTTAACACATGTTTTAGCCTATAGTTCAATTTTAACTTATTAACCGCTTTTATTCATTTTTAAGAAGATTACAACGTTATTAAAACACGCCTTGAACCACGCCACATAAATGCACCCGCGGTCCTAGACATATTTTATCTAACATTGTTGAGTTTTGGATTTGGGTCACATAAATGCGCACCCGAGTATAGGAAGGTAAATTATTAAAATAACGCGCCTGAAGCAACTACGCGTTTTAACTTTGTGAGGGCCATGAAAAATTTGCTAAATGACACGCCTCGATTTCTAAAGATAAACAAAATTAATTAAATAAGTGCCGTGCATTTAAGATTTTATTTGGCACGACGCGCCCCAATTTATTCTAGCCAAAAGGTTTCTAAATTAGCTCATGAGGGCCATAAATTATACATTTGGCTAATATAGCACACCTCAACCCATTTTTACCATAGAACCATGCCAAGAATCCAAATTCGACGCAAGAGCTCTTCCTAGTTAACAACATAACTGGAAATAACATTACCGTTCCAATCAATGATATCCAAACTAGTCAAAGCATTATAATTCATACCAAAAGAATTCAGATAGTAAACACCATAACTGGAAACAAGACTAAAAGAGAGTAAGTTGCTTACTGCAGCCCTGACTATCTGTTGCAAAATTGCTTATTCCAAAATGACAAAACAACTAATAATCTAGTGATAAACAAACAAGACATAACAATATAAAATTAAAAAGATAACAAATATATTACTACAACTAAAATTTACAAAAGCAAGAAGTTAAAGCTAGAAAACAAAACTGACCCAACGAAAATAGAACAAGAATATTCACGTTTACAGCAACGTCGAGTTTCAACAGCTTGAACTCGACGAAAAAAATGGACAGCGATAACCATAGACCAGAACCAACGTACGACAACTTCCACACGACTCAAACTCACAAACGACTCCAGACTTCAGTTAAACATCCATGTTTCGGAAACTAAGAATCAAATCAAGGACGAGGAAGACGAAACATTTTTTGTACTGTTTTTCGACTTTCTAAAATATCAAACTTACCTTACGCTCTTTACCTCACTCTGTTCATGTGCGTGACTGTGTGTGTGCTCGATTTGATGGTGTTTGCTGATTTTCCGGTGAGTTCTGTGATGAAGGAGCGGCTGGTGGTCGACTGGTCAGTGTCCTGAAGCTTACGGGTCTAGAGGAGACGGATTGTGGTCGTTTGGTGTGCGGCTGTTCATGGTCAAGCCATGTTAAGTTCAAGCTCCTAAGGTTTTCATGGCTGATTCTTGTGTGTGAAGAAGAAGACGTTAGGGTGGGGGTGGGGTCCAATCTTGTATAGATGCGCTCCTCCTTTGTCCAGATTTTCTAGGCGTTCTTTTGTGTAGATGAACCTCAGGAAGATGAAAAATACAGGGGGGGTCTGCGTTGTGAAAAGCTGTGCAGCGTTTTTCCCTTTTTCCGAATGTCCTTTTTCTTGTCCCCCCCTCCCTTTCAGATTTTAAGCATTACTTTATATGTAGAGTCTAGGTTTAGTGTATTTTTGTGTATTTTGTCGATTAGTCCCTAGGTCTTTTGTGTTAAGTCCTTAGGGCCTTTTTTATTTGTTTTTGTTCTAAAGAAGAGTCTAGAAGGATCCCTAAGCTTAATGGACTAATCCGAATTGAGCCAAGAATTGGGCTCTAAAACTCTTAAAATTGTGATCCAACACCTCAATTGACTCATTTTAAAATAAGATAAAAATACTACACAATGCAAAAGCTAACATGAAACTATTATATATTTTTTGTATTTTCAAAATTATATAAAGATAAAAATAAGGTACTATTTTTTGTATTTGTTTTTTAAATTTATGAAAGATACATAGTAAAATATTTTTTTGTAATTTTCATTTTTTTTGTAATAAAATAAAGTAAAAGAGTAAAAATGAGTTGAAATAGCTATACTAGGCCTAAATTAAATATTTACGTGCTAAATATGAAACAATCTTAGGGAGGGTCAAAAATTACATGTCTACATAAAGCATAATATCTCTTCTCCCTTTTGACATCATCGAAAAGTTGCATAAACAGTGTGAATTCCAGATTTTAATAAGTACTCATGGCCACTGGGGCAACTGCAAGTGCAATCATGGTGCAATCATCAGTAATCAAACAAACATATTTAAATTATCAAGGTCAGAGTAATCATTGAACAAGAGAAAACAATAGTTGTCATTGAGAGAGATATGTTGCCACTAACAATCCACAAAAAGAAAGAAAAACATCCAAACCATGAGCAAAAAAAAAAACAGAAAAATTCCTAATCTGTGTCACTGGGGGGGGGGGTACTAGAACTAGTTCAGGAGACAAAAACTAGGAGTCCTAAGGCTTGGAGGAACTGGAGGGTTGAGTTTAGAGAAGATTCAGCATGTTTTGAAGAATTCCATCTTTCTTCTCATTTTCTTTTGCAAGCTCAATTCTGAGACCATCACTCTCAGCTTCCACTTCTACCACATGAGCTTTGAGCCTAGCAATTTCAGCATCCTTAGCTGCACATTCCTGAACCAAAGTCCTAACCTTGCTGTTGATGGGTGTCCTCAAGGATGAACCAGGTTCAACTGGGATGGAATTGACTGGATAGTCACAAGCAAGAAGAGTTTTGATGCCAAAGTAATCTTTGCTCGAGGCCATTTACCATTTCTTCAGAGGCATACTGATCCTGTCCAGAACTGTGCTTAGTATGAAGCCATATGGGGTAGTATGAGCCTCGGAACCATTTATGACCCTGTCTAGCAGTTTGACTATGAGGGCAGGCTAGTCGATTTGCTTTCCTCTCTCCAGGAATTCCATAAGAACCAGATCCATGTAGTTGGCAGTGTTCCTTCTCTCCTATCTTGGCAATAAGCACTTGTCGACAAACTCAAATACCACCTTGTGCTGAGGCCTCATCTCACTTTTCTGCACATCTCTAGCTTCATTCACATTCTCTGAATCACAGAACCTTTTGGTGATTTCAAGGGCAGTGGGGAGGGAGTCCAGGCATGGCCACCTTTGCCTAGTATAGTCACCAAACCCTTCAGAAGGTATGTACAAAATCTCTCCTAGTTTCACAGCATCAAACTGCACTTGAACTCCCTTCACCTGGCTACTGGCAACTCCATCCTTGACAACAGCATTTGCCATAAATTCAATCAACGCATTTCTAGCTAGCCTACCTTCCATCTGAAGGACCATGTCCTTCAATCCCTGAGCAGCCAAAGAGTCTACCAATCTCATCATCCTTGGTTCCACCAGGTCCTTCAATAATCTACCTTTTAAGATTTTTCTTCTGCAAAAAATGGCAAGCCTATCCTGTTCCTTCTCAGATTCATCATCTTCTTCTTTTTCCACTCCAATAATCATCATCAGAAACTTTGGGTTGTTTAGCTTTCACTGCAGATCTTGTCCTCTTGGCTAGTGTGGGTTCAGCAGCTACAGGCACAGATGAGGACTTCTTGGAGGAATTCTTGGGTTTCTTAGGCTTGGGTGTAGGAACCTCCATTGTTGTACCCCTCTCTTGATGGACCAGTTTCATCTCTTCTTCCTCAATAGCCTTTGAGGATTCGCAACCTTTCCCTTTCCCTTATCCTTTTTCTTTTTCTTGCTTTCTTCTAAAGCCTTTTGTAGATCAACTTCACTCTGTTTTACCCTACTTCTTGTGGCTCTACCCCTAGGCACTGAAGAGGCAGTAGGTGTTGGGGATGAGACTTTTCTTTTCTTGGATGGCTTGGGAACATTTGGGGCTTTTAGTGTAGTCGCTTTGCGTTTCTTTGGGTCATAACTTGCCCCAACCTTTTTCAGTAGGTTAGCCAAGGTTTCTTTAGTAGATGAAACAGGTTCATCTCTTTGTTTGCTTAGATGAACCAACCCCTCAGCTGCTTCCCCAGAACCACTTCCCCCCGACTTCATGCCACTTTCATCTAATCTATCTTGTGCAACCCCACATATAGCAAGAATTGCTCCCTTCCCTTTTCCCCTCTCTTCACCACATGAAACCTCTTTTTTTTTTCTTTTTCAGACTTCTTTTTACCTCCACTCCTACTCATCTCAAGCAACTCAACATCCCTAATGGGTCCAACCAGAACAAACCTGGTTTCTAAGTTTTCAACCACGGAAGAACTTACCTCAGAAGGAGATTCTTGAGTTTTTTCAGAGTCAGAAGACCCATGTCCATCTCCCTCAGTCGCGGATTGAAAGGATTCAGACTCAGAGCTAGAATCAGACTTTAGAGCTGGGCTTTCTTTCACTTGGCTAGCTTTCAACCTTTCATTTAAAACCTTCCTCAGAGCCCCAGATGCTACAGTTTTTCAAGCAAGCATTTTCTGCCTTCGAAACCTAAGTTTTGGAGATAAACTGGGTTGAGTACGTGAGGATGAATTTGAGGTAGATGGTGGTGGAGGAGTGCTAGAATGGTCTTGTGGATTAGACATGATTCTTTGTTTCTTGAGAGAATTTGGGAATTTTGGAGAAGAGGGCAATTAGAATTGAAGAGGAATTCTTGACGGTTTTAGAATTATGAAGAAGACTAGAGATGTGGTGTGTATTTAAAGCGAATTAGACATTAAATAAGTAACAACAACTTTTTTAGGGTTCAAATAGAAGTCTAATCAAACTGAAATTCCAGAATTTTAATGATAGATTTGGCTTCCCTAGATATTAGGCAAAAATCACGGTTTAGAGTTCTAGATGGACGGAACTGGTTCAATGCTCAACAGATAGAATTTTCTAGGAATTTGAAGAGTATAGGACTTCTGCTCATGATTGAATTATTAATTTTTCTAATTGTGCAGAGTATAGAAAACATACATGAGCTTTCATATGAACCCATACTGATGAACCAGGTTCTTCATATAGAACTCTCTTGAACATGCTTCAAATGCCATAATAGAGAAAATGTTATAAGAGATCAGTGAGTCATATATACACATGTCACAGGAGTATACTAATTAAAGAATGAAACTGAGTACGAATTAATCTAGATATTTACACAAGGTTAGAATTCCTAGCCAATTTTTTTTTTCATTTTTTTGTGCATTCTGAGATGGATCTATTAGGTGATCTTAATCATCTCTAATTCCAACCTATTCCTCTCAAAGTTTTTTCTACTCATTACTTTAGTGAAGATGTCAGCAATTTGCTTATCAGTAGTACAGAATTCTGTGGAGATCAAACCTTTCTCATAGTTGTATCTTAAGAAATGGTGCCTAACATCTATGTGCTTAGTCCTCTTATGATGAACATGGTTCTTTGTCATGCTTATAGAACTAGTGTTATCACAGAATATAGGAATGCAACCAACTTCAATGCCAAAGTCTACTAGCTACTGTTTGATCCATAGAAATTGAGCACAACAAGAGGCAACAACAACATACTCAGCTTCAGCAGGAGATAAGGCCACTGAATTTTGCTTTTTAGTAGCCCATGACACTAGACATGAACCAAGGAAGTGTGCCATACTTGAGGTGCTCTTCCTATCCACTAGGAAACCTGCATAATCAGCATCAGCATATCCTACTAGATTGAAATTACTACCTTTGGGGTACCAAAGACACAGATTAGTGGTGCCTTTCAGATTTCTTAGTATCCTCTTGACAGCAGTCAAGTAAAACTCTTTTGGGTTTGCCTGAAAACAAGCACAAAACCCTACACTGAAAACAATGTCAGGTCTGCTAGCAATAAGATACAAGAGTGAACCAATCATACCCCTATACAAATTTTGATCAACTGATGAACTAGGTTCATCAATGTCTAATTTAGTGGCAGTTGCAATGGGTGTGTCTATTTCTTTTGATTCTTCCATTTTAAACTTTTTGATAAGCTTTTTTGCATACTTCTGCTGATGGATCATGGTTCCATTAGGACTTTGTTTGATATGCAAGCCTAAGAAGAAGTTAAGCTCACCCATCATACTCATTTCAAACTCACTCCCCATTAATTTTGCAAAGTCCTTACTTAGCTTATCAGTAGTGGCCCCAAAGATTATGTCATCAACATATATTTGTACCACAAGGAGATCCTTACCTTTTTCCCTTAAGAATAAGGTACTGTCAATAATACCTATTTTGTAACCATGCTCCGGTAGGAATTTGGAGAGTCGTTCATACCATACTCTTGGGGCCTGCTTGAGTCCATAGAGAGCCTTGTCTAACTTGTACACATGCTCAGGACATTCTTTGCTCTCAAACCCTGGAGGTTGTTTTACAAACATTTATTCTTTCAGGTAGCCATTCAGGAAGGCACTTTTGACATCCATCCGATGAAGAGTGAATTCCATGTGTGCTGCAAAGGCTATAAGGAGTCTGATTTCCTCTAGTCTTGCAACTGGAGCAAAAGTCTCATCATAATCTATGCCTTCCTCTTGACTGTAACCTTGGACCACTAGTCTTGCCTTGTTTCTTGTAACTATTCCATCTTCATCAAGTTTGTTCTGAAGACGCATTTTGTACCAAATAACTGATCTATCCTTGGGTCTTGGAACTAGATGCCAAACTTGACTTCTCTCAAACTGATTAAGTTCATCTTGCATTGCATTCACCCAATCTGTATCTTGCAAAGCCTCAACAACATTTTTATGTTCAATAAGAGATAAAAAGGCATCAAAATCACACAGATTCTTTAATTGTGATCTAGTTTTGACTCCAGATATTGGATCAGTGATAATGTTCTCAATAGGATGAGAACTTTGATACTTCTGAGGTTTTACAACCAACTGGTTTCTTCTAGATGTTTCTCCCATGTTATGTTGCTGAGGAACAGGGTCATGAACAGGTTCTTTTATGGGATTTATTTGAATTCCTATTTGATCAGTTCCCCGTGTCAAGTTGCCCTGGATGGAAGAACCTGTTCCATCACCTGTTCCTTCTTTTGGTGCCACTTTGACTTGTGCTGAGGCTTCAGTCAAATCCTTTACCAATCTAATGGCTTCATCTTCATGTTCCTGTCTCTCAAAAAGAATGTTAATTTCATCAAATACTACATGTACACTTTCTTCTACACACAAAGTTCTTTTATTGAACACTTCATAGGCTTTGCTATGTGAAGAATATCCCAAGAATACTCCCTCATCACTTTTGGGATCAAACTTACCTAGGGAGTTTTTTCCATTATTGTGCACAAAGCACTTGCATCCAAATGCCCTAAGATGGGATATATTTGGTTTTCTCCCTTTAAGTAACTCATAGGGAGTCTTCTCCACAAGAGGTCTAGTCATGCATCTATTGATAATGTAACATGCAGTGTTTACAGCCTCTGCTCAGAAGTTATGGGGCAGTTTACTAGAAAGAAGCATAGTCCTAGCCATGTCTTCAAGAGTCTTGTTCTTTCTTTCAACTACTCCATTTTGTTGAGGGGTCATAGGGGAAGAGAAGTTATGAACTATACCATTTTCATCACAAAATTCAGTTCCATGATCAGACCTAATTGATGCAAGTTGATTTCCTAATTGTTTATGGGTTTTTCTAACAAAGGCAGTGAACATGTCAAATGCTTCATCTTTAGATGTTAGAAATAGTACCCAGGTAAATCTAGAATAATCATCAACAAGTACCATTACATATTTCTTTCCTCCTCTGATCATGGTTCCTATTGGACCACAGAGATCCATATGGACCAGTTCCAACGACTAGGTTATGCTTAATGATCTTACCTGCTTCCCCCTTGCATAGGCCTCACAAACTTTGTCTTCTTTGAACTTGATGTTGGGTTTACCCTATCACCAAGTCCTTAGAAACCAATTTGTTTAGCTGATTCAGACTGGCATGACCAAGTTTTTTGTGCCACAGGAGGGGATCATTATCCAGCACACTTAGGCAGGTTAGTTTATTTTCTGAGAGAGTAGACAAATCTACAATATAAATATTGTTAACTCTTTTTCCCTGCAAAAAAATCTTGTCAGTGGTAAGGTTAATCACAAAGCATTTAGTAGAGGTGAATGCTACAAGGTTACCTCTGTCACATAGTTGTGACACACTGATCAGGCTGTATTTTAAGCCATCTATCAAGTAGACATTCTCAATAGAGTGAGAGTCTGTCTTACCTACCTTTCCAACCCCAATGATCTCACCTTTCTTCCCATTTCCAAAGGAGACATTGCCTCCCCTTAAGTCCTAAAGTGAAAGGAACTGGTTCTTGCTTCCAGTTATATGTTTTGAGCAGCCACTATCCATGTACCATATTTGGCTGCTTCCCTTCACTTGGACCTGCAAAAAGAAATCAGGGGTTAGTCTTAGGAACCCAAACTAGTTTGGGTCCCTTTCTATGGGCAAAGGAATAAATCAGATTCCTTCTAGCCCACCCAGGCAGCCTATTTTTTTCTTGAACAAAAGTTTTGTTATTTTGATTGGCCTTTTCTTTTGCATTACATTCATTTTTGTAATGGCCAGTCTTGCCATAGTGTGTGCAAATTTTATTCTCAGGAAGAGTGAGGTACTTGCTTTTAGGATCACACTTAGGTTCTTGAGTCCCATAACCAAGCCTCTTTTGTTGCTACTATGATGTTCTTGTAGCCAGGAGAGTGCATCAGAAGCCTTGTTCCATTTGCAAGTTCTGTCTAGTTCATGTTTTACCTTCCTTAGATCATCTTTTAATACTCTTATCTGCTCATCTTTCATGTATAAATCATCCTTCATTTTTCTTAAGTTTTCTTCGAGGGTGAGATGTGTGTGACCAGCTTTCTTCTTTCCTGTTCCTAGTTTCAATTTTAAGTTCTCAGACCTAAGTTCTAGGACACTAGTGTCAAGTTCAAGAACCTGGTTCTTCAACTCAGTATTTTCACTTTCACTCTCATTAGCCCTAGACTCTAGATTTTTGCACTTGGCTTTTAGGATCATACATTTCCTAGACAAATCTTCCTTCTCATTGTTAATTATCTCAGACTCATCATTGAAGTCTAGCAGTAGCTCAGACAACCTTTCTTTAGACAGGAATTTAATCTTGTCTTTGAGATGAAGAATACTTACCTCTTGTTCATCATCTGATTCTCCGATGGCCATAAGTTCTTGTTCATCTCCAGCTTCATCTTCTGAGTTCTCATCTAATGTTTCTCCCCATACAACAACCATAGCCTTTGTTGATCCTTTGTTCCTTTTTGGTTGAACCTGTTCCTTCTTCCTGTTCCTTCGTTCAGCCCTTTCCTTCTTCCACTCAATTTCCTATTGAGGGCAATTGTTGACCATGTGATCAGTCTTACCACACTTGTAGCAGCCCACCTTGGTCTATTTCTCAAGAGCCCTTGGTTTGTTGAAGGTTGTACCTCTTGAAAAACCCTTTCCTCTCATCAGGTAATTTTTGAAATCTTGTGATCATAGCCATTTCATCATCCTCCAGATATGAACCTTCAGCAATTCTGATAGCCAGACTTCTTTCTTTCTTTGGTTCATCCATTTTCATGGTTTGCCTTCTCAGTTCATAGGCAGTAAGGTTTCCAATTAGTTCATCCAGCTTGAGGGTAGCAATGTTCTTTGATTCCTGAATAGCAGTGATTTTGCTTTCCCAAGAGACTGGCAGAACCCTTGTCAAAATCTTCTCAACTTTGTCTTCTTCAAGAATAATCCTTCCAAGAGACTTAAGTTCATTTGTCAGTATGGTGAACCTTGTCTATATCTCTTGGATGGTTTCTCCTTCCTTCATGGTGAAATTCTCATACTGAGAATACAACAGTGTTCCTCTGGACCTCTTCACTTGAGGTGTTCCTTCATGAGCCACTTGCAAAGTGTCCCAGATTTCCTTAGTAGTGGTACAACTTTGAATTCTACTGTACTCATCTGTACCTAGTCCACACACAAGACATTTCTTGGCCTCGGCATTCTTCTCCCACTTCTTCAGGTCTTCAGCAGTGCATTCAGCTCTTGTCTTTGGCACATCCACTCCTTCAGCATTCTTCTTAGTAGTTGCTAGAGGACCATCAGTGACTATGTCCTAGAGTTCATAGTCTTCTCCTATGATGTGATCCCTCATCCTGTTCTTCCACCAAGAATAGTACTAACCATTAAAAAGTGGAGGCCTAGCAGTGGATTACCCTTCCCAGTTCCCAGGTAGTGCACTCATATTGATCTTTACCTAAGGTGGTATCCTCTTCAACGATAACCCGCTCTGATACCAATTGATGTTCTAAACGTCAATACCACACAAGAGGGGGGTAATTTGTGTGGTGCCCAATTTTCGCTCTAGAAGAACCTGGTTCTTCTAGGTGTTCTAACTACTACTATTTGCAGAATAAAAAGTACATAAAATAAAGAACACAGAGATTTTTACGTGGAAAACACTTAACTCTAAAGGTAAAAAAACCACGACCTACTACTCAGTAGGATTTTCCCAAACTTCCACTAAAATCACTGAGCCAAAACAGCATTTACAAAAACTCTTTGTAAACCTAAGGATTAACTCTAATCCCTTGTAGCACACAACCTCAACTGTTGTGACAACTTCAAGTTAGCTTATAACTTGAACACTGAAAGTACCTAATACAATTGCTTCTATGAAAGCTGAAAGGTACAACTTTAAACCACCTACTACAATTGAACTAGAATAAGAAAAAAAACACAATGAAACTAGTTCTTCTATCTAGTTCAAGTAGCTTTAGGAGTGCACACTCAAATTTCACATAAATTGCTTGCGAAATCGCCTTGCTCTTTTGCTTTCAATTTAGTTTAACTTCTGCATTTGTTCAATACCTGTAAAAGAGAACAATCACTATCATTTAATAGGTTAGAAATCAGAGTTTGATTGGGACTCAATTTCTGATCTTCTATCGTAGTTGAGTCCTTGAAGATATCAAACTCTAACACTCTCTTTATCCGGATTATGTTCTCTTCATATAAGGAGACTTTCTCCCCTCTTCCAATATGCAACCTTTTCGATCATATCAGGAGATATTACTACTTGATCAGTAGGACTTATCTCCTTCATATGCATCTCACATGTGTAGGTTGATCATGACGGTGCTTCACAAGATGGACCTGGTCCATGACTGAGTTCATTTGTCATTCTTCAAAACTTCACTTGTTCTTGGGCCAACAGTTATGTACTTATTTGTGTGCCTTACATACTCAGTACATTATTCGTACTAACGTCCTTTTGTTGGGATGTTGCATTCATGCTTGCAGGTATAGATAATCAATTTGATGAGCCCTCATAGTATACAAGTTTAGCATTCAACAAAGGATCGGTAAGACTCCACCTCATTCGGAGTGTAGCCGAGTCTATAAGTCATCATGTCAGAGTTTTATTACAGACTTATGGGTAGGCCGATACCCTATCCAATTTTATGTCAAATAATCTTAGAGGCTTTGCAGACACATGTTTATTATGTACAGTATGTCAGAGGCCTTGACGGCACATATGTATTCATGTTTTATGAACGATAGTTCATTGATATAACATTTGCCCACTTACAATTGTACATTACGAGTTGTGGCCATGTTGGTACATGATAGTTATAAAAGGAATGAATGAGTTACAAAGTGGTTCGCTCGGGCCACTACGGCACTGGGTGCCAGCCACGCCTCCCCAGGTTCGGGGCATGACATTGACGGATCTGATTGTACGGGTTTTGGCCATATAGTGTCTCTGATTTTATTGATGGCAGATACGATGTCCGAAACATCAATGTTGAACTTGTATTCAGACAATTGGGGTGATTCTGTCGGTCTTATATGCTGTCGAATCCGGATTTGCTCACGAGTCCCCGAGGATTCTGACCTCGATCTATCCTTCGCTCATTTTGGGGTATGTTACGCCTTGGGGCGTTTTTTCTATCTTCAGTGTATGGTTGGTACCTTTCCTTGTTTGGCCTTGGCTCCTTTGCCAGAAGCCCGCTAGGATACACTAAGCCCGAGGAGGCTTCTAGTTGGTCATCTTCGACCCTAATCGTTGATTGATATTGGTTGTGGACATCCAACCAAGTCACAGTGGGATATTCAAACAAGTTATGCTTCAGCTGCTTCGAAGCTACTGAGCTTCGTTTGTTCAAGCCTTGAGTGAGGCCTGTACTGCCCAGTCATCGGAGACCGGTGGTAATTCCATTCGCTCCATTTGAAAGCAAGATACAAACTCCCGTAGCATCTCGTTTTCCCTTTGTTTTATTTTAAAAACGTCAGATTTCGTTGTTGCAACCTTAATGGCACCGACATGTGCCTTTATAAAAGAATCCTCCAGCATGGCAAACAAGTCTATTGAATTCGGGGCTAGGTTTTGATACCACATCATAGCCTCTTTTGAAAGTGTTTCTCCGAACTTTTTCAGTAGGATGGATTTAATCTCGTCGTCCTTCAAGTTGTTGCCCTTCTTCGCACAAGTGTCAGTAGTGACGTGCTCGTTGGGGTCCGAGGTTCTGTTGTAATTTGGAAGATCGGGTATTATGAATTTCTTCGGGATGGGATTTGAAGCGACATTTTGTGGGAATGGCTTTTGCACGAACCTTTTTGAATCTACACCCTTCAGGATTGGGGGTGCACCCGGAATTTGATCGACCCTTGAAATGTAGGTCTCCACCTTTTTGTCGTTGGCTTCTTTTCGCCCAATTCAATCCTCTATGTGAGGTTCTCGAGCATCTTTATGATGGCGGGGTCGGCTGCTGACCCGTTGTTGCTTGATCTCTTTGGCACCTGTTTGTCTTGAGGAGCCGTTTCTGGTGCTACTGTGCTTGGAGTTTTTTGGTGGCTTTGCAGTTGAGCAATCGCTAGCTGCTGTGCCTGTAACATCTCAAAAATGAAGTGAAAACTAACCTCTTGTTCCTCCTGAGCCGGGGTTTTTTCGGCTTCTTGTTGGTTTTCGTGGCACATACTCCTGTTGATATGGGAGGTTATGTCGAAGTGTTGGGCGTTACACGAGACCACGCCCATGGGAACTGGTTCTGGTGCATCCACAGGGTTTCGTGGTGGTACACCAATACCTGGAACAACTACACCATTCTCTCCATGGTCCTCAAGACCGTTGTTTTCATGTTTGTTCACTAAGTTAGACATCTTGACTTGAAATCAAAGATTCTTGGACAAGAGAAAGTGTGAAAGATAACTTGCAATATGTAGTAAACCAACAAGAAAACAATCACTGTTATTTTTAGCCCCACGGTGGGCGCCAAACTATTTACCTTGAAAATGGTAATTATAATTAGATTTGATTTTGTGGTTATAAAAATACATGATTTATTTTTATGCCAGTTGTTAGGTAGTAGATGCTAAGTGTGCGACTACAAAATAAGGTAAAAGCTTTGGAGATAGTATAATACGCAAACTGAGTGACTGAGAATCGGGCCTCGAAGTGGCTTATACAGGGCCTCGAGATGAGCTAAGCTTAAGGCTGCGGACGACCGATGAAGGACTAACGATTCTAAGAGCTTTGATGATGGCTCTTTATGATCAATGATGAGTAATAAATGAAGAACAATCAATGAAACACAATAAATGCAAGTAATGTAATAAATGTAAGCAATAAAACAAAGAGAGAATATGTTTAAGTTAGAGTGCAGAGAATGTTCTTGTGCTTGTATTCAATGTTGTGTTTTACAAAGTGATAAGGGTCCCCTTTATATATGTGAGGGGTAATCCCAACATAGTATATGCGCATTTATTACAAGGATATGAGGCCGATACATCCATTTAATGCCACGGTACGGGCTTGAACTAGCCTAATAGACTTAGTCAGCTTTAATCACGTTCCTTGGGAACTTCCCGATTATCCATCATAGCCATCTATTTGCACTGCCTCGAGGTCGAACATTGAGAAACCTCGGGGTTTAACCTCAAGCTGAGCCTCGAGCCTTCAGGGGGCAGTCTTATGAAGCGCCATAATGACCATAAAATCGGACTCTCCGATTTTAGCCGTATATAAATAGCGGTAGTGAGAGATGAGAGGGAGTTTTGGGATTTGGGGGAAAAGGTTCAGAACACTTAATTTTGCCCGATTTACTGCATCTGTGGTTATTTTAGCGCTTCTGCGAAGCCGCTTCTGCGGCAAATCTACCACATCTACGGCTCAAAAATTGCTTCTGCTGAAGCGCACCTGCGTTTATTGTCCGCAGGTGCGGTTACAATAGGTTTCAGTGGCCAATTCTGGGAGGGTACTATTTTGGGTCGTTCCAATATCCCAAACTCCGTAATTCAACTCCAAAAAATTTGATACTTTCAAGATTAGTCAAAAATAATATTCTAAGCTATTTCAAAAAAGAAAATATCAAAAATGCTAAAACTTTTGAAAAGCGATGGGTTGCCTCCCACCAAGCGCTGCATTTAACGTTGTGGCACGATGCGAATCAACTTTACCACTTTTCTCGCCACTTGGATGATATGAATTGGGTACCCAACTTGGAATCAAGTTTGTGACCAAGAGCGGTGGGGGGTGGTAAGTAGATGATCAAGCCAAGCCTTAATTTCTTTATTTTGCACTTCTTGGCTTTCATGTGAGGAATGTCATTTTGCCTTCTTGTTCCCTCAATTTATAAGATGTTTGGCATTTGTCTTTCCTCCTCAAAATCCCTCATTGACTCGTGTAGTTCAATTCCCATATCACCACACAATTCCAATGTTGAAAAATGCACGGAGTGTGACATCAAACCTCCAAATTGCAATTCTTCCCGGATTTTGACATCCTCTTTTTCCCAGGGATTAGAGTCAATCTCAACCATAGTTTCATTCACACCAGTTGACTCTAATTTCATATTTTTTTGTGGCATCACTAACACTCATGGAGTCGGTTGGCGGATGTATTCTTGATCCCTCAAAGAAAATCTCACTTTCTTCCTCGTAGTCGGACTCTTCTTGACTTCCTTCCATACACTCAAGTTTGTGGGCATAGTGAACCTCAACCAATATTTTCATTTGATCTTCCTAAGTGTTGATATGTTCGTCATTTTGAATAAAGCCTTGTTTAATCCCTCAAGTTCAAAGTTGTGCTTCTCCTCATTTTCAAGAATGGTCTCCAACATGAGCATCATCTTATCATTTTGAGCATTTGAGAGTTCTTGGTTTTGATCAAGTGTCAAGGATGGATTTTCGGCTTCCACATCTTAGGAAAATTCTTGGCTATCATTAACTTCCAAGGATTTTTGGACCTCTAAAGCTTCAAGCATTTCTCCTATTTGTGAATGCAACATTTCAAGCGCCAAGTCATTTTGGAAATAATTTTCCAAAAGCTCCTCCAAGGCACTTTGCTCTTTGTTTCCTCTTTCAATTAGGCATTCTAACATGAGCTTGAACTCTCCACTTTGACCATGCTCAATTTCTTCCACTTCCATGGTCCTATCATTTTCATCATAAAAAGTAGAATTATCATAGCGGGGGTTTGGGAAGGGAAGGACAAATAAGCACAATACTCTCTATGACCATTTTGACGACCACACTTATCACAAATACTCCACTCATAGGTTTGAGATTGTGTGCACAATCCACCCCCGGGAGAATTTAAACAATTTTTCCACGAGTATGGTCCTCCACAATAAGGACAAGGGTCATCAAAGTATGAACCACTACCATCCGACCAATTTTCGTTATATGATGCAATTTTTAAAAACTAAGAAAATAAATAAGATAAACAAAAAAATTGACCAAGGTAAGAAAAATAATTACACAAATATTCAAAAGTTTGGACCAAATCACTTACGCTTATTTCTCAAACAACCTAAATTATTGCAAATTATTCCCCGGCAATGGCGCCAATTTTGATGACGTCCAAATCCACTACTAAAAATTAAATGGGCACGGTCACATGCAATATAATTTACCCAACTATGAGTCGGGGTGGAATCCCACAGAGAATAATATATTGGCGATTAGGAATGTAAGAGAATTATCACTTGTTATGCAATGCCAAACACTAAGATTTATTTTGAGATAATATTTATAACTAAATAAGGAAATGTAAAATAACCTAGAAAGCAAGTAAAATGATCAATGGCTACAAGTATGGATACACGGGGAATTACACTCAAGTAACGATCCTATGTATTTCACAATTATACAAATATGGGCGATTTTATGTTAATTAGCCACGAGTAATAATTCTATATTAGCTTCTTCCAAAGACTAACAAGACTTTCCAATTGAATTATCCCTAAATCAAATAAGAGATCAAGCACATCCGGATATGGCTACAAGTGGTTCAATCCTATCCCTGGGTAGAATCTATAAAATGAGGGTTAAACCCTCAAGTTCTTGTTAATTAATCTTTCCCAACCCAAATAATCTTTCCCAAAATTAATTTTAAGTTAATGGGAGAGTTGTATGGTTAGATAATCCCTTTGGAAACATTAAAGAACAAGAATAATTGAAGAAACAATAACTCACTTCATAAAAGATAAAAAAATTTCATGACATAAGCACAACAAGATATTTAATCCACACTTTAAATATGAATATTCCCATAAGCAAGATTCAAGTGTTGAAATAAATAATACGCACTTAGATATTCAATACAAAGAAAGGAAATGAAGAAATGAGTACAAACGAGAAAGAAATTCCTAACCAAAATCTTCGAATTTTCAAAATCCAAGTGTGAGTGCAAACCCTAGCTTCCAAAACTTGTTCTTCTCTAGTCTAAGGATTGAAAATAAGCCAACGATATGTTTCCAATAGGCTAGGTCGTTTCTTTGTGGGTTTGGAGTTGAGAAAATGTGAAATGTAATTCTAGTCCAGTTCTGATTCCCGTTGACCGCACATGCAGAAGATTCCACGCAGGTGCAGCTCCGCAAAAGCGGACAACCAATTGCAGGTGCGGAAACCTGAAGGGATTCCTTGCTCTGCAGATGCGGGCTCCAAAGCGCAGATGCACAATCACAAAAGTAGTTCTTTCACCGCAGCTGCGATCCTAGGCTAGGTTTCTCAATATCGCAGATGCGTTTCATTTTCTCACAGATGCGAGGTCGCTTCTGCGACCAGTCTTCCGCAGATGCGGAATCACAGGAGATTTTTCATTGTTTCAACCTTTTTTGCTTGATTCCACTTCAATTGAATTCAACTCTCTTCATGGCATCATTTACCTGAAAATATAACAATACACACCATAAACGCCCTCAAATTGTAATTAATGGACATAAAAACTAAAAACAAAGAGACTAGAATGAGTAGTAAAATCACCACTCATCACAAATCTATGTCGATGGAAATCCACCCATCAATAATATCAACTATGCTCACTGGAGTGTGCAGACTCCGGAGGGGCTCTTACCGCCCAAGCGCTATCACAATCAATATAAGTGTTGCAATATGCAACACAAGCCCATAACTATCACTCATAATCAGGCTCTCGACCTCACTCAATCATCACTCTCCATCTCACATACGGGCTCACAATGTCATGGAAACTAGCCCGTAAACAATGATATGCTATGCAAATAATAACAACTAAGACTAAGATATAATATATAATGAATGAACATGACTAAGTACAAAATAACAGTAATTCACTGAGATGATAGCATGAAACGACCACTAAGGGTCCCAACAATACCGGCGTAAAGCCCAAACATGATAACTAGCATGGTATACAACTCATTTACTTATCACATGATGAAAACACTGATATCAACAAGATAGAGTCACGATATGGTGCCATGGAGTGATCCAAGTCACAGTCCTGATGGTGCACGCCCGTACGCTCGTCACTTGGCATGTGTGTCACCTCAATACTAACCACATAACACATAGGTTGGGGTTTCAAACCCTCAGAACCAAGTTTGAAAGTGTTACATACCTCAAACCAAGAAAACTCCTACTCCACAATGCCTTTGTCTCTAAAATTAGCCTTGGAACGCATCGAATCTAGTCACAAACAATTCTATACGATCAACACGAGCTAAAAGAATTAATTCCATAAGAAAATACTAAGCTTTAGGTAAAAAGTCATAAAATTAACTCATAGGTCAGGCCCTGGGCCCGCGCCTCAAAATACGACAAAAGTCACAAAATACGATAACCCATTTGACTGCGAGACCAACCATACTAGTTTCACTTAAATCTAACTTTGAATCGGTATTCAAATCCCAGAAATTCATTTTATGAAATCTCTGCAATTTTCCCCAAATTTCCATCTGAAAGCACTAATCAAATGATGAAGTCAATGTTATATTCATGTATATTAGCCAAATCGGAGTTAGAATTACTTACTCTGATGAATTTTCTTGAAAAACCCTCATAAAATCGCCACAAACCGAGCTCCCAAAGTCCAAGATGTGAAATAATCCCTAAGCATTGCTTATATAGTGCTCTCTAAATCTCCATTGTGCGATCCGCAAAATTTCGCTACTGCCAATCTCTGTGGTCGCATAATTCTGTTGTGACCACACTTGTTTGGTTTTCCTCCACTGCGGTCCGCACAATTTTATTGTGGCCGCACTCTCCTTCTGCAGTACGCACCCTTCTGGTGTGGTCCGCACTCCCAAGAGCATCTGACCAATAGTAGAGTGCCGAAACCTACCAAATCACGACCAATTGACCTCAAATTTCACAAACAAGACAAAAATGACAGCATGAACCTACTCCAACTTTTGAAAATTCAATTTGACCCGATATCAAAATTTTCACTGCCGACCAAACTCATAAAAATTTCAACTTCGCCAATTCAAGCCTAATTCTACTACGGACCTCCAAATCACAACCCAAACGTGCTCCTAAGTCCAAAATTATCTAACGGAGCTAACTAAACCATCAAAATTAAAATCGAAGGTCTGTTACACATAAGTCAACATCCGGTCAACTTTTCTAACTTAAACCTTCACATAAGAGATTAAGTGTCTCAATTCACTCCAAAACCACTTCGGGCTCGAATTAACTAACCCTGTAAGTCAAAATACAACTATAAAACACAAAGGAAGTAGTAAAATGGATGAACGGGGCTGCAACTCTCGAATCGACCAGCCAAGTTGTTACAAGCAGTTACATATTTACCACCGAGCTACAGCCAATCGGGCAGTCATGCATTTACCATCGCGCTACGGCCATTCGGGCAATTACTACTAATCAATTGGGTAGTCATGCATCATACAATATGGATAATAGTCTCAAGAGAAGCATTATATATAGAAGTATAACAAGTAAGCATATACAGAGATTCAAGTTGATTCTTATATCTCTTTAATTAATGTTGACTTATTGTTATGTTTCACTTCTGCCTTATATACTCGATATATTCTTCGTACTAATATCATTTTGTTGTGGACACTGTATTCATTCCTGCAGTTATAGATAATCAGTTTGACGAGCCCTTATAGTAGACGAGATTAGCATTCGGCAAGGATTTGTAAGACTCCACCTCAATCGGAGTGCACCCGAGTCTATAAGTCATTGTGTCAGAGTTCTTCTACGAACTTATGGGTAGGCTGGTACCCTGTCCCATTTGAAGTCAAAAAATCTTAGAGGTTTTGTAGATAAAGGTTCATGTTGTACAGTATGTCAGAGGCCTTGACGACCCATATGTATTCATGTTTTAAGAATGATGGTTTATCGACACAGCGTTTGCCCACTTATAGTTATACATTATGAGTTGTGGCCATGTTGGCCCATGATAGTTACGGAAGAAAAATAAATGAGTTACAGAGTGGTTCGCTAGGGCCAGTATGGTACCAGGTGCCATCCACACCTCCCCAGGTTTGGTGCGTGACAATACTATTTGGGATGAGTTCTATGAGATGTGAGCCATTGAGACTTGAGCAGTAGATGATTGGTAAAGGCCATAGAGCCGTATTGTGATTTATATTGGGTCGGGTTGCATGACGCAACAGATTGATAGTTAGATCGGGCTGCACACTACAATGGTTATATTGATTATTGTCTTATACTTATCAGTGCTTAGGAAAGGATTCGCCTTTTCGGAGTCTGGATCCACAATGAGCGCAAGCACATTGTTATATATGTGCATCAGTGAAGGGCATTTATGCTAGGCACCCGTACAGTGCTAATTTGGTTGTGTGTTTGATGGTGAGGGGCACTTTCGCCAAGCACTATGAGTGTATTGAGTGTGAGTATACTTGATGACTTCACTTTGATGTTATTGACTTGACATGTAAGCATTGAGATGCATTTTTATCACGCTAGATGTTATTGTTTACCTCAAAAAATGAGTTTAACAATTAAAGATATTTTGTAGTTTTAAAGATACATAACATATTCTAATACTAATGGTTTTATAAGTAATATTAAGCTTGAGTAAGAAGAAATAAAGAACCGAATTAGTGTTGTTAGAATAGTAGGGGGCCTCGAGCTCTACTTGTCCAGGGACCTCGAGGTCAGGTAAGAGTAATAAAGTATGAACCATAAAATAAAGGCAATGAAGCTGAAGAATATTTTGAGAGCATGTTAAACAAGAAGAATAAGAATGTTCTATTGCAATGAATGATCTAATCCCCTTACAAAATGATTATGGTCCTCTTTATATAGGAGTAGAAAACCCTAATATAGTACCCTGCTCAAAAAGGTAAAGAATTATATTGGTACATGTGTATAACGGCCTAGTATGGATCTGTACCATTTCGTACAACCCCTATCTTATATAACTAATGCCCAGGTCCATGTGTCCTTGAGAAATTTCTGCTCTTTCTTAATTGACTTCGAGATAGTGCTGCCCTCGATGCAGTCTGTTCCAAACAATAGATCAACTTCCCCGAGGTAGGTGTTCCTTAGCCGGATATGATACCTACTTTGAGTCTCTTGGACTCGGGCCTATAGCTCGATTTAAGCATTCAAAATCATACTCCTTGATTTTAACCGTATATAGATAGTCCCCGTGTTTCTTAGAATAGAATGATATGAAATGACTTTGATCTCAATTTTCTCGATCTTCTTGTGATGACATCATGCTCGTGACATAGGTGCTCGAAACATCCCGTTGGTTCATTCCCCAGAAGCATTGAATGCGCTGTTGGTCCGTTTCCCCAAAAACATTGAATGCGCAATCAGTTTTGTCATCATTTCTCTATAAATAATGGACTACTTGAACCACAACGTCACTCATTCTTTCTTCAACAACCTTTAGCCCTTTTCCTTCTCTATATCCTCTTCTAATCTCCTATTTTTATGGTTAAAACCTGTGATAACAAGGTCATGCGGTAGCAATTTTGTCAGTTATGCCATAGCTCTTTTTCAAAGCTTTTCCCCACTAAGTGGGATTATACTGAGTTGTTGTTGTTGTTGGCTCGAAAAAATGAGAGAAGGGAACAAAATTCTTCCTTATTAGAAGATATGTGGACTTTACACCGCTGCTCATCTCTCTTAACTTCAACCTGATGTGGCGCTTCATTCCTTTTGCTTTCCATGGAGTGAGGTGGCACTATTTACTAACTTTTGCATCCCACACCGATACAATGTCTAAAGAAATGGATTCATAATAGTAGTGCTGACGAGACCAATACTCTCCAAGTCTTTCACCAGGCCACAATTTTCTTCGCTTGTTAAAAGTTTTTGCTCTTTGATAGGCTATAATAGTAGTGCTCTTTGACATGCTCCGATATTGTTTACATGAATCAAGTGCAGAGATGAGAAGGCAAGTAGTCGAATCGAAACATGTTTAGAGGTTTCAGAAAAGAACTGAAACTTCTAACATGCTTCTTCCAGCAACAGAACTCATGAATAACATGTAAATACAGTAGAGGGCTTCAAGGAAAACAGAGTAAAGAAGCTAATTCGAAACATGATGAGAAGAGACTGATAAGAACAGTAGAAGAAAGCATGCTTAAGAAGATCCTTTTAAAAGAAACAAAGTTCAATAGAAGAAAAATAGTAAGAACACTTAAGAACATGGTAGAAGAATACAGTAGGCGAAACATACCAGAACATAGTAGAAGAAAATAGCAGGACATAGTAGAAAAGCATACAAGAGCATAATATAGAAAGCACAGTAGAAGAACATACAAGAACATAACATAGAAAGCACAGTAGAAGAAGATACATGGTAGAAGGAAAACATAGAACATAGTAGAGGCAAATACACACAAAAGAAAAGGAAAAGAAAGTCAGAGAAATACTTAAGCATTTTCAGATAACCCTAAATCGTAAAAGAAAGACATTGAAAAGTAATTTTTGAAAGAAATGTTAGGGAGATAGTTTGAAAACTCAAAGAGAGCACAGATACACAATAGATCTAAAGAGATCAGAGAAAACCTCGAAGGGTTAGGGTTTCAGAAGAACCCTAGAAATGAGAAAGGCTTTGAAAAGGTCACCGATCTAAGTCGGAGAGGTCAGAACCAGGCTCAAAACACGATGGTACGCCGGAGCAAGGCCGGCGATGACTCTGGAACATTGAATCGGTAGAGGTCTGGGTGCAAACCTTCGAGGCCAGGCCTTGAATCTTCAGAGATCAGGCGTGTAAGAGTAACATGAGGTAGGTATAAGACTCCCATAGCCCTGGAAGCCATGGATTCCGGTGGCTTTCAGGGTGGAAGCGGTGAGAGGTGGCTAGGGTTCTGAGAAGACTCGAGATAGTTTGAGAGAGTGCAGGGTTTCAGAGGCGGCTGGGGTTGTGAAATGGTTAGGGTTAGGGGGTAGGTCGGGATTAAAAAAAGAAAGGGTATTTGGTGGCCGTTGATCATTTTGATCAACGACCTGGATTAATTGAGTAGGTGGGGCGGTATAATAGGGTTGGGTTTGGGTCGGTTCAAACAAAGATTAGGACAGGGTAATTGGGTTTAAAATTGGGTTCAATTGGAGATTCAAATAAGGCTAAAATTGAAATAAACGGGGCTAATATTTAAATAGCCATTTTTCCTTTATTTATTTTATAAAAAATAATAAAATAATTTTTGAAAATAAATTAAAGGTACTAAATGATTATAATATGTAATTATCAAATTAAAAATACTTGAATCAATTTTATAATTATGAAAACAATTAAATCTTAACATAGGCTAATATCGCAATTATACGCAGTTTAGCTTTAAAAATACTAAACAAATTTATAAAAATACGCAAAAATTATGGCAGCTATATTTTAATATAAATATGAGAATCCAATAAGTGAATCACCCAAAATGATAAATTTGGGGATAATTATTGGATTTTTCTTGATAGAATAGGGCAATAAATAGATTTAAAAATCTATAAAAATTAAGAGAAAAATAGTAAACCTTGGACATACTTATATATGCATACACCTACTATTTTGAAAGTATTTTGCATATAAAAATATACAGGGAAAAATGGGGTATCAACAGCTGCCCCTCTTTACCCAGGAAGGATGAAAGAGTTATCGGGTAAAGATATGATGACCAATTTTGACCGAATGGAATGTTTTGAAGAATTTGACCGAGCTCTGGCTCCTGAGCTACCTACATATCCCTGATCTTACAGGAATCAGGCCATATATAGTCCAGGATATGTCGGCGGAATATGCCGATGGAGATTTTCCAAGACGGACGCGATATTTGGGTTAGGATGGATGGTTGAAGTATAATAGGGTTGCGGGAACTGGAGCGGGATTGCTCCTGCTGAGATGGCTGTTGCTCGCTGGTTTACTTGCAAATGAACCATATGTTGTGCGGAAATCTAAACATGATGCAAGTTCCCGTCGGACCATGAAATGTTGTCTTTGGACGGTTAGGATGACGTCCTCAGACCATGACATCCTGGGCCATGAAGCGTATAATAAGGATTTGCGAGCCATGAAATGGTGCTCTCGGGATATGAGAATGATGCCTCCGAACTATGGCGCCATTGAATAATGATATGCAAAAGATAAAAGGGGTCCTCAGGCCATGGCATGGCGTTCTCGGGCTATGAAAATGGTGCCTCCGAACAATAACGCCTTCGGATGATTTGGCAAACTTTCAGCCTATGAGATGCAGTAGGTGGTGATCTTTCAGCCAATGCAAGATGTAAATGAAGTGGAGATCTTTCAGCCATGCAAAATGTAAATGAAGTGGCGATCTTTCAGCCGATGCAAGATGTAAATGAAGTGGCAATCTTTCAGCCATGCAAGATGTAAATGAAGTGGCAATCTTTCAGCATGAAAGATGTAAATGAAGTGGCGATCTTTCAGCATGAAAGATGTAAATGAAGTGGCGATCTTACAGCCATGCAAGATGTAAATGAAGTGGCGATCTTTCAGCCATGCAAGGTGTAAATGAAGTGGCAATATTTTAGCCATGAAAGGTGTAAATGAAGTGGCAATCTTTCATCCATGCAAGATGTAAATGATGTGGCGATCTTTCAACCATGCAAGATAGAGGTAGAGCTTAACCTCGGAAGGAAGAATGGTAGCCTTATGCAATGAGGAGAATGCAGATGGAGGTGGAGCTTAACCTCGGAAGGCAAAATGGTAGCCTTATGCATTGTAGAGAATGCAGATGGAGGTAGAGCTTAACCTCGAAATGTAGAATGGTAGCCTTATGCAATGCAGAGAATGCAGATAGAGGTAGAGCTTAACCTCGGAAAGCAGATGGTAGCCTTATGCAATGCAGAGAATGCAGATGGAGGTAGAGCGCATCCTCAGAAGGCAGAATGGTAGCCTTATAATGCAAAGAATGCAGATGGAGGTAGAGCGCATCCTCGGAAGGCAGAATGGTAGCCTTATGCAATGCAGAGAATGTAGATGGAGGTAGAGCTTAACCTCGAAAGGAAGAATGGTAGCCTTATGGAATGCAAAGAATACAGATGGAGGTAGAGCTTAACCTTAGAAGGCAGAATGGTAGCCTTATGCAGGAAGTAAAAATGGCAAATGGCAATAGAGTTTTCTTAGCTGATAGCAGATTGCGGTATCGTGATTGCTAGGGGTATTGTGCCTGCTGGGGACACTATTGTGCGGATTGTAGTTGCGAGCAAGTGCAACGGTTCGGAGAGTTGTATTCCTGAACTTTGTGAGTGAGCGTATAGTATATTTGATAATTTTGCAACTCAAGTGCCTGCATCCAAAGAAAAATCATGAGTTTGTAAAGGAGGAAAGGTTAGATTGTATCTCCGCTGGTTTTGCTTGACCTGCTCGGCTTTGATCTGGTGATACTGTACGTATCATCGGGGTAGCGTTGCTAAACAAGGCAATTTTAGTAATAAACATGCATGATTTAGTAAAAGCATAACATAAGTGCATAATTTAGAATAATTTTCTTTAGTTGAACCGACGACTACGACATGGTTCAAGACATTGCAACTTCGCTTGCTCCGGAATTTTGAGGGTCCTCCTTAAAATTCTTCCCTAGTTTACTAGGCTGCTGCTCCTAACGGCTGTTAATGATAAAAGGCTGGAATTGACTTCGGAATTTTGAGGGTCCTCCTCAAAATTCTGCCCTAGTTTCCAATAGCGGTGGAAATGGAAATTTTATTGAATTGTGACCAAACCCATAGGGCTGCCTACGTATCCCCTCTTAAATGGGAATCAGGTCAGGCATAGTTCAAATTACATCATAAAAGAAAGCATAAAGGTTACAGATAGTATCGCTTGACTGCATCCGAATTGATCGGCTTTGGCCAGACTTCTCCATCCATTTCTACGAGTATGAGGGCTCCTCCAATTAGAACTCAGTGAACCATGTATGTACCCTGCTAGTTGGGAGAGAATTTTCCTTTGGCTTCATTTTGATGTGGAAAGATTTTCTTTAACACCAGCTGCACTGGTGTGAACTGTCTCGGCTTGACTTTTTTGTTGAAGGCTTTGGACATCCTGTTCTGATAAAGTTGACCATGGCAAACTGTATTCATTCTCTTTCCATCTATAAGAGCTAGCTGCTCGCAACAATTCTTCACCCATTCTACATCGTCTAGCTTTGCTTCCTGTATGATTCTTAATGAAGGAATTTCCACCTCGGCGGGAATGACTGCCTCTGTACCGTAGACCAGCATATAGGGGGTTGCTCTCATCGATGTACGTACTGTGGTGCAGTATCCCAATAAAGTAAATGAGAGCTTCTCGTTCCACTGCTTATGCTTCTCTATCATTTTCCTTAGTATCTTCTTGATATTCTTGTTGGCAGCCTCTACGGCTCCGTTCATCTGAGGTCTGTAAGCTGTAGAATTCTTGTGTTTGATCTTGAAGGTTTCACACATGGATTTCATCAAATCACTATTGAGGTTGGAGCCATTATCAGTAATGATTGACTCTGGAATTCCGAACCGACACATGATACGGTCACGGACAAAATCCGCCACGACTTTCTTAGTCACTGCCCTGTAAGATGCTGCTTCAACCCATTTGGTGAAATAATCAATTGCTACTAGGATAAACCTATGTCTGTTTGATGCGGCGGGTTCGATTGGTCTGATAACATCCATTCCCCAGGCGGCGAACGGCCACGACGAGCTTGTTGCATTAAGCTCATTTGGAGGCACCTTTATCATGTCTGCATGTATCTGGCAGTGATGGCACTTTCAGACATACTGGATGCAGTCGGTATCCACAGTCATCCAAATCAGTCCATGTGGTAGCAGCGTCCTTCTTTAACATCTTAAAGATAGGATCACAGATGGCCGTAGATTGTGCTATGAACCGGCTGATGTAGTTAAGTCTTCCCAGGAAACTCATTACGTCCTTCTTGTTCTTTGGCAGTGGTAGTTCTTGAATAGCTTTGACCTTAGATGGATCCAGTTCTATCCCTCGGTGACTCACAATGAACCCAAGTAGTTTTCCGGCAGGAATCCCAAATGCATATTTTGCGGGATTTAGTTTCAGGTTGTATCTTCTCAGTCTGTTGAAGAACTTCCTCAAATCCTCCATGTGGTCAGTGGCTTTCTTGGACTTTATGATGACATCATCTACATATACCTCAATCTCCTTGTGTATCATATCATGGAAGATAGTAGTCATGGCCCTCATGTAGGTAGGCCCTGCATTTTTTAACCCGAGTGGCATCATCTTGTAGCAGTACATCCCCCATGGTGTGATGAAAGCCGTTTTCTCAGCATCTTCTTCGTCTATCCAGATCTAATGATATCCAACGAAGCAATCTACAAATGATTGCAATGCATGCTTGGCGCAATTGTCGATCAAGATGTGTATGTTTGGAAAGGGGAAGTCGTCCTTTGGACTGGCCCGATTGAGATCCCGGTAGTCGAACAGACTCTGACCTTCCCATCCTTCTTCAGCACTGGAACAATATTGGCGAACCATGTCGGATATTCTACTACCCTGAGGACCTTAGCTTTGACATGCTTAGTGACTTCTTTCTTGATTTTCAGACTCATGTCGTGTTTAAATTTTCTGAGCTTCTGTTTTACCGGTGGACATGTCGGATCAGTTGGCAGTTTGTGGGCCACAATAGATGTGCTCAAACCAGTCATGTTATCATATGACCAGGCGAATATGTCCTTGCATTTCTTCAGAAATTCTGTGTATTCTTCCTTTTCTGACGGTAACAAATGAACGCTAATCCGAGTTTCTTTGATACTTTCTGCATCTCCCAAGTTAACAATCTCGATCTCGTCCAGGTTGGACTTAGGCCTGTTCTCAAAATTTTCAACCTCTTTAACAATCTCTTCCGGTATATCATCTTCCTTTGAATCTATGTCCGTTTGTTGCGTTGTCTCGTTGCATGTCACATCCATTGGTTCATCAAGTTAGGTAATAGTAATGCTGTATAAGTAATGTAATGAGAGAAAATAATAAGAGTAAGATTTGTAAGGAAACCGAAATGCTTTGATAAATTTCATAACTTTTTTGAACATTTGAAGATCTTATTGCAAAAATTCAAAAATGTGAAAGGAAACTCAACTAGTAAAAATAAAAGATAGTGCATGATGCTTTGTTTAGCCTTGCTACCCCGAGGCTTTCCGAGCTCTGGTGGTTCTGATGGTCCAATTGTTGAGGCGTGCTCCTTGGCTTATGGCCTGTATGGAAGGGCCTTCCTCCCCCTCCTCCTCAAAAATGACACAACAATCCATGTCATCTTCTTCTAGGAACAAATTCCTTACTGTCGCTAGTGTTTCCTCTTCTTCTGACCCATAGATAACATCGGTTGGCTAGAAAGTCTTCTCCAAATGTGGTATTGGCTGCTCCAGTGGGTAGTATGGACTGCGCTATGGTGGCGACTAGTTGTTGAATTCCTCCCAAGTATACTCATATCCCAGACCAAAAGTAGTGCCATGTTTCTTCAGTTTCATAGGCTTGGCAATTACTTGGAGGTTCTTGCCAAGTCCCTTGCCAGGTTCATATCCGCACCAATTTAGTATGCTCTCAATTTTGTTGCCCCACCATTTGTCATTGTCTACGGCATTGACTCGCTCAATGTAGTGATAGGTTTCCCCGCCTATCCTTCTCCTTCCTCCAATTGCTGGGATTGTTTGGCGACTGTATATGGGATTGCTACCATCACCGTGAAAGATCACCTATTGGTGGTTCCACTCAAATTTTACAGCCTGATGCAGTGTCGGTGCTACGGCTTCAGTGGCATGAATCCATAGCCGTCCCAATAGCAAGTTGTAAGATGCCGGCACATCTATTACTTGAAAATTAAAATCAAACCAAGTAGGCCCCATTTGCAAGCACAAACTAATTTCCCCAATAGTGGACCTTTGGGAGCCGTCGAAAGCTTTGACGTTGATGGCCCCGTCCTTGATCTCATGTAGCCCCTTTCCCAATGTTCTGAGTGTTACCAACAGACAAATATTGAGGTTGGACCCTCCATCAATCAGGATCCTAGTGATAAAATAATCTTCGCATTGCACGGTGATGTGCAACGCTTTGTTGTGACTCAACCCTTCTGGTGGCAGCTCATCTTCATGAAAAGTGATCTTGTGACTTTCCAATACCTGCCCTACCATGTTTGCCATTTCTCCTTTGGTGATGTTGCTTGGTACATATGGCTCACTCAGCACCTTCAATAAGGCATTCTTATGTACGTCGGAACTTTGCAGCAAAGCTAGGATAGAAATCTGTGCCGGTGTTTTGTTTAGATGATCAATGACTGAGTATTCCTTGGCTTGTATCTTTCACCAGAGATCATCAGGCCCGGTTTCAGTGATGGTCGACTGACCAGAGGTCTGCTTACTCAACTCAGCTAAATGCTCCGGAGTATAAACCGGCCGGTTCTTGTCATACCATGTGCCGCAACTGTTTCCTCGAATTTAGCTTTTCCTTCCCTTCTCGCCTCGGTTGTGTAATCCCAAGGTATGGCATTTGTATGGAACGGTGTTACGACCGACATTGTTACTGGGATGGGCACCTTTACTCTAAACGGAGCATGTATTTTGGAGGGTAAAATCGCAACTTCAAATAGTACGGGTGCGTTTGTTGGAGACCCAAACTCGACTTCAATTGGTGTTGGCGTCTTTGTAGGGGGTGCTGCTTCAAATTCAAGTGGTACATACATGTTTACCTCGGCCTCCCCAAAAGGCTGAGTCTGGACTACGATCGAATTGAGGGTGACTATCGGCTTCTTTGGTTCGTCACCTTCTGTGATTAAACCGATCGATCCTTTGGAATCCCAATCATCCTCTATTTCAATCATGTGAACACCTCCACCCTTATGGTCCGACAGAGGGTTGTTGCGAACATTCGGAGTAGGCTCCTTTGCCACAATGATCTTGTTATCAATCAAAGTTTGGATCTTATCTTTCATAGACCAACATTCATCAATGGTATGTCCCTTCATGTCGGAATGGTATGCACATGATTTATTTGGATTGACCCATTGAGAAGGGTTTTCAAGGGTTATAGCAGGGATAGGGGTGACATAACCAGCAGCTTTGAGCCTTTCGTATAGATGGTCAATCTGTTTAACAATGGCGGTATACTGTTTGGGAGGTCTGCGGTCAAAATTTGGTCGAGGTCTAGGAAAGTTTTGACATGTGGGAGGTGATTGATAGTGGGATGACTGAGCATTATAGGTTGGTAGACATGTGCAGGTTGGGAATATCTGGGTGAAATATGTTGATATGTACGAGGTGTGGGTGATTGGTATGTAGGTGATGGATCTTGGTAAAAGGGTGAGGGTGCTTGGTAATTTTGGGTAGGCTGATATGTGAGTGGAGGTATCGGATATGCTTGGTATTTGATAGGGGATTTGGCTCTTTGTGCAACTATTACGGCACCTACGTCCCTTTTCTTAGACGTACCACCAGACTGTAAAGCCTTATTGGTAGCTTGCAAAGCTTCAAAGTTTGTAACCATACCACTTTTGATGCCTTCCTCGATCCTTTCCCCTAGCTAGATGATGTCAGAAAATTTCTAGCTCTCAATCAACATCAGCCTTTCATAGTACTACGGGTTTTGAGCCTGAACGAAAAACTTTTTCATTTGTTCTTCTTCTAAATCAGGTCTGACCTTAGCAGCTTCTGATTTCCAGTGAGTGGCATACTCGCAGAATGTTTCCGTGAGCTTCTTCTTTAAGTTCTGGATGTAGAACACATCTGGTGCATTTTCTGTGTTGAACCTGAACCTGTCTATAAAGTCGGACGCCATACTCACCCACTTCGACCATTTCTTTGGGTCTTGGATAATGTACCAAGACAGAGCATCTCCCTTCAGACTCCTCATGAAAAGCTTCATGTGAATCCTTTCGTCTTTCCCTACTCCGACTAGTTTGTCGCAGTATGTTTTCAAGTGGACTCTCGGTCCCCTGTACCATCAAACATCTCAAACTTAGGAGGTTTGTACCCCTCGGGTAGGTTGACATCCAGTTTTATACAAAGATCTTCGTAGTTCAACCCTTCAATCCCCTTACTTCCTTCGTCACCCTGAATTCGACTAGTCAATCTCTTGAGTTTCGCAGCCAGGTTCCTGATGAGTGAGTCTTTATCATCAGACTCGGGTGTGCTTGAGACAGGTTGGGTGGAGGGTGGCATAGTTTTCACACAGATGGGGGTGTTATGGTGGGCGTGGAAATGGTCATTTGTGAGATTCAAAGGTTTGGGGATGAGCAGTGGAGTATTGTTAGATGTGTGGCAAGTATTGCAGTGGTGGTAAAGAGCGGGATGGTTTCGTGGCTTTGGGATGTTTTGTGGAGGAGTGGGGTTCTGAGCGTTTGAAAAATTGATATCCGGAGTGGTGAGGGAAAATGACAAGTTTGCCAGATTCCGGACCTGATCAAGTTCCTCCTAAAATTTCAACAGTTTCTGCTCGAGTTGGGACACACTTTCTTTGGAGACCTGAGCACCATGAGTGACCTCTACCCATTCAGTTGAGTTTTCCTTTCTGGTGTTGTTCAAATCTTCCATCTTTCCTTTATTCCTACTTTTGATAGGACTAGGAGGAGGAGTGTGTGGAGGACCCTTTGATCTTGTGGAATATGATGACGATTCCAGAGTGCACGAACTAACCTTTGGGGAGGGGAGTAAATAAACAAAAAGTAAAAATAAAAAGGTAACAAGTCAGTGGGGATTATAAGAAAGTGTTGCGATATTTAAACACATAGGGTAAATCACGTCCTAATTTGGGAGCCTCGTTGTGCCCGAGGTAGGCCTAGCGACAAATTGATTTGGAGAACTTAAAATGCTAAATGCCTCATTTTATTGATAAAAAGTTGACTAATCCCAAAACGACACTAAATAAAATGTCACTAGTGGCCATTAGCCTTTTTACATTTTTTTTAAAGCAAAAGAACAAACTCCTATCCAGAAGGACCTTCCTCAGGTTGAATCCTCTCGTTAATCAAATCCTCCATCTCGCGTAGATTCACCAGTATAAATGCCTTTGCCATGTGTTCTCCTTCGTTTCCTTCAACGTTCTGGCAGTCGGTGACTCTCTTCCTCACTTTCTCTTCCAATTCTAGCAGACTGTACTCTAGATATTCCAACTTTTCGCTAGCTTTGGCGGCCCTCTCTTTCTACTCGTTGATTCAGTCATTTGATGGAAGACTCCTCCACCAGTCTAGCAAGAGTGAGAGTATGCTAACCATAACAAAGTTGGGGACCTCGTTCTTCATTTTCTGCAAAACAAAAGGGTTAAGACCCTACCCCTACCAGACTCGACTATTAAATACCAAAAATTAGCATAAAACATTTAGTTCTCCAAATAAATGCATAGAACGTGGTGATGTCCATTTGGGTTCAGGGAAACCTGGTGGACTTTGGACAAGGCCATCTTAAAGAGTCATTATGCGTACAACACAATTGACTCAGCTAGGTTTGACCATGATGCATGCACAATTAAATAGAGTAAGGTTTCTATGGGGGTTTTAGACTGGTACCCTTGAGCGTACAACTCAAGGGGAAAAGGCACGGAACTATCGACTACACTGTTGGTCGACTGGTTTCACCGCAAATACGCCTTTGCTAGATTTAAAGGGTGATAATATCGGAAGAGCACAACCACTCATTATAAGCGTTGCTATGGTATTTGTTTGGCACGAGTGGAATATGATGTTGAAAACATGCTTATGCAATAATTAAAACAAATTGTCACATATTTGCACGTTCATAAAGTAATAATTACAATAATTTAAAATAGTAATAAAGGAGTACAATAAAGGAGAGCAGTGAAAGAAACAAGGGAAAGAAACAAGAGACAAGTTAGTTTTTTTTTTTGCAGTAGAAGAGGGAATTAAATGCTTAAAGCTATTAAACAAATAAAGCACATAAGAAATGTAAAGTCACAGTAATAGCTTGAAATGGTAAAAACCTAAAATATATCCCCAGCAGAGTCACCACGCTGTCGTGCCACCTTTTTCTCGTGAAATCGTGTTTATGCCATTTGGGAGACAACTCGTTCCCGATCGGAAATTGGGTTTTGAATTGAAGAGTCGCCACCTAATGATTAAAGTGCATTAGGACACTAGGAGGGGTTTGTTTTGAGTAACCAGAGATTGGGTAAGGGCTTGAAATTATCCCAAGGGGAAGGTGTTAGGCACCCCTTAGGATCCACTAGTGTGGTTCCCGACCAAACTATTGTTGTGACTTAAGTGCAAATAACACACATGCAAATAAAGGCTTCAAATAAGAGGGAATTTTCACGTAATGGTTAAAAATAAACAAAAGTAAGAAAAAAGAACTAAAAAGAGTTGATTTTCTTAAAAGAAATGGTTTAACATTTAAAAAAAAACAAAGGGAAGGGGGGTCCTAGGTTTATTAATAATATAGATCACCCTACACAACATCCGGTAATCATTCCTCAGTGAGGGGCTACACGTGATGTTATCGTGTGGTCATCATATCCATGTCTACCCTTTCCCAACTCGTTAAGGTATTAAAGTGCAGAATGGTCTCGATTACTTATTGCATGCTATTACCCGCCCCAATCCTATCAGCCCCGGAGGCACTTGGGACTACTAATCCTAGAGGGAGGAGGTATTGGGCTTATTTGTGGTTTCAAAAGGTAAAATACTAAGGCGACAAACAAAACACATATAACAAGTTTGGGGAAGCATATAAACAAATAAAAGGGCTCAAACAGACCTCCTTTAAACCAAATAAAGCACATAATATAGCATGACTTGCATGTACTGTTTAGTGTCTGATTAAAACTTAAACGGTGGAGACAGATTGATTTATTACATAGTTCAGATAAGAAGCCCGAATCAGGCCTGCCTGCTGGTTGTAGTCAGATAAAAGTATGATTCAATTCATAAACTGTCATATGGCTTGCCTAAGTGTTAGACGAAAACCTATAGGCATGATATCTACTGATTTCAGAAAAGATGAAGTATACTGATTTTAGAAAAAAGTTGTTAGTTATTCAGGAAAGACGAGTTTTGACAAAAGATCAAAAATTCTGCAGACGTTAGACAATGATTTTAGATTTGTAGGCGAGCGAGACATTTCAGACTTGGTTATTAATTCCTATAGGCATGCTTTCTAGGCGTTGTTGATTTTAAACCTTTTTACAAACATAGCAAGAGTGCAGAAATCCTATAGGCATGGCATCTAAATGTTGTACTTCGTTTAAGCCTATGAACATGATATCTAAATGCAGTTGGTTATTTAAAACCTACGAATATGTTTGCATGATGAGGAGTACATATGCAAGATTAAGAAAGAACCTATAGGCAGGATATCTACATGATGTGCAGAAATTCAAAAATTCCTATAGGCAGGATATCTATACGCTATGCAGAAGTTCAGAAATAAAATATAGGCATGGTACCTACATGAGAATGCAAGATTCCTATAGACATGGTATCTACATGAGAATGCAGAAATTCTTATAGACATTGTATCTAGACGCGAATGCAAGATTCCTATCGACATGGTATCTATATGAGAATGCAGAAATTCATAACTCCTATAGGCTGGATATCTACCCCTTTTACATACATAGTTATTCCCCTTTTTCACTAGCCATCCCCAATAGTTTATTACAATGTCATTACATTTCAGAAAAATAAAGTAAAGAAAATACATCAGAAGTTGAAAATTACAACCAAGGAGATCCTGATTCAGACTTCCTGTCTGAAGTATGAAGTAAACCAACTCCAAGAGATCATATTTCAAAGCCTTTCTCCTATTTGGGGTATGTCATAGTTCCCTAAGAGTCTCATATGAACTCCGGTTAGTGCTTACACCCAAATGTATTACGGATTAAGCCATGGTGCAGTGTGGAAGGGCCGACCCTCAGGTGTCCCAGTTCAGAGGGAGCTCGAGGTCCCAACAGAAATAGTAGATGAACATGGATACAAAAGCAGTAATTGCACGTTGTTGTGGTGCTAAGAATTAAATCAGGACATACCAGTTTTTAGGGAAAAAAGTAAAGGAAAGCAGTAAGTCTTGTAAAACGGGCCACAATGCAATCAAGAAGAGAATATTATTAAGAGAGAGTGTAAGTTTAGAAGGATTCTGATGTTGTAGTGTGTGAAGAGGGTCGTGCCTTTTATAGTGTAAAAATCAGGTAGAAATAAGGCAAGAAAAACAGTTAAGGAACTGATTGTTAATCAATTACATAAGGCTTCCCTTAATTAAGGGATTTAGATTCAAACGGGTGAAAACCTTTTGAGGAAAGAAATTGAGTAAGCACTTTGTGCACAACATGCAATCAGGGGAAAATACATAAAAAGTTATTTAAGGACAAGGTTTTGAAATACACGGTTTGCACAAATAAGGTAAGCAAATCAATTAACAAACAGTAAATCAAAAGAGTCTGAGATTTTGCATGAATGAACCGAGTCAGAAAAGATGAAGAAGCGTTTTAACTTAGGCTGAGTAACAGGGAGAATCAGCAAACAATGGAAAGAAATCAATCGAGCCATATTCAGAAGGAAGTTTGCACTAATTGCAAATTTGAAAACCATTTAGAGGAAAATTCATCATATATAAGGAGCATGTGAGCATGAAAGAAGACTGTCATGTAAATCAGTAGAAAAAATCCAGTGTAGAAGAGTTTAGCAAAAAGTTCAGCATTGTATGAAAACAAAGATGTCCAAACTCAGTTCAGAGACTCAAAGTTAGTCTGAAAGAGTTAAGGGTTCTAAAACCCTAGTTCAATCAAACCTTGGCAGAATCCCCAAATTCTAGGGTTTCCCCCTTGAATCAAGTGTAGATATGAGGAGGCAAGTAGTCGAATCGAAACATGTTTAGAGGTTACAGAAAAGAACTAAAACTTCTAACATTCTTCTTCCAGCAACAGAACTCATGAATAGCATGTAAATACAGTAGAGGGGTTCAAGGAAAACAGAGTAAAGAAGCTAATTCGAAACATGATGAGAAGAGACTGATAAGAACAGTAGAAAAAAGCATGCTTAAGAAGATCCTTTTAAAAGAAACAAAGTTCAATAGAAGAAAAATAATAAGAAAACTTATGAACACGGTAGAAAAATACAGTAGGCGAAATATACCAGAACATTGTAGAAGAAAATAGCAGGATATAGTAGAAAAGTATACAAGAGCATAGTATAGAAAGCACAGAAGAAGAACATACAAGAACAGAACATAGAAAGCGCAGTAGAAGAACATACATGGCAAAAGGAAAGCATAGAACACAGTAGAGGCAAATACACACAAAAGAAAAGGAAAAGAAAGTCAGAGAAACACTTACGCATTTTCAGAAAATCCTAAATCGTAAAAGAAAGACTTTGAAAAGTAATTTTTGAAAGAAAAGTTAGGGAGATCATTTGAAAACTCAAAGAGAGCACAGATACACAACGGATCTAAAGAGATCGGTGAAAACCTCGAACGGTTAGGGTTTCAGAAGAACCCTAGGAATGAGAAAGGCTTTGGAAAGGTCACCGATATGAGTCGTAGAGGTTAGAACCAGGCTCAAAACACCATGGTACGCCGGAGCACGGCCGGCGATGACTCTGGAACTTTGATTCGGCAGAGGTCTGGATGCAAACCTTCGAGGCTAGGCCTTGAATCTTCAGAGATCAGGCATCTAAGAGCAACAGGAGGTAGGTATAAGACTCTCATAGCCCTGGAAGCCATGGATTCCGGTGGCTTTCAGGGTGGAAGTGGTGAGAGGTGGTTAGGGTTCTGAGAAGACTCAAGAGAGTTTGAGAGAGTGCAGGGTTTTAGAGGCGGCTGGGGTTGTGAAATGGTTAGGGTTAGGGGGTAGGTCGGGATTAAAAAAGGAAAGGGTATTTGGTGGCCGTTGATCATTTTGATCAACGACCAAGATTGATTGAGTAGGTGGGGCGGTTTAACAGGGTTGGGTTTGGGTCGGTTCAAACAGGGATTGGGTCAGGGTAATTGGGTTTAAAATTGGGTTCAATTGGAGGTTCAAATAAGGCTAAAATTGAAATATGGCTAATATTTAAATAGTCATTTTCCCTTGTTTATTTTATAAAAATAGTAAAATAATTTCTGGAAATAAATTAAAGGTACTAATATGATTAATAATACGTAATTATCAAATTAAAAATACTGAAGTTAATTTTATAATTATGAAAACAATTAAATCTTAACATAGGCTAATATCGCAATTATGCGCATTTTAGCTTTAAAAAAACTAAACAAATTTGTAAAAATATGCAAAAATTATGCCAACTATATTTTAATATAAATATGATAAAGTGAATCACCCAAAATGATAATTTTAGAGATAATTATTGGATTTTTCTTGATAGAATATGGCAATAAATAGATTTACAAATCTATAAAAATTAAGTGAAAAATAGTAAACATTGGGACATACTTATATATGCATACACCTGTTATTTTGAAACTATTTTGCATATAAAAATATACAGGAAAAAATTGGGTATCAACACCTTATATACCGACTGAGCTCGAAAATTTCAACATCTCTGACTCGGAGCTCCTCTCTCAGTAGGGTGTTTTCCTTCTCAAACTGCACAAATCAGGTCCGAGATGTTAAAAGCACTGGAATCTAACAAAGATTCAGATAATAGTAAATGGGGGATGAATAAACTGCTTGGTAAGATAGGCTTTCTCACGCTCGTGACGGATCACCTCATCCTAGTATTGGGTGAAAGCTTGGCTGTAAAGCGCTTTGGCCTGAAGCCACGAAAAAGGACAAGTTAGAACAACAAAGATCGGATCAGCCCAGAGCGGCGGATAGGGTTAGCAAAAATTACCCACTCGCAAAGTCTGCCCATTTCGCCAAAAAAGAACGAAGCGTCACCCTCGGGAATTCCCTCGAGAGCGGTCGGCGTCTCTCGAGTGCATCTCCACCTTTGACTAGTGCCCCCGCATTAGAGGGCTCTTCGCGCGAGGCATGTTGCACTCCATAAGGCGGTAGGATCACTCACTGAGGATAACAGAGTTGGCAGGATCAATCAATGTCTCCATCCCTTATTCACCCTGGACCCCAGAGCTAGGCCCCTCCGAACTGCCTATCAAGGGCACCCCGACTCAGGGAGAATCCTGGCCACTAGCTAACTCGGGGGTAGTACTCAACACCCCATCCATTGCCTCCCCACCACAAAGATGGACTGTAGCGGCATCAGCCTCCGGTTCGGAAGCCTCCATCCCTACGGCCTGAGGATCGGCCGAGTCTATACACTCCTCGGGGGCCGCTGAGAAGCTACTTTCCCCCTTTCCTTCAACTCGAGGGTTTCCCGCCGTCTCTGAAGTCAGATCTGCCGGATCGACCTTGGATTCTTTCACCTTAATCCTTTTGAACTCCTGTGGCCCGACCGACAGACCCCTTGACTTCTCTTCTTCTCGCCAGGCACTAGAGCCTCCCCACCAATGGGTGGTGCCTCCTTCGTCAAAGGGACTTCCCCCAGACCTACACAAATACAGAAGTTAAATGCAAAGAATGAAGAACACTACTAATAGCTATTTGCATCAAAGGATGCGGATGCATCAGGGTTCGGAGCTTACCATGATCTTTGGCTTCCCACCGTGCTCGGGATAAATCTCGTCACACTTGTTCGGTATAAGGGAAAATCGAGTATAAGTGGCTGACCCAATCCTGGAGGTCCGAAACCGCACTGGGGTAGGTTTCTACGGCTAAAAAAGCAAGAGAAATAGAGTTAGATGCTTAGAGAAATATTGTCAAAGAGAAGAAAAGGAAGACCCGACAACATGTTTACTTACGCCCCGTGTTCCACCTCTTGGGGAACGACATCTTTTTTGCCGGGATCAGGTCAGAAGTCTTTACTCAGACGAATCAGCTTGACCATCCCCCGTTCTCGAGCTCCTCGGTGCATGCAAAAAGGGATCTCGGGGCTCAACAGTGGATTTTGATTAGGCCCCCGCGGAAGAGATGAGGACTATACATCCTGATCAGGTGGTTGAGGGTGAAGGGCATCTCCTCTATCATGTTTGTGTAATGCCTGATCATATAAATAACACGCCAGAACGAAGGATGAATTTGACCAATGATTATCTGATATCGTCGACAGAAGTCGAGAATCACTAAGGTTGATCGGGGGCGAGGATGGCCCCATCGGTCCCAAAGTGAATGGATAGGTGTATACACTCAGAAAGACGTCTTTGTGAGCCATAATATCTTCTTCCCGAGCAGGGATCTCCACAAGTACGGTATCCCCCCAGCGGTAGTCAGCCCTCACTCTCTCGACGTTTGTTACAGAGCTGATATACCGAGTCACGCGCTCGCGACACTCTAGCTTCAAGGAAGGTCTCTTGACCTTGAAATCGGAGGTCATCACAAAGGATCCTGGGATGCATTCCTTAGCACGAGGAGGTATGGCCACTTCACCATGAGAAAGAAGCAAAGAGGATGAGACCGTAATCTCATGAGAAGCAGAGGTGGGAGTTTTTGCCATCCCTAAAAGATTCTGGAGGAAGAAAAAGAGTTCCGTTCCTGAGAAAAATGAGAGCAAAAGAACAGCGAACCCTTTCAGGGATTTAGGAATGCAATGGGTTATAGAAAATAAGAAGGGGAGTATTTATAAAAGCACCGTGTGTGCATTGAAGAAGGCCATGAGGAAGCCAACCGCCATAGTCAATACGGAAACCTGCAGGAGCAGCATACGTGTCGTATCATGGCATCTTGTGGACGTTGCCGATTACAAGAATATCAACGGAGGAAGAAATTCAAGGTCGTTTCCTATTTACTTCGTTCTAGGAAACGCAGAGACTATCTTTATATGGTGAAATCGGAGGATCCAATTCCTCATCATTAAGGCGTTTCGGGAAGTCATCTTGAGATCTCGAGGCTGCGAGGTTGCGGTCGAGTTCTCTCGCTCAACGTCCGTTTATGCCTGACCCAACGACGATGCTGGGGATGGGGAGTTCCCAAGGCGGGCAAATAGTACTGGCGTCACATCTAGCCGTCCCATCTCCATAACTTTACAATTAATGCATTTTATACTATGTTAGGATTCCTCCCCCCCACCCCATATAAGGGGGATCATTGGCACTTTGTAAATTCTGTTGTTCCATCCGGTCCCCAAGAAATATAGAAGAACACTCTCTTTACTTTCTCATACACTCTCTTGATATTATTACTTTCATTTATTATGTCCATACTTGTTCTTCATTTATTGCTCGCCATTGGCCATAAATAGCCTCTCTTAATTATATCCTAACCGTTAGCCCTTTCCTGATTATTCCCGATAGCTCGAGCACGAGCCTAGGTATCGACCTCGAGGCCCCTCATCGGTCAGTCCGAGGCCTTAGTAGCTAACCCCTCGGTTTGGTTATAACTCTACTTTAGTTCACATTTCATATTTAAACTTCACATACATAGCATCAACTGCTTAACAACTAACATAAAAATAGATCATGTATTTTTAGAGTCCCATCAACAAGCTTAATTATTATTACCATTTTCACGGTAAACAGGTTTGTACTAGCATAATAGACTTAGTTAGCTTTTCCCACGTGCCCTAAGGAACTTCCCATTTTTCCATCACAACCACCGATTTATACTGCTCCTGGTCGAACATCGAGAACCCTCGATGTCGAACCTCGAGTCGTGCCTCGAGCCTTTGGAGATGTGATTATGAGGCATCATAATGACCGTAAAATTGGACCCTCTGATTTTTACCGTATACAGATAGTTCCCGCATTTCTTAGAATAAAGTTATATGAAACAATTTTGACATCGATCTTCTTGATCCTCTCATGATGACATCATGCTTGTGACGTGAGCTTTTGTGATGAATCAAACGTCCCATCGGTTCATCTTCCTAGAAGCGTTTAATACACTACCGGTTTATTTTCCCCAAAATTGATGATATCATCACCGATCCGCTTCCCAAAAAGCATTGATTGCGCATGTCGATACGTTTCCCAAGGGCATTGATTATGCCATCTGTTACGCTACCGCCTTTCTATAAATGGGAGGTTTCTTGAGCCAAAACTCCATCCAGTCATTCTTCAACAGCCTCTAACCCTTTTCTTCTCTTTGCCCCCATCCAACCTCTATTTTCCATATTTCAAGCTTGTGACCATAAGGTCACACGACAGCGGTTTTGCCCGTTATGCCATGACTCTTTTTCAGAGCTTTTCCTCACTGAGTGGAATCACACTGGTTTTTTGTTGTTGTTGTTGGCCCAAAATGATGAGAGAGGAGCTTCAAATTGTTCCCGCATCAGAGGATATATGGATTGTGAACTGCTTCTCATCTCTCTTAATTTCAAGTTGATGTGGCACTTCACTCCCTTTGCTTTCCCCGGAGTGAAGTGGCGTCATCTACTAACTGTTGCATCCCATACCGGTGCAACATCTTAAGAAGTGGCTTCACAATAGTAGTGCTGACGAGACTCAAACTCGCCAAATTTTCACCAAGCCACAATTTTCCCCGCCTGTTAAAAGCTTTTGCTCTTTAATAGGCTATAGCCTCTTCTTCATTTATTGCTGCTTTGAAGGAGATTCTCGAAGACGTCATTCTGAAGATCAAAATGGGATCCCCGAAGAAATGGTTCTTATAGATATCGATCTCGAGGATGTACCTTCGAGAGTATATTAGACTTTTAGCTATTATTTTTTGCTTATTTATTTCTATGTAAGGACCCTTCGTGGGCTTTTGTAATCATTGTTTATCAATACAAAAAATGTTTCTCCAATTTATCTTTGATTTGTGTTGGATTTCTCTTTTTCTGCATTTGTAAAAAATCCGAGCATGTGACTTTATTAATAAGTCTGAATACTTGACCTGGGCGTAGGTATTTCTTTGGTTCTTGATTGGTTAATATGATATCCCCCGAAACCCTTTGCCATTCCTCAGACCAAGTCCAGATTGACTTGATACAAACTCAGGCCATCGGAACTTCAGCTTTCAAATTGGGTGAGAGTGGGGCCTCAAATTTTAGAACAAGACTTAGCCTTTTTAGGCCCCGTTGATAGTCCTCGAGGGATGAGTTTGCTTGATCATATGAAATTTTAAGATAGCTTTTAGGCCTTGCAGATAGTCCCCGAGTGAGAGTTTGCTTGATCTCGGGTGGCCTCTATCTGAGTGAAAATTGATCTTGGGCTTAAAATGAAGATAGCCTTAAGGCGTTATAGATGGCCCCTGAGCGAGGATACACTCGAACTCGGATGGTCCCTGGACTAAAGTTATCGAGAGGCCGTTTAAATTGATCTGAAGGCGAAGATAGCCCTGAGGCTTTACCAATAATCATTGAGTGAGAATTGATTCGAGCTCAAGTAGCCCAAAGGACAAAGAATCGGGTGAATGACCTGCACTTGCAATAGCAGAGATCCTCGAGATTGGGTACTATCTTGAGGCTAGGTTTATGTGGATAGATCCATAGAGCTCATTGTTATAGTAATGGAGATCCTCGAGATCCGACACCATCTCGACGCTAAGTTGATACTGATAGCTCCCTAGAGCCCAATTTTATTCTAATGGAGATCCTCGAGATCAGGCACCATCTCGAGGTTGGATTGGTGTTGATGACTCCTTAGATCCATCATTATGGTAACAGGGATCCTCAAGATCAGGCACCATCTCGATGTTTGACTAACATGGGAATCTTTTACCCCTCGAGCGTTGTGCGACAACGTTATTCGTATGGTGCGGTTATGAAATGACTGAGATGATCCCGCCGGTACACTTCCCCGAAAGCGATAATGGCTTAGTTAGAATTAACTGGCCTTGAAAGTAGGCAAATCGTCGCCGCTTGCTCTATATATGAGTTTGCTCTCCCCTTATTTGAGGATTCCGCTACTTTGAACAACTATCCTTTTTCATAGAGTTCTCCCTCCTTGCTTCAGCTCTTTCTCCACTTTATTTTAAGGATTTCGCCTAAGTTCCTATTTCCCTTTTCTTGTTCCACCACAATTATGGCTGCCATACCCAAGCATGATCACCCAGTAGAGGATAGTCTTGAGGAGGGACTTTACGTCCGGTGAGCTAACCCTGGGAGGTATTGTCTTGAGGAGGGACTTTACGTTAGAGAGACCTCCCAATGTTTGGGACCATTGGGAGTATACATCGAAGTTTATTTCATTAATAGGAGAGGGACACCTCGAGGCAGTAAGGAGAGACTGCGGATGGGGAGAAAAGGTGGTATTGTAGGTACCTTCCCCGGAAGAGAGCATCATGGCTCATGTATAAGGGTTTCTAAATGTATACACTTACCCCTTTATGTTGGGCCCTCTCGATAGAGTCGTGCTCGACTTCTGTCAAAGATATCAGGCTACCCTGGAACATGTTCACCCATCGTTCTGGAGGGTAGTATTGATGATGAGGTTCTTTACGAAGGAAGTTGGACTTGATTTCACCCTTATCCATCTCATTAGGTTGTATCGACCCTTTCATCACCGAGGCCTGATAACTTTGCTATGTCGATCCACCAGGCCCTTTCTTGTCGATGATGAACAAATCGATTTGTCCGAGTATGAACTGTCGACATTATCCCGTGGAGTTCCTACCGTTTCCCGAGAAATGGAATTTCACACGTAAGTGGTACACTTGTATTTTTATCGTTTCTGCTCATGGTGGAGGCAGATCCTACAAAGATGCTTTCCTTTTCTTTTTTACAGCAGTCCCGTGGATGCCATAAGAGGTCCTCGACCTGACGGATTGGGCTTGGAAGCTGGCATCCCACTCGACCTATGATGAGCGCAAGTGGCAAGGTCTGTCCAAGGGTAGATGGGAGGCAAAACACCACGGTACATGTTGTGTGTTTTGCTCTCTTTGAAAGGTACTTTCTTTTATGTGTACTAACTCCGTCATCGCATACATTGGGGAATTTTCTGAGATAAGACTGTGCCCCCTCGAGGAGGAGGAAGGGTCATCGGCTTTGGGACCAAGGAATACCAAGCGGAAGTAACCCTCGCAGGTGAAGGTACTCATAGTGAGACAAGTCCTCCTTTGCTACTGTCTTCCTTTCCTGTCGAAGGTACTTCGAAGGACAAGGATTTTCTGCCACTATCTTCTTCTCCCGTCAAAGGTACTTCGAGGGACGTTCGAGTGTAGGGGTCTCCTAATTTAAGTGAGGTCTTGAACGATCACATTCCTATTAGAAGCGGCTCTGCTAGGGGCGACAAGACCAGGCCGGCAGGAGGCTCAACGGCTCTGTTTTGTGGTGAGTTTTGGCTGATTGTATTGGATTTTCAGTTTTGCACTTTAATTTTCTTATCGAGCTCCTTTTTCCTAGGCCTTTGACAAGCTTAAGTCCGAGCTGCTTTGCTGTTAGGCCATGTTGCGAAAAGTGTTGGACGGGGAGAAATCCCTCAGGATTCTTTGAGACAAAAGGGGAGAGGAGTTGGTATACCTGCGGTACGAGGCGAGTCGGATACGGAACTACGAAAGCTACCTCGAGGGATAGGTAACCTCTGCTTTGAGGGGGTGCATGTTTCTTCTTCCACCGTCTGAGATTAATATTTTGAACTTTAGCTGCAGAGAAAGACGGAGGACTTGGAACGCCTTTGGGGCAAAGTTGGTCAGGCCAAGTGTGAGTGTGATGAGCTAAAGGCCCAGGCAAATGCCCAAGTTGCGGCCAATAAGAATGCTTTGGCCAAGGCTTCTTCCCACGAGGTGTATCTCTAGAATGTTCGTGAAAATAGCTCGATCCAAACGAGCATGATTGCAAGGATCAAGTCTGAGCTTTTGAAGATTAAAGTTGAGGTCATGGACACCCGGGCTGAAGTTGAAGAGATTCAAGCTAAGGTTGATAAGAAAGTGGCCGTCTATTTAAAAGATATTGTTAACGCTCAAGTTGAGCTGAGAGGGGATTCCGATCGAGAGAGCAGAAGCAATCAATATGCCTGGTGCAAAACTCGCAGGGAAACCCTCGAGGAAATCCACGCTAGGGGCTTTGATCCGTCGGAATATATAAAGCAGGCAAAGGCAGACGAATATGATGCCAAGTTCCTCTTGTTCGATGCCGAAGATAATGAGAAAGAGACCGATGGGCCAGAATCCCCGAGGGGGAAGTAGACTAGGCTATTTATTTATGATTCTGCGCATGATGCTCTTAGAGAACATTTATAAATGAAGCTTTGTCTTTTTCACATATATATATGAAAGGAAGCCTGTTGGTTTTATCTTTCATGCATTTCCCTTTGCTTCTGTAAATCTTTCTTTGTTTTGAATTTATACGTTTGTCGATGTTTGGCCAGGTAAATTGGACTTCGAGGTAAACCTTTAGGTTTCTAAATTGGCCCTGAGGCTTGTTGGGATGGCTCGTAGGCTCTTACGCATTTGCCCCTAGGCGCTTTTTTACTTAACTATTTCGGGCTCAGTCTTCGAGTTGGATTTCAGCTCGAGCTTATTGACCCTTAAATTTTTGAATTTTAAGATGGCTCTTAGGCTCTTATGCGTTGGGTCGGTACGACCTTTAATATGGGCTGGCGACAGTGGCTCTTACGTGTTGGGTCGATACGACCTTTAATATAGATGGCAACAGTGGCTCTTACGTATTGGGTTGGTGCGACCTTTAATATGGACTGGCGATAGTGGCTCTTACACATTGGGTTGGTGCGACCTTTAATATGGGCTGGCGATAATGGCTCTTACGCGTTGGGTTGGTACGACCTATAATGTAGGCTTTATTTTTCCCTCGTTTAAGACTTTTTGAAGTTTTTGTGTTAGCCCGACTCTTCGACGGTTCGATAAGAACCTCGATTGTGAGCCGTTATGCAGAGATAAATGAGCACCTTAGGAGGTTTCGCTCAATGGTTGAATTGTTTCGAAGCCTGTTATTGGAGTTGATATGATCAAAGCTCTTTTGCTTATTTCGAGGGTAGCCTGATTAACCGATTCTTTTTGAAGTATTTTCAAATTAATTTGAAGGCCTGTGATTTTATAGCAACGGTCGGGCATCCCCGAGTCGTATTATTTTGGCCGAAGCCTTATGACCGTAGTCATTGTGTTTGGCCGTAGCCTTTTGGTGCCCAAGTGAAGTAGTTTCAGCGTTTATATTGAGGGTATGCCTTTTTAGGGGTCTTATAAGTTCGAATATATATCCTTCACTTTAAGATCGAGATTATGCCTCTTGTAAGGTCTTATAAATTTTAACATGCCTTACTTGAGGTCTTACAGATTTGGTTACTTGGTACAAGTATAACTCATGCCTTGCTTGAGGTCTTACAGATTTGGTATTGCCTTATAAAGGTCTTGTGAGCTCGAGGTTGCCCGCATGGGGTCTTATAGCCTCAGGTTTTTGACAAATCGATGGAGTGACAGGCGGCGACAGTCCCCGAGACATCGAATTTTTTTTGGCTCTGGAGCCATTCTTTGTAAACTTGGTGTTGCCTCATTGAGGGCTTACGAGTTTGAAGTTTCTGACCTGGAGGTCATATGGCTTCGAGTTTTTGACATCAGTCCCCGAGTGTTCGGGAAATTTCTGGCCCTGGAGTCGTTCCTTGTAAAAATAGCAGACTTCTTTAGAAGCGCAAAGCGTTTTGATGGAGGAAAAAATATCTTTGATTACTTGGTACAAGTATACATGTTTTTGCTGTCAAGGTTTTGGTTCTTCTATGCGGACACGGTTCATTCGACCGTTTGGCCCGATACATCATTTTTCCTATCGAGATCCATTTTGACTCAGCTTAGCTTCTCCAAGGGGGTGATTGACTCATCTTAGCTTCTCCGAGAGGGTGATAACTCTGGGGAATGACCCTCAGTATTCGAGGTTGATTGAAGAGAAGGCTTGAATACTTGTTAAGTTCTCCTTAGGTAGCATATAGATGTTTCCTCGTTAAAAACCTTGCCGGTAAAACCCTTCTTGGGATAAAATCCAATTGAAGGAAAAGAGTGCAACGCATGCTTTAAAACCTAAGGTCTTCAAGTTGGAAAGTGCTTCGATTGTTCTGGTCGAACACCTACACATAGGTTAGGGTAAGATGTAAATAAAAAGGGAGACGATTATACCTTAGTGGTGATAGTGCTTTGAGCCTTGATATGCTTCAACTATTTATTCCGGGGACGCAGTACGATCCTTTGCTCGTTTTGTCGGGTGTAGACAAGAATGTATTTCGTGATTGCTACTTCACTGTTTGCTTATCCTTTGGCTCCTTCGATGTTGAAGGCGTCGATGCAGGTGCGACATCATGAACCACAAACATCTCTCATGCTGCATGCTATTCTCCGTACACAGTTTTTATTCCGTCCTTTGTTGGAAACTTCATCATTTGATAAAGAGTGGATGGTACTGCTCTCATGCAGTGTATCCATGGCTTTTCAAGCAAGGCATCATACCTCATGTCTCCTTCGATAACGTGAAACTTGACATTGTGGGTTGTGCTGACCACGTTGACCGGGAGGGTGATTTCCCCATTTGTTGTTTCACTCACCATGTTGAATCCGTTGAGGACTCGAGAAGCGGGCACGATCAGATCGTGCAGTCTGAGTTGCTCCACCACCCTCGACCTGATAATGCTAGCCGAGCTACCTGGATCTAGAAGCACATGCTTAATTTGGAAAGTATTCAAAAGGAAAGAAATTACCAAGGCATCATTATGAGGCTGAGACAGGGCCTTGATGTCCTCGTCGTTGAATGCGAGAGCGTATTCGGGTATGTAACCCCAAGTTCGCTTCTCCCTGGTGGTGGATATTTTTGTTCTTTTTACAATGGGTTCATGAAGGATGTCGATTCCTCCAACAATCATGTGGATGACATGTTGCGGCTCATCTGTTTCATTTTGGCTCGATCGTTAAAGAACTCTCGGAGGTGCCCTTTGCTGAGTAGTCGGGCTACTTCTTCTCGGAGCTGTCTGCAATCTTCGGTCTTGTGACACTGTATGTCGTGAAATTCTCACACTAAGTTAAGGTTCCTCTACGACGGATCCAATAGTACGGGTCTTGCCAATTGGTGTCCCTGATTTTGCCGATGGTAGATACGATATCTGAAATGTCAACGTTGAAGTTGCATTCAGATAAGTGGGTTCCTCCATCGGTCCTGTGTGCCTATCAAATCCGGCTCTGCTCACGAGTCCTCGAGGATTGTGACCTCAGTCTGTCCTTCAGTCGTTCCGGGGTATGTTACGCCTTGGGGCATTTCTTCGATCTTCAGTGTATGGTCGGTACCTTTCCTTGTTTTGTTTTGGATACTTTTCCAGGAGTCTGCTAGGATATACAGAGTAGGAGGGGGCTCCCAATTGGCTGTCCTCGACCCTAATCTTTGATTGATATTGGTTGTGGACATCCGACCAAGTCACAGTGGGATATTCAACCAAGTTCTGCTCTAGCTGCTTCGAAGCTACCGAGCTTCGTTCCTTCAAACCTTGGGTGAAGGACTGCCCAGTCATCGGAGACTTGTGGTAATTCCATTTGTTCCATTTGAAAGTGGGATACGAACTCCCGTAGCATCTCGTTTTCTCTTTATTTGATTTTGAAGACGTCTAATTTCCTTGTAGCCACTTTGATGGCATCGGTGTGCCTTTATGAAAGAATCTACCAGCATGGCAAATGAGTCTATCGAATTCGGGGATAGGTTATGATACCACATCATGGCCTCTTTTGAAAGTGTTTCCCCGAATTTCTTCAACAGGACGGATTCAATTTCGTCCTCCTTCAGGTCTTTTCCCTTTACGGCACAAGTGTAGGCAGTGACGTGCTCGTTGGGATCCGAGGTTCCATTGTAATTCGGGAGATCGGGCATTTTGAATTTCTTAGGGATGGGCTTTGGAGGCACACTTGATGGGAATGGCTTTTGTACGAATTTCTTTGAATCAACACCCTTAAGGATTGGGGGTGTGCCCAGGATCTAATCGACCCTTGAACTGTAGGTCTCTACCTTTTTGTCATTAGCTTCTTTCATCTTTTCTTCCGGCTCAATCCTCTTTGTGAGGTCCTCGAGCATCTTCATAATAGCGGGGTCAGCTGTTGACCCATTATTGCTCGATCTTTTCGGAACCTGTTTGGCTCGAGGAGCCATTTTCGGTGCTGTTGTGCTTGGAGTTTTTTGGTGGCTTTGTAGTTAAGCAATCATTAGCTGTTGTTCCTGCAACAATTCAAAAATGACGTGAAGGCTAACCTCTTGTTCCTCCTGAACTGGGGTTTTCTGAGCCTCTTGTTGGTCTTCCTAGCGTATACTCCTATTAGTGTGGGAGCTTATATCGATGTGTTGGGCATTGTGTGAGACCACATCTATGGGGATTGGCTCCGGTGTGTCCTCAGGGTTTCACAGTGGCACACCGATGCCTGGAATAGCTACACCATTCTCTCCGTGGTCTTGAAGACTGTCATTTTCATATGTATTCACTGAGTTAGACATTTTGCCCTGAAATCAAATATTCTTGGACAAGAAAAAGCATGAAGAATAACTTGTGTTATGTAGTAAACCAGCAAGAAAATAATCACTATTGTTTTTAGCCCCACGGTGGGCTCCAAACTGTTTACCTTGAAAATGGTAATTATAATTAGATTTGATTTTGTGGTTCTAAAAATACGTGATTTGTTTTTATGCTAGTTCTTAGGCAGTAGATGCTAAGTGTAAGACTATAAAATGAGGTAAAACCTTTGGATATAGTATAATACGCAAACCGAGTGGCTGAGAATCAGGGCCTCGAGCTGGCCTATACGGGGCCTCGAGGTCGAGCTAAGCGTTAGGCTGTCAACGGTCAATGAAGGACTAAAAATTCTAAGAGCTTTGTTAAGAGCTCTTTATGATCAATAATAAGTAATAAATGAAGAACAATTAATAAAACACAATAAACGTAAGCAATAAATGTAAGTAATAGAATCAAGGGAAATGTGTTTAAGTTAGAGAGTAGGGAATGTTCTTGTATTCAATATTGTATTCCATTCTTGTTCTACAAATTTATATATGAGGGGGAATCCCAACAAAGTACAAATGCATTTATTGTGAATATACGCAGCTGGTATAGCCATTTAATGCCACAATATGGGTTTGTACTGGCCTAATAGACTTGGTCAGCTTTACCCATGCGCCCAGGGGAACTTCCCGTTTTTCCGTCAACACCACCGATTTATACTGCCCCAGGTTGAACATCGAGAACCCTCAGGGTCGAACCTCGAGCGTTTGGAGATGTGCTTATGAGGAGTCATAATGACAGTAAAATCGGACCCTCTAATTTTTACCGTATACAGTGTCGAATAGAGGCATCGAGATCAATCTCGATAAAATCAAAGCCATTAAGGACATCACTGTGGTAAATATGTGAAAACCATGCAACGGCTTGCCGGACAAATAGTGGCCCTAGGTCGATTCATCTCGAGATCATCGGATCGTAGTCGTCATTTCTTTTCCCTGCTAAAAAAAAAGAACTTCGCATGGACCCCGGAATGCCAACGAACCCTGGAAGAATTAAAATGGTATCTCTCGAGTCCACCCTTGCTCCATACTCTGAAGGAGGATGAAACACTCTACTTGTATTTATCCGTGTCCAAGGTAGCGAGAAGTGGTGTGTTGGTTCGAGAAGAGCAAGGTACGCAATTCCTTGTTTATTACATGAATCAGACCCTAGGGGATGTCGAAGCCTGGTATCCATATTTGAAAAAATTAGCTCTTGCATTAATAAGTGCATGTAGAAAGTTAAAACCATATTTTCAATGCCATCATATATGTGTATTAACTACATATCCTCTTCAAAATGTCTTGCATAATCCCGAATTATCGGGCAGATTAGCCAAATGGGACATCTAACTTGAAGGATATGATATCGAATATCAACCTCGGACGACCATCAAGTCTCAAATTTTGGCAGACTTCAGGCCGACTTCGCACCTGCCCTCGTACCAGAAGTAGAAAAAGAACTCTTGCTAAAAACAGGTACATTAGTGGGGGTTTGGACCGTCTTCACAGACTGTGCCTCGAATGTGAAAGGGTGCGGGCTTGGCATTGTTTTGAAACCGCCTACGCGCAGTGTTATTAGACAATTTATCAAAACTTCTAAATTGACTAACAATGAGGCCGAGTATGAAGCCATGATTGCAGGTCTTGAACTAGCCAATGGCCTTGGAGCAGAGGTCATCGAGGCAAAGTGTGATTCCTTTTTGGTGGTAAACCACGTGAAAGGAAGCTTTGAGGTTCGAGACGATCAAATGCATAGGTACTTGGACAAACTTCAAATAACACTGCATCGCTTCAAATAATGGAAACTGGATCATGTACCTCGAGAAAAGAATAGCGAGGCCGATGTACTAGCAAACTTGGGATCATCAGTCGAAGAAGACAATATCGTCCTGGGGGGCTGTCATCCATCTATTAAAATCAGTGATCGAAGAAGCCCATGTGGGGATTAAATTGACAAGCTTAACCTGGGATTGGAGGAATAAGTACATCGATTATTTAAAGCAGGGCAAGCTCCCCGCGGACCCAAAAGAGTCAAGAACACTCCGAGCCAAAGCGGCTCGATTTTCGCTCGATGAAAATGGAACATTATACAGAAGAACCTTTGATGGACCACTAGCGGTGTGCTTGGGACCCGGGGATACAGACTATGTACTACGGTAGATCCACGAGGGCTCCTGTGGAAACCATTCTGGTGCAGACTCTTTGATTCTCAAGGTGATCAGAGCAGGATATTATTGGGATAGCATAAAAAAGATACCAAGGAGTTCATTCAAAAATGTGATAAGTGCCAGAGATTTGCGCCAATAATTCATCAACCCGGTGAACAACTTCACTCGGTCCTATCCCCGTAGCCATTCATGAAATGAGGGATGAACATCGTCGGCCCCTTACCAACGATGCCACGTAAAGCTAGATTCATTTTATTTTTGACTGACTACTTCTCAAAATGGGTTTAAGTGCACGCCTTCGAAAAGGTGAGAAAATGAAGTCATAGATTTCATATGGGACCACATCATATGTCGGTTCGGGATACCCGCCGAAATAACATGTGACAATGGAAAACAGTTCATCGGTATAAAAGTGAGAAAATTCCTCGAGTACCATAAAATCAAAAGGATCCTATCAACACCTTACCACCCAAGTGAAAATGGGCAGATCGAGTCCACCAACAAAACCATTATTCAAAACTTGAAGAAAAGGCTAGATGATGCTAAGGGAAAATGGAGAGAGGTGTTGCCCGAGGTATTATTGGCATACCGGACAAAATCGAAGTCAAGCACGGCGGAGACCCCATTTTCCTTGGTATATGGTCCGAAGCTTTAATCCCAGTCAAAGTCGGGGAGCCTAGCACGAGGTTTGAGCATGCCATGGAAGGCTCAAATAATAAAGCGATGAACGCTTCTCTCGAGCTACTGGATGAAAAATGTGTGGCCGCATTAATACGAATGGCCACGCAAAAACAAAGAATCGAAAGGTATTACAACAGAAGGACAAACCTCCGATATTTCAAAGTCGGGGACTTAGTGCTGAGGAAAGTCACTCTTAACACTCGAGACCCAAATGAAGGGAACCTAGGTCCCAATTGGGAAGGACCGTACCGTGTCCTCGGAGTCATATAAAAAGGATCCTACAAACTCAGCACAATGGAATATATCAATGCTCAAGCTATATTACTACTGAGCTTGAAGACATTGGGTTTGAAAGCATGCATTGCACTCTTTTTCCCTTGGATCGGGTTTTATCCCAAATGGGTTTTACCGGCATGGTTTATAACGAGGCAACACCTATGTGCTACCTAAGGGTCACTCAAAAAGTATTCAATGCTTCTTTTCAGTCAACCTCGAATACTGGGGGGCATCACCCTCGGAGATTATAACTTTGAGAAAAATATTACACACCTAAGAGGGCTTCGGTAGGAGAACTTTGTAATGGGCCAAATGGTCAAATGAACCGTGTCCATATAGAATGATCAAGCCCCAATGGCAAAATATGTATGCATGTATTAACTTTTTGAAAAAGCATCTTGGTGTCACATCAAAAACACTTTGTATGTCATACAAGCTCAACACTTGCAAATCCTATGGGAAGCGGCTCAAGGGCCATAATACCCCGAAATACCCGAGGGCTGTCACTAGAAGTCTATATAAGACCTCAAAGAGGCACCCTCTCAAAATGAAGGCCAAGGCCAACTCACTCGGGGACTAACTTTTCGAACAAGTTCGGAAAGTTATCAGGAAAACAGTCCAAGCGATAAACCCGAAGTCTACGAGAATACTGAAGACTACGGTCAAACAAGGCTACGGATAAAAAATGCGACTGAAAAACAGGTTTACCCCGGCAAAAGCAAAACATAACGGGCCTCGATAAATTCGGCCCTGAAAAACCTAAGGGCTTCGATAAGTCAGCCCTCGGTTAGCCTAAGGGCTTTAATAACATCAACTTTCGGAAAACCCTTAAGAGGCATTCAACTATGCCTACACAAACATAATGACTAAATATGATTCTAATACATCGAGCCTTCGAAAAACCCAACGGGTACAAAAATGCATGCTAAGGCATAACTAAAATTTTATTAAGTTTTTTAGCCAAAGTGAGGGAAAACTATATAGCCATATTAGAGGCCGAAATGGCCCAATTTAAAGAGCCTAAGGGCCAACCTAAAAGAGCCTAAGGGCCGATATACAAGAGCCTAAGGGCCAGCTTAAAAAGAAATATAGGGTCAAAGACCAATGGGAGTCTGATACCCCATTCTCGTTTAACTCAGACCCAAAGGCCCCGAGCTCGCATTAATTTAACTTTAGGTTTGGCTCGGGGATCATCTAAAACCCTAAGGGGTACGATCTTGGGCAATAAAAGTCTAAGGGCTTATTGCGAGTCTAAACCAATATTCGAACCTAACATATGAATCATCGGAAATTTCTACGAACGGAGACAAAATAAAAAGTTAGCACAAATCAAGAATAGAGCAAAAAAGCTACTTTATATTCATCCAGGAAATTTACAAAGCATATTACAACAAAGGACCCTTATACAAAAATAGAAGCCTAATCTATTTTTGGGTCCACGTCCCCAGGAGTGTCATCTTCATTTCCGATAGCTTTATCTTCTGGGGCTTATTTCCCTTTGGAAACATCTTCTTCACCTTCCTCGCTCCCGGAGCCACTCACCACGTCCTCAACATCAGAAGAAATAAGAAATCTAGCATTCGTTTCTGTGTTTGTGCTTCGGCTATCTCCTCGGAAAGGTCAAATCCTCGAGCACGGACTTCCTCGAGAGTCTCCCTCCGGGCTTGACACTTATCCAATTTACTACCCCATTTTTCCCGGTTGGATATCGCCCTCAACTCAGGTTGAACGGCCATGGTTTCTCTCCGGTATATAGCGATGGATTTATCAGCCACTCTCTTCGTCTTCTCATCGTTGTCTTGTGCAGCCTCAGCCTTAGAATATGCAGCTTCAATCCGGGTTTTAGCAAGTTCGTCCCCCAGCCCCTTGATTTCCCTAACTTGAGCCAAATCTTTAGCTTCAGCACCACGGAGCTAAGCCTCCACCGAGGTCAGTTGACCCTTAACAGCTTCCTTTTCGGCAGTGAGTCGATCCGTTTTCTCCTTCCACTGGTGGCAATCAGCCCGAACTTGGTTCATCTCGCCCTAGAGCTGCCCAATCATGTCCAGCTTTTGCTGCAGCTGAGACATCGAAGTATTAGCCTCCAAAGCATGGTCATGAAGGCCAAACATTGTTAAAATCAGAGTTACCTGCTCGTCCAGCTCAGACTCGCTTTTTTGAGCTTTGGCCTAAGCAGCTCGGATGTCCTTAAGATCCTCTTCCTTCTGACTATAAAGGAGCATCAAGGCCTTATCTTCACCCGAGACTCTCTTGAGCTCGACCTCACATTGTTTCAGCTCGGCCTTGAACTTTGCAGTAGCATATACGTTAAATAGAGACATGTTAGTAGAAGAGGAAACAAAGTGAGAAAAACTTGTAATAAATATGGCAGGTCCTTACCCAAAGAAAGAGATGCTAGGCCTCTTCAAAATTGGAGGATGCATCATTGAAGTAATCGACATCCTCAACCCTAGTATAAAAACTCTGTAAAGGATCATCCATGATGACCTTACTTGGGTCCGGCATATGCAAAGTGTTGGCTTCCTCAATTGCATCCCTAGAATAAGTTTGCAATGAAAGAGAATGACCTGTTGTCGCGACCCGAGCTCTTCACTCGGGGAGTTCTCATTACCTTCGGGGGCCTCAGCATTTACCCCCTCTAGTATAGTTGTTGAAGACGGAGGGGATATCTCAACCTCCAGGAACATGGGGGCCTTGCCCATCTCTTCCCTTCGGGCATCCTCACAAGGTGGATTTTCTAGTTTGGAAGGCTTGGCGGCCTCGACTGAATTCCCTGTCCAAGTTACTAGCGCCGATTCTTCCTCACCATCCGGGGAGTCATAGGCTGAGTCTGTTTGAGCAAACCTTTTTCGTACCCTTCGATGGGAGGTTTTTTGGTCTTGAGGATCTTCGGGCTCCAAGACCCTCTTTCTTTTATTATCCTTCTTGGGCTTCGGATTTGAAGGCTTGGTAGTTTCCCTATGCAGGGCCAGCCTCATCTTAGATGCGTCTCCAAGGCCGTGGTCCTTATCTTCCCATTAGCCCTTCACCAATTCACGCCATTTATGCTTGTCATAAGAGGATGTGGCAACTATTTTCCTGACCCAAACCTCGAGGTCATGCACCACCAAGGGCGCCCAAGCATCGGCTTCCAAAGAAAGGTGAGTAAGCTATGAAAAATTAAAGAACAAAAATAGATACAAAGGGAAATGCGGGACTCCACTTATGGTTGAAATTCCACCTCTCTGAGAATGACATTTTTTCTTTGGGGATGCTATCTGAAGTCCTGACTCTAACAAATCGGCTAATCCAACCTTGATCTTTTGTTTTATTGGTACTAGAAAAGAAGAACTTTGTGGTTCGACGCTGCAGCTTGATAAGCCCTCGGAATAACCGGGGCCGATACAGTCAAACTAAGTGGCTGAGGGTGAACTCTAAATCATCATCCTTCTCAGAGAAGTACCACAACATGATCACGATATGCCAAAACGAAAGGTGGATTTGACCGAGGGTGACTTCGTATGTCTTGCAGAAGTCGATCACCACCGGATCGAGGGGGCCCAGTGTAAAGGGATAAGTGTAAACACTCAAAAACCCCTCCTTATGGGTAGTTTTGCTTTTGTCAAGCTTCGAGATATGAATCTTGACCGCATCCCCCCATCGACAATCCTTCCTTACATCCTTAACGAGCTGCGTGGTTATCAGGCTAATATATCGTGACACATGCTCACATCGGCCCTCGACATTTGAAGGATTTTCGATACTGAAGTCCTTCTTAATGATACAATCACCAGGGGTGATCTTTTCAAGTGTCAGTGGAACCACCGGTTTGGCCGGCTGGGAGGCGGAGGAAGATTATGCTTTATCTTTTTAGGGACCTTCTTAGAAGTTTTTGCCATAGTTATAAGGTAAGGAAGAAAAGTGAACTAGGATATAGCGTTTCCGGCTAAGGCTTGGTATTTCACGGCGTTTAAAGAGGCGAAGGAAACAGGTGATTGAAGAGATGAGGATTGGAAGAGATTGAGGAAAGGTAAAGTTGTCTACTAAAGGAAGACGCCCCATATTTATAGAAGGGCGGCGATGGTTCGAAGGCGTTAATGGCTGACCGACACTGGCGTGCATTTAATATTTTTGGGAAGCGAGCCGATGGGATGTTTCAGTCACCTAGAACGTTGGCTTCACGAGCATGACATCATCACAAATGGTTCGAGAAAATTGAGGTCAAAATCATTTCATATCATTCTATTATAAGAAACGCGAGGACTATCTGGATACGGTCAAAATCGAGGAGTATGATTTTGAAGGCCTAAATCGGGCTATAGGCCCGGGTCCAAGAGACTCAAAGTAGGTGTCATATCCGGCTAAGGAACACCTACCTCGGGGAAGTTGGTCGAGTGTCTGGCATGGACCTTATCGAGGGCAAAGTTGTCTCGAGGTCAATAAAGAAAGAGCATAAATTTCTCAAGGACACGTAGACCTAGGCATTAATTATAGTATAGGGGTTGTCGAAATGGTATAGATCAGTACTAGGCCGTTATACACCTGTACCAATAGAATTCTTTACCTTTATGAGCAAGGTACTATATTGGGGTTCTCTCCTCCTCTATAAAGAGGACCCCGATCACTTTGTAACGGGGAGATCATTCATTGCAATAGAACATTCTTATTCTTCTTGTTTAACGTGCTCTCAAAATATTCTTCAGCTTTATTGTTCATACTTTATTACTCTTAGCTGACCTCGAGGTCCCTGGATAAGTCAAGCTCGAGGCCCCCTACTGTTCTAACAACACTGATTCAGTTCTTTATTTCTTCTTACTCAAGCTCAATATTACTTATATAACCACTAGTATTAGAATATATCATGTATCTTTAAACCACAAAATATCTTTAATTGTTAAGCTCATTTTTTAAGGTAAACAATGTGAAAAACCAAAAACTTCTCATGAATTTCATTAAAATTCAAGTACTCAAATACTATGTAAATCAAAGTAGCAATCAAGTCATTACATTAAAGATTCAAAATTTGCCTTTCTATCACAATTAACTTCCCTCGTTCATTCCTCCCAATTGAAAATGGGATTAATTCACAACTAAAATATCATGTGACCTCACACTTAAGAGAGAATCTCACACTCATAAAATGAAATTCAAAACATAAATGGGATATCAAATGGAAAGAATTTACTCTCTCTCACAAAGATGTTCAAATTTACACAAGTAGTACCGTAGTGTTTACCGTAAAAATGGTAATAACAATTAAATTTGATTAAGTGGTTCTAAAAATACGTGATATATTTTTATGCTAGTTGTTAGAGAGTTGATGCTACGTGAAAGACTTAGAAACGAGATACGAGCTTAAAAACGAGATGTTAACCAAACTGAATCGCTATCGATCGAGGCCTTGAGCTTGCCTATTCGAGGGCCTCGGGGTCAAATCTGAAGCTCGAATGGGAGCTATCGAGGGTGGTCGATGGAGACTAACAGTTACAAATAAATCAATGGCGGCTCTTTATCGCTAATAATAAGCAATAAATGAAGAACAATGAATATAAGCAATAAATATAAGCAATAAATGGAATAATGAAATCAAGAGAATGTGTTAGAGAGCAGAGAGATTGTTCTTATGTATTTAGTATGGAGCAATAGATGTTTACAAAATGACAAGGATCCCCTTTATATAAGAGGGGAATCCTAACATTGTACAAAAAGGCATTAATTACAACGATATGGGGCTGGTGCAACCATTCAATGCCTTGATTCACCTTTTTGTTCCGCCGAGACCGATAATTCACACTGTCTCGGGGCCAGTCATTAATTATACTGTCTCGAAGTCGAACTGTCTCAAAGTCGACCATTGAGAATTCTCAGAGTCGATCACTGGAAGCCCTCGAGATGCCTTAATGCCCGTGAAATCAATCCGTCGATTTCCACCGTATACACATAGGCTTGCCCTTCATATATTTCTCCACTAATATAGACAAACTTGGTTTAAAGTCATTGAGGACTTAAAGGGTTGTAGTTTATGCTTTTAGTTATGGTAGGGCACAATTTTTGTTAGAGTGGCTCAAAACCTCATTAAGCACTACAAGTTTTCAACAATCAAAGTACAACTCCTTCAAGAACTTTTCCACCCTTTCTTTATTTTTTATTCATCACCTCGTCTTCCATTTATTCACATTTACTTATTTTTCCTTCTTTTTTTTTCAAATATTACTTCTTTTTTTAATTTACCTTTCACCTTTTAAGCAACTTACACACCACAACTTTTCTAACCTTCACCCCAAACTTAGGCTTTTAGCTTATGTTTATACTTTCAAAATACTTAGGGAGATAGGGTGCCAAAAGATAGATCAATAAAGAACAAAGGGTTAAAGCTTGTAACATGGTTGCTAGAGAAAAAGCTTAAAGGCTCAAAAGGGGTTGACTAGGGAAAATATAAAAGGGTAGGAAACTTATTGGACTAACATCATTTTTAAACCCATGTTAGTTTAGGATTTAGTCTTAAAGAACATTTCGGGCAAGTTCTAGACTACAAATAATGTAAAATAACTCATAATAAATCTCACCACACATGGCACATGAAAACACAAGTGGAATACAAATTCAAAATCCAATTAAAACCACAGAACTCAAAGAAGTCACATATAGCCAAAGAAACTATTTAGTGAATCAAAGAGCCAAAAAATGAGTCTAAAAGTCATGACAATGATCATTACTTCAATCATTTTTATTTATAAAAGATTAAGAATTCATATGCCAAGGTTTAAATCATGTTGGTATCAAGAAAGCCACAAATTGGCCAATAGGCAAAAACCCCAATTCATACTACTTATTCTTCCTAAATTAACAAAAACTATATCTAATCTACAAGACTACATCCTTTAAGAAAGTCGCCTAGCTATCCATCATCGGGAAAAGTTGACACAAAAATTTACCAAAATTACTCAGTTCAAAAAGAATATTGACATCCTTGGAAAAAACCGTCGTACAAAGAAAACCAAAGATATCACCCCAAAAATAAAACATATTATTTATAAAAACACAAATTCTAGAAGCTAGTAAATATACTAATATAACACATCACATGAAAACAAAATATCAATCTACCATATCCACAATTATACATAACTATCAAAAGTTATACAAGAAGCCACCCCCAATTAGAGATGTTGCAATGTCACCAATGCAACTGAACAAAATAGAGTAAAATGGTGGAAGGTGCTATCTGGATACCGCATCAAGTGCTCTCCGCGTTCTCGGAATCAGTCTCATCCTCCTCCTCATCTTCTTCTTCTTCTTCCTCGGACCAATGAACTGGAGCATCATCATCATCTTCTGGCTCGGTCAATGGCACTGGCTCTTGAGGCTTTAGAACTTTCCACAGCCCGTTCACACCATCCCACATATAGGTGAAGAATTTATCCCCCTTCTTTTCCCTTTTCATCATCCTATTGTGTGCCTTTGCCAGGTTGTCATGAGAAGTACTCAAAGTAACATGCGCCGTGGCCAAATCAGATATGCCTCTCCAGCCGCTTAAGGTGATCCCTCTGCTTCTTCTGGTCATCAAGATACTTTTGAAATTCTTCCTTCGAAATGCATACATAGGGTCTCTTATATGTTTCCCCACATCCTTGTGGAAGGCCGGCTACTAGGTCGCGAATCAGCCGCATTTCCTCGGAAAGCATAGCAAATGGTCCTACTGTAGAAGATGATGGCTGGCTACCTTGGTCGGTCTGAGAAGAAGATCCCAACTTTCTCTTTTTGCTTTTGATGGTGCCGCCCTCTCCTCTTTTCTTCAATGGATTGATAGGCTTCCCCGGATCTATCCAGTTGTCTCCCGGATCTTCCTCAACCCCAGCAAGTTGGCACAACTCAGTGATAGAAGATGGGAATATCAATTATGGACCATTCTGAATTCGATATTCCCTTATTTCATTTATAAAAATCTCACCAACATTGAGCCGAATACCATCAAGAATGGAGGCTATTATTTGAGCTCTCGTTATTGGTACATTCCATATATTCTCCGCAGGGGCAGATGCAATTGCATATGATGGCTAGCCATATCTTTGCTTTAGTAGTGAATTCCTTGGATGTGATCCCTCTCTTTTGCTGCCCATGGAATATCTGCACCCCGGCAAAATTTGCAAACCAACCACTCGCCTGAGGCACAATCTGTCACGACTCGAAATCATCACCATCGGTACCGTGAAGGCACATAACATCACACTTGTCAGGAAAGCCAACGTTAGATGTTTAACTACCGAAATCCTTTATGTTTTAGTGATTAACAATAAATAAGCAAAAACAGTAAAAACAAATGCGGAAGTAAGTAAATAGCCTCTTTGTTTATATACCATTACCAATACTACTACTATTACTACCCAGAATCCAGTGTCACAATCCACGAACGCACTAAGATTTGCTACAAACATATGTTCGAAAGAAGATACAACTGTTTATAAAGGGAAGTAAAAACAGTAAATATGGGAGCACATAAGGGGACGCCAGGGCATGCGTACGCCAACAGGACTACTTTGGGTCTCCTAGTGGTAAAATCTGCAAGCAACCTCTCGATCAGCCACTACCTGCTCCAAAATCTACACAGAAAGTGCAGAGTGCAGTATTAGTACAACTTACCCCATGTACTGGTAAGTGCCGAGCCTAACCTCGACAAGTTAGTGATGAGGCTATGGTGGGGAATTTCCAATATAACCTATATACAGTGTATGATAAAAGCAGAAAGAAGGACATGATAGAATAAAGCAATAACTTGCAAGGAAGGAATATAGTTCTCGAAACATATCATCAGTGCTCAGCTATAACCAACCCCTTAAGTACAGTTTAATACTACCGTTCAGCTAACACAGTCAGAGGAAAACATAAGCATAAAGATTTTTGTGATGTCCAACCCGATCCCACAATATCACAATCACAATTCACCCTTATTTCACTGTAATCCACCCTTATTACACATGTTGCGGCGTGCAACCCGATCCCACCATTTCACAATAATCACAATCACAGCTCACCCTTATCTCACCACAATCCACCCTTATTACACCTGTTGCAGCGCGCAACCTAATCCCACCATATCAATATCATTTACTCAGCATGTACAGAAATTACACAATTCAAATCACACAACTCTTCACAAGGCTCAACTTCAACCATAGCATTTAGAAAGATTATACACTATGAGACATTACACAAGTAATATTACTCAGCGAGATCAATCCATTATATGCCTTGAAAGTACTAATAACCAGCTCAAACAATAATCGAAGACAACGAAGCTATAAAAGAACTGACACTTCCAACAAAAGATATAATGTCTAACAAGTAGCAATTAGGCATGGAATTACAAGTAAATCATGTAGCAGTTAAGGTAAGAAAGGACAATATAAGAAGAACGTGAAGAAAATAGGCAAAACAGATAAATTGGTGGTGCACAGGTACTCGTCACCTCACCTATACACCGCTCACATGGATTTCACATAGAAAATAAGTTAAGGATTCTGAATCCCTCGAGTCAAAGTTAGACACAACCAATTTCTCAAAAATCCCTAATTCTACCCAAACCCATAATATCTACTATTGAAATCCTAGATTTTAGGTTGGAAATTCATGAAATGTGATGGAAAATTGAAAGAAAGTGGGTTAGGATCACTTACCAAAGTTTCAGGGAAGAATTGGTTTTGAGAGAATCGCCCCTAGGGTTCTAGGATTAGAAAAATGTGGAGAATGGGAGAAAATCCCGTCAAACTTAAGTTTTGAATAGATGCAGGTGTTTCATTTGCAACCTCAGCTTCGCAATTGCGAAGCTCGCAAATGCGAACTCCTCACATTTCTGCAGCCTTCGAAAAGGCGAATAATTGTTCGCAAATGCGACATGAAGTGATCGCAATTGCGATCCTGACCTTCGCAAATGCAAAGTCCACCCCCCATCCCAATTGCTCGCAATTGCGATGAACTTTTCGCAAAAGTGAGGCTGGCATTTGCAAGCCATACCTCGCGAATACGAAGTCTGCAGACCTGAAGCACACCAGCAAAATGTTCTAAGTTCATAACACTCTGTAGCCTATCTAAATATGACCCAAGACCTCGGGGCTCCAAACAAAACATGCATACTAGTCTTACAACATCATACGAACTTGCTCGTGTGATCAAATCGCCAAATAATACATAGAGCTACGAATTTAGCACCAAATCAAATGAAATTCTCAAGAACACTTTAAAATTTCTATTTTCTCAACCTAATGTCTGAATCACGTCAAACCTATTCCGTTTCTCACTATATTTCACAGACAAGTCTTAAATATCATAATGAACCTGTACCGGATTTTGAAACTAAAATACGGAGCCGATAACAACAAGATCAAACATTAACCAAATTCTTAAAATTATTTAATTTCAGACTTTTAATTTTCCTTAAAAATTTATTTCTCGAGCTAGAGACCTCAGAATTCAATTCTGAGCATACGCCCAGCTCCCATATTTCTATACGGACCCACCGGACTGTCAAAACACGAGTCCGGATCCGTTTACTCGTAACATTGACCGAAGTCAACTAAATCAACTTTAAAGGCAAAAATTAGTATTTTCATCAAATTTCAACATAAAAGCTTTTCGGAAACATGCCCGGACTGTGCACACAAATCGAGGAGGGTAAAATGAGATTTTAAAGGCCTCGTAAAATAGAATCGAGTTCTAAAATATAAGATGACCTTTTGGGTCATCACATAATCTTTTGCATAGAATGATGCCATGTCATCATCTTGTAGGTGATATATTTGGTTCACAGCTTCAGCTCTGACATTTACCATTTTACCACGAATCTTCATGATTGGCTCTCTTAACCTGATGGCTAGAGGGTTAGAATAGAACTCCCTCATCCATTGCTCATTGGATCTGTAAGGTTAAGGGGCAAAACGAATCCATCCCTTGTCTACAAGCCTCTGATGGAACTCAGGAAGACGTTTCGGGACATTATCCAACAATACACCACTTTTTGGGAGCAACTTCTTTGAAATCAACTCGACATAGTACTGTCCTAGCATTCCAATGACATAACCGGTGTTGGTCATAGTTCTACTCTACTTCCAAAGGATTGTCATGCGCAGATTCGACGGAGTGAGAGCTCATTTATAGCTTACAGTACCTGTCGTGCACCCTTCTTCTCGTGAAATTGCGTTTAGACAGTTGATGACTCCTTTGAGAGAGTAGGGAAAAAGAAATTGGTTAGAGTCTCCACCGAACGGATTGAGGTGTGTTAGGGTACCTAGAGCAGATAACTCATGTTATGCCATTTTGCGTTACTAGAGATCGGGTAAGGGCTCTAAATTACCTTGAGGGGAAGGTGTTAGGCACCCCTCGAGGTCCACAACGGTGGGTCCGAACTGAACTTAATTTATGAATTAGTCTAATAAAGAAATCAGAGAACTACTTAATAAGGATGCAATGTCCTAAATTTTTTAGCCTAAAGGATCACCTCGTACAACATAAATAATACTTCGTAACTCCCTCGAGTCGGGGTGTTACTCTAATTATTTAGCGGGCACAGACTATTATCTCCTTCTATCCGATTACTATCTTTAAGTTGTTACCTAAAGCGCTCTAATTGATTCTAGTTCGAGTCATGTGTGTGCACTACCCGTCCCTTACCTATGGCCCTGGTGGTATTAGGACCTCTTTTTGGATAGTTATAGACTAAGCCTAGGTTTCTCAAAAATATAAAAGACTAGGAAACAAACAAAACGTGTTAGGACTTGCAAATACAAAGCAAATAAGGGCTCATGTTAACCTGTGCTCATAAACAGCAAATGCACGCGATTAATCGACAATCTTTATCGATCTTAAAATCCTACAAGTAGGATATCTATGTGAGAAAACGGGTGTACGAAGAAAATTTCATTAAGACGAGTATTAGGACCTATTATTTGCCTACTAATTTTTAATGAATATCGTCTGGGTACTTCAAACAGTAATGCATCACATTTGCGGAATCCAGAATTATTATTAAGTTCTATAGGCATATTGTCTAAGTGATTGACAATGGCAATTTTATTCAAAACCAACTAGTAAAATCCTATGATATCTAATGTCGGAATGGGTTTTACCCTATGAGCATGATTTCTAGATGCACACTGATTTTAGCTTCATAGACATGTTTCATAGCCTTGTATTTCCCTTTAATCCTATAAGAATTCTTTCTATTTACTGACCCAACTTCAATCCTATTTGCATGATCTCTAGGTTTGAAATTGATTTTAGTTTTTAGTCCTACAGGCATGATATCTATTGAGCAGTAATACAGGCAGAAGTGGTACATATTACCAGAAAAATAATTAAATCAAACATTGAAGTCCTGTAGGCATGATTGTTAATACATATTTATTGAAAAAATTAACGTAACCTATAGGCATGATTTCTAATATAAAAATATAATCCTATAGGCAGGCTTTCTAATATGCAAATATAGAACTCAGAATCAACATCACCAACGAAAGTCCTATAGGCAGGATTTCTAAAACACATTGCAGAACTTAACAATTTTGACGAATGAGCAGAATTAATAACATAGATGAATACCTATAGTCAGGATTTACAAAAAGAAATAAGAAATCCTCCCCCCCCCCCCCCATTTTACTAAATACCCCAGAATCTATTTATTACAAAGTTATTACAGACCAGAATAGCAAATGAATTACATAATAGTAATAAGATACACTAAAGGAAGCCTTCATTAGGCCCAAATAAACCTAGGAACCAGGCCTTCAAACCAATCAACTTTGAGGCTCAATTCATAGGTACAACATAGCCAAATACGAATGTCTCACCCATAACACATGTAGAACCAGCTTTCCAATGTGTCAAAGTTCTCAAGGGCCTCAGGGACCCATGGCAATGCTCACACCAAAATCACACACTCAGAAATGTTTTAAAAGAGATTAGGAACTAGTCCTCAGTGCGTCAGAGTTCACATGAGTCTCACATGGACCCTGAGCAGTGCCTACACTGGGTGGTTGAGGATAAAACCTAAGGAACGAAGAGTGGAAGTTTTTAAAAGAGTGACAACATATAAAGAGAGACAGATTTAAACAGTTTTGATTTCAGAAGAAAACAAAGTTTAAGATATGGAACTTGTAGACATAATTGCACTCAGAAAACAAGCAAGGTTCATGCTCAAACACACAGTTCAAATTAGTTGAAGTCTGATTAACAGTCTAGTTAAGATAGGTATTTAATGCTAGCATTTAGGACAACCTCATTTAATCACAAAAGAAATTAGGCAAAACAATCAGATTATCATATGAATTCAGAGGGATACCAGACACGTCAACAACAAACTGATAGGACATATGAATTAAGTAACTATTCTGTAAAGTTAGGATAAATTAACTAATTACATGTTGATAGTACCCTAAAAATACAAAGCTCAGAACAGGTGCATGATTAGCAAACAGTGTGCATGGACAAGTTAGACATGAAGATAGTTTTTATTAAAAGGATTCATATAGCCAATTAACAATGTCACTCATGGAGGGTAGATGACAATCATAGAATCATATAAAGTAGATGTGATGACCCAAGAGGTCATCACTTGTTTTAAAATGAAATTCTACGTTCTGAGGTTTTAAAAACCTCTTTTAGCATCACCTCAATTTGCGTGCGTAATCCGGGCACGTAGACGGAAAGCTTATATATGAAAATTTGTGAAAAATGATAAATTTTGATTATAAAATGAATTAATTTGACTTCGGGCAATGTTTTGGGTAAACGAACCCGGACCCATGATTGACGCTCCCGTAGGGTCCGTAGGAAAATATGGGACTTGGTCGTATGTCCGGAATCAAATTCCGAGGTCCCAAGCCTGAGAAATGAGTTTTTTTAAAGAAAATTATTTTCTAAAATTGTTTAAAGGATTTGGAAATGAATTTTGATTAGAACATGTTGGTATCGGCCCGTATTTTGGTTTTGGTGCCCGGTACATGTCTTATATGTGATTTGACACCCGGTACAAGTCTTATATGTGATTTAAGATAATTCTGTGAAGTTTGGTAAGATACGGAATCCGTTTGACGTGATTCGGACCTTAAATGCAAAATTTGATGTTTTAAGAAGTTTTAAAATATTTCATTGATTTTGAGGTTTAATTCGTTGTTTAAGGGGTTAATTTGGCGATTTGATCATACAGATAAGTTTATATGATGTTTTTGAGTTAGTACATATTTTAGTTTGGAGCCTCGAGGGCTCGGGTGTGTTTCGGATGTGTTTCGAAAGGTTTTTGTACTCATAATAGTTGCAGGTTTTTCAGTTTCTGGTGTGCTGGTATTTTCTTCTTTGCGTTCGCGGGAGGACCCTAGTGAACAAGATGAGTTATTCTTGCTGAAGGAAATTTCTTTCTATGCGAACGCGAGACCCAGGTTGTGAACGCGAAGCTTTAGAGGGTCTTCCCTTCGCGAACGCGGGCCTGGTATCGCGAACGCGAAGGCTTATGAGCCTGGGCAGGGGGAGGGGTATTATACCTACAAGAACACGACCACTTGGACACGAACGCGAAGGCTCGAGGAGTTAGTTCTCCGCGAATGCGAGGCCATTTCTGCGAACGCGAAGGTCTCTCAGGCCTAGCTCATCGCGAACGCATAGAGCAAATTCGCCCAATTATTTTATGTTCCAAAAACAGAATGTATTACAGAAATTCCACCATTTTTCATAAACTTCATCTTCTCCATGCCTCTTGGGCGATTTTGAAGAGGAACTTCACCATAGCTTCATAGGTATGTAATCCTAAGCTCGTTTTCTTCCATTTTTATCAACACCTACTAGATTTCTAGGCCGAAAACATGAGATTAAGGGTAGAAAATTAGGGATTTGGGTAGAGTTAGGGATTTTTGATTATTTGGGAATTTGACCTCGTTTTGGGGTCGGATTTCAAAACAAAATATATATTCGGGCTCGTGGGTGAATGGGTGATCGGATTTTGGTCCAAACCTCGTGTTTTGACCAATCAGGCCCGGGGTCAATTTTTGACTTTTTGGTAAGAATGATGGAAATGCTATAATTAAGCATTGGAATTGGAGTTTTTAGCGTTTATTGATGTTACTAAGTCGATTATGTCTAGATACAATTGATATGGAGTCAAATTCAAAAGGAAAGGCGGTGTTTGAGGCTTGAGTTGGCCGTAGAAGTTCGAGGTAAGTGTTCGGTCTAACCTTAGCTTAATGGGTTAGGAGTTGTGTCCTATTTGCTATTTGCTTCTTGTTGAGTACGACATATAGTCATGGTGCCGAGTATCTATACGTTGGTGTCGAGCATGACCGTGACTCTTAAATTGCAATTTATTTTGTGGTCTTAAATAGTACTACGGATGCTTTAATTGATGATTCTTGATATTAAGCAAGGATTAAGTTTATTTTCGTGGAAATTACTTATAATTGAGTATTTGTGTTAGCTGAGATGAGTAGAAGTTGGGTTAATATTGGTTATAGTTATTTCTCCCTTGCCGGGACGTATTTACCTTTACTGTTGAATCCCTTGCTGGATAGTGTAGTTTATTGTTGATCCCTTGCCGGGACTTTTGGTATGGTTGTTGCTAAAGGTATATAAATTTATGGATCGGGTTGCACGCCGCAACAATACTATATATGGAATGGGTTGCATGCCCCAACAATGTTATGTTGGATCGAGTTGCATGCCGCAACAATGTTATGTTGGATCGGGTTGCACGCTACAACAGTGATATAAATGGATCGGGTTGCACGCCGCAACAGTGTTAAATGATAGGGATCGGGTTGCGCGCCACAACAGTGTTATTATGGTTTTGTTGTAAATCTTGAATTGTTCTCTCATATTTCTCTTAAGTTTCTGCTGGATTCGATATTTCCCCCATAGCATGTACCCCCTCCTATGTTAATTGTTTATTTCTATTTATTTTCTACTGTATATTATATAACTGCACATGTTTATCTGGAGTCTGGTCCTAGCCTCATCACTACCTCGCCTGGGTTAGGCCAGGCATTTGCCAGCACATAGGGTCGATTGTGCTGATGCTACACTCTACACTATGTGCAGATTCCGAAGCAGCTTTTGGACAGTAGCACTTGGGGAGTATGCCTTCAGTCCAACCAGAGATCTTGAGGTAGTCTTGCAGGCGTTCGCAGGCCCTGCATTCTCTTCTACTTTATTATGTACTCTGTTTTCATTAGATTTCGAGACAGATTGTATTTCTTTCAGACATTTGTTGTAGTAATCTTAGTCCGTTTATGATATCATGACACCGAATTTCGGGTAGAGATGTGTGTCGTCATTATTGTACTGGTCTTGGTTATTATATTAGATTAAGTCTTCCTCTTGATTTCATTTATCATTAATATCTAAATATTGGATACCTGTTAATTCAAATTGTTAAAAAGGGTTAAAAATTGAAAGAGTTAGAAATCTCTATGTTTAGTGGCTTGCCTAGCTTCTATGATTAGGCGCCATCATGACTCCCTATGGTAGGAAATTCGGGTCGTAACAATAGTAGAATCATACTTAGAGTTTAAACAAGCCGGTCAAACAACACATATTATGAAACATGGAGAATAAAGTAAAAAGGGAGAATGTATTACTAGTTAGGCATGAAAGCAAAGTAAATACACCACAGTAATTGAGTCCAAAGTCACTTGGCCTTTTCTTTCAGCCGGCCAAAACCAGAAACAAACGAGCACAAAATCAAAGTAAAAGACTATCTGTTCAGTGAGAGTATTGAGAGTTCAAGCCATGTCCAAAGGGGGAGAGGGGAAAGGGTTTAAATAGTATTCAATTAGGCAAACAAATAAGGGAAGAAATCAAACATACACAAATAAGGAAAGAAATTAAACCCAGAATCAATTGTATAGAGTTCAGTAAGTTAACAGAGCATAATCGTGTGTAATCAGGCGAGTATCACTTAGAATAAGGAAAATATAATATGGAATCAATTAATAATCAGTTTCAAGGCAAATTAAGGTAAAGGAACAAAGAAAACACACTAGATTGAATGAAATAAAGAAAATATCAGTACCGTGCAAGAAAGGAAAAAGTAAAAGTCTCAAACCCTAGTTTTCGGTAAAATATACAAAATCGGCATTAATAAAGAAGCAAAGGGATGCATATAGGCATATAGACAAAGATTTTAACACAATAATTAAAGAATCAAACAGATTTGGTTTGATTTCGTAGAATTAAAAATTCCTAATTTAGGGTAAGTGAAAATCAGTCAGAAATTAACAAAGAGAATTATAATAAGATGCCCAAAGACATATAGATGGAAAGATTAAGGGAAAAATAATTAAAAAATCAAGAATCGGATTAGATCTAGAAAGATTTGAACCTTAGTTTTAGGGTAAGCAGAAAATCACGAAGAATTTCATACATTCATACCATAAAGAAACGAGAACGAACATGGATGGAAAGAGGTCAAAGATTTGAACCAAATTTGGTTCACAATAGGAGAGATTTTCTTGCCATGTTAGGCAAGCAATTATGTAACACCATAAATGGGTAGTCAGTAGCGAGATAGGATGAGTAAGGTAAGAAGATCGTTGATGGATTCCATATTTGGGTTGGAATCAAATGGGAGATTGGGTGACGGTGTTAGGGTTTGACAAAGAGAGAAGGGGAAGAGATGAGAGAATACATAGGCGATGGGTTTGGGTGAATGGGAGTTAGGGTTAGGGGATCGGGGCGGGTTATAGTAGACGGGTACCGACCGGGTTAGGGGTTGGGTTAATTTGGTTTGGGTTGGGGTATTTTGGGCTGGTACATAGGGGTGTTGGGCTTAAGAGTTTAAGTAACTGGGCTGGGGTAATTGGGTTAGGTTCGAAAATGATTAAGGAAAAGGGGCTATTATTTAAATACCCAATTTAACAAATAGGGAAAATGCATAAGTACCCCCATAACCTATACCCGTATTCCCAACTACATACTTTTTCTTTGGAGGAATCCTATTACCCCCCTAAATTTATTTTAAATGGAATTATTTGCACCCTTAACGCTGACGTGACAAAGTGTGTGTATTTCACTCTCCCAAAGGAGAGTGAGAAGCAAGAAAAAACGATTTTCAGATTATTTTTTATTCTTTTTTACCATTTTTTCTTACTTTTTTTCCTTTTCCTTTTCCTTTTTCTTTGTCTTTTTTCTTTTACTTTTTTTCGTTTCTTCTCTAATTCCGGTGGATATTCATTCATCGGCGACTTTGTCTAACCGTTTTTCTTCCATATTTTCTTTTTACTCACAAATTAAACTCTCAAAAGTCATTTTTTGTGTAAATAATGTAATTATGCATATATATATATATTGGTTATTATTGCAAAATATGTAGTTTTAGCCAAAGGATGCAATATATATATATATATATATATATATATATATATATATATATATAGCAATAATATATCTTAATAGGGATATAAATGATGAAAAATTAAATAATAAATCATTGTTAAATTATTTGTGGTGAAATTAATAATTATTTATATAAAAATACAGGAATAAATTGATTAAAAGCCTTTAAACATTATAAAAAATTATGGAAACATACTAGGTGATACACATGCACTATATTGATGGTATATATGTGTATGAGGGAAATATTGGTATCAACAGTACCTGTAAAGAATGTATTGGAGTGAAAACATGGTATGGATGTGAAATATATTGCAAAATGAGTCAAATATGCCAAAGAAATGGTTGGACAGTCGAAACCCAACCTTAGAAAAAATTTCAGGATTTTCAGTTCAGCAGATGCATGTCGCGCCCCCTTTTATCCCTTTTGACGGAGAAAGTACGGGTTCCGACATTCCATGGGGTGTAATGACTCATTTCCTTTTGGGAATTGGGTATTTGAAGAGTCGCCACCTAACGATTTTTAAGCTGCGTTAGGGCACCTAGAGTGATTAACTCTTGAATTGGTTTTCATTACCAGAGATTAGGGTAAGGGCTCGAAGTAACCTCAAGGGCAAGGTGTTAGGCACCCCTCTTGATCCACTGTGGGTCCCGGCCAAATTTATATTCACAAATTAGTCCATTACAAGTAAACAATTGAAGCAAATAGGTTGCAAGCAAAGTACATTGGGATAACTCAAGTAGTAAAGATTTGGACAAGTTGTAAAACAAAGGTTTTAAATAAAAAGGAAATTTTGGTAAAGAAGGGGCCCTAGGTTGGTTATCCTATAGGATCACCCCACACAATGTCCAGTAAACACTCCTCAATGAGGGGCTACACGTGACATTAGCATGTAATCATCATATCCCATATCTACCCGTCTCATCCCCTTATTGGTCATGCAAAGCGAGTGTTTGGTTAGCAATCTCTTTTGCGTGCAGTTACCCATCACGTCTTAATGGTCCTAGAGAGTGTTAGGACCTCTACTTATAGGCGGTTGTAGACGGACCCCTAAGGTTTTAAAAGGTGAAAATTCTAAGGTGGCAATCAAAAACACTTAGGACTTTCAACATTTAAAAGGAGCAATTAGAGGCTCAAAATTTCCTCCTCAAACAATCATATTAACAGCACAACTCAAGTACAATTAAGGTCTTTTATCAGACAGTGTCCTAAGGTAGGATATCTAGGTGAATATGCAGAAACAAACAACTTATTTTTTTAGAAACTCAGTAATAGTGAACCTGGCAGTTGCCTATGAATTTTTTAAGCCTGTTAGGATTAGAAAACATTAAGCAATAGAAACAGTTTTCAAAAATGCAGTTTTGAAAATGTTTGCCTATACGCGGAGTACTAATTATCACATTTGTGTAGTGAAACAAAGCAGGTTTTGAAACGGATTTTCTATAACACCTATAGGCATGATATCTAATGAGATTGAGGCAGTTTTAAAGAACTTGTTTCAGAAAATGTGGAATACTTAATTAAACCAATTCAGAAATGAACTAAGCGTGGACTAAGTTAAATTATTCAGACTAGCTTAGATTAACAGGCAGGAATTCAAGTATGATTTCCTATAGGCATGATATCTATGTTTGATACTGATTTTAAAGACTTGCAGGCATGGAAACATACATAACACCCGTTGTAACAGAATCTGAATTAAGTCTTATAAGCATGGCATCTCTTAGTTAATCTGATTTTAAGACAATGAAAACATATATGAACACTTATCGTAGTAGAATCTGGATTGAGTCTTATAGGCATGACATCTATTAGTTAATCCGATTTTAAGATATTGAAGGCATGATTATTTGGAACCTATAGGCATGGTTTCTAAACATTACAAAATGTAAAGCCTTATAAACATGATTTCTACTTGGTAAAGCAATCAGATTAAATGTAAAGTCCTACGAACATGATTTCTGCCCGAATTACCCCATAAACATGTATCTACCCACCCTTTTCATTAAATACCCCAATATCTGTTTACAAGTTATTACAGACCAATGAATGAATTACATAAGTAAATAAAAAAACAAGAAGCTATTCTATAGGGAGCCTCCGATTAAGCCCAAATTTCCCAAAGCCTCCCATGGCCTCAAATGCCTTAATTCCACAGATAATGACATAGTCTAGTTGCATCAAAGTTCCCTAAGGATCTCAAGGATCCCGGGTAGTGCTTACACCTAGACTTAGTAACCAAAAATTGAACAAGTGCAGTGTCAAAAGGCCAACCTCAGTTTGCCAGAGTTTAGAGGGTTCCCAAAAGGATCCCAAGGCAGTACACCAACTGGAGGGGGTAGAACTTATTGACTAAGAGTATAGTGAAAGGTGGTTGACACAAGTTGAAAGGTTTTAGTGAAAAATTGTACTAAAACAAAAGTCTGTTTGAAAGTAATTTAGTAAAGCAACAGAGACTGTTTGAAAAGAGGTTGAAGAGATGAACAGAAGTCCAAACACCTTAGGACAGGTTTGTACATAGCTAGGGGCCGCAGCACTCAAAGCAGGTTCACTAGCCACAAACAGGGGTTAAGGGGTTTGGGGAATCATAGGACACACAATTAATCAAATATTCAGAAATCAGTATAGACATGCTCAGAGGTAGCTAATCATACATAGTCACAAAATCAAACATAAAGAACAAACTCACATGCAGGGGTGATAGGGATTTGGGGATTCATGGTGATAAATACATAACAAATAAGAGATGACTAGTGTAGACATGCTCAGAAACAAACAGAGGGTAATATGTTGATCTATAGGAAGGGGAGTACTTAATAAGGTAAACATCAATTACAAGTTTCATAACAAAATCACAAATAGAAGCAAACTAGAAACATGATGAACTAAAGCAATAAGAAAATCATATTGTTGTTGGAACTTTGAATTGAAACTAGAACATACCAGTGAAGAGAATAGTAAGCAAAGTAAAAGAACACGAGAACACAATGGTTAGCCTTGGCTTGCAGTCGGCTAACTTAGAGCAGTAGCAAGTAGCACAAGAGATCAGAGAGTTTTAAGTGTGAGAGATAGTTTTGAACCTAGAGTTCGTGTGTTGTGCTAATGAAAGACTAGGGTACATATAGTTTGAAAGCAGGTAGCAAATAAGGTAAAAAATCAGAGTCCATTAGTAATTATGGAACTCAGAATCAGTCAATTAGAAAATCAAGGCAAGTACTCTCTTTATTTGAGGAGTTAACCTCAAATGATCATAGACACATGACAAGTAAGGAAAAAAATCGTATAAGGCTGAACATGACAAATAAGGAAATATTTTCTGCATAGTACAAGTACACAATAGGTAATAGAGGCTAGGTTCAACATATTTCAATCAAGGAAAGTCTTAAGAAATCAATTAATAGCATGATTGACCATAGAATAAGGTCAGAAAGCATTCTACAAGGTAAAAATCAACAGAAATAACACGCGAAAATAGTGAAAAATCAATCACAAAGATTCAAGGATGCAAGACTAGGAGGTAGCATTTATTGAGCACCATTATATAAGAACAAGCACATAGTAAGCAAAATCAAAAACCTAAGAGGTCGAGTAGGACAAGAATCACATATAAAATAAAGGATTCATGTAGAGCATAGTCTGAATTAGTAAGCTAAGCATGATACATGTAGGAGAAGCGAAGAATTAGAAACATTGGTGAACCAAATAAGGCAAAATCACACAATAGGCAGGGATAACCACAATTAAGAACCATAACAAGAAAACTTAGGGCAAAAAATCATAGAATCAAAGAAACATACGGATTTACTGAACACGTTATCAAACAGAACCCAGAAACCCAAGATTGGAACTAAGAAATTAGGGTTTTCCCCATATGCGAGTTGAAAAGTGAGTAAAAACATAGAATCAGTCAAGATATGCAAAGGATAGAAGTTAAAACATGAAGAATCGATTTAAACAAAGTGTAGAAGAAGTTTCGAAAAACCCTAACTTTAAAAGAAAGTAAAACCACCTGAAATCGATGATTTTTGCAAAAGAGGTTCGAGAACAGTGCAAAATATAGAAGAAACAGACTTGAATCGTTTAAAAATAGCACAGATCTAAGAGATGCAAACAAAAATTAAGGTTTCAAAGGAAACACAAATAGAGATGAAGAACCTGTTTAGAAATTCAGGGATCGTAACATACAGTGTGATTTTGCTCAAAATCACACCAGAGTAGCCATGAACAGCCAAAACAGCAAACCCTAGATATAAGACGATGTGGCCTAGGGCCCTTGAGGGCCTTAGAGAACATGAGCAAGGCAATGGAGGAGCCATTGGAGGCTTGGGGTTGAAGTGTGGTCACCAGAGAAGACCGGAGAAGGGAGGCAGTTGAAAGAGGCTAGGGTTAGGTTGAGAGAAGAGAGGCGATGAGAGAATCTGAGGGCGACAGAATTTTGGAATTGAGATAGGGTTAGGGGTTGTTGGAATTAAAAAAGTAAAGGATTGATAGAGAGATCAACGACCAGGATTTAATTGATGTTGGATCGGGTAGGCGGATTCAAGGTTTGGGTCGGGTAATTGGGTATGAAATTGGGCTGGGGATTGGGTCCAATTTAGGCTATAATTGAAATGCCAATCTGGCTACCATTTAAATAGCCAATTTTCCCCTATTTAATTTATACTACATAATAATAAAAAATTGGGAAATTAATTTATGTACCAAAATGATTTAAAATATATATATATATCATTTTAAAAATATAGGGACCCATTTACGCATATAAAATGTAATTATCCATTAAATGGGCTAACATTGCAACTATATGCAATTTAGCTTAAAAAATACCAAATGCAATTATAAAAATGCATAAAAATATATTAACCATATTTGGCATAAATATAGGAATTAAATGAATAAATCATCATAAAATCAATTTGGGAAATAATTATTTGGGATTTTATGAATAAATGAGAAGGAAATAAATCAATCTAAATTCCTAAAATTATGGAAAAATTATAAAACCCTTGTGCATGTTTATATATGCATATATATTCTATTTTGAAAGTATTTATGCAAATTTTAAATATATAGGAAAAAATTGGGTATCAACAGCTGCCCCTCTTTACCCGGGAAGGATGAAAGAGTTTTCGAGTAAAGAAATGATGGCCAATTTTGACCGGACGGGATGTTTTGAAAGATGGAGGCCGGACTCCAGTTTTCGAGTTGCCTACGTATCCCTGGTTTTACAAGATTCAGGCCATGTGTAGTTCTGGATTCATCCGCGGAGTATGCCGATGAAATTGCTGCAAGAACGGACACGAGATGCGAAAGCGGCTATGGTGAGTAGTTAAGGTTTCAGATAGTTGGTGGGAATTGAAGCGAGATGGCTCCTGTTGGGATAGCGGTTACTAGCTGGTTACCTGCAGATGCTACAAACGTATTTGCGAAAATTTAACAATGATGCAAATTCCCTTCGGACCATGAGGGTTGTCTTTGGACGGTTAAAGATGTCGTCCTTAGACCATGATGTCCTGGGTCATGAGTTGTTTAGTGAGGGATTCGCAGGCCATGAAATGATGTTCTGGGGCCATGAAAATGGTCCCTCCTAACTATTCCACCTTTGAATAATGAAATGCAAATTTGAGGGATCTTCAGGCCATGGCATGGTATCTTCCAGCTATGAGGATGATGCCTTTTAGACTATGACGTCTTTGGATAGATTGGCAATATTTCAGCCCATGATATGCAATAACATGATGTTAACAAGACAAAAATAGATAGCCTTATGCAGAGCTTAGCCCGATTGAAAAGCGAATAGATAGCAAAAATAGAGCAATATCTTGTGCAAAAGGGACAACGCTTAGTCACATGCGAATGTGGAGGCAGTGATTAGCCTTATGCAGATAGGGAGGCAAGGATTAGCCTCATGCTAATATGGGGAGGCCAGGATTAGCCTTATGGAGTCAAGTATTAGACTCATGCAAATAGGGAGGTAGGGATTAGCCGCATGCAAGTATGGAGGCAAGGATTAGCCTCATGCAGGTATGGAGGCAAGGATTAGCCTCACGCAAATATGGAGTCAAGGATTAGACTTATGCAAGTAGGGAGGCAGGGATTAGCATCATGGAGTCAAGGATTAGACTCATGCAGGTATGGAGGCAAGGATTAGCCTCTTGCAAATATGGAGTCAATGATTAGACTCATGCAAGCAGGGAGGCAGGGATTAACCTCATGGAGTCAAGGATTAGACTCACGTAGGTATGAAGGCAAGGATTAGCCTCATGCAAAGAGCAAATAGTAGATAAGAGTAGTGTATTTCTTAGCTGGAGATGTATTCAACATCTGATAGATGGTGAACTTGCTTTGTGTATACATGTTTCGCGAGCGCTATCGTTATGTCAGATGTGCCTGCGTTCAAAGAAAAATTGTAAGTTTTTGTAAAGGGAGGTTGGTTCTTGCTTCGGCTGTCGGCCTTGCTCTGCTCCATTTGGAAAGCCTTTCGAGTTCCCCTGGGTGACACCTGACTATAATGGAAATAGAGTTTTCAAAAATATGCAAAATAGAGTAGTTTTGGAAATGTATTGATATATCAAGTAATTTTTGATGAACTAGTGACTGTGACACATCTCAAAGACGTTGCAGCTCTCTTATGGAATTTTGAGGGTCGTCCTCAAAATTCTGCCCCAGTTTGGTAGATTATCTTTGACTGTTTGCGGATGATGTACCCTGCTGAACCTTCTCCGGAATTTTGAGTATCCTTCTCAAAATTCTGCCCCAGTTCTTAACTGATTACTGACTTCTTGGCATGCGATGGCGCTGGCTAGACATGCTCCGGAATTTTGAGGACCTTCCTTAAAATTTTGCCCAGTTTCTGATTTTGGGGGAAATGAAAATTTTATTATGATATGACCGAACTCATAAGCCTGCTTGGGTATCCCCTCTTAAATGAGAATCAGGTCAAGCGTAGTTCAATTACATCAAATGAGGAAATGTAAAGTATCTAAGCATAGTATCGCTTGATTGCGTCTGAATTGATCGGTTTTGGCCAGACTTTCCCATCCATTTCTGCAAGTATGAGTGCTCCTCCTATTAGTACTCTGTGAACCATGTATGGACCTTGCCAGTTGGGAGCAAATTTCCCTTTGGCTTCATCTTGATGTGGGAAGATTTTCTTCAATACCAGCTGCTCTGGTGCGAACTGCCTTGGTTTGACTCTTTTGTTGAATGCTATAGACATTCTCTTCTGATAAAGTTGGCCATGACACACTGTGTTCATTCTCTTTCCATCGATAAGGGCCAATTGTTCATAACGGCTCCTTATCCACTATGCATTGCTGAGTTCAACTTCCTGTGTGATTCTTAAAGAAGGAATCTCCACCTCTGCTCGGATGACAGCCTCGGTATCATAAACCAACATGTAGGGAGTTGCCTCGGTCGATGTGCGAACCGTAGTGCGGTACCCCAACAGAGCAAAGGGTAACTTCTCATGCCATTGTTTGTAGTTCTCTACCATTTTCCTTAGTATCTTCTTAATGTTCTTGTTGGCGGCTTCTACGGCTCCATTCATCTGAGGTCTGTAGGCTGTGGAATTCTTCTGCTTGATTTGAAAGTTTCATATATATCTTTCATCATATCACTGTTGAGGTTGGCGGCATTGTTAGTAATAATGAACTCGTGAACTCCGAATCGACAGACAATATGATCCTTGACAAAATATGCGACGACTTTCTTGGTTACAACTTTGTAAGATGTAGCTTCTACCCATTTTGTGAAGTAATAAATGGCTACCGGAATAAACCTGTGTCTGTTTGAAGATGTAGGCTCAATCGGACCAATAACATCCATTCCCCAAGCGGTGAATGGACAAGGTGAGCTTGTTGCATTGAGCTCATTTGGCGTCACTTTTATCATGTCGGCGTGCACTTGACATTGAAAGCATTTGTGGACATACTGAGTGCAATCTATCTCCATGTTCATCCAAAAGTAACATGCCCTGAGTATCTTCTTACACAGAACAAAACCATTCATGTGTGGACCACAAGTCCCAGCGTGCACATCCTCTAGTAGCTGAGAAGCTTCCTTTGCGTCGACACATCTTAGTAAACCCAAATCAGGAGTTCTTCTGTACAAGTTACCTCCGCTATGGAAGAAATGATTTGACAATCTCCGGAGCGTGCGTTTCTGAATGTGATTTGCATGCTCCAGGTATTCTCCTTTTGATAAGTACTCTTTGATGTCATGGAACCAAGGTTTTCCATCTGCTTCTTCCTCGACATGAGCACAATACGCCGGCTGGTTATGGATCCTCATCGGGATGGGATCAATGTAGGTCTTATCTGGATGTTGTATCATGGATAACAAAGTGGCTAATGCGATGGCAAACTCATTCTGAATTTGGGGCACGTGTCAGAATTCTATCTTTGTGAACCTCCTTTTTCAATTCCTGCACATGGTGCAGATATGGCAATATCTTGGAATTCTTGGTGGCCCACTCTCCTTGTAACTGGTGCATAAGCAAATCCGAGTCACTGATCACCAGCAACTCCTGAACGTTTATGTCGACTGCCATGTTGAGCCCTAGTATACATGCTTCATACTCTGCCATGTTGTTGGTGCAGGGAAATCTGAGTTTAGCAGATACCGGATAATGTTGACCCATTTCTGATACCAAAATTGCTCCAATGCCCACTCCTATGAAATTTGCAGCTCCATCAAAGAACATCCTCCAACCATTGTATGCTTCGGTAATGTCTTCCCCTACGAATGATACTTCTTTATTAGGAAAATACATTTTCAACGGTTCGTATTCTCCTCCCACCAGATTTTCAGCAAGGTGATCTGCCAATTCTTGTCCCTTGACCGCCTTTTGAGTTACATAGACAATATTTGGCCAACTTTCTAGTAGGCATGGGTTTCTGAAATATGTACATCAGAGGATCCATCCTGTATATGAGGTATGTAGTGTAGGCACAGAAGTAATGCCTCAATTTCTGGGCAATCCAGGTCAAAGCACAGCAAGTGCGTTCAAGCAGAGAATACCATTCTTCATAAGGTGTGAACTTCTTACTCAAGTAATATATGGCTTACTCCTTTCTTCCTGTCTCGTCATGTTGTCCCAAAACACATCTGATGGCTCCATCCAATACGGATAGATAGAGTAGCAAAGGTCATCTTGGTTCTGGCGGGACCAGAACTGGCGGTGTGGATAGGTATTCCTTGATTTTGTCAAAAGCTTTCTAACAATCCTCGGTCCAACTTGTCTCGGCATCTTTCCTCAACATCTTGAAGATGGGTTCACATATGACTGTGGATTGTGCTATGAAATGACTGATGTAGTTGAGTTGTCCTAGGAAGCTCATCACACCCTTTTTGCTCTTAGGTGGTGGTAACTACTGAATAACTTTGACTTTAGACGGATCCAACTCTGTCCCCCGACGACTGACGATGAATCCTAGCAACTTTCTCGAGGGAACCCCGAATGCACATTTTGCGGGGTTCAATTTCAAATTGTACCTCCTTAACCTATCGAAGAACTTCCTCAAGTCTGCTATGTGATTTTCGGCCCTCTTAGATTTGATAATGACGTAGTCCACATACACTTCTATTTCTTTGTGTATCATATCATGGAATATGGTTATCATGGCTCTCATGTAAGTGACCCCAGCGATCTTGAAACCGAATGGCATCATCTTGTAGCAATATACACCCCATGGTGCAATAAAAGTTGTCTTCTCTACACCCTCTTCATCCATCCAGATCTGGTGATAACCTGCGAAGCAATTTACAAAAGATTGGATTTCATGCTTGGCGCAGTTATCGATCAGGATGTGTATATTCGGCAGCAGGAAGTCATCCTTGGGACTTGCTCTATTTAAATCTCGGTAATCAACACATACCCTGACCTTCCCGTCTTTCTTCGGAACTGGCACAATGTTAGCCAACCAGGTTGGGTACTCAACCACCCTAAGAACTTTGGCTTTGATCTGCTTCCTCCTTGACTTTCAAACTTATGTCTGGTTTGAATTTTCTGAGTTTCTGCTTGACTGGTGGATACATGGGATTAGTAGGCAACTTGTGAGCCACTATGATGTGCTCAAACCGGTCATATCGTCATACGACCATGCGAAGATGTCCTCATATTCCTTTAGAAAATGGATGTATTCCTCTTTCTCTGTAGGTGACAAGTTAATGCTGATGCGGGTCTCCCTGACAGTATCGGCTTCTCCCAAATTTACTGCTTTGGTTTCGTCCAGATTGGACTTAGGCTTGTTCTCAAAATTCTCAACCTCCCAGACAATTTTCTCGAGTATATCATCTTTCCCCTCTGAATCACTATTCTCATGTTGCGTTACCTCATTACATGTCATAGTCACTGGTTCATCAAGAAAAGTAATAATAACACTGTAGAAAGGAAAAGTATAAAAATAGTAATGAATAATGATAAAGGACAAATGTGTTTGATTAAAACTGAGAAAATTGTTCAAACAAAGTTTGGCTCGATGAATTGAGCATTTATTTTGAAACAAAGAAATCTTAAAACAAAATTGCCGGAAATTTTAAAGGCCTTGAACGACTATAAATACTGCCAAGCTACCTAGGGACTCAGTGGTCTCGAGATGATATGACGGTCCAGTTTTTGAGAACAACTCCATTTGCCACAATCTGAATGGTGAGGCCTTTTTCCCCCTCCTCCTCAATTATGGCACCGCAATCCATGTCATCGTCTTCCAAGAACAGATCCTTCAACCCAACTAGTGCTTCTTCTTCTGCAGTTCCCCATATTGTGTCAGCCTGGTGGAAAGCCTGTTCCAAACGTGGCACTGGCTGCTCATGAGGGTAATATGGTCCACGCTATAGAGGCGACCAATCATTGTACTCTTGCCATGTATAGTGGTGTTCGAGCCCAAAGGTGGTACCACGATTTTTCAGTCGTATTGGCTTTGTGATACCTTAGAGGTCTCTTCCCAACCCTTTTCCGGGTTCATATCCAGACCATGCTAGTATGCTTTCTATTTTGTTACTCCACCACTTATCCTTCTCGACGGCATTGACCCATTCAATGTGATGATAGGTTTCCCCTCCTAGCCTTCTTCTATGTCCAATGGCTGGGATGGTTTGACTAGTGTAGATGGGGTTGGTATCGGCAATGGATTGATATTTTGGGGTGGATTTGTGTATTGATTTGGTACGGTAGGATTTTGTGGCTATTGGTTTTGTGTTTTTGAGGAGGTGTCAGGTTCTTTGTGTTCTATTGGTGGATATCAGGGACAATAAGGGTAAGTGACAGGTTTGCCAAGTTACGGACCTATTCAAGTTCTCCTTACAGTTCTAATATCTTTTGTTCCAGTCTCAAAACCAAGTCATTCGGGGCCGAAGTATTACGGCCATCAGAAGTCTCAGTGTTTTGAACATTTTCCTTTCGTATTCCACTTAAGTTATCCATCTTTGTCTTTTCTTTGCCCTTTGTGTTGCTTGGAGGAGTAGTAGGTGGAGGGCCTGTAGATCTAGTGTGATATTTTGATGAGGCCAGTATGAGTGAACCAACCTAAGGGGATGGGAATAACAATAAGAAATAAACAAAACCAAAAAAGGTAACAAGTCAGTGAGGATTCTTAAATGTTTGCAGTATTTAAACACATATTGCGGAAATGTAAATTTGCGTCCTACTTTGGGAGCCTCATTGTGCCCGAGGTAGGCCTAGCGACAAATAAATTTAGAGAACTTTAAATGCCAATAAATGCTTCATTTCATAATATAAAATAGACGAATCCCAAAATGACAGTAATATAATAATAAAATAAGTCACTACTGACACTTAGCCTTATTACATTTGGAAAGCGAGTAAACCTTTTGGTCTCAAAAGGATTGTCCTCAGGTTGAATGCTCTCATTGATCAAATCCTCTAGTTCGCGCAGGTTCACCAGTAAAAATGTCTTTGCCAAATGTTCACCTTCGTTTCCTTAAGTGTTCTGGCAGTCGATGACTCTCTTCCTCACTTTTCCTTCCAATTCCAACAGACTGTATTTTAGATATTCCAACTTTTCGCTAGATTTGGCGGCCCTCTCTTTCCATTCATTGATTTGGTCATCTGATGGAAGATTCCTCCACTAGTCTAGCAAGAGTGAGGGTGTGCTAATCATACCAAAGCTGGGGACCTCATGCCTCATTTTCTGCAAAACAAAAGGGTTAGACCTTACCCCACCGTACTTGACTATTTATACATTTATGATCAACATATTGGCATTTAGTTCTCCAAATTAATTCACACAATGTGGTTGTGTTCGTTGGGATTATGGAAAACCCGATGGACTTTGGATAAGGCTTATCTTAAAGTATTATTATGTGGACAACATAACTGATCCGACTAGGTTTGACCATATGCACAATTTTAACTAGAGTAAGGTTTCTATGGGGTTTTAGACTGGTAACCTCAAGCGGACAACTCGAGGGAGAAGGCATGGAACTGTTGGCTGCACCGTTGATCGACTGGTTTTATCGCAAATAAGCCTTTCCGAATTTAAGGGTAGTAAATAGGAAGAGGGAAACCACTCATTAAAGTGTTGATATAGGATTTGATACGCATGAGTGGAATATGATGCGGAGCATGATTTATGCAGCAATTAAATAACATGTAGTCAAGTATTTTCACGCAGGAAAAGAGAATACATCATTTAAATAATTGAAAGACGGTTACAGGAAAAGAAAGCAAAGAGGCAAGTCAGTTTTAGGGCAATAAAGAAATCATAAATGCTTGAAAATATAGATAGTTAAATTCAAATAAGGGAGAAGGGTACATGATAAGCATGCTTGGACTAATTTTGTAAAAGAAAGTTCATTATGGTAAGAGCCTAAAAGATATCCCCAGCAGAGTCACCATGCTGTTGCGCCCCCTTTTTCCCTTTTGACGGAGAAAGTCCGGGTACCGACATTTTATGGGGCGTAATGACTCATTTCCTTTTAGGAATTTGGTATTTGAAGAGACGCTACCTAACGATTTTTAAGGTGCGTTAGGGCACCTAGAGTGATTAACTCTTGAATTAGTTTGCATTACCAGAGATTAGGGTAAGGGCTCGAAGTAACCTCGAGGGGAAGGTGTTAGGTGTGAGCACGTAATTTTTGCTCTATATGAATTACTCCCATAAAATACAAGAAAAATAATTTTTTCCATTTTTTTACAATTTTATAGGATTTTGTGAGAATCTGTGTTAATTGTTTGCATTTCTACACATGTTTATTTCTGTTAAAAATCATGAAAATGTCAAAAATATAATGCGTTGCATTTAGGATTTATTTTTACATTTTTAAGGTTAATTAGTAAATTAGTTGCTTTATTGAAAAATGAAAATCACAAAAATTGGTCTACTTTTGCATTTTTAGCCTTTTAGTTTTGAATTGGTATTTTCCTCTTTTAAATTAGGACTACCTAATTTTTGTAAATATTTTAGTAGATAATTAGTTTAATTTTATAACTTAGATTAATTTTGGAGATTAATTTAGGTTTTAATTAATTAAAAGAAAAAGAGAAAAAAAAAAGAAAAAAACAAAGATCAAAGAAAGGGAATGGGAATTTGGTCTTAAAACTCAATTTGGGCCAAGACCCAAACATTTAAACCCAATTTACTCACCCAGTACGACCAACCGAATTCCCCAACCCGGTCCAGTTCTTCGACCTAACCAAACGACCCCGTTTTTGTGGCCTTGCATCTCAACCGTTGGATTCCCATAATCCAACGGCCCGGAACTCGGGTCCCTTAAGTATTTAACAGTCCTAAAACGACTACCCCCCCAGTCCAAACCCCCTCCCTCCCATCTTCGTCTCTAACTTCAAGAACCCTAGAGACCGCCGCCCTGAAACCTCCGCCGGCAGCGACGCAATAACTAGCTCTGATTCCCCCCAAATTGACACCACACGATCTCCTCACCCTCCTCTTTCCAAATCCCAAAATAGTTCCCCTCGAATCCCTCTCAATCTTCTTGAATTTTAGATCTAAAAGTTGGACTTCAAACCCTAATTCACCTAAATTACACCCGAACACTCACCACCTCTTTTTCTTCCCAAATCCCGAAGTCAGTCCCATCAAATCCCTCTCAAGATTCACAAACATCAAATCTAGGCGGACATGCATGGGCTTCTAAGGCGATTTGAGCCAAAAAGGGTGTCACTTGTCTATTCTCAAGGGGGAACAGTCATTTGACACCTCTTTTTGGATTTAAATCGGAAAGACGGGTCTAGCCGGAACAACCAGAAAGTCATGGCAGTAGTTGCTCGTTCCTCTCCCCTTCTTCTATCTTCTCACCGTCCTACTTTTCTTTAGCATATTTTCATCTTCTTCTACTTTTTCTAATTTTCTTTTGACCGGAAAATGAAAAGGATTAGTTAGTCTTAGTTTTAAGTTGTCAGATGTTGTTTTCCTTCCCCTGTGTTTAATCATCGTTGTTAGTCAGTGATTTTAGGTTTAAAATCATGAGTTTGCCATTATGTCATTAGGTTTTCAGTTTTTCAATTAAGGTTTAATTTATGTTTAATAATCAGAATACTAATATCTTGGTTTGGTTTGATTCCTTGTTTAAATGGTTGATTTAATTGCTTCAAATATTGAAATAGGTTCATTCATCGATTGTTTTTGCTAATAATAGTCTCAATTAGTTTAAGTGCATTTGTTTAACAAACTATTGTTTCTGAATGTCTCTTTTGAAGTCCATTTTTTTAAATTGAGGGGTTGTTTGCTTAAATTTTCGATTGAGTTCATTCCTTTATGGTTTGAGATTCAATTTGGGCTGTTAGTACAAAAGCCCATGGGTTGGGTTGGGTCCTAAGTTAGTTTGACCCAGGAGTGATTTCCTGAAGGTAAATACAGAGGTGTCAAAGGCTGTTTTGATCATTTTTATTGAGGGAATCTCTGATAACTACCTAAGAAAGTAGAAAATAGGCTGATTTAACAAATAGGTAAAAATTTTGGGGTTTGAATTGAACAAAAGAGAAATTGATGAGGGGTAATTTTGAATGAATAAACTCAGGTCCTGCTGCCCTAAAATCTTTCTATAGAAGGCTGTTTCACTCATTCTTTAGGCAGAGATCAGAATATAAAAAGGCTAGCAAACAACTGAAAGATTAGAAGTACCATTTTTCTGCACATAGAACACTTAAAATACATAGAGTTTCATAATTAGAAAAACACAAAAAAATCGTGAGCACTGTTCCATTGAAGCTGGTTTTTTCACATTTTTGGGTTTTAAAAGCTTGAATACACTACTATTTTCCTGGGCTCAAAACATGGTTGTAGCTGGTTGATTAGTTGCTATTTACTGTTGTCTGAGAGCTGCTGATATTTCTATTTCCTTGCTGAAGTTCTGTGGTTGTTTCTTGTTGTTCCAAGTATGTTCATGAGTTTGAAGCAATAAAATGGACTTGTAATTTGCTGATTGGAAATGGGACTCCCTTATTCATTTAGCTGAATTTTCTTTTGCTATTTTTCTTCAGTCGAGAATTTAATACTGCTTCAGCTTAGTTTAAGTACTATCATTTGATGTTAGTGTAGTTGTATGGTTAAAGTGTTTAAGTTATTTTAGCACATTCATAGGTGGTTTTAACAATTTGTTATATTTAATAATTGTAATTATTTGGGACTATTTTTCAAAGGTTTGTTGAATGTAAGTGTAAGTGTTTGTATTGTTAAGCATGATGATAGGTGTAGATCTAATATTAATCTATGAATGAATTTCAGAAATTGATCTCTTGTTGATTAATATTAACATCATGCTTATTAGAACTATTGAATGTGTAACAATATGGCAACAAGTTCTAGGAGATGGCTTGGGCCAAGAGTAGGCTCAGGCGTATGGCTTGCTCGAATCACCTAGTGTGATTTTGAGTTTTGTGTGTTGCATTGGGCCCAGATTCGAGTTGGCCCAGCCTCAAGATGGAATGTTTCATATTAATATCAATTTTGGTCTCTCTTATAGTTCGTTTAACTTAATTCGATTTTTGGTTGGTGGTGTGATGAAGTTGTTCTATTAAAGGGTTTTTTCTTTTTGTTTCTCGACTTACTACAAGTCTGGAGCTCGTTCTCCCCCCCCCCCAACGTTAAGCTAGTATGGTATTTTGCATAGGCTGCCCGTAATAATGTTAGATAAACATTTAATTTAGATAAGAATTCAAACTCCTTTAGACCTCTTTAATTAAGTATGACTCTTTTAATTAGATGGAGGTATTCCATATCAAACGAGACCTATAATTTATGGCCCTCATAAGACTAGATCAAAACGTCACTTAAAGAAAGAGATTTGAGGCGTGCCATAAGCAAATTAAATCATCTATGGCCCTCATGAGTGTTATAATTTATATATTAAAAATGAACTTCGTAGTTTGCTTTAGGTATGTTAATTATATAATTATCACAGAAATTATTAAAATCCGGGTGTGCATTTCATGTGACTCGGTTCTAATTTTCAACAAGGTTAAATAGAATGTATCGTGAATCATGGGTGCATTTCATGTAGCGCGGCTTGCAATATGTTTTAAATAACTTTGATTTAATTCTTTAAACAAATAAAAGCGATTTTAAAATTAAAAATGCACATAGGTTTAAAAGTATTTTTTAAAATCAAATAAATAGGCCAATAATAATAGTTGAGCGACCGTGCTAGAACCACGGAACTCGGGAATACCTAACACATTCTACCGGGGTAACAAAATTCCTTACCCGAATTTATGTGTTCGCGGACTATAAAATAGAGTCAATCTTTTCTCGATTCGGGATTTAAAATCGGTGACTTGGGACGCCATAAATTATCCTAAGTGCGACTCTGAATCTTAAACAATAATCCCGTTTCGATTGTCACTTAAATTGGAAAAAACTCCCTTATACCCTTCCGGGTGTAGTAAAAAGGAGGTGTGACAGCTCTGACGACTCTGTTGGGGACAAGAACCCCGAATCTCTGATTATAGGTTAAAGAATTCGAGCTTAGAATAATTGTTATATTTGGCTTTATTTATTATCTGGTTTTATTTACATGTTTGGGCCTAATGTGCTAAATGCTGCCTTTTACCGCTTTGATATTGTTGACTGTATATAAATTGTTGCGAAACCCTCCTCTCTCTGAGTCTTCTAAATCATCTGAGAAGAGTGCACTTCGTGTAGCTTCTCTTCTGTTAGAGTCATATTCCAATTTTAGAACGAGGTTTGGACAAGTTGCAAAGCCAATGAAGCTTCTATATTCTCGGTACGCTGCCCCCCTCGGCTCGAGCTGTCCGCTTGGGTAAGCCAGGTCTAGAACAAATAAATCCAGGTTTTTAAACCTAGAATAACATATCCTCATGCTGGATCCCTAGTAGGAACGTTTGTTGTATCACATGCATTTGACTTTGGGGACTCAACACAGGGATTGGGTCCATCTAGGACAGGTGCACCCGAAATCAAAAGACCATCCTGATACATTTTACTCGCTACTTGTACATTTATTTGACTCGGATTGCATGCTGACCATCTTTTAGAATAGGGAAAAATTGAAAAAAAAAACAAATTGAGGTGAGAGAGAGGAAATTACCCGCCTGTGAAAAAACCTGTTGTTCAAAATATCCCGAAACTCTACCAAAGTTTTCAGAAAAAAAGAAAAGAAAAATAAAGCTATTTCGAATGTTTATGTTTTTTGTTGCATCAAAATTGACCAAACTACGCAAGTTTAATTCTCACCGGATGTGGGATACGCAGGCAACCCTCATTGGGTCCAACTCCATTTTTGCAAAATAACCCAAAAGAATATGAAGTGTCGCTATTTTGTCATAAATAAACTAGGGGACGCCTTTCTTGTCCAAAATAGCCAAAATGCCCCAAAAGGGAGCCGGAAGGCTGTTTTTGCAAGAATAGCCACCTAGGGTCCGTTTTCAAATTTTGGTTGATTAACAAACACAGCCCTAAAATTTTCTTTCTTGAGGTGCTGAAGGGCTATATTCACAAAAGTGTTTTGTTTCAAATTGCAGTTTTTGAAAATTGGTATTTTTCTCTTGAGTCAAAGTAAAACATGGTCTTTTAACCAATCACTTTAAAATAAATGTGCAGGATGAGCACGATTGAAAATGAACCTTTCACAGTCCTCGAGGAAATCCCGTTAGAACTCCATATGTGGTGGAATGATTTGGGGGAAGTCAGTCGAGATATTGTGATACAAGCCTTGGGCGGTCTTGTTGGTCTCCTGAAAATTAAGTCGAGGAAGGATATAATTGAGGCTTTTATACCCTTTTGGGACCCAGCGCATAATGTGTTCCATTTTGCTAATTTTGAGCTAACCCCCACGCTTGAGGAAATAGCAGGCTACGCTGGTTTTAGTGGGAATCTTAGAAATCAATACCCAGTGGAACCTAGAATGGTGACTCCTCATAAGTTTCTGGATCTTCTAAGCATCAGTCAGGCATGTCAAGACGGAAATTTAGCTAATGGATTCTGCACATTCTACTTCTTGTACCGACGTTACGAGAATCCCCACGGTTTTGAGATGCCAGATACCGGTCTTACTCATTCGGGGAACAAAGATAAGTGGGAAGCTCGGCGGGGACTGACTTTTATAGTGGCATTACTGGGCTTTTTAATTTGCCTAAGAAAGGATGGAAACATAGAATTGGGGCTTGTGGGAATAGCCGACTTCATGGATAAAAAGGCTAATGGCACCATTGTATCGATGATCTTGGCAGAGATTTACTGAGCTCTAACTGCTTGCCGAGAAGGAGGAAAGGTTTTTGAGGGGTGTAATATGTTTCTACAACTCTGGATAGAGGAACACCTTTGCCACCGTCCGGGGTACATGAACTGTGGCATGACCGATCTTAAATGCATTGAAAAACATGAAGAACGGGTGGAGGGCCATGAGTTTTCGAATGGTACGGAAGCATGGTTCGCACATTTGAGCTCCCTGGCCGTAAACAAATTATGTGGACCTTTGGGTGGCTCCCGGTCAATGAAGTCATTTACATGTCGGCCGAAGTATGTTTTCTTCTATTGATGGGTCTCTGGAGCATTCAACCTTATGCCCTGCACAGAGTTCTACGCTAGCTAGGCAGGTACCAAGCTATTCCGCATGATGAGGATTTGAGTCGGCAGGTCATCGAACTGGGACAAAAAGCTGCTTTCCTGGAAGAAAGGGTGCGTCGGATTTGGCATCAATGTAGGTTCATAGAGCTAAAGACTCAGGTACGGGATCTGTCTAGAGGCGAGTTGGAGCCTAGTTACACAATTTGGTAAGGTAAAAGGTATCAAGATCCCGAACGGCTCGCCAAAAGGCCCCATGTCCAACAATTCACCAAGGGAGTGCAGGAGCAATGTGATTGGTTGGCAAAAGAGGAAAGCTACAAAACCACCATAAGAAAATTAGAGGGACAAATCCGAGATCTTAAATTTGACAAAAATGTACTGGCCGCTGCTGATGAAGGGGATAAGAAGAAATTGGCTGAAGAAAACAAGGCCCTTCGAGCACATATCCAAAAAATGAAAATAGTTGCTGAGAATCAAGAAAGGAGTCGAAAAGATGAAAGACTCATAAATGGTTTTAGGAGGAAAATAGTTGAGTGCAAGGATGATTTGGAAAAATCCAAGGGTAATCTGGCAAGAGCCTAGGCACAGCTAACAAAGAACACAGAGGGACAAGCGGAGTTTGTCCGGCAATTAAAAAGGAAATATGACGGAGAAGCCACCAACCTGAAGAAGAAACTAACTACCCTCGAGAACGAGATGGCCAAACAAGCAAAGAGCTTCAAAGCAGAAAGAGAACAGTGCTACACCCTAATGTCACATCTAGAGAAAGACCTGCATCAGTTTCAAGCAACTGAACAAGTTTTGGGGGCCAGATCTCAGCAGATTGGACTATTGCTACAAGAGAAGGGTATTATCAGAGAGGGTTAGGAGCATTGCAGACTATATTATGATGAAGTGCAATGAGTGTGAAGACATGGCCAGGTCCATGTTTTGCGCTTCCGTTATGATTTTTGTCCGACAAATCATGGATGACCTATTCCGCCTTAAAGAAGATATGGCGCATAGGCCGCGAGACCGACTGATGTCCTGCGGGCCCCTAGAGTAGTTGAGGCACTTATGTATTCATGATTTTCACTCGAGTCTGTATTTTCATTTTTCTTCCAGCGTCTGTTAGTCCATTTTCGAGTCTTTATTTTCATTTTTCTATTGGAGTCTGTTAGTCCCCCTTTTCGAGTCTGTTAGTTTTTATGATTAAATTTTATAGGAGAAGTCGTTGTAATCAAGATGTTTTTTTATTTTTATTCTTTTATAAAAAATTGATAACACTAAAAATGTTTTTTTATTTTATTTTACACTTATTCCCAGAACTACGCTTGGTCTGATTCATGCGGCGTCATGATACGTAGGCAATCCCCATAAGATTCGATCATAACCATGAAAAAAAAAAGAAACAAAAGAACAAAAGAGGAGAGAAAATAAGAAAACTGTGGGAAGGAAACAATGGCAAAATAAGAGAAAAAAAGAGATGAGATAATAAAAGAATAAAAACAAGAATCAAGCAAAGAAAAGCAGGAATGGAAAAAGAGAGAGAGAGAGAGAGAGAGAGAGAGAGAGAGAAATTGCAAAACGGAAACTAATGAAAGCTGGGATGACGCAAGCAGCCGTTCAAATGCATAATAGAAATGATTAACTGCTTAGGTGTATTACATTCCCCAATGTGTGATTGCCTATCTATTAAGCTTTAATCACTAACGATTTCGCTTGTCGTCATCAAGTACAGGAAGGTGGTTAATTTGTTCGGCATTCTGGCAACTCACCCGTACAACACCAGGTCCAAAGACAAGTTGATCATGGCTGGCCAAGAACTGGATGCAAGTGTTATTGATCCGTCAAGGGAGGGGAAGAGTCTGATGTTAATCTGAAAGATGAGTTACATATATTAAAACACCAGATGGCAGAGATGTACCAGGCATGGGTGAAAGGGCATCCACCACCATCATACCCCGCCAACCCTGCTCCCATCCTGCCGCTGGCTCAATCCCAAGAACCTCCCATTGTTGATTCATCTCCAGGCTTCCCCATTTACCACCATTACCAAGGCACCACTTCCCAAACCCCATAAGCACCACCACCCAAACTAGTCTTATACCTTCCTCCACCAGCCACCATTGTTTTTGTGGTGCCCCCACCGGCTACACTCCATTTATCCTCCAGTGAGCCCTTATTCTAGACCCAGGATAACCAGTACTATCCTCCGGAGCCTACTTTCAAGGCCCCAGAGCATTACTCCTACACTCTTTGTTTCGACCTCCCAGTTGAGACTGAGAAACCACCTAAAAACCCAGAGCAGGAGGAGATGTTCAGGAAGGTAAGAAGCCTGGAATAATCATTCAGAAACATGCAGGGATTGGGAGGCCAGGTGAGCGTGGCCTACAAAGATTTGTGTCTATTCCCCGATGTTCAGTTTCCTGTGGGGTTTAAGATGCCGAAGTTTGATTTGTATGACGGGCACGGAGACCCGGTGGCCCATTTGAGGGATTTCTGCAGTAAAATGAGAGGAGGCGGTGGGAAAGATGAGTTATTGATGGGATACTTTAGCCAGAGTCTGAGTGGCTCGGCATTGGAGTGGTACACTCGTCAGGATTACAATAGATGGTATACATGAGATGATTTGGCCCAAGCATTCGCTCGTCATTTTCAGTACAACATCGAGATTATTCCAGATCGTTTGTCTTTGACTAAGATTGAGAAGAAGCCTAGTGAAAGTTTTAGAGAATATGGTTTTCGCTGGAGAGAACAAGTGGCGAGAGTTAACCTCCCGATGGAGGAGAGAAAAATGGTGGAGTACTTTCTGCAGGCTCTGGAGCCTACCTATTTTGGCCATCTGATATCTGCCATAGGTAAATCATTCAATGAAGTAGTGAAGATGAGTGGCATGGTGGAAGAAGGGCTCAATCAAGCAAAATCATGAGCTACTCGGCCATCAAGGCAACTACCCAAGCCATTCATAATGGTACGAGAGGAGTGATTGGAAAGAAGAAGAAAGAAGATGTGGCAACAATTGATTCAGGATCATGGTTTGGACCCAGGGGCCCATCACACCATTATACCCAGCCTTGACCCCATCACCAAACTTACACCCAAACCCAGTATAATCTACCTCAGCATTACTTCCCATCACCAGACCCAAGATTTTTGTCCACCATGCCCATACATATACCCAACCTCCTACCTACTCACAATGGCGTGCCCCAACACCACAAAACACCTACCCAGCTCCACAAAATGCTTACCCACCAACACGAGCCTACCGAAACCCTGTCGGCCCAGGTTTTTGACCCAATCCAGCATTCAAAAATAAGAGGTTGCAGCGGAAGAAAACTTTCACCCCGTTGGGGGAGTCTTATACCAGTTTATTCCATAGATTGAGGCAGTTGGATGTGATGAGGACAATTGAGTCAAAATTGCCCAAACCTCCTCCAAAGAATCTTGACTACTCCTTGAGATGTGAATATTGTTCTAGTACTCTGGAGCATGATACGGAGAAGTGCTGGCACTTGAAAAATGTCATCCAGGAGCTCATTGACACAAACTAGATTGAAGTCCAGACTCCAAAGGTACCCAACATTAACCAGAACCTATTGCCAACCCATGAGGAAACAAATATAATTGAGATAGTACACAAGGGGAGGAGCCCAAGAAGCCTTCACAAACTATCATGATGATTTGGTCCAGTGAGGTCAAGCCAGTTAAAAAACCAATGGTTGAAGGATCAGTGACCAAGTTGAGTAGGACAAATGGTGAACCATTTGTGGTAGTCAAGAAAAGATCCCCAAGTGATGTTGCAGCAAAGCAAGAAAAGTCAAAAATGGTTGTTCCAAGAGTGGCAAACAAGCCTATCATAATTGTAGAGGGTGCCCGTACGAATCCTGTCATCATCAAGCCTGTAACCCAGTTGCCGGTGATCAGCACCAAGGCTATCCCATGGAACTATGAACGGGTGATAGTGACCTATAAGGGAAAGAAAGTGAAAGAAAAAGTCAATGAGGCCCAGGGATTAACTCATTCGGGGAGATGCTTTGCCTCGGAAGAGTTAAGGAAAGATAAAACACTCCAGAGATAAGCCAATTTTAGTAAAGAGAGCAGTCACTGAAGAAGAGGCGGAGGAGTTTCTGAGAAAGATAAAGGTACAAAATTATTCCATCATGGAGCAGCTGAGAAAGACGCCCGCTCAGATTTCCTTGTTATCATTGCTAATCCATTCAGACGAGCATCATCGGTCCCTGATGAAAATTCTGAATGAGGCTCATATCCACGACAAAATTTTAGTGAACCATCTAGAGAAGATCGCCAACAAAATATTTGAGGTAAATAGGGTCACCTTTTCTGATGATGAGTTGCCCGTGGAAGGTACTGAACATAACAAAGCTCTCTATCTTACAGTAAAATGTGAATATTCTGTGGTCATCATGGTGTTAGTTGACAATGGTTCCAGTGCAAAACATCTGCCCTCTTTCTACTCTGAACAAGTTGAAAGTTGATGATGAGAGAATTTGCAAGAACAACATATACGTCCGAGGTTTTTACGGTGGAGGGAAAGATTCGGTTGGTGATATAGTGCTTGAATTGACAATAGGACCGGTGGAATTCACCATGGAGTTCCAAATACTGGACGTAGCCATTTCTTACAATTTACTGTTAGGTCGACCTTGGATTTATGCCGCTAAAGCAGTTCCGTCCACTTTGCACCAGATGGTCAAGTTCGAGTGGGATAGACAGGAGATCGTCACGCATGGAGAGGAGAATTTATGTGCTCACGGTGATGCCTCCATTCTATTTATTGAGGCTGAAGATGACAAAGGGCCGTAGGTATACCAAGTTTTTGAAATAGTGCCGGTCGAGAAGGTTCCAAAAGGGAAATGTATTCCAACTCCAAAGATAACCTCTGCATCAGTCATGGTGGCCTCTGAAATGCTGAAAAATAGTTTTATGCCAGGTAAAAGTCTAGGTGCATCCCTACAAGGTATTATACAGCCAGTGTCCCTCCCTGAAAACTTGGGTACATTCGGTCTTTGATTCAAACCCATAATGGCAGATGTGAAAAGGGCTAGAAAGTTCAAATAGAAGGCGTGGGCACTTCCGAAGCCTATCTCGTGTCTCTCCAAGTCTTTTGTCAAGCCCAGTGCCAGGAAACGCCCAGTGACGACAGTTCCAAGTTTTATGGTTGACGTTGATGAAGAGTTAATTGAAAGGTTCCAAAGGTTGTTTTAGTATGTGAACAAGGTAGAAGTTAGAGAATGTTCTAGCAAAGCGGACGTGCAGTTCATCGGGCCGAATGTAAAGCTTAACACTTGGAAGGCTACTCCTCTCCCTACTCAGAAAGAGTCTTGGTAGTTTGTTTTATTTTCCTTTCTATCTGGGTGATTCCAGGATTGTGATCCAGATTTTTATTTTTTGCTTGTTGATGTACAAACCCTGTTATCCTTTATTTTAATGAAATGCAATTTCCCTTTCCATCACTCCTGACAGTTTCATTTTTTGTTTTCTTTTCTTCTCTGTACAGTTCTTTTTATGCTAGTTTCAATGACATGACATGCATGAGGAATCTTCGGCCCAGTCTTAAAAGTCAATCTAATTCTGAAATAATAATCCAAGAAATAGAGTGTGATGATGAAATGGAGTATGATGAGGATGAGGCCTTTGAAGAGATTAGTAAAGATCTAAGTCATTTTGAAGAAAAACCCAAGCCTAATCTGAATGATACGGAAGCAATCAATCTAGGGGACTCAGATAATGTCAGAGAAACTAAGATAAGTGTCCATCTTGAACCGCAAATCAGGGAAGAAATAATTAAAGCATTGCTTGAGTATAAGGATATTTTTGCATGGTTGTATGATGATATGCCCGGTTTGGGTACTGATTTGGTGGTCCATAAATTTTCAATTGATCCAGCATTCCCTCTCGTCAAGAAAAAGTTGAGAATGTTCAAAACTAACATGAGTGTGAAGGCTAAAGAGGGAGTCACAAAACAACTTGATGCAAAGGTCATTCGAGTCACGCGATATCCCACATGGTTAGCCAACGTTGTGCCTGTGCCAAAGAAGGACAGTAAGACCAGAGTGTGTGTTGAATACCATGGCCTCAACAAAGCAAGTCCAAAGGACAATTTCCCACTGCCAAATATCCACATTTTGATTGACAATTGTGCCAAGCACGAGATTGGATCATTTGTGGATTGCTATGTGGGGTATCATCAGATTTGAATGGATGAAGAAGATGCGGAAAAGACGGCATTCATCATGCTGTAGGGAACATATTGCTACCGGGTCATGCCATTCGGTTTGAAAAATACTGGGGCAACTTACATGAGGGCAATGACAACCATATTCCATGAACGGAAGCAGTCTGACAATGTCAAAGATTTGAGAAAATTTTTCCAAAGGCTCCGCAAGTACAATCTTAAGCTCAATCCTGGAAAGTGCGCATTTGGTGTTCCATCGGGGAAATTGTTGGGATTCATAGTCAGTCGGCGGGGCATTGAATTGGATCCATCAAAGATCAAAGCTATCCAGGAATTTCCAACGCCAAAGAACAAGACCGAGGTGATGAGTCTGTTAGAGAGGCTGAACTACATCAGCAGGTTTATTGCTCAGCTCACGACAACTTGTGAGCCCATCTTTAAGATGATAAAGAAGGACGTTGTGGTCAAATGGACTGATGAGTGCCAGGAAGCATTCAATAGGATCAAAGAGTATTTATCGAACCCACCTTTATTGGTCTCGCCAGAACCCGGGAGACCTTTGATTCTGTATTTGACAGTCTTGGATAATTCATTTGGTTGTGTGTTGGGTAAACATGACATCACTAGCAGGAAAGAGCAAGCCATCTACTATCTCAGCAAGAAATTCACATCTTATGAGATTAAATATACTCCCTTTGAAAGGACATGTTGCGCCCTGACTTGGGTAGCACAGAATTTGAAGCATTATTTGTCATCCTACACTACTTACCTCATTTCTTGCCTGGATCCTCTAAAGTATATCTTTCAGAAGCCCATGCCCACAGGAAGGCTCGCAAAATGGCAGATCTTGCACATAGAGTCTGACATCGTATGTGCGACTCGGACGGCGATGAAAGCCCAAGCCTTGGCCGATCACTTGGCCGAGAACTCGGTGGATGAAGAATATAACACTTTGAAGACTTAATTCCCTGATGAAGAGGTAATGTATATTGACGAAGTCGAGAAGGATGAAAAGCCTGATTGAAAACTTTTTTTTGATGGGGCTACTAACATGAAAGGCATTGGAATAGGAGCTGTACTTATTTCTGAAACAGGACACCACTACCCTGTCACAGCTCAGCTTCATTTCTACTGTACCAACAATACGGCTGAGTACGAGGCATGCATTTTAGGACTAAGGCTAGCTGTAGATATGGGAATCCAGGAAGTCTTGGTCATGGGAGACTCAGACATTCTGGTGCACCAGATTCAAGGAGAATGGGAGACACAGGATTTAAAGCTTATACCGTATCGAAAATGTCTGCATGACCTTTGTCAACGGTTTTGATTAATAAAGTTTAGGAACATTCCAAGGATCCATAATGAGGTTGCCGATTCATTGGCTACCTTGGCGTCAATGTTACACCACACGGACAAAGCTTATGTCAACCCTTTTGCATATTCAGGTCCGCGATCAGCATGATTACTGTAACATAGTAGAAGAAGAACTTGACAGTGAACCTTGGTTCCATGATATCAGGGAGTACATCAGGTCGGGTTTATATCCGGTACAAGCCATAGGGGATCAAAACAGAACAATTCAACGTTTGGCAAGTGAATTTTTCTTCAGTGGGGGAGTTTTGTACAAAAGAACTCCAGATCTTGGATTGTTGAGATGCATAGATGCAAAACAAGCCACGACTATCATGACCGAAGTGCATTTTGGAGTCTGCAGACTGCATATGAGTGGGTATGTTCTGGCAAAGAAAATTCTTCGAGCAGGTTATTATTGGCTCACCATGGAGCGAGATTGTATCAGTTTTGTGCACAAGTGTCATCAATGACAGGTACACGGAGACTTGATTCATTCTCCGCCATCTGAATTGTACAAAATATCTGCACCATGGCCTTTTGTTTCTTGGGGAATGGATGCCATTGGACCAATTGAGCCAGCAACATCCAATGGGCACAGGTTCATTCTGGTGGCCATTGATTATTTCACTAAGTGGGTTGAAGCTAAAACTTATAAATCTGTGACCAAGAAGGCAATGGTCAATTTTGAGCATGAGAATATCATTTGTCGATTCGGATCCCAAAGGTGATCGTCACAGATAAGGGTGCTAATCTTAACAGTCATCTAATGAAAGAGGTATGTCAACAGTTTAAGATTACGCATCGCAATTCCACCCCATACCGCCCCAAGGCGAATGGAGCAGTAGAGGCAGCCAACAAAAACACAAAGAAGATACTTCGGAAAATGGTGTAGGGTTCCAAGCAATGGCATGAAAAGTTTCCCTTTGCATTGTTGGGTTATCGCAGTACTGTTCGCACTTCATCAGGTGCATCTCCTTATTTGTTGGTATATGGCACTGAAGTAGTGATACCCGCAGAAGTTAAAATTCCATCCCTTCGGACTGCTGCTGAAGCCGAAATTGATGATGATGAGTGAGTCAAAACCTATCTGGAGCAATTGAATCTGATTGATGAGAAAATATTGGCAGTAGTGTGTCATGGCCAGTAGTATCAGAAGAGAATGGTGAGAGCATATAACAAGAAGGTGCGTCTGCAGAAATTTGAAGTGGGTCAGCAAGTAGTGAAACGCATCCTTCCACATCAGGCTGAAGCAAAAGGCATGTTCGCCCCAAATTGGCAAGGGCCATTCATTGTAACAAGAGTGTTGTCCAATGGTGCTTTTTATTTAACAAATATAGAAGGCAAATGTGTAGATATGGGTATCAATTCTGATGCAGTCAAAACATATTAAGTATGATTTCTTTGGTTTAAATTGTGTTTGTTTGTACTTGGCATGTTTTAAAGATTGGAATGACGAAGGCATTTTATTCTGCTATCTAAACACTGTACTATTTTTTACCCCTTTGAGCCTTATTTATTTTTCTTTCATACCCCTCTTTTGGAATCAGTAGAGAAATTCAGAAACACAAACGCAGGAGGTAAGTAAAGAAGGAAAGAGATAAAGAGGAGAGAAAAGAGAAAGAAAATAATGGGAAAAAGTGAAGAAAAAGAAAAAAGAAAAAGAAAAAGAAAAAAAAAAGAAAAAGAAGGAAAAAAAAGGAAAAGAGAGAAAGGAAAGAAAAGAGAAAAGTAACAACAACAAAGCAATTCCTATGACATAAACTACGTTCGACCTGATTCCTTTTAACGATACGTAGGCAGCCTCACGGTTCGGTCCCATCAAAACAAAATTAAAAAGTCCCCAAGCAAAGAAACTGGAGCAGAAGTTGTGGTTTGTTGTAAGAAGTATGATTCCAAAAGTTTTAATTTTGAACCCATTCAAGTTATTTTGAGCCTTTGTAATACCCTTTCTTTCTAACCCTATCCAAAAGCCCACATTATGGTCCAAAAAAAGACCTTCCGATCAGTCTTCGAGAGATGCCAAGTCTAGCAAGTAGAGGTGCTATTCATATCAGGGGCAACACTCTGGTCTAAGAAGGAAAAATTGAAAAATGAGAGAGTCTTATTGGTGAAAACCCTCACGGGCACCGTAAGGCGACGGAAAGCTGAGAGAAATAAAAAATGAGAGTGTCTTATTGGTGAAACCCTTACAGGAACCGTAAAGCAATGGCATCTGAGAGATGAGCAAATGAGAGTGGTTTGTTGTTAAAAACTCTTCAAGGCACTGCAAGCTGAACAAGGTCAGTGACTAGGCGAAGAGATTTGTTATGGAAATCCTGGGTTATAAAGTATGATAACAGAAAGTTGATTGTTTGAATAGGCCGGGTTGATTAATCTGAAATGCATGTCATGATCATTGGTACCAGTTGCTCCACTCAGATAAGTCACTTTTCTTTTTCTCCCCCAAACAGTCATCCAATTTTGGATTTTCTTCTCTGTTCCTAACTCTCGAAGTCATTGAATTTCATTTCTTTTGGGTTTATTTCTCTAAGGTTTTTTCCAATGTTAACCTTGTTTAAGAAAGTAAGAAAGGATTTCAAAGCTTACTACCAACTTCCAAAATTGCCCAATGCAAAGTGCGGCCACAACTCACCAGAAATAGCATGATGCGAAAGTGAAAATAAGGTGTTAATGAAAGTTCAAGCGGTCGAGTGGTCTTTGAATTTTGTGGGAGATACAGAGATTCAAATTGGAAGGACAAAAATGAAAAACAACGGGTTGAGTATAGAGCATATGGGGCATTTAGGGTTTTGTGGTTGAAATTCAGTTAGAAAGGTAAACAATTCTTGGCCAGTTCAAGGCGGACAGTCCAAGCAGAAGTACGGCAATGAAAAGGCCACCCTTAGCAAGAATGCCGCAACCTAACTACCACATTTTCAAACTGAAAAGATTTTTCTTTGATTGAAACGGGGGCAGAAATTCCGTTTGTTTCAGAGAAACCCTCCGTAAGGAAAGCAAGCGCCGTATGGGCTCGGCAGTAAGTTCCAGTACCCTCTTGGATAACAGGATTTAGTAATTTTTGAGGCCCTCGCAAATGACAAGGTCTGACGAGAGGTCTACTTTTGGGAAGTGTAATTCGGCATTTAAGTGTTCACTTTTGAAATGAGGCTTGGTTTGAAATTTTCAGGATAAAGGAATTTAATTTAGAATTTAGTTCGATAACAAGATTGGTTAACACTCACAGATGTTCCCAATATCAAACTGGGGCAGAAAAATTTCTTTTGTTTTGTTTGTTTTGTTGAAATCAGGTGCCCACCTGAAGAACTAGGGAAGACAACATGAGTTTCAAGAATAGAAGACATTTAAAGCTCAAGCAATCAGGCACCCACCTAGAGAACAAAGGGGAAGCAACAGTTTCAGAGGAGTCAGTTCGAGTTAAGCAATCAGGCGTCCACCTGGAGAACAAAGGGAAGCAGTTCAAGTTTTGAGGAAAAGCAGTGCAAGTGTTGGAAATCAGGCGCACTCCTGGAGAACAAAGGGAAAATAACAATGTTCAAAGGAAGACGATTCAAGTTCAGCAATCAGGCACCCACCTGGAAAATAAAGGGAAAACAATTCAAGTTATAGAGGAAAAGAATATAATTCAAATGTTGGTAATCAGGCGCCCACCTGGAGAACAAAGGGAAGCAGTTCAAGTTTCGAGGAAAAACAATTCAAGTGTTGGTAATCAGGCGCCCACCTGGAGAACAAAAGGAGGCAGCAATATTCAAAAGAAGACAGCAATCAGGAGCCCACCTGGAGAACAAAGGGAAACAGTGCAAGTCTCGAGGAAAAGCAGTGCAAGTGTTGGAAATCAGGCGCCCACCTGAAGAACAAAGAGAAAGCAGCAATGTTCAAAGGAAGACGGTTCAAGTACAGCAATCAGGAGCCCACCTGGAAAATAAAGGGGAAACAAGTCAAGTTTCAAGGAAAAGCAGTGCAAGTGTTGGAAATCAGGCATCCACCTGGAGAACAAAGGGAAAGAAACAATGATTCAAAGGAAGATAATTCAAGTTCAGAAAATAGGCGCCCACTTGGAAAACAAAGGGAAAACAAGTCAAGTTTCGAAAGAGGGCAGTCCGAGTTTCAAATGAAGACAGTTTGAGTATTGGCAATCAGGTGCCTACCTGGAGAATAAGGGAATTCACTTCAGAATACAATTCAAGCCAGCGACAAAGGAAGCTCACCCGGACAATACAAGTCAGCAGAGCAGCAGAAACTGCAAGGTCAAGTTTGAAGATATAGATAGGATTCTTGCAATTCGTAGATCATAGTTTCGTCTAGCTTCTTTTATTTTGTCTTGGTGTATTATGGAGTTCAGCAAACAGTAGAAGCAGTAGCAACAGTGAAATCATAGCTTCCTGGTAGTCCCAGCTATCGAAACTTTCCGAACTACACTGATCTGATTCCTTCATAGCCAAGGATATGTAGGCAACCTCGGAACTAGGGTGGGTCAAATCTTTCAAAAATGCTTTCCACAGAGTATTCAAACGGGCAAAAATTGCTCGTATTTGCTCAATTTATCTTTGCACGAAAACTCTTCGTATTTTCGGGCAGCTGTGAGCACGCGATTTTTTCCCTATATGAATTACTACCATAAAATACAAGAAAAATAATTTTTTCCATTTTTTTACAATTTTATAGGATTTTGTGAGAATCTATGTTAATTGTTTGCATTTCTACGCATGTTTATTTCTGTTAAAAATCATGAAAATATCAAAAATACCATGCATTGCATTTAGGATTTATTTTTACATTTTTAAGATTAATTAGTAAATTAGTTGATTTATTGAAAAATGAAAATCACAAAAATTGGTCTACTTTTGCATTTTTAGCCTTTTAGTTTTGAATTGGTATTTTCCTCTTTTAATTTAGGACTACTTAATTTTTTTAAATATTTTAGTAGATAATTAGTTCAATTTTACAACTTAGATTAATTTTGGAGATTAATTTAGGTTTTAATTAATTAAAAAAAAGAGAAAAAAAAACAAAGAACAAAGAAAGGGAATGAGACATTGGTCTTAAAACTCAATTTGGGCCAAGACCCAAACATTTAAACCCAATTTACCTACCCAGTCCGACCAGCCCAATTTCCCAACCCGGTCCAGTTTCCCGACCTAACCAAACAACCCCGTTTTTGTGGCCTTGCATCTCAACCGTTGGATTCCCAAAATCCAACGGTCCGGAACTCGGGATCCTTAAGTATTTAACTGTCCTAAAATGACTACCCCCCCCTAGTCCAAACCCCCTCCCTCCCATCTTCGTCTCTAACCCAAGAACCCTAGAGACCGCTGCCGTGAAACCCCCGCCGGCGGCGACGCCATAACCAGTTCTGATTTCCCCCAAATTGACACCGCACAATCTCCTCACCCTCCTCTTTCTAAATCCCAAAATAGTTCCCCTCGAATCCCTCTCAATCTTCTCGAATCTTAGATCTAAAAGTCGGACTTTAAACCCTAATTCACCTAAATTACACCCAAACACTCATCACCTCTTTTTCTTCCCAAATCCCGAAGTTAATCCCCTCAAATCCCTCTCAAACTTCACAAACGTCAAATCTGGGCGGACATGCATGGGCTTTTAAGGCGATTTGAGCCGAAAAAGGGTGTCACTTGTCTGTTCTCAAGGGGGAACAGTCATTTGCCACCTCTTTTTGTATTTAAATCGGAAAAGACTGGTCTAGCCAGAACAACCGGACAGTCATGGCAGTAGGTACTCGTTCCTCTCCCCTTCTTCTATCTTCTCACCATCCTACTTTTCTTTAGCTTATTTTCATCTTCTTCTACTTTTCTATTTTTCTTTTGACCGGAAAATGAAAAGGGTTAGTTAGTCTTAGTTTTAGGTTGTCAGGATTTGTTTTCCTTCCCTTATGTTTAATCATAGTTGTTAGTCAGTTATTTTAGGTTTAAAATCATGAGTTTTCCATTAGGTCATTAGGTTTTCTATTTTTCAATTAAGTTTTAGTTTATGTTTAATAATCAGCATATTAATATCTTGGTTTGATTTGATTCCTTGTTTAAATGGTTGATTTAATTGCTTCAAAGGTTGAAATAGGTTCATTCATCGACTGTTTTTGCTAATAATAGTCTCAATTAGTTTAAGTGCATTTATTAACAAACTATTGTTTCCGAGTGTCTCTTTTGAAGTCCATATTTTTTTAAACTCAGGGGTTATTTGCTGAAATTTTCGATCGAGTTCATTCCTTTATGGTTTGAGATTCAGTTTGGGTTGTTAGTACACAAGCCCATGGGTTGGGTTGGGTCTTGGATTAGTTTGACCTAGGAATGATTTCCTGAAGGTAAATACAGGGGTGTCAAGGGTAATTTGGTCATTTTAATGAGGGAATCTTTGATAACTGCCTAGGAAAGTAGGAAATAGGCTGATTTAACAAATAGGTAAAAAGTTTGGGGTTTGAATTGAATAAAAGAGAAATTGATGAGGGGTAGTTTTGAATGAACAAACTCAGGTCCTGCTGCCCTAAATCTTTCTATATAAGGCTATTTCACTCATTCTTTAGGCAAAGATCAGAATATAAAAAGGCTAGCAAACGACTGAAAGATTAGAAGTACCATTTTTCTGCACCTAGAACACTGAAATACATAGAGTCTCATAATTAGAAAAACATAAAAAAATCGATAGCACTGTTCCATTGCAGCTGGTTTTTTCACATTTTTGGGCTTCAAAAGCTTGAATACACTACTATTTTCCTGGGCTCAAAACATGGTTGTAGCTGGTTGATTAGTTGTAGTTTACTGTTGTCTGAGAGCTACTGATATTTCTATTTCCTTGCTGAAGTTTTGTGGTTGTTTCTTGTTATTCCAGGTATGTTCATGAGCTTGAAGCAATAAAATGGGCTTGTAATTTGCTGATTGGAAATGGGACTCTCTTATTCATTTAGCTGAATGTTGTTTTGCTATTTTTCTTCAGTCGAGAATTTAATACTGCTTCAGCTTAGTTTAAGTACTGTCATTTGATGTTAGTGTTGTTGTATGGTTCAAGTGTTTAAGTTATTTTAGCACATTCATAGGTGGTTTTAACAATTTGTTATATTTAGTAATTGTAATTATTTGGGACTGTTTTTCAAAGGTTTGTTGAATGTAAGTTCAAGTGTTTTTATTATTAAGCATGATGATAGGTGTAGATCTAATATTAATATATGAATGAATTTCAGAAATTGATCTCTTGTTGATTAATATTAATAGCATGCTTATTAGAACTATTGAATGTGTAACAATATGGCAACAAGTTCTAGGAGATGGCTTGGGCCAAGAGTAGGCTCAGGCATATGGCCTGCTCGAATCACCTAGTGTGATTTTGAGTTTTGTGTGTTGCATTGGGCCCAGATCGAGTTGGTCCAGCCTCAAGATGGGATGTTTCATATTAATATGGATTTTGGTCTCTCTTATAGTTCGTTTCACTTAATTCGATTTTTGGTTGGTGGTGTGATGAAGTAGTTCTGATTAATCTCGTTGGTTTATATTTTTGGGCTTTGTGTTTGGCCCAGCTTAGCCCTTGAGGCTTCCGGTGCTATAATTTCAAATTTGGGCTTTTCCTCTAGCCCAACTCCCTTTTAAAAGGTTGTTTTCTTTTTGTTTCTGGACTTACTATAAGTCTGGAGCTTGTTCTTTCCCCCAACGTTAAGTTAGTATGGTATTTTGCATAGGCTTCCCGTAGTAATGTTAGATAAAAATTTAATTTAGATAAGAATTCAAACTTCTTTAGACCTCTTTAATTAAGTATGACTCCTTTAATTAGATGGAGGTGTGCCATATCAAACGAGACCTATAATTTATGGCCTTCATAAGACTAGATCAAAACATCACTTCAAGAAAGAGATTTGAGGCGTGCCATAAGCAAATTAAATCATCTATGGCCCTCATGAGTGTTATAATTTATACATTAAAAATGAACTTCGTAGTTTGCTTTAGGCGCGTTAATTATATAATTATCACAGCTATTATTAAAATCCGGGTGTGCGTTTCATGTGACCAGGTTCTAATTTCCAACAAGGTTAAATAGAACGTGTCGTGAATCACGGGTGCATTTCATGTAGCGTGACTTGTGATATGTTTTAAATAACTTTGAATTAATTCTTTAAACAAATAAAAGCAGTTTTAAAATTAAAAATCCACATAGGTTTAAAAGTTTTTTTTAAAATCAAATAAATGGCCAATAATAATAGTTGAGTGACCGTGCTAGAACCACGGAACCCGGGAATGCCTAACACCTTCGCCCGGGTTAACAGAATTCCTTACCCGAATTTCTGTTTTCGCGGACTATAAAACAGAGTCAATCTTTTCTCGATTCAGGATTTAAAACCGGTGACTTGGGACGCCATAAATTATTCCAAGTGGCGACTCTGAATCTTAAACAATAATCCCGTTTCGATTGTCACTTAAATTGGGAAAAACACCCTTATACCATTTTGGTTGTAGTAAAAAGGAGGTGTGGCATTAGGCACCCCTCTTGGTCCACAACTGTGGGTTCCTGCCAAACTTATATTCACAAATTAGTCCATTACAAATAAATAATTGAATCAAATAGGTTGCAAGAAAAACACGTTGGGATAACTCAAGTAGTAAAGATTTGGACAAGTTGTAAAACAAAGTTTTAAATAAAAAGGTAATTTTGGTAAAGGAGGGGTCCTAGGTTGGTTATCCTATAGGATCACCCCACACAATGTCCGGTAAACACTCCTAAATGAGGGGCTACACGTGGCATTAGCGCGTAGTCATAATTGTCACACCTCCTATTTTACCACCCGAGGGGATATAAGGGAGTTTTTCCAATTAAAGTGACATTATTCGAAATGAGATTATTTTATTTAATTCAAAGTCGCCACTTGGAATAATTATTGATGTCCCAAGTCACTGGTTTATTTTAAATCCCAAATCGAAGAAATTTTTGACTTTATTTAAAAGTCCGCGAACCAGAAATTTCTGATAAGGAATTCTGTTAACCCAGGAGAAGGTATTAGGCATTCCTGGATTCCATGGTTCTAGCACGGTCGCTTAAACTATTAAAATTGGCCTATTATCTGATTTATTACATGTTTTAACCTATTGTGCATTTTAACTTTTCTAACCGCTTTTAATTATTTTAAACCGCTTTTAGGAATATTCAACGTTATTTAAATGTCACGATCCGGATTTCCCATTCTCGAGAGCCGTGATGGCGCCTACTGGTGAAAGCTAGGCAAACCAAATTATTCAAATTACCTAACCTTTTCCAGTTTTAAACCATTATCAGTGATGAATAGATATCATGCAAATAGCGAAAATAATTAAGAGGAAGACAAAATCTGATAATTAATCATAATACAACTACGGAAGTCTAAATACAACTCTACCCAGAATTTGGTGTCACAGCTTCACAAGCGGTCTAAGAACACTACATACAAAGTCTGAAAGATGAAATATACATTGTTTCTTAAATGAGTGGGAAACGGGATAAAGGAAAGGTAGGAGGTGACGCCAAGGCCCGCGGACGCCTGCAGGACTACCTCGGGTCGCCTGTCGGACTGAAGGCAGCAACCTCATTGTGGTCCGATGTCTACAACACTGGGATCTGCACAAAAGAGTGCAGAGTGTAGTATTAGCACAACCGATCCTATGTGCTGGTAAGTGTCTAGCCTAACCTCGGCGAAGTAGTAACGAGGCTAGGACCAGATTACCAAATAATCCTGTGCAGTTATATCATAAACAGCGGAATAGAAGCAGATAATTGCAATTAAAATTGGGCAGGGGAAACATGCTTTGGGGAATAACAAATAACAACAGAATATCAAGAGAATATAAAGAAACCAAAATCCAATTTCTAACACGGATAGGGAAAACAAATGCAGAGTTCACTTTCATTTCACATCTCGTTGCAGGCGTGCAACCCGATCCCATTTCATGTATCTCATTGTAGGTATGCAACCCGATCCCATTTCATGTATCTCGGTGCAGGTGTGCAACCCGCTCCCATTTCACATATCTCATTGCAGGCGTGCAACATGCTCCCATTTCACATATCTCGTTGCAGGCGTGCAACCCACTTCCATTTCACATATCTCGTTACAGGCGTGCAACCCGCTCCCATTTCTTTTATCAACACCAATCACAAAAGGGTCCCAGCAAGGGAATAATAATATCAAAACAAATATCCCGGCAAGGGAACAATAATATGACAATAACATCGCGGCAAAGGAACAATAATGATAATAATATCCCGGCAAGGGAACAGTAATGATAATAACATCCCGGCAAAGGGAACAATAATGATAATAACATCCTGGCAAGGGAACAATAATGATAATAACATGTGAAGCACAATAAACCACAACAGAGTCATAATAATTACAATACAAGACTCACGGGCATGCTTGACATCAACGTATAGATACTCGTCACCATACCTATACGCGGTACTCCACAATTAACATGTAGCAATTAAGACACGACTTCTAATCCCTCAAGTTAAGGTTAGACCAAACACTTATTTGGATGCCACAAACACAATTCAAGCCTCTACTATCGCTTTACCTCGTGATTCCACCACCAATTCGCTCGTATCTAGCCACAAGTTACTTAATTACATCAATAAATGCTAAATGAATCAATTCTAATGTATTAAAATGAATTTTTGAAAGTTTTACCCAAAAGTCAAAAATCGTCCCCGGGCCCACATGTTCAAAACTGAGGTTCAAACCAAAACCCGATTACTCATTCCCCCACGAACCCAAATATAAATCATTGATTATGAGTTGAAATCATGTGAAAAGATGTTAATAATTGAAGGAAACGAGTTAAAATTTACTTACAATCGATTTGGAAGAAGAGTTGTCTTTGAAAAATCGCCCAAGAGTGTTTTGGTTTTGAAAGAGTGGGAAAATGGGAGATTTTCGGCTAAGTACAAAAATTGCAGGTTGCAAACAAAATGTCGTATTTGCGACCAGTGCGAACCTCGAGATCTGCTATGTTCGCATTTGCTAACAAAATGTCGCATTTGCAACCAAGTAGATTTTCTGGTCTTCTTCGCAGGTCTATCACATTTGCGATACAATAGTCGCAAATGCGACTAAGGCAGTAGCTGGGGAGAACCACATTTGCGATGGGAACCTCGCATTTGCGAGATAGTGCTGGCCTGGGATAGTTCGCATTTGCGACATAGCCTTCGCAAATACGATCTCGCATGCGAAGCCTGCAGGCTTGCAATACATCAGATCAAAATCAACAACATCCTAAGTTAAAATTCCACTTCGCGGCCTATCCAAAACATACCCGAGCCCTCGGGGCTCCAAACCAACCATGCATACCAACCTAAAAACATCATACGAACTTGCTCGTGCATTCAAATCACTAAAATAACATCAACAACTATGAATTTAGCATTAAAATCATGAAATTTCTTAAGAACTTCAAACTTGCCAAATTTCTCAAATAAGGTCTGATTCACATCATTTCAAATCCGTTTCTTACCAATTGTCACAGGCTCAACTCAAATCATATATAAGACCTGTACCGGGCTCCAGAACCAAATACGGGCCCTATACCTATGGTTTCAAACACATTTCTCTTTCAAAAACTCATAATTAATTCAACAAAACATTTTCTTTAAAAAATTCATTTCTCGGGCTTGAGACCTCGGAATTGGATTCCAGGCATACGCCCAAGTCCCATATTTTCCTACGAACCCTCCGAGGCCATCAAATCATGGGTCCGGGTTCGTTTACCCAAAATGTTGACCGACGTCAAATCAATTCATTTTAAAGTCAAAATTCATTATTTTTTTTAGATATTTTCACATAATGCATTTCCGGCTATGCTCCCAGACTGCGCACACAAATCGAGGTGAGACAGAAAGAGGTTTTTAAGGCCTCAAAACACAAAATTCGTTTCTAAAACAAGTGATGACCTTTTGGGTCATCATATTCTCCACCTCTAAAACAACTGTTCGTCCTCGAACGGACATAAGAAGAAAGTACCTACGTCGGGAAAAAGATGAGGATAACAGCTCCGCATATCGGACTCAATCTCCCAAGTCGATGCCTTAGTGGGCTGACCTCTCCACTGACCAAGGACAGAAGGAAAACTTTTCGATCTCAACTGACGAACCTGCCGGTCTAGAATAGCTACCAGCTCCTCCTCGTAAGACAAGTCCTTGTCCAACTGGACAACGCTGAAATCTAACACGTGGGATGGATCGCCGTGATATTTCCGAAGCATGGACACATGAAACACTGGATGCACGGCCGATAAGCTCGGTGGCAATGCAAGTCTGTAAGCCACCTCTCCCACTCGATCAAGAATCTCAAACGGGCCAATGAACCTAGGGCTAAGCTTGCCCTTTTTCCCAAATCTTATCATTCCCTTCATAGGCGACACCCGAAGTAATACCCGCTCACCGATCATGAATGCCAAATCTTGAACCTTACAATCGGCATAACTCTTTTGCCTGGACTGAGCTGTACGAAGTCTATCCTGAATAATCCTGACCTTCTCTAAGGCATCCTAAACCAGATCCGTACCCAACAACCGAGCCTCTCCCCGCCCAAACCATCCAACTGGCAACTGGCACCGCCTACCATACAAAGCCTTATAAGGAGCCATCTGGATACTCGACTGGTAGATGTTGTTGTAGGCAAACTCTGCTAAAGGGAAAAACTGATCCCGCGAGCCTCCAAAGTCAATGACATAAGCTCGGAGCATACCCATCAAAATCTGAATGGTCTGCTCGGACTGCCCGTCTATCTGAGGATGAAACGTTATGCTCAACTCAATCGGTGTGCCCAACTCTCGCTGAACTGCTCTCCAGAAATGAGAGGTAAACTGTGTACCTAGGTCCGAAATGATAGACTCGGGCACACCATAAAGGCAAACTATCTCCCTGATATAGATCTCAGCTAACCTCTCGGAAGAGTAGGAGACTGGCATAGGAATGAAATGTGCTGACTTGGTCAGCCTATCAACAATAAACCACACTGCGTCAAACTGACTCCGAGTCTGTGGGAGTCCAACGACGAAATCCACAGTGATCCACTCCCACTTCCACTAGGGAAGCTCAATCCTCTAAAACAAACCACTAGGTCTCTAATGCTCGTACTTAACCTGTTGAAAATTCAAACACTAAGCCACATACGTAACGATATCCTTCTTCATTCTCCTCCACCAATAATGCTGCCAAAAATCCTGATACATCTTACTGGCGCCCGGATGAATAGAGTACCGGGAACTATGGGACTCCTCTAAAATCAACGCTCGGAGTCCATCCACATCAGGTACACAAACTCGACCCTGCAATCCCAAAACTCCATCGTCACCTAAGGTAACCTGCTTGGCACCTCCGTGTTGCACCGTGTCTCTAAGGAAACACAAATGGGGATCATCATACTGCCAATCATGGATATGCTCCAATAAGGAAGAATGAGCGACTGTGCAAGCTAACACATGGTTGGGCTCAGAAACGTCCAACCTCACGAACTGATTGGCTAAAGCCTAAACATCCAAGGCAAGTAGTCTCTCATCGACCGGAATATAAGCAAGACTGCCCATGCTGGCTGACTTCCTACTCAAAGCATCGGCCACCATATTGGCCTTTTTCGGATGATATAAGATGGTGATATCATAGTCCTTTAATAACCCCAACTACCTTCTCTGCCTCAAATTCAACTCCTTTTGCTTGAACAAATACTGCAGACTCTTGTGATCCGTGAACACCTCGCATGCCATGCCATACAGACAATGCCTTCAAATCTTCAACGCGTGAACAACGGCTGCCAACTCTAAATCATGAACTGGATAGTTCTTCTCATGAATCTTCAACTGTCGTGAAGCATAGGCAATGACCTTGCCATCCTGCATCAACACAGTACTAAGTCCAATACGAGATGCATCACAATAAACTGTATAAGGCCCTGAACCTGTAGGCAAAACCAACACTGGTGTCGTAGTCAGAGTTGTCTTGAGATTCTGAAAGCTCGCCTCAAACTCATCCGACCACTTGAACTGGGCACCCTTCTGGGTCAACCTAGTCATCGGGGCTACGATAGATGAAAACCCCTCCACAAACTGATAGTAGCCTGCCAATCCCAAGAAACTTCGGATCTCTGTAGCTGATGCTGGTCTAGGCCAGTTCTTGACTATCTCAATCTTCTTCGAATCAACCTGAATACCCTCTACTGATACAACATGACCCAGGAATGCAACTGAACTCAACCAGAACTCACACTTAGAAAACTTAGCATACAACTGACTATCCTTCAAGGTCTGAAGAACCACTCTAAGATGATGCTCATGCTCCTCCCGGATGGGGAAATAGATCAAAATATCATCAATGAAGACTATCACGAATGAATCCAAATAAGGCTCGAACACTTGGTTCATCAAATCCATAAAAGCTGCTGGGGCATTTGTCAACCCGAATGACATTACCAAGAACTCATAATACCCGTACCGAGTGCGGAAAGCTGTCGTAGGGACATCAGATGCCCTAATCCTCAACTGATGGTAGCCAGATCTCAAGTCAATCTTCGAAAATAGCGTGGCACCCTAAAGCTGATCAAACAAATCATTAATCCTCGGCAATGGATACTTATTCTTTATTGTAACCTTGTTCAACTGCCAGTAATCAATGCACATTCTCATCGATCCGTCCTTTTTCTTAACAAACAACATCGGCACACCCCAAGGCGAAACACTAGGTCTAATGAAACCTTTTTCAAGCAAGTCTTGCAACTGTTCCTTCAACTCTTTCAACTCAGGCGGGGCCATACGATATAACGGGATAGAAATGGGCTGAGTGCCCGGAGCCAAATCAATGCAAAAGTCAATATCTCTGTCGGGTGGCATACCCGACAGGTTTGAAGGGAATACCTCCGAAAACTCACGAACAACGGGCACAGAATCAATAGAAGGAACCTCAGCACTAGAATCACAAACATAGGCCAAATAGGCCAAACACCCCTTCTCGACCATACGCTGAGCCTTCACGTACGAGATGACACTGTGGGTAGAATGACCAGGATTCCCTCTCCACTCTAAACGAGGTAAACCCGGCAAGGATAAGGTCACAGTCTTAGTATGACAGTCGAAGATAGCGTGGTAATGTGATAACCAGTCCATCCCCAATATGACATCAAAATCAACCATGTCTAGAAGAAGCAAATCTACACGAGTCTCAAGACCTCCAATCACAACTATACAAGAACGATGGACTCAATCTACCATAATAGAATCACCCACCAGTGTAGACACATAAATATGAGCACTCAAAGAATCACTAGGCATGACCAGATACGATGCAAAATAAGATGACACATAGGAGTATGTAGACCCTAGATCAAATAACACTGAAGCATCCTACTACAAACCAGAACTGTACCTGTGATAACTGCATCGAAAGGCTCAGCCTTGGGCCTGGCTGGAAGAGCATAACATCAGGGTTGGGCCTCACCACCCTGAACTACATCTCTGGGACAACCAGCTGCTGGCTGGCCTCCACCTCCAACGGCCTGAGATCCACCTCTAATACCTCTACCCCCACCTCTAGCTGGCTAAACAGGTTGTGGAACACTCCGTGCCTGAACGATGGCACGGGAACCCTGATGTTGTGAGTTGCCCGATGCTCGAGGGCAATACCTAGCAATGTGCCTTGGATTTCCACAAGTAAAACAAGCTCTCGGCTGATGGGGTTGATGACCCTAGAAACTCTGAAGCGCCGGTGCACTGATAGGAGCTAGTGGTGCATTGTAGGACTACTTATCAGAATACTGTATAAGGGAACCATGACCACCTGAAGCACCGTGAGAAACCTGAAGTGCAGACTGAAAAGGCCTAGGAGGATGGCCTCTACCATATGAATCTTTGCCTCCAGAAGAGGTACCACTGAATCGGCCTGAATGACGAGGCATCCTATCAGACCCCTGACCACCTTCCTATGATAGAACCATCTCAACGCTCCTGGCCATATTGGCCGCCTCCTAGAAAGAAATCTCACTCCCAGTCTCCTTGGCCATCTGAAGTCGGATCGACTAAATAAGTCTCTCAATGAACTTCCTCAGCCTCTCTCTCTCGGGTGGGAAGTATGATAAGAGCATGACGGGCCAAGTTGATGAATCTGGTCTCATACTGAATAACAGTCATAAAACCCTGCTAGAGGCACTCAAACTACCTCCAGTATATCTCTCTCTGAGTGATAGGGAGAAACTTCTCCAGAAATAACTAAGTAAACTGCTCCCAAGTCAAGGCTGGTGATCCGACTGGTCTAGCCAAGCAATAATATCTCCACCAAGTCTTGGCGGATCCAGACAAGCAAAAAGTAGCAAAATCGACCCCATTGGTCTCCACGATCCCTATGTTCCTGAGAACATCATGATAGCTATCTAGAAAATCCTGGGGATCCTCAGAAGATGCACTGCTGAAAGTAGTAGTGAAGAGCTTGGTAAACCTGTCTAACCTCCACAAAGCATCGGCAGACATAGCTGCTCCATCACCGGTCTGAGCTACCACACCCGGCTGAACTGCTCTAACTGGCTGAACTACTAGAGTTTGGAATTGGGGAGCTACCTGCTCCGGAGTGCGAGTAGCTAGAGTATGGGCTCGTATTCCAATCTGAGAGACGACTGGTGCTATAGGAAGCAAGCCTGCCCGGCTGACACCTCCATAAGGCCCACTAGGCGGACCAAAGCATCCTGGAGTACGGGGGTAGCAATAAACCTATCACACCTCCTTTTTTTCGACACCCCGGAAAGAGTATAAGGGAGTTTTTTTTCAACTTAAAGTGACAATCGAAACGGAATTCATTTATTATCAAAAATTCAGAGTCGCCACTTGGGATAATTTATGGTGTCCCAAGTCACCGGTTCAAATCCCGAATCGAGGAAAAGATTGACTCTGTTTTACAGTCCGCGAACATAGAAATCCAGGTAAGGAATTCTGTTAACTCGGGAGAAGGTGTTAGGCATTCCCGGGTTCCGTGGTTCTAGCACGGTCGCTCAACTGTTATAATTGGCCTATTATCTGATTTTAATACATGTTTTAGCCTATGGTTCAATTTTAACTTATTAACTGCTCTTATTCATTTTTTTAGGAAGATTACAACGTCATTTAAAATGTGCTTAAACCACGTCACATAAATGCACCCGCGGTCCACGACACATTTTATTTAACGTTGTTGGAATTTGGATTTGGGTCACATGAAATGCACACCCTAGTTTAGGAAGGTAATTTTAAATTACACGCCTAAAGTAACTATGCATTTTTCAACTTTGCGAGGGCCATAGAAAATACGCTAAATGGCATGCCTCGAATTCTATGGATTTAAAACTAATTAAATGAGGGCCATGAGTTTTGAGGTTTTATTGTGGATGGAGTGGTATAAATTGATAAGTACAAAAGGTCTAAAGAAATGGGTTAGCTACATGTATATCACTGGAGCCTTTTGTTATAGCATACTACAATTCAGAAAGGTGGAATTGGTATTTATGTGAAAATAACAAAAGACAGGTGCAAGCTTTGGGTTCATCTCCATATCATCTTCAAAAGACCGACTTTCGTTTTCAAATTCTAGAAAGAATCTAACAAAATTTTATAACAAAATAATGAATCTTAAATGACTATATGAGCACAAAAAGAAAAAGAAACCATGATGAGAACTATTCGGATGAACCAGAAGGAACAAAACAAACATGGACATACAAAAAATGCATTTTAAACTTGATTATAACAAAGAACACTTAAAGTAATTAATTTATTTAACACTATGCTAAAGAGAAAGTTGCAGTATCACCACTATAACTTTTACAGTACCATTTTGAAGTAGAGGAAGTTGAATCTTCACATGGTTAATTTAAGAAAATATGCAGCCAATAACATAAATTGAAGATAAGATCCTTCCACTAATGCAATCTATTTTTTATTTTTTTTACATCTTAATGTTGACAAATTGTTCAACTTCACATACTTCTTTAAATTTTAAAATATGAACATGGTGCTACATGAGCTTGAATTATAAATGTAAACAAAACAATACCTGCTGGTTACAAGTCATGAGCCAAGAAAAATAAAAAATAAAAGTAAAAAAAATTAAAGAACAAAAAAAAAAGAGATAGAGTCATGAACATACTAAAATAACGTTAACATTTGCAAATCTCAATTCACTCAATCAAAGAAACATCCTTCATGCGAACAGATCCAATACGAAAGAAACTTTATCAAAAGAACCAAATCAATTTGTTTCTTCTTCAATAAAGATGCTCCGACATTTTTTAACTCAAGAGTTTGAATTACATAGCTACAAGAGAGTGAATTCAAATGAATAAAATCTGAAAGTTGTAGAGTCAATACAACAGCAACAACAAAATCTCTATCAACTCTTCTTCAAACCCAAGATTCAAGGACCGAAATGTTGAAAGAAAAATTTAATGAAAACTTTCAACCTAAATTTCTCTCCTCCTCCTCTCTTCTTTTCTTCTTAAATTTTCTCTTCTATTTATAGCAAAATTTTCGAGATTTTTCAGATTTTTTTTTAAAAAAATATTTTATTATTTTTTAATTAAAAGAAATCCCACTTACAAATTGCTTTTATTTTTTAAATTCCAACTTTAATTACTTTTATCGTATTTAAAATCCCACCTTTTTTACTTTTTAAAAGAGAATTTCACTTATTTAACTTTTCTTAAAAAAACAATCCACTTTCTTTTGCTTTTCTTTTAAAAATGCTACTTTCTTTTACTTTAAATTTTTTAATTTTCAGATACATTTATATTTATTTTTTAATTCTAACTTTCTTTTACTTTTTATTTTTTTAAAATTTCCACAAAACTTTACTTTTATTTTTTTAATTTTCTACTTTCTTTTACTTTTTAAAAGAGAATTCCACATACCTTTACTTTTATTTTTTCTATTCAATACTTCCCTTTTTCTTATTTTTTAAATCACTCCTGAAAATTAAAAAAAAAATTCAGAACTTTAAAAAAATTTAAAATAAAAATAAAAATAAAAATAAAATAATATTAATAGTAATAATTCACCTTTTAAAATTTTGTATTTTTACCCTATAATAAAAATCGTAACAAAGCTAAAAATTGTAGGTTAAAACCCCTAAAATATTTACATAGAACAAGTGATAAAAAATTAAATATTGTCAAAAATTAGGAACATATTTTTATTCAAAAGGGAAGATATAAGGATAAGAGAAAAGAGAAAGGGTGCAACCGAGTCTTGGTTTTGGACAACCTACATATCCCGGGTTATAGGGGAATCATGTCGCGTGTAGTTCAAGAAGTTTTGGTAGCTGGTACTACCGAAGAGTTGTGATTTTGCTGCTATTGCTGCTATTTCTATTTACTGAACTCCTTTTTACACTGTGACAAAATAAAAGAAACCATACTGAACTATGATATATTAATTACAAGAATCTTATCTATATCTTCAACTTGAATTTGTAGTTTCTGCTGCCCTACTGACTTGTACTCTCTGAGTGAGATTCCTTTGTTGCTAACTTGAATTGCATTCTGAGATGCTTTCCCTTTGTTCTTCAAGTGGGCTCCTGATTGTTGTCTTCCTTTGAACCTTGCTACTTCCCTTCGTTCTCCAGGTGGGATCTTGATTACCAACACTTGGGCTGCTTTTCCTCGAAACTTGAACTGTTTCCCTTCGTTTTTCAGGTGGGTTCCTAATTGCTGAACTCCTTTGAACCATGATGTTTCCCTTCGTTCTCCAGGTGGGCTCCTGATTGCCAATACTTGCACTGTTTTCCTCAAAACTTGAACTGCTTCCCTTCGTTCTTCAAGTGGGCTCCTAATTACCAACACTTGACTTGCCGTTTCCCTTCGTTCTTCAGGTGGGCTCCTGATTACCAATACTTGAACTGTATTCCCTTGCTCTCCAGGTGGGCGCCTAATTGCCAAAACTTGAATTGTATTCCATTGCTCTCCAGGTGGGCGCCTGATTTCCAAAACTTGAATTATATTCCCTTACTCTCCAGGTGGGTGCCTGATTGCCAAAACTTGAACTGCATTCCCTTGCTCTCCAAGTGGGTGCTTGATTGCTGAAACTTGAACTGTATTCCCTTGCTTTCCAGGTGGGCGCCTGATTGCTGAAACTTGAATTGTACTTCTTCCCTTCGTTCTCCAGGCGGGCTCCTAATTACTGAAACTTGAATTGTATTCTCTTGCTCTCCAGATGGGCGCCTGACTGCTGAAACTTGAATTGTATTCCCTTGCTCTCCAGGTGGGCGCCTGACTGCTAAAACTTGAATTGTATTCCCTTGCTCTCCAGGTGGGCTCCTGATTGCTTGACTTGAACTGTCTTCTTCTTGAAACTACTTTTCTTTGACTTGTCCTCCCTTGTTTCTCTAGGCTGGTTCCTGATTGCTTGGGTATGAACTACTTTCTATTCTTTGAAACTAGTGTTGTCCTTCCCTTCTCTTCAGATGGGCACCTGACTTCCACAAAATAGACAAAATAAAACAAAATTTTCTACCCCAGTTTGGTAGCCGGGCATATCCGTGAGTGTTAATTGAATCATGCTACCAAATATCTATAAGAATTTGAAATCTAGATCCCATTATCCAGGAGGGTCCTGAAAACTTCTAGTAAAATGCCTATTTCAAAGCTACATTATATCTTCTAAAGGTATGACTTCTGTTGAATCTTGTTATCTAAGACAGACTTAAAACTCATCCCATTATCCAGGAGGGTCCTGAAAATCAAAATCAAGTTTTATATTAAGAGTGACATTTTTAGGGCTAAATTATACTCCCTTACAGTAGAACTTACGCTAAATCTTGTTATCTAATGGAATTCTTAAAGCTAGGTCCCATTATTCATGAGGGTCCTGAAAATTTCTAGTGAATCCTACCTCAAGCATGCAAACTTCGAAGTTCCGCGTAAATTCCTTTGGGGTACATTTATGCTAGATTCTGCTACTCATGATTATTTTGAATTTTAAACTAAGTCCCATTTTCCAGGAGGGTCCTGAGAACTTTGCGATCAAACCTGCTTGGTACTTGCTCTTTCTTCACGTAGGATTTCTCCGAAACAAATGAAATTTTTGCCCTTGTTTCGAATCAAAGAAAAATCTTGTCATTTTAAAACGTGGTGGTTAGTTGTGGCATTCTTGCTGAAGGTGGTTCTTCCTTTTCCATGCTTTGCTTTGATTGACTGCCTTAAGCCGGTCGAGAATTATTTGACCTTCTGATTTATCCTTAACCCCAGGACCCTAGATGATCTGAGTGCTTTACACCCCAACCGTTGTTTTTCATTTCTGACCTCTGCATCTCCCGTGACATTACTGAACCATTTCACCAATTTAACTTTTGCTTACACTTTATGTCCCACTTTTCATCACACTTTCTCTGGCATGTCCTAGCTGCATTTTGATTTGTGCAATTTTGAAACTGGTAGTAAACTTTGAAGTTTCTTCTTATTTGTTGAAATAAGGCTAACCTTGGAAGAGCTTTAGAGGAGTAAAATTAACAACAATGAAATGCGACAATTTTGAGAATTAAGAATAAAGAAGAAAATCCAAATTTGGATGACTGTTGGAGAGAGAAAAAGAAACTTATCTGAGTGGAGTAACTGGCACCAATAATCATGGTATGCATTTTGGATTAATCAACCCAGTCTATTTAACCAATCACTTTTCCAATTGTTTTACTTTGTGCTCCAAGATCTCCGCAACCCGATGTTTACTTTCTGCCAGCTTACAGACCTTGTTCGGCTTGCAGTGCCCTGAAGGGTTTTCACCGACAAACCTCTCTCATTTGTTCATTCCTCAATTCCTTGTTGCCTCATGGTACCCATGAAGGTTTTCACCAATAAGACTCTCTCATTTTTACTTTCTCTCAGCTTTCATTGCCTCATGGTGCCTACGAGGGTTTTCACTAATAAGATTCTCTTATTTTTTGATTTCTCTTGCTTTAACCGGAGTGTTTCCCCTGATATGAATCTTCTTTACTTGCTTGACTTGGCATCTCTCAAAGACTGATCGGGAGGTCTTTCTTTGGACGACAATGTGGGCTCTTTGGATATGTTTGGAAAGAAAAGGGTGTCAAAAAGGCTCAAAGCAACTTAAATGGGTCAAAATTACAACTTTTGGAATTTGATATCTTACTACAATCACAAATTCTGCCCCAGTTTCTTGCTTGGGGAATTTTGATTTTTATTTTGATATGATATGATCGAGCCGTGAGGCTGCCTACGTATCCTTAACAGGAATCAGGTCAAACATAGTTCACACCTGAATTTCTTTGTTTTCTTGTATTTTCTCTTTTTTCTTCTTTTCTTTTCTCTTTTTTTTTTTGTTTTTCTTTTCTCTCTTTTTCGCTATTGATTCCAAAATAGGGGTATGAAATAAAATAAATAAGGCTCAAAAGGGGAAACAAAGGGTATAGTGTTTATACAGCATAACAAATTGCCTTCGTCATTCCAATCTTTGAAACAATGCCAAGTACAAACAATCAACAATTGAACCAAAGAAATCATACATAATATCTCTTGACTACATCAGAATTGATAGCCATGTCTATACATTTGCCTTTGATATCTATTAGATACAAAGCACCATTTGACAATCCTTTTATTACAATGAACGGCCCTTGCCAATTTGGGGCGAACTTGCTCTTCGCTTCGGCCTGGTGTGGAAGGATGAGCTTTAATACTTGCTGACCCACTTCAAAATTTCGGGAACGCATCTTTTTGTTGTACGCTCTCGCCATTCTCTTTTGATATAACTGGCCATGACACACTGCTGCCAATCTTTTTTCATCAATCAAACTCAACTGCTCCAAACGGGTTTTGACCCACTCATCATCATCAATCTCAGCCTCAGCGACAATCCGAAGGGACGAGATTTCAACTTCCGCAGGTATCACTGCTTTAGTACCATATACCAATAAATAAGGAGTTGCACCTACTGAAGTACGGATAGTAGTGCGATAACCCAGCAACGGAAATGGTAATTTTTCATGTCATTGCTTGGAACCTTCTATCATTTTTCAAAGTATCTTCTTTATGTTTTTGTTGGCTACCTCGATTGCTCCATTCTCCTTAGGACGATATGGGGTGGAATTGTGATGTGCAATCTTAAACTGCTGACATACCTCTTTCATCAAATTACTGTTAAGATTAGCACCATTATCCGTGATGATCACCTTTGGGATTCCAAATCGACAGATGATATTTGAGTGAACAAAATCAACCACTGCTTTCTTGGTTACAGACTTGAAAGTTTTAGCCTCAACCCACATGGTGAAATAATCAATGGCTACCAGAATGAACATGTGCCCGTTGGATGCTGCTGGCTCAATTCGTCTAATGACATCCATGCCCCAAGCAACAAAGGGCCATGGTGCTGACATTGTGTGCAATTCCGATGGTGGAGAATGAATCAAATCTCCATGTATCTGGCACTGATGATATTTGCGCACAAAACTGATACAATCTCACTCCATAGTGAGCCAATAATAACATGCTCGGAGAATTTTCTTCGCCAACACATATCCGCTCATATGTGGTCCGCAAACTCCCAAATGTACTTCGTACATGACAATCGTAGCTTTTCTAGCATCTATGCATCTTAACAATCCAAGGTCTGGTGTTCTTTTATACAAAACTCCTCCACTGAAGAAAAATCCACTTGCCAACCGTCGAAATGTTTTCTTTTGATCCCCCATGGCTTGCACCGGATATACCCCCATTTTGATGTACTCCCTGATATCATGGAACCACAGTTCACCATCAAGTTCTTCTTCCACCATGTTACAGTAAGCATGCTGATCTCGGACTTGAATATATAGAGGATCGACATAAGCTTTGTTCGGATGGTGCAACATTGATGCCAAGGTAGCCAAAGCATCGGCCACCTCATTATGGACCTTGAGAATATGCCTGAACTTTACTGATCGAAATCGTTGACAAAGATCATGCAAACATTGTCGGTATGGTATGAGTTTTAAATCCTGTGTTTCCCATTCTCCTTGAATCTGGTGCACCAAAAGATCCGAGTCTCCCAAGACCAAGACTTCCTGGACATCCATGTCTGCAGCTAGCCTTAAACCCAAAATGCATGCCTCGTACTCAGCCATATTATTGGTATAATAGAAACGAAGCCGAGCCGTAACAGGATAGTGATGCCCTGTTTTAGAAATAAGCACAACCCCTATTCCAACTCCTTTCATGTTGGCAGCCCCATCAAAGAAAAGTTTCCAACCTGGTTTTTCAATCTTCTCCAGTTCGTCGATATGCATCACCTCTTCATCGGGAAAATAAGTTTTCAATGGCTCGTACTCTTCATCGACTGGGTTCTCGGTCAAATAATCGGCCAATGCTTGGGCTTTCATCGTGGTCTGAGTCACATAGATAATGTCAAACTCCATAAGCAAAATCTTCCACTTCGCAAGTCTTCCTGTGGGCATAGGCTTTTGAACAATATACTTCAACGGATCCAAGCGCGAAATGAGGTAAGTAGTGTAGGATGACAAATAATGTTTCAATTTCTGTGCTACCTAAGTTAGGGTGCAACATGTCCTTTCCAGGTAAGTGTACTTAACCTCATAAGCCGTGAACTTCTTGCTAAGATAGTATATGGCCTATTCATTCCTGCCAGTGATGTCATGCTGAACCAATACATAACCAAATGAATTTTCCAGTACTGTCAAGTAAAGAATCAAAGGTCTCCCTAGTTCTGGTGGAACCAGCACAGGTGGGTTTGACAAGTATCCTTTTATCTTTTTAAATGCTTCTTGACACTCATCAGTCCACTTGACCGCAACATCCTTCTTCAGCAACTTGAAAATAGGCTCACAAGTTGTCGTGAGCTTAGCAATAAACCTGCTGATGTAGTTCAACCTCCCTAACAGACTCATCACCTCAGTCTTGTTCCTCGGAGGCGGCAATTCTTGGATAGCTTTGATCTTTTACGGGTCCAACTCAATGCCTCGACGGCTGACTATGAATCCCAACAATTTTCCGGATGGAACACCAAATGCGCACTTGGCAGGGTTAAGTTTGAGGTTGTACCTGCGAAGCCTCTGGAAAAATGTCCTCAAATCTCCGACGTGGTCGGCTTGCTGCTTCGACTTTATGATTACATCATCTACGTATACCTCAATCTCCTTGTGTATAATATCATGGAACACAGTAGTCATTTCCCTCATTTAAGTTGCCCCAGCGTTTTTCAAACCAAATGGCATTACCCGGTAACAATAAGTTCCCCCTGGCATGATGAATGTCGTCTTTTCTACATCTTCTTCATCCATTAAAATCTGATGATACCCTGCATAGAAATCCATAAAAGATCCAATTTCACGCTTGGTGCAATTATCGATCAAAATGTGGATATTGGGTAGTGGGAAATTATCCTTTGGACTTGCTTTGTTGAGATTGTGGTAATCAACGCATACTCTAATCTTGCCGTCCTTCTTTGGTACTGGCACAACATTAGCTAACCAAATGGGATATCGTGTGACCCGAATGACCTTTGCGTCCAACTGCTTGGTGATTTCTTCCTTAATCTTCACACTCATATTAGTTTTGAACTTTCTCAATTTTTGCTTGACATGAGGGAATGCCGAGTTAGTGGGTAATTTGTGGACCACCAAATCAGTGCTCAAACCTGGCATGTCGTCATATGACCATGCAAAAATATCTTCGTATTCAATCAGTGCTTTGATTACTTCTTCCCTGATCTTTGGTTCAAGGTGGACGCTTATTTTAGTCTCTCTGATATTATCTGCGTCCCCTAAATTGATGGCTTCTGTATCATTTAGGTTGGGTTTGGGTCTTCCTTCAAAGTGATTTAATTTCTTACTAATCTCTTCAAAAGCCTCATCCTCATCATATTCTGATTCGTCATCAAACTCTACTTCTTGAATTATTATTTCAAAATCAGATTGATGTTTAAGACTGGGCTGAGGATTCCTCATGCATACCATGTCATTAGAACCAGGGTAAAAAGAACTGTACAGAAAAGAAAAGAAAAACAAAAAGGAAAACCATCAGGAATGATGAAGAAAGGGAGATTGCATTTCATTGAATGATAAAAGATAACAAGGTTTGCATACTCAAACAGACTGAAAGATAACAATCTGGATTACAACCCTGGAAAAACTCAGACAAACTAAGGAAAATCAAAATAAACTACCAAAACTCCTTCCGAGTGGGTAGAGGAGTAGCCTTCCAATTTTTAAGCTTTGTTTTTGGCCCGATAAATTGCACTTCCGCGTTGCTAGAACCTTCTCCAATTTTCACCATGTTTACATCGTCGAACAATTTCTCGAATTTTTCAATTAATTCCTTGTCAGGATCAATCACAGAACTGGGAATTGCTGTTACTGGGCGAATTTTGGTACCGGACTTGACAAATGATCTGAAAAGATGTGGGACCGGCTTTGGAAGGACCCATGCCCTCTGTTTCAATTTCCTAGCTCTTTATATGTCTGCGGCTGTGGGCTTGAATCTCAGGCCAAATGTTCCCAAGTTTTTAGGGAGGGACACCGGCTGTATGATGCCCTGCAGAGATTAACCCAAACCTTTGCCTGGTACAAAACCATTCTTCAACATTTCAAAGGCCACCCTAACTGATGCGGCAGTTATCTTCGGATTTGGAATGTGTTTCCCCTCAGGAACTTTCTCGACCAACATCGTGTCAAAAACCTGGTAGACCCGCGGCCCCTTGTCATCTTCCATTTCAATGAACGGCACAACGGCATTGCTATGAGCGCACAAATTATCTTCGCCGTGCACAACTATTTCCTGTCTATCCCATTCAAATTTGACCATCTGGTATAGTGTTGATGGGACTACTTTAGCTGTGTGAATCCATGTTCGACCTAATAGAAGATTGTAGAAAACAGCTATGTCTAGCACCTGGAACTCCATTGTGAACTCAACTGGCCCTATTGTCAACTCTAGCACTATATCCCCAACTGAATCTTTGCCTCCACCATCAAATCCCCGCATGCAGATATTGTTCTTATGAATCCTCTCATCTTCTACTTTCAACTTGCTCAGAGTGGAGAGAGGGCAAATGTTCGCACTGGAACCGTTATCGACCAATACCCGGGTAACCACGGAGTCCTCACATTTCACCGTAAGGTAAAGAGCTCTGTTATGCTCAGTACCTTCTACATGCAATTCCTCGTCAAAAAAAAGTGACTTTGTTCACTTCAAAGATTTTGTTGGCTATCTTTTCCAGATGATTCACTGAGATTTTATTGGGAACATGAGCCTCATTCAGGATTTTCATTAAGGCTCGACGATGCTCGTCTGAGTGGATTAACAATTTCAATAAGAAATCTGAGCAGGCGTCTTTTTCAATTGTTCCACGATAGAATAGTCTTGCATCTTCATCTTTCTCAAGAATTCCTCTGCCTCTTCTTCAGTTACAGCTTTCTTCACTAATACTGGGTTATCTTTAGCTTTTCTTAACTCCTCGGGGGCAAAGCATCTCCCTGAACGAGTCAAACCCTGGGTCTCACAGACTTCTTCTTTAACTTCTTTCCCTTTATAAATCACTGTCACCCGTTCATAATTCCACGGAATAACCCTGTTATTAACTATCGGTAACTGGGTTACCGGCTTAGTAATGACATGATCTGTGCGGGCACCCTCCACAATTACGATAGGTCTGTTTGCCACTCCTGGCACAACCACTTTCACACCTTCTTGTTTTTCTGCCACATCACTTGAAAACCTCTTCTTAACTACCATAGATGGTTCAATTGGCTTGACCTCACTTGACTAAATCATCATGACGATCTTTGAAGGCTTCCTGGGCTCCCCTCCCTTATGCATTATTTCAATCATATTTGTCTCTTGGTGGGTTGGCATCGGATTCCGGTTGATATTGGGCGCCTCTGGAGCTTGAACTTCAATTTTATTAGTATCAGTGAGCACCTGGATAGCACTTTTTAGGTGCCAGCACTTCTCCATGTCATAACCCGGAGTACCAGAACAATATTCGCAGCTTACGGAATAATCCAGATTTTTTGGGATAGGATTTGGCAATTTTGACTGTATTGGCCTTAGCATGTCCAGTTGTCTTAGCCTGTGAAACAGACTAGTATATGACTCACCCAATGGAGTAAAGGTTTTCTTTTTCTGCAACCTTTCATCCTTAAATGCTTGATTAGGCCAGAAACTTGTTCCAGGAGGGTTTTGGTAGGCTCGTGGTGGTGGATAAGTGTTTTGGGGAATGGGCACATGCCATTGCGCGTGGGCAGGAGGTTGGTTGTATGTTTGGGCATGGTGGACAAAACAATGAGGTTCTGATGGGGGTAATAGTGTTGGGGTGGATTATACTGGGTGTGGGGGTAAGTTCGGTGGTGGGGTCGAGGCTGATTATAGTGGTAAGATGGGCCTCTAGGTCCGAACCAAGTTCCTGAATCAATTGTCGCCATATTCTCTCTCTTGTTTTTCCTAATTATACCTCCTGCGCTGCCCTGAATAGCCTGAGTGGTTGCCTTAACAGCCGAATAGCTTATGATTTTATTCGACTTGAGCCCTTCTTCTACCATGCCCCCCATTTTCACCACTTCGTTGAAGGATTTGCCTACAGCTGATACCAGATAACTGAAATAAGTGGGCTCTAAGGCCTGCAGGAAATAATCCACCATTTCACTTTCTTTCATCGAAGGGTCAACCCTCGCTGCTTGCTCTCTCCAACGGAAACCATACTCTCTGAAACTTTCACTGTGCTTTTTCTCAAGTTTTGTCAAGGACAGTCGATCCGGAATGACCTCGAATTGTACTGGAAGTGACAAGAAAATGCCTGGGCTAGATCATCCCATGTGTACCATCTTCCGTGATCTTTCCGGGTATACCATTCCAATGCTGAACCACTCAAACTTTGACTGAAATATGCCATTAGCAATTCATCCTTCCCTCCAGCTCCCCTCATTTTGCTGCAAAACCCTCTCAAGTATGTTATTGGATCACCGTTCCCATCGTACAAATCAAACTTGGGCATCTTACACCCTACCGGCAATTGCACATCTGGAAACAGACATAGGTCTTTGTAAGCCACACTTACTTGACCTCCCAACCTCTGCATGACCCTGAATGACTGTTCTAAGCTTTTAACTTTCCTGAACATCTCCTCCTGTTCGGGATTTTTGACGGTTTCTCAGCTTCCACAGGAAGATCAAAACGAGGAGTGTAAGAATAGGGTTTCGGAGCTTTGAAAGTGGGCTCAGGGGGGTAATACTGGTTGTCATGAGCCTGGAATAAAGGCTCACTAGAGGATCGGTGAATTGTAACAAGCACAGGTGTGGTTGGTGGAGGAGGGTACAGAACTAGTTTGGGTGGTGGAGCTTGCGGGGTTTGGGAGGTGGTGCCTTGGTAGTGATGGTAAATAGGAAATCCTGCACATGAATCAACAATAGGATGTTCCTAGGAGTAAGCTGGTGGTGGTTTCCCTTTTGCCCAGGCCTGGTACATTTCGGTCATCTGCTGCTTCAACTTATACATCTCTTCTTTTATCGAATTAACATCCAATTCTTCCACCTCTCTTAAAGGATCGATGCTACTCGCATCAAGTTCTTGGTTAGACATGATCAATTCGCCTTTGGACCTGGTGTTGTATGGATGGATTACCAGAATGCTCAACAAACTAACCACCTGCCTTAACTCTACAAAATCAACAACAAACTCATTAGTGATTAGAGCTTAACAGATTGGTAACCGCATATTTGTGGAATGCAATGCACCTAAGTAATTAATCATTTCTATCATGTATTTGCTCGATTGCTTGTGTCATCCCGGCTTTTCCTTATTTCCATGTGCAACTTCCCTTTTTCTCTTTTTTTTTCTTGCCTTTCTTTGTTTGACTTCTCTTTGTTTTTTTTATTCTCTCATTTACCTTTCTTATTTTGTTTCCTTCTCACGATTTCTTATTTTCTTTCTCTTTTCTTTTGGTTATGGTCGAATCTTATGGAGATTGCCTACGTATCATGACCCTGCATGAATCAGACCGAGCGTAGTTTTGGGGTATAAGTGTAAAAATAAGTAATAAAACATTTTTGAGATTTTCAAAAAGCAAATACTTTGATTATAACGACTCAAAAACTAACATACTCAAAAGAAGCTAACAGACTTTAACAAAAAGAAAATACAGACTCAAGTAAAAGAATCACGAATACATTAATGCCTCAAATGCTCCTGGGGCCCGCGAGACATCATTCGGTCTCGCCACGGGCCTATATGCAAGATCCCTTTGAAGCCTCTCCAAGTCACTCATTATCTGTCGGACAAACGTCATCACTGCCGCGAAGAAAATGGTGCGAGTCATATTCTCACATGCTTGGCATTTCACAACAATGTAGTCTGCGATAACTCTGACCCGCTCTCAGATTCTACCCTTTTCCTAAAGCAGACGCCCGACCTGTTGATTCTGGGTTTCTAACACCTGAGTGTCATGGAGATGTTGATTTTGCAACTGTTGCATTTCTTCCTCCATCCGAGCCATCAAATCATGATAGTGTTCCCTATCAGCCTTGAAGTCCTTGGCTTGCTTGGCTACTTCATTCTCAAGGGTAGTCATTTTTCTCTTCAGGCTGGTGATTGTCCCTTCATACTTTCTTTTCATTTGTTGCACAAACTTTTCCCGCTCTTCCGCCTACTTTGCCCATTGTGCCCGGACTTTGGCTAGGTTGGCCTCAGACTTTTCCAGGTTATCTTGACACTCAAAGGCTTTCTTTTTCAGACTGCTTATAAACCTTTCATCCGTTCGGCTTCTTTCCGGGTTTCTAGCAGCTGTTCTCATTTTCTGAATTTGGGCTTTGAGGGCTTCATTTTCATGAGTTAACTTTTTCTTCTCGCCTTCATCCACGGCGGCTTGCAAACCATTGTCAAACTGAAGGTCCATGACTTGCTTTTCTAGCCTGCCTATGGTGGCTCTGTACTCATTTTCTTTGGCCAGCCAATCCCATTGCTCTTGTGATGCTCGAACAAATTCTTGAAGATGAGGTCTTTTGGCCGGCCTTCCAAACTCAACTTCCCTTTTATACTAGGCAAGATATCCTGGTGCAACTTCACCTCTAGATAGATCATGCACTCGAGTGTTCGCCGTCAAGTACTGACATTCGCTCCAAATTTGGCGGACTGCTGATTCATGAAACTGACCATCAGGACCAATCTTAACCACATAGCGACTAATGTCTTCATCTCTAGGAACCATTTGATATCTCCCTAATTGTCTCAAAACCCGGTATGGGGCATAAGGCTAGATACTCCTAAGACCCATCAAAAGGAAATGAGGCCTGGTAGTTGGCATGTATATGATCTCATCTACGGGAAGCCACCCAAACGTCCACTCTATTTGACTTGCACTGATGGAACGGAGATGTGATACCCATTCTATAACCCCTTCTGGCAAGATGATCCCATAAACCCTCGTATAAAATTCCTCTATGCAGGTTTTCTCTGTCGACCCATAACTCAAGAATTGAGGACGATGGCATAGATGTTCAATCATCCACATCTGCAACAACAAGTTGCACCCCTCAAAAAAGTCTCCTCCGGCTTTGCAGGCTGTGAGAGCGTGGAAGATTTCAGCTACTATCATGGGTGCGAGGGTGCTTTTGGCCTGAGTAAGCAAAGTGCTGACAACCCCAGCTATTCATATGTCGATATTTCCATCTTTCCTAGGAAACACCAGAAGTCCCAAGAAGACCACCATAAAAGCAAAACACTTGTGTTCTTCCCATTTGAGGCGGTTCCCTTTGCTACAAATTTTGTTTTCTGGATTGTTAAACTTTCCTATGTGACCGTATCTTTGGTATATAAACTACGGAGTGGAAAATCCTGCGGCCAAATCTGGGTTATGGACCCCCTGCTTATCTTTAAGGATTCTAGGAATCTGTGCACAGCGACGACTCTTGGAGCAACCAGATACTTGTGTCTCAAAGGAAATTCAGCGCTCCCAATATATCCGAATATTTCTTTCAGAATTGGGGTGAGTTCAAAATCTGATAAATGAAAAACGTTGTGGGTCGGGTCCCAGAATGTAACCAATGCCTTTATGATGTCCCCTCTAGGTCTGATCTTCAACAACCCGGTGAGTCCTCCCAAGTATAGATTGACCTTATCTTGCCCTAATTTACCCAGATCTTCCCACCACATACACAGCTCCAAAAGGATCTTGTTCCTGACTGTTATTGGCAAATTTTAACTCGTGCTCATTATGCATATTTATTAGGGTGATTAAGCAAAATCATGACTCATTTCACTCAAGAAAAGTTAATTTTTGAAATTGTCATTTCAAAAATAAAACCCGGCTTTGCAAATACGGCCTTCAGCATTTTTGGGGAGAAGATTTTAAGGTTGTGCATGCTAACCGGACAAATATTCGAAAAAGAGACCAAAGGTGGTTATTCTTGCTAAAACAGCCTTCCGACACCCTTTGGGGACATTCGGCTCTTTTAGACAAAAATGGCATCACCCTGCTTATTTAAAATAAAATAAATTTTTTTGTTCTTTTGGGTTATTTTTGCAAAAGGGAAGTTGGACCCGATGGGGGTTGCCTACGTATCCCACATCCAGTGAAAATCAAACTGGCGTAGTTAGGGAAATTCTGACAAAACAAAAAACCAACTCTTTTTTTTTCTTTTTTCACAAAAAATTTCTCTTTTTTTTTAAAATTTTGGCAGAGTTTCGGTATGTTTTGGACATTGGTTTTCAAAAACAGGCAATTATCTCTCTCAGTCCCCACATTTTCTTTTTCAACTTTTCCTCTATAAGCCGGTCAACATGCAAATCCGAATCAAATGAATGCACAAGTAGCAAGTAAGATGCATCAGGATGGTCTTTTCATTTCGGGTACACCTGTCCTAGACAGACCCAACCCCTGTGTTGAGTCTCCAAAGTCAAATGCACATGATACAAACAAACGTTCCTACTAGGGATCCGGTATGAGGCTGAGTTATTCTAGGTTTAAAACCTGGGTATGTGTTCTAGACTGTGTACCCGAGTGAACAACTCGAGCCGAGGAGGGGGCTACGTACCGGGAACCAAAAGGCCATCTGGCTTAGTAACTTGTCCGAGCCTCTTTCTTATTTCAAGGTATGACACTAACAGAATAGAGAGTCTCAACCAGCGATCACATCCCCGAAGATGAGAAGAGAAGGGTTTCGTATCAGTTTATATAAAGTTCGGATAATATCAAAGCGGTAAAAAGCATCACTTAGCACATTAGGCCCAAACATGTGAATAAAATCAGATAATAAATAAAGCCAAATACAACAATTATTCTAAGCTCGAATTCTAAACCCTGAACCAGAGATTCTGGGTTCTTTTCCCCAGCAGAGTCGCCAGAGCTGTCACACCTCCTTTTTTCCTACACCCCGAAAAGGGTATAAGAGAGTTTTTTCCAACTTAAAGTGACAATCGAAACGGGATTCATTTATTATTAAAAATTCAGAGTTGCCACTTGGGATAATTTATGGTGTCCCAAGTCACCGGTTCAAATCCCGAATCGAGGAAAAGATTGACTCTGTTTTACAGTCCGCGAACACAGAAATCCGAGTAAGGAATTCTATTAACCCGGGAGAAGGTGTTAGGCATTCCCGGGTTCCGTGGTTCAAGCACGGTCGCTCAACTGTTATAATTGACCTATTATCTGATTTTAATACATGTTTTAGCCTATGGTTCAATTTTAACTTATTAGCCGCTCTTATTCATTTTTTAGGAAGATTGCAATGTCATTTAAAATATGTCTTAAACCACATCACATAAATACACCCGCGGTCCACGACACATTTTATTTAACGTTGTTGGAATTTGGATTTGGGTCACATGAAATGCACACCCTAGTTTAGGAAGGTAATTTTAAATTACACGCCTAAAGTAACTATGCATTTTTCAACTTTGCGAGGGCCATAGAAAATACGCTAAATGGCATGCCTCGAATTCTATGGATTTAAAACTAATTAAATGAGGGCCATGAGTTTTGAGGTTTTATTGTGGATGGAGTGGTATAAATTGATAAGTACAAAAGGCCTAAAGAAATGGGTTAGCTACATGTATATCACTGGAGCCTTTTGTTATAGCATACTACAATTCAGAAAGGTGGAATTGGAATTTATGTGAAAATAACAAAAGACAGGTGCAAGCTTTGGGTTCATCTCCATATCATCTTCAAAAGACCGACTTTCGTTTTCAAATTCTAGAAAGAATCTAACAAAATTTTATAACAAAATAATGAATCTTAAATGACTATATGAGCACAAAAAGAAAAAGAAACCATGATGAGAACTATTCGGATGAACCAGAAGGAACAAAACAAACATGGACATACAAAAAATGCATTTTAAACTTGATTATAACAAAGAACACTTAAAGTAATTAATTTATTTAACACTATGCTAAAGAGAAAGTTGCAGTATCACCACTATAACTTTTACAGTACCATTTTGAAGTAGAGGAAGTTGAATCTTCACATGGTTAATTTAAGAAAATATGCAGCCAATAACATAAATTGAAGATAAGATCCTTCCACTAATGCAATCTATTTTTTATTTTTTTTACATCTTAATGTTGACAAATTGTTCAACTTCACATACTTCTTTAAATTACAAAATATGAACATGGTGCTACATGAGCTTGACATCTAAATGTAAACAAAATAATACCTGCTGGTTACAAGTCATGAGCCAAGAAAAATAAAAATAAAAGTAAAAAAAGAGAGAAAAAAAAACAAAAACGACACAGAGTCATGAGCATACTAAAATAATGTTAACATTTGAAAATCTCAATTCACTCAATCAAAGAAACTTCATTCATGCGAACAAATCCAATACGAAAGAAACTTTACCAAAATAACCAGATCAATTTGTTTCTGCTTCAATAAAGATGCTCCGACATTTTTTAACTCAAGAGCTTGAATTACATACCTACAAGAGAGTGAATTCAAATGAATAAAATCTGAAAGTTGTAGAGTCAATACAGCAACAACAACAAAATCTCTATCAACTCTTCTTCAAACCCAAGATTCAAGGCCCGAAATGTTGAAAGAAAAATTTAATGAAACCATTCAACCTAAATTTCTCTCCTCCCCCTCTCTTCTTTTCTTCTTTTTCTTCTCAAATTTTCTCTTCTATTTATAGCAAAAATTTTGAGATTTTTCAGATTTTTTTTTAAAAAATATTTTATTATTTTATTATTTTTTAATTAAAAGAAATCCCACTTACAAATTGCTTTTATTTTTTTATAAAAAGAAATCCCACCTTTCTTACTTTTATTTTTTAAATTCCAACTTTAATTACTTTTATCTTATTTAAAATTCCACTTTTTTTTACTTTTTAAAAGACAATTCCACTTATTTAACTTTTCTTAAAAAACAATCCACTTTCTTTTGCTTTTCTTTTAAAAATGCTACTTTCTTTTACTTTAAATTTTTTAAATTTTCAGATACATTTATATTTATTTTTTTAATTCCAACTTTCTTTTACTTTTTATTGTTTTAAAATTTTCACAAAACTTTACTTTTATTTTTTTAATTTTCTACTTTCTTTTACTTTTTAAAGAGAATTCCACCTACTTTTACTTTTATTTTTTTATTCAACACTTCCATTTTTCTTAGTTTTTAAATCACTCCTGAAAATTAAAAAAAAAAAATCGGAATTTTTTTATTATTTAAAATAAAAATAAAAATAAAATAATATTAATAATAATAATTCACCTTTTAAAATTTTGTATTTTTACCCTATAATAAAATGTGTAACAAAGCTAAAAATTGTAGGTTAAAACCCCTAAAATATTTACATAGAAGAAGTGATAAAAAATTAAATATTGTCAAAAATTAGGTGCTCACAAAACCCCTCTAGGACCTGAGCTGGGCCTACTAGAACTGTCTGGGCTGGAACCTCATCATCAAAGTCAACCTGAGGCTCCGCCGCTAGTGATGTTGCTCTGGGATGAGCTCTGCCCCTACCTCAGCCACTAGCACGGCCTCGGCCTCACCCTCTGCCCCTCGTGGGAGCTGTTGCTGGGGGCTCGGGCTGCTGGTCAGTGGATGAGGAAGCGCGTGTTCTCTCCATCTGCGAAAGAACAAAGTAGAAATTCAATCAGCATTGAGAAACCAAACCGCACGACAGGAAGGAATAAATGTAAAGTTTTTCTTAACTCTGTAGCCTCTGGGGATAAATACAAACGTCGTTGTACCGATCCCTTAGACTCTACTAAGCTTGTCTGTGAACTGTGAGACCCATGTAACCTGGAGCTCTTATACCAACTTGTCACGACTCGGATTTCCCATCGTCGAGAGCCATGATGGCGCCTACTGGTGAAAGCTAGGCAAGCCAAATTATTCTAATTACTTAACATTTTCCAGTTTTAAACCATTATCAGTGATGAATAGATATCATGCAAATAGCAAAAATAATTTAGCGGAAGACAAAATCTGATAATTAATCGTAATACAATTGCGATAGTCTAAATACAACTCTACCCATAATTTGGTGTCACATCTTAACAAACGGTCTAAGAACACTGAAAGATGAAATATACATTGTTTCTGAAATGAGTAGGAAACAGGATAAAGGAAAGGTAGGAGGTGACGCCAAGTCCTGCGGACGCCTGAAGGACTACCTCGGTTCATCTGTCGGACTGAAGGTAGCAACCGCACTGTGGTCCGAAGTCTACAACACTGGAATTTGCACAAAAGAGTGCAAAGTGTAGTATCAGCACAACTGACCCCATGTGTTGGTAAGTGTCTAGCCTAACCTCGGCAAAGTAGTGACGAGGCTAGGACCAGACTACCAAATAATCATGTGCAGTTATATCATAAACAACGAAAATAGAAGCAGATAATTGAAACTAAATTGGGCAGGGGAAACATGCTTTGGGGAGTAACAAATAACAACAGAATATCAAGAGAATATAAAGAAACCAAAATCCAATTACTAACACGGATAGGGAAAACAAATACAGAGTTCACTTACATTTCACATCTCGTTGTAGGCGTGAAACTGGATACCATTTCATGTATCTCGCTGCAGGCGTGCAACCCGATCCCATTTTATATATCTCGTTGCCGGCGTGCAACCCGCTCCCATTTCACATATCTCGTTGCAGGCGTGCAACCCGATCCCATTTTATATATCTCGTTGCAGGCGTGCAACCCGATCCCATTTCACATATCTCGTTGCAGGCGTGCAACCCGCTCCCATTTCACATATCTCGCTGCAGGCGTGCAACCCGCTCCTATTTCACATATCTCGTTGCAGGCGTGCAACCCGCACCCATTGTTTTTATCAACATCAATCACAAAAAGGTCCCGACAAGGGAACAATAATATCAAAACAAACATCCCGGCAAGAGAACAATAATATGACAATAACATCCTGGCAAGGAAACAATAATGATAATAATATCCCGGCAAGGGAACAGTAATGATAATAACATCCCGGTAAGGGAACAATAATGATAATAACATCCCGGCAAGGCAACAATAATGATAATAACATGTGAAGCGCAATAAACCACAACGGAGTCATAATAATTACAATACAAGACTCACGGGCAAGCTTAACACCAACGTATAGATACTCGTTATCATTCCTATATGTCGTACTCCACAATTAACACGTAGCAATTAAGACACGGCTCCTAATCCCTCAAGTTAAGGTTAGACCAAACACTTACCTCGATGCCACAAACACAATTCACGCCTCTACTATCGCTTTACCTCGTGATTCCACCACCAATTTGCTCGTATCTAGCCACAATTTACTTAATTACATCAATAAATGCTAAATGAATCAATTCTAATGCATGAAAATGAATTTTCTAATTTTTTACCCAAAAGTCAAAAATCGCCCCCGGGCCCACATGGTCAAAACCCGAGGTTCGAACCAAAAACCGATTACCCATTCCCCCCCGAACCTAAAAAAATATAATTTGTTTTGAAATCGAACCTCAAATTGAGGTCCAAATCCCCAATTTTTGAAAAACCTAGGTTCTACCCAAAACACCCAATTTCCCCCATGAAAATCATTGAATTTGAGTTGAAACCATGTGAAAAGATGTTAATTATTAAAGGAAACGAATTACAATTGACTTACAATCAATTTGGAAGAAGATTTGTCTTTGAAAAATCGCCCAAGAGTGTTTTGGTTTAGAAAGAGTGAAAATGGGAGATTTTCGGCTAAGTATAAAAATTGCAGGTTGCAGAAATGGGAATAGCGACCAGGGTTCGCACTGCTATGTTTGCATTTGCGAACAAAAGGTCGCATTTGCGACGAAGTAGATTTTCCAGTATTCTTCGCATTCGCGATAGACCTTTCGCAAATGCGAAATCGCATTTGCGATACAAGAGTCGCATTTGCGACTAAGGCAGTAGCTGGGGGGAATCGCATTTGCGATGGGAACCTAGCATTTGCGAAATAGTGCTGGCCTGGGATAGTTCGCATTTGCAACATAGACTTCGCAAATGTGATCTTGCATTTGCGATCCAGGCTTCGCAAATGCGAAGCCTGCATGCCTGCAATACACCAATTCAAAATATGCAACATCCTAAGTCAAAACTCCACTCCGTGGCCTATCCAAAACTTACCCGAACCCTCGGGGCTCCAAACCAACCATGCACACCAACCTAAAAACATCATACGGACTTGCTCATGCATTCTAATCGCTAAAATAATATCAACAACTATGAATTTAGCATCAAAATTATGAAATTTCTTAAGAACTTCAAACTGGCCAAATTTCTCAAATAAGGTCCGATTCACATCATTTCAAATTCGTTTCCTACCAATTGTCCCGGGCTCGACTCAAATCATATATAAGACTTGTACCGGGCTCTGAAACCAAAATATGGGCCCGATACCAATGGTTTCAAACACATTTCTCTTTCAAAAACTCATAATTAATTCAGCAAAATAATTTTTTTCAAAAATTTATTTCTCGGGCTTGGGACCTCAGAATTCGATTCAGGGCATACGCCCAAGTCCTATATTTTTCTACGGACCCTCCAAGACTGTCAAATCACGGGTTCGGGTCTGTTTACCCAAAATTTTGACTGAAGTTAAATTAATTTATTTTAAAGTCAAAATTCATCATTTTTCATAGATTTTCACATAATGGCTTTTCGGCTACACTCCCGGACTGCGTACGTAAATCGAGATGAGATAAAAAAAAAAGTTTTTAAGGCCTCGCAACATAGAATTCATTTTTAAAACAAGTGATGATCTTTTGGGTCATCACATTAAAACATGCCTTGAACAACGCTACATGAAATGCACCCGCGGTTCGCGACACGTTCTATTTAATATTATTGAGAAATTGAAATTGGGTCACATGAAATGTATACCCGGGTTTTAGTAATTAAAAATCACAAATACATCACGGGAATCGTACCCGTAGCTATGATTAAATTAAAAAATTGCGCCTAAAGCAACTAATTACATGAGGGCCATGGGTTATTTAATTGAAGGCACACCTCGATTTTTAAAAGGGTTTGAATTAATTACATGAGGGCCATGGGTTATTAAATAGATAATGGCACACCTCAAATTTTATAGGAGTTAACTAATTTATGAGGGTCATGGGCTTAGCGGTTTTATTTGGCATGGTACACCTCAAATGATTTTAAAAGAAACTTATTTAATTAATGCCACCTAAGGATATTCTTATTTGAAACTATTTTAAGCTTAACAAAAACCAATAGATTTTTAAACGTTTGGGACCAGGGAAATGGGCCAATAGTGTTTCCATATTTAGGCAATTCAGCTTTAAGAGCTGTCTTTGGGTTCACAAATTGGCCCAGAAATTAAAAGGGGTTTAAGGATATCATTGTTGGATTTGAACTAGGCAGCCCACACTGGGCTTAAATTTAGGCGGGCCCAGTTATGGTTATCTAACATCTGGGCCTGTCTGCCTTTATGTCTTGAGGCCCAAAATCACGTAACACATGTTTGGCAACAATTGTAATTCATTTATGTTCAAACTAGGAACAAATCAGGAAAACCAAAATGTTGAATATACGATTCAAACTTGAATATTCATTATACTACTATAATTTGCAAAAGAACAATAACAGAGGCGTGCATTTACACTACAATTCATGAGAGGAATTTTATAACTTACTAAACTATTGGGCTTAAGGCCCGGGCTCAATAGCCTAAACCCCTGATTTGCTCGAATGAATCCCAACTTGGGCCTAGTTGCGAGCCTGGCTGGCCTAGTTACAACTATAAGACATGTTCATAAAATAAAACAAAGGGTCTAATTGTAGTGACCCAATACTAAACAAGCCAAAGAAAAAGAAAATTGAATTTAAAGAGTTATAGAAGTCCATTTATACTGCTGAAAGTCCAGAATATACGAAATATCATTTTTTACAACTTATCATACTATTGTCTAAAATAGTATTAAAATGCTCAAAATAGACTACTCTTTCTAACTTCTGGTTTCTCTTCTGCCCTCAGGTCCTCTCCTACAATGTGTTTACTTGCAAGAGAATAGCTATGGAACTGCCTCTCACAAATCAACATTTTCAACTCCAACCTTAAGGTTATTTGGCCTAAGGACCATCTCACATACCAACACAAAAATAACAGTGACAATGTAACCATTAGTACATATAAGAAAACCATGAATCAATGCAACTTTAACATTAACTAAAAGAGTAATTTAAGAGAGGATGTTTCAGCAATTAGGAGTTCATGCTCAAACCATTCCAGCACATATGAGAATTTCAGCTAAGTAAAAATGCTTAGGCATGCTAGATGAAGTAACAAATGAACACATTTTAAAGAGAATCATGGTAACAAAGAACAAATAAGAGGGAGACATTTAACAGCCAAGAACATTTCATTCAAACATCTAGATAAAGATTACAGAAAAAGGGCTAAATGAACCCAAACCAGCATGTGAGTCCAAAGGTGTACCTTTATCAGCCAAATAACAAGGAAAACAAAAGCTTTCTGAAAATAAACTGGCTGAGAGAAACAACAAGATCCAGCAGCAATAAACCCCAGAAATCAAACCCAAGAAATCCAAATCCAAAGCAAAACCAGATTGAAACCAAGAGGTCCAACTAAAGGATAGAAAAATCTCCTCTTTCAAACATGTTTTCAATCTTGTGAAGAATCAGAAACAATGAGAAGACTTGAAGTTTTCAAGATTTCTGAAATCTCACTTTTTAGGAAAATTTAAAGTTTTTGTGCAGAGAAAAATGAGGCTGAATCCGTCTAAAACATGTATATGAAAGGCACTATATATAGGGATATACAATTCCATGTGCTGAAGGAATTATTCTTCAGCCATAAACAGCATATTCCAATAGAATTGGACAGCTGGTTTTCCCCTATTAGTTTCAGTACTTTATACTAACAAAATGAGGCCAGCTGCCCCTGTTCTAGAATGTTCTGATATTTTTTCAATAAAAAAACCTAAATTGCCCTTCTAAAGCTTGCTTATTGCAGTCCCAACCTAAACTTTTTTGTTCAATTAGGTCCCTAGAGTTCTACTGATTTTCAAATCAAAGTAAACAAAGGCAGAAATAAGAAAGGATTCAAAATCTAAATCGAAATTACCAAAAGAAGCATGCTGATACAATTTTAAAACTAAAACTAAACTAATTAGTAAATGAAAATGCTTGTCTAATTAATCCCTAAATGGAAGCTGAATTTAAACGAAAATTGGGTGGCAGGAATAGTAACATTCAAAGAAGTAAACATGATAATACAATGAAACCAATAATTAACCTAATTAATCTAAACTTATGCAATTTGCTTAATAAAACTAAACATGCTTCGGCCAAGAATAAACAATCAAACGAACAGTTTTGAAAGTAAGAAGGAAAAATCTAAAAAAATAAAAAATCCTAAAAACATGCAGCTAAAACAAGAATAATTAGACATGCAAAAAAGAAACAAAAATCAAAACCAAACAAATCAAGAAAAAGAAAGGGATTTACCGGAATTTTAAAACTGGTTCAAGTTACGAACTCGTCCCAATTCTTCGAACTGTAAGTGAACCTTGACCAAGATTAATTGACTGTTCTTAACAAGAACAGTCAATTAATGGGGGTTTTAAGTTCACTTGACCCAAATTTGACCGAAAAATCAGAAAGGGGGAAAATTAGGGTTTAAATGAATCTGGGATTTAAAATTCGGGGAGTTTGGCTGGGTTTTTTGGGAAATTAATAGTGAAACATTGGTGAGAGAGGGTTGAGGACTGTATGGTATGGATTTGGTAGGGTTTGGAACAATTGGGGTTTTGGCCGTGGTTTTTCGATTTAAGATTCGAAGAAACCGGCCAGGATTCGAAGGAAGAGGAGTGGAATATAGATTGAGGAGATGAAGGGGAGTTCGGGGTGTTATTTTGAGGAATATTTGAGCACCGGCGCCGCCGTGGGCGATTTTCGGCGGGCGGAGCCGGTGAAGGAGTATTTAGACGGCTAGGATTTCTTGAGAGAGATGAGGGTGAAGACTGAAGGGGTTCAATTGGGGGGTCCAAGGTTCGGACAGTTATATTGTAGGGGATCAATCAGTTTAGAGCTGTTGGATTGATAAAATCCAACGGTTGTGATCAAATCACCATAAAACGGGGTCGTTTAGGAACTGTGGGAGCTGGGTCGGGTATATTTTAATTTTGGGCCTGGGTTGTGGACGTGAATTGGGCTGATTTGGTCCAGACTCGATTATGAAATTAACCCAATAACACTCATTTTCAAATCTCTCTTTATTTTCCTTTTCCTTTCTTTTCTTTTCCCATTTTTTTAATTAAAAAATCCTTATAATTAAAAATCCTAAATTATCTAAATATGTGAAATTAAACTAATTAACTAATTATAAAAACTATAAACATCCCTTAATTCTAAATTAAAAAAAAAGAAAAAATTAATAAATTAAAAATTAAAAGAAAAAAAATGTAAAAATGAGCTATTTTGTGATTTTCAAATTTCTATAAAATAAATAATTACTGATTAATCCTAAAAATACAAAAATAAATCCTAAATACAATGCATGATATTTTTTGGTATCTTTCATGATTTAAATAAAAATTAAACATGCACAGAAATGCAAATAATTAAGAAAATTCTAGAAATATTCCTAAAAATGGCAAATAATTAACAGAAAAATCTATTTTCTTGGGATTCTGTAGGAGTAATTCATATAGGACAAAAATTACATGATCATCATCATATCTCATATCTACCCTTCTCATCCCTTTATTGGTCATGCAAAGCGAGTGTTTGGTCAGCAATCTCTATTGCATGCTGCTACCCGTCCCATCTTAATGATCCTGGAGGGAGTTAGAACCTCTACCTATAGGCAGTTCTAGACGGACCTCTAAGGTTTTAAAAGGCGAAAATTCTAAGAAGAAAATAAAAAACACTTAGGACTTTCAACATATAAAAAGAGCAATAAGAGGCTCAAAATTTCCTGCTCAAACAAGCACATAAACAGCACGACTCAAGCACAATTAAGGTCTTTTATCAGACAGTGTTCTAAGGCAGGATATCTAGGTGAATATGCAGAAACAAACAACTAATTTTTTTAGAAACTCACGAGTAGTGACCCTAGTAGTTGCCTAGGGATTTTTTAAAGCTTGTTATGATCAGAAAACATTAAGCAATAGAAACAGTTTTCATAAGTGTGGTTTTGATAACGCCCTAAGGACTTGCCTATACACGGAGTACTGATTAGCACATTTGTATAGTGAAACAAAGCAGGTTTTGAAATCGATTTTCTGTAACACCTATAGGCATGATATCTAATGAGATTGAGGCAGTTTTAAAGAATTTGTTTTAGGTAATGTAGAATACTTAATTAAACCAATTCAGAAATGAACTAAGCGTGGACTAAGTTAAATTATTCAGACTAGCTTAGATTAACAGGCAGGAATTCGAGTATGATTTAATATAGGCATGATATCTAAGTTTGATACTGATTTTAAAGACTTGCATGCATGGAAACATACATAACACTCATTGTAACAGAATCTGAATTAAGTCCTATAGGCATGACATCTATTAGTTAATCTGATTTTAAGACAATGAAAACATACATCAACACTTATCATAACAGAATCTGGATTGAGTCCTATAGGCATGGCATCTATTAGTTAATCTAATTTTAAGACATTGAAGGCATGATTATTTGGAACCTATAGGCATGGTTTCTAAACATGACAAAATGTAAAGCCTTATAAACATGATTTCTACTTGGTAAAGCAATCAGATTAAATGTAAAGTCCTACGAACATGATTTCTACCTGAATTACTCCATAAACATGTATCTACCCACCCTTTTTACTAAGTACCCCAATATCTGTTTACAAGTTATTACGGACCAATGAATGAATTACATAAGTAAATAAAAAAACAAGAAGCTATTCTATAGGGAGCCTCCGATTAGGCCCAGATCTCCCAAAGCCTCCCATGGCCTCAAATGCCTCAATTCCATAGACAATGACATAGTCTAGGTGCATCAAAGTTCACTAAGGATCTCGGGTAGTGCTTATACTTAGACTTGGTAACAAAAAATTGAACAAGTGCAGTGTGGAAAGGCCAGCTTTAGTATGCCAGAGTTCAGAGGGTTCTCAAAAGGATCCCAAGGTAGTACATATACAGGAGGGACAGAACTTATTGACTAAGAGTACAGTGAAAGGTTATTGGCACAAGTTGAAAGGTTTTAGTGAGAAACTGTATTAAAACAAAAGTCTGTTTGAAAATAATTTAGTAAAGCAACAGAGACTGTTTGAAAAAAGGTTGAAGAGATGAACAAAAGTCCAAACACCTTAGGATAGGTTTGTACACACCAAGGGGTCACAACACTCAAAGAAGGTTCACTAGCTACAAACATGGGTTAAGGGGTCTGGGGAATACATAGGACACACAATTAAGTAAAGATCCAGAAATCAGTATAGACATGCTCAGAGGTAGCTGACCATACATAGTCACAAAATCAGGCATAAAGAGCAAACCCACATGCAGGGGTGATAGGGATTTGGGGATTCATGGTGGTAAACACATAACAAGTAAGAGATGGCTGGTGTAGACATGCCCAGAAACAAACAGGGGGTAACATGCTGATCTAAAGGAAGGGGAGTACATAATAAGGTAAACATCAATTATAGGTTTCACAACAAAACCACAAATAGAAGCAAACTAGAAACATGATGAACTAAAGCAATAAGAAAATTATATTGTTGTTGGAACTTTGAATTGAAACTAGAACATACCAGTGAAAAGAACAGTAAGCAAAGTGAAAGAACAAGAGAACACAATGGTTAGCCTTGGCTTGCAGCCGACTAACTTAGAGCAGTAGCAAGTAGCACAAGAGATCATAAAGTTTTAAGTGTGAGAGATAGTTTTGAACCAAGAGTTCGTGTGTTGTGCTAATGAAAGACTAGGGTACTTATAGTTTGAAATCATGTAGAAAATAAGGTAAAAATTAGAGTCCATTAGTAATTATGGAACTCCGAATCAGTCAATCAGAAAATCAAGGCAATGTCCGCTACTATCTTTTCCTATAGCTCACGACTGACCTTGAACTGGCCAAAAAGCTTTCTGTACTCCCATTAATTGAGGAGTTAACCTCAATCGGTCATAGACACATGATAAGTAAGGAAAGAAATCGTATAAGGCTTAACATGACAAATAAGAAAATATTTTCTGCATAGTACAAGTACACAATAGGTAATAGAGGCTAGGTTCAGCACATTTCAATCAAGGAAAGTCTTAAGAAATCAATTAATAGCATGATTGACCATAGAATAAGGTCAGAAAGCATTCTACAAGGTAAAAATCAGTAGAAATAACACGCGGAATCAGTGAAAAATCAATCACAAAGATTCAAGTATGCAAGAATAGGAGGTAACATTGATTGAGCATCATTCTATAAGAACAAGCATATTTTAAGCAAAATCAGAACCCTAAGAGGTCAAGTAGGACAAGAATCACATATAAAATTAGGGATTCATGTATAGCATAGTCTGAATTAGTAAGCTAAGCACGATACAGGTAGGAGAAGTGAAGAATCAGAAACATTGGTGAACCAAATAAGGCAAAATCACACAATAGGCAGGGATAACCACAATTAAGAACCATAACAAGCAAACATAGGGCAAAAAATCATAGAAACATACAGATTTACTGAACACGTTATCAAACAGAACCCAGAAACCCAAGATTGGAACTAAAAAATTAGGGTTTTCCACATAGGCGAGTTGTAAAGGGAGTAAAAACATAGAATCAGTCAAGATATGCAAAGGATAGAAGTTAAAACATGAAGAATCGATTTAAACAAAGTGTAGAAGAAGTTCCGAAAAACCCTAACTTTAAAAGAAAGTAAAACCACTTGAAAACGATGATTTTTGCAAAAGAGGTTCGAGAACAGTGCAAAACATAGAAGGAAGAGACTTGAATCATTTAAAAATAGCACAGATCTAAGAGATGCAAACAAAAATTAGGGTTTCAAATGAAACCCAAATAGAGATGAAGAACTTGTTTAGAACTTCAGAGATCGTAACAAATACAGTGTGATTTTGCTCAAAATCACACTGGAGTAGCCATGAACAGTCAAAACAACAAATCCTATATGTAAGTCGGCGTGGCCCAGGGCCCTTGAGGGCCTCAGAGAAGATGAGCAAGGGAATGGAGGAGCCATTGGAGGCTTGGGGTTGAAGGGTGGTCACCGGAGAAGGGAGGCAGTTGAAAGAGGCTAGGGTTAGGTTGAGAGAAGAGAGGAGATGAGAGAATCTGAGGGCGGCAGAATTTTGGAAATGAGATAGGGTTTAGGGGTTGTTGGAATTATAAAAAAGGAAAGGATTGATGCGGGCCGTTGATATGAGAGATCAACGGCTAGGATTTAATTGATGCTAGGTCAGGTAGGCGGATTCAAGGTTTGGGTCGGGTAATTGGGTATAAATTTGGGCTGGGGATTGGGTCCAATTTAGGCTATAATTGAAATGCCAATCTAGCTACCATTTAAATAGCCAATTTTCCTCTATTTAATTTATAATAAATAATAAACAATTTCTGGAATATATATTTATGTACCAAAATGATTAAAATATATATTTATCATTTTAAAAATATAGGGACCAATTTTACACATATAAAATGTAATTATCCATTAAATGGGCTAACATTGCAATTATATGCAATTTAGCTTAAAAAATACCAAATGTAATTATAAAAATGCATAAAAATATATTAACCATATTTTGTCATAAATATAGGAATTAAATGAATAAATCATCATAACATCAATGAAAATAATTATTGAGGATTTTATTAATAAATGAGAAGAAAATAAATCAATCTAAATTCCTAAAATTATGGGAAAAATTATAAAACCCTTGTGCATGCTTATATATGCATCTATATGCTATTTTGAAAGTATTTATGCATATCTAAAATAATAGAAAAATATTGGGTATCAACAATGCCTGCTTTCTGATGTTGCAATTGCGACATTTTCCTCGCAATTGTGAAGGCAACAGACTTTTCTAGCGTTCACAAATGCGATCATATCTTTGCAAATGTGAAGGATGCCATACCTACCAATGTTCGCAATTCCTAGAACCTATTCGCAAATGCGAAGCTAGCAATGCGAAGAGACCATCGCAATTGCGACCTCATCATCCCCAGCAGACACATTACAGTCCCAAGCTCCTAAATTTTCGAACAAAATCATACTTGTGGAGAACCCAATCAGTTTATAATAAAAAAATCATACAATCTTCACATGCAACCATGAAATAAAAGAAATTTCAATGATTCGACCAAGAATCTCAATCGGACTGGATTGTAGAGATTATATTAAGTATCAAATTCTGTAGCAACCAAAGATGGGATCCTCCTTATTTTGGTTTGAAAATCTGACTGGATTGGGTGCACTTTATTTCATCACTCTACCTAACTTCAATTGTGATGAATCAGTCCAAAATGTTAATAAAGTTGTGCAAGGGAACAGATGGAATGAGCACAAGTTAAGGTTGTTACTACATGGGGAGCTGGCTAACCATATTGTGCAGAATATTAAACCACAGGGGGGAAATTTCGTACTAGATAAACCTTTTTGGATGCTTGAAAAAAGGGGTGAATCCAGTGTTAAATTTGCTTGGGAATATATAGAGAAAAGGAAGGAACCAAGAAATGCATTCAAAATGATATGGCTAAAAGGACTGCCTTTTAAGGTTTCTTTCTTTATGTGGAAAGTGTGGAAAAACAAACTGCCACTTGATGAATTTTTCAAGAGGCTGGGTTATTTGATGGATTCAAGATGTTGGTGTTGTGTTCAACCATAAGAGGAAACATTATCCCATTTGTTTTTGATGTCCAGTGCTGCCAGGAGAGTATGGTCTTATTTCTGTCATGACACAATTTCCCCTCCGTTGGGTTTCGTGATGGCACCTAGTCTTAGGGACTAGGTAAGCCTAACATTTACTTAAAATCAACCATAATAAAGAAAATTCAACATTCTCAATATAAAAATCTTTATAGATTTTACATCTTCTCAAAAGCGGCGGTACAAGTCACAAGCTCTACAGAGTTTTGCTACAACTTCTAAACACAACTATATGTAAATAAGTACAACATCGTGAATACAAGATAGGAAGGTGACTTTGAATCCTGCAAACGTAGCAACAGGGTTACCTTGAGTCTCATCGGCAAGAACCCGCACAGCTACTAACGAACAATACCTGGATCTACACAAAAATGCACAAAAGTGTAGTATGAGCACACCACAGCAGTGCCCAGTAAGTATCAAGACTAACTTCGGTGGAGTAGTGACGAGGAACAGTCAAGACACCTGCTGGTATAATAAGCTGAACAAGTATAATGATAGAAACAATAAAACCTGATATCTATATAAAGACTATGCAGTGTGGCTAACAATACTGCAATTTCAATATGGAAAGAAAACAGCAAGTAACACCGGAACGCTATAATAAGAACACATAAAAGAGAACGGAAATACAACCCAAATTCGAAATCACAAATGCAGTAAAGACAAGTCATAACTTAGCAACTACAGCAGTTTTCACATTAGGTCTTAGCCAACAAACTTCAATTAATTAGTCAAATCCTTCAAGTGATGGAAATAATTTGAAATATACTTCCTCCAAATAAATATTTTCAAAAATAGTTCTTTCAAAATAAATACCTTTCGAATATAATCTTTTCAAAAAACTATCTTTCGAAGATAAATCACCCTACGACACCTCATCCCGTAATCTCACAATACGGGTCTCAATGCCTGACCCTAACACTTGGCATCATGTGCCCTAATCACACCTCATAATCATACTGACAATTCACGTGCCAAATAGAGCCATTCTCACATGAAAGACGAATAAACAAGGGTGTGCATCTATACTCAACAATATCAAGGAAACCTCTTATCCGATAAGGGTCTTAGCCACGTGTATGTTTGTGCAAGTGTCCTAACATAGTTCATACCAGCTAGTAAGCTTAAGGAAAAGAACGGACAACACGTAAAATATTTACACAGGGATAGGTTCAATAAAAAGCACAGCTCAGAACACAATGATAATAACAAGGGATCTCCCATAATACCGTCCCATAGTCCTAGACATAAATTTATAGGGGGTCTACTAGAATACCGTTTCATAGTCCCAAAGTAAATATACATAACAGGGGGATCTACCGGGATACCATTATGTAGTCCCAAATGTAAATGTGCAGGGATATCTCCCGGAATATCGTTTCGTAGTCCCAAAGTAAATATAAAGAAAAGGGGGATATACCGGGATACCGTCCTGTAGTACCAAAGTAAATATCTAACGCAACCAACAGAAATAACAGTTATAGCACGGTAGAAACCTCATACGTCAAAACAACAAGTACAACATAAAAATGACAATAATACAAGGTACAATGAGTAAATCAACTTAAGGACTTTAAATCACAAAGAAACAGTAGAACCAGTTCACGAGGAATAACCATAGTAATGAATGCTAGGCATAAAGGGAACAGTTTAACAAGGAAAAAGACTAACATGTAGCAACGACCCTACAATATACAAGTCAACAATAAGGAAGCGAACACGAGTCAAATAGTTCCAAATAAAGGCGAGTCAACTAAGATATAGGTTATCTAAACTCCTTTTAAGGTTGAGCAATTGCAAAGGATATTCAACAATTCAAATAATGGTAAGCAGTAGAAGAAATCATCACTCCAATTAAGACTAAACAATTATAGGATGAGACAATAACAATTTCAATTAAAGATAAGGAGTTATGAAAAGATAGTATGATAATAGAAGAGGCAAAATCTTCAGTTAAGTCAAATAAGATTCAAATAGACAATAAGAGTGAATACTAAAGGAATAAATTCTAATTTACGCAAGTAGATGTGAAACAAGCAGATAGGAACTCAGTCATATCAAGAACAACTTCATACACAGTGAATATAAGGACCTAAGAACCATAAGGTCCAACTTCCACAAATAAGTACGAGCACTCACTCGTCACCTTACGTACACGGACTACAGTTAACATAGAAGACTCAAATCCTAAGGGGAAGGCCCCCATACAAAGTTATGCAAGATACTTACCTCAAAGACGACAAACGGATACTCTAAAATGCACTTCGGGTGAAAAGACCTCTGGATGGCTCAAATATAACCAAATTAACTTCAAAGCACAAATAAAACACATAAGAAACTATCCCGGATCATAAAGTCTCAATCTTTAACAAAATCCAAAAAACGATCCAAAAGTCGACCCCCGGGCCCTCAACTCAAAACACGATAAATTTTAGAAAAAATGAATACCCATTGGGATACGAGTTCAACCATGCAAAATTTATCAAATTCCGATACCATTTGGTTAACCAAATCATGATTTTTCATTTTGAAAACTTTCTTCAAAAACCCACCATTTTCTCAACTCAAAACACAAATCAAATGATAGAAATGAAGATAAAATCATGGAATATATTAGATACTAGGTGAGGAACACTTACCCAATCGATTTGTTTGAAAAACCTAGAAAGAAGCTCTCAAAATTGAAGTCTAAAACTCAAGATATGAAGAAAATGGCCAAACCCTCGATTTAAATGATCCTGCCAAGAATTCCGCATCTGCGGATAAGAATGTGTTCCTGCGGGACCGCATTTGAGAGAAAGGGTTCGCATCTGCGAACTCAGCTAACCAGGCCAGGGACCGTATCTGCGGATATACAGCCGCATTAGCGGCACCGCAAATGAAAAGGGAAATCGCAGGTGCGATGACTGGACCACAGAAGCGGCCATCGCACTTACGTGCCAGCCTCCGCAGAAGCGAGCAAGATCCCAGCCCTTCATGACCGCAGAAGCGGCCTGGCTCATGCAGAAGAGGAGCCGCAACTGCGCTCCAAGGTCGCAAGTGTGAAAACACCAGAAATCAAACATGCTCCAAAACCATGAAAAATATCCAAAACTCATTTGAAATACACCCGAGGCCCCCGGGACCCTGTCTATACACATAAACAAGTTTTATAACCTCACACGGATTCGCTCGAGGTCTCAAAGCATATCAAACAGCACCAAAAATTCAAATCGCGCCATGAATCAAACTTCAAACTTCCAAATCATCCAACCTTGAAAACCCACACCGAAACCAATCAAACCAACCCGAAATGATGCTAAATTTTGCAGACAAGTCCCAAATGACAAGAAGGAGTTGTTCCAACTCTCGGAATTGCATTCCGACCTAGTCATGAAAGTCAACTATGGGTTAAACTTCTCAATTTTCCAAATTTCAACTTTTCGAACTTTCGCCGAAATGGCTCAAATTACCCTATGGACCTCCAAATCCGAATCTGGACGCGTACCTATGTCAGAAATGACCATACGAAGCTGTTGAGATCATCCAAAACCCATTCCAGAGCTGTTTACTCAAAAGTCTAATTCTGGTCAAATTCTCACCGCTTAAGCTTCCAAAACTAGAATCCTTCTTCCAATTCGATTCTGAATCCTCCGGTAACTAAATTCAACCATACACGCAAGTTGATACACATAATATGAAGCTTCTCAAGACCTTATGCCACTGATTGGAACTTAAGTTTATAAAATGACTGGCCGGGTCGTTACATTCTCCCCCTCTTAAAACAAATGTTAGTCCTCGAACGTGCCAAGATTTTCCTCGAAGTCTTCAAATCACTAAGTGCACACTTTCAACATACACCCGCAGGTGATCCCATGTCACCCCAATCCACATAAGCTTTATGACACCCTCTTAACTGTAATTTAGCCTTTCTGCCAATACCAATAAGCCTTGGAGCCAAATTTCTCACCTCTCATTCATTTCCAAATGACCTGATTCTAAATCCACATCTGGTATCAGTCTCAACTAGCTGCAAAAACTTATGCCTACACCCATAGAGTACAACAACACAATATACCCACCACACATAGGCCTATAATAACATTCCTGATCACAATACCTGCCCGAAATCAAATCTTGCACCGGCCACTAGCCTCATATCCGATAGGACCCTGTTCAAACCTCCATAACACTGACAATGACACAATAAACACGAAGACGTAATAACCAACACCCGAATCAACAAGTCACAACTAACACCATCCACACACTCCGCAAGTTAAAACTCAAGAAGCACAGAATGAAAATGACTGAATATGAAAAGATAAACACATAAGGGAACTATCAAACAAGCCCGACAAGCACAATTTTCTATCAGTATTAACCTACAAAACATAACAAGAACGAATTAAAGCATACAAACAAATCACAAGGATCCCGTACTAATATAACTTCCACTGTGGTACACATCCCGGTTCAAGCACATCAAATCACATGAAATCACGAGGGTCCCACCCTCAACTCGGAATCACTAGTAGAGTATAAATCAACTAGCTAGAACTTCTCACTAGATAAATTACGTCAACAAAATTACAACACGTGTTGGCTCCGACACTGGTGGAGCATAAAATCACAGCTCGTAGCCAAGAATACTCAAAAATCACATCAAGCCTACCGTAACGGACAATAAGAATTTACTACTAATCTCATAACTCTTAGTAATGAATAGAAACAGATGATAGACACGGGCTATATCTCATAGAACCTTCCAATAGGGCAACACATAACAGAGTGCTAATCATGAAACGCACTCATAAGCGGAGAAACAAATAGGGGAACTCGCCCCGATAAGCAGAACTGTAATGAAATATGGATGGTGCTTCTCCATAACAAACAAAAATCATACCTGAATAACATCATCTGGTATAGAGGCCTTAAGCCTACTATATGAAACACATCAACGGGCCGGGCCTCCCCCCTTCTTGGGCACCCACTACTCGCCTGAATACCTTGCTATGATGCATTTGTCCGAAGTCTGGGACAATATCTCACCACTTTGCTAGTATCTCCATACTCAAAGCATTTTCACTGCTGATGTGGCTGTGGAAATTGTGCAGTACGAGTACTCTGAGACCCATGAACACCTGAACCACGGTGTGAAGCCTGAAGCGCAAACTGAACTGGCGGACCCATGAAACCTCTACCATGTCGCAACCTGCCTCCAAAATAAGGTCCAACATATCTCTCCGGTATACGAGGACCCCTCGCCTCCCCGAACCCTCTCTCCTAATCTCGTCTATCCTCTCGCTCCCAGTCTTACATGGTATCTAACCGGTGAGCGAACCCTATCACCTGTTGAAATGAAACACTTGACTCCAACTAGCGACTCATGTTGAGCTGAATATCATGCCTGAACCCCTCAATGATTCTACGGACTTGCTCTCTAACAATAGCGACCAAGGTAGGTGCATGTCTTGCCAAATCACGGAATCTGATGGCATACTCTAATACTGACCTAATGCCCTAGCGCAGACGCTTAAACTACACGCGCCATGCATCCCGAAGGGACTAAGGTGCAAACTCTCTCATAAACATCTCTGAAAACTGCCCCTATGTAAGTGAAGCTACATCGAATGGGCTACCTAACTCATATACCCGCCACCACTAATTAGCTGCTCCCTGAAGCTAGTGCATAGTAAAAGCAACCCCACTCGTCTCAACAATACCCATAGTGCGGAGAATTCATTGGCATTCCTCTATGAAACCTTGTGCACTCTCTAAAGCCAAACCACTAAATGTAGGAGGGTCATATTCCTTGAACCTTGCAAATCTAAATTGCCCTCCCTTAGATGTTGTTGCCCTCACCATGGGCTGAATTGGAATCATAGGGTGCGTCGCCATGACACCTGTAACATGACCATCGGGAACTCGTTGATATGGAGTGTGGGCGTCGGGAGTTTGAGTCCCTCCCTAAGTCTATGAAGTAGCTGGTGCAACCGGAATCAACCCCGCCTGAACCAATGTACCAAACATGCTCAGGAACTGTGCTAAAGTCTCCTGAAGTCCGAGGGTAACAATAGGCACCTCCAGTACATGTCCCCTAACTGAAGCTACTGGCGGCTCTTCAATTATTTCTCGGGTAGGTGCTCTAGCTGTGGCACGTACTCCTCATCGTATCTCTGCCTCTGCCTCTGGCAACACCTGCTCTTAGAGCAACATCATCGATAACTGCAGATTATGTCCTCACCATCTATGAGAGAATGGAATGAGAAAATTTCAAAATCCGAGATCAATAAGCTTGCACGATAGAAATGAAAGAGGTGAGATTGTCCTAATAGTTCCGTAGCCTTTCGAAGATAAGTACATACATCTCAATACCGATCCGCAAGACTCTACGAAACTCGCTTATGACTCGTAGCACCTATGAACCTAGAGCTCTGATACCAACTTGTCACGACCCAATTTCCCCTCTGTTGGGTTTCGTGATGGCACCTAGTCTTAGGGACTAGGTAAGCCTAACATTTACTTAAAATCAACCATAATAAAGAAAATTCAACATTCTCAATATAAAAATCTTTATAGATTTTACATCTTCTCAAAAGCGGCGGTACAAGTCACAAGCTCTACAGAGTTTTGCTACAACTTCTAAACACAACTGTATGGAAATAAGTACAACATCGTGAATACAAGATAGGAAGGTGACTTTGAATCCTGCAAACGTAGCAACAGGGTTACCTTGAGTCTCCTCGGCAAGAACCCGCACAGCTACTAACGAACAATACCTGGATCTACACAAAAATGCACAAAAGTGTAGTATGAGCACACCACAGCAGTGCCCAGTAAGTATCAAGACTAACTTCGGTGGAGTAGTGACGAGGAACAGTCAAGACACCTGCTGGTATAATATGCTGAACAAGTATAATGATAGAAACAATAAAACCTGATATCTATATAAAGACTATGCAGTGTGGCTAACAATACTGCAATTTCAATAAGGAAAGAAAACAGCAAGTAACACCGGAACACTATAATAAGAACACATAAAAGAGAACGGAAATACAACCCAAATTCAAAATCACAAATGCAGTAAAGACAAGTCATAACTTAGCAACTACGGCGGTTTTCACATTAGGTCTTAGCCAACAAACTTCAATTAATTAGTCAAATCCTTCAAGTGATGGAAATAATTTGAAATATACTTCCTCCAAATAAATATTTTCAAAAATAGTTCTTTCAAAATAAATACCTTTCGAATATAATCTTTTCAAATAAATATCTTTCGAAGATAAGTCACCCTATGACACCTCAACTCCTAATCATACAATACGGGTCTCAATACCTAACCCTAACACTTGGCAACCTATGCCCTCATCACACCTCATAATCATAGTGACAATTCACGTGCCAAATAGAGCCATTCTCACATGAAAGGCGAATAAACAAGGGTTTGCATCTATACTCAACAATATCAAGGAAACCTCTTATCCGATAAGGGTGCTTAGCCACGTGTATGCTTGTGCAAGTATCCTAACATAGTTCATACCAACTAGTAAGCTTAAGGAAAAGAACAGACAACACGTAGAATATTTACACAGGGATAGGATCAATGAAAAACACAGCTCAAAACACAATGATAATAACAAGGGATCTCCCAAGATATCATTCCGTAGTACCAAATGTAAATGTGCTGGACCGGAATATCATTCCGTAGTCCCAAAGTAAATATATAGAACAGGGGGATCTACCGGGACACCGTCCCGTAGTCCCAAACGTAAATGTACAGGGGGATCTCTCGGTATACCGCTCCATAGTTCCAAAGTAAATATGCAGAACATGGGGATCTACAGGGATACCGTCTCGTAGTCCCAAAGTAAATATCTAGCGAAACCAACAGAAATAACAGTTACAGCACGGCAGAATCCTCGTACGTCACCACAACAAGTACAACAGCAAAAATGACAATAATATATGGTATGACGAGTAAATCAACTCAAGGACTTTAAATCACAAAGAAACGGTAGAACCACTTCACAAGGAATAACCACAGTAAAGAATGCAAGGCATAAAGGGAACAATTCAATAAGGAAAAAGACTAACAAGTAGCGACGACCCCACACTATACAAGTCAACAATAAGGAAGTCAACCCGAGTTAAATAGTTCCAAATAAAGGCGAGTCAACTAAGATATAGATTATATAAACTCCTTTTAAGGTTGAACAATTGCGAAAGATATTCAACAATTCAAATAATGGTAAGTAGCAACAGATAATCATCACTCCAATTAAGACTAAACAATTATAGGATAAGCCAATAACAATTTCAATTAAAGATAAGCAGTTATGAAAAGATAGTATGACGATAGAAGAGGCAAAATCTTCAGTTAAGTCAAATAGGCAATAAGAGTGAATACTAAAGAAATAAATTCTAATTTAAACATGTAGATGTGAAACTAGCAGACAGGAACTCAGTCATATCAAGAATTACTTCCTACACAGTGAATATAAGGACCTAAGAACCCTAAAGTCCAACTTCCACATATAACTCCGAGCACGCACTCATCACCTCGCGTACACGGACTACAATTACATAGAAGACTCAAATCCTAGGGGGAAGTTCCCTCACAAAAGGTTAGGAAAGATACTTACCTCAAACATGACAAACTGATACTCTAAAATGCACTTCGTGAGTGAAAAGACCTCCGGACGGCTCAAATCTAACCAAATTTACTTTAAAGCACAAATAAAACTCATAAGAAACTATTACGGACCATAAAGTCTCAATCTTTAACAAAATCCAAAAATCGATCCAAAAGTCGACCCTCGGGCCAGCACCATGGAACCCGACAAATTTTACAAAAACCGAATACCCATTCTGATACGAGCTCAACCATACAAAATTTATCAAATTCCAATACCATTTAGTCCCGCAAATCTTGATTTTTCATTTTGAAAACATTCTTAAAAAATCCACCCTTTTCTCAACTCAAAACACAAATCAAATGATAGAAATGAAGATAAAATCATGGAATATATTAGATACTAGGTGAGGAACACTTACCCAATCGATTTGTTTGAAAAACCTAGAAAGAAGCTCTCAAAATCAAAGTCCAAAACTCAAGATATGAAGAAAATGACCAAACCCTCGATTTAAATGATTTTGCCAGAACTTCCGCATCTGCGGACAAGAAAGCGCATCTGCGGGACCGCATTTTGAAGAAAGGGTCCGCATCTATGAACTCAGCTAACCAGGCCAGGGACTGCATCTGCGGATATACAGCCGCATCAACGGCACCGCAGATGCAAAACGGAAATCGCAGGAGTGAGATTTCTCTGCGGGTGCGATCGTTGGACCGTAGAAGCGGCCATCGAACCTGCGTGCCAGCCTCCGCAGAAGCGAGCAAGCTCCCAGGCCCTCATGATCGTAGAAGCGGTCGGGCTAACACAAAAGCGGAGCCGCACCTGCGACCTTGGAGCGGTATTCTAGTAGATCCCCCTAAAAGCGGGAAACACCAGAAATCAGAGATGCTCCAAAACCATGCAAAATATCTGAAACTCGTTCGAAACACACTTGAGGCCCTCGGGACCCCGTCTACATACACAAACAAGTTCTATAACCTAATACAAACTACCTCGAGGTCTCAAAACATATCAAACAATGCCGAAAATGCAAATCGCACCATGAATCGAACTATAAACTTCCAAATGTTCCAACCTTGAAAACTCATGTCGAAACCAATCAAACCAACCCGGAATGACGCCAAATTTTGCAGACAAGTCCCAAATGACAAGACGGAGTTGTTCCAACTCTTGAATCACATTCTGAGCTGGATATCATGAATGTCAACTATGGGTCAAACTTCTCCATTTTCTAAACTTCAACTTTTCCAACTTTCGCCGAAATGCCTCAAATTACCCTACGGACCTCAAAATCTGAATCCGGACACGTGCCTAAGTCCAAAATAACCATACAAACCTGTTGAGATCATCTAAAACCCATTCTGGTCAAATTCTCACCGCTTAAGCTTCCAAAACTAGAATCCTTCTTCCAATTCTATTCTGAATCCTCCGGTAAATGAATTCAACCATACACATAATTCTATACACATAATATGAAGCTTCTCAAGACCTTATGCCACTGGCCGGAACTTAAATTCTCAAAATGAGCGGCCGGGTCGTTACAATTTCTTGTCATGTGCAAGAATTAAACTTGATGGTTTGACCTTTCATCAAGTTTTGGTGAAATGCTGGACTGCACAGGTAATTCCAAGATTACAACTAATTGTCCAGGCAAAACCATCAATCATAGTTTGGGAATTATGGAAAAGGAGAAACTGATATAAATATAGGGATGTAGTTTCAGTCAATAGGGTCATTTACGAGGTATCTACTACACTCCAGTATCCTGTTAAAGCCAGGAATCCAAGCTTACAACATGTTCCACATAAGTGGCCAGATTTGATCCATATGCTGGAACAATATACTCCAAAATTGAAATACACTAAGGTGCTATGGGAATTTCCTAAACATGGTTGGATAAAAGTTAACACAGATAGGGCATCGAGGGGTAACCCGGGTAAGAGTTTTTTAGGCTATGTGCTGAGAAATGAAGAAGGCAATGTTGTGTATGCATGTGGCAAGGAAATACCAAAAGGAACAAATACAGAAGCTGAGGTGAGAGGTATCCTAGAAGCACTAAAATATTGTGTGAAGCATGACTATATTCTAGTTTATTTGCAAACTGATCCTATTCTTGTCAAGAATGTTATTCAAGGGGAATGGAGTACACCATGGTCTGTGGCAGTGCATATTGATGAAATAAAGGAGTTGATGGGGAGATGTCCTTTGAAAGTCCCACATACACTAAGAGAAGGCAACCAATTGGCAGATCAAATTGCCAATTATGCTCTTATTCTACATTTTTCTTGGCATCACTAAGAAACATGGAGTCGATTGGCGGATGTTCAATTCTTGATTCCTCAAAATAAAGCTCACTTTCTTCCTCGAAGTTGGACTCTTCTTGACCTCTTTCCACGCTTTCAAATTGACAGACATAATGAGCCTAAATCAATTATTTCATTTAATCTTCCAAAGTGCGGATAGTCTTATCATTTCGATGTAGTGCTTGTTTAAGTTCTTGAGTGCCAAGCTTTGCTTTTCCTCATTTTTTCAAGAATGGCCTCCAACATGAGCATCATTTTCTCATGTTGAGCATTTGAAAGTTCTTCTTGATTTTGATCATGTGTCAAAGGAGGATTTTCGGCTTAATCCTATAAGGATTGTTCATGGCTATCATTCACTTCCGGGGCTTTTTGGATATCTAAAGCTTCAAGCATTTCTCTCATTTGTAAGTTCAACCTTTCAAGCGCCAAATCATTTTGGAGACTATTTTCCAAAAGCTCCTCCAAGGACTTTTGCTCTTTGTTTCCTCCTTCAAGTAGGCATTCTAACATGAGCTTGAACTCTCCATTTTGACCATGCTCAATTTCTTCCACTTTAATTATCATAAAAAGTAGAATCATCATAGTGGAGGTTTAGGGAAGGGAAGGACAAATAATCCCAATTATCCCAATGTCCATTTTGGTTTGAGATTGTGCGCAAAATCCACCCCCGGGAGAACTTAAATAATTTTGCCAAGAGTGTGGTCCTTCAAAATAAGGACAAGGGTCATCAAAGTATGAACAACTACCATCCGATCAATTTTTATTATGTGATGCCATTTTTCAAAGCTAAGAAAATAAACAAAAAAACAAATAATAAGATAAGCAAATATAAGAAAATAATTACACAAATATTCACAAGTTTGGACAAAAGCACTTACGCTTACTTCTCAAATAACCTAAATACGCCAAATTGTTACCCGGAAATGGCACCAATTTTGATGACGTCCAAATACACTACTAAAAAGTAAATGGACACAATCACATGCAATATAATTTACCCAACTATGAGTCGGGGTCAAATCCCACAGAGAAACAATATGTAGGTGATTAGGCATGTAAGAGAATTACCACTTATTATGCTAAGCCAAACACTTAGAATGGTTTTTGAAAATATTTATGACTAAATGAGAAAATGTAAACAAGCCTAAAAAGCAAGTAAAATGATCAATGGCTAAAAGTATGGATACACGATGAATTGCACTCAAGTAACGATCCAATGTATTTTACAATTTTAGAAATATGAGTGAGTCTACGTTAGTTAGCCTTGGGTAATAATTTTGTATTAGCTTCTTGCAAAGACTAACAAGACTTCCTAATTGAATTATCCCTAAAACAATTAAGAGATTAATCACACCCGAATATGGTTATAAGTAGTTCAATCCTGTCTCTAGATAGAATCTTTAAAATGAGGGTTAAAGCCTCAAGTTCTTGTTAATTAATCTTTCCCAATCCCAAATTATCTTTCCCAAAATTAATTCGAAGTAAATGGGCAAGTCTTAGGGTTAGCTAATCCCTTTGGAAACATCAAAGAACAAGAATAAAAAAAAAATAACTCACTTCACAATAAATATAAATCATTCAATACATAAGTACAACAAGATATTTAATCGACACTTAAAATATGAATATTCCCATAAACTAGATTCAAGTGTTGGAAAAAATATTACACACTTAGATATACGATAGAAATCAAGAAAATGAAGAAATGAACATAAATGGCTAAGAAATTCTCAATCAAAAGCTTCAAATCTTTAAGACACAAGTGTGTGTGCAAGAATCCTAGCTCCAAAACTTATCTTCTCTAGTCCAAAGACTGAAAAATAAGCCAACGATATGTTTCTAATAAGCTAGGTTGTGTATTAAAGAGTTTGGGATGAAGAAAATGTGAAATGACAAAAGTGCCAAGAACTAAAGCACGATATTTGCAATTGTGAACCCAGGGGTTACTGTTGCACATAGCATTTGCGATCCTTATGTTTGCAATTGCGAACTTGACATTGTGCACTTGGTTTTGCATTTGCGATGGAGATCTTCACATTTGTGAAGGTTGACTGTCTGGTTTGACTTCGCATTTGTGATTCTTCCCATGCAATTACGACCTTTAGTGTCTTCACATTTGCCACATTGATGTCACAATAGCGGCATCTGAGGCCATTTTACAAATTTCATCTTTTCAACGTCTTTTTGGCTCGTTTTCACTTGGTTTCTTCATGATCGTTTCTAAATCACAGAGAATCTATAGAATAGAAGTAAATGACATTAAACACACAATTTTTTCACTCAAACATAGTAAAAATCTACACTTAAAGACAAGATAAGTTGGTAAAATACCAACTTATCAGCCTACGCGAGCATGAAGAAGGATAAGGAAGGGAAGCGTCTGGCATGTTTGGTCTTCACAAACACGGCACAGGAGACCACGAATGCAGAGGGTTGGGGGCTAGTGGCCTTTGCGAAACTGATTGTGAGCTCGCGAATGTAAAGAGGAAGGTCTGGGCAGGGAAAGTGTTGGCTTTCGCGATCACGCGTCTTCTACCATAAACGCGATGAAGGATGTTTGGGCAAAATATAAGATTTAACTTTGGGACTTAGCTTATTACATCATATTTTCTCTTGGCTTGGGCGATTTGAGAGCTTTTTGAAGGGTCATTTTCATCAAGTAGCATTGGGTAAGTGATTTTTACTTATTGTGAGCTAAATATATGAATTATGTAAGGTTTTTAACATGAAAATTAGTAAAAATTATAGGGTTTTGGTTGAAAAAACTAGAACGGCAAAAATGAGATTTGAACATGAATTGAGCTTGAAATATAAAATCAATTAAATATTTGAGTTCGTGATGCTACGGGTAATATTTATCTTCAAGAAATTTCGAAATCCGATCGCGTGGGGCCGAAGTTGACTTTTCTTGACTTTTGGAGTGGGGTTATGAATTGATTCTAATAGTTAAATTTTTAATTCTTGAGTATATATTGATTGATTTGCACATTCCTCTGGTTGGTTTTGAGTTGCTCACCATCGACTTGGGGTATTAGTAGAGTGTTGGAGCCAAGGATATAGATTTGGGAGCAAGGTCAGTCTCTTGCCTAATTTTGTAATATAGAAATTATTCTCGTAGATAGTACATTTGTTACGCGGTACATGCTATGGATACTATGTATGAACGAAGTGACGAGTGTCCGTGCATAGCAAAATTCTTGGTTATGTTCGGGTAGAAGTAGACTTACATCACGCCTTAACTATACTACTTGAATTAATCTTGTCTGTTGATTACTTGAATTCATAACTGAGCATAAAACTAGAATTTACGTAGTTGACCGAGCCTTGTTATTTTACGTTTTTGCTGGATATTTGATTTTCGATGGGATAAGGCTTTCTCTTACATTCATATTTTTGTATTGTGCTTAAGTGAGCAGTAGTTATAGTAATTTCTTGAATCGCATGTATCTTTGCGAGTGAGATAGTGACCTGATGAAAGATTCTCTATTCTTACGTGATCGGACCGTTCGCCTCGACAGTATTATGAAATATCTTTATGGGAGCGGGTCGTTAGCCTTGGCAGTACCACAAGATGCATCTATAGATCGGGTCATACGACCTCGACGGTATTATGTGACACTATTCTTATGAGATCAGGTCATTTGTCTCGACATAATCATGCATAATATTGAATAGGGTGTTAGAGCACATATGAGTTTTCCTGACTTGAGATTTTATAGTGTACGATTCGGTAGTTATTCTTCTATTGATAATCATGATATTCATATTTTCTGATTTATGTTGCTACTTACTATGATACATGCTTGTCTTCTTTTATGTACATCATTCATTGAACTACTAGTAAGTGTCGATTTTAGACCCCTCGCCACTACTTCTTAGCGTCAACAAGATACTTATTAGGTGCGCATTGATTTACGTATTCATACTATACGTTTGCACTAAAATTGTGCAGGTAGTGTGATAGGTACACCGGGTAGTCACTTAGGCGCACAATAGCATTAGCCGGAGACTTGGTGGTGAGCTGTTTTCCGTGCTTCGATCCACAAAACCCAGAGTCTCCTTCCCCCAATATTTATTTTATTCGGTTTATTTTCATTCCAGACAATAGTTGTAGTAGTTTATATTCTATTAGATGCTCATGTACTTGTGACATCGGATTTTGGGAATTTTAGCAGTTGTTCATGGTCGTATTTGCTATTATATCATTTTATTTTATTCTGTTTATTTTCATTCCAGACAATAGTTGTAGTAGTTTATATTCTATTAGATGCTCATGTACTTGTGACATCGGATTTTGGGAATTTTAGCAGTTGTTCATGGTCGTATTTGCTATTATATCATTCTGCATTATATTTTGTTCATATTTCATGACATGGTAAGGATAACAACAATTTTTATCACGACCCTAAACCCAGACTCGGTCGTGATGGCGCCTCTCGTGAAGACAAGGCCAGCCGACACAATACTCAATTCATTTTAAGCAATCAAAATAACACAATTTAAGTTTTTAACATGATAATAATCCCAAAATAAAAGTGAAAATACAATTTGCAGAAACCAACACAGCCTGACATCGGGATGTCACCAGTCATGAGCATCTAACATAAGTCTAAGAGTTTGAAAGAGAGTTTATACAATCACTAGAAAAAGAAAATAAGATAGGAGGGAGAAATACTGGGCTGCGAATGCCAGGCAGCTACCTAGTGGACTCCGAATGGCCTGCTGGGAGCAATCAACCCTCACTGGCGGGACCTGAAGCTCCTGAATCTGCACACAGGGTGCAAGGAGTAAAGTGATTACTCCAACTCAGTGAGTAATAACAATAAATGAAGACTGAGCGATAAGAAATCACGTAAAAACACAATAACATGCTATAAAGAGGCAGGGTAAAACCAATAAAGTGCAATAAAATAGTGAAATCTTATAAAAACATCTTAGTTCAGTATAAGCTTCTTTAAAACACCTTTTTAACAATTAAACAAGTAAATGAAAGGTAGCTAGAAGAGACAAACACATAAAATCCGCCTTTTGGGCCCAATGTCAACAGAATTAGCCCATCGGGCAATAATATGGGACAATACCAACCCCTCGAGCTATATCTCATATCACAATGGGTACCCGCACTCACTGGGGGTGTACAGACTCTGGGAGGGGCCCCTTATGGCCCAAGCGCAACATCAAGCCATCTCGTGGCATAATCAATAGGCTATCAACCTCATATCAAGCCACCTTGTGGCGTACAATCTCCGGCCCTCGGCCTCAGAATCATAAATCAGTGTATCACTACTGCGACGTGCAGCCCAACCCAAAAGTATCCTCACAACATAGGCCCTCGGCCTTACTCAGTCAGAATCTTATAAGTCACTCGGGCAACAGTAAAACATAATGCTCAGCCCAAAGTATCATTTAAAATATCATTTAATGTGTTAAAATAGAGTAAGCATGGCTGAGTTATGAAAACAGTAGAATATAGCATGACTGAGTACAAGTCTAAAATCAAAACTGTGAGGAATAGTAGTAAACACCCTTTAAGGTCCAAAATAGTTGGCACGAGGCCCAAATATGGTATTCAGCCAAAAACATGATGATAGCAAACAGTTTTCAATCAAATACGCGGTAAAACAATCATTCGGGACGGACTAAGTCACAATTCCCAACGGTGCACGACCCCACGCTCGTCATTTAGCGTGTGCGTCACCTTAATATAGCAAAACGATGTGAAATCCAGGATTTCATACCCTCAAGATAATATTTACAATCATTACTCACCTTAATCCGATCCAAACTCAAGCCCGACACGCCTTTGCCCCTCGAATCGGCCCCAACTTGCATCGAATCTATCCAAAATCAGAATCACGACGTCAAAATATGCTAAGGGAACGAAGCCCATGCGAAAGTAATGAATTTACAACATAAATCCCGAAACTAACCAAAACTCGATACTCAGGCCCACGTCTCGGAATTCGATAAAATTTACATTAATAGATTCCTTATCTCCCCACGAGTTCATACATATCAAAAATTCCAAAATCTGACCACAAATGACCCCTCAAATCCTCAAGTCAAGGTCTCCAATACCAAGCCCTAATCCCTAATTTTTAACCCTTAATTTCCATTAATCTTAGGCCAAATTAGTGAAATAATGCCTTAGGATTGATTATTAGGTTCAAAAATCTTACCTCCAGACGTTATTCCTTCAATCCCTCTTCAAAATCTTCCAAAAAGCTCCAAAACCCACTTGAAATGGTGAAGAACATCTCAAAAATCAAGAAGGAACTCTTTTATACCTTCTGGCCCAGTCTTTTCGCACCTGTAGTCCATCCACCTCATCTGTGGTACCACTTCTGCGGTCCAAGACACCGCATCTGTGGTTTTCACTTATGGGCCAATATCCGCATCTGCGATGCACCGCCCGCACCTGCGCTAACGCAAGTATGCTCCCCTTACCGCTTCTGCAGTTCCAGCTGATCCTCCTCTTGGCCGCATCTGCAGCTCCCTCTACGCTTCTGCGAGCCCGCACCTGCGGTCCCCTAGCTACATGTGCGATTATAACAGCAAACTTAGCTTCAACTGCTACATCCAACTTCCAAACTTTCCGCTAACCATCTGAAATCACCCCGAGGCCCCCGGGACCTCAACCAAAAGCAAAACTAAGTCATATACCACTATCCAAACTTATACCAATCTTCAAAATACCTCAAATAACATCGAATCAACCAAACATATCGGATTCAAGCCTAAGGTTCTCAAAATCTTCTGAATTACGCTTTTGATCAAAAAGTCTACCAAACGACGTCCGAATGACCTGAAATTTTGCACACACATCCCAAATGACACGACAGACCTACTACAACTTCCGAAATTCTATTCCGACTCCTATATCAAAATCTCACCTATCAACCGGAAAACGCCAAAATTCCAATTTCATCAATTCAAGCCTAAATCTACTCCGTACCTCCAAAACACATTCCGATCACACTCCTAAGTCTCAAATCACATCCCAAAGCTATCCGAACCATCAGAACTCACATCCGGGCTCTTTAACACATAAGTCAACATCTGCTTGACTTTTCCAATTTAAGTTTCTTCAAAAGAGACTAAGTGTCTCAAACCTTACCAAAACCTCTCTGAACCCGAGCCAACCAACCTGATAACACAAAATACAGATGAACAAGGCAATAAGAAGCAAAAATAGGGAAAACAGAGCGGTAACTCATGAAACAACCAGTCGAGTCGTTACAATTTTATCATGGTTCCTAAATCTACTTCCGCTTTATTATTGTTACATCTCACATTTTCATACGTTAAAAGTTTCGTCTTCCGTTAATTGACGTAAACTCAGGGATGAGATTATCTTGAGGTTAACGTATTTATGCTATTTATAACAAGCGATAAGTAAGTGTCATGAAGAATAAAGGGTACACGAATTAAAGAAAACGAGTTTCATTGAAGGTTGCCGATTTGTGATAAAATACGGGTCGAGCGATAATACCCGATATTTATGGACTAGTACCATACAAGGTACCATATGACCGTCATAGTATGATGTATAAAGTTTATAAAAAATGAGTAGTATTTTTAGGTAATTTGAGATAATTCTTAATTATGCGGGTAATTGGTTAATTATCGGATAAAGAAACATTACTTAATTACCTAATAAGTAGATAAAGATTAATACTTCCTACCCCACCCTTCCAAAAACATGACAGCTGGCCACAACCTAAGGCAAATGACTCCTTAGTCATTTTAATAGGTGGCAACCTAATAAATTTATGTCAAGACACCTACCTCAAATTCCAAGACTTTCCAATTTAATGGATTTATCTACAACACGGATTGTAGGTTAAACATTTCGACCACCATGGACCCAAGCAAATCTACTGCAAATTGCAAATCAAACACCTTGTTAATCTTTGGATCGTTACTAGTTGTCAGTATTAGCAAGATATCATCACTGGAGATATACCAATTGCATCAATTGGAAACCAAGTTGTTGATTGCGGCCGAAAAATGTGACTTGTATACGGCCATAAACCATATCACAGTTAGATGTGATTTCTTACTAAATTCTTACAAAATCCCTACTCCAGGTATGTTAAGGCTATCCCTTCTTTCTCTTCGGCATGATACAAGTTATAAAGAAGAAACGAGCAAACACACAGTTTTCATAAACGACTATATTCATAGAAATACTAAGGGTCTCTGTGTTCTTGATTCCCCATGTGACATGTTATTATATCTTCTGTTCATGAGTTTCAAAGTAATATATAGTTGATAAAGTTTATCCGAAAGGAATATTGAGATTATTAACATATTTTCATGCATTTATACGGTTACATCGACTCATGACCAGATGGTATTATATATATGGAATATGGGAAAAGATTACGACATTATACACGCACCAGCACCTGATCAGTTGGTATATGTTGATGATGTTGCGCACAGGAATAACAATTATAATAACTTTTTTTTTGCAAATGAGTCAATCAAATAATAACCAACAGTGAATAATAAGTAGTGCAATCAACTTACCATACTAATTCAATACATTGACAATGTTAAAGTACCTGCAACATTTACTCTTCATACTAAACATTTCTTTTGAAAAGGTAAGGTAATGTTATAAATCCAGAACTAAGAATGTGCTATTGTAGCTTTAAATAATTAACAGAGGCAGAAAAAGTAAAAGGATAAGCCCCAAAAAACTAATCTTGTAATAATTCTAGCACCTGAAGAACAATTTCAACCTCATTTACATGTTCCATCCACACCAAAAGCAAGAATAGGATGTTAATGGAGTCCCCTCCACTGCCTTTGATAATTGGAAAAAGCACCAGATTTATCCTTTCCTATTGTAAACTCAATAAATATTGTACCAAAAACTAGAACATACAAAGTCCAATATTGCAAAGTCCAAGTATATTTTGACAAACTCATGATAAAGACCAAGCAAGACACAAAGTTTAGACCTTTCAAATAAATAAAGCAAATTACCTCTCTTCCTCAACTTTATTCTATAATCGTAAAATCCCTATATTTAACAAAATATTGTAGCTATTTAGACATAAGTATCCTATACCAGCCCAAAAAAATCACTTCATAACTAGACCAAAAAATGCAAGTAACCTAAAAGAAAGCTAGCGGTGGTTTTCTCGTAAAATGATGGGCAAAATGGATGAATTCTGGAGTACATTTTCAGTGCAACAATCTTTCACAACATCACATGTAGTACATGGTCAAGAGTACACAACAGTAAGCAAGTGGACACCATACGACTATAGGTACACAGGCAGCAGATTTGAACACACCACAACAGCTACCTCGATGCATCACAGAATGAAACAATAAGGGATAGACAAAGCACAAAGGGATATTGTTATGATGCAGCATGCTTACACGCAATCATAATATGGAATAAATGCAAAAGTTCCAATAGGAAACAAAGAGATGAATGCCAGATACCAAAGAAAAGACAATCACCTATCCAGAGAAGATATGCTGAGAGGAAAATCAAAAACTCAGCCAGCAATATGGTGCTGGACAGTGCTGGAAACAATACTGTCCTCAAAAAACAAGATCCATCGACATAGGATGCAAGCTCAAACACTAGAGTTAAAATACACAAGTGTTGACAAGTACAAGAGAAAGGGTCAAAATGACGATCAGTAGCGTGCAAATAAGCAAAATTACTACATATGTAGCATCATAGTGATTAAACATGCTATTCTATTTATATATCCTTTTCATACAGTAGCACATTGTGATATCAGTATTGGTTATCACAACACAAATGTTGGTAATAGGACTTATGTAACTGTTAATTTTTACCTTTTTCATTTTGTATGACTTTATATATATATATATAAACTAGCCCTAGCCACTTGCCTAGCGGATTACCAAAAAAAAATACACCTCAACACGGCCAAGTCGCACAAAGTCGGATTTTGTAGAGTTCTGATGGGACCTCCTCAAATTCAATTCCATTCGATCTTGCAATATTAAACTTTAAAATGTGATCTTAATAGTAATCAAGAAATCATGCCAGTAATCAAGCAATTCCACAAACATAATTTTAACTACTGGTGCAAACCCTACTGATTGCCAAAACATGTGAACTCCAGAAAAGCATGTCAATTCAAACTAAATAAGTTGTGCACCCATAGAAAAGAACATGAAACTTACTTGGACCAGTTCATCAGTGGTCATAGCACAAACTGGAAGATGCTCAGCAGATTGAACATGAATGCTTGCCCCAATCTCACTTTGCAATTTCTGAATAACATCGCCTTTTCTTCCTAAAAGGCATCCAACCAAATTGTTAGGAACAAGTAGACGCATGATGATTACAATTTCATTCTTATCCTCATTTTGTGCTTCATGCAAGTCTTCCTGCACGATCGAGCGAATGAATAATTATTTTCAAATATGATTTTGGGCAATTCTCATCTCACGAAATAAATTTTGGATTTGAGTGAGTTAGTACATCTAGTTTAATTTTTAAGCATTTACCTTAAGACTTTAGCGCCATATCATAAGCCACAACGCTCTCGAGCATTCGAAAACTCAGGAGTTGACACTCTAAAGTTAGAACAGGTTTACCAACTCGACAAACCAGCAATGAACGATAAGATATTTTCATAGATTACACCCTCTTAGAGTGGCTTCAAAATTCAACTCAAAGACCTTATGAAACATAGTTTATGCCAATTGATAGCATAAATCCATGTACTAATATTGAGAGTCAATTTCTAGAAAAATCCAAATATAGAGTGAATGCAATTACAGAAAAATAGACTAAGATAAGAGTGTCAATAAATTCAAGATGTCAAAAGCAAACATAACTAAAAGACTGACCTTTTTGAAAAGTCATCTTTGGCAGATTTTCTATAGGAATATTAGTTCTAAAAATTTAAACTCGCAGTAGCCACACCTAACGAAAATAAAACCTTAACAATTGGGGTTCAAAAAAACAATAGAAAGCAAGATATTAAATACACTACCACACCCTAAATATTATAGAAAAAAGGAACGATTAAAGAAGAAAATACCCAAATTGAAAAAGAAAAACTTACAACTAAAATCAGTTTTTTACGGAGTGCCTTTTGCGTTTGCTATAGAAATCACCGACTTCTGAGTTCATGGGTTGAATACGACGATGATGCGCAAATAGTCTGAATGTCATTAGCAAACGGACACAGATCTTCTGGAGATCTCTCACCAGACTACTGGATTTGAGGGATTTCAAAGAGAGAAATTAAAAGGGGAAAATGGGTCTGATGGATTAGAGTGAATTGGGGAAAACCGAAAACGTAATGGGAGATAAGGGAAAAGTGAAAAGGGTTCAGATTTGGGGAAAATATGACTGGATCTAGAGTAAAATGAAAAGGGGGAAATGGGTACGAGGGATTAGAGTATTGGGGGAAAACTTTATTGGAGGTAAAGGAAAAGGGAAAAGGGTTCAGATTTGGAAAAAAACGTAACTGGAGCTAGGCCACATCTACTTTTATTTAGAAAATAAATAAAAATTGTGGATTTTAACTATATATATTACATATTACATATTAAAAATAAATAAAAAGATAAAAAGGTTTAAAGAGAGAGTACTAGATCTGGCGGGCTACACGAAAAAATTAAGGAGGGAACAATAACCGTTCCTATAAATATTTTTTTGGAAAAAACCGTTGCTATTGATAGATATATTGTAACAGTTATAGAAACCGTGGCTATAAGAAAACGTACAGCAACGGTTATTATACAATGGCAACGGTTGGTTGCTAAAGTGTACTAATAGCATCCAAAACCTTTGGTAACGGTTAAAACTGTCGCTATAGAGATCTGTGGCAACGGTTATGTAACCATTGCTGAAACGTCCGTTGCCATAGGCTCATTTTCTGGTAGTGACAATTTCTTTCTAAAATAAATAAACCTTTGAGAAGTTAAAACAGATTTTTTTACAACTATATTTTTTGAAGCATTTCTTAATCAATTACGAATGTACTCAATACATGTCTAATAGCTTGGGAAATTAAAAGCTGGCACACTACACTGGACCTGTTCTAATAGTTTTCTAGAGACAAAAGCCTACTCTTTTGCTAATGACCTACAATATACCACTCTTTTGACAAACCACAGACAACAAAACAACTAATTTCAATAGCTTAAGAAGGTAAAAATAGCACATTATAACCAGTTTTCGGACTGGTCATTCAAAAATAGCCAGCATTTACCAAGTCAATAAAAAATATCCACTATTTTGCTGCAACAAAGATCGGTCCAGCATAATATACTGGAATTCGGTGCACATGTGTATGAACTCCAGCATATTATGCTGGACCGGTATACTTTGCTAGCTCAAGTATAATATACTGGAGACTGGAGCACCGGTGCTCCAAACTCCAGTATATTATGTTGGATCGGTATACTTGCTGGAACTCTAGTATATTATGCTGGTCGCTAGAGTTCTAGTGTACTTATGGTGGAACTCCAGCATAATATACTGGTGTATTTTCCGGGTTTTGAACAGTGTTTTCGCTCAGATTTATTTTTACATGAAAAGTGGCTAAATTTTGATTACTTTTAAAACTAGGCTATTTTTGAACGACCTGTTGTAAATCTGGCTATTTTTGAATTTCAACCTTAAGAAGTGCTATTATATAGTAATTAGAAACACTCAATGATGCAATGAATTGGATCGTGTTAGCCTATCTTTCCCAAGGGATGTCAATCCAAAATGCTACTAAGAGACCAAGACATTTTTGCTAAGAAGAAAAAATGATTTTTGTAGTTATGATACCATAAGCACATCCAAGCTGATATAGAAATACAAATTAGCTAGGAAAAATTAAAAATTGCATGATATCATAAGTTAGTGAGGGTCCTGATAGCCAACATTTCTTACTATCTTAATACAAATAAAGTATCACCACAGATCTCTGAAGTAACTTGTTTCACCTTCAATATTCCATTGAGTACTTGTATCACGCACAAAAAGTACTTGTATCAGACATAAATATATTTGTTTGAGAATTATGAGTTTTGATGAGCGCTTTTAGAAGAAACCCATCATTCTCTTCTCCAATGCAGTCAATTACTTTGAAAACTTATTTTCTCGTGCAATCCGTTGACGCATTGCTCCACAATGAACAAAAGAAAATGACAATAAAAGTATGTTACAAATACTATTTAAGGCAAAAAGGATTAGATAGATTAATTCAAAATTAGGTATGAGATACAGTAGTAAGAAGATGCATCAGTCCTCTTGTACCATTATTGCCATAAGTAACCGGCATGACATAAAACAGAGTTTAGATATCTAAATACACATATATAAGAAGATAGATTCACTTCCATTATAATGGTGGGCTTCAACCACTACTAACATAACATAGTACTCTACCTTTGAGTGCCAACGAGGATGACTCTCGATGACCATAACCACAAATTTGCCTTCTAACAACAAAAAGTCATTTTTCCTAAAAGCTTCATTAAAAATTCACCTATAAAATGTAGTAAAAGGTTTTCATGGAAAAAAGAAAGTGATACAAATGCACAAGTACCAGTCCAATATCTTTAATCAAAATTGCTATCATAATAGAAATTTCTATCTTTCTTGCTTTCCTGCTCTTTATGGCTATGTAGGAATGACCAACGGAGAATGGGATTCCAAGTAGCCCATTTGTGTATAGCAAATGGAATTGGTATTTCTCCGAACTTGGGTCCTCAAACTTTGTGAAGGCTAAACACGCTCGCTTAGCCCAACAAATTTACAATAGTAATTGAAGTATGTGTTACTCGGGAGAAAGAAGAGGAAGAAAGGGAGACATTATCAACACAACATCCTTTTGGGATAAATTCTTTAGCAGCTATTTTTTCCATAAGGTTCTATGCCCTTCATTGAAGACTTACAATAGAAGAAAAAATTTAAACAAAATCGCAACACAATCTAGAAAGTCTGCATTCACAGGGCATGAATTGCGATGAAACTTAGCACCATGGAAATCAACTTTCACCATCATTTCTAACTATTGTTGCTAAGAGTAGTCCCAAAGTCATTTAGGCCGCAACATAGCCATAAATAGATTATTCTACGGCTCTACCAGTACCGGATGGATCTCCAACCGGAACAATAAAATTGTCATGACCCGTAATTCCCACCATCGGGACCGTGATGGCGCCTAACATCACACTTGTTAGGCAAGAAAACATTAGACTTTTTTTTAATCAATCTCCTTTACGTTTCAGTGATAAAAAAAATAAACAAGCTAAAACAAGTAGAAATAAATGTGGAAGTAAGTAAACAGCTTCTTTGTCTATATATTATTACCAATGTTATTGCTATTACTACCCAGAATCCGGTGTCACAATTCACGAACACACTAAGATTTACTACAAATATTTTTTCGAAAGAAGATACACTTGTTTATGACGGGAAGTAAAAACAGTAAATGTATGAGCATGGATGGAGATGCCAGGGCCTGCGGACGCCAGTAGGACTACCTTGGGTTTTCTAGCTAAAAATATCTGCACCGGACCTCTCGATCAGTCACTACTTGCTCCAAAATGTGCACAGAAAGTGCAGAGTGCAGTATCAGTACAACCGATCCAATGTACTGATAAGTGCAGAGCCTAACCTCAACAAGATAGTGATGAGGCTACGGCTGGTCAATTACAATATAACCTGCATACAGTGTATTATAAAAGCAGAAAGAAGGACAGAACAAAATAAATCAGTAATTTGCAATGAATAAATACAGAACTCAAGTGTCAGTATCCAGCTATAACCAATCCTTAAATGAAATTCAAAGCTACAAACTAACTTACATAGTAGAAGAAAGATACACAAACGCATAAACTAATGCGGCGTGCATCCTGATCCCACCATATATCAATATCAATATGAATATTCACTCTTATTACTCCATATCAATCCACCATTATTTCTCTTATTGCAGCGTGCAACCAGATCCCACCGTATAATAGCATTTCACCCTTATTCCTCCTCAATATAGCACCATTAGTCCTCCTGTTGCAGCGGGTAACCCGATCCTGACATATCAGCATCAATTACTCAATAAGTATAGAAAGTTGGCGGTGCATAGGTACTTATTACCTCACCTATATACTACTCACATGGATTTTCACATAGCAAAAAAGTCAAGGGATCTAATCCTCGAGTAAAAGTTAGACACGACACTTACCTCGATCCACAGGTCACTAACTGCTTAATTACCATTTTTCCTCTAGATTCCGCTTCCATTCCATAATCTCAACGGATGCAACCACGATTGTGTGTATTAATTTTGAAGAAATAAGTGCCAATGTGCTAATCATTATTGTATAAATAGACGAACCTGGAGGGGGTAAGGGCCTAACTATATTTTGTTTTGCAGAAAATGAGGTACGAAATCTCCAGGTTCGGCATGGTTAGTAACATACCATCACCATTGCTAGATTGGTGGAGGGATCTTCAGTCAAGTGACCAAAACCATGTGAAAAGGGTCTTAGGAAACTTACCTTCCTTATTTGATCTTCAGCTGAACAAAATGTTGGTCGAGGCTGCTACCATGTTTTGGGACAAAGAGAGGGCTGCGTTCCGCTTTGGAAACATAGAAATGACCCCTATTTTGGAAGAAATAGGGGGATTTGCTGGGCTACCTTGGGATAGCCCTAGTTTATTAGAACCTGAGAATCGCACCACTAGTGGATTTCTGAAGATGACGGGGTTGAAGAAAACTGATGTCTTAGAGTGCTTGAAAAACTCCTACATACCCTTCGACTTCCTCTATGAACGATATGATCACAACAGGTCTTACCGTATTTTTGATGAGGAATTCTCCATCACCTCCTTGGGGTGGATTCACCGCAGGGTCTTTGTGTTCATCATATGTTTCTTGGGCATGCTAGTGTTCCCAATCCAAGGGGATAGAATCCATACTAGACTGGCCATGGTGGCCAAAACTTTGATATGAGGGATCAAGGGGAAGACATATACCATTGTTCCTATGATCATTACAGATATGTACCGGGCCTTGGAGCATTGTCAGAAAGGGTACAGATACTTTGAGGGTTGCAATTTGTTGTTATAGGTTTGGTTGTTAGAACACCTCCAAAGAGGTCAATACTGCCAAGAGTTTCCGCGAATGCATGGAATGATCACATAGCCTTCCATCACCCTAAGAAGATGGCCTATAACCCAAATAGGTTTGCTCAACTAGAGAATGCTGCGGAATGGGTACAATTTTTCAACAATTTGATCGAAGATCAGGTTCAATGGATGTTCGAGTGGTTCCCTACCGACGAGTTCATTATCAGATCCAGGGATGTTCCACACTTGGTATTGATTGGGTTAAGGGGCATATACCCTTATGCTCCTCTCAAGGTTATGAGACAGGTAGGCAGGAAGTAGGTCAAAATGTGAGTCACTAAAATGAGTCACTTCATAGCTGATTTTCAGGGTGACGCTATCCCATATAAAAATGAAGCACAACACATATGACATTTGAAGATTATTGTTGAAAAGGATACCATCGATCCAGATCAATATCATGTTGTTCATGCGTACTTCTATTCCTCATGGTTGGATAATAAAATAGGGGGAATCTTCGAGCTAAAAGCTGGTTTAGGAAACAGGGTCGTAGATGATGTTGCCGAAGAACAGGTGAAGTATAACAAATTGCACAAAAGAATTCGCGAGTCTGAAGCCAAGCATATGGAGCAACATAAGACTGATATAGAGATGATCAATGAATGGAAAGAAAGAGTTGTTAAATCCAGCGAAAGGCTGGAATATCTGGAGTACAATCTGATGAAATTGGAGGGGAAAATGAGGAAGAGAGTCACCGATTGCCAGAACGCCGAGAGAAGTGAAAGAGGACATTTAACAAGGGCATTCTTACTGCTGAACCTGTAATAACTGGGGGAGTTGATCGACAAGAGCATCGAACCTGGAGAAGATCATTCTGGGACCAAGTAGATTACGTTTACTTGCTTTTCAAATGTAATAAGGCCAAGTGCCATTAGTGACTTATCTTATTAAGTGTCGTTTGGGCATCTATCTTTACATTAATGAAATGAGGCAATTATTGGCACTGAATTTCTCCAAATTTATTTGTCGCTAGGCCTACCTCGGGCACAATGAGGCTCCCAAATTAGGATGCGAATTTACATTCCCGCAATATGTGTTTAAATAATGCAAACTTTTAAGAACCCTTGCTGACTTGTTTACCTTTTGTTTTTCTTTATTCTTTATTATTCTCATCCCCTAAGGTTGGTTCGCATATACTGGCATCATTAGCATATTACACCAGATCTAGACACCCTCCTACTCCTCCTCCTCCAAGTAATATGAAAAGTAGAGGAAAAGCTAAGATGGATGACTTAAGTGGTATTCGAAAGGAAAATGCGAAGAACGTGGAAGCTTCAGACGGTCGGAGTGCTCCGGCACCAAATGACTTGGTTTTGCGATTGGAACAAAAGATACTGGAGTTACAGGGAGAACTTGAGCAGGTCCGCAACTTAGCAAACCTCTCCCTCACCCTGAACGTCCCCGACATCAACCAACAAAATACCAAAAACCTAGCACTTCCCCAAAATACACCAAACCAGCATCCACAAAATCCTACCACACCACAAAAATATGCAATTTCACTTCAAAATCCCAATCCTTTACCAATACTAACTCCACCACAGTACCACCATCAACCAATCCAGTACCCACAAACTACTACCTATCACATTCCTGAGAACACATCACAACCTATTCCCGATCCTCAAAACTCAACCAACGACCACCACTACACCCAAGTCCCTAACACCCACCAAAACAACCCTATATATGTGGAATTGTGCCTCATTCTACTCAACCAATTACCTATACACTGGAATTCGCTGAGAAGGACCTACTCATCAAGAACATGGCCGAGGAAATCAAGAAATTGACAAGTCGAGTTTAGGGTGTCGAAGGAGGAAAAGGTGTAGAAGGTCTGAATTATGAGGATTTGCGCATACAACCAGACGTAGAACTGCCGGAGGGTTACAAAACTCCCAAGTTCGAAATGTTTGACAGAACGGGTGATCCCAAGGTTCATTTGAGAACTTACTGCGACAAGCTCGTGGGGGTTGGAAAAGATGAAAGAATCTGAAGCTCTTCATGAGAATTCTTACTAGAGATGCCCTGTCCTGGTACAGTAGCTAAAACCCTAAAAAGTGGGCCAATTGGGTGAGCATGGCCTCAGAATTTATGGACCGGTTCAGGTTCAAAACTGAGAATGCACCGGATGTCTTCTACATCCAGAATTTAAAGAAAACGTCAACTGAGACTTTCCGCGAGTATGCTACTCGGTGGAGGTCAGAAGCAGCCAAGGTCAGACCGACACTAGAAAAAGAAAAAATGAACAAGTTCTTTGTCAGGGCATAGGGCCCACTGTATTATGAAAGGCTAATGGTCATTGAAAATCACAAGTTCTCTAATATCATCAAACTCGGAGAAAGGATTGAAGAAGGTATCGAAAACGGGATGGTGACAAATTTCCAGGCACTGCAGGCCACGAACAAAGCATTACAATCAGGCGGCATATCAAAGAAAAGAGAAGTGGGGGCAGTAATGGTATCTTAGGGCCCAAAATCTTCATTCACATACCAAACACCTCCACCCACATACAAACCCTCATCTCCCAGATATTCTCAACCCGCCACCTCCTATCATACCTATAACACCCAGCCAACCTACTATCATTCACCTCCAACTTGTCCAAATTACTAGAAACCCCGACCTAACTTTGATCGCAAACCACCCAGAAAATACATCGCTATTGCTGAACCCATCGACCAGCTGTATGAAAGGTTGAAGGCCATTGGTTATGTCACTATTATTCCTACTATGACAATGGAGAACTCATTTAAATGGGTCAACCCAAACAAAACCTGTGCATATCATTCCGATATGAAGGGGCACACCATTGATGAGTGCCGAACATTAAAAGATAAGATTCATACATTGATTGATAGCAAGATCATACAGGCAAAGGAAACTGTACCAACGTCTCCAACAACCCTCTCCTGGATCATCGGGGTGATGAGGTTCATGTTATAGAAACGGATGAGGAATGGGATCCCGAGGGGTCAATCAACTTATTCAGGAAGGCGATGACTTTAAACCTGCAGTCACACTCACTCCTATTGTGGTGCTGAAGCAACCATCAGTCGAGGTTGAGGTAACCGCATCGGTTCCATTTGAGGTTGAGGTAGCTCTACCTACAATTACACCTGTTCCATTTGAGGTAGAAGTGGCCACACCTTTCACAGTGACAGTATCAACCATACCTCCTTTCAATTCCAAGGCCATACCTTGGGATTACATTGCCAAAGCCAGGCAAAAAGGAAAAGCAAAGATGGAAGAATCTGGTGCCGCACAGGGAATGACCAGAACGGGAAGGATCTATATACCTGAACACTTGGGAGGATCAAGCAAGAAGGCTACTACCAAGCAGCCTATCACTGAAATAGGACCAGATGATCTTTGGAGGAAAATACAGGCGAGGGAATACTCCGTTGTCGATCATTTGAACAAAACCCCCGGCCAGATATCTATCTTATCATTATTGTAAAATATAGAGGTGCACAAGAATGCTTTGATGAAGGTGTTGAATGAAGCTTATGTGCCCAACAATATTACCTGCGGAGAAATGGCCAACATGGTAGGGCAGGTGATGGAAAGTCATAAGATTACATTCCACGAGGCTGAATTACCGCCCGAAGGTTTAATTCACAACCAGGCATTGCACATCATGGTGCAGTTTGAAGATAAATTCATTTCTAGGGTCCTGATAGATGGAGGTTCAAGCCTCAACATTTGTCAGTTGACTACTCTGAAAAGATTGGGCAAAGGTTTTCATGAGATACGGGTAGGAAGTATGAACGTGAAAGCCTTTGATGGGTCTCAAAGGGCCATAATTGAGGAGATTAATCTTTGCCTGCAGATGGGTCCAACTTGGTTAGATGTTAAATTCCAAGTGCTTCACATATCAGCTATATAGAATCTTCTGTTAGGTCGACCTTGGATATATGCTGCTAGGGCTGTGGCTTCCACACTCCACCACGCCGTGAAGTTCGAATAGAATCATCAGAAGGTGATTATTCAAGGAGATGGAAGCAACCCTATTTACACCAGTCAAACCATCCCGGTTATCGAGAATAGAAGAAGGCTAGGGGGAAACTTATCACCACATTGAACATGTCAATGCAGTTGAGAAGGATAAATGGTGGAGTAACAAGATAGAAAAACATACTAGCATGGTCTGGGTACGAACCCGGCCAAGGGCTTGGAAAGGATCTCCGGGGCATTACTAAATCGATCCAGCTGAAACATCATGGCACAACATTCAGGCTCAAATATCAGTATACATGGCAAGAATATAATGATTGGTCGCCTCCATGGCGTGGTCCTTACTACCCTCTAGAGCAACGAGTGCCATCTGGGTCAGACTTTTCACCAGGTTGATACAATATGGGGAACTGTAGAGGAATAAGCTTTAGCTGGGCTGAGGAATTTGTTCCTAGAGGATGAGGATATGGATTGCTGTGCGATAATTGAGGATAAGGAAGAAGAAAGCCTCACCATTCAGACTTTGGATAAAGGAGCCATTCTCAAGAATTGGGCTGCCACACCATCCCGGGCCCGTCGAGTCCCTAGGTAGCCTGGCATTTAGCCTAATTTATTTTTATAGCCATGCTAGGAATTTCAAATGTTTTCAGTAATTTTGTTTTTAAAGACGCATTTTGTTTCAAAATAATTGCTCAATTTATCGAGCCGTACTTGTTTTGGATCTTTTCAAAATTTAATCAAGGCGTTGCTATTTATTATTCATTATTATCTTTCATATTTTCTTTCTACAATATTATTATTACTTTTCTTGATGAATCGATGACTGTGACATATAATGAGACAACGCAACATAATGATAGTGACTCGAAGGATGAAGATGAAATACCTGAGGTAATTGTCAGAGATGATAAGAAGTTTGAGAATAAACCTAAGTCCAACTTGGATGAAACCGAAGTAGTAAATTTGGGAGATGCCGAAACCATCAGGGAGACTTGCATAAGCATTCACTTATCACTGACAGAGAAGGAGGAATACATTTGTTTCTTGAAAGAATATGAGGATATATTTGCATGGTCATATGATGACATGATCGGTCTACGCACATCCATAGTGGCTCACAAATTGCCTACCAATCAAATGTGTCCGCTATTGAAGAAGAAACTCAAAATATTTTAACCAGACATGAGCCTGAAAATCAAGGAGTAGGTCGATAAGCAGATCAAGGCCAAAGTCCTCAAGATAGTTGAGTACCCAACCACGTTAGCCAATATTGTACCAATTACGAAGAAAGATGGGAAAGTTAGAGTATTTGTCGACTATCGAGATTTAAACAGAGCAAGTCCCAAGGAAGACTGTCCACTGCCAAACATACATATCCTAATCGACAATTGCGCCAAGCATGAACTCTAATCCTTTGTAGATTGCTTCGCGGGTTATCACCAGATCTGGATAGACGAAGAAGATGTAGACAAAGCAGCTTTCATTACACTGTAAGGAGTGTACTGCTACAAGATGATGCCATTTGGTTTAAAGATTGCTGGGGCTACTTACATGAGAGCCATGACAACCATCTTCCATGACATTATACACAAGGAAATAGAGGTGTATGTTGACAATGTCATCATCAAATCCAAGAGGGCCATAGATCACATAGCAGACTTGAGAAAGTTCTTTGATAGGTTGAGTTACAATTTAAAACTAAACCCTGCAAAATGTGCATTTGGGGTTCCTGTAGGAAAGCTGTTGGGATTAAGTGTCAGCCGCTTGGGAATCGAGTTGGACCCGTCCAAAGTTAAGGCTATTCAAGAGTTACCATAACCAAAGAGCAAGAAGGACGTGATGAGCTTCCTAGGACGTCTCAATTACATCAGCCGCTTCATAGCACAGTCCACAGTTATATGTGAACCCATCTTCAAAATGTTGAGGATAGCTGAAACGAGTTGGACCAAAGATTGTCAGAAGGCTTTTGACAAAATCAAGGAGTACCTGTCCACATCACCAGCCCTAGTCCCGCCAGAACCTGGGAGACCTTTGCTACTCTATCTATCTGTATTAGATGGAGCTTTCATATGCGTTTTGGGACAACATGATGAGACAGGAAGAAATGATCAAGTCATATACTACTTGAGTAAGAAGTTCACACCTTATGAAGTACGATACTCTCTGTTGGAACGCACTTGCTATGCTTTGACCTGGACAGCTCAGAAATTGAGGCATTACTTCTGTCCATATACCATATACCTCATATCAAGGATGGACCCTCTGAAGTACATCTTTCAGAACCCATGCCAACCGGGAAGTTAGCCAAGTGGAAGATATTTTTAAGTGAGTTTAACATCGTCTATGTAACTCAGAAGGCGGTCAAAGGACAAGCATTGGCAGACCACCTTGCTGAAAATCCCGTGGGAGGAGAATATGTACACTTGAAAATATATTTTCTTGATGAAGAAGTATCATTCGTAGGAGAGGACATTACTGAAGCTTACGACAGTTGGAGAATGTTCTTTGATGGAGATGCAAACATCAAAGGAGTAGGCGTTGAAGTAGTTTTGGTATCAGAAACAGGCCAACATTACCCAGTATCTATGAAGCTTAGGTTTCCATGCACCAACAACATGGCAGAATATAAGGCTTGCATCATGGGGCTTAATTTGGCCATCGATATGAACATACAAAAGCTGCTCATAATTGGCAATTAAGATCTTTTGGTACATCAGGTTCAAGGAGAATGGGCTACGAAGAACACCAAAATACTACCATACTTGCATCATTTGCAGGAAATGATGAAAAGATTCACAAAGGTAGAATTCAAATATGTACCCAGAATTCAAAATGAGTTTGCAGACGCACTGGCCACTTTGTCATCAATGATACAACATCCAGACAAGAATTTCATTAATCCTGTCCCGATGATGATCCACAATCAACTGGCTTATTGTGCTCATGTTGAAGAGGAAATGGATGATAAACCTTGGTTCTATGACATCAAAGAATATTTAGAAAGAGGAGAATATCCAGAGCAATCAAACCACACTTAGAAACGCACGCTGTGGAGGCTATCCACTCACTTCTTCCAAATCGGAGGGACCCTGTATAGGAGAACTCCTGATCTAGGGTTTTTAAGGTGTGTTGACACAAAAGAGGCTTCCAGATTGCTCGAAGAAATACATGCCGGAACTTGTGAGCCACATATGAATGGTTTTGTTCTAGCTAAGAAAATACTCAAAGCTTGATATTTTTGGATGACCATGGAGATAGATTGCATCCGATATGTACAAAAATGCCACCAATGTCAAATACATACATACATGATAAGGGTACTACCCAATGAGCTCAACACAACAAGTGCACCTTGGCCTTTTGCTACCTGGGGAATGGATGTCATCGGTCCGATCGAGCCTACTACTTCACACGGGCACAAGTTCATTTTAGTGGCCATTGACTACTTCACAAAATGGGTAGAGGCTACATTCTACAAAGCTATAACCAAGAAAGTCGTCATAGACTTTGTCAAGGATCGTATTGTTTGCCGATTCGGAGTTCCCGAGTCCATTATCACTGATAATGCTGCTAATCTCAATAGTGAACTGATGAAAGCCATGTCCGAAACCTTTAAAATCAAGCACAAAAATCCTACAGCATAGACCTCAAATGAATGAAGCAGTGGAAGCTGCCAATAAGAACATCAAGAAGATACTAAGGAAGATGGTAGAAAACCACTAATAATGGCAGGAGAAGTTACCCTTTGCCCTATTAGGGTACTGCACTATGGTCCTCACATCAACTAGGGCAACCCCCTATTTACTGGTTTATAGTATCGAAGCTGTCATTCCAGCCGAGGTAGAAATTCCTTCTTTAAGGATCATACAGGAAGACAAACTCAGTGATGTAGAATGGATAAGGAGCCGCTATGAGCAACTGGACCTTATAGACGGAAAAAGAATGAACGCAGTATGTCACATTCAGCTTTATCAGAATAGAATGTCCAAAGCTTTTAACAAAAGGGTCAAACCAAGACAATTCGCACCGGGACAGTTGGTGTTGAAGAAGATCTTCCCGCATTAATATGAATCCAAATGGAAATTCTCTCCCAACTGGCAAGGTCCCTACATGGTTCACATGGTACTAACAGGAGGAGCACTCATACTTGTAGAAATGGATGGAGAATTTTGGCCAAAACCAATCAATTTAGACAAAGTCAAGAGATACTATGTTTAGGTTGTTTATATTCCTTCATCCAATGTAACTAAACTACGATTGACCTGATTCCCGTTTAAGAGGGGATACATAGGCAGCCCTGTAGGTTCGGTCATTTCATAACAAAATTTTTATTTTCCCTCAGAACCAGAAACTGGGGCAGAATTTTGAGTAGGACCCTCAAAATTCTGAAGCATGTCCAGCTGACGCCATTATATGCCAGATAATCAGAAATCGGTTAAGTAATTGGGGAAAATTTTTGAGAAGGGTTCTCAAAATTTTGGAGTAGATCCGACGGATTTCGTCGCACGTAAATGGCCGAAGGATCATCTACTAAACTGGGGCAGAATTTTGAGGAGGACCCTCAAAATTCTAATGCAAGAAAGCTGCAATGTCTCTGAAGTGTGTTACAGTCATTCGTTCATCTAAAATCACTCAATATTTCACTATATTTTCAAAAATAACTTTACTTTTGGCAATAAATGCATATTTTCGAAAACTCTATCTTCGTAATAGCCATGTGTTACCCAGGGCGACTCAAACAAAGGCCTCCAGAACTGAGCGAAGCAAAGCAAGCAGGTGAAGACACGAACAAACCCCCCTTAAAAAGCTTACAATTTTTCTTTGGATGCAGGTGTGAGCATGTGATTTTACCCTATATGAATTACTCCTACAAAATCCCAAGAAAATAGATTTTTTATTAATTATTTGCCATTTTAGGACTTTTTATAGAATTTTCTTAATTATTTGCATTGTCTGTGCATGTTTAATTTTTATTTAAATCATGAAAAATATCAAAAAATATCATGCATTGGCATTTAGGATTTGTTTTTAAATTTTTTGAATTAATCAGTAATTATTTATTTTATAGAAATTTAAAAATCACAAAAGTAGCTCATTTTTACATTTTTTGTCTTTTAATATTTAGCTTATTGATTTTTCTATTTTAATTTAGAATTAAGGGACATTTATAATTTTTATAATTAGTTAATTAGTCTAATTTCATATTTTTAGATAAGTTAGGATTTTTAATTATTAGGATTTTTAATTTAAAAAAAAGAAGAAAAAAAAAGAGAAAAAGAAAAGGATTTGGGAATAAAAGAATAGGAATAAAAGGGATTTGTATTTGACCAACTCTGATCTTCAAATCATCCTAAAATGGCACCCAAAACCCAGGCCCAAACATTAGCTTACCCGGTTTGCCCCATCTACACCCAAAATGACACTGTATCGCCTGGCCTTGATCTCAGCCGTTGATCACTTTAGATCTAACGACTGAGAACTGGTTGCATCTTTTATATAAAATGTCCGAAGACGAAACCCCCCCCCCCCATCAGATCTCCTCATTCACCACTCATCTCTCTAAAAAATCCAAACCCTAGCCGCCTGAAGACTCCTTCACCGGCTCCGCCCGCCGGAAATCGCCCATGGCGGCGCCGGTACTCCAATCACCCCCACCTTAACATCACAGAAGCCTCATGACCTCCCCTTTCCTAATATCTGGCTAGTTTCCCTCGAATCCCTTCAGATTTGTTCGAATTGTAGATCGAAAATTCAGTCAAAACCCTAACTTCCCCAAATTACCCCAAAATCACACCCCATCATCCTCAACCTTCTTTCATCACGGTTTCATCATTGATTTCCCAAATAGCCCTGCCAAAAACCCTGAATTTCAAATCTACATAAAGTTAGAAACCCTTAAATTATTTGGTTTCAAGTTTCGAATCAGCCGGAAATACAGCCTGGTTAATTGTTCTTGGCAAGAACAATTAATTAGCCTCAATTTCTGGTCATTTCGGAAGAGTTTGGGCCCTTTGCATCAATCCAATGAGACTTAAGTACTTTGATTTCTCTCAGGTAAATCTTTGCTTCCCTTTCCTCCTTTTATTTTCTAAGAATCCTATTCCTCTCCCTTTCTTTAGGTTTACTCACATGTCTAGGTTTATTTTCGTTTTCAGAATCATGCTTTGTATGCTTTTCTTCTTTCCCTTAGCTAGTTGTTTTTATTTTTAGGTTTTCAGTTTTGTTGGTTTTAATTATTGGTTTGTTGGGATTTCAGTAAAAAATGAGTTTAATTAGTCAGTCATTTTAATTAAATCAGTCCGAGGCATTTAGGTTAATTAAATCATGTTTAGTTTAAATTAAAGTTTGTTTTCAATTGATTCTACTGTTAGTTTGGCCGTATGGTTAAGTTCTTGTTTTTCTTGTTTGCCAAGCTTTATTACTTGTGCATAGGCTTAGTAATTTCCCTTTATATTTCATGCTAACATTATGTTTAAGGCTTTCATCCGTGTTTGTTTCATTTCTATTAAAATTGGGGTTAAATTATTTCTTTTGTATTTGTTTCATTTTTCGGATTTTGTTCATGCAAATTGAGTTTATTTTTAGTCTAAAGTTTATTTTCTCAATGGTCTCTTCTTTGATCGTTTTGTGTGTATTGATTTTGGCCTTAGGATGTTAGTTTTGATTTGTCCGCAATTAGGAACCTTAGGGACCTAAGTGTACAAGGAAATTTTAGGCAGAGGCTGTAATAAACAAGCTTTAGAAGGGCATTTGAGATTTTTTTTCAATTTGAGAAATATCATAACACTCTAGAAAAAGGGGCAGCTGGCCGCATTTGGTTAGTACAAAAGTACTGAAACCAATAGGGGAAAGCCAGTTGTCCCAATTCTGTTAGAATATGCTGTTTATGGCCAAGGAATAATTCCTTCAGCATAAGGCATTATATATCCCTATATATAGTGCCTTTTCCCATAGAGAATAGACAGATTCAGCTTTAATATTCTGCACAAAATCTCTGAACACACATTTTCATCAGCATTTTTACTAAAAAAAGTTCTATTTTCTCTGAAAAGTTCATACTCCAGCAATCTTGGAAAAAACTCAAAAAAACCTCTCATTCCTTACAAGTTAAAAACATGGATTGAAATAGAGAGTTTCAGGAGGTTATTTGGTTGGTCATTTTCTGGGTTCAAGTGGTTATTCTTGAGTCTGAAGTTTTGGGTTTTTGCTTGATGCTGCTTTTGTTTTGCTGTTGCTCCACCTTCATTTAAGGCTTCTGCCACTTCACACCTTTAGTTGCTGAATTTCTATTGCTATTTTAATCAAGGTACTTGGTTCCCTTCTTCTCCATATAATGATTTTGTTAAAAATAATGTAAGACTTGAGTTGCAAACCCTATATGAAAATGTAGTATTGCTGTTTTTTTTATGATATGAATATAGTTGTTTGTCATTATGTGAGTTTTTTTTAGTAATTTAGGATGCATGGCCTAGCAAATACATAGATATTTTAGTAGCTATCATCTTGGAATTTATTTAAGGATGTTTTCCCTTTAAACATGAGTAACAATATTGCCTCCCTTATTTCTTATATTAGATGTACAACATTTTATGCCATTTGAGTTTTGTTCTAACTATGAAGCTAAAACCTATGGATTTGGCCACTAGTTGGTCAAATCTGCAGGTTCAAAAAGCTGAGGGCTGGAGTTTTACTGTTGGTAGGCCTGCTAAATTTACAGGTCCAGGCATTGGACTCGGTTTTTTGATGGATGAATCATATCTAAAAAAGACAGAGGTTCATAGATGTTCAGTTACATTAAGCTATAAAAGATTAGTTAGTCATATAGTATTCATGTATTAATAGGTCATTAATGTACTGATGTTTAAGAAGTTTCACTACTAAAGACTGTAATAATCTTGGGTTTTAATTTCGTACATTGATATTTGAAACAACAGCCTGAAGGATATATTTAGTTGTTATCACATTTATTTCCATAAGTATAGTAGATAATTGAATCAGACTTGGAGATAAGCCCAAATGAAAATGTGTCTTGACAGGTTTGGTCCTGGACCGTTGGGTCTAGGCCTTAAGTCCAATAGATTGTGGTTCAATTTTAATTTTTCTTCCATGAGCCATAGCATGAATGTATGCCTTTTGCTGCAAATCGTGTATAGTGTAATACTTTTCTTAAAAAAACTTGAAGTTGTATTTTGATTTCTGAAATCTGAGCTCTAATTAAAATTAATTTGGATTGCAATTTCGTAAGGGAAGTAGTGTGTAAGTTGGGCTCAAATAACACAAAGGTGGATAGGCCCAATTAGAAAGCATATAGTAAATAGGCCCGCCTGATATCGACGCAATGTGGGCAAGACCTGACCAAATTCCAGTAGGGGCGAAATGACTTTGGGTTCTTTCTTTATTGGGCCAATTCGTGAGTTTAAAGACATTTTTTCTTGAAGTGTCTAGGTACTGCTGTCTCATTTCCCTTGTCTTAAAATTTGATAAAAAATCTGTTTGTAATCAATTGGCCTTTGTTAAACCTAAGATAGCTTCAAATAAGAATGTCTTTAGATGGCCTTAATTAAATAAGCTTCTATAGAACCATTTGAGGTGTGCCATGCCAAATAAAATCGCTAAGCCCATGGCCCTCATAAATTAGTTAATTCCTATAAAATTTGAGGTGTGCCATTTTCTATCCTATAACCCATGGCCCTCATGTAATTAATTCAAACCTTGTAAAATTGAGGTGCACCATCAATTAAACTTTCCATGGCCCTCGTAAATATTGTTAACTTTTGTAGTTGCTTTAGGTGTGTTATTTAATTAATTCAATCATAGCTACGGGTACAGTTCCCGTGACGTAGTTGTGATTTTAATTCCGGGTGTACATTTCATGTGACCCAATTCTCAACAATGTTAAATAGAATGTGTCGCGAACCGTGGGTGAATTTTATGTAGCATGGTTTAAGACGTGTTTTAAATAACGTTGAATCTTCCTAAAAGCGTTTTAAATTAATTAAAAGCGTTTCTAAAGCTAAAAATGCACCATAGGTTAAAACATGTATTAATCAGATAATTAGGTCAATTATTAATAGTTAAGCGACCGTGCTAGAACCACGAAATCCGGGAATGCCTAACACCTTCTCCCAGGTTAACAGAATTCCTTACCTAGTTTTTCTAGTTTCGCAGACTTCTAAATAAAGTCAAACTTCCTCGATTTGGGATTTAAAATAAACCGGTGGCTTGGAACACCAAATAAACCATTCCAAGTAGAGACTCTAAAAAATCAAATAAAATAATCCCATTTTGAATAATGTCATTTTAATTGGAATTACTCCCTTACATACCCCCTCGAGTGGGTAAAAAGGAGGTGTGACAACTTTGGCGACTCTGCTGGGGATAAAAACCCAGAACTTTTGGTTTAGGGTTCAAGAATTCGATCTTAGAATAATTGTTATACTTGGCATTATTTATTATCTGATTTTTACATGTTTGAGCCTAATGTGCTAAATGTCGCATTTTACCGCTTTGATATTGTTTGGATATAGAAAAATTGCTACGAAACCCTCTTCTTTCTAAGTCTTCTAAATCATCTGGGAAGTGTACACTTCGTGTAACTTCTTTTCTGTTAGAGTTGTATCCCAATTTTTAGAACAAGATTCGGACAAGTTGCAAAGCCGATGAAGCTTCTGTATTCCCGGTACGCTGCCCCCCATCGGCTCGAGCTATCCGCTCGGGTAAGCCAGGTCTAAAACAATACACCCAGGTTTTTAAACCTAGTATAACAAAGCCTCATGCCGGATCCCTAGTAGGAACTCTTGTTTGTATCACGTGCATTTGACTTTGGAGACTCAACATAGGGGTTGGGTCTGTCTAGGACAGGTGTACCCGAAATGAAATGACCATTCTGATGCATTCTACTTGCTACTTGTGCATTTATTTGCTTCGGATTGCATGTTGACCGGCTTTTGATAATGAAAAAAAGTTGGAAAGAGAAAAATCAATTTGAGGTATGAGAGAGATAATTACCTGTTTGTGAAAATCCCAGTATCCAAAAAAGTACCGAAACTCTGCCGAAATTAAAAAAAAAAAGAAAATTTGTTTTAAGAAAAAATATTTGGTATTGTTTCTATTATGTCAAAACTGCCCGAACTACGCAAGTTTGATTCTCACCGGATGTGGATACGTAGGTAACCCTCACCGGGTCCATCTCCATTTTTGCAAAAATAACCCAAAAAGAACAAAAATTTAGTTGTTTTTTCATAAATAAGTTAGGTGATGCCGTTCTTGTCTAAATAGCCAAATATCCCCAAAAGGGCACCGGAAGGCTGCTTTTGCAAGAATAGCCACCTATGACTCCTTTTTCAAATTTTGTCCAAATAGCAAACACATCCCTAAAATCTTCTTTCCTGAGGTACTTAAGGGCCGTATTTGCAAAGGCGGTTTTTGTTTTGAAATGGAAAGTTTTGAGAAAAACTAATAACTTTCTCTTAAATCAAAATAAACCATGATCTTTTAACCAATCACTCTAATAAATATGCAGGATGAGCACAATTGAAAATAAACTCTTCACAGTTCTTGAAGAAATCCCGTTACCACTCCATATGTGGTGGAATGACTTAGGAAAAGTCAGCAGAGAGATTGTGGTAAAAGTTTTGGGCGGTCTTGTTGGGCTTCTGAAAATCAAACCGAGGTTGGATGTAATTGAGGCTCTGATACCTTTTTGGGACCCGACACATAATGTGTTTCATTTTTCTGATTTTGAGCTCACCCCCACGCTGGAGGAAATAGTGGGCTATGCCGGTCTTAGTGGTAATCTCAGAAGTCTCTACCCAGTGGTGCCAAGAACAGTGACTCCTCACAAGTTTCTAGACCTGCTGAGCATCAGTCGGGAGGTCTAAGATGGAAATCCATCCGAAGGATTTTGCATATTCCACTTCTTGTACCAGTGCTATGGCAATCCCCACGGTTTTGAGGCACCATATACTGGCCTGACTCATTCAGGAAACAAGGATAAATGGGAAGCACAACGGGGATTGGCTTTTATAGTGGCATTCCTGTGTGTCATAATCTGCCCAAAAAGGATGGAAATATAGAATTGGCTCTTGTGGGAATGGTCGACGTCATGATTAAAAAAGCTAATGGCACCCTTGTTCTAATGATTTTGGCGGAGATTTATCAAGCTTTAACCATTTGTCGGGAAGGGGGAAAATTCTTCGAGGGCTGTAACATGCTCCTACAACTTTGGATACAAGAACATCTTTGCCACCGCTTGGGTACATGAACTATGGCATGACTGGTCTGAATTGCATTGAAGAGCATGAAAACCAGGGAGTGGGTTGTGAATTTCCAGAAGGTACAAAAGCCTGGTTTGCGCATTTGAGTTCCTTAACTTCAAACAAAATTGAGTGGACTTTCGGTTGGCTCCCTGTCACCGAAGTGATTTAAATGTCAGCCGAGGTGTGCTATCTTCTCTTAATGGGTCTCCATAGCATTTAGCCATATGCTCCACACAGGGTGCTGCGCCAACTAGACAGGTTTCAAACTATCCTACATGACAAAGGTCTAAGCCGACAAGTCATCGAATTGGGTCCAAAAGTTGTATTCCCAAAAGGAAAAGTTCGTCAGATTTGGAATGAGTGTAGATTTCTAGAGCCAAAGAATCGGGTGCGGGATCTATCTAAAAGCGAGTTAGACCCTAATTACATGATTTGGTTTGGTAAAAGGTTTCAAGTCCCTCGGGAGCCCGAACGTCCTGCTAAAAGACCCCACGTCCAGCAATTCACTGACGATTCGCGGGAGCAATGAGATTGGTTGGCGAAAGAGGCAAGCTACAGGGCCAAGATAAGCAAATTGGAGGGACAAATCAGGGATCTCAAATTTGACAATAGTGTACAAGCTGCTGCCGATGAAGGGGAAAAGAAGAAGCTGGCTCAAGAAAACAAAGCCTTTCGAGCCCAGATCCAAAAAATGAAGATAGCTGCTGAGAATCAGGAAAGAAGCCGAGCAGCTGAAAGGCTCATAAGTGGTCTTAGAAGGAAAGTATCTGAGTATCAGGATGACTTAGAAAAATTCGAGCTTAATCTAGCAAGAGCCCGAGCACAGATGATAAAGAACGTAGAGGGACATGCGGAGTTTGTACGACAGTTGAAAAGGAAATATGAGGGAACAGTCACAGAGTTGAAGAAAAAGCTAACTACCCTCGAAAATGAGATGGCCAAACAAGCTAAGAACTTTAAAGCAGAAAGGGAACATTGCTATGAATTAATGTCCAAGCTAGAGGAAGATATGCAATAGTTGCAGGGTCAAAACCATCATGACACCCAGGTGCTAGAAGCTAGGTCTCGGCAAATAGGGCGTTTGCTCCAAGAAAAGGGTATCATCAGGGAGAGGGTTAGAGCAATTGCTGATTACATCGTCATGAAGTGTTATGAATGCAAAGACATGACTAGAACCACTTTCTTTGCTGCGGTAATGAACTTTGTTCGTCAAATAATGAGTGCCCTGGAGCGTCTTCAAGGGGATCTTGCACGCAGGCCCATGGAAAGACCGACTGATGTCCCACGGGCCCCTGGAGTAGAAGCACTTATGTACTCTTGATTTTCATTTTTGAGTCTGAATTTCAGTTTTTAGTTTTAAAATATGTTTCGAGTCTGTTTGTAGTTTTAAATTCCTAGAAAGAGTATGATGGAGTCTTTTGTAATAGAGAACATTAGAGTTTTTATTAATGAAAATTGAAAAACCCCAAAAAAATTGTATCCTTATTTTTCGCATTTATTTCTTGAACTACGTGATAATTTAATTCACGCGGCTTCGTGATACGTAGGCAATCCTCATCAGATCCGGTCATCATTTTTGTAAATAACTCAAGTAAAAAAGGGAATGAGGAAAAGAGAAAGCCAAAAGAAAAACCAAAAAGAGAGAAAATAAGAGTACAAAAGAGCAAGAGAGAAGATCGGGGAGATAAACAAAAGCTGGGATAAGACATGCAATCGTAGAAAACATGAAGAAACACTTTTAACTGCATAGGTGCATCACACCCCCAACGTGCGATTTCCTATGTGTTAATTGCTTCAGACTAACCGGTTTGTTGTTTACTGTTGAGTACAGGTTCTGTGTTTAAGGTGGTTGGTTTGTGGTAACCTGGCTTCACACCCGTACTTCACAAGATCAAAGGGCAGTATAGAAATGTCATCAGAAGGTCATCCACCAACGATTCCCATCTCAGAGGATAGCCCATTATCGGTTATCCCAACCTTAGAGTCAGCGATAACTGAAGTTAATAGGGCACTGCGCCTCCACGTGCTAGAAATATGGGACGCCTGGTCTAATGGTAGAGAGTCGTCGAGTGCCATACCCGTTTTCCCCGAGTTACTTCCTAGAGCAAGTGAAAATTCCAATGTCCCGATAAATTACCCGAATACCCCACTTGGATACCCCACCATCTCAGCTCACTTCACCGGAACACCTCCTGAGGTTCGCCCCAAGGTGGTTTCGGGGGTGGCCTCCAACATATTTACCGCACCACCAACATCAACTACGGTGCAACCCACTTTGCCCAAGCCAAGCTTTGATCCAGCTTCTTTCACCTTCCAAGTATCGTCTTTTCCACCAGAATCTACCCAGTTCACCACCAATTCTTACTCTCAACAACCCCGGTACGAGTTTGCTACGGGACAGGAGGAGGCTACAAAAAACCCCTAGCAAGAGGAAATTACATAGAAAATAAGGAGCATGGAATAGAGCCTTAAGAATATACAAGGTTTGAGCGGACAAAAGAGCATATCCTACGCTGATCTATGCATGTTCCCACATGTGCATTTTCCCCTGGGTTTCAAGACCCCAAAGTTCGAAAAGTATGATGGGCATGGGGATCCCATAGCCCATCTCAAGAGGTACTACAATCAATTGTGAGGGGCAGGCAGAAAAGAAGAGCTGCTAATGGCTTATTTTGGGAAGAGTCTAGTTGTCATTGCATCTGAGTGGTACATGGACCAAGACATGTCCCGTTGGCACATATAGGATGATCTAGCCAGAGATTTTGTCCGGCAGTTTCAGTATAACATAGACATAGCTCCCGACACAAATTCTCTGTCGAATCTCAAGAAGAAGTCATCGGAAAGTTTCCGAGAATATGTTGTTAAATGGCGCGAACAAGCGGCCAGGGTCAAGCTTCTGATGGATGAAACAGAAATGGTGAGTGTCTTTCTACAAGCCCAAGAGGCTGACTACTTTCAGAATATGATGTCTACAATGAGGAAACCATTTACTGAGGCCATCAAGATTGGTGAGATGGTCAAGAATTGTCTGAAAACAGGGTGCATACTAAGCCAATCTGCCATAAGAGCTACATCCCAAGCAATTTAAGGCGGGTCCGGAGGTGTAGCAAACAAAAAGAAGAAAGAAAAGGTGGTGATGGCAGTTTCAAGTCTGAGAAACCCCCGTCCACCCAGAGGTTACTTCCCTCCAAGCACCACACAACATTATTATCCTCATCAGGATGTGGCATATGCTATGGCTCCTCAGCCATACGCAGTAATGAACTCCCAGCCATACGCTCGGCCACAACAACAGTTCAACCAAAACTGAGCTCCATTTCCTATAAACAACCCTCCTCACCAAGCTCAGTATAATCCCCGACCTCCACAAAATAATTTTCCCTACAATGCCCGTGCTCGGGAGCCACCCATAAGAACAAACTTCACGCCTATTGGTGAGTCATACTCTCGCCTTTTCCCTAAACTGGTCCAAATGGGTCTGTTGCAACCCGTACCCCAATCTAGGCAAAACCCGGAGTCGCCCTCCTACCGAGTCGTTGCTCGATGTGCTTACCATTCAGGAGCGAAAGGGCATGACACTAAAGACTATTGGACTCTCAAAAGGGCTATTGAAAATCTCATAGAACAAAAACAGATAGTGCTAAAGGATGAAGAAATTCCTAATGTGACCAACAAACCCATTACCAGCTCACAACAACCGGCCAATTATTGGAATGATTTGCGAAGATAAGAAGTTTGATCCTGCTTTGAAAGCCATCATTGTAATCGCTGAAGTCGAGAAGAACCCAAAGGATGCTGCAAAGCAAGAAAAGATGGAGAAGAAGAGTAACCCACCCCTCAAAATATGGAGAAGACGGTGGAAACCAAAATCGGGGCAGTACCCCCGAAAGATGCCATTCTTTATATTCCTCGGGGTCACAGAAAAGAACAAATGACATTGAGCCCTCCAAAGAGGTTCGAGCTGAACAAGGGACCCAAGATGTATATGCCTAAAGGGGCCTATGTGGTACGGGGGACAGTAATTTCACCAAGGCTGAATGAGCTCGTGGTTATTGACCGCGCACGGTAGAAGCCTATGACAGACCCTACTATCGTCCCATGGAATTACAACAAGGAAGTAGTAACCTACAAGGGAAAAGATGTCCTAGGAGAAGAAAATGAAACTAACCCAGCTGAGAAATACCTTATTCTGGAGGAAGTGAACAATGCCAAGCAGAAACGCTTCCCGATCAAAAAGCCTGATAGTGCCGAAGAAGCAGAAGAGTTCTTCTGAAAAATGAAAACTGCAGACTACGAGATAATTGACCAACTTCAAAAGTCTCCCACTCATGTCTCATTGTTGTCTCTGCTAATAAGCTCAACTGAGCATCAGAAAGTGTTGATAAAAACCCTAAATGAAGCTTATGTTCCGATTGAAAAACTGTCGAACAACTGGAAAGGATGGCGGAAAGATTCTTCTCAGTCAATCATATTTCCTTTAGCAAGAAGGATTTGCCCCCGGAAGGGGCCGCCCACAACAAAGCCCTCCATCTGACAGTTATGTGTTAGGGGTACTATGTAAAAAGAGTCATGGTGGATGGTGGATCAGGAGTTGATATCTGCCCTCTCTCAACTTTGCAAAGAATGGAGATTAGGACTGAGAGAATCAGGCCTAGCAATGTCTGTATGCATGCCTTTGATAGCATCAAGAGAGATACCATAGGTGAGATCGATTTAATTTTGACTATTGGTCCTGTGGATTTCGAGGTGACCTTTCAGGTCCTATACATGGACATTTCTTATAATTTCCTCTTGGGAAAACCTTGGATTCACAAGGCAAGGGCCGTACCTTCCACTCTCCACCAGATGGTGAAATTTGAATATGAAGACCAGAAAATTGTGGTTCATGGAGAAGACGAGCAGTTAATTTACCGGGACCCATCAGTCCCATGTCTTGAAGCTAGGGAAGGTAGTGAACATATAGTCTATCAACCTTTCGAGTTGGTGGTCGCAAATCAATGTAAGGAGGGAAGCCCTTGTCCTTAGCCTTTTCTGTCAAATACATCCATCATGGTCGCTGCTGAAATGATCAAGCATGGTTATAAGCCTGGGAAGGAACTCGGGACATCATTACAAGGTATCACAAGAACCTATCACTCTACCTGCCAGCAAGAAGTTCTTCGATGTGGGTTTTTGTGCTACAAAAGCTGATGTGACATGGGCAAATGAACGAAAGAGCAATGGTTGGGCTTTACCTCAGCCGGTTCAGTATCTCTACAATACATTCGTCAGGCCCAAGTACAATGAAGAGGAAGAAGATGAGGCCTTCACGGCTGAGGAAATTGAGGACATATGTGGGGCCATGAGGCAAATGTTGTATGAAACCCACATGGTTCATCCGGGAGAAGGCTCGAGCACTGCTGAGGTGCTGTACATGGGGCTCAATGCCAAGTTGCAAAACTCACTTAGTTATACAATACAAAGCAAGGAAATGAAGAAATCCTTAACCACAAGCTTGAAATCTTCAAAACCCAAGTGTGTGTGCAAAACCCTAGCTTCAAGACTTGTTCTCTCTAGTCTCTTGGAACTGCAAATAAGCCAAATATCTGCCAAAGTATCTGCTAGGGCGAGTACAAAAATGGTTTTGGGGTTGAAAACATGCAAAATGCGTAATTTGCCTAGGTCTAATGCACGTTGACCACACCTGCGGAAGAATCCTCGCAGGTGCAGCTCCGCAGATGCGGAGATTCCATCGCAAAAGCGAAATAACAACTAAATCTCTATAACCGCAGATGCAGTTCACCAGGTGCTAATGCGCCACCGCAGAAGCGGTAATCTAACCGCAGATGCGGTTTCTCGCAAGCTCAAGCAATTCTGCAGAATCGGCTTTTTCCGCTTCTGTGACCATCCTTCCGCAGAAGCGGAATCACAGCGAGTTTTTGCATGGTTTCACCTTTTTTTGCCCAATTCCACTCCAATTGAATTCAAATCACTTCATGGCATCATTTACCTGAAAATCTATCAGTACACACAATAAACGACCTCATATTATAGTTAAAAGACATGAAAGCTAAATAAAAGAGACTAGAATGAGTGGTATAAACACCACTCATCAACACCCCCAACTTAAAACTTTTGCTTGTCCTCAAGCAAATCAAAACCAACACTTTAATGAGGATTTACCATTTAAAACACAAGTGGTATTGCTATTATTTCCAAATCACGTTCTCCAATTAAGCACCATACTTATGGATTTGGTTGGTACTAAGAATTAGGCTCAAGTATGTGCATCTTTCCCGAATGACTCCCTCATTTAAAAACAACTTTAAGAATGTGCAAGGGAGTTTCAAAATAATCAAGTGACAAGAATAAGCCTTAAGAAGTGACTCAAAAGCACTAGTCCACTACATATTCTCAACTTACTCAATTTCACCAATCCTTCCTAATTCATGTGCCCTCACAGGAAAGAAAGTCCCAAAATCACTATATTTACAATACAACATAAGGGACAAATTTACAAAGACCCTCGCTCTCACAAAAAATTTCAAGTGTTACATATCTCATACCATAAACTTGCCCTTATTTTAATTCATCGCCTAATCAAAAACATTCGGTTAGAGGTCCCATAAGGACTTTTTAAGCTTGTAATGTAGGTTTAGGGAAGGGTAGGATAAGCATTTGGATACAAGTGACTTCATCCTCCTTGAACACTACCCACATTTGTCATTCTTTTTGCATTTTGTTTCTTTTCAAACCACATAGCTTCATTGGCATCTAGTTCCCAATATAGAACCACTTTAAATACCTCTCTAATTTTCTTCATGGCTACATAATTTATATACATACAAATATTTCTCTCTTTTTTTATATATACATATTTTTCTTTTGGAGCTTGAATAATTTAATATGAACACTTTGAGGTATATGTTCCTACACTCAATGTACAACCTTACCAATTTCTATTTTGACATCACACCCTCAACTTAGGCTTTTAGCCTCATTCTCAATGTTCTAGGAGGGATGGGTTCAGTGAATTATTTTACGAAAGCGGAAAGGTTTGTAATGAGGTGGACAAAGAAAAGGTTAAAGGCTCAAATAGGGTACTAGTGATATTATTTATGCAATGGTAGGCTTGAAAGGCTAAAGAGGTTTTGCAAATAACAAAAAGAATGCCTAAGATCATCCCTCCAACCAAACATACTATATATGGCATTGAAAGACCAACCAGGCAAGTTCTAGATGATAGAAGTAAACACAAGATTTATTTGTACAAACACTAACACACATGGCACATGAATTAATCAAGTGTCACGACCCTAAACCCAACCCGGTCGTGATGGCGCCTCTCGTGAAGACAGGGCCAGTCGACTCACTTGCAATTCACTTTAAGCAATTAAAATAATAACTACTAAGTCTTTAATCAGAAATAAAATCCCAAAATAAGCATTTAACAATATAATTTGCGAAAAATAAAAGCCAACACAACCCGACATCGGGGTGTCACCAGTCATGAGCATCTAAAACAATACTACCAGTCTGAAAGTCTACTCCACTACTAAATAACTGAATCAGAAAAGAAATATGACAGAGGGAGGTTGCACTGGGCTGCGAATCGCCAAGAAACTACCTAGTAAACCTCCGAAGATCTGCTGGAACTGTCAACCCTCAGTAGCAGGACCTGTAGCGCCAGAATATGCACACAGAGGTGCATGGAGTAAAGTGAGTACTTCCAACTAAGTGAGTAATAAGAATAAATGAAGACTGAACGATATAAAATCACGTTAAACAAAACATTTAGCTATCAGAGGCATAACAAAATCAGTAACACAATTTATTAATGAAATCTCATAAAACACCTTTTTAAGCAGTCAACAATAGATAGAAAAAAACAACTAGGAATGGTAAACACATAAGAACTGCCCCTCGGGCACAATAACATCAAATCAGCCCCTCGGGCAATATCACAGAACAATACCAGTCCCTCAGGCTATATCTCATGTCACAATGGGTACCCGCGCTCACTGGGGGTGTGCAGACTCCTAGAGGGTCCCCTTACAGCCTAAGCACAATATCAAGCCATCTTGAGGCATCATAACAAGCTCTCGGCCTCGTATCAATATCAAGCCACCTAGTGGCATACAACCTCAGGCCCTCGGCCTCATTATCATAATTAGTGTATCACTGATGCGGCATGCAGCCTGACCTAAAAGTATCCTCACAATACAGGCCATCGGCCTTACTTAGTCAGAATCTCATAAGCCCCTCGGGCAATAGTAAAAATATGCAGCTCAGTTTGAAATATCTTTAAAACATCATTTAAGGTTTCTAAAACAGAATAACATAGCTGAGTTTTGAAAACATTGAAAGATCTGGCATGACTGAGAACAAGTATGAAATCAAATAGTGAGGAAAATATCATTAACGATCCCCAAAGGGTTCAAACAGTTGGCACAAAGCCCAAATATGGCATTTAGCCCAAAGTATAATAATATCAAACAATTAGCTACCAAATATATAGAAAAATAGTCATTCGGGATGGACTAAGTCACAATCCCCAACAGTGCACGACCCCACGCTCGTCATCTAGCGTGTGCGTCACCTCAACACAACCGAACGTTGTATAATCTAGGGTTTCATACCCTCAGAATAGCATTTAAAATCATTACTCACCTTGAACTAGCCCGAAAAGCTACTCTGCAACACGCTTGCCTCTCGAACTAACTTTCGAGTGCTCCAAATTTACCAAGTTTAGATTTTTATCATCAAATTATGCTAAACGAATGAATTCCAATTGAAAAATATCAATTTTAAGCACAAAACCCGAAATAAGTCAAAACTCGACCCCCAGGCCCACATCCCGGAACTGGACAAACTTTATACCAAAATATTCTTCATCATCTCACGAGTCCGTACATATAAAGAACTCGATAATCGGAGTTCGTTTGACCCCTCAAATCATCCCTAGAAGATCTCATAATCTCAAACCCTAACTCCTCCTTTTTCTACTGATTTTCATGAATTAAACACTGATATTTTGTTCCTTAATCACAAATAATTAAGTTTTAGGGTCCAAAATCCTTACCTCAACGAAGAACCATGATTTCCTCTCTTCAAAATCGCCTCAAAGCTCTTTTCCCGTTCAAAAATAGTGTAAAAGGATTTAATGGTCGCGAAGGGTTTATTTAAATACTGCTCACGTGTTTTACTATTCATCCGAGTACTGTTCACCCGAGTTATTGTTCATCCAAGTTACTATTCATGCCGTTGTGAAAAAAATGCAGCAGCGTTTCTTCTAGTCTAAATTGATTCGTTAACCTTTCGAGATCAACCCGAGGCCCCCCGAAATCTCAACAAATATACCAACACGTCACATAACATCATTTGAACTTAGCCGAGGCTTCGAAACACCAAAAACAATATCAAAACTCCAAAATCATATCAAATTCAAGCCTATGTACTTTGAAATTCCTAAATTCCACCAACAACGCTGAAACTATCCAAAACAACTCCGATTGATCTGAAATTTTGCAGACATATCCAAAATGATATTACGAACCTGTTCCAACTATCGGAATTCCATTTCGACCCTGATATCCTATTTTCACTGTCAACCGAAAATCGCCAAAAACTAACCTTCGCCAATTCAAGCCTAATTCTACACCGGACATCACAAAAATATTTCGAACACACTCCTAAGTCCCAAAAATCACCTAACGAAGCTATCTGAGTCATAAAATCCGCATTTCGAGGTCGTTTACCAATAAGTCAACTCTCGGTTGACTTTTCTAACTCTACAGCTACTTTTAGAGACTAAGTGTCTCAAATCTTACCGAAACCATTTCGGATTCGAGCCGACCAACCCGATACCACATAACACAGATAAACAAAGCATAAAGAAGCAGAAATGAGAAAAACGGAGTGGTAACTCATGAGACGACTAGCCGGGTCGTCACATCAAGATGGATCAATTTCATTTTCTAATAAGAGCATCTAGAGCCATATCATTTAAATTAGTGGGCTACTCCGTTCCCAGCCAGGCAGGAATCTCGGTAGTCTAATCTTGCCACCTTTTCTACATCATGAGTTATTCCAGGGTGTAACTCGGATGTTTATTTTAGTTTATTGTCTTTAAATTCCAATGTAAAACCCTGCTATCTTCAAAATTCAATGAAATAAAATCAATATTTCATCGTTCATCTCTCTTTATTCTTTCTGATTTTTGTTACTTTTTCTTATTTCTTCTTTCAGTTCTAATAATGCGGCTTTAAATAACATGACATGCTTGTGGACTTCATGCCTAGATCCAAACATGTTGTCTCATTGTGAAATAATGAACCAAGAACCGAAATACGATGAAGAAGAGGCTTTTAGGGAAATAAACCGAGAATTGGAACAATTTGAGAATAAACCTAAGCCAAACTTAAATGAAATCGAGCCGGTTAATTTGGGTAGTTTTGAAGAGGTCCAAGAAACCATGATAAGCATTCATACGGATAAAAGAACCAGGGATGCATTGATCCAACTTCTGTTCGAATTCAAAGATGTGTTTGCTTGGTCCTACGATGACATGCCAGGATTAAGTGTCGATTTGGTGGTCCATAAGTTGCCGGCTTACCCCGATTATCCCACTGTCCAGCAAAAGCAGAGGAAGTTTAAAACTGATATTAGTGACAAGATTAAAGAAAAGGTCACAAACCAGTCGAAGGCAGGGGTGATCCGATACATCACATGGCTGGCTAATGTAGTTCCCATGCCAAAGAAAGAAGGGAAAACTCGAGTGTGTGTTGACTACCGAGATCTAAACAAATCAAGTTCCAAGGACAATTCCCTTTGCCAAACATTCACATCCTTGTTGATAACTGTGCCAAACATGAGATACAGTCTTTCGTGGAATGTTATATAGGATATTATCAGGTGTTGATGGATGAAGAGGATGCGGAAAACACAGCCTTCACCATACCCTAGGGCACCTATTGTTACAGGTCATGCCTTTTGGTTTGAAGAACGCCTGGGTAACTTATATGAGGGCCATGACAGCCATCTTTCACGACATGATGCACCAAGAAAGTGAGGTGTATGTGGACGATATGATCATCAAATCTGATGACCATGCTCGGGACCTGAGAAAGTTCTTTGAGCGGCTGCGTAAGTATGATTTGAAGCTAAATCTGGCTAAATGTGCATTTGGGGTTCCATCTAGCAAACTCTTGGGATTTATAGTCAGTCGGAGGGGCATCGAGCTAGACCCGATAAAGATAAAGGCTATTCGGGATTTGCCTCCTCCAAGAACCAAGAAAGAGGTTATGAGCCTGGCAGGAAGGTTGAACTACATTAGCCGATTCATTGCTCAATTGACTTCCACATGTGAACCCATCTTCAAGCTGTTAAAGAAAGATGCAGTGATTAAATGGATGGATGAGTGTCAAGAAGCCTTTGATAAAATCAAAGAATATCTGTCGAACCCGCTAGTCTTGGTCCCACTTATACCTGGGAGGCCTTTGTTTCTGTATTTGATAGTCTTGGAGAATTCCTTCGGATGTGTCCTCAGGCAACATGATGTGACCTGAAGGAGAGAGCAGGCAATATACTATTTGAGCAAGAGGTTTACCAGTTATGAAGCCAAATACAGTTTGTTGGAAAGGACTTGCTGCGCTTTAACTTGGATCGCTCAGAAGCTTAGGCATTACTTGTTGGCATACACTACCTATCTCATCACCAGGTTGGACCCCCTGAAGTACATATTCCAGAAATCGATTCTCACATGGAGGTTAGCCAATGGCAGATCCTGCTCACTGAATTTGACATAGTCTATGTCACCCGCACGGCAATGAAAGTCCAGGCTTTAGCAGATCACCTAGCTGAAAACCCTGTTGATGATGAATATCAGCCCTTGAATACTTATTTCCCGGACGAGGAGGTAAATTCAGTTGAGGTAACATCAGAAGACACCAATGCTTGGAAAATGTTCTTCGATGGAGCTGTAAACGCAAAAGGTGTCAGGAATGGGGCAATTTTGATCTCATCCGCTGGTCAACACTATCTAGCCACAGCCCGGCTTCGGTTTTTCTACACAAACAACACTGCCGAGTATGAAGCCTGCATTATGGGTATGAATATAGCAATAGACCAAGACATCAAAGAACGGTTGATCATGGGAGATTCAGACTTGATTATCCGACAAGCTCAGGGTGAATAGGAAACTCAGGACGTCAAGATTATTCCATACATGCAACATGTGGAAGATCTTAGCAAGCAGTTCAAGTCAGTCGAGTTCAGGTACATCCCTCGTTTTCACAATGAATTGGCCGATGCACTTGCTACTTTGGCCTCGATGTTGCCGTATCCAGGCAATCTCCACATTGACCCGTTGGAAATCCAAATCCAGGAAAGGTATGATTACTGCAATACTGTTGAGGTGGAACCAAATGTTCAACCATGGTATCATGATATCAAGAGATTTGAGAACTAAAGAATATCCAGAGCAAGCCAGTGGGGACCAAAAGAGAACCATTAGACGGCTTGCAAGCGGTTTCTTCTTGAGCGGTGAGGTCTTGTACAAAAGGACTCCAGATCTCAACTTGTTAAGATGTGTTGATGTCGAAGAGGCTAGAAGAATCATGTATGAAGTGCACGCAGGAGTGTGTGGACCCCACATGAATGGGTACGTCCTGGCAAAGAAGATCCTTCGAGCGGGCTATTACTGGATGACTATGGAAAAAGATTGCTTCAGTTTTGTCCGAAAATATCATTAGTGTCAGGTACACGGTGACCTGATTCATGCACCGCCTACAGAACTGCATCCTATGTCAGCACCATGGACATCCGTTGCCTGGGCTATGGATGTCATTGGGCCGATCGAGCCAAAAGCTTCAAATGGGCATAGATTCATATTGGTTGCCATCGACTACTTTACAAAGTGGGTTGAAGCAATTACTCTCAAAGCTGTCACTAAGAAAGCAGTGGTAGACTTCATGAACTCCAATATCATTTGTCGTTTTGGTATTCCTACAATTATCATTTCGGATAATGCTGCGAACTTGAATAGTTATTTGATAAGAGATATGCGAACAATTCAAGATCACGTATCAGAACTCTACCCCTTATTGGCCCAAGGCTAATGGTGTTGTCGAAGCAGCAAACAAGAACATCAAGAAGATTCTGACAAAGATGATCCAAAGTTCCAGGCAATGGCATGAAAAGCTGTCGTTTGCATTGTTGGGATATCGCACAACTGTGCGCACATTAGTCGGAGCAAACCCATATCTTTTAGTTTATGGCATTGAAGCTGTGATACCCGCAGAAGTTGAAATCCTCTCTCTTTGGATCATTGTGGAAGCTGAGATTGAGGACAGTGAGTGGGTCAAAACCCATCTGGAACAGTTGACCCTAATTGATGAAAAGCAAATGGCCGCAGCCTCCCACGGGCAGCTGTATCAACAAAGAATGGCCCGTGCCTACAACAAGAAAGTACGGCCTAGGAACTTTGAAGTGGGGCAACTCGTTTTGAGGCGTATTCTCCCTCACCATTAGGAAGCAAAAGGAAAGTTCTCTCCAAATTGGAAGGGTCCATACATCATAAGAAAACTTTTGCCAAAATGGGCATTGTACTTGGGAGATATTGAAGGAAATGATCCTGAAATAGCTGTAAATGCAGACACAGTCAGAAGGTATTACGTTTAACCCTTTTGGTAGTACCAATATTATCTGATTGGGATGATGAAGGCTTTCATTCTAGCTACCCCAAACATTTCAACCCTTTTGTTAACCCTTTGAGCCGGTTACCCTTCTTTGATTACCCTCTTTGGAACCTGAAAACGTTTGTAGAAATATATATATATATATATATATATATATCAAAGTAAAAAGAAAAAGAAAAACAACAAAAACAAAAGTTTCCCTGAACTACGTTTGACTTGATTCCAAAAGGATACGTAGGAAGCCTCTCTCTGGGGTTCAGTCACACCAAAACAAAAATCCAATTTCCCCCAAAAGTGAAACTGGGGCAGATGTTATAATGGTTTGGCGATGATCCCGCCTGAACGATTCCAAAGTTGTAATTCGATCCAATTTCTTTTTACCTAAACCTTGTTCAAGTCCTTCAGATAAATCGGTAAAAGATGGTCAAAATCGGAGAACGCAGCTATTTGGATCCTATGCAATCAAGATAAGAGAAATAAAATGAGAGAGTCTTATTGGTGAAAACCCACACGGGCATCGTAAGGCGATGGTGAGCAGAGAAATCAAAAATGAGAGAGTCTTGTTAGTGAAAACTCGCAAAGAGCACTATAAGGCGACGGTGAGAAGAGAAATGAGAGAGGTCAATTGGCGAAAACCTGAAAAGGGCGTCGTTGATCGAAAAGGGAGGAATCCCTTACAACCATTGGCACTGAAAGAATCCTGACAAGGTTTCCCAGTTTTAAAACATAGGTCATAATAGGTTTATGAGAAGTTGGATAGACGCGCAGATTAGGTATCCAGTCCAAGAAGCATGTCATATCTATTAAAGTCTGCATGCACCCCAGATAAGTCCTTCTTTCCTTCCCCAAAAGGGACATTTCTCTTTAAATTCATTTTCCTGTCCTTTGTTTACTTTTATTTGAATCCCTTTCGGTCTAATCCCTTTTCGAGACTAGTACAAAGATAAGATGGCAAGATTGGTTTTACAGGTTTCTGCTTAACAAAAGCTGAATGCAAAGAAAAACACACATCCTCAGCAGGTGCATCAAGTCGATCCCGAATGGCCATGATGGCCGATGCTCCGAAGTCAAAATTATTGAAAATGAAAGAAATCCAAAGTCAAGTACCCATAAAGGCAGAATAAGATGAAAAGGCCAAAGTCCCACACGGGTGAACCATCAGGTGAAATTTTGGAAAGTCAAGGTCCTTGGTTTTTGAAGAGAGATCGATCTCCAGAAAGACAACGAGCAATAGAGGGTCTCACTAAAAGAATTGGGCCGAGGTAAAGTGATAAAAAACAATAAAGGCCACAAAACCAATCACCGTTTCAAACTAACAATTGTTCTTTATTTGAAAACTAGAAACAGGTGCGATCCAAAGCAACCTTGCAAGAAGCGGGTGCAACCAAAAACAAAATGTGCAAGGACTAGAAACAGCTTTGCAGCAACAATCCATAAAAAGGGAAGTCCTCTCCAAGATTCTTTCCTGTATTCACTCATTCTATTAAAAAAATGAAGAAAAAGAGGGAGAAATAAAATAAAAAAAGAGATAAGAAGAAAAATTCAAAAATGGTGGCCTAGGGTCCCCAATCGCTAGTTATGTTTTCTCCAACATAGGGTATGCACTCCCTAGTTTAGTTTATTTTTAGACATAGGGTCTCCACTCCCTAGTCGTTTTTCCAACATAGGGTCTCCACTCCCTAGTTGAGTTTATTTTTTTAGACATAAGGTCTCCACTCCCTAGTCGCCTTTCCAACATAGGGTCTCCACTCCCTAGTTGAGTTTATTTTAGACATAGAGTCTCCACTCCTTAGTCGTTTTTCTAACATAGGGTCTCCACTCCCTAGTTGAGTTTATTTTTTTTAGACATAGGGTCTCCACTCCCTAGTTGAGTTTATTTTAGACATAGGGTCTCCACTCCCTAGTTGAGTTTATTTTAGACATAGGGTCTCCACTCCCTAGTCGTTTTTCCATCATAGGGTCTCCACTCCCTAGTTGAGTTTATTTTTTAGATATAGGGTCTCCACTCCCTAGTAGCCTTTTCCAACATAGGGTCTCCACTCCCTAGTTGAGTTTATTTTTAGACATAGGGTCTCAACTCTCTAGTCGCCTTTGCCAACATAAGGTCTCCAATCCCTAGTTGAGTTTATCTTAGACATATGGTCTCCACTCCCTAGTCGCTCTTCCAACATAGGGTCTCCATTGCCTAGTTGATTTTTTTAGACATAGGGTCTTCGCTCCCTAGTTGCTTTTCCAACATAGGGTCTCCACTCCCTAGTTGAGTTTATTTTATGCATAGGGTCTCCACTCCCTAGTCGCTTATCCAACATAGGGTCTCCACCCCCTAGTTGATTTTATTTTTAGACATAGGGTCTCCACTTCCTAGTACTTTTCCAACATAGGGTCTCCACTCCCTAGTTGATTTTATTTTAGACATAGGGTCTCCACTCCCTAGTCGCTTTTCCAACATAGGTTCTCCACTCCCTAGTTGATTTTACTTTGATATAGGGTCTCCAGTCCCTAGTCGCTTTTCTAACATAGGGTCTCCACTCCCTAGTTGAAGTCATTTTAGACATAGGGTCTCCACTCCCTAGTCGCTTTTCCAACATAGGGTCTCCACTCCCTAGTTGAGTTTATTTTTAGACATAGGGTCTCCACTCCCTAGTCACTTTTCCCACATAGGGTCTCCACTCCCTAGTTGATTTTAGTATAGATGTAGGGCTCTACTCCCTAATCTCCTTTTCCCAAGGATACACAATCCTTATTTTATTTGCTTTCAAATAAAGAAATAGTTTAGATTTTTGTTACAATAACATACGAAATATTCCTAGTGAAAACTGGGGCAGAAAAATTTCATTCATTGTTTGCTTTGATGCCTAAATAGGTTTTCACCGTGAGGCACAAGGTTTGATATGACCAAAAGAAGAAGTCTCAACTCAAATAAAAGAAAAGAAGAAACAACAAAAGAAGTTGAACTCAAGGTGCAGAAACGGGGAAAAGATGCAGGTTGCTCAAAATTTGATTGAAGTTACAAGCTTCACATGACCCGCCTTGATCTGAAAGATGAAGAAGAATGATCCAGCGGTTGCAGCTAACGAGCATCAAGATTCAAATCAAAGTCTGCGAGAAGAACAAGCCAAGACTCATGATCAAAATTTAAGAGGTTTATAGATAGGAATCTTGTAACTCGTAGTTGATAGGCTTAGCTAGTATATCTTTTTATCTTTTTATTTTGGTTTAATAAGGAGCTCAGCAAGCAGAAACAGCAGTGAAATCACAGCTTCCTAGTAGTCCCAGCTACCACAACATCCAGAACTACACTGACCTGATTCTTTTATAGCCAAGGATATGTAGGCAACCTCCGAAGCAAGGTTCAGTCAGATTTTTTCAAAAGATGCTTCTCATGGAGTTTCAAATGGGCAAAATTCCTTCGTAACTGCTCATTTTATCTGTGCCCGAAAATTCTTCATGTCTCCGAGCAAAGAGGGGCAGCTGTGAGCATGTGATTTTTGCCCTATATGAATTACTCCTATAAAATTCCAAGAAAATAGATTTTTTGTTAATTATTTGCCATTTTAGGACTTTTTATAGAATTTTCTTAATTATTTGCATTTGTCTGTGCATATTTAATTATTATTTGATTCATGAAAAATACCAAAAAATATCATGCATTGGTATTTATGATTTGTTTTTACATTTTTTGAATTAATCACTAATTATTTGTTTTGAAATTTGAAAATCACAAAAATAGCTCATTTTTACATTTTTTGTCTTTTAATTTTTAGCTTATTGATTTTTCTCTTTTAATTTAGAATTAAGGGACGTTTATAATTTTTATAATTAGTTAATTAGTCTAATTTCACATTTTTAGATAAGTTAGGATTTTTAATTGTTAGGATTTTTAATTAAATAAAAGAAGAAAAAAAAAAGAGAAAAAGAAAAGGATTTGGGAATAAAAGAATAGGAATAAAAGGGATTTGTATTGGATCAACTCTGATCTTCAAACCAGCCCAAAATTGCACTCAAAACCTAGGCCCAAACATTAACTTACCCGGTCCGCCCCATCTACACCCAGAACGACACCGTATCACCTGGCCTTGATCTCAGCCGTTGATAGAAAAGTGTCCAAAGACGAAACCCCCCCCCCCCCCAATTAAATCCCCTCATTCACCACTCATCTCTCTAAAAAATCCAAACCTTAGCCGCCTGAAGACTCCTTCACCAGCTCCGCCCGTCGGAAATCGCCCATGGCGGCTTCGGTACTCCAATCACCCCCACCTTAACAGCACAGAATCATCATGACCTCCCCTTTCCTAATCTCCAGCTAGTTTCCCTCGAATCCTTTTAGATTTGTTCAAATCTTAGATTGAAAATCCGTCAAAACCCTAACTTCCCCAAATTACCCCAAAATCACACCCCATCATCCTCGACCTTCCTTCATTACGGTTTTACCATTGATTTCCCAAATAGCGCTGACAAAAACCCTGAATTTCAAATCTACATAAAGTCAGAAACCCTTAGATTATTTGGTTTCAAGTTTCGAATCAGCCAGAAATACAGGCTGGTTAATTGTTCTTGGCAAGAACAATTAATTAGCCTCAATTTCTGGTCATTTCGGAAGAGTTCGGGCCCTTTACATCAATCCAATGAGATTTAAGTCCTTTGATTTCTCTCAAGTAAATCTTTGCTTTCCTTTCCTCCCTTTATTTTCTAAGAATCCTATTCTTCCCCCTTTCTTTAGGTTTACCCACATGTCTAGGTTTATTTTCGTTTTCAGAATCATGCTTTGTATTCTTTTCTTCTTTCCCTTAGCTAGTTGTTTTTATTTTTAGGTTTTCAGTTTTGTTGGTTTTAATTATTGGTTTGTTGGGATTTTAGTAAAATGAGTTTAATTAGTCAGTCGTTTTAATGAAATCAGTTCGAGGCATTTAGGTTAATTAAATCATGTTTAGTTTAAATTAAAGTTTGTTTTCAATTAATTCTACTGTTAATTTGGCTGTATGGTTAAGTTCTTGTTTTTCTTGTTTGTCAAGCTTCATTACTTGTGCATAGGCTTAGTAATTTCCCTTTGAATTTTATGATAACATTAGGTTTAAGGCTTTCATCCGTGTTTGTTTCATTTTTGTTAAAATTAGGGTTAAATTATTTCTTTTGTATTTGTTTCATTTTTCGGATTTTGTTCATGCAAATTGAGTTTATTTTAAATTTAAAGTTTATTTGATCAATGGTCTCTTCTTTGATCTTTTTGCGTGTATTGATTTTGGTCTTAGGATGTTAGTTCTGATTTGTCCGCAATTAGGAACCCTAGGGACCTAAGTGTACAAGAAAATTTTAGGCAGAGGCTGTAATAAACAAGCTCTAGAAGGGCATTTAAAGTTTTTTTAATTTGAGAAATATAAGAACACTCTAGAAAAAGGGGAAGTTGGCCTCATTTGGTTAGTACAAAAGTACTGAAACCAATAGGGGAAAACCAGCTGTCCCAATTCTGTTAGAATATGTTGTTTATGGCTAAGGAATAATTCTTTCAGCATAAGGCATTATATATCTTTATATATAGTGCCTTTTTCCATAGAGAATAGACAAATTCAGCTTTAATATTCTGCACAAAATCTCTGAACACACATTTTCATCAGTGGTTATTCATGAGTCTGGAGTTTTGGGTTTTTGCTTGCTGCTGCTTTTCTTTTGCTATTGCTCCAACTTCATTTAAGGCTTCAGCCAGTTCACACCTTTAGTTGCTGAATTTCTATTGCTGTTTTATTCATGGTACTTGGTTCCCTTCTTCTCCATGTAATGATTCATGTAATGATTTTGTTAAAAATAATGTAAGACTTGAGTTGAAAACCCTATGTGAAAATGTAATATTGCTGTTTTTCTTAATGATATGAATCTGATTGTTTGTCATTATGTGAGATTTTTTAGTAATTTAGGATGCATGGCCTAGAAAATACATAGATATTTTAGTAGCTATCATCCTGGAATTTACTTAGGGATATTTTCCCTTTAAACATGAGTAACCATCTTGCCTCTCTTACTTTTTATATTAGATGTACACCATTTTATGCTATTTGAGTTTTGTTCTAATTATGAAGCTAAAACCTGTGGGTTTGACCACTAGTTGGTCAAATCTACAGGTTCAAAAAGCTGAGGGCTGGAGTTTTACTGTTGGTAGGCATGCTGGATTTACAGGTCCAGGCATAAGCAACAGTTTTTTGATGGATGAATCATATCCAAAAAAGGCAGAGGTTCATAGATGTTCAGTTACATTAAGCTGTAAAAGATTAGTTATTCATATAGTATTCATGTATTACTAGGTCATTAATGTACTGATGTTTAAGAAGTTTCACTGTTAAGGACTGTAATAATCTTGGGTTTTAATTTCGTACATTGATATTTGAAACAACAACCTGAAGGATGTATTTAGTTGTTATCACATTTCTTTCCATAGGTATAGTAGATAATTGAATCAGACCTGGAGATAAGCCCAAATAAAAATGTGTCTTGACAGGTTTGGGCCTGAACCGTTGGGTCTAGGCCTTGAGTCCAATAGATTGTCGTTCAGTTTTAAGTTTTCTTCCATGATCCATAGCATGAATGTATGCCTTTTGCTGCAAATCGTGTATAGTGTAATCCTTTTCTTAAAAAAACTTGAAGTTGTATTTTGATTTCTGAAATCTGAGCTCTAATTAGAATTAATTTGGATTACAATTCCGTAAAGTAAGTAGCGTGTAAGTTGGGCTCAAAGAATGCAAAGGTGGATAGGCCCAATTAGAAAGCATATAGTAAATAGGCTCGCCTGATATCAACCTAACGTGGGCAAGACCCGACCAAATTCCAGTAGGGGTGAAAGGACTTTGGGTTCTTTCTTTATTGGGCCAATTCGTGATCTTAAAGACATATTTTTTGAAGTGTCTAGGTACTGCTGGCCCATTTCCCTTGTCTCAAAAATTGATAAAAAATCTGTTTGTAATCAATTGGCCTTTGTTAAGCCTAAGATAGCTTCAAATAAGAACGTCTTTAGATGGCCTTAATTAAATAAGCTTCTATAGAACCATTTGAGGTGTGTCATGCCAAATAAAATCGCTAAGCCCATGGCCTTTCATAAATTAGTTAACTCCTATAAAATTTGAGGTGTGCCATTTTCTATCCAATAACCCATGGCACTCATGTAATTAATTCAAACCTTGTAAAATTGAGGTGTGCCATCAATTAAACTTTCCATGGCCCTCGTAAATATTGTTAACCTTCGTAGTTACTTTAGGCGCGTTATTTAATTAATTCAATCATAGCTACAGGTACGGTTCCCATGACGTAGTTATGATTTTAATTTCGGGTGTACATTTCATGTGACCCAATTCTCAAAAATGTTAAATAGAATGTGTCGCGAACCGCGGGTGCATTTCATGTAGCGTGGTTTAAGACGTGTTTTAAATAACGTTGAATCTTCCTAAAAGTTTTTTAAATTAATTAAAAGTGTTTCAAAGCTAAAAATGCATCATAGGCTAAAACATGTATTAATCAGATAATTAGGCCAATTATTAATAGTTAAGCGACCGTGCTAGAACCACGGAATCTGGGAATGCCTAACACCTTCTCTCGGGTTAACAGAATTCCTTACCTAGTTTTTCTGGTTTCGCATACTTTTAAATAAAGTCAAACTTCCTCGATTTGGGATTTAAAATAAACTGGTGGCTTGGAACACCAAATAAACCATTCCAAGTGGCGACTCTGAAAAATCAAATAAAATAATCCCATTTCGAATAATGTCACTTTAATTGGAAAAACTCCCTTACATACCCCCTCGAGTGGGTAAAAAGGAGGTGTGACAGCAGGCATGGGGAACATAACAGAAGTATTCGCAAACATACACATACTAAAGTCCTGATGATCAGGCCACCAGACGCAAATATATCTCCAGCTAAGAAATATTCTATTCCTATTTGTTCTCTGCATGAGGCTAAGCCCTGCCTTTATATTTGCATAAGGCTAAGGATTGCCTTCTCTTTGCATGAGACTAAGCGTTGTCTCAAATCTTACATGAGGCTAAGCCCTGCCTCCATATTTGCATAAGGCTAAGCATTTCCTTCCCTTTTCATGAGACTAAGCTCTGTCTCAAATCTTGCATGAGGCTAAGCCATGCCTCCACATTTGCATAAGGCTAAGCATTGCCTTCTCTTTGCATGAGGCTAAGCGCTGCCTCCACATTTGTATAAGGCTAAGCATTGTCTTCTCTTTGCATGAGACTAAAATCTATCTCGAATCTTGCATGAGGCTGAGCCTTGCCTCCATATTTGCATGAGGCTAAGCATTGCCTTCTCTTTGCATGAGACTAAGCCCTATCTCAAATCTTGCATGAGGCTAAGCTTTGTCTCAAATCTTGCATGAGGCTAAACCCTACCTCTCATTTGCATAAGGCTAAACATTTCCTTCTCCTTGCATGAGACTAAGCCATGTCTCCAATCATGCATGAGGCTAAGCCCTGCCTCTCATCTGCATAAGTCTAAGCATTGCCTTTTCTTTGCATGAGACTAAGCTCTGTCTCAAATCTTGTATGAGGCTAAGCCCTGCCTTCAAATTTGCATAAGGCTAAGCATTGCCTTCTCCTTGCATGAGACTAAGCTCTGTCTCAAATCTTGCATGAGGCTAAGCCCTGCCTCTATATTTGCATAAGGCTAAGCATTGCCTTCTCCCTGCATGAGACTAAGCTCTGTCTCAAATCTTGCATGAGGCTAAGCCCTACCTCCATATTTGCATAAGGCCGAGCATTACATTCTCCTTGCATGAGAGTAAGCATTGTCTCCAACCTTGCATGAGGCTAAGCCCTGCCTCTCATTTGCATAAAGCTAAGCATCGCCTTCTCTTTGCATTATACTAAGCCCTGTCTCAAATCTTGCATGAGGCTAAACCCTGCCTCCGTATTTGCATAAGGCTAAGCATTGCCTTCTCATGGGACTAAGCATTGTCCCTCCCTGCATAAATGTTGCTCTATTCTAGGCACTATCTTCTTCTCTCGGGATAATCTCTGCCCCAAACTCCGTGCAAGACTAAGCTTTGTCTTGCTATCACATTCACTATCATATCTCTGCACTTCATGGGTTGACATATAGCCAATCTGTCCAAAGGCGGCATAGTTCGAAGGCATCATCCTCATAGCCTGAAGACACCATGTCATGTCCTGAGGATCTCTCAATGCTTGCACATCATTATTCAAAGGTGCAATGGTTCAAAGGCACCATCCCCATGGCCCTAGAACATCATTTCATGGCCTGCGAATATCCTATCTTATAATTCATGGCCCAAGACATCATCGTTTAAGGACGTCATCCGCACTGTCCAAAGACAGTCTTTCATGGTCCAAAGGGAATTCGCATCATCCATATACTCGCATTCATTGTGTTTTAAGTTTTGTAGGTAATCAAGGAGGTAATCGTTCTTCAAACAGGAGCAGCCTTCGCTCCGGTTTCCGCTCATGCCATTTTCACTTTGCCATTATAACTGATTCCCATCAATTACCCACCTTACTCTGTGATATCCAGATATCTGCCCTATAATACCTTCGTTACACTCCAGAACCATAATCATAACTCTATCCAACATCACCCTTTACAAAAGAACCTTTTGATGAAATTGGCTAACATTCCTATAACAACTCCATCGGTTTCATTCACTGTTGGGTCCAGAACTATACATGGCCTGACTCCTGTAAAACCAGGGATATGTAGGAAACTCAAAGACCAGGGTTTGGCCTCTATTTTTTCAAAATGCCTATTTGGTCAAAATCGGTTATCATTTCTTTACCCGAAAACTCTTTCATCCTTCCCGGGTAAAGAGGGGCAGCTATTGATACCTAATTTTTCCCTCATATATATTTAAATGTTCACACACACTTTCAAAATATTATACATGCATTTACAAGCATGCACAAGTGTTTACAATTTTTCTGCAATTTTTAAAGGCCCTAAATCCATTTACTTCTACATTTTTAATTACATAAATGTTCAAAACTATCCCTCATATTATTTTATGATGATTTAATCATCTAAATTCATAATTTATGTTCATATAAGTATTCAAATATTTTAATTGTATTTTTTATAATTATATTTGCATTTTTCTAAGACTATAATTGCATATTTTGCAAAAATAGCCCCTACATATGCAGTACTACATTATCTATACAAAAAATTTGTATTTTTATAATATTAAATAATTATTTTAAATCACCTTCATACATGAAAATCATTTTATCATTTAATTAGCTATTTTTAAAAATTATTTTATTTAGTAAAGTCGGTATTTAATAAATAGCCCCTAATTTATGCCCAAAATCAGAAACCCCCCCCCTTCCCCCACCCCAAATCCAATTTAATTAATCCAAGCCCCATTCAAAAGAAACCTAACCCAATTAAATCTAACTCGACCCAGACCCCTTCTAATCCTGGTCGTTGATGTCTGAGATCAACGACCCCCATTCCTTCTTACCTTTTTAACCCAAATGACCCCCTAACCCTACTCATTTATTACACTCTACCACCCTTGAATCCCTCATCTCTTCAATTCTTTCTCAACTCACCCTAACCCTAATCGCCGTCACTGGTAGGAACATCCCTTCTATGGTGTTTTCGTGCGTTCTCCGACCACCACCAGTCTCCTATACCCTCTGGATGTTTGATTTCATAAGTCCTTGAGAAGATCTCATGGAAATCTACCCTGTTCTGGCTTGAAAGTTTTTTACCGGCTTGTCTTAGGCCATTTTCGTTTGTGAGTATGGATTTCCTCTTGTTTCTGGTACGAATCCACGGGTTTTTGATCGATTCTCTTCATCTCTACTATTTTCTAAAAACCCTAGTTTCACTACTGTTCGAATCTTCTAAGATCTTTATAGATCTGAAGTGATTCGAGTATTATTGGGTGTTTTTCTTTAAAAATCTCTTGGTTTAATTAATTATTTCGACTTCGTTTACTCTTTTTGAAATTAGGGTTCATCCCGGACTTTTCTTCAAAAAAATTTCTAACTTCTCAGTGTTTTTATTAATTGTTTCTTCACTATCTTGACTAATTTTCACATGCATGCTCAAACCCTAGATGATTCTATGTGTTATACTGATTTCTTCAATTCTGTTTTGATATTATGTTTATCTATATAAGCCAGTCGTATTAACTTATTCTATTTAGAGACCTAAATGATTTTCCCTGTTAAAATTAGTATTTTGTGGAATTTTTTTACTTGATTAATTTCTGTTAAGGATCTGAACGATCTTCTTTCTTGTTAAAATCAGAACCCTTTGGCATTCTTACTTGGTTGATTCCCATTTAAGGACTCAAATAATTCTTTCCTATGAAATCAGTACTCTTTGAAGATTTTTACCGATTATTTCCTAATAATTGCCCTGTTAAAATTAGTGTGCTGGGATTTTATTGGCTTCCTTATTTTGTTACTTGCTTCCCTATCTTTTCTTACTTGCCTTAATTAGTTGACAGTAGTTTGGGGATTTTTACTGACTCCCTACATGGTATTAATTTGATTTATTGCCTTAATTGAACCCCTGTTATAACTGTTAATTGATTATTCCCCAATTAAAGGAGTCTTTCCCGGATTTCCCTATAGAAATTGATTTTGTGATTAGTTGGTTGATCCCTAATTGATTGAACTATGATTCTCTTTACCTTATTTGTTCTACTCCATAAGTGTTATATATACTCTCATTCTGCCTCTCAAAGACACGAACAATAGTTCAATACACACACACAGACATAGAAAGTATACAAAGTTCTTGTACTCTTCCTCTATCATAATCTTCTGCTCTTTGCTTCTACATTGTCTAGCCGGCTGGAAGCCAGGGCTAGACCTTTGGACCTTGTTTACTTCATTCTTCTACTTTGAATTCTTAACTGGTATGCCCCCACTTTACTATCGTGCAAACTTCTGTATGATTTAACTTATGTATTTCCTATTCCCAGCATGTCCATTTTCATGTTATTAAATCAATAGGATCTTTATACCAGCTTGCCCATCTTTAACTAGACCTATGTGCTTCATGCTTATTGTTCCTAGTCAGCATGTGTACTGCCATTCAAGTAGACTATATGTTTCATGCTATTCAATTTAAACTATGTGCTTCCTTATAATTAGCATGCCTTTCTTCTGCTTAATCAAACCTATGTATCTACTGCAATAGCATGTCTACTTTTGTTCAACCTATATGTTTACTGCAATTGCATGTGTACGTTGTTTGATTGAACCTATGTGTCTTTTTTTCAACCTGTTTACTCCTGTTTTAGCTAGACCTATGCGCTTCTGCTTTCAGCAAGTCTTCATACTTGCTCATATCTAAACTGGACCCATGTCTGTTTACTTTTCCACTAGCATGTTCTTTCTATCATATTTTAAAATGTTCACCTCTCACAGACTCCTGACCAATATGGCTCCCCATCCCTACTACCCCTTTGAATGTGACTGTCTGAGTGATCCCAGTATGCCATGCCATTGTTTAGTGTCTTCTCACTTAGTAACAACTAGTAAACTAAATTGAAACTTTGAGGGATCCTATTTCTGTATACTATTTGATTGCTGGAACCTTTGTTTGTGTTACAATGATTGAATGACCCTGCTTGCTCATTACTTCCTAAGAATCTGAAACTATTTTCTTCTATTTTCAACCCCTATTCCTAGAACCCTTAGGGTCTTGCCCCTCCAGTGTGAGCATTGCCTAGGAGTTCATGAGACTCCTCTGAACTTTGACACACTGGGGCTTGCTTTCCAAAACTTACTCACAAAGGGTTGCTTTGAAAGTTTTCTAGTATGAGCATTGCCCCGGGTCCCTGAGGCCCTTTGAAAACTTTGACACACCAGGATACTAGTGGGTGCACTATGAAATTATGGCATTTTTGGACTGTTTGAAGGCCTGGAACTTCCAGGTTCACTTTGGGCCTCTATTTAGGTTCCATATAGCATAGTTTGTTCCTTCTATAATTCATATGGTCTGTAGTAATAATTCTTGTAAACATATATTGGAGAAATTAGTAAAAAGGGAGGGATTCTTATATAATTTTTGTGGGGAAACTAGGTAGAAATCATGTCCTTAGGTTTATTATGACTATTTGCTTGCATTAGAGATCATGTTCTTCGGATTATTTACTTGCATCATATACCATGTCCATAGGTATTGCAATATTGTTTTACTTAGAAACCATGCCTATAGGTTATTGCAATGTCTATTATTTAGATACCATGCATGTAGGTTATTACAATGTCTGTTATTTAGATACTAGGCTTATAGGTTATCGCGATGTTTGCTTATGTACATTTAGGTACCATGTCTATGAATCAGTCCTGCATTCTAGATACCATGCCTATATGGTTTAAAATATATCTTGCATTTTAGACACCATGCCTGTAAGTTTAAAAATCAATCTCTACATGCCGACAAAGTTTCAATCAGTTTTCTGCATGTTAATAAGGTTTTAAAACTAATTGCTGCATTTAGATGTCATGCCTATAGGATTTTAAAACCAATTTTTGCATTTAGCTACCAGTGTCTACAAGTCTAAAATCAGTCATCACACCTAGACAGCATGCCTATAGGATCTAAACTGCCTGCTTTAAATTGTTTATTGGTTTACTGCACTCCTGATTAATAACTAGATACTATGTTCATAGGACATCATTGATACATGCCTAGTCAAGCCTATAGGGCTATTGAAATCCCGCAAACTGTAAAACTACGCTTTTGTTATTTGTGAATTGGCCAGATTCCGCAAGCTATAAAATTAGTAGGAAAACTGATTAGGTCTCTATTGCCTCACTTTAACACGATGCTGCATACATTCTATTTACTCACCTAGATATCTTGCTCTAGGACCTTTTGAAATATCTGAAATCTTGTTGTTTTAGACGTGCTATTGTCTGCTTGTGTGAGGAGGTAAAAGTGAGCTTTAATTGCCTATTTATGTGAATGTTCTATTTGTATTTGCTTGTCTCCTAGATTTTCTCCTTTTAAACACCTTAGGAGAGTCTAGAACTGCCTTAATTAGAGGTCTTAAACACCTCCAGGGCCACAAGGAAGTGACAAGTAATGCACACATAGAGTACGTTTAATTAGCATCGGTTATACAACCACTAAGGGGAGGGTAACGGGTAGTAAAGGATATGATGACCTGTGCGCTAATGCTATGTGTAGCAACCCAACTTTGGGACGATTACCAAGCATTGTACAGAAGTGATTTTGTCGGCTAAAAACCTAGGACCCCTTTTACCTTTTTTTTTAAATGAAATACCAAATTGTCTAATTTGCTTTATTTGTTTATAAGACTAATTCACATAATTTGAGTTTGTCCGGGACCAACCATTGTGGACTGCGAGGGGTGCCTAACACCTTTCCCTCAAGGTTATTTCGAGCCCTTACCCAAGTCTCTGATAATGCAAACCGGTTTTATGAGTTACTTGCGTTAGGTGGCCTAACGCACCTTAAATCCATTAGGTGGTGACTCTTCAAATTCCGTACCCAACTCTCAAAAGTAAATGAGTTAGTCCCAATGAATGTCAAAACCCGGACTCCGTGAGGAAAAAGGGGGCGCGAAAACGCACATGCCAAGTAACGGGCGTGCGGGCATACACTGTGAGAATTGTTACCTGGTCGATTCCATGGCACTGTATAGTGGATTTATATTGGTTATATCCGTGTTTTCATCATGTGATAAAGTAATTGAGCTGTCAATCATGCTAGAGATCATATTTTGGCGATATGCTGGTCCTGTCGGGACCCATAGTGGTCGTTTCTTTCTATTGACTTATTGATTTCATTGAAATTTCGTACTCAGTCATATTCATCCACTACATATCATATCTCAGTCCCTATTATTATTTATTGATACATCATATCATCATTATCAGGCTAGTTTTACAATATTGTGAGCCCGTGAGAGAGAGACTGGAGAAATTGATGGCTGAGTGAGGCCGAGGGTCTAATTATGAGTGACATTTATAGGATCGGGTTGCACACCACAACGGGTTTTACTTATTTATGATAGCACTTGGGCTGAAGGAGCCCCTCCGAAGTGTCCACACACCCTAGTGAGCGCGATTGATTTATATTGAGAGATGGATCTTCCTTAGATATGGATCTTGTCCGAAACATTTATACTTGGGGAGGGATCTTCCCCACGAGATGGATTGGCACTACCTAGTAATGAGTGACTAATGGTCAGTTGATCTATATATTTCGGGATGGATCTTCCTTGGGTCAAATTGGCCATATATAGTACTGAGTGATTGAGCATTTTGAAAGTATGAGCACACGAGGCTTTTAGCGTCGTGCATCACATACAACATGTGCATTGGCATGTAGAAGTAGAGAAGTTATATTCTTCATATCATTTAGAATTGATCTATCCTACTGTATTGAGTTTAACTATTGAACTTGAAAGCATGCCTATGTTTCTGCACTGTTATTTCTTTATTGAGCTGTACCGGTTGAGTTCGTCACTACTTTCAGTCAAAAGGTTATATTTATTACTTATTGAGTTAATTGTACTCACGCTACACCCTACACCTCGTGTGCAGATTCAGGTGCTTCCGCTCACGGCAGATGCTGAGTTGTGGAGTCAAGATCTTCGGAGATTATCAAGGTAGCTGCATGGTGTTTGCAGACCATGACTCTCCTTCCTTATCTTCATTTATGTTTCGGTTCTTATTCCCTAGATGTTGTATTAGACTATATATCTATATAGATGCTCATGTACTTGGTGACAACTAATTTTGGGAGAGATGTGTATTGAGTTGCGAGTTTTATTCTGTTTTTAAAGGGGTTTTCCTTAAATTTAACTACTTCGGTGTTTTTCAAAGCTATTGTTATGTTGAAATGGTAGAGTAGTTGTCTTGCCTGGTACCACGATAGGCGCAATCACAACGATTTGGTTTTAGGTCATGACAACAGATGTGGGAGTTGGAGGTAGCGGGCCTCGAGAGTTAGCTTTGGACTGTTCGAGAGAATTCAAGGTAGTGGTGTATGGATGCCCAAACCCTTGGAGTCCTCTTCCTTTATTTTCATACTGTTGTATTACTTTCATATAGTAATGTACTTTTTGATACTCGTTATGTATTGAGTTTAGAGCTCATGAATCTATATTACCTAGTTTCGGGAGTTTGGCTATGTACCTTTATCTTGGCTTTGTTGGAGTTTGTTTTCATTGTTTATGATAATTTTAGGCGTATTATATTCTTTTTTTTATATCATTGCGTGATTGATATATCTTGTCATGGAGATTACGTAAAATCACGACCATTGATGGGATTTTGGGTCGTCATACTACCTGAGCTCGCCTTGGCAAACACAAATCACACAAGCTTATTTAGCTTCCCCGGCATGCTCGACACCTAGCATGTGACACGAGCAACAACACATTCAAGTATACATGGGAGTTAATTTTTTCTCATCTTTATGATTTTTTTCCAACATTAATTATTTTCATCACTTGAACTCGACTCCACTCGATATTATTACTAAGTCCCAATTATGTTCCCACTCTCGCAAGGCTCCATCATTACATTAAGGCCAACTAACTAGTGTCATTAATTTTTCAATTACATTAAGGCCAACTAACTAGTGTCATTAATTTTTCAATTAAAATTAAAAGTACTCGGGACCTTAAAGGTGTAGGATTAACTAATATTATCCTTTGATTGTAAGGATATTAGGAGAGAACTTGAAGACTAAAAGATAATTAAGATATATCAAAATTATAAATTAAATAAAAAATATGTACTTTCTCTAACAACTTAAACTTTTATGTGTAACAGTCACACATTTCAAGCTTTAATTTTATTTGACTATAGAGGTCTTGGATTCGAGTCTTACCGCCACTTATTGCCAAAAAGAAATTTCATGTGCAAATAATTGACGCACACAAGAGATGTTTTAGAAGACATAATTAAGTAAATAAAAGACTACTCTCAATACATAATCTATATTATATTAAAAATGGGAAGCCCTTAATTAAAAAGTTGAATTACTAAAATATCCTTCTTAAAAACTTAAATATCCTACTTATAAAGAAATGTATAATAATATTACTTATTAAGAAGAAAAAAAACTAATTTAATTTGAAGTGTCCTTTCGAAAAAGTTGTGTCTTTTTAAATAAGCAACTAACTATCGTTTTCAATAAAATCTATTCAACCATTTGTTTAAATATTAAGACCAAGAGCATGAAGATTTCGAACATCAACGATGTAGGGAAGCGGGAGCACCGATCACAAAGTAGAGGAAAAGAAGAAAGATTACTATCTTTTGTTTGGCCGTCCAAAGGATTTCATCGGTACAGCATCCTATGGACCAACATAAACATCACGTGAATTTTAACTATTTTCCTCAATTTAAAGAAAATTAAGTTTCATGTCTTTTACCAACACTTGTTGAATTTTTTAAATTTATGGCTGCTTCTGATTATTTGATTTTTGACTATTTCAAAACATAATTCGGCTTCTTAAAAAATCTATATCTATTTCTATATTATATTAAAAGTGGGAATCCCTTATATAAAAAATTAAATTACTAAAATATCCTTCTTAAAAACTTAAATATCCTACTTATAAATAAATGTATAATAAAATTTCAAGGATTACATGTCAAAGATTATAATTAGTACTATAAATAAAATTTTAACTTTTATTCACTAATAGTATAAAATATTCTACAGTATTAGATCTCTTAAAAGTAAATTAATATAAGTAATTACTTAGTTAATAGAATTCGCATGTTAAGTTGTATTGATAATATAATTTTTTTATAGACATAGTTAAATTCCTATAAATATTGTGAATTCATGATTGAAAATTAGAAAATAGAACTACAATGTGTAAAACAAAACAAATTATAGAGCACATAGAGATTACTGGTAGTTAGATATCATAAAAGTAGAAAAAGAAACACAAAAATAGAAACTAATCTAATTTAAAGTGTCAGTTTTAAAAAAAGAATCATATTTATTTAACTGGTTTATCCGATAGTCAATTAATGACATAAAAAGAATAGCTGTTATTTTGGCTTTTTGATAGTTCTATTAGGTCAGTTATACAAAACAATATGACATTTTGCTTAACTATTATGCCAATCCAATCTTGAGAGATAGACTTGTGTATTGCTATTTTTCTTCATTGAATCTACTACTCCAATTCTAAAAATTCTTCTTCTTATTTGGTTGAGTAAATGAAAAATAAGATTACCTACACGTACACGTATATGTATAATTTTGTGTCTGCGTGCGTGCCATCCATATATAATGAACATATATTCACATATGCTACATTTTGTGACAAAATGTGACGACCCAAAGGGTCATCACCTGTTTTCTTATCCATTTTGTGTTTCTGAGGCCTTGAAAACCTCATTTAAAGTCGCCTCGATTTGCGTGCGTAATCCGGACGTGTAGCCGAAAAACTTAAATATGAAATTTTGTGAAGAATGCTAAGTTTTGATGTTAAAATAAATAAGTTTGACTTTGGTCAACATTTTGGGCAAACGGACTCGGACCCGTGATTCGACGGTCCCGGAGGGTCCGTAGGAAAATATGGGACTTGGGCATATGCCCGGAATTTACTTCCGAGGTACCTAGCTCGAGAAAGAAATTTTTGATGAAAATTGTAAGACTGAAATTCTAAGGATTTAAAGAAATTGATTAGTGTTTGATCTCGTTGGTATCGGCCCCGTATTTTGGTTCTGGAGCCCGGTACAGGTTTAATATAATATGTGAGATTGCGTACTAATTAAATAGTTAGTAGGCATAATTTATAATTATCTAGGCTAGGGAGCAATATAATAGCTTTGGAATAATAGGCACGAAAGATTTGGGCCAAGCCCATTTTACGTTGCTGCTAGGTTTGAAGTAGAGTAAATAAGTAAAATTGTTCTTTTAGTTCTAATAGATACGCAAATACCTAAAGAAGAGAGAAAAGGGCTTCAAGTAGTCGCCGACGCATGCGAGTAGGAAGAAAAGGCTGTAGAGGGTCTTTGGTGGAGTTGACCAGGTATATTGTTAAATTCATCCCATAACTGTATTTTGGATTATATGGTGAGGAAAGAGAGTAAAAGCACGAAGGGTGATGCTGTGCACATTTCATTTATATGATTGCTTTGGTGAGGACGAGAGTAAAAGCACGAAGGGTGATGCCGTGCATTTGTTGCTTTCTGATTCTTTGTTGATATCCGAGTTATGTTGTTTCTTTCATTACTTGTTGTTATTTGATTTACTTCGAGGTTATAGATTCCCTTACCCTATTTGCCTTGTGATTGTTGTTTGGGTGAGGAAGAGCATAAAACACGAAGTGTGATGCCGTGTATTGTTTTGGTGAGGACGAGAGTAAAAGCACGAAGGGTGATGCCGTGCAAATTGTTGACTTTTGATACTTGTTGACATTCTGGCTTTGTTATTTCTTTCTGTTATTGAGGATTTCTATTTGAAACTGTTAGCTCCCCATAGCATGTTTTCACCCTCTCTTAGCTGTTTAAATTCTGTATATTTCCTTTTATTGCATGTATCTGTACAGGTTGTTTTTGGTAGGTCCTGTCTAGCCTCGTCACTACTTCGCCGGGGTTGGGCCATGCACTTACCAGCACATGGGGTCGGTTGTACTGATGCTACACTCTGTGCATCTTTTTGCACAGATCCAGGAGCAACTTTTGGACCTCAGCAGTAGGATTTGATCGGGAGCTGACTTCAGTCCAGAGACACCAAGGTAGCCTTGGTGACGTCCGTAGGCCCGGAGTCTCTCTCTCTTTATTCAGTTTGTTATCTTTTGTACAAAAACAAACAGTTTATAATTTTCTTTCAGACGATTGTATTTAGTAAATCTTAGAAGTTCGTGAGCATTGTGATACCAATCTTGGGTAGAGAATTATGTTAAACTTTCCGCATTTCTATTCAGCTTTTATATAAGTTAAGACTTCCGCTTGAAATTTTTAATTATGTTGCCTTTATTACATGTTGATAATTATGGAAAGGAATATGTGTTGAACGAAAGGTAATTTAAGTTGGCTTGCCTAGCTCCTATTAGTAGGCGCCATCACAACCCCGAGGGTGGGAAATCCGGGTCGTGACAAGTTAGTATCAGAGCTCTAGGTTACATAGGTCTCACAACTCACGGACAAGCTCAGTAGAGTCTGAGGGATCGGTACGGAGACGTCTGTATTTATCCCGCAGAAGCTACCGAGTTAGGAAAACTTCACATTTGTTCTTTCTTGTCGTGTGGTTCTGTTTCCCCAATACTAATTGAATTTCTACTCTGTTCTGTCGCAGATGGCGAGAACATGCGCTTCCTCATCTACCGCTCAGCCGCCTGAGCCCCCAGCAGCAGCTTCCACTAGGGGCTGAGGGCGAGGCCGAGGTAAGGGCAGAGCTTAGCCCCGAGCAACAGCACCAGTGGCGGAGTCTCGGGTTGATTTAGAGGTGGAGAATGTGATGACCCAAAGGGTCATCACCTGTTTTCTTATCCATTTTGTGCTTTCGAGGCCTTGAAAACCTCATTTAGAGTCGCCTCGATTTGCGTGCGTAGTCCGGGCGTATAGCCAGAAAACGTAAATATGAAATTTTGTGAAGAATGCTAAGTTTTGATGTTAAAATGAATAAATTTGACTTTGGTCAACATTTTGGGCAAACGGACCCGGACCCGTGATTCGATGGTCCCAGAGGGTCCGTAGGAAAATATGGGACTTGGGCATATGCCCGAAATTTACTTCGAGGTCCCTAGCTCGAGAAAGAAATTTTTGATGAAAATTGTAAGACTGAAATTCTAAGGATTTAAAGAAATTGATTAATGTTTGATCTCGTTGGTATCGGGCCCGTATTTTGGTTCTGGAGCCCGGTACAGGTTTAATATAATATGTGAGATTGCGTACTAATTAAATAGTTAGTAGGCATAATTTATAATTACCTAGGCTAGGGAGCAATATAATAGCTTTGGAATAATAGGCACGAAAGATTTGGGCCAAGCCCATTTTACGTTGCTGCTAGGTTTGAAGTAGAGTAAATAAGTAAAATTGTTCTTTTAGTTCTAATAGATACGCAAATACCTAAAGAAGAGAGAAAAGGGCTTCAAGTAGTCGCCGACGCATGCGAGTAGGAAGAAAAGGCTGTAGAGGGTCTTTGGTGGAGTTGACCAGGTATATTGTTAAATTCATCCCATAACTGTATTTTGGATTAAACTAAGGAGAAATAATTAAGTGAAGATGCTTCAGTTATGCATGTAAAGAGTCAGCAATTTTTTTTTTTAAATTTATTTTTATTTCTTGTTTTTCTTTCTTTGTTGATGTTTCATCTATCACGTTGTGCCTTTAACAGACAATGTATAGTATCGTACCTTTCAATAGCAAATCAGGTATAAATTTTTATTTATTTTATTGGAGATCTTTTCTGATAACAAAGTAATTATAATAAAAGAATAAGTTAATTCTCTGAATTCATTTACAACGTTGACAAGAGTTGGAACACAGTGATCTTGGTAATATTTTATGTAAATAGACTTGAATGTTACATTACATATTCATGTAGATTCCCTTATTGATAGATTAGTTACATTACATATTCATGTAAATAGACTTGAATGTTTTTTTAAGTCACGTATAGCTAGGGGTTTATTAACAAAACGTAAGGTCCAGTATACTTAGGAACCTTTTTAAGTTAATGAGTTTTACATATATGAGTGATTAAAGGATTAGCTGAATAGATAGTAAGCCAATTATTGAATTTTGTACGAGAAGTATGAGGTAATTCCAACTAACATATTTGACATTGTTAATTAATATTTGCATAGATTGAGGTCGTTTGATTGGTGTTCTAGACGTTGCAAGGTTGGAGAAACTCTCTGTTAGCGAGGTAAGTGTTTGGTCTAACCTTAGCTTGAGGAATTATGAGTCGAGTCCTATTTGATATGTGATAATTGTTGAATACGACGTATAGGCATGGTGACGAGTATCGATACACCAGAGTCTAGCATGACCGTGAGTCTTATTTGTGTTTATTCGAATTTTGTGATACCTCTTCCTTGTTAAATTGATAAATTTCATATAGTGTGAAGAGTTTGAGGAAGAATTATGATTTGTACATTCTTGGAGCATTGGCTCGAGTATATCGTAAAGCGTGAAAGTATATGAAATGATTGAACCCCTTTGGAGCGTTGGCTCAGGTGGTAAAGTGAGATAAGAGGTAAAAAGTGAAAGAAAGAGAAAGAATTATTGAATTGCTCCCTTGCTGGGATGCTTGTTGCTTTGTTGACTATCTCCCTTGCCGGGATGCTGAGATTATTGATATTGTTCCCTTGCCGGGTTTTAACTGCTTAATTGTGCTCCCTTTCCGGGAGTTAGCTATTTATTTGTATTCCCTTGCCGGGGTTTCTATTATTATTTGTTTAATCCCCTGCCCCTTATTTGTGATTGTTGCTTGGGTGAGGAAGAGTGATAAAGCACGAAGGGTGATACCGTGCATTGTTTGCTATTGTGAGGAAAGAGTGTAAAACACGAAGGGTGATGTCGTGCCGCACGATGTACCATTCTGTGCCAATTTTATTGATTATATGGTGAGGAAAGAGAGTAAAAGCACGAAGGGTGATGCCATGCACATTTCATTTATATGATTGCTTTGGTGAGGACGAGAGTAAAAGCACGAAGGGTGATGTCGTGCATTTGTTGCTTTCTGATTCTTTGTTGATATCCGAGTTATGTTGTTTCTTTCATTGCTTGTTGTTATTTGATTTACTTCGAGGTTATAGATTCCCTTACCCTATTTGCCTTGTGATTTTTGTTTGGGTGAGGAAGAGCGTAGAGCACGAAGGGTGATGCCATATATTGTTTTGGTGAGGACGAGAGTAAAAGCACGAAGGGTGATGCAGTATATATTGTGACTTTTAATACTTGTTGACATTCTGGCTTTGTTATTTCTTTCTGTTATTGAGGATTTCTATTTGAAACTGTTAGCTCCCCATAGCATGCTTTCCCCCCTCTTAGCTGTTTAAATTCTGTATATTTCTTTTTATTGCATATATCTGCACAAGTTGTTTTTGGTAGGTCCTGTCTAGCCTCGTCACTACTTCGCCGGGGTTAGGCCAGGTACTTACCAGCACATGGGGTCGGTTGTGCTGATGCTACACTCTGTGCATCTTTTTGCACAGATCCAGGAGCAGCTTTTGGACCTCAGCAGTAGGATTTGATCGGGAGCTGACTTCAGTCCAGAGACTCCGAGGTAGTCTTGCTGACGTCCGCAGGCCCGAAGTCTCTCTCTCTCTTTATTCAGTTTGTTATCTTTTGTACCGAAACAAACATTTTATAATTTTCTTTCAGACGATCGTATTTAGTAAATCTTAGAAGTTCGTGAGCATTGTGACACCAATCTTGGGTAGAGAATTATGTTAAACTTTCCGCATTTCTATTCAGCTTTTATATAAGTTAAGACTTCCGCTTGAAATTTTTAATTATGTTGCCTTTATTACATGTTGATAATTATGGAAAGGAATATGTCTTGAACGGAAGGTAATTTAAGTTGGCTTGCCTAGCTCCTATTAGTAGGCACCATCACAACCCTAAGGGTGGAAAATCCGGATCGTGACACAAAAATATTTATATTTATTTTTGTGCTAAAGTAAATTATCATTAGGAATGACATGTGAAAAAATATATCGCATCGTCGTTGAAAAGTAAATAATATAATTATTACGTTTTTCTATCACTATATCTCTATCTTTATAAGTATATATCATAAAATTGACAATAATATGCTAGCCATTCTAAGGAAGACACATGATGAACGAATTATTATACAAAAATAATAATTTTTTCTGGCAATAACTTCTTGATATGTATACGACTGTAAAACAAGGCAAAAACTTTACACATGAAATATTTGCAACTATAAGCGATGTTAAAATATCTAAAAATAAGGAAACGATCAAGATGAATTTGTATATACTAGAATAAATAATATTGTTCAAAAATTACTTCGTTGCATTGAGTTTTATCGTCAATAAATGTGCAACAACAGATATAACAACAAAAACCACAACAACCCGGTATAATCCTACTAGTGGGGTCTGGGGAGGGTAGTATGTACGCAGACCTTACCCCTACCTTGCGGTAGAAAGGTTGTTTTCAAATAGACCATCGACATCCTTCCCTCCAAGAACTCCCCACCTTGCTCTTGGGGTGACTTACTCACAACCTCTTAGTTGGGAGTGGGGGTTGCTTACTATCAGAGCAACCCCTCTTGTCAAGGTGGGGAACAACAGATATAGGAAACCAAAAATGGATAAGGCGGAATACTCTAAATCCACACTAAAATTGGCACAGATTATTAATTAGTTACACTCGTGGTTTCAATTACCTTCATGAACTTGACTATTTGATATAGCCATTACCCCCTTGGAAGTTGATGTGATAAAGACTATGGATACATTATCTTTTAAGCGCGTGAAAGTGAAGAAAAATAGAAAAAATAAATTACAAGTGGTTTATTTTTTAACCGTTAATTGTAACATAGTCATCCGTAATGATTTATTTGTTACAATCATGTAATTGTTTTGCTTCATTTTTATATAAAAATGTGTACTTTACCCTAGCTTTTATTCTTTTTAATTTCTTCTATGGATATAATGTCTATTTGTTCCAATTGCGTAGTTTTTATTTTCGGGCAAATTTTTGAAATTTTTAGTCGGAACTCCATTATTTTATGAAAATAACTTCTAGCTAAAATAATAGAGTACTAACTATGTATTTCTTGTTATTTTTCTTTAGATATAATGGTTATTGGATTTTTATTTTTGAGTCAAATCAGTAATTATTTTGGCCACATCTCCATTATTTTTTACATTGCCAAAATAATAAACTTACAATTGTGTATTTTTTTTATTTCTTATTTGGATGCAATGACTATTTTATTTTAACTGTGCATTTTCTTTTTCGGCCAAAATCTATAAAAATATACTTACTTCAAGCTCCATAATATTTAGCTAAATAATTTTTTTTAGCTAAAATAATAAAGTTTAAGCTAGGTATATTTTTTAGATGCCATAACTATTTATTTTAACCATGTATTTCTTCTTTTTTTCATGTCAAATCTAACAAAAATAACTAAAACTTCATCATTGTTAGCTAAATAATTTTTTTAGCTTAAATAAAGAAGTTCTAGCCAAGTTTTATTATAACATTTATTTCAAAAATATTATCTAAAAATGTAATACACTTAAAAAGGTAAATATATATTTTATTGTTAAAAAATGCCACATGGCCAGGAAAAAATCACGTATCAGGCAAGTGCATGCCACTTTTCTAGGATGAGATTGTTTAAGGGGGTAACAACTATCGAATAATCAAGTTCATGGAGGTAATTAAAATCTACAAATAGTTCAAGCGTGTAACCAATAATCCGTGCCAAGTTTAAGGGTATTTTAATTAAGGTATTTTGCCAATGGATAACCAAGTGAGAAAAGGTGTTACCACTCATTTGATGTGTACAACAACAAATTATGATAGTGACCGATATAGCAACAAATACTACTAAAAAGACGTCTCCTTCTCCCCAAATTTAAGCTTTAATTATTCATATTCATCATGTTTAAAGTGTGGATTAAATACCTTATTGTGCTAATATATTGAATGATTTTTATCCTTTTATAAAGTGAGTTATTGTTACTTTAATTATTCTCGTTCTTTAATGTTTCCAAAGGGATTAGCTAACCCTAGGACTCACCCATTAACTCCGAATTGATTTTGGGAAAGATATTTTGGGTTGGTAAAGATTAATTACCAAGAACTTGAGGTTTTAACCCTCATTTTATAGGTTCTACCTAGGGATATGATTGAACTACTTGTAGCCATTCCGGGTGTGCTTAATCTCTTAATTGTTTTAGGGATAATTTAATTAGGAAGTCTTGTTACTCTTCGGAAGAAGCTAATTAAGAATTATTATCTGTGGCTAATTAACACAAACTCGCTCATATTTGTGTAATCGTGAAATACATTGGATCGTTACTTGAGTGTAATTCCCGATGCATTCATACTTGTAGCCATTGATCATTTTACTTGCTTTCGAGGTTAGTTTACATTTCGGCATTTATATATAAACATTTTCTAAACCAAAATCTAAGTGTTTGGCATAGTGCGATAAGTGATAATTCTGTTACATTCCTAATCGCCTAAATATTGTTCTCTGTGGGATTCGACCCCGACTCATAGTTGGGTAAATTATATTGCATTCAACCGTGTCCATTTATTTTTTAGTAGTGGATTTGGACATCATCACAAGACACATAGGTTCAATCAAACAGAAGTAGACATGCTATTGCAGTAAACATATAGGTTGAACAGAAGTAGACATGCTATTGCACTAGACATATAGGTTTGATTAAGTAGAAGAAAGGCATGCTAATTATAAGGAAGCACATAGGTTAAATTGAATAGCAGGAAGCATATAGTCTACTTGAATGGTAGTACACATACTGACTAGGAACAATAAGCATGAAGCACATAGGTCTAGTTAGAGATGGGCTGGATGATATAAAGATCCTACTGATTTAATAACATAAAAGTGGACATGCTGGGAATAGGAAATACACAAGTTAAATCATACAGAAGTTTGCATGATAGTAAAGTGGGGGCATACCAGTTAAGAATTCAGGGTAGAAGAATGAAACAAACAAGGTCCAAAGGTCTAGCCCTGGCTTCCAGCCGGCTAGACACTGTAGCAGCAAAGAGCGGGAGATTGTGATAGAGGAAGAGATGAAGAATTTTGTATACTTTCAATGTCTCTATATGTGTATTGAACTATTGTTCGTGTCTTTGAGAGGCAAAATGAGAGTGTATATATAACACTTAGGGAGTAGAACAAATAAGGTAAAGAGAATCAAAGTTCAATCAATTAGGGATCAATCAACCAATCACAGAATCAATTTCTATAGGGAAGTCCGGGAAAGACCCCTTTAATTGGGGAATAATCAATTAACAGTCATAACAGGGTTTCAATTAAGGCAATGAATCAAAATCATACCATGTAGGGTGTCAGTAAAAATCCCCAAACTACTATCAACTAATTAAGGCAAGTAAGAAAAGATAGGGAAGCAGGTCACAAATAATGAAGCCAGTAAAATCCCAACACACTGATTTTAACAGGGCAATTAATAGGAAATAATCGGTAAAAATCTTCAAAGAGTATTGATTTCATAGGAAAGAATTATCTGAGTCCTTAAATAGGAATCAACCAAGTAAGAATCCCAAAGGGTTATGATTTTAACAAGAAAGAAGATTGTTCAGATCCTTAACAGAAATTAATCAAGTAAAAAATTCCACAAAATACTGATTTTAACAAGGAAAATCATTTAGGTCTCTAAATAGAATAAGTTAATACGACTGGCTCACATAGATAAACATAATATCGAAACAGAATTGAAGAAATCAGTATAACACACAGAATCATCTAGGATTTGAGCATGCATGCGAAAATTAGTCAAGATAGTGAAGAAACATTTAATAAAAATACTGAGAAGTTAGAAAAATCTTTAAAGAAAAGTCTGGGATGAACCCTAATTTTAGAAAGAGTAAACGAAGCCGAAACAATTAATTAAACCAAAAGGATTTTAAAGGAAAACACCCAATAATACTCGAATAACTTCAAATCTATAAAGATCTGAGAAGAATCGAATAGTAGTGAAACTAGGGTTTTCAGAAAATAGCAGAGATGAAGAGAATCGATCAAAAACCCGCAGATTCGTACTAAAAACAAGAGAAAATCCATACTCATAGACGAAAAAAATGGCATGAGATAGGTCGATAAACAACTTTCAAGCCAAAACAGGTTGGATTTCCATGAGATCTTCTTAAGGACTCATGAAATCAAACAGCAAGAGGGTACATGAGACTGGTGATGGTCAGAGAACGCACGGAAAGACCATTGAAGGGTTGTTCCCACCGGTGACGGTGATTAGGGTGAGGATGAGTTGAGAGAGAATTGAAGAGATGAGGGATGGATTCAAGGGTGGCAAAGTGTAACAATGAGTTGGGTTAGGGGGTCATTTGGGTTAAAAAAAGGTAAGAAGGAATGGGAGTCGTTGATCTCAGTGATCAACGGCCAGGATTAGAAGGGGTCTGGATGGATTTAGATTTAATTGGGCTAGGTTTGTTTTGAATTGGGCTTGGGTTTATTAAATTAGATTGGGGGGTTTCCGATTTTGGATGTAAATTAGGGTCTATTTTGTTAAATACCCATTTTATTAAATAAAATAATTTTTAAAAATAGCTAATTAAATGATAAAATGATTTTCATGTATGAATGTAATTTAAAATAATTATTTAATATTATAAAAATATAAAAAGTCATTTTTTCTGTATAGATAATGTATTCTTGCATTTGTAGGGTCTATTTTTGCAAAATATGCAATTATAGTCTTAAAAATGCAAATATAATTATAAAAAAATGCAATTAAAATATTTGAACACTCATATGAACATAAATAATGAATATAGATGATTAAATCATCACAAAATAATATGAGGGATAGTTTTGAACATTTATGTAATTAAAAATTGCAGAAAAATTATAAAACACTTGTGCATGCTTGTAAATGCATGTACAATATTTTGAAAGTGTATCTGTACATTTAAAAATATATGAGGAAAACATTGGGTATCAACATGTGTCACCTCAACATCAATCATATAACGCATAATTCGGGGTTTCAAACCCTCAAAGCCAAGTTTAAAAGTGTTACATACCATAATCCGCTGCATCTCTACTCCAATACACCTCCGCCTCGCAAATCAGCCTCCAAATGTCTCGAATCATGCCACAAACAGTATAGACAATCAATACAGGCTATTCGCTTCTGCGCACACTTAACCGCATCTGTGGTGTCGCAGAAGCGACCAAAAATCCGCTTATGCGCCCATAACGCCGCATCTGCGACAATGCAGGTGCGGAAATAACCTCTCAATTGCGACCTCTTCTCACTTCCTCCTTGGCAGCTTCTGCGGCTCCCTCCTCGCTTTTGCGAGAATGCACCTGCGATCCCCACTCTGCATGTGCGATTGCACCAGAAGTTGGTGAGCTTCAGCATTCCCTCAAACTCAAAAATCGATCAGTTAACCATCTGAAATCAACCCGAGGGCCCGGGGACCTCAACCAAACATGCTAACAAGTCCTAAAATAGGATACAAACTTAGTCGAGCCTTCAAATCACATTACCCAACACCAAAATTACGAATCACACCCCAATTCAAGCCTATTGAAACTAAGAAATTGCAACTTCTACAAACGATGACAAAACCTATCAAATGACATCAAAATGACCCTAAATTTTGCACACAAGACACAAATGACACGACGAACCTACTCCAACTTCTAGAATTCCAATCTGACCCCGATATCAAAAACTCCACTCCCGATCAAACTTTCAAAAAATTCAACCTTCGTCATTTCAAGCCTAATTCTATTATGGACCTCCAAATCACAATCCAGACATGCTCATATGTCCAAAATCATCCATTGAGCTAACAAAACCATTAAAACTCCATTTCGGAGTCGTTTACACATAAGTCAACATCCGGTCAACCTTTCCAACTCAAGCTTCCAACTTTGAGGCTAAGTGTCTCAATTCCTTCCGAAATCTCTTGGGACCCAAACTGACTAAGTCATATAACAACTCTAAAGCACAAAATGAGCAATAAATGAGGGAAAAGGGCTATAACTCTCCAAACGACTGGCCGGGTCGTTACATCTCCCCCCACTTAAACAAACGTTCGTCCATGAACGAGACTAGAAACATACTTGGAATTTCTAAAATGTTTGGATATCTGCTCTGCATCTCCCACTCAATCTACCAAGTAGCCTCCTCAACTTACTAATCTCTCCATTGCAAATTCACTGAAGCTATGTCCTTTGACCTCAACTTTCTAACCTGCCGACCTAGAAAAGCCACCATCTCCACATCATAACTCATATCACCATCTAACTGAACCGTACTAAAATCCAAAACATGAGACGGATCGCCGATATACTTTTGGAGCATAGAAACACGAAATACTGGATGCATACTTGACAAACTAGGTGGTAAGGTGTTAGACCCTTGACAAAGCTGATCGGCAAGCGGCGCGGTAGTGGCGAGGATTTTGGCATGATGGCCTTGCCATTTGCCTTTGTGCGGGGGAAAATCAACATGCAAGACAATGCGGGTGTTGTCAATGGCAACAAACTGTTGCTAAGGCAAGTGTGACAGACTACACTTCTATTTGAGGGCTAAGGTGTGATGGACTACACCAAAGCAAGAGTGGGCTGCGTACAAGCAAAGGCCAAGACCTTGACAAAACTAGGTGGACTGGATGGGAGCTTGACAAGGCAAAACGGAAAAGACCTCGACGCTAAAGTGAGGCAGCTTAGTGCCAAGGCAGTGGCATTGGCAATGTGATGTTGCCATGACTTAGGTGAGCGGGCTGGCACATAAGTAAATTGTGGGCAAACGACTTGGCAAAGGGAAGGGCATCAAGGATTGGTGATTTGATGCTAAAATCAGCATTGGCAACGGGCAGACTTGATCAAGTAGGGGCGACTTGACAAGAACAATCAACTGTGGCAGCAGGCGGCATGCGGCAAACAAGTTCGTGGCGATGGCAAGGAAATTTATAGCACAACGCAGCTGGATACAATAGCATTGGAGCTTGGCACAATGCAGCTGGATATAATGGCATTGGGATGGTCCAAGACTAGACACGAAATTGGGCAGTAGCTGGCCAAGAAAATGCGCACATGCTGTGCACATGATGCAGTTGGGCGGTTAAAACTACCCATGTCCAGGAGTTGCTGATTATATGGCTGAGTGTTTGCACGTTTTTGGAGCATGTTCTATCATGTTCCACACATTTTTTATCATGGGGATCATGTCCTATTAGTTGGGGATGTCAACTGAACATAGGAGAGAGTTTTGGGCTGACTATACTATATATATGTGTGCTAGCAGCCTTAAAAACGGGCTAAGTACCTAGGGAGGGAAATGGTCTGAAATATAGGCATAGGGTTGTCTATTTTATGGCTTGAGCATGGCAAAATATGTGCCATTGCCTTGCCAAATGAGTGGCAACACGAGCGGTCTTAGGCGGGGGCTTTTATAGGGCAGATTCGTGCATTTGTCGGCATTTTTGTGAGTTGGTGCCTACCAAGGGTGGCAGCACCTTGCCAAACTCGAGAATTTCCTTTGTAATTGTTTTATTATAAAAGGTTGGGAAAGGGTTCCCGTAAATGTGTGTTGCCTTCGTTTATTTTTGTTGCCTTAAATTTATTCTAAGTGTCAAACCTCTAAAGTGAAAGAAAATCGGGCAAGGCTGAAGTCAAGTGGGGACTTGACTGCCGCACAACAGGCAGTATTTCGACGGACAGAAAATGCCCCAGTGACAATTCAATTGCATAATACACTTCAAGTAACTGATTCTACAATTAAATTCTAAGCTAATACGCGAAATTAGGTAAAATGACCAAAATGGCCCTCGTGCCCACGTCTCGGAATTAGGTAAAATTTAAATTTTCAGAAACCTCGTACTCTCACGAGTCTATACATATCAAGAACACTGAAATTAGAGATCAATTGACCCCTCAAATACCCATTTTAAGGTCTCTTAATATCAACCCTAATTACCCATTTTGCACTGATTTTCCCTAATTTTTCACCACTAATTAGACTTTTAATCACATATAAACGAGTTATCAACTCAAAAATGTTACCTCTACGTGATTCCCCTTTGTTTTCCTCAAAAATCTCCCTCAAAAGCTTCAATATCGTTCAAAAATGGTGGAAAAATGAAGAAGGGTCGTGGATGGGCTATTTAAATACTGCCCAGACTTAACCCTATGCGATCGCAGAAATACCTACGCGACTGCATAAGAAAACTCCCTCAAATCAATGTGATCGTGACCAGCTCTATGCGATCACATAAGAAAACTCCCTCAAATCAATGCAATCGTGACCAGCTCTATGCGATCGCATAGAGCAATTCCATCACCCCACTGCCACACCAAGTCCTTCTACGCGAACGCAAAGGTCCTTATGCAAACGAAATGACCAACACTTCTCACCCTATACAATTGCAATCCTACCTTCGCAGTCACGATTCACAACAATTGCCTGGCCTCAAATTACTCTATGCGATCGTGGATGTACTCATGCGATCACAATGAACAAATCACTGCTGCAAAAATACCAGAAAACTAGCAATCTCCCAAAGACCAAAAGTGCCTGTTTGAGCATACGAAATACACCTGAGGCCCCTGGGACCTCAACCAAACCTACCAACATATCCGATAACATCATTCAGACTTTTTCAAACCTTCGGAACGCTAAAAACAACAGCAAAACACCAATTTAGCATCGGATTCAAGCCTAAGAACTTCAAAAACTCTCAAAATACTCTTTCGATCAAAAAGTCTATCAAACCTCGTCCGAATGACCTGAAATTTGCACACACATCACATTCAACACTACGGAGCTACTCCAGCTTCCGAAATTCCATTCTGACTCCCGGATCAAAATCTCACTATCGAACCGAAAACTTCAAAAATTCAACTTTCGGCATTTCAAGCCTAAATTAGCTATAGACCTCCAAAACATGATACGAACACGCTCCTACACCCAAAATCACCCAACGGAGCTAACGGAACCATCGGAATTCCATTCCGAGCCCGTGTTCACACTGTTCTGACTACAGTCAAATTTCCAAAACTTAAGCTCTCATTTAGGGACTAAGTATCCCAAAACTCTCCGAAACTCCAAATAAACCCTCCTAGCAACTCACAATAGCATAAACAACACGCGGAAAGCAGTTAATAAGGGATCGGGCATTAATTCTTAAGATGTCCGGCCGAGTCGTCACAATCAACAACGTGAGATGCCACCCTTATGCTCTACATTACAATAATTAATCCACACAACAACTTCACCTATGCTAATATCAAATAACACGACATATTGACTCGTACCACAAGCTCCCATAGGCCACAAACTTTTAAAAAAAATAATACAAATGTCACTATAACACATAGCCCACGACTCAAAAACAATATGTGCAAACTTTTAATAGTAACAAAATGAACGGGAGGAAAGTAACTCCACAATGAACAATACTGCATTAAACAACAACTTCAGCTACACTGGGTCAATGAATTTTAATAACTCCAACTTCAATTAATCGCTTAAGTATAAACTCAAAAATAAAGGTATTTCCATGAAATGACAAACTTCAATTTCTAATGTGTGAAGTAAACAAACAATGAAAGAGATGGCATGAACTATCAACTACGTCTAAATGAATAAGAATAACCTGAAAACAAAAGGATATCATGTAACAACAGTATCAATTACGAATAACACAATAAATAACAAGAACACATTACAATAAAAGAGGTAACAACTTCAAATAAAGCATATGACAGTAAACTTAACAAGTAGAGGATATGATATGTGCTAACAACATCAATTAAAGAATGTGAGAGTAAACATGACAAATAAAAGGAATAACATGTGCTAAAAAATTTAAATAAACATATGAAATAAGACTAAAAGTCTAAACCGGTCAATTTTCACATATAAGCCTAAGTACGCACTCGTCACCTCGCGTACAAGTCTTTCACATAATTCAAATAACATAATCAACCCAAATCCTAAGGAGTAGTCCCCCAACACAATGTTAGGCAAGATACTTACCTCAAAGTAGCTAAATCAATACTCTAAGCAGTTGTTCCCATGTAGAACAACTTCCAAACGACTCGAATCTAGCCATAATAACTTAATATCATAAATAAAAGTCATAGGAAATAATTTCAAATAATAAAGCTTCGATATTTAATAAAAACTAAAATGTCAATCCCGAGATCGCACCTCATAACCCAACAAAATTCATAAATTCCTAACACCCATTCTGATACGAGTCCAATCGTACCAAAATCATTTAATTCAAACCTCAGATCGACCTTCAAACCATCAATTAATTTTTTACAAAGTTTTACTAAAGTCTCTAATTTCTCCAATTCAAATTATTAATCAAACACTAAAATCGAGGTTGGAATAATGAAATAATATCAAATCCTAGTAAAAAATACTTACCCCAATGCAAGTTGTAACGACCCGATGATTGTTTTTTTAATGCCCCATACATTCGGACTAGGTGTATGTAATGACCCGACTGATCGTTTTGAGCAATTTTGTCTGATTCAGTAGTTTGAGGTCTCGAGCAGTTTCACATTATGTATATCGACTTGTGTGCATGGTTGATTCAGTTTCTGGATGAATCAGAGTTGAACTAGAAGAAGGAACCTAGTTTTGGGTCAGCATAGCAATGGAAGTAAATGGTCCATTTGAAGGGGAATTCTCTACTGGCATTTGTGGCCGCACTCTTGTATTGGACGGTTTGTGTGACTCGGTCGAGTTAGGGAGGTGTAGTCCCAATGGATTAGTTGCGTGCAGGCAGATCTCGGAGGGTTCTCAATGGTTTGACTACGACTTGAGTTGGGTGTCTTCTATGGGCATAAAAAAATATGTGGTACATTGCAGTTTTCTCCTGAATCAGTATCTGAAATTAATAGAGTGTTGGCATTACTAGCTATCATATGTGAAGAGTGTGTATTTTGGAACGGACCTTGAGTTTTGGTTTGCGGGTGCATGGCTAGTAGCATGGTGATTACTGGGTTCTGAGGCTTTCGAGGTTCATGTTTTGTTGCACGACCGGAATCTTATATGGGTGCTTAGACCAGATGATGAGGAGTGAGTAATGTATCAGCCATTTGATCTGTGTAGTTGAGTCTGGGTGTGGGATTTTTAGTAGTCTTGAGGTTTTGGGACTAGGTGTTCCCATATGTGGGCTATTTCTTGTTAGTGGATTGTGAAGAAATGTTGCGAATGGGGTAATTAATGGCATGCATTAACAATAGGTTACTGTTGATTTTTGAAGAATATTTACCTAATTGGGAAGGATCCGGATTTGGTTTGGGCCTATTTGGAAGATCAGCGAGAATATGTGTTTTGTATCAGGTTCAGTTTGTGTGCTCCTATGAGGTTGTCATGTTGATCATGTTACCAGGCAGGATGGATATTGTTTGTGCCCCTAGATATGTTATGTGCTACTCTTTTATGTTATGCCACACGGTGAGATTTTATGATTATTCCCCACACACGTTGTAATTCTGTTCAGGCCTTATGGCAATATGGGTGAGATAACCCTCGTGTTGTTAATTGCTCATTGTACCTCAGCTATGCTCATTTCCTTTATGTCTTATTACTTCTATTCACTTTTTCCCACAGTTTTATTTGTGCACTCTGTTGTACTTGATATCAGTATTCATATGATCAGTGAGCCCGAGTATTTTGGCTCGATGAGTATTTGGGAGCGGGCTGCACGCCACAACAGATATTATGTGGTATACTATCTTGATGAGTATTTGGGAGCTGGCTGCACGCCACAGTGGATGTTATATGAGATACCCTTTCCTTGTGTTTATATGGTGTTCTGCTTTTCCTCTGTAGAACAATTTGATGAAAACTATATTTTCATTGTTGCACATGTTACACTTGTTAGAAAATTCTTCTACTTTGCTTTTCCTTATTTGTGTTTCGTAATTGAGTTATTGTTGGTTCAACATACGAGCTGTGTAGTGTGAGAATTTGTGTGTTTCCATGATGAGTCATCAGTTGGGCTGCTTGTATTGGTCGAGATGTGGTTCTTAGACCTAAGAGTGGTACTATGGTATTGGGGTTAGGAGTGTTTGGAAGTATGTGGCTATTTCTACTATGATTTGGATAATGGCCCTGGCGGGTGAGAGGGTTTCTTGACTTGTTGTCTTCATGGGCAGCTATAAGTCCCCGCATGTTTCTTTATCATGAGCAGTGATGTGGAGGTCCAGAACAAGGTTGTACTCAATGTGAAGTATATTGCCAGCATCTAGGATGTTATTTGAGTGGTTATGGTGGTAAGATGTTATTGCTTCCGGCATTTGAGTTGTGTGGAGCAGTGTGTGATTGAATTCTAGAATGGAATTTGGCTTGATTTAGCTTGTTAAGGCTCATGCAGTGTGATGACGTGGGATTCAGATCCGATGATGAAATTTAGATGTTGAGGTTTGGGTCATGTTCTAAGGATAGGGGCTAAGGAGGAGATGAGACCTTCAGCTAAGTTGCATTGTCAGTTCTGTTTAGGTTGGGTGATGGAGAATCACCCCCGGGTGTATGTATGGTAAGCTCATGCAGTGGTTCGATGGCTTTGGAGCAACTCCGGGCACGTTCGAGGACGAACATATGTTTAAGTGGAGGAGGATGTAATGACCCGACTGGTCGTGTTGATCAATTTCGCCCGATTCCGTAGTTTGAGGTCTCGAGCAGTTTCACATTTTGTATATCACTTGTGTGTATGGTTGGATTCAGTTTCTTGATGAATCAGAGTTGAACTAGAAGAAGGAACCTAGTTTTGGAAGTTTAAACAATGAAAATTTGACCAGAATTGGACTTTTGAGTAAACAGCCCCGGAATGGGTCGTGGGTGATCTCGACAGCTTCGTATGGTGATTTTGGACTTAGGCGTGCGTCCGGATTCGGATTTGGAGGCCCGTAGGGTAAATTGAGGCATTTTGGCAAAAGTTAGAAAAGTTAAAGTTTGGAAAATGGAGAAGTTTGACCCATAGTTGACTTTTGTGATATTGGGGTCGTAATGCAATTCCGAGAGTTGGAGCAGCTCCGTCATGTCATTTTGGACTTGCTGCAAAATTTGGCGTCATTCCGGGTTGATTTAATTAGTTTCGGCACAAGTTTTCGAATTTGGAAGATTTGGAAGTTCATAGTTCGATTCATGGTGTGATTCATCGTTTCGTCATTGTTTGATATGATTTGAGACCTTGAGCAAGTCCGTGTTAGGTTATGATACTTGTTTGTGAGTTTAGACGGGGTCCCGAGGGCCTCGGGTGTGTTACAGGTGGGTTACGGGTATTTTTCCCCATTTTTGGAACTGCTGTTTTGCTGCTTCTGGTATCCTTCTTCGCGATCGCGAACAGCCTCTCGCATTCGCGATGCCTTGTTGTTGACCATATCGAAATCCTTCTTTGCGTTCGCGAAACCCTGCATTTTCCTTCTTCACGTTCGCGTCCCTCCCTTCACATTCGCGAAGCCTTGCATTTTCCTTCTTCGCGTTCGACATTCCCTACGCGTTCGCGTAGGTCCCTGCTCTTCTTCTCCGCGTTCGCGAGCTCCTCATCACATTCGCGATGAGCAACCTGGCAGCCTTAACTTTTCTTCTTCGCAAACGTGATCCTCTCTTCGCGTTCGCGATGCACAAAAATCCGGGTAGACAGAATATATCCCAAAAATCGAGGGTTTCACCATTTTCATCATATTTTGACTTCTAGAGCTCGGTTCTTGGCGATTTTTGGTGGCTTTTTAACGTAATTCGATTGGGTAAGGGCTTAAACTATAATTAAATATATTCCATGAATTTGTCTTTATTTTTATCATTTAAATTGTGTTCGGGGTTGGGGAAGGAGTTGGTTTTTGAAGAAAAATTCTAACACAAAAAATCATGATTTGAGGGACCAAATGGTATCGGAATTTGATAAGATTTGTATGGTTGAACTCGTATCAAAATGGGTATTCAGTTTTTGTAAAATTTGTTGGGTTCCGAAGTGCGGGCCCGGGGGGTCGACTTTTGGACCGATTTTTAGAATTTGATCAAGATTGAAACTTCATGATTCAGAATGGTCTCTTATGTGTTTTATTTGTACTTTAAAGTTATTTTGGTTAGATTTGAGCCGTCCAGAGGTCTTTTCACTCGAGAAGTGCATCTTAGAGTATCGGTTTGTTGTCTTTAAGGTAGGTATCTTGCCTAACCTTGTGTAGGGCACTTCCTCTTAGGAATTGCGTCTTCTATGCTAATTGTAGTCCATGCATGCGAGGTGACGAGTGTGTGCTCAGACTTGTTTGTGGGAAATTTGACTCTAGGGTTCTTAGGTCCTTATGTGGAAAGTATCCTGTTATGATTGGGTTTCCTAGTTTCTTAAATTGCCTCTATATGTTCCATATGATGTTGTTAGCTTTCCTCTAATTCTTACGTGTTACATTGACCCTTAATTGCCTTAATTGGAGTGATTGCCTTCCTTATTGTTTTGATACTTCTTGATTGTGAGTTTCTCTATGACTTTGTGCAAATAGGTTACATGTCCAATTGTGGTGGTTACCGGTGTAGTTATCCCATGCTTATTATGTCTTGTTGTTTAGTTGAAGTTTCATTGTGAAGTTAATTGTTGGTACAAGTTTGGTAATAGTTGATTCCCTTGCTAGGACATATTTAATTCTTACTGTTGGTTCCCTTGTCGGGACATGTTTATTCTCAGCGTTGACTCCCTTGCGGGGATATTGTTGTTCCCTTATTACTCCCTTGCCGGGATTCTTTTGTGATTGGTGTTGATTTGTATATTGGGATCGAGTTGCACACCACAACAATATTATATGCATCGGGTTGCACGCTGCAATAATATTATATGGATCGGGTTGCACGCCGTAATAATATTATATGGATCGGGTTGCATGCCGCAACGATATTATATGGATCGGGTTGCACGCTGCAACAATATTATATGGATCGGGTTGCACACCGCAACATCATTTTATGACTTGGATCGGGTTGCACGCCGCAACAATATTATATGATTTGGATTGGGTTGCATGCCGCAACATCATTATATGACTTGGATCGTGTCGCACGCCACAACAATATTATATGATTTGGATTGGGTTGCACGCCACAACAGTACTATATGATTGGGATCGGGTTGCACGCCGCAACAAGAAAGAATAAAAGTGAATATTGACTCTTATGGTGAGAATGAGAGTAAAAGCACGAAGGGTGGTGCCGTGCACTTTCTGCTGCTGTGTTTATTTGTTGTTATCAATTAAAGTGTTTAAACTGTTTAAATTCCTTTATTATTGTGATCCTTTGTGTTAGAACCTACAATGTTTTCAATACCTCATCGTATTTATGTATATATATATATATATATATATATATATATATATATATATATATATATACACTCCAATACTTCAAACTTCAATAATTGTTACAGCCGTAATTCAGTTAATTTCTCAATTACACCCCTTAAACCGTCTGAGGTTGTATTTTTCATAAAAAGGAATTTCTACCAAGTTTTAAATTATTAACGCCCCTGTTAAAGGTAATAATTCTTCTGATGTTGTATCTTAAATTTAAAGGGGTACTTTCTTACTCGAATGATTTCTAAAAAAAACTTCATCTTTTCTAGCTGATTTACCAAACTTATTTAGAAATTGAAGTTTAATTTATATTATGTAAATAGGACTTCTTGAACATGTTAAGTGCATTTGTAAGGACATTTTGTATTTTATATCATGTGGATTTTGTTGTTAAGAGCGAGATGGAAAATATGTGGGCACGAGGTGCCATATGTGTTGAAAGTTTGAAAGTTGAGATTATGATATGAGAAGTCGAGGATTGAAATGGTCAGGATAGTGTATTAAACATGATGTGATTGATTGAGTGGACATCGTTTTCTTTAATTGGATACATTCTTACTTGCCTCCGTCTCTATTACGTCAGTGTTGAATTGCTTGGGTTATCTGATTTACTTGGTTTCCGTTTGTTACTACCCGTATTCTTCCTTTATTAATTATACTGTTTGCACTTGGATTTTTGCTCTGCGGTTGATATCACTTTGTTATCTTTATCTTGATGTTTTATTATCATATCATGTTCATTTTATTTGACCAGTATATGTCCTGACTGTTCCTCGTCACTACCCCACCGAGGTTAGTCTTGATGCTTACTGGGCACCGCCGTTGTATGCTCATACTATACTTCTGTATATTTTTTTGTGTATAGATCTAGGTGGATTGATAGTAGTTGTGTGGGTCGTCGCGGTGGAGACTCAAGTTAAACCTGCTACAGCGTTCGCAAGTCTCGGAGTCATCTTCATTTGTATTTACTTCCATTTGCTCTTTTGTTTCGAGCCAGTGATGTATTAATTTGAGAAGTTACTCTTAGATAGGCTTGTGACTTGTACCACTGATTTTGAGAATTTTGATTTATTCAGAGTTGGTTAATTTAAAGTTAGTAAGCATCAATGTTATTTCAGTTTATGTTAGTTATACCTAATTTAGAGACTAGGTGCCACCACGACTCCTTCGGAGGGATTTTTGGGTCGTGGTAGTGTGGATATCATAAAAGAGTATTAATTTGATATTTTAGACATATGAAGTCCTATAGGTATGAGCATGGGTGAAAATAGTTGATGAGAATCAACACAGAGTGTGAGGTGCATAAAATTCAATAAAATAAACTAAGTTTAAAAAGGTCTAACTTCCAGCAGGATTTAGTGAAAATGTGTAAAATAGTTGGGAAAATGCTAAATAAGAAAGTTTTAGGCCTTTGAAATAGTTTTCCAACGATATATTGTGGAGCCCGAACGATCTTTGTGCAAAATTTTATGTGCATTTCATAGAGCAGTGCGCCATATGCGTGCCCAGAGGGTCACATGCGCGGCCGCACACTTTTGGCAGTGCTACTACCATTTTACACATTCAGGTGCGCGCTCAGGCCTTCAGGTGCATGGGGAGCACACCTGAGGGGGTCATTTTAAAGCCCTACTTCATCCTCGCACCCCTAAAACACAACCACTTGCTCTAGAAAGGGAAGCTCTCAAGAGCCTAACTCCTTAAAGGTCCCTCCACCATCCAAGGTAAGTTCTAATGGTGACTCTAAGTTAATTTCAATTTCCCAACATCTTATTAACATGGGTAAAACCTCCATATTAGTAGATATTCGATTGGGACATCATTGTTGAGAGAAGGAACCCTATAACTCAAATTCAAGGGGAGTGAACTTCAAAAAGGTAATTTGTTCACCCTCTAATTGATTCTATCATTTGATTAATGATTATAGACTCTATTTCATGAGATATGATTTGATAGGTTTGATAGAGAAACATGAACGTTTATAGGTTTGGAGTTGTTGATTGTTGATTATTGTTTAAGAGTGTTGTTTACCTTATAGGTAATGAAGAATGATATTGATTATAATAATTTGAGACTTTAGAATTTATCTAGGAGCGAGAGAATGGGCTATTGGGTGTAGAAACACCATTAATAAAGACTATGAAGCTTTATTCTCACCAAGTATTTGATAAAATGCTTAAGTGACCAAAACATGAGTATCATAGCTAATATGGAATCCCTTTGACATGTATTGCTATAGATTAAAGTTGAAAGGGTTGGCAAACGTTGTATTACACTCAAGATCAAGAAGCTAAGGTATGTGAGGCTAACTCTCTATGTTTGGGAATGTTAATAATTCTCCCTACACTACATTTCTTTTACAATATTACTAATTGGTTCAGAAATAGTTAAGCCTAGTTCCTTCAATAGTTGTTGGACTTCTATTCTCTACCTACATAATCTGTTTGTTACTTTTATTTCGAAAATTGTGAGCTCAGTGCGTAATAAATATAGACTTGTGTTTAATTCCCATGAGTCTCGGTCTAGATTACTAGAATGTCATAAATAGTTGAAGCATAATTTCTCATAATCAGTTCATGAATAAATGTCTTGGTCTAGTCCTATTTAGTATTCCAATATCATGTAACTCAATATGATTCAGTATTTTAGCATCACATATTGCAGTATGATTCTCAGTTCCTGAATTTAAATTCGTGAATATTGAACACCTGTATTTGGGCCTGAAGCCCTAATTTATATGCCTTATGTATGTTTGGTCCTGAGGCCGTACTTTATGTTTTATGCATTTTTGGGTCTGAGGCCGTAGTTACCTATACGTATACTTGGGCCTGAGACCGTAGATTGTGCACAAATATATGGGCCTAAGGTCGTATCTTATTTAGATAAACTGATTGTTCATCATTCAGAAGAGGGAGTATTCATATCCTTACTTCATTTGGTCTGTTTAATTATTAGTTATCATTTATGTTATCGGTTATCATTTCTATCTCAGTTTCAATTAGTTATCATTTCAGTTATCAATTATAAAGTCTCAGTTATCAACATAGTTTTAGTTTCAGCATTTATAATTCTTTCAGTTGCTTTACATACTAGTGCAATTCAAATGTACTGACGTTCCTTTTGCCCGGGGCCTGAATCTCACGATATAGGTAATTGTTTACAGGTTGACGATTCAAAGCACTGTGATTCTCGTACCATCTATTTGGTGATCCCAGTTCTTTTGGGTCATTATCATTACCTTACATTCTTCAATATTTTCAGATAGTCAATGTTTTCAGTACTTCATTAAAGGTTTCATAAAGTAGAGTAATAGTTAGATAGAATCACAAGCTTTTCATGGTAAGCAATGTTGACTACAGATATGTTTCAGACTTGTACTAGTATTTCCACACTTTGATTTATATCATTCATACTTTAAGGGTATCAACATGTGTTAGTTTATCTTCCGCATTTAGTATGGTATGATATTACATGTTGATTCAGTCAGCCAGTTGGTTTACTCGGTCACAAGTAGTCAGGCACCGGGTGTCGTGTTATGTCCAGGCCCAGGTTCGGGGCATGACAAAGCTTGGTATCAGAGCACTAGGTTCAAGTGTCCCATGGAGTTTATAAAGCCATGTCCAATGGAGTTTCCTTTATATGTGTGTGTCGGCCACTCACAAAAACGGTTAACTATCATGCAATCCAGGATTATCTCATTTCATTCTACTCTAGATCATTCCATGAAGCGTAGAGAAATAGGTAACCTTGTATTGAATGACCAAACAACAGGCAGAAAAAATAACCAAGGTCCTAGAAGGATTATTGCCTATTAGGGTATAATTATGGAGTACAGGTTAGTAACAAATGAGACTTGAGAGGATGTTGAATGTGGGATAAAATGGATAGTATTACATATTAGAGCATAACCTTATCAGAAAGTACAAAAGTAGTTATCATGTTTTATGATTATCAGATTACCTCAATCACCAGTTACACATTCTTTTATTGTTATTGGGTTTATGGTTATTCGGTATGCAAGTTATTCATTATTTAGTTACCAGATCTCCAGTTTTTAGTATATCCAAATTCTGGTGACTTGTGAATATATAGTAGCACCTATGGGTGCTAAAAGAAAAGGTAAGTAACAGATATATCGAAATCTTTCATGTTTTAGGTCCAGTTTATTACTTAAGATTAGCCGGATTGTGCAGAAAGTGATTTATCAGATAATGATATACTCTGAAGGACATGTTTGTGTGTGGTAGTGTATCCGTATGTAGCTTACCACATAGAAAATTTTCATTTTTTATTCATAAGAATGGGACTGCAGGTTGGATGATTATAGTTCATATGTCAGACCCTATGGTGCAACAAGTTAAGAATTAGACCACAACTGACATAGAATTGGTCATTATAGTTTTGGACAGTAAAGAGCCTAAAGGAAAAACACTAGGAGTCTACCAAAGACGTGTCTTCCGTACGATTCATGTATATGAAAAAGAAGATATGGAATACGAAAATGAGAACATATAGCAACCGATAATGAATTTCGGGGAACAATTTTAAGTTGTTTAGATTTATTCATATTAGAACTAGAGAGTACCACGTTAGTAAGTTGCTATAAGAAGCATGTATTATTCTGAGATAAAGGATATGACTGTAAGCACGTGATTTTTTCCCTATATGAGAATTACTCCCAAAAAATTCAAAAATAAAATAATTTTTCTTGGTGTGCAATTTTTGTGATATTTTGTGTAACTATTTGTATGTTTGTCTATGCATGTTTATTTGTTAAATTATTAAAAATACAAAAATATGTCGCATTTCGCATGTAGGATTTAATTTTTCAATTGTTAGTAATTAAGTTTGTTTTACAAAAAATAAAAATTACAAAAATAGGCATCGTTTGCATTTTTAGCATTTAATGTCCAAATATACAATTTTATGCTTAATTATTACTTAATTGTGCGTTAATTGTTATTGGGAGTTAATTTGCGCTTTTATAACTTAATTTAGTTCTTAATAATAGTTTAAGTATTTTTATAATTTAGTTTTATAAAAATAAAAGAAGAAAAGAGAGCGAAGAAATACAAAAAATCGGAATTGGGCCTTTTCTTCAAATTCAAGCTACAAGCCCAAAAAATGGCCCAACCTTCCCTATGACCCAGTCCATTTCGAACTGGGTCGACCCAGTCCATAACCCAACACCCCTATTATCTTACAAACAACACAAAATAAATAAATAAAAAAAAGAGAAGAAAACCCTAAAAAATGGCTAAGTCATCCGCCCCCCCTCCTATCTTCTTCTTCTTCCTCAAGCTCCCATCCCTAGCATCAATGGTTGCCCCTCCATCCTCCTCACCCTCACTGCACACACACACACAGTGCATGCAACAGCCGTTCATGGCTGCTACGACCCCGTTGCCTCCGTCTCCTTCAAACCAAGCGACGACCCCTTCGCCGAACACCTTCGTTATTTCTTCTTCTTCGTCCAGCATCCATGGACGCCTCCTCCACCTCCCCAGCTGCTCAAGCTTTACCTTCTCCATGGCAGCATCATCACCACCGTCACTGCTTCATCTCCTCCTCCAAAAAGAGAGGAGTCCGCCATGGCTACTGTCGCCGCTGCACCAACAAGTTTCTGCCTCAGTCAAAGCTCCAACGTCCAACAGTAGCTGATGCTACTGCTTCACTGATGCAAGGTTGAGCATCCCCCTCCGTTCTTGTTGCTATTGCCCACGCAGCTGTTGCTACTTTCTTCTCCAACGGCTTCGCGACGTATACTGTACGAAATGCTGCTGCTGCTCGTCGCGGCAGTCCTTTCCTCCTTCCAGTTGCTTCATCTTCCCTTCGTCTTCTTCGTTTTGTCAAAGGTCGAGTTTCTTTCGTTGAGTCGAAGCCCGGACGGATTTGTTTACAATCGTTGTTCGTCGTTTCATTTCTGGTTAGTTGGTTTTTGAATCTCATTTATCGTCCATATTTTTTGTTTGGTATTTTTCGGATCCAAAATCGATAAATGATTCAATTCTTGTTTGGTTTGTTCGTCGTTGAAATAATTTTCTAGTTTGTTCATATGTTTTGTTGATTAAATTTTCAGATTCAAATGGAACTTTGATTAATTAATTTTTCAGTTTGTTTCATGTTTGTTTTATCGTTCTTGTTTATTGTTTAGGTAAAAATTTGCTAGTTTAATGTTTGTTAGATTCAAATTGAAATTTAATTGATTATTTCTTCAATTTGTTTCATGTTGTTATGTATTTTCCAGAAATTATTAATGTTGTTTGAGTCATTTAATCCGTCAAGTTTGTTGTTTAAAATAGATTTAATTCATGTTCATGTTCATACTTTGTTTGATTGTTCTTGAATCCGAAATTTGTATAGCTTGATTTCTTGTTTACCATTTATGATTATTTCTTGAATTTGTCTCATAATCTTATTTAAAGTTTAATATAGGAATTGTTTGTTGTAATGTTGTTAGAGTTGATTTTAAGTTCAATATTATTGAATTTAGAAATCTAAATGTACTTGTTTGATTGTTGTTGTTGAATCTGAAAATAGGTTTGTTTGTTGCTAAAATATTGTTCAATCAAATTTTAGTTGTTCTTTGTTGTTAATTTGTGTTCATGTGATTTGTTGTTGAAATGTTGAAGAAATCATGTTCATGTGATTTGTTGTTGAAATATTGAAGAAATCATATTCATGTGATTTGTTGTTTGAACATTGTTAGAAATTGATCATATTGTCTATATTTTGATTAAGTTTGATTAATTGATTGTTATAGCTGATGGGGTAGTTTGGTAATTTGTAGTACGTTCAGGGGTAAAATGGTAATTGCAATAAGGTCTGAGGGTTAGTTTAGGAATTGTACATTTTGTAATTTTTTATGTGAAGCATGGGGGACAAAATGTAATGGGGTGAGTTGTAATATAGTTGTTTAATATAAAAGGGGGGACAAGACAAAATTTAGTGGGGAGGAATCTTGTATTTGTTTAGTGAAGCATGGGGGACAAAATATAATAGGGTGGGGATGATATATTTATTTAATGTAATGGGGGTGAGTGGGAAGATAATGAGTTTGGTAGGATAAATTGATTGATTTTAATTGATTAAAGGGTTGGGGATATAAGTAGAGGTCTTAAAATCAGAAGAGAGAGAACAGAATACAGATAGAGGGAGGAATCTTAAATAAGAAAATAAAAAGAGACAGATAGAGAGAGAGAGAGAGACAAAAAAAGAGCTGAATATTTATTCTGAAAAGCATTAAAACTTTCAAAAAAAAAAACTTAAAAAAAAATCTTCTGCTTTCTTTCACTGTTTGAAATCAGCATTAATTGTTGTTGTTTCATCAAAGCTTGAAGCTTTTGTTTTGGGATTACTGCTCCACCGGTTTGCAAACTCTGTTCCTGGGTTGTTACTGTTGCTGGACTGTTGTTGCTGTGCTGTATTGTTATTACTGCTGCTGATTCTCATCTTCATCTTCTTTTGTTTCCAATATCAGGTACACAACTGACACGCTGGTTATTGTAATCCGAAATATGAAGCATGAATACGAAAAATGAAGAGTTGAAATTCTAAATTTGCTTTAATTATATTCTGAATTTTATTTGTATGTACAAATTATTTAGCTTGCAAAAATCAGAATCATGTAGCTATTTAATACATATAGTGGAATATCCGACGATAGCTTAACAGATGAACTATCTACATATATTGCCTAAAAATAAATAAATGGTGTAGTAACTCCGTCGAGTCAAAAATCAAACTAATAGGCCATCTAGTAGGAACTTGGTATAAATATTGTTTAGTTAAATAATATTGGTTAATTTCAGCATGTAAACGGTCTAGGATTAAAATTAGATTGCTATATTTTTTTTTAATTTGACAAACTGAGAACATGTCTAGTATAATGTAACTAGGTAATAACATGTAAATAAATTAAGATATTTTCTCTTTTATTTTGTAGAGACAAATTTCAATAGAAAAATGTAGGCATTTTAGGACTATCCTTTAAAAATAAAATGAGATGAGCCTCTCCCAATAAAATGCACCGATTGCGGGGCCCTCAATAAATGTACATTTAATTGCTTAGAATTCGGGAGGAGCCGTTTTAGCAAATTTCACGGCCCTACCCAGAAATAATAATACGCTAATCGCTTTAGGCACGATTTTAATAATAATACATTCCTAAACACGGGTGCGCATTTATGCGATCCAAATCCAAATCCCAAAACATTGAATAAAAATATGTTCCGCATCGCGGGTGCATTTTATGTGACGCAATCCAAAGACATGTTTTTAAACGATGTTCACATTCTTGTAAAAATAACAATAACAATTATGAAAGCGGTAAAAAGATAAAACTTGCACATAAGTTCATATTTGTATAAAAATCAGATAATCAAGCCGAATATAACAGTTGAGCGACCGTGCTAGAACCACGGAACTCGGGAATGCCTAACACCTTCTCCCGGGTTAACAGAATTCCTTATCCGGATTTCTGGTTCGCAGACTGTAATACAGAGTCATTCTTTTCCTCGATTCGGGATTAAAATTGGTGACTTGGGACACCCTAAATCTCCCAAGTGGCGACTCTGAAATAAATAAATAAATCCCGTTTCGATTGTCCTTTAATTGGAAAAAACTCCTACGCCCCTCGCGGGAGGCGGAAAAAGGAGGTGTGATAGCTCTGGCGACTCCGCTGGGGATAAATACCCAGAACCACTGGTTCAGGGTTAGAAATTCGAGCTTAGATAAATTGTTATATTTGGTTCTATCTGATTCTGTTACATGATATATGCCTAATGTGCTAAATGATGCTTTTACCGCTTTGTTATTATCTGAACTATATATAAACTGTGTCGAAACCCTTTTCTTCTTACCTTCGGGGAGAAGCTCGCTGGTCGAGACTCCCTATTCTGTTAGTGTCAATACCTGAAATAAGAAAGAGGCCGGACAAGTTACAAAGCCAGACGATCCCGCGGGTCCCCGGTACGTAGCCCCTCCTCGACTCGAGTTGTCCGCTCGGGTACACAGTCTAGAACAAATACCCAGGTTGTGAACTTAGAATAACTCAGCTTCATGCCGGATCCCTAGTAGGAACGTTTGTTTGCATCACGTGCATCTGACTTTGGAGGCTCAACACAGGGGTTGGGTCTGTCTAGGACAGGTGTACCAAAAAATGAAAATGACCATCCTGATGCATCTTACTTGCTGCAACTTGCGCATTTATTTGATTCGGACTTGTGTGTAGACCGATTTTTGAATATCAGGAATATTGTGAAATTGAAAAAAAAGGAAAAAAAAAGAAATAGCGGTTAGAGAATTGATTATTTATTTCTGAAAAAAAAAACCAATGCCCAAATACTGTCAAAAACTCTGCTGAAATTTTGAGAAAATGAGAAAAAAAAATGTCTTATTAGTTTGTTTTATTAAAAGCAAAGGAAAAATAGAAAAAAAATCGTTGTTCTGTCTTTTTTTTAAAAAATAAATAAATAAATAAATAAAAAATAAAAAAATAGAAAAAAATAGTTTGTCTTGCCAAGAAAATTCAAAGTAAAATTCCAAAAGATATGTCTTGCAATATATATATATATATATATATATATATATCGTTGTTCTGTCTTTTTTTTATCTGTCTTGTTTTTTTTTAAAAAAAAAAATAGAAAAAAATAGTTTGTCTTGCCAAGAAAATTCAAAGTAAAATTCCAAAAGATATGTCTTGCAAAAAAAATATATATATCTATATATATATATATATCTTTATTTTCCATTATTGATTTCTTTAGAAAGTCTTTTTAATTGTTTCTTTTTAAAAAAAATAAAAGAAAATAAAAACAAATATAAAAATAAAAAATAAAAATATTTTCTTTTAAAAAAAAATCCGAAAATATTTTGATTCTTCTTTCAAAATTGAAAAGAAAATTCAAAATTCAAAAAATATTTTTTTAGAAGCATTTCTTTTATTAAAGGTAAAATTCCAAAAATATTTTCTTTCTTCTTTAGAATAAGAGAAAACAAATGAAAATTCAGACAAAAAATATTTTCCTTTTACTTTTGAAATTCTCAAAGTTCAAATCAAAAGAAAAGGAATTCTTAGAAGTCTTTCTTTCAAAAAGAAAATCAATCAAAAATCCAAAAAAAAAAATACTTCCTTTCTTCTTTTAAAGCAGTTCTTTCACAAATTCAAAAAAAATAATAATTTAAAATTAGTTTATTTACTTTATTCATGGCAGCCCGAACTATGCGGGTTTGATTCTCACCGGATGTGAGATACGTAGGCAACCCTCATCGGGTCCAACCCCCCTTTTGCTAAAAAAGCCAAAAACAAATAAATAAATAAATAAAAAAAAAAACATCTCATAAATAAGTCAGGTGATGTCCAACCTCACCTTTTGCTAAAATAGCCAAAAACAAATAAATAAATAAAAAAATAAAATGTCAAAATTTTAATTTTGTCATAAAGAAGTCGGGTGATGCTGTTTTGTCAAAAAATAGCCGAATGTTCCCGAAAGGGATGCCGGAAGGCTGACTTTGCATAAACAACCACTTTTTGGGTCATGTTTAAGATTTGGTCCAATTGACCCCCACAGCCTTAAAAATCTTCGTCCCCGAGGCGTTGAAAGGCCGTGTTTGCAATATTGAGTTTTCTATTTTGAAAAAACGATAAAAAGAGTCATAAATAAGTCGGGTGATGCTGTTTTGTAAAAAATAGCCGAATGTTCCCGAAAGGGACGCCGAAAGGCTGACTTTGCATAAACAGCCACCTTTTGGGGCATGTTTAGGATTTTGGTCTAGTTGACCCACACAGCCTTAAAAATCTTCGCCCCCGAGGCGCTGAAGGGCCGTGTTTGCAACACCAGGTTTTCGTTGTAATTTGAAAAAAAAACAAATAGTCAGCGGTCAGGTGAATACCGTTTGGATTTTTTGTCAAAAATAAGCCGAGCCAGCTTCGGCCGCGTCTTAAACCGTTCTTGCCGAAATAGCCTTAGAGTATCTTTCAGCTGTCTAAAGGCTGTTTTCGTAAAAGAATGGACAAGTGTGTAAAGTTTCATAAAATAATCCTCCCCGACCTCAAAATTCATGTGAGATTTGGAAGGGGCCACATTTGCAAAATAGCCGTTTGGTTGCATTTGTCAAACGGGGAAAGGAAGCTGGCATTTTGTTTTGAGGTTATAAATCTTTGACTAGAATATGTGGGTCATCTTTCAACCTTTGAAACCCAGTTTGTTTTATTATGAAAATTGATAAAAAAAAAATGTCTCATTGTTGTTACCTCTCATTTTGACCGAACTACGCAAGGTCTGATTCATGCGGGGTCATGATACGTAGGCAATCTCCATAAGATTTGACCACAACAAAAAAAATGAAAAATGAAAAAAGATGAAGGGAAAAAAATCAAAAAAAAAAAGAAAAAAAAAAGAAAAAGAAGAAAAAAAAGATGTTAATAATGAGGACCGACTGAGTCCATTCTAACCTGTTTTGTTTTGAATCGCAAAGAAAGTTAAGGTGGTTAGTTTGTGGTAAGCCGGAAACACAAGATCATGATACACACTTTGCGGGGATAAGGCTTGATAACAGAAGCACTCGAATCCCATTGGGACTTGTTGACTAAGGTTGATGATATTGAAGTTGGCAATGGTCTGGGCGATACTGATACGAAACTCAGTGGCTGAGATGCCAGTTTTGATGAAGTGGGAGGACGCTCCGTTCCTTGGTTAGCAAGAGAGAAGCTTTTGGTGGCTTATTTTGTTGTCATTTCTGTTGTCCGGATTATTCTTAGGGTTGTAATCCGGATATTGTCTTGCGTCAAACTTTCTTATCTTTCAATTTTGTCATAGCAGTTTGTTTAAGTTTTGTACAGTTTGTTTTAGGACTTTATTCTGGTTTGTTTTGTTTGTCTTGTTATTCAAACCATCCCACCGGTAGTCTAAAGCAAATACGGTCTTTTATTATTTCCAGTCATCTTTTTGTTTGATCCTTTTATCATTTTGTTCAGCGCCGATTCTAGTGACATGACATGTACGCACAGTTGGGCCTAATCTTAAAAGTTAATCATAAAACCCCGAAAAATAAGGACGGTTTGAGAATATTCGGAGCTCGAGTCATGTGGAACTAGGGCAAGTTAAACACAAAGAAAACCGTTAAAAGCAAAATTCGCCAAATTGGCATGAGGGTCGTTCATGATAATGAGAGTGTCGCCCAACGGTGCTTTAGAAATGACAAACGAAAAGAAAATGTTGAATATAATTGTCAAAGTTCAGCACCATCGGAAGAGACTATAAATCTATGTGCAATTAAGTTGTTTGCATTTGGCATGTTTTGAAGACTGGAATGACGAAGGCATTTTGTTCTGCTACCTAAACACTTTATCCTTCGTTACCCCTTTTGAGCCTTGGTTATTTTCTTCTTTCATACCCCTCTTTCGGAATCTATAGCAAAGAGTAGAAACACAAACATAAAGATAAAAGAATAAAAAGAAAAAAAAAAGAAAAAAAAAGAAAAAAAAATCAACAAAACGACAAAAGAAAAATGAAAAAAAAAGAAGAACGAAAAATGATAAAAAAAAACAAAAAAAAAAACAAAAGAAAGTCAGAAGAAAACAGAGGAATTTGGAACTACGTTTGACTTGATTCCTCAAAGAGGATACGTAGGCGCTTCACGGCTCGGTCATAGGGTGCATAGTGTGCATAGTGTGCATGGTGTGCATAGTGTAACAAAAAAATAAAAAGAAAAAAAAATATAATAATAAATAATCCCCAAGCAAGAAACTGGGGCAAGGGTTGCGCTTGTTGTAAACAAATATGATTTCGAAGGTTGTAATTTTGAACCCCAAATTGATTTGCTTTTGAGCCTTTAATACCGTTTCTTTCTAAGCCTATCCAAAAAACCACATTACGGTCCAAAGAAAGACCTTCTGATCAGTTTTCAAAGGATGCTAAGTCAGACAAATAAGAGTCTTACCGGTGAACATAACACTTTGTTCCACAATAGAAAGGACTCTAATCTCCAGCAGAGAAAGTCATACCAGCAACGCTCTAAATCCCCAGCTGGAAAGTGATACAAATGAGAGAGTCTTATCGGTGAAAACCTTCACAGGCACCATAAGGCGATGAAAACTGAGAGAAAAACCAAAATGAGAGAGACTTGATAGTGAAAACCCTTCGGGCACTACAAGTCGAATAAGATTGAGAACCAGATGAGAAATTGCCAATTGAAGGTCTTGAAAGACGATTGACAACGGAGGATAGGCCATATGTGCATGTCATGACCATTAGAGTCGGTATCTGCATTTGATAGGTTTTTATTTATAGTTTCTTTTGTTAAAGAGTCATCGTTTTCCTTTGTCTTTTATTCTGTTCCTTTTATCTTTTTCCTTTCATAGAAAAATTCCCCAGTAGAGCCTGTTTGGTCAAAACCAATGGTAAATGACTTCAAAATGGGCCATCAACTCTCCAATCATGCAAGATGATATCTGACTAGTACATCCAAGTGGTATAGTCAGCAAGGAACAAGCGCGAGGCCAGTGTCAAAAAAAATATCCCCAGCAAAAGGGAGTTGACAAAAGGATTGACGAGTGTCAAGAGGGATATCCCAGCCGAAATCAAAGGTTGTTAAACCTCAAGACCAAGGCCCGTGGACAAAGCAAGGAGAGCAGTGAGCATGATTTGGGAAATTCATACGATACTAAAAGATCGGTGAAGTGCAAGTTTCCAGGCTATGTCACAAAAGAAGAGGGATATCCCCAGCAGAAAGGGATTATCCCCAGCAAATAATATCATCCCCAATAAGTTGTGGAACACAGAGCAAGGAAGGAGAAAGGGAAAACCATCCCAGCAGGAGTATCACAACCAACCACAGCGTTTTAAACTAACAAATTTTGTTTGATTTGAAACAGGTAAAGGAAATGGCATTGATGACAAAAATGCATGCCACAAGGGATATTGTCAAACTGGGGCAGAAAATTTTTCTTTCATTTAGAAAATTTTCTGGAAGTCAGGTACCCATTCGAGGAAGAATAAAGATAACACCAGTCTCAAGGGAAGTGGTCTTAAGAACCAATGTTGCCACCAACATAATAAGTTTCAGGAGGAAGTTGTTCCCCAGCAAAGGGATGAAACTTGTGCTCAGAAAAAGCAAAAGGCCAGTATCATTCCCAACAGCCTTCCGAAAAGTGAAGCACTAGTTCTGAAGGAATCAGAATCCCCCAGCAGTGTTATCCTCGACAGCGTTATCCCCAGCTGATAACATTTTATCCCCCAACAGGTAAGTAAATAATTCCCCAACTGTGTTATCCCCAGTAGTTTCGAGGAGTCCAACACAAGTTTGGTGAAAATCGGTATCCTCAGCGGTTCCTTTCGGGGAAAGGCAAAACGAGTCTTAAGGGAGTTAGTCTTCGAAAAAAGAAGCTAAAAAAAAAAGAATAAAAAAAGAGAAAAAAAAGGGGAAGCAGTTTGCAGAGGAATGAAACATCCTACTTAAAAGGAAGTAATTTTGGAAGGAGTAAGATAACATATTTACTCAGCAGAGTTATCCTCAGCAGTGTTATCCCCAGCGGTTCATCGAGATGTAGAAGCATCCTCGACAGAGTTTCGGGCAACCCAGAGTGGGTAAGGAAGAAAAGGAAAAGTCATCCCCATCAAAATAATCCCCAGCAGTTTCGAGGGAAGACAACACAGGTAAGTAAATAATTCAGGAAGAAGGAAATGGTTCACACATAGGAGACACACTTTCTAAGTGAAGATTTCATTAATAGGAGACGCACTTCCTAGTTTGAAATCATTAAAGTTTCACCCATAGGAGAGGCATTTCCTCCTATGTTTAGTTTTACCCATAGGAGAGGCATTTCCTCCTAAGTTTAGTTTTACCCCTAGGAGACGCATTTCCTCCTAGGTTTGCTTTACCCATAGGAGATGCATTTCCTCCTAAAGTTTATTTTACCCATAGGAGAGACATTTCCTCCTAAGTTTAGTTTCACCCATAGGAGATGCATTTCCTCCTAAGTTTACTTTCACCCATAGGAGAGGCATTTCATCCTAAAGTTTATTTTTACCCATAGGAGAGGCATTTCCTCCTAAGTTTAGTTTTACCCATAGGAGAGGCATTTCCTCTTAAGTTTAGTTTTACCCATAGGAGAGGCATTTCCTCCTAAGTTTGTTTTTACCCATAGGAGATGCATTTCCTCCTAAGTTTACTTTTACACATAGGAGACGCATTTCCTCCTAAGTTTAGTTTTACCCATAAGAGATGCATTTCCTCCTAAGTTTGTTTTAGTTTCACCCATAGGAGATGCATTTCCTCCTAAGTTTGTTTTAGTTTCACCCCATAGGAGATGCATTTCCTCCTAAGTTTAGTCTTACCCATAGGAGAGGCATTTCCTCCTAAGTTTATTTTACCCCTAGGAGACGCATTTCCTCCTAAGTTGTTGTTGAAATCAGGAGCCCGCCTGAAGAGAGGAAAAGCATTTTTTAAAAGTTGTTGAAATCTCGCCAACCTAAATAAAGGAATGACATTTTTTTAAAAAAAAAAAGTTTTTGAAATCTCGCCAACCTGAAGAGAGGAAAGGCGTTTATTTTAAAAGTTGTTTATTTGAAGTCAGGAGCCCGCCTGAAGAACGGAATGACGTTTATTTTAAAAGTTGTTTGTTTGAAGTCAGGAGCCCGCCTGAAGAGAGGAAAGGCATTTTTAAAAGTTGTTGAAATCTCGCCAACCTAAAGAAAGGAATGGCATTTTGTTTTTAAAAGTTGTTGTTGAAGTTGGGAGCCCGCCCATAGAACAGAGGCATACATTTCAGTCTTTTCATTTCAAGTGTTGAAGTTGGGAGCCCGTCCATAGAACAGAGGCATACATTTCAGTCTTTACATTTCAAGTGTTGAAGTTGGGAGCCCGCCCATAGAACAGAGGCATACATTTCAGTCTTTTCATTTCAAGTGTTGTAGTTGGGAGCCCGCCCATAGAACAGAGACATACATTTCAGTCTTTACATTTCAGTTGATGAAGTTGGGAGCCTGCCCATAGAACAGAGGCATACATTTCCGTCTTTACATTTCAAGTGTTGAAGTTGGGAGCCCGCCCATAGAACAGAGGCATACATTTCAGTCTTTTCATTTCGAGTGTTGAAGTTGGGAGCCCGCCCATAGAACAGAGGCATACATTCAGTCTTTACATTTCAAGCATTGAGGTTGGGAGCCCGCCCATAGAACAGAGGCATACATTTCAGTCTTTACATTTCAGTTGATGAAGTTGGGAGCCCGCCCATAGAACAGAGGCATACATTTCCGTCTTTTCATTTCAAGTGTTGAAGTTGGGAGCCCGCACATAGAACAGAGGCATATATTCAGTCTTTCATTTCAAGTGTTGAAGTTGGGAGCCCGCCCATAGAACAGAGGCATACATTTCAGTCTTTAATTTTCAAGTATTGAAGTTGGGAGCCCGCCCATACAACAGAGGCATACATTTCAAGATTAAGTCAGAGGACAATAAAACAGAGGGTTACAATAGGAATCCCCAGCAGGAAACAATAAAATTCCCCGGCACCGGGAAGCAGAAGGTTGCAACAAGAGGTCCCAGCACAAACTCAAGTGCATGTGTCAAAAAGAAGAAAAGCACCGGAAAAAATGCAAGCAGACAAGAAAGAAAGGCAACAAGAAAAATTGCAGTCTAGCCTAGCTTCTTGTTTTCTTTTTAAGCACGGTGTAACAAGGAGATCGGTAAGCAGTGGTAATAGCATGCAACAACAGTAACAATGCAGTCCTACGGTAGTCCCAGCTACCAAAACTTCCCGAACTACATTGACCTGATTCCTGTTTAGCCCAGGATATGTAGGAAACCTTTGAAGCAAAGGTTCGGTCAAATCTTTTTCAAAAAAATGCTTCACACGGAGTACTCGGATGGGCAAAAATCGCTCGCTTTATCTTTGCACGAAAACCCTTCGTGTCTTCGGGCAAAGAGGGGCAGCTGTAAGCACGTGATTTTTGCCCTATATGAGAATTACTCCCAAAAAATTCAAAAATAAAATAATTTTTCTTGGTGTGCAATTTTTGTGATATTTTGTGTAACTATTTGTATGTTTGTCTATGCATGTTTATTTGTTAAATTATTAAAAATACAAAAATATGTCGCATTTCGCATGTAGGATTTAATTTTTCAATTGTTAGTAACTAAGTTTGTTTTACAAAAAAGTAAAAATTACAAAAATAGGCATCGTTTGCATTTTTAGCATTTAATGTCCAAATATACAATTTTATGCTTAATTATTACTTAATTGTGCGTTAATTGTTATTGGGAGTTAATTTGCACTTTTATAACTTAAATTAGTTCTTAATAATAGTTTAAGTATTTTTATAATTTAGTTTTATAAAAATAAAAGAAGAAAAGAGAGCGAAGAAATACAAAAAATCGGAATTGGGCCTTTTCTTTAAATTCAAGCTACAAGCCCAAAAAATGGCCCAACCTTCCCTATGACCCAGTCCATTTCGAACTGGGTCGACCCAGTCCATAACCCAACACCCCTATTATCTTACAAACAACACAAAATAAATAAATAAAAAAAGAGAAGAAAACCCTAAAAAATGGCTAAGTCATCCGCCCCCCCCTCCTATCTTCTTCTTCTTCCTCAAGCCCCCCTCCCTAGCATCAATGGTTGCCCCTCCATCCTCCTCACACTCACTGCAAACACACACACAGTGCACGCAGCAGCCGTTCATGGCTGCTACGACCCCGTTGCCTCCGTCTCCTTCAAACCAAGCGACGACCCCTGCGCCGAACACCTTCGTTATTTCTTCTTCTTCGTCCAGCATCCATGGACGCCTCCTCCACCTCCCCAGCTGCTCAAGCTTTACCTTCTCCATGGCAACATCATCACCACCGACACTGCTTCATCTCCTCCTCCAAAAAGAGAGGAGTCCGCCATGGCTACTATCGCCGTTGCACCAACAAGTTTCTGCCTCAGTCAAAGCTCCAACGTCCAACAGTAGCTGATGCTACTGCTTCACTGATGCAAGGTTGAGCATCCCCCTCTGTTCTTGTTGCTATTGCCCACGCAGCTGTTGCTGCTTTTTTCTCCAACGGCTTCGCGGCGTCTACTGTACGAACTGCTGCTGCTGCTCGTCGTGGCAGTCCTTTCCTCCTTCCAGTTGTTTCATCTTCCCTTCATCTTCTTCGTTTTGTCAAAGGTCGAGTTTCTTTCGTTGAGTCGAAGCCCGGACGGATTTGTTTACAATCATTGTTCGTCGTTTCATTTCCGGTTAGTTGGTTTTTGAATCTCATTTATCGTCCATATTTTTTGTTTGGTATTTTTCGGATCCAAAATCGATAAATGATTCAATTCTTGTTTGGTTTGTTCGTCGTTGAAATAATTTTCTAGTTTGTTCATATGTTTTGTTGATTAAATTTTCAGATTCAAATGGAACTTTGATTAATTAATTTTTCAGTTTGTTTCATGTTTGTTTTATCGTTCTTGTTTATTGTTTAGGTAAAAATTTGCTAGTTTAATGTTTGTTAGATTCAAATTGAAATTTAATTGATTATTTCTTCAATTTGTTTCATGTTGTTATGTATTTTCCAGAAATTATTAATGTTGTTTGAGTCATTTAATCCGTCATGTTTGTTGTTTTTTTAAAAAACATATAGATTTATTCATGTTCATACTTTGTTTGTTTGATTCTGAATCCAAAATTTGTATAGCTTGATTTCTTGTTTACCATTTATGATTATTTCTTGAATTTGTCTTATAATCTTATTTAAAGTTTAATATAGGAATTGTTTGTTGTAATGTTGTTAGAGTTGATTTTAAGTTCAATATTATTGAATTTAGAAATATAAATGTACTTGTTTGATTGTTGTTGTTGAATCTGAAAATAGGTTTGTTTGTTGCTAAAATATTGTTCAATCAAATTTTAGTTGTTCTTTGTTGTTAATTTGTGTTCATGTGATTTGTTGTTGAAATGTTGAAGAAATCATGTTCATGTGATTTGTTGTTGAAATATTAAAGAAATCATGTTCATGTGATTTGTTGTTTGAACATTGTTAGAAATTGATCATATTGTCTATATTTTGATTAAGTTTGATTAATTGATTGTTATAGCTGATGGGGTAGTTTGGTAATTTGTAGTACGTTCAGGGGTAAAATGGTAATTGCAATAAGGTCTGAGGGTTAGTTTAGGAATTGTACATTTTGTTATTTTTTATGTGAAGCATGGGGGACAAAATGTAATGGGGTGAGTTGTAATATAGTTGTTTAATATAAAAGGGGGGACAAGACAAAATTTAGTGGGGAGGAATCTTGTATTTGTTTAGTGAAGCATGGGGGACAAAATATAATAGGGTGGGGATGATATATTTATTTAATGTAATGGGGGTGAGTGGGAAGATAATGGGTTTGGTAGGATAAATTGATTGATTTTAATTGATTAAAGGGTTGGGGATATAAGTAGAGGTCTTAAAATCAGAAGAGAGAGAACAGAATACAGATAGAGGGAGGAATCTTAAATAAGAAAATAAAAAGAGACAGAGAGAGAGAGAGAGAGAGACAAAAAAGAGCTGAATATTTATTCCGAAAAGCATTAAAACTTTCAAAATAAAAAAAAAACTTAAAAAAAATCTTCTGCTTTCTTTCACTGTTTGAAATCAGCATTAATTGTTGTTGTTTCATCAAAGCTTGAAGCTTTTGTTTTGGGATTACTGCTCCACCGGTTTGCAAACTCTGCTGCTGATTCTCATCTTCATCTTCTTTTGTTTCCAATATCAGGTACACAACTGACACGCTGGTTATTGTAATCCGAAATATGAAGCATGAATACGAAAAATGAAGAGTTGAAATTCTAAATTTGCTTTAATTATATTCTGAATTTTATTTGTATGTACAAATTATTTAGCTTGCAAAAATCAGAATCATGTAGCTATTTAATACATATAATGGAATATCCGACGATAGCTTAACAGATGAACTATCTACATATATTGCCTAAAAATAAATAAATGGTGTAGTAACTTCGTCGAGTCAAAAATCAAACTAATAGGCCATCTAGTAGGAACTTGGTATAAATATTATTTAGTTAAATAATATTGGTTAATTTCAGCATGTAAACGGTCTAGGATTAAAATTAGATTGCTATGTTTTTTTTAATTTGACAAACTGAGAACATGTCTAGTATAATGTAACTAGGTAATAACATGTAAATAAATTAAGATATTTTCTCTTTTATTTTGTAGAGACAAATTTCAATAGAAAAATGTAGGCATTTTAGGACTATCCTTTAAAAATAAAATGAGATGAGCCTCGCCCAATAAAATGCACCAATTGCGGGGCCCTCAATAAATGTACATTTAATTGCTTAGAATTCGGGAGGAGCCGTTTTAGCAAATTTCACGGCCCTACCCAGAAATAATAATACGCTAATCGCTTTAGGCACGATTTTAATAATAATACATTCCTAAACACGGGTGCGCATTTATGCGATCCAAATCCAAATCCCAAAACATTGAATAAAAATACGTTCCGGATCGCGGGTGCATTTTATGTGACGCAATCCAAAGACATGTTTTTAAACGATGTTCACATTCTTGTAAAAATAATAATAACAATTATGAAAGCGGTAAAAAGATAAAAATTGCACATAAGTTCATATTTGTATAAAAATCAGATAATCAAGCCGAATATAACAGTTGAGTGACCGTGCTAGAACCACGGAACTCGGGAATGCCTAACACCTTCTCCCGGGTTAACATAATTCCTTATCCGGATTTCTGATTCGCAGACTATAATACAGAGTCATTCTTTTCCTCGATTCGGGATTAAAATTGGTAACTTGGGACACCCTAAATTTCCCAAGTGGCGACTCTGAAATAAATAAATAAATCCCGTTTCGATTGTCCTTTAATTGGAAAAATTTCCTACGCCCCTCGCGGGAGGCGGAAAAAGGAGGTGTGACAATGACAATTCCCCTTAAGTTATGTGACTAAGTGTTTACCCCGGATGTTTATAATCTGATATAATTTTGAAGTAAATAGAAGGTCAAGGGTTAGATATTCCAATTTTATTTAATATAGTTGAAATTTCCCGAAGTGTGATCCATGTACATAGTTGAAAAATAATGATAGTATGCGGAAAAAGAATATGGTAAGATGATGAGGGAAGTTAGGAGTAATCTTATGCTTCACTTTAGTTATTCAAAGCAGGAGAAGAAACTATGATGCTAGCAAGTGGTTAGTAAAAGGATATGTAATGACCTGATCGGTTGTTCCGAGAGTTTAAGCCTCGTTTCCCCCATTTCTGCTTCATTTTTGTGTGGTTCAGCTCTTTTATGTTGTGTTGGTGGATTGGCTCAGGTTCAGAATGATTGTAGAGAGAAATGAGATACTTAGTCTCTTAAGTTAATTATGAAGTTGGAAAAGTCAACCGAAAGTTGACTTGTGAGTAAATGATCCCAGAACTTGGTTTTTATGGGTTGGATAGCTTTGTGAGGTGATCTGGATCTTAGGAGCGTGTTCAGAATGTAATTTTGAGGTCCGCAGTAGATTTAGGTTTGAATTGGCGAAATTGGAATTTTGCCATTTTTCGGTTGGTGGTGGAAATTTTGATATCGGGGTTGGAATGGAATTCCGGAAGTTAGAGTAGGTCCGTGGTGTCATTTGGGACGTGTGTGCAAAATTTCAGGTTATTTGGACAAGGTGTGACAGACTTTTTGATCGTTTGTGGAATTTGGAAGTTTTGGAATCCTTAGGCTTGAATCCAAGGGCGATTTGGTGTTTTGGCGTTGTTTTGTTACGAAGATTGACACAAGTTTGAATAGCGTTGTATGACTTTTTGGTATGTTTGGTTGAGGTCACGAGTGCCTCGGGATAGTTTTGAGTGGTTGACGGGAAATTTGCAACTTGAGTTGTGTTGCAGATTTTGCTATTCCTATTATTTCTGCACCTGCGGATTGGGGACCGCAGGTGCGAGGTCCATATAAGCGGTTATGTAGCGCAGGTGCACAACAGGAGTCGTATGCAGTTTGGTCCCCCACATCTGTGATGACCGTAGGAGCGATCATGCAACCACAGAAGCAGAAAATGCCTTTTAATGAATTTCGCAAAAACGGAGGATTTTGCGCAGATACGGCCCCGCAGATGCGTAATGGGGACCACATATGCGGAAGTTCTGGTCAGAGTGTATATAAAGGCTCCTTCATGAATTTTTGGTCATTCTTCACCATTTTTTACCGGGATTTGTGCTTTGGGCAGTGATTTTCAAGAGTAATCAAGGATTTTCAATGGGGTAAGTTACTTGGGCCTTATTATTTGTGTTTATGATGAGTTTTCCCTTGTTTAATCATGATATTAGTGGAAATTAGGGAAGAAATTTGGGATATTAGGGCTTAAAATTTGGAAAGTTGAATTGGGGATTTGAGGGGCTATTTGAGGTCCGATTTTGATGTTATTGGTATATATAGACTCGTGGGAGGATGCGGATTCTTGTGATGTAATTTTTATCAAATTATGAGGCGTGGGCTCAGGGGGCGGGGTTTGAGAAAATTCAGGATTTTTGGTCTAAATTGATAATTTTCGTATGGGTTTCATTCCTTTAGCATATATTGATGTTATGGTTCTGATTTTGGTTAAATTCGGGGCGTTTGGAGGACGAATCGAGAGGCAAGGGCATCGTGGGCTAGAGTTTGTCTTGGCTTGAGGTAAGTAACGCTTCCAAACTTGGCTATGAGGGTTCGAAACCCCGAACGATGTGTTCTATGATTACCATTGAGGTGACGTAAATGCCACGTGACGGGCGTGTGGGCGTGCACTGTCGCGCCCCCGTTTTCTCGCGAAATCGGGTTTATGACATTTGGGAGACAACTCGTTCCCGTTCGGGAATTGGGTTTTGAATTGAAGAGTCGCCACCTAATGATTAAAGTGTATTAGGACACTAGGAGGGTTTGTGTTGAGTAACCAGAGATTGGGTAAGGGCTTGAAATTATCCCAAGGGGAAGGTGTTAGGCACCCCTCAGGATCCACTAGTGTGGTTCCCGACCAAACTATTGTTGTGACTTAAGTGCAAATAACGCATAGACAAGTAAAGGCTTCAAATAAGAAGGGATTTTCACGTAATGGTTACAAATAAACAAAAGTAAGAAAAAGGAACTAAAAAGAGTTGATTTTCTTGAAAGAAATGGTTTAAAAAGATTTGAAAGAAACAAATAAAACAAAGGGAAGGGGGTCCTAGGTTTATTAATAATATGGATCACCCCACACAACATCCAGTAATCACTCCTTAGTGAGGGGCTACACGTGATGTTATCGCGTGGTCATCATATCCATGTCTACCCTTTCCCACCCAGTTAAGGTATTAAAGTGCGGAATGGTCTCGTTTACTTATTGCGTGCTATTACCCGCCCCAATCCTATCATCCCCGGAGGCACCTGGGACTACTAATCCTAGAGGGAGGAGGTATTGGGCTTATTTGTCGTTTCAAAAGGTAAAATACTAAGGCGACAAACAAAACACATATAACAAGTTTGGGGAAGCATATAAACAAATAAAAGGGCTCAAACAGACCTCCTTTAAACCAAAGAAAGCACATAATGTAGCATGACTTGCATGTACTATTTAGGGTCCGATTAAAACTTAAACGGTGGAGGTAGATAGATTTATTACATAGTTCAGATAAGAAGCCCGAATCAGGCCTGCCTGCTGGTTGTAGCTGATAAAAGTCTGATTCAGTTCATAAATTGTCCTATGGCTTGCCTAAGTGTTAGACGAAAACCTATAGGCATGATATCTACTGATTTCAGAAAAGATAAGGTATACCAATTTTAGAAAAAAGGTTATCAGTTATTCAGGAAAGACGAGTTTTGACAAAAGATCATAAATTCTACAGACGTTAGACAATGATTTTAGATTTGTAGGCGAGTGAGACGTTTCAGACTTGGTTATTAATTCCTATGGGCATGCTTTCTAGGCGTTGTTGATTTTAAACTTTTTTAAAAACATAGCAAGAGTGCAGAAATCCTATAGGCATGGCATCTAAATGATGTACTTCGTTTAAGCCTATGAACATGATAACTAAATGCAGTTGGTTATTTAAGACCTACAAACATATTTGCCTGATGAGGAGTGCATATACATGATTCAGAAAGAACTTATAGGCAGGATATCTACATGATGTGCAGAAATTCAAAAATTCCTATAGGCAGGATATCTGTACGCTATGCAGAAATTCAGAAATAAACTATAGGCATGGTACCTACATGAGAATGCAAGATTCCTATAGACATGGTATCTACATGAGAATGCAGAAATTCTTATAGACATAGTATCTAGATGCGAATGCAAGATTCCTATAGACATGGTATCTATATGAGAATGCAGAAATTCATAAACTCCTATAGGCAGGATATCTACCCCTTTTTGCATACATAGTTATTCCCCCCTTTTTCACTAGTCATCCCCAATAGTTTATTACAAACTTATTGCAGTCCGGCAAAATAAAGTAAAGAAAATACATCAGAAGTTGGAAATTACAACTAAGGAGCGCCTGATTCAGACTTCCTGTCTGAAGTATGAAGTAAACAAACTCTAAGAGATCATATTTCAAAGCCTTTCTCCTATTTGGGGTGTGTCAGAGATCCCTAAGAGCCTCATATGAACTCCGGGCAGTGCTTACACCCAAATGTATCACGGATTAAGCCATGGTGCAGTGTGAAAGGGCCAGCCCTCAGGTGTCCAAGTTTAGAGGGAGCTCGAGGTCCCAAGGCAAGGCTCACAAGAGGGGGGTAGAACTTAGGGACTAAGAGAGAGTGCAAGTGCAGAAGTAGGATTCTGAAAGGGGAGAAGAGAAAAGGGAAGCAGCTCACATCATTACACATAAGGGTATAGGGGAGTGGGAAGTTGTAAGAGGTAACAGAAAATCGGGCCGAAGGGCATACCCAGCAATGGGAGGTGCTGGCACACCCTCTGGCCTGTTTGCTTAGAGGTCAAGACCCCAGTGGTTCAAACTTAATTCATGGACAACAACTTACATTGCCATGCCTTAAGTCACCACTCAAAATACATAGGGGTGATAGAGGAATGGGGGTTCATAACAAAACACACATAAGGAAATCAGCATGCTAATTTAAGTGCTGAGATATACAGAAATAGCAGATGAACATGGATACAAAAACAGTAATTACACGTTGTTGTGGTGCTAAGAATTAAATCAGGACATACCAGTTTTCAGGGAAACAAGTAAAGGAAAACAGTAAGTCCTGTAAAACAGGCCACAGTGCAGTCAAGAAGAGAATATTATTAAGAGAGAGTGTGAGTTTAGAAGGATTCTGATGTTGTAGTGTGTGAAGAGGGTCGTGCCTTTTATAGTGTAAAAATCAGGCAAAACTAAGGCAAGAAAAACAGTTAAGGAACTGATTGTCAATCAATTACATAAGGCTTCCCTTAATTAAGGGATTCAGATTTAAACGGGTGAAAACCATTTAAGGAAAGAAATAGAGTAAGCACTTTGTGCACAGCATGCAATCAGGGGCAAATACATTAAAAGTTATTTAAGGACAAGGTTTTTGAAATACACGGTTTGTGCAAATAAGGTAAGCAAATCAATTAACAAACAGTAAATCAAAAGAGTCCGAGATTTTGCATGAATGAACCGAGTCAGAAAAGATGAAGAAGGGTTTTAACTTAGGTCGAGTAACAGAGAGAATCAACAAATAATGGAAAGAAATCAATCGAGCCATATTCAGAAGGAAGTTTGCACTAATTGCAAATTTGAAAACCATTTAGAAGAAAATTCATCATATATAAAGGGCATGTGATCATAAAAGAAGACTGTCGTGTAAATTAGTAGAAAAATTCCAATGTAGAAGAGTTTAGCAAAAAGTTCAGCATTGTAGTGAAAACAAAGATGTCCAAACTCAGTTCAGAGACTCAAAGTCTGTCTGAAAGAGTTAAGGGTTCTAAAATAAAATCCTATTTCAATCAAACCTTGGCAGAACCCCTAAATTCTAGGGTTTCCACCTTGAATCAAGTGTAGAGATGAGAAGGCAAGTAGTTGAATCGAAACATGTTTAGAGGTTTCAGAAAAGAATTGAAACTTCTAACATGCTTCTTCTAGAAACAGAACTCATGAATAACATGTAAATACAGTAGAGGGGTTCAAGGCAAACAGAGTAAAGAAGCTAATTCGAAACATGATGAGAAGAGAGTGATAAGAACAGTAGAAGAAAACATGCTTAAGAAGATCCTTTTAAAAGAAACAAAGTGCAATAGAAGAAAAATAGTAAGAACACTTAAGAACACGGTAGAAGAATACAGTAGGCGAAACATACCAGAACATAGTAGAAGAAAATAGCAGGACATAGTACAAAAGCATACAAGAGCATAATATAGAAAGCATAGTAGAAGAAAATACAAGAACGGAATATAGAAAGCACAGTAGAAGAACATACATGGTAGAAGGAAAACATAGAACACAGTAGTGGCAAATACACATAAAAGAAAAGGAAAATAAAGTCAGAGAAACACTTAAGTATTTTCAGAAAACCCTAAATCGTAAAAGAAAGACTTTGAAAAGTAATTTTCGAAAGAAATGTTAGGGAGATCGTTTGAAAACTCAAAGAGAGCACATATACACAACGGATCTAAAGAGATCGGAAAAACCCTCGAAAGGTTAGGGTTTCAGAAGAACCCTAGAAATGAGAAAGGCTTTGAAAAGGTCACCGATCTGAGTCGGAGAGGTCAGAACCAGGCTCAAAACACCATGGTACGCCAGAGCAAGGCCAACGATGACTCTGGAACCTTGAATCGACAGAGGTCTGGGTGCAAACCTTCGAGGTCAGGCCTTGAATCTTCAGAGATCAGGCGTGTAAGAGCAAAAGGAGGTAGGTGTAAGACTCCTATAGCCTTGGAAGCCATGGATTCCGGTGGCTTTCAAGGTGGAAGCGGTGATAGGTGGCTAGGGTTCTGAGAAGACTCGAGAGAGTTTGAGAGAGTGCAGGGTTTCAGAGGCAGCTGGGGTTGTGAAATGGTTAGGGTTAGGGGGTATGTCGGGATTAAAAAAGGAAAGGGTATTTGGTGGCCATTGATCATTTTGATCAACGGCCTGGATTAATTGAGTAGGTGGGGCGGTTTAACAGAGTTGGGTTTAGGTAGGTTCAAACAGGGATTGGGTCAGGGTAATTGGGTTTAAAATTGGGTTCAATTGGAGGTTCAACTAAGGCTAAAATTGAAATAAACGGGGCTAACATTTAAATAGTCATTTTCCCTTATTTATTTTATAAAAAATAGAGAAATAATTTCTGGAAATAAATTAAAGGTACTAAAATGATTAATAATACGTAATTATCAAATTAAAAATACTGGAGTAAATTTTATAATTATGAAAACAATTAAATCTTAACATAGGCTAATATCGCAATTATACGCAATTTAGCTTTAAAAATACTAAACAAATTTGTAAAAATATGCAAAAATTATGCCAGCTATATTTTTATATAAATATGAGAATACAATAAGTGAATCACCCAAAATGATAATTTTGGGGATAATTATTGGGTTTTCTTGATAAAATAGGGACATAAATAGATTTAAAAATCTATAAAAATTAAGAGAAAAATAGTAAACCTTGGGACATACTTATATATGCATATACCTGCTATTCTGAAGGTATTTTGCATATAAAAATATACAGGGAAAAATTGGGTATCAACAGTTGCCCCTCTTTACCCAGGAAGGATGAAAGAGTTATCGGGTAAATATATAATGGCCAATTTTGACCGAACGGAATGGTTTGAAGAATTTGACCAAGCTCTAGCTCCTGAGCTGCCTACATATCCCCGGTCTTACAGGAATCAGGCCATATGTAGTCCAGGGTTTGTCGGCGAAATTTGCCGATGGAGATTTTCCAAGACGGACGCGATATTTGGGTTAGGATAGATGGTCGAAGTCTAATAAGGCTGCGGGAACTGGAGCGGGATTGCTCCTGCTGAGACAGCCATTGCTCGCTGGTTTACCTGCAAATGAACCATATGTTGTGCGGAAATCTAAACATGATGCAAGTTCCTGTCGGACCATGAAATGTTGTCTTTGGATGGCTAGGATGACATCCTGGGACATGAAGCGTATAATAAGGATTCGCAAGCCATGAAATGGTGCTCTCGGGCTATAAGAATGATGCCTCCTAACTATGACGCCTTTTAATAATGATATGCAAAAGATAAAAAGGGTCCTCGGGCCATAACATGGTGTTCTCGGGCTATGAAAATGGTGCCTTCGAACAATGACGCCTTTGGATGATTTAACGATCTTTCAGCCTATGAGATGCAGTAAGTGGCGATCTTTCAGCCAATGCAAGATGTAAATGAAGTGGCGATCTTTCGGCCATGCAAGATGTAAATGAAGTGGCGATCTTTCAACCGATGCAAGATGTAAATGAAGTGGCGATCTTTCAGCCGATGCAAGATATAAATGAAGTGGCGAACTTTCAGCCATGCAAGATGTAAATGAAGTGGCGATCTTTCAGCCATGCAAGATGTAAATGAAGTGGCGACTTTTCAGCCATGCAAGATGTAAATGAAGTGGCGATCTTTAAGCCATGCAAGATGGAGGTAGAGCTTAACCTTAGAAGGCAGAATGGTAGCCTTATGCAATGCGGACAATGCAGATGGAGGTAGAGCTTAACCTCGGAAGGTAGAATGGTAGCCTTATGCAATGCAGAGAATGCCGATGGAGGTGGAGCTTAACCTCGGAAGGCAGAATGGTAGCCTTATGCATGCAGAGAATGCAGATGGAGGTAGAGCTTAACCTCGGAAGGTAGAATGGTAGCCTTATGCAATGCAGAGAATGCAGATGGAGGTAGAGCTTAAACTCGGAAGGCAGAATGGTAGCCTTATGCAATGCAGAGAATACAGATGGAGGTAGAGCTTAACCTCGGAAGGTAGAATGGTAGCCTTATGCAATGCAGAGAATGCAGATAGAGGTAGAGCTTAACCTCGGAAGACAGAATTGTAGCCTTATGCAATGCAGAGAATGCAGATGGAGGTAGAGCTTAACCTTGGAAGGCAAAATGGTAGCCCTATGCAATGCAAAGAATGCAGATGGAGGCAGAGCGTAACCTCGGAAGGCAGAATGGTAGCCTTATGCAATTTAGAGAATCCTGATGGAGGTAGAGCTTAACCTCGGAAGGCAGAATGGTAGCCTTATGTAATGCAGAGAATGCAGATGGAGTTAGAGCTTAACCGCGGAAGGCAGAATGATAGCCTTATGCAGGAAGTAAAAATGGCAATTGGCAATAGAGTTTTCTTAGCTGATAGCGGATTGCGGTATCGTGATTGATGGGGGTATTGTGCCTGTTGGGGACACTGTTGTGCGGATAGTAGTTGCGAGAAAGTGCAACGGTTCGGAGAATTATATTCCTGAACTGTATTTGATGATTTTGCAACTCAAGTGCCTGCATCCAAAGAAAAATCATGAGTTTGTAAAGGGGGAAAGGTTAGTTCGTATCCCCACTAGCTTTGCTTGACCTGCTCGACTTTGATCTGGTGATACTGTACGTATCATCGGGGTAGCGTTGCTAAACAAGGCAATTTTAGTAATGAACATGCATGATTTAGTAAAAGCATAACATAAGTGCATAATTAAGAATAATTTTCTTTAGATGAACCGACGACTGCGACGTGGTTCAAGACATTGCAACTTCGCTTGCTCCGGAATTTTGAGGGTCCTCCTCAAAATTCTGCCCCAGCTTACTGGCTGCTGCTCCTAACGGTTGTTAATGATAAATGGCTGGAATCGACTTTGGAATTTTGAGGGTCCTCCTCATAATTCTGCCCCAGTTTCCAATAGCGGGGGAAATGGAAATTTTATTGAATTGTGACCGAACCCATAGAGCTGCCTACGTATCCCCTCTTAAACGGGAATCAGGATAGGCGTAGTTCAAATTACATCATAAAATAAAGCATAAATGTTACACGTAGTATCGCTTGACTGCATCCGAATTGATCGGCTTTGGACAGACTTCTCCGTCCATTTCTGCGAGTATGAGGGCTCCTCCTGTTAGAACCCGGTGAACCATGTACGGACCCTGCCAGTTGGGCGAGAATTTTCCTTTGGCTTCATCTTGATGTGGAAAGATTTTCTTAACAATAGCTACCCCGGTGTGAACTGTCTCGGCTTGACTCTTTTGTTGAAGTCTCTGGACATCCTGTTCTGATAAAGTTGACCATGGAAACCTGCATTCATTCTCTTTCCATCTATAAGAGCTAGCTGCTCGCAATGATTCTTCACCCATTCTGCATCGTCTAGCTTTGCTTCCTGTATGATTCTTAATGAGGTAATTTCCACCTCGACGGGAATGACTGTCTTTGTACTGTAGACCAGCATATAGGGGGTTGCTCCTGTCGATGTACGGATTGTGGTGCGGTATCCCAATAAAGCAAATGAGAGCTTCTCGTGGCACTGCTTATGCTTCTCTATCATTTTCCTTAGTATCTTCTTGATATTCTTGTTGGCAACCTATACGACTCCATTCATCTGAGGTTTGTAAGCTATAAAATTCTTGTGTTTAATCTTGAAGGTTGCACACATGGATTTCATCAAATCACTATTGAGGTTGGAGCCATTATCAGTAATGATTAACTTTGGAATTCTGAACTGACACATGATACGGTCGCGGACGAAATCTGCCACGACTTTCTTAGTTACTGCCCTATAAGATGTTGGTTCAACCCATTTGGTTAAATAATAAATTGCTACTAGGATAAACCTGTGTTCGTTTGATGTGGCGGGTTTGATTGGTCTGATAACATCCATTCCTCAGGCGGCGAACGGCCACGGCGAGCTTGTTGCATTAAGCTCATTTGGAGGCACCTTTATCATGTTTGCATGTATCTGGCAGCGGTGGCACTTTCGGACATACTGGATGCAGTCAGTTTCCATAGTCATCCAAATCATTCCATGTGGTAGCGGCGTCCTTCTTTAACATCTTAAAGATAGGTTCACAGATGACCGTAGATTGTGCTATGAAACGGCTGATGTAGTTAAGTCTTCCCAAGAAACTCGTTACGTCCTTCTTTTTCTTTGGCGGTGGTAGTTCTTAAATAGGTTTGACCTTAGATGTATCTAGTTCTATGAACCCAAGTAGTTTTCCGGCAGGAACCCCAAATGCACATTTTACGGGTTTCAGTTTCAGGTTGTATCTTCTCAGTCTATTGAAGAACTTCCTCAAATCCTCCATGTGGTCAGTGGCTTTCTTGGACTTTATGATGACATCATCTATATAAACCTCAATCTTCTTGTGTATCACATCATGGAAGATAGTAGTCATGGCCCTCATGTAGGTGGCCTCTGCATTTTTTAACCCGAATGGCATCATCTTGTAGTAGTACATCCCCCACGGTGTGATGAAAGCCGTTTTCTCAGCATTTTCTTCGTCCATCCAGATTTGATGATATCCAGTGAAGCAATCTACAAATGATTGCAACTCATGCTTGGCGCAATTGTCGATCAGGATGTGTATGTTTGGCAAGGGGAAGTCGTCCTTTGGACTGGCCCGATTGAGATCCCGGTAGTCGACACAAACTCTGACCTTCCCATCCTTCTTCGGCACAGGCACAATATTGGCTAACCATGTCGGATATTCTACTACCCTAAGGACCTTAGCTTTGACCTGCTTAGTGACTTCTTCCTTAATTTTCAGACTCATATCGGGTTTAAACTTTCTGAGCTTCTATTTTACCGATGGACATGTTAGATCAGTTGGCAGTCTGTGGGCCACAATAGATGTGCTCAAACCAGTCATGTCATCATATGACCAGGCGAATATGTCCTCGCACTCCTTCAAACATTATGTGCATTCTTCCTTTTCTGACAGTGACAAATGGACGCTGATTCGAGTTTCTTTGATATTTTCTGCATCTCCCAGGTTAACAATCTCGGTCTCGTCCAGGTTGGACTTAGTCTGTTCTCAAAATTTTCAACCTCTTTAACAATCTCTTCCGGTATATCATCTTCCTCTGAATCTATGTCCGTTTGTTGCGTTGTCTCATTGCATGTCACAGCCATTGGTTCATCAAGATAGGTAATAGTAATGATGTATAAGTAAATTAATGAGAGAAAATAATAAGAGTAAGATTTGTAAGAAAATTGAAATGTTTTGATAAATTTCATAACTGTTTTGAACATTGGAAGATCTTATTGCAAAAATTCAAAAATGCAAAAGGAAAATCAACTAGTAAAAATAAAATATAGTGCATGATGCTTTGTTCATCCTTGCTACCTCATGGCTTTCCGAGCTCTGGTGGTTTTGATGGTCCAATTGTTGAGGCGTGCTCCTCGGCTTACGGCCTGTATGGAAGGTCCTTCCTCCCCCTCCTCCTCGAAAATGACACAACAATCCATGTCATCTTCTTCTAGGAACAAATTCCTCACTGCCGCCTGTGTTTCCTCTTCTTCCGACCCATAGATAACATCGGCCGGCCGGAAAGTCTACTCCAAATGTGGTATTGGCTGCTCCAGCGGGTAGTATGGACCGCGCCATGGTGGCGACTAGTTGTTGAATTCCTCCTAAGTATACTCATATCCCAGGCCAAAAGTGGTGCCATGTTTCTTCAGTTTGATAGGCTTGGCGATTCCTTGGAGGTTCTTGCCAAGTCCTTTGCCAGGTTCATATCCTTACCAATTTAGTATGCTCTCAATTTTGTTGCCCCACCACTTGTCTTTGTCGACGACATTGACTTGCTCGATGTGGTGATAGGTTTCCCCGCCTATCCTTCTCCTTCCTCCAATTGCTGGGATGGTTTGGCAACTATATATGGGATTGCTACCATTGCCGTGAATGATCACCTCTTGGTGGTTCCACTCAAATTTTACCGCCTAATGCAGTGTCGATGCTACGGCCCCAGCAGCATGAATCCACGGCCATCCCAATAGCAAGTTGTAAGATGTCGGCACATCTATTATTTGGAAATTAACATCAAACCAAGTAGGCCCCATTTGCAAGCACAAACTAATTTCCCCAATAGTGGACCTTTGGGAACCGTCGAAAGCTTTGACATTGATGGCCCCATCTTTGATCTCATGCAGCCCCCTTCCCAATGTTCTGAGTGTTACCAACCGACAAATATTGAGGCTAGACCCTCCATCAATCAGGATTCTAGTGATAAAATAATCTTCGCATTGCACGGTGATGTGCAATGCTTTGTTGTGACTCAACCCTTCTGGTGGCAGCTCATCTTCATGAATATCTTGTGACATTCCAATACCTGCCCTACCATGTTTGCCATTTCTCCTCCGGTAATGTTGCTTGGTAAATATGCCTCACTCAGCACCTTCAACAAGGCATTCTTATGTACGTCAGAACTTTGCAGCAAAACTAGGATATAAATCTGGGTGTTTTGTTCAGCTGATCAATGACTGAGTATTCCTTGGCTTGTATCTTTCTCTAGAGATCATCGGGCCCGGTTTCAGTGATGGTCGGCGCCTACTTACTTGACTTAGCTAAATGCTCCGGAGTATAAACTCGGTTGGTACTTGTCATACCCTGTGCCGCAACTGTTTCCCCGAATTTAGCTTTCCCTTTCCTTCTCACCTCGGCTGTGTAATCCCAAGGTATGGCATTTGTATGGAACGGTGTTATGGTCAACATTGTTACTGGGATAGGCACCATTACTCTGAACAGAGCATGTATTTTGGAGGGTAAAATCGCAACTTCAAACGGTGCGAGTGTATTTGTTGAAGACCCAAACTTGACTTCAATTGGTGTTGGCGTCTTTGTAGGGGGTGGTGCTTCAAATTCAAGTGGTACAGACATGTTTACATCGGACTCCCCAGAAGGCTGAGTCTGGACTACGATCGGATTGAGGGTGACTATCAGCTTCTTTGGTTTGTCACCTTCTGTGATTAAACCGATTGATCCTTTGGGATCCCAATCATCCTCTATTTCAATCATGTGAACACCTCCACCCTTATAGTCTGGCAAAGGGTTGTTGCGGACATTCGGAGTAGGCTCCTTTGCTACAATGACTGTTATCAATCAGAGTCTGGATCTTATCTTTCAGAGAGCGGCATTCATCAATGGTATGTCCCTTCATGCTGGAATGGTATGCACATGATTTATTTGGATTGACCCACTGAGAAGGGTTTTCAGGGGTTATAGCAGGGATAGGGGTGACATAACCAGCAGCTTTGAGCCTTTCGTACAGCTGGTCAATCGGTTCAGCAATGGCGGTATACTGTTTGGGGGGTCTGCAGTCGAAATTTGGTAGAGTCTAGGAAAGTTTTAATGTGTGGGAGGTGATTGATAGTGGGATGGCTGAGCATTGTAGGCTTGGTAGACATGTGCGGGTTGGGAATATCTGGGTGAAGTAGGTTGATATGTAGGAGGTGGGGGTGATTGGTAAGTAGGTGATGAAGTTTGGTAAGAGGGTGAGGGTGTTTGGTAATTCGAGGTAGGCTGGTATGTGAGTGGAGGTATCAGATAGGTTTGGTATTTGATAGGGGATTTGGCTCTTTGTGCAACCATTACGGTACCTACGTCCCTTTTCTTGGACGTACCACCAGACTGTAAAGCCTTATTGGTAGCTTACAAAGCTTCAAAGTTTGTAACCATACCACTTTTGATGGCTTCCTCGATCCTTTCCCCTAGCTTGATGATGTCGGAAAATTTCTGGCTCTCAATCAACATCAGCCTTTCATAGTACTGCGGGTCTTGAGCCCGGACAAAAACCTTGTTCATTTGTTCTTCTTCTAAAGCAGGTCTGACCTTAACAGCTTCTGATCTCCAGCGATTGGCATACTCGCGAAATGTTTCTGTGGGCTTCTTCTTTAAGTTCTGGATGTAGAACACATTGGTGTATTTTCTGTGTTGAACCTAAACCTGTCCATAAAGTTGGACGCCATACTCACCCAGTTCGACCATTTCTTCGTGTCTTGGCTAATGTACCAAGACAGAGCATCGCCCTTCAGACTCCTCATAAAAAGCTTCATGCGAATCCTTTCGTCTTTCCCTACTCCAACCAGCTTGTCGCAGTATGTTCTCAAGTGGACTCTCGGATTTCTTGTACCATCAAACATCTCGAACTTATGAGGTTTGTACCCCTCGGGCAGTTCGACATCCGGTTGTATACAAAGATCTTCGTAGTTCAACCCTTCAATCCCCTTACTTCTTTCGACATCCGGTTGTATACAAAGATCTTCGTAGTTCAATCCTTCAATCCCCTTACTTCCTTCGACACCCTAAATTCGACTAGTCAATCTCTTGAGTTCCACAGCCAGGTTCCTGATGAGTGAGTCTTTATCATCAGACTCGGGTGTGCTTGAGACAGGTTGGGTGGAGGGTGGCATGGTTTTCACATAGATGGGGGTGTTATGGTGGGCGTGGAAATGGTCATTTGTGAGATTCAAAGGTTCGGGGATGAGCACTGGAGTATTTTTGGATATGTGGCAAGTATTGCAGTGGTGGTGAGGAGCGGGATGGTTTCGTGGCTTTGGGATGTTTTGTGGAGGCGTGGGGTTCTGAGCGTTTGGAAAATTGATATCTGGAGTGGTGAGGGAAAATGAGAAGTTTGCCAGATTCCGGACCTGATCAAGTTCCTCCTGAAATTTCACAGTTTCTGCTCGAGTTGGGACATACTTTCTTTGGAGACCTAAGCACCATGAGTGACCTCTACCCGTTCAGTTGAGTTTTTCTTTCTGGTGTTGTTCAAATCTTCCATCTTTCCTTTGTTCCTACTTCTGATAGGACTAGGAGGAGGAGTGGGTGGAGGACTTTTTGATCTTGTGGAATATGATGAAGATGCCAGAGTGCACGAACTAACCTTTGGGGAGGGGAGTAAATAAACAAAAAGTAAAAACAAAAAGGTAACAAGTCAGTGGGGATTATAAGAAAGTGTTGCGATATTTAAACACATAGTGCAAGAATGTAAATTGTGTCCTAATTTGGGAGCCTCGTTGTGCCCAAGGTAGGCCTAGCAACAAATTGATTTGGAGAACTTAGAATGCTAAATGCCTCATCTTATTGATAAAAAGTATACGAATCCCAAAACGACGCTAAATAAAATGTCACTAGTGGCCATTAGCCTTATTACATTCTTTTTAAAGAAAAAGAACAAACTCCTATCAAGCAGGACCTTCCTCAGGTTGAATGCTCCCGTTAATCAAATCCTCCAGCTCGCGTAGATTCACCAGTAGAAATGCCTTTGCCATGTGTTCTCCTTCATTTCCTTCAGCGTTCTGGCAGTCAGTGACTCTCTTCCTCACTTTCCCTTCCAATTCCAACAGACTGTACTCTAGATATTCCAACTTTTCGCTAGCTTTGGCGGCACTCTCTTTCCACTCGTTGATTCTGTCATTTGATGGAAGACTCCTCCACCAGTCTAGCAAGAGTGAGGGCATTCTAACCATACCAAAGTCGGGGACCTCGTTCTTCATTTTCTGCAAAACAAAAGGGTTAAGACCCTACCCCCACCAGACTCGACTATTAAATACCAACAATTAGCATAAAGCATTTAGTTCTCCAAAATAAATGCACAGAACATGGTGATGTCTGTTTGGGTTCAAGGAAACCCGGTGGACTTTGGACAAGATCTTAAAGAGTCATTATGCGGACAACACAACTGACTCGGCTAGGTTTGACCATGATGCATGCACAATTAAATAGAGTAAGGTTTCTATGGGGGTTTTAGACTGGCACCCTTGAGCGGAAAACTCAAGGGGAAAAGGCACGGAAACATCGACTACACCATTGATCGACTGGTTTTACCGCAAATATGCCTTTTCCAGATTTAAAGGGTGATAATATCGGAAGAGCGCAACCACTCATTATAAGCATTGCTATGGTATTTGTTTGGCACGAGTGGAATATGATGTTGAAAACATGTTTATGCTATAATTAAAACAAATAGTCACGTATGTGTACGTTCATAAAGTAATAATTACAATAACTTTAAACAGTAATAAAGGAGTTCAGTAAAGGAAAGCAGTGAAAGAAACAAGGGAAAGAAACAAGAGACAAGTTAGTTTTTTTTTTTTGCAGTAGAAGAGGGAATTAAATGCTTAAAGGTATTAAACAAATAAAGCACATAAGAAATGTAACATTACATTAATACCTTGAAATGGTAAAATCCTAAAAGATATCCCCAGCAGAGTCGCCACGCTGTTGCGCCTCCTTTTTCTCGCAAAATCGGGTTTATGACATTTGGGAGACAACTCGTTCCCGTTCGGGAATTGGGTTTTGAATTGAAGAGTCGCAACCTAATGATTAAAGTACATTAGGACACTAGGAGGGGTTTGTTTTGAGTAACCAGAGATTGGGTAAGGGCTTGAAATTATCCAAAGGGGAAGGTGTTAGGCACCCCTCAGGATCCACTAGTGTGGTTCCCGGCCAAACTATTGTTGTGACTTAAGTGCAAATAACACAGGCAAGTAAAGGCTTCAAATAAGAGGGGATTTTCACGTAATGGTTACAAATAAACAAAAGTAAGAAAAAGGAACTAAAAAGAGTCGATTTTTCTTAAAAGAAATGGTTTAAAAGGATTTAAAAGAAACAAAGAAAACAAAGGGAAGGGGGGTCCTAGGTTTATTAATAATATGGATCACCTCACACAACATCCGGTAATCACTCCTCACTGAGGGGCTTCACGTGATGTTATTACGTGGTTATCATATCCATGTCTACCCTTTCCTACCCCGTTAAGTTATTAAAGCGCGGAATGATCTCGTTTACTAATTGCATGCTATTACCCGCCCCAATCCTATCAGCCCCGGAGGCACCTTGGACTACTAATCCTAGAGGGAGGAGGTATTGGGCTTATTTGTGGTTTTAAAAGGTAAAATACTAAGGCGACAAACAAAACACATATAACAAGTTTGGGGAAGCATATAAACAAATAAAAGGGCTCACACAGACCTCATTTAAACCAAAGAAAGCATATAATGTAGCATGACTTGTATGTATTGTTTAGGGTCTGATTAAAACTTAAATGGTGGAGGCAGATTGATTTATTACATAGTTCAGATAAGAAGCATGAATTAGGCCTGCCTGCTAGTTGTAGCTGATAAAAGTCTGATTCAGTTCATAAACTGTCCTATGGCTTGCCTAAGTGTTAGACGAAAACCTATAGGCATGATATCTACTTATTTTAGAAAAGATGAAGTATACTGATTTTAGAAAAAAAGGTTGTCAGTTATTCAGGAAAGGCGAGTTTTGACAAAAGATCATAAATTCTGCAGACGTTAGACAATGATTTTAGATTTGTAGGCGAGTGAGACATTCCAGACTTGGTTATTAATTCCTATAGGCATGCTTTCCAGGCGTTGTTAATTTTGAACCTTTTTACAAACATAGCAAGAGTGTAGAAATCCTATAGACATGGCATCTAAATGTTGTACTTCATTTAACCCTATGAACATGATATCTAAATGCAGTTGGTTATTTAAGACCTACGAACATGTTTGCCTAATGAGGAGTGCATATGCAAGATTCAGAAAGAACCTATAGGCAGAATATCTACATGATGTGCAAAAATTCAAAAATTCCTATAGGCAAGATATTTATACGTTATGCAGAAGTTCAAAAATAAACTATAGGCATGGTACCTACATGAGAATGCAAGATTCCTATAGACATGGTATCTACATGAGAATACAGAAATTCTTATAGACATGGTATCTAGGCGCGAATGCAAGATTCCTATAGACATGGTATCTATTTGAGAATGCAGAAATTCATAAACTCCTATAGGCAGGATATCTACCCCTTTTTGCATACATAGTTATTCCCCCCTTTTTCACTAGCCATCCCTAATAGTTTATTACAATAGTATTACAGTCCAGAAAAATAAAGTAAAGAAAATACATCAGAAGTTGGAAATTATAACCAAAAAGAGCCTGATTCAGACTTCCTGTCTGAAGTATGAAGTAAACCAACTCCAAGAGATCATATTTCAAAGCCTTTCTCTTATTTGGGGTGTGTCGAAGTTCCCTAAGAGTCTCATATGAACTCCAAGCAGTGCTTACACCCAAATGTATCATGGATTAAGCCATGGTGCAGTGTGGAAGGGCCAACCCTCAAGTGTCCAAGTTCAGAGGGAGCTCGAGGTCCCAAGGCAAGGCTCACAAGAGGGGGCGGAACTTAGGGACTAAGAGAGAGTGCAAGTGCAGAAGTAGGATTCTGAAAGGGGAGAAGAGAAAAGGGAAGCAGCTCACATCATTACACATAAGGGTATAGGGGAATGGGAAGTTGTAAGAGGTAACAGAAAATCGGACCGAAGGGCATACCCAGCAATTGGAGGTGCTGGCACACCCTTTGGCCTGTTTGCTTAGAGGTCAAGACCCCAGTGGTTCAAACTTAATTCATGGACAACAACTTACATTGCCATGCCTTAAGTCACCACTCAAAACACATAGGGGTGATAGAGGAATGGGGGTTCATAACAAAACACACATAAGGAAATCAGCATGCTAATTTAAGTGCTGAGATATACAGAAATAGCATATGAACATGGATACAAAAGCAGCAATTACACGTTGTGGTTCTAAGAATTAAATCAGGACATACCAGTTTTCAGGGAAGAAAGTAAAGGAAAGCAGTAAGTCCTGTAAAATAGGCCACAGTGCAGTCAAAAAGAGAATATTATTAAGAGAGAGTGTGAGTTTAGAACGATTCTGATGTTGTAGTGTGTGAAGAGGGTCATGCCTTTTATAGTGTAAAGAATCAGGCAGAAATAAGGCAAGAAAAACAGTTAAGGAATTGATTGTCAGTCAATTACATAAGGCTTCCCTTAATTAAGGGATTCAGATTCAAACGGGTGAAAACCATTTAAGGAAAGAAATTGAGTAAGCACTTTGTGCACAACATGCAATCAGGGGAAAATATATAAAAAGTTATTTAAGGACAAGGTTTTTTAAATACACGATTTGTGCAAATAAGGTAAGCAAATCAATTAACAAATAGTAAATCAAAAGTGTCCGAGATTTTGCATGAATGAACCGAGTCATGAAAAGATGAAGAAGGGTTTTAACTTAGGCCGAGTAACAGGGAGAATCAGCAAACAATGGAAAGAAATCAATCGAGCCATATTCAGAAGGAAGTTTGCATTAATTAAAATTTGAAAACCATTTAGAGGAAAATTCATCATATATAAGGAGCATATGAGCATGAAAGAAGACTGTCGTGTAAATCAGTAGAAAAAATCCAATGTGGAAGAGTTTAGCAAAAAGTTCAGCATTGTATGAAAACAAAGATGTCCAAACTCAGTTCAGAGACTCAAAGTCAGTCTGAAAGAATTAAGGGATCTAAAATAAAACCCTAGTTCAATCTAACCTTGGAAGAACCCCCAAATTCTAGGGTTTCCACCTTGAATCAAGTGCAAAGATGAGGAGGCAACTAGTCGAATTGAAACATGTTTAGAGGTTTCAGAAAAGAACTAAAACTTCTAACATGCTTCTTCCAGCAATAGAACTCATGAATAGCATGTAAATACAGTGGAGGGGTTCAAGGCAAACAGAGTAAAGAAGCTAATTCGAAACATGATGAGAAGAGACTGATAAGAACAGTAGAAGAAAGCATGCTTAAGAAGATCCTTTTAAAAGAAACAAAGTTCAATAGAAGAAAAATAGTAAGAATACTTAAGAACACGGTAGAAGAATACAGTAGGTGAAACATACCAGAAAATAGTAGAAGAAAATAGCAGGACATAGTAGAAAAGCATACAAGAGCATAGTATAGAAAGCACAGTAGAAGAACATACAAAAACGGAACATAGAAAGCATAGTAGAAGAACATACATGGTAGAAGGAAAACATAGAACACAGTAGAGGCAAAAACACACAAAAGAAAAGGAAAAGAAAGTCAGAGAAACACTTAAGCATTTTTAGAAAACCCTAAATCGTAAAAGAAAGACTTTGAAAAGTAATTTTCAAAAGAAAAGTTAGGGAGATCGTTTTGAAAACTCAAAGAGAGCACAGATACACAACGGATCTAAAGAGATCAGAAAAAACCTCGAAGGGTTAGGGTTTCAGAAGAACCCTAGAAATGAGAAAGGCTTTGAAAAGGTTACCGATCTGAGTCGGAGAGGTCTAAACTAGGCTCAAAACACCATGGTACGCCGGAGCAAGGCTGGCGATGACTCTGGAACCTTGAATCGACAGAGGTCTAGGTGAAAACCTTTGAGGCCAGGCCTTGGATCTTCAGAGATCAGGTGTGTAAGAGCAATAAGAGGTAGGTATAAGACTCTCATAGCCCTAGAAGCCGGTGGATTCCGGTGGAAGCCGTGAGAGGCGGCTAGGGTTCTGATAAGACTCGAGAGAGTTTGAAAGAGTACAGGGTTTCAGAGGCGGCTGGGGTTGTGAAATGGTTAGGGTTAAGGGGTAGGTCGGGATTAAAAAAGAAAGGGTATTTGGTGGCCGTTGATCATTTTGATCAACGGCCTGGATTAATTGAGTAGGTGGGGTGGTTTAATATGGTTGGGTTTCGGTCGGTTCAAATAGGGATTGGGTCAGGGTAATTGGGTTTAAAATTGGGTTCAATTGGAGGTTCAAATAAGGCTAAAATTGAAATAAACGGGGCTAACATTTAAATAGCCATTTTTTCCTTATTTATTTTACAAAAAATAGGGAAATAATTTCTGGAAATAAATAAAAGGTATTAAAATGATTAATAATATGTAATTATCAAATTAAAAATACTGGAGTCAATTTTATAATTACGAAAATAATTAAATCTTAACATAGGCTAATATCGCAATTATATGCAATTTAGCTTTAAAAATACTAAACAAATTTGTAAAAATATGCCAGCTATATTCTAATATAAATATGATAATCCAATAAGTGAATCACCCAAAATGATAATTTTGGGGATAATTATTGGGTTTTTCTTGATAAAATAGGGCAATAAATAGATTTAAAAATCTATACCAATTAAGAGAAAAATAGTAAACCGTGGGACATACTTATATATGCATATACCTACTATTTTGAAAGTTTTTTTCATATAAAAATATACAGGAAAAAATTGGGTATCAACATGCACCATAAGAATCGCAGCATGGATCATTTTACGGCACTGCTTAGTGAATCTTTCTTGCGGATACATGTGATGTAATTATGTGATTAAGTTAATGAGCTATAAATCATGCTAATTATCATGTTAAGGCTTCACGCCAATTATTTTGAGACCCGAGAGGTTGTTTCTTATTGTCATATCATTAGCTTCATTGATATTCTGTACTCAGTCTTGTTCATGCATATTATATCATGTCTCAGTATTGATTATAATTATTTGGCACATAATATCATTGTTCGAGCTAGTATCATGACATTTTTAGCCCGTGTGTGTGAGACTGGAGAGTGATGACTGAGTGAGCCCGAGAGCCTGATATTGAGTGATAGTATGGGATCAGGCTGCATGCCGCAATGAGATATTAAACATGACTTCATTGGATTGTTATAGCATTTGGTCTAAGAGAAGCCCCTCCGGAGTCTTTACACCCTTAGTGAGCGCAGATTATATTATTGACGGATGGATCTTCCCTGGACATGGATCTTGTCTGAAGTACTTATTATATGGAGATGGATCTTCTCCATAGGATGGAATAGCCTTCCTCGATACTGGATGACTGTTGTGAGTGATGTGTATATATTCCGGGATGGATCTTCCCTGGGCCTTGTGAGTCATATACAATACCGAGTGGTTGTGCGGTTGTTATTGTTATTATCTAGAGATGAATCTTCTTCATAGGCTGGAATGGCCTTTCTTAGTACTGAGTGATCGCTGTCTGAGATGTATATATTTCGGGATGGATCTTCCCGGGGCCGTATGAGCCATATACAGTACTGAGTGGATGGGGATTTGAGATTGTGGGCATATGAGGCACTCAACACGGTGCATTTCATATAGCATGTGCATTGAAATATAGATGTAGTAGAGTCTCATTTCTTTACCATGTTCATATCTGCTCTATTTCCTGTTTGAACTGTTTATTCCATTGAAAGCATGCCTACATTTCTATACATTATTTCTGTTATCCTTGAGGATAGTTGAGTTCGTCACTACCTATCAGTCCAAAGGTTGGACTTGTTACTTACTGAGTTGGTGCACTCACGTTACCCCTCTGCACCTCGCGTGCAGATTCAGGCACTTTGGATCAGGTGGCGGTGGTTGATCAAGGCTTATAACTTAGTAGATTATTGAGGTACATGCACGGCGTTCGCAGGACTTGGCTCTCCACCTTGCTTTCCAGTTGTATTTTAGTTGTTCCCTTAGACATTATGTTAGACTATGTATTTTTCTTAAACGCTCAAGCACTCAGTGACACCTCGGTTTTGTGCTGGATTGTATCTGTTCTTGGAAATTTCATATGTTTCAAATAGTTCTTTCACTATTAAAAGCTTCCATAAATGTTTTCAAACTTAGTATTATTGCATAGATTGTTGAGTTGAGGTTGGCCTAGTTTCATGATAGGCACCATCACGACGGGCCGGTTTTGGGTCGTGTCAAGTTGGTATCGGAGCTTAGGTTACATAGGTTTCATGAGTCATGAGCGGGTTTAGTAGAGTCTCACGGATCAGTAAGGAAACATCTGTACTTATCTTTAAGAGGCTGCAAAACCTTTAGGAAATAAACTTCAGATTCTTGAATTCCTATCGTGCGACATTGATTCAGCTTGAAGTTTAACTCCTTGAATTCCTTCCACGTATTCGTGTGCGCGCATGAGCGCTCGGTATCAGTTGTGCATCGACAGCTTGTGATTCCCTGATCGAAGGGCGAGATGTGATTTTTGTGTGCTGTTGTTGGGCCAGTCTGGAGGACTTGAGGCCGAGATTTACTTGTAGCTTGAACACTGAGGTGTTGATTTTGTGAGCACGTGGTTCTAGATTTATATGTTCGGTAGTGTCCCTATTAGTAGAAGTGATGACGGGATGGCTATGTGAGGAGTATGATATGACTGTGAGATATGTTCATATGATTTGAATGTAACGAGAAGGTTCTGTTTGAGGGTAGAAAGAACTATTTGGTGCTTGATTTCTATCATGATTTGATGTATAGCCCGAGTTAGGGTGTATTGAAGGATTTTTTCATGCTTTTAGTTAGGGAGTAAGGTGGAATTTATGTCGCCATTTGGATTCAGACTCAGGAAGATTGGTGATTGTGTGATGTTTATGGCAGTGGAAGGGTATATGGAGAAGTTAGTCTGAGGCGGAGCAGGTGGGGTATCTCTTGCAGAGTGTTCGGAAGTTGTGTGACCCCTTTGTTTTTTGTTGAAAGTCCTCTTTTACGAGTGAATTATATGTGTTGCAGTTCGATAGTGGATCGCGTATGCGAGTTGTCTTAACTGTTACGAGGGTGAATGTGAGATTTATAGATGATTTGAAATGCTAGATGGGTTGTATTGCACAAGATTACGAAGGATTTAGTTAAACCTCACTATGGTATTATGGCAGTAGTAGAGTATGGGCATTGTAAGTTCTGTGTATTTTGACCTATGGCTTTGAGCCAAGTGGGGGAGTCCACTATTGATTTGTTGATGGCATGGTTATGTGTTGTATTGGTTTCAGTTTGATATATACTAGTGAATCAGTTGTGGCTTGCAGTGGTTGAGATCGAGGATTGTTCGAGTAAAGGGAATTTTACTAAAAGTTATGTTATGCCTTATAGGTGTATGAGAATCACGGAATGACTTGAGTTGTTGTTGGTAAAGGATGTACGGTGCATAGAGCAAGAATTTGTTTGGTTGCATTAAGGTGGGGATTACTTCCATATGTGTTGTTGTTCTAATAAGGCACAGGTCGTCCGTTTAATTTGATCAGCCTAATTGAAACCTGAGTAGAGTGGATGACTACTGAGAATAGTTTTGAAGGATTCAAGGTTTACATATAGTAAATGAAAATCTGTAGGGTGTATATTTGTCTAGGAACGGGGGTTTACATTGGAGGATGTCAAGACTGGTGGCATATCTTTATCATTATGGATTCTACACATCATTATCAAGAAGGTGAAGGTAATGGCTTTAGATTCGCAGGAAGTCCCTTCAGGGTAAGTATTTTGAATATGGTGCTTTTGGGATATTTAAGAGAGTAGTCGGCGGCTTATGAACCTTAGAACGATGTGCTTTTATGCTTGGGACTCGTGTGGTGAGTCCAAGTCTAGGATTGTGGTGAGCGAGAAGATATATCAAGATGAAGGTAAATTAAAAGGAACTTGGATTGATATGATAGCATAGTTGTAGGTCAGATCGGCATTGTAAAAGATATGATTAGTTCTTTGGGTGCTTATGAGGTAATGAGTTTCTACAAGTGTTTTGCGACAATGCTCTTGGAAGTTAGTGACCTGCATCGCTTGGTTGAGTTAGAAGGATTCAGTACCGACGGTTTGGTTTTGTGCAAATGGAATTCGGAGAGTTCTTTATGGTTTCTGCCACGGTTAGAGATGTATATTTTCTACGGGCATAGGGAGCATATGATGTATAGTGATTTTCTTCTAGATGGGTTCAAATGGAAGGTTCTTGGCTAGTTGAGTACGTAGTTGCTTATGGCTCGGAAGGGGTTATGAAGTTATCATAATTATCATAGGGTGGCATGGTACATGCGGTATATTGTGTAGGGTTGACATTTGCATGTGTAAGGTCACGGTTCGGTTTTCAAAGGAAAGTCATAAATTCTTAAGCAGCATGGACAATTTCAGAAGATTAGGGAAATAATAGTACTAATTGGGGTGGCTTGATGAGGGTATACATTTCAGAAAGGGCAATGTGTTTGGGTTATGGATACTTTATTAGTATTGCAGCACTCTTTTGTTGGATCGACTGCTAATATTCAAGTTTGCTTGGTAGCACAGAAGAATTTTAGGAGTATCTCTCGTGGAATGATCGAGTATAAGATGTGTGTTAGATGTTCGGGCAGTGGAGTTGGGATCGAATATAGTGATTCGTGTGCCTTGTGGATTTGAAGACCGGGAGCTATTATAGACAGGTCATATTGTGGTTGTGGACCACGTATATCGGTCTTGTGTGATGACTATTGGGGTTTAGAGACTCGAGTGGATCCTTTGTTGCTTAGTATGTTAGATTTTTGTGTGATGCTGGGTATGGACTGGTTGTCTCTATGTCATGTTATTTTGAACTGTAGTGCTAAGTTGGCGACATTGGATATGCTGGGGATGGCACTGATTGAGTGGCGAGATTCGACGGGTTATGTTCCCAGTAGAGTGATTTCATTTTCGAAGGCCCATCTAATGGTTGGGAATAGGTTGTCTTTCTTATTTGGTCTTCGTGAGGGATGTCAATGTAGAGACTCCTACCAATAATTCGGTTCCGATGGCAAGGGATTTTCCAAATATGTTTCCTACTATGGGGCATGCCACCAGACAGGGTTGTGGATTTCGGTATTGATTTGGTGTCGGGCACCGTATCGTATGGCACCGGCGGAGTTAAAGGAGTTGAAGGGTCAGCTTTAGGAACTCCTTTGTAAGGGGTTCTTCGATAGGCCAATATGGATGTGTGTTCTGCATCGAGTCAGCTTTGTTGACTCCGAGTTGCTATTGTTGGGGGATGTGTTGATTCGATTATTATTGAGCTTATCAGTGTTCTAGGGTGGTCTATGATTTACCTTCCGCATTGAAAAGCGTTATGATTTGTTGGTTATAGGCACATATGGTGCAGTTCAATTGGGGTCTCATAGTATAATTCGAGTAGGAAGAGTATTGGGTATTACTCGGTGAATGGCATATCGGTTGTGTCCTTTCGGGTTTGTGTGGTGTTATGTTATTTGCTTTTTCATGGTTATAATGATTTGCTTTTGGTGCTAGACAAAAAATTGTGCATGGTTGTTGAAGTTGAGCATAGTGGCTTGAGGTGTTTCATGCGGACCAGTGTTTGGATGGGGTCGCGCATTAGGGCGATGCGGAGGTATGATCCTTCGGTTTAGATTCATGTCTTCTGGTTCTACGATGTGTGATGGGTTCTCAGCATTGTGTTGTGATGGTACTAGTGAGCTTGTTGTACATCCCTCTTATTTGAGTCATTTTTCATGATTGGAGTACATTTGGGTTGTTGCTTTTGCTGCACGGATTGCATGGGTTGTGGCTTTAGATGGTATTGATGTGTCATGTTTATAGGGTAGTCGTGTTGGATGAGATTGAGGTCATTGGGGACCTAGAATGAATACTATCAGATTCGATTTCAGCATGTTGGAAGGATAATATTGGGTTTCGACTTAGAAAGTACTATGGTCCTTGCCAAAGGAGAGGGAGCTCTATGACTGGTTGATCTAAGGGATGGTTATGACTTTCTGCGTGTTTCATTCATCGTTGGAAGTATGAAAGTGTTGGAATGAGGCTTTTATTTGATAAGAGGTTTATTGTCGGTATCCAGTTATTCTGAGCAGTTGTTGTGATTTGAAGTTTTCGCGAGTGTTCGAGTAGTATGGTATATCCTGTAATTTCCATCTTGAATTGTGGTTATGGCTTGGTACATCGTGTTCAGATTTATTCGGTATGTAGATGTAAGATTATGATCTTATAGATGATTTCAGAAGTAGAAATTTGGTTCTAAGGTTAATGGGCAAGGTTGGATTGTGAAATTTCAGTTATGTTGTGTTATCAGACCTATATAGGATAGGGTGACGTGGGATCACCCCCGAGTATGTGCATGGTAAGGTATACAACGATTTGTAGGCTTTTCGAACAACTTTGGGCACGTTCGAGAAAGAATGTATGTTTAAGTGGGGGAGAATATAACGACCCGATCGGTCGTTCCGAGAGTTTAAGCCCTGTTTCCCCCATTTCTACTTTATTTTTGTGTGGCTCAGCTCTTTTATGTTGTGTTAAGTGGATTGGCTCAGGTTCGGAATGATTGTACTTAAGTTGATTATAAAGTTGGAAAAGTCCACCGGAAGTTGACTTATGAGTAAATGATCTCGGAACTTGGTTTTTATGGTTCAGATAGCTTCTTGAGGTGATCTAGGACTTAAGAGCATGTTCGGAATGTAATTTTTAGGTCCGTGGTAGATTTAGGCTTGAATTGGCGAAATTGGAATTCTGGTGTTTTCCGATTAGTAATGGAAATTCTGATATCGGGGTCGGAATGGAATTCTGGAAATTGGAATAGGTCTGTTATGTCATTTGGGATGTGTGTCAAAAAATTCAGGTCAGTCAGACGAGGTTTGATAGACTTTTTGATCATTTGTGGAATTCTGAAGTTTTGGAATCCTTAGACTTGAATCCGAGGGCGATTTGGTGTTTGAACACTGTTTTGAGTGTTACGAGGATTGGTACCAGTTTGAATAGTGTTGTATGACTTATCAGTATATTTGGTTGAGATCCCGAGGGCCTCAGGATGGTTTTGAGTGGTTGACGGGAAGTTTGGAATTTGAGTTGTGTTGCAGATTTTGTTGTTCCTGTTATTTCCGCACCTGCGGACTGGGAACCGCAGGTGCGAGGTCCGCAGAAGCGGTTATGTAGCACAGGTGCGCAACAGGAGTCGCAGGTGCAGTTTGGTCCCCCGCATCTACGATGACCGCAGGTGCGGTCAGGCAACTACTAAAGCGGAAAATGCCTTTTAATGAATTCCGCAAAAGTGGAGGATTTTGTGCAGATGCGGCCCCGCAGATGCGTAATGGGGACCGTATATGCGGAAGTGCTGGGCAGAGTGTATATAAAGGCCCCTTCGCGAATTTTTGGTCATTCTTCACCATTTTTGGCCGGGATTTGAGCTTTGGGTAGTGATTTTCAAGAGGAATAAAGGATTTTCAATGGGGTAAGTTATTGGGCCTTATTATTTGTGTTTATGACGATTTTTCCATTATTTAATCATGATATTAGTGGAAAGTAGGGAAGAAAGTTGGGAGATTAGGGCTTGAAATTTTGAGAGTTGAATTGGGGATTTGAGGGGCCATTTGAGGTCTGATTTTGATGTTCTTGGTATGTATAGACTCGTGGGAGGATGAGGATTCTTGTGATATAACTTTTATCGAATTCTGAGACGTGGGCCCGGGGGGCCGGGTTTGATCAAATTGGGGGATTTTTGTCTAAATTGATAATTTTCGTATTGGTTTCATTCCTTTAGCATATATTAATGTTATAGTTCTGATTTTGGTTAGATTTGGGGCGTTTGGAGGCCGAATCGAGAGGAAAGGGCGTCGCGGGCTAGAGTTTAGATTGGTTTGAGGTAAGTAACGCTTCCAAACTTGGTTCTGAGGGTTCGAAACCCCGAACTATGTGTTCTATGATTACTATTGAGGTGATGCAAGTGCCAAGTGACTGGCGTGTGGGCGTGCACCGTGAGAATCGCTGCCTAGATCATTCCATGGCACTGCTTAGTGACATTTTCTTGTGGATACATGTGTTGTAATTATGTGATTAACTTATTGAGATGTAAAGCATGCTAATTATCATGTTAAGGCTTCACGCCAATACTGTTGAGACCCGAGAGGTTGTTTCTTTCTATTCTTGAGGATGGTTGAGTTCGTCACTACCTATCAGTCCAAAGGTTGGACTTGTTACTTACTGATTTGGTGTACTCACTTTACCCCATACACCTCTTATGTAGATTCAGGCACTTTGGATCCAGTGGCGGTGGTTGATCGAGGCTTCTAACTTAGGAGCTTATTGAGGTACTTGCACGACGTTCGCAGGCTTTGGCTCTCCACCTTACTTTCCAGTTATATTTCAGTTGTTCCCTTAGATATTATGTTAGACTATGTATTTTCCTTAGACGCTCATGCACTTAGTGACACCCGGTTTTGGGCTGGATTGCATCTGTTCTTGAAAATTTCTTATGTTTCAAATAGTTCTTTAACTATTAAAAGCTTCCGTAAATATTTTCAAACTTATTATTATTGTGTTGATTGTTGAGTTGAGGCTAGCCTGGTTTCACGATAGGCACCATCACGACGGGCCGAGTTTTGGGTCGTGACAAGATAGTATATAAGTTTTGAGTAGATACAACAAATTAGAAAATTCAACAGAGCTAGAAGACGTAAAATTTGATTGACTTAATAAAGTTAACACTAGTGAGTGGGTAACAATTTGAAATAGCGAACACGTGTTAGAACCCAAAGAGTTTAAGTTATACTCAAAGTATAGTGACAGTGGAAAACGAAATCAGCTAGTAGTAAGAGTGCAAACTAAAGAAGATTAGCCTTTAAGAGTTATTGAAAAGAGGGTTCCCCAAGATTGACAGACTCAGCAGATTTAAATCATTAAGATTTTGTTTGATAGTTGTGAATACATTGGACTTCCGTTTATATAAGTAATTTAGTTTTTCCTAGTAAGAAAGACTGCATAGAAGTACGCCGGAAGATGAGTCATCATTGATGTAAAGTGCAAGGAATTACAGAAGGTAATGAAAGTTGTTCAGATCCCAACAAAAAAGAAGGATCTGCAAGTATAAGACCTTAACTTTTGGTCTAAGGGGGAGAGGTGAAAATCGTCAGTTAGTCTAGTTGGATATTTGAAACATGCATAGTTAGCATGGGATATAAAAACTTTAGAGTCATGCCCTGTTTTGTATCACGAGGGTAGTGCCATTGCACGAGATTGTAATCTTCAAAGTATTGGTCAAAGACTTAGCTCGCAACAATACTATAAGTGTTTTCAAGAAGTAACTTAAGGAGATAATTAAGTATGAGAAGTATAGCTCATTATAGAGGCAGACAAGAGAACTGTGGTGAAAGATTTCACCACTTGGCCAAGCTAGGAGTTCGACTTTTGGACTCCGAAGATAGTAGAATTATTGTCTAGAATAAAAGATGTTCCTCCTTAGTAACCGAAATGAAAGAGAAATAGATTGTTGATCCCTACTAGTTACAGCTTAAAGAGGGGGTTCACAAGCATAAAATGATGGTTTTTGAACAAGGGGGAGATGTGGTACTTTGAGGTACCAAGATGGACTATGTATTCCAAACATAGATGGGCTCAGAGAGCGGATTATGTCTGAAGCCCATAATTTCAGATATTCTATTTAATCAGGTACCACAAAGATGTATCATGGTATTACGAATATATATTGGTGGAACAGTATGAAAAAGAATGTTGTAGACTTTGTGGCAGAGTGTCCGAATTATTAGCAAGTGAAAGTCGAGCAGTAGAAAGCCTAGTGTTTTACCATATAATACACATATTTTGTGTGGAGATGGTAAATATGGAATTTATAACATGATTATCTTGCTCAATTTGGAAGCATGATAAGATTGGGTGATTGAAAATGGATTTACCAAGTCAACGAACTTCTTGTCAGTAAAGACTACAGATTCAGTAGAAGATTATGCCAAGTTATAAATTCAGAAAATCGTCTGATTGCATGGGAATTCGTTGTCCATCATTTCGGACTGTGGTGCTCAGTTTAAAATGAACTTTTAGAAGATCTTTCAGAAATGATGAGGCACAAGCTTTCTTCATCCTCGGAAAGATGGCTAGGCAGAGCACGTTATTCCGACACTTGAGGATATGTCCTTGATTTGAAAGATAATTTGGATGATCACATACCTCTTATTGAGTTTTCTTATAATAATAGCTACCATTATAGTGTCAAGATGGCACCGTAAGAAGCTCTATGTGGGCAAAGGTGTAGACCGCCAATTGGTTGGTTCGAAATTAGCAAAGAAGATTTGTTGGGAACAAAATTGGTCTATCAGACTATGGAGAAAGTTAAGTTAATTCAAGAGCATTTGAAGATAGCTCAGAGCAGCCAAAAGTCCCATTACAATGTACGGCATAGAGACCTAGAGTTTCAAGTTGATGATAAGGTGTTTCTGAAAGTTTTGACTATGAAAGGCATTATAAGATTTGGGAAGAAGGGGAAGCTTAGTCCCTGCTATATTGGGCCATATAGAATCTTGCAAAGAATCGGTCAATTAACTTATGAGTTAGAGTTGCCACCAGAATTTGCGGCTATACAACCATTATCTTATGTCATGCTATAACATTCAAGTTTCCAGTACTCAAATACTTATGTTAGTTCAATACTCAAATATTAGTGCAAGTATAATATTCATGTATCCATGTTAGTTCAGTATTCACGTATCCATGGAAGACCAATATTCAGTCAATGCAATAGTCATTTAGTTCAGTATCTCAACAGTTCGGTAAACATGTATCCATTTAGTTTAGTATCTCAATAGTTCGGTAATCATGTATTCATTCAGTGTAGTACGCAAGTATTAATGAATGTTCATGTTTCCACCAGACTTGTTTAAGGTCCTGAGTTAACATAAGTTACAACCATGACAATCATTCGAGGACGAATGATCCCAAGGGGGAGACAATGTAAGACCCTGTATATTTGGACTAGGTGTGGATATGTTAAATGAGTATTAATTTAATATTTTAGACATACGAAGTCCTAGCGGGATGAGTATGGGTGAAAATAGTTGTTTTGGAATCAAGACGGAGACTAAGGTGCATAAGATTCGATAAAATTTACTAAGTTTACAAAATATCCGTCTTCCAGAAAGATTTAGAGAAACTGTGTAAGAAATTTTGGAAAATGCAAAGCAGGAAAGTTGTACCACATTGAAATAGCTTTCCAACAATATATTATAGACCCTGAACTGATCTTCGTGTAAAGAGTCATGTTCATTTTACAAAGTAGTGCGCAATATGTGCGCCAAGAGGGTCACATGTGTGTCGCGCCCCCTTTTTCCCTCTTCACATCAGAAAATCAAGTTTATGACATTTGGTATGGGACAACTCATTCCTTTTGGGAATGAGGTTTGCATTTTTTGGAGAGTCGCCGCCTAATGATTTAAGATGCATTAAGACACCTATAAGGTTCATCTACAACTATGTTTGATAACTAGAGATAGAGTAAGGGCTTGAAATTATCCTAAGGGGAAGGTGTTAGGCACCCCTCAGGATCCACTAGTGTGGTTCCGGGCCAGACAGTTTTTATGAATTTGTACAAATATGCAAGTATTGGCTCAAATAGTAAGGGGAGTTAAGTGTTAATACACATATGTAAGAAAACAACTAAAAATGAGGCGAGATTTTGAAAAGAGTTACGATTTTAACATACTTGAGAATGTAAAAGGGAAGGGGGGTCCTAGGTTTGTTTATAATATGGATCACATCAATACAATACCCGGTATGATGCTCCTCAAAAGAGAGGCTACACGTGGTATTAATGCACCGATCATCATATCCATATCTTTCCTTTCCCACCTCGTAAAGGTAATTAGAGCGATGATTGGTCTCGACTCTTATTGAATGTTGTTACCCGTACCTTCCTATCAGTCCCGGAGGAATTTTAGGACTCTTATTCCTAAAAGGAGGATCTAGGAAGACCTCAGTTTTAAAGGTAAAAATGCTAAAGCGACATACAAAATATATAAGACTGTAATTAGGGGGAAACATGTAAGCAGAAAGAAGGCTCAGTTATACCTCCACAAATAATGCACACAAACAACATGACTTATACACAGTTAAAGTCTGAATTAAAAATACCAAAACAGGGTGTTTAAGTTGTTGAAGCAGAACCAAATTTATTACATGACTCAGATAAGAAGCCCGAATCAGGCCTGCCTGCTGGTTGTAGCAGTTGATAATTAAACAAAGGCAGCTCTGTTTTTAGTCAGGTTATTACCTAAGGCTTGCTAGGTGTAAAACCATATGCAGTAGTTATTTCATGTCATTAAGATAGTTGCAGATGATTATTACCTAAACCGGTTGTTCTAATCATAGAAGTTGTTGCCAATCTTATTCAGGAAAACACAGTGCAAAAATTATTGCTTTACTACTTTTTTCATGCATCAATAGTTAACTAGGTGTTTGGACAAAATGTAAACATGATCCTAGACAGGATATCTAATATGCATATGCGAATGGTAGGGTTGTTAAAGAAACAGAGTCCCTAAGACATGATTTCTAAATGTATGCATGAGTTGTAGAATTATCAGAATATAACTTTGTGAATACAACTTTTATAGCAATGTTATTATTGCCCTAGGAGCAGGATTTCTAAGCGATAGAGACAAAGCATGGATTAATGAATGAGATGCTGAAGCAAGAAACATGAATGCTAAGAACATGATTTCTAATGCATTGTATGAATTCCTAGACATGGTTTCTATTGCACGATTTGGAAATGTAAACCTAATAACATGTTTTCTTCCCTTTAAATCCTATAGCATGCGTATTTCCCATCCCTTTTCACTAGCCAATCCCATATTTGTTTACAAATTATTACAGACCGTGTGATTGAATTACATAAAAATGTAAAAATAAGAAGTTACAACAATAGGAAGCCTGATTTTGACTTCCTCTCTGAGTTATGGAATAAACCATCTCAAATGCCGATGTTGTTCCAAAGCCTTCTCATATCTGGGTGTGTTAGAGTTCCTAGGGACCTCTAGGGATCCCAGGCAGTGCTCACACCCAGATTTGAATAACCAAACAGAGTAAGTGTAGTGTGGAAGAGGAAGCCCTTATGTGTCTAGGTTCATAGAGAGCTCAAGGGTCCCAAAGCAAGGCTCACACAAGAGGGATTTATTTAAAAAGCTGGATTGATAGTCCATTTTGGAAAGAAATCAGTAATAGAGGTGATTGAAATCAGTCGTAGTAGCCAATAAAACTCAAAACTCCCAAGGTGGGATCACACACAGAATCAGTAGTCACAAAAAGGGTCAAGGGACTTGGGACACATAGACATTTGACTGTAAACACATAACCCCATCAAGGGTCTTAGGACTAGTAGGACATGCACATCAATAGCTAATACTGGCATGATCACAGGCTAGTCAGAAAGAACGTAAGCACGTTGAAGGGATAGGGACTTGGGATGACAAATACATAATAAGTGATTGACAGGGCTTGCTTTTAAACACACATAGAGGAGTGTATTAATCTAAAGGGAAGGGGGAACATTATAACATGCTACTAATGTAACTTAACAGAACCACAAGCAGAAATAAACCAAAATGAAAGAAGCTGAAACGATTAAAGGAGCATGTTGTTGTTGAAGCTTTAAAATTAAACTAGCACATACCAGTTGAGAAAACAAAGTGCAAAAAGATAAGGCAAATAGGATTCCACAGTCTAGCCTTGGCTTTCAGCCGGCTAGACAAAACAGTAGCACAAGTAGTAGTAGAGAAAGAGAGAGTTTTTGAGTGTGTAAGTGTGTGTTCTGAACTCAATTGTTCGTGTGTTTAAAGAAAAGAGGGTGGGGTATTTATAGCTTTGAAAACGAGTAGAAAAATAAGGTAACTAGTAATGTTTTGACATAAATATGGAAATAATCAGAATCAGAATCCCATTAATGCAAGTATTCCTTTTAATCAAGGAATTACTGCTCAAACGGATACTAACAGGGATAATTAAGGAAAGAAAATCAATTCGAGTAAGATTGATTTTTGACCATATAAGGGATAGTAAAAGTACAAAGTGAATAGTTGAGTCTAAGTACAAAATATACTTAATTTTGGGAAAGGATTCAGCAGGGATAAAACATCACTGCAAAGGAAGGGAATCTATCAATCTATACAAAATGAGTAAAATTAAGGGTTTATAAGAAAACTTTTGCAATTAATTGTAACTTGAGGAAGTCCATATCAATCAAGAAAGAATCATGATTCTGCACTTTGCCATATAAATAGAGAAGAATGAACAAGAGTATCAGACATGCAAGGCCAACCATATTGCTAGAAGAAGAAACACAAACACTCAGTAGTAGCAGGAGTAGGCTAGGATTCAGTAGTAAAAAGAAATCTACTCGAAGCACAATAGTCAACAAAGTCGAGTAGTCACATAGAACCAGAGTGAAAAAAACAAACTAACCAGTAAGAAGGTCAGAAACAAGTAAAGAAACCTTTAAACTCACAGTAATGAGTGAGGAAAACCCTTTTAAGAAATTAGGGTTTTAACAACAGTCAAGTTAAAAAGAATGGTAAGAAGTCAGGATCAGATAAGTCAAACAAGGAAAAAGATTCAAAGCTGGATTAATAGTCCATTTTGGAAAGCAATCAGTAACAGAGGTGATTGAAATCAGTCGTAGTAGCCAATAAAACTCAAAACTCCCAAGGTGGGATCACACACAGAATCAGTAGTCACAAAAAGGGTCAAGGGACTTGGGACACATAGACAATTGACTGTAAACACATAACCCCATCAAGGGTCTTAGGACTAGTAGGACATGCACAAAAATAGCTAATACTGGCATGATCACAGGCTAGTCAGAAAGAACGTAAGCACGTTGAAGGGATAGGGACTTGGGATGACAAGTACACAATAAGTGATTGACAGGGCATGCTTTGAAACACACATAAGGGAGTGCATTAATCTAAAGGGAAGGGAGAACATTATAACATGCTGGTAATGTAACCTAACAGAACCACAAGCAGAAATAGACTAAAATGAAAGAAGCTAAAACAATTAAAGGAGCATGTTGTTGTTAAAGCTTTAAAATTAAACTAGGACATACCAGTTGAGAAAGCAAAGTGCAGAAAGATAAGGCAAATAAGATTCCACAGTCTAGCCTTGGCTTTCAGCCGTCTAGACAAAAATAGTAGCACAAGTAGTAGTAGAGAAAGAGAGAGTTTTTGAGTGCGTAAGTGTGTTCTGAACTCAATTGTTTGTGTGTTTAAAGAAAAGAGGGTGGAGTATTTATAGCTTTTAAAACGAGTAGAAAAATAAGGCAACCAGTAAAGTTTTAACACAAATATGGAAATAATCACAATCAGAATCCCATTAATGCAAGTATTCCCTTTAATCAAAGAATTACTGCTCAAACGGATACTAATAGGGATAATTAAGGAAAGAAAATCAATCCGAGTAAGATTGATTTCTGACCATATAAGGGATAGTAAAAGTATAAAGTAAATATTTGAGTCTAAGTGCAAAATACACTTAATTTTGGGAAAGGTTTCAGCAGGGGTAAAACATCACAGCAAAGGAAGGGAATCAATCAATATAAACAAAACGAGTGAAATTAAGGGTTTATAAGAAAACTTTTGCAATTAATCGTAACTTGAATAAGTTCAGATCAATCAAGAAAGAATCATGATTCTGCACTTTGCCATATAAATAGAGAAGAATGAACAAGAGTATCAGACATGCAAGGCCAACCATATTGCCAAAAGAAGCAACACAAACACACAGTAGTAGCAGGAGTAGGCTAGGATTCAGTAGTAAAAAGAAATCTACTCGAAGCACAGTAGTCAACAAAGTCGAGTAGCCACATAGAACCAGAGTGAAAAAAAACAAACTAACCGATAAGAAGGTCAGAAACAAGTAAAGAAACCTTTAAACTCACAGTAAGGAGTGAGGAAAACCCTTCTAAGAAATTAGGGTTTTAACAACAGTCGAGTAAAAAAGAATGGTAAGAACTCAGGATTAGATAAGTCAAACAAGGAAAAGGATTCAAACACAAAGAACTTAATCAAAACAAGTATACACACAAAAAACAAAGACAGCTTCAGAACTCGGATAAAACCAAAAAATACCTAGGGCTTTAACACGATGAGATAGGTGGAAGAAAAGGATGTTCAAATCGTTTAAACATGGTAAAATCATTAAACAATACTAAAAATCGGAGAAGAGATCCTTTTAAAAGCGGTTGAGAAAACCCTAATCATTGAAGACGAAAAGTCGCTTTCAAAAATCGGAAAGCCTTTTGAGGAAAACACTTGAGAGGTTTATAACATACACATATCTAAGATAGATCTGAAAGAAAATCGAAATATCTTAAAGGTTAGGGTTCCAGAGGACCCAGAAAAATGAGAAAGACTTTGAAAATTAACCGATCTAGCCGGAAAAGTCAAGGATCTGACTCAAATGACCATGGGTAGCCGCAAAAAGACTAGAGATAGAGGTTGAGCAAGGACTGGACCAGATCTCTTCAAGATATGTCCATGAAATCACACACACAGACCACCAAAAGACGTAGGAGACCGGTATACATCTCAAACAGCCATGGGAGTCCATGGATTGAGTGGGGATCGAAAGGGATTAGGGTGGATTTGGGTGGCGGCGGCTAGGGTTTAGGTGAGTTTGCAGAGAGATTTGGAGAGGAAGGGGTTTCAAGGGCAGCGGGTTGGTGGAAATGATTTAGGGTAAGGGGGTCGTTTGGGGTTAAAAATGGTAAGGTGGAACGGTGGCCGTTGATCTGAATAATCAATGGCCTAGATTTAAAGGGGTAGGTGGGGATCCGGGTTTGGGTAGGATTTAATTGGGTAAGGGTCGGGTTTAAATTAAAATTGGGTTGGGGGATTGGGAATTGGATTTAGGCTAAAATTGAAATACAAATGGGTTGTTATTTAAATAGCCAATTTCCCCCTTTTTAAATAATAAAAATAGTAAATGGCTTCTGGAACTTAATTTAAAAAGCTAAAATGATTTATAACATATAGTTAACAATTTAAAAATACAGGACCCCATTTTATAAATGTAAAACCTAATTAAACCTCGAAAGGGCTAATATTGCAATTATATGCAATTTAGATTTAAAAATACTAAATAAATTGTACAAATTATGTAAAACTTACCTTAGCCATATTTTGGCATAAATATAAAAATCCAATAGATGAATCATCAAAAATAATAATTTTGGAAATAATTATTAGGATTTTATGAATAAAAAAGGGAAATAAATCAATCAAAACCTTTAAAAGTTGTGGAAAAATATTAAAATCTTTAGACATGCTTATATATGCATATGTATGCTATTTTGAAGGTATTTTGATTATTTAAAAATATATAGAGAAAAATTGGGTATCAACAATGCGTGGCAGTGCTACGGCCATTTTGCCTGGTCAAGTGCGCGGACAGGCCTTCAGGTGCACCAGGGGCACACCTGGGGATTATTTTAAAACCCTACTTTATCCCTCATACCCCAAAAATATAAAAACTTGCTCTAGAAAGGAAAGCTCTCAAGAACCTAACTCCTTCACCATCCAAGGTAAGTTCTAATGGTGATTCTAAGTAAATTTCAGTTTCCGAACATCTTATTAACATGGGTAAACCCTCCATATCATTAGATATTCGATTGGGACATCATTGTTGAGAGAAGGAACACTAGAACTCAAATTCAAGGGGATTGAACTTCAAAAAGGTAATGTCTTCATCCTCTAATTAATTCTAGCATTAGATTAATGATTATAGACTCTAGTTCATGAGATATGAGTTGGTGGGTTTGATAGAAAAGCATGAACGGTTATAGGTTTGGGTTGTTGATTGTTGATTATTGGTTAAGTGTGATGTTTACCTTATAGGTGATGAAGAATGATGTTGATTATAACCATTTGAGACTTTAGAACTTATCTAGGAGCAAAAGAATGGGTTGTTGGGTGTAGAAATACCATTAATAAAGACTATGAAGCTTTATTTTCATCAAGTATTTGATCAAATGCTTAAATGACCAAAACATGAGTATCACAACTAATATGGAATCCCTTTTACTTGTATTGCTATAGATTAAAGTTAAAAGGGTTGACAAACGTTGTATTACGCTCAAGAGCAGGAAGTTAAGGTATGTGAGGCGAACTCTCTATGTTAAGGAATGTTAATGATTCTCCCTACACTACGTTTCTTTTACAACATTACTAATTACCTCAGAAATATAGTTAAACCTAGTTCCTTCAATAGTTGCAGGACTTCAATTCTCTAGCTTTCCGTTCATGACTTTCATTCCGAAGCTTAGTGCGTAATCAATATAAACTTGTGTTTATTTCCTATGATTCTCAGTCTAGATTACTAGCATGTCACAAATAGTTGAATCATAAGTTCTCAGAATCAGTTCATGAATACATGTCTTAGTCTAGTCCTATTCAGTACTCCAGTTTCATGTAACTCAATATGATTCAGTATTTCAGCATCACATATTGTAGTATGATTCTCACTTCTTGAATTTAAGTCCCTGAATGTTGAACACCTATATTTGGGCTTAAGGCCATAGTTTATATGCTTTATGCATGTTTGGTCCCGAGGCCGTAGTTTATGCTTTAAGTATTTTTGGGCCTGAGGTTGTAGTTATGTATATGTATACTTGGGCATGAGGTCGTAGCTTGTGCACAATATATAGGGCCCGAGGTTGTAGCTTATTCAGATAAATAGGTTGTTCATTATTTAGAAGAGGGAGTACTCGTATCCTTACTTCCTTTGGTCAGTTTAATTATTAGTTATTATTTGAGTTATCAGTTATCATTTCAGCCGCAGTTTCAATAGTTATTATTTCAGTTATCAATTATAAATTCTCAGTTATCCCCTTAGTTTCAGCTTCAACATTCATAATTCATTTTTTCACTTGCTTTACATACCAGTGCAATTCAAATATACTGACGTTCCTTTTGCATGGAGTCTGCATCTCACGATGCAGGTAATTATTTATAGGTTGACGATTCAGAGCGCTAGGATTCAACTATTTGGTGATCCCTAGTTCTTTCGGGGCATTATCATTACCTTACAGTCTTCAATATTTTCAGACATTTAGTATTTTCCGTACTTCATTAGAGGTTTCATAGGCTAGAGTAATAGTTAGACAAAGTCACAAGCTTTTCATGTTAAGTAATGTTAACTACAGATATGTTTCAGACTAGTACTGGTATTTCCACACTTTAATTTATATTATTCAGACTTTCAATATATCATCATGTGTTAGTTTATCTTCCACATTTAGTATGTTATTATATCAAATGTTGATTCAGTCAGCCAGCTGGTTTGCTCGGTCACAGGTAGTAAGGCACCAGGTGCCATGTTTCGTCCAGGCCCAAGTTTGGGGTATGACAATTTATCTTTCTAGAACCCTGTTCACCTAAATAAGACTTCCCGTACATGATTTTACTGTTTTATGACTTGCGGGGATAGTTAGTTCGGGATATGGAAGGGTTTGGGTTGAATCGGAACATTTGGTTCCTTAAGGTTTGCTTAAAAGGCTAAGTTTGACTTCGGTCAGCTTTTTGAGTAAACAACCTCGGAAATAGGATTTGACGGTTCCAAAAGGTTCGTATGATGATTTTGGACTTGGGCGTATGTTCAGATCGGATTTTTGACCAGGGAGCATTTCGGCGCCTACTGGTGAAAGTTGGCATTTTGAGTGAATTCCATAAGTTGGGTTGAAATGGATTTTTATGCACACAAAATTTGGCATCATTCCGAATTAATTTGATAGGAATCGAACGTGTGGAAGTATTTTTAGAAGTTTTTGAGTTAATGAGTTAATCCATGCATTTTGGCATCCGATTCGTGATTTTTGATGTTATTTCAGTGTTCCGATCGTGCAAGAAAGTTTTTATGATGTTACTAGACTTGTGTGGGTGGTTGGTGTGGAGACCTGAGGGTTCGAGTGAGTTTCTGATGTTCGGAAGGATGATAAACACTTTAGTTTTCTGGTGTTTCTTGGCAGTAGTTGCAGGTCTCGCAAATGCGAGAATTTGTTCGCAAATGCAAACCTCGCATTTGCGAGAAGGTATTTGCAATTGCGAAGAATGCCCGATCTGGGTAGTGTTCGCATTTGTGACACATTGGTCGCATTTGCGATCTCAGCATAGTTCGCATTTGCGACACAGTATTCGCATTTGCAACGGATTTGTTGCATTTTTGAACCAGGTGTCGCAAATGCGACATCTAAGACATGTGCACAGCTTATTACTTGCGAGACTTAGACCTTTTAGCTTATTTTCTTTCATCTCTTGGGCGATTTTTGGAGCTTTTTGAAGAGGGTTTTCACCTAGCAATTTGACGTAATTAATTTCTACACAACATGAGATAAATTCATAGATTATGGGTAGATTAATATGTAAAAATTGGTGAAAATCAAGGGTTTAGATAAAACCTAGGTTTTTAATAAAAATGAGTATATAACCATGAAGTTAATTACCGAATTAAGTGAAAATCATATATTTGAGTTCGTGGGGTTATGGGTAACAACTTTCTTTGAATATTTCGGAATCCGGGCATGTGGCCCCGGGGGTGAATTTCGGGAATTTTTGCAAATAGGCTTGAGAAATCACTTTGATAGGTAGGATATAAACTTTTGAGCATGTATTGACTATTTTATATAATATTTGACTAGTTTTGAGTCGTTTGGCACCAAATTGAAGATTTGGGCACTATCTTGGACCGGAAATTTGAGGCGAGGTAAGTCTCTTTTCTAACCTTGTAAGAGGGAATTAACTCCATTGGTGAACTTAATTAATATGTAGTTCTATTTATGGGGGCTACGTACGCACGAAGTGACGAGAGTTCGTACGTAGCTACTATTCATGCTTATGTCCGGTTAATTCTAGGCTTACGCCATGCTTTATGGACCCCGTTACTTGATTTTGTTTGTTAATTGTCTTGAATAGAGCTAGGATTGAGGATTTACGGATTTAAAAAAGTTTCAAGTTGAATTTTTTTACTTTGAAAAGAATTGAGGGATGTTATGATTAACTTGAGAAATTTATATTTAACCGTGTCGCAAGTATATTCCGCGAGCGGAGTGACTTTTCCACTACTCTCATGGGAACAGGCCGTTCACCTCGGCAGTTAATAGATGTATCTATGGTTCGTGCCATTCGACCCTCGGCAATGCACACAGTTATGTTTATGTATATTTGGATCGGGTCGTACGTCCTTGGCACAATTCGTGCGTTATAATAGAACTGAAAGTCCCTTTATATTTGATATTAATTCATTTATTTGAGATATTACTTGTTTTAAATGAAGGAAATGATTCGGCTCTTAAATATACTGAAAGGATGGTTTATTTATTTCTTATTATGAGTTTTATTTTCATTTCTATACATCATGTTTAATTAGTATTTTATATTATTATATTGTTGGCCTCAGTATGTGTTGGAGTCGACCCCTCGTTACTACTTCTTCTAGGTTAGACTAGATACTTACCGGATACATTGTTTATGTTTTCACGCTACACTTCCGCACTTATATGTGTAGGATTTGAGGCAGGTGCATCTGGATATCAGTCCGGCACGCACGCTTGATGTACACTTCGAGACATCACGGTGAGTTGCGTTCCGAGCCGTTCTGCAACAGCTGGAGTCTTTCTTTTGTTATATTTTTGTGTCTATTTAATTTCGGACAATAGACTAGTATTCTTTTGTATAATCTACTTGAATGCTCATATACTTTTGACACCAGGTCTTGGCACACACTAGTAGACTTATGATTTTGGGATCATTTTTATGATTACGATTTGCACTCAGTTGCTTTTGTTTAATTAGTTTACATCTATCATTTCTTAAATCTTTTAAAATGAGAAAACTTATCTACTTAGCAAACTTATTAAAAACGGGGAACCACTAGATTGATCAGTGTTAGCTTGCCTAGCAACGGTGTTGGGCGCCATCATGTCCTATAATAGAATTGGGTCGTGACACAAGTATAAAAATCTCTTCCAAAATCACCCAAAACCGAGCTCCAAAATCTTGTGAGAAAAAGTAACTAAAATTTGAAAATAAGAAAAAAATGCAACAACTTTCCCAGCTAGATTGAAGTCCTAGATGTTCCTAAATCTCACATTTGATAAGCTAAACACGATCCTTGTGATATTACACCCAAGATAGCCTATTGAATCACGAAATTTAGCCTTATAATGTGGGAAATTGATGTTTTAAGTTTTAAAAGAAATATGAAATTTTTAATGGCATTTTCATAATTATTTACACTAGAAAAAAATAGCAATAAGAGAATCTTCGTGTTAGCACCCAAAACTCATTTAGAACTTCCCGAACAAAAACCATATATACATTTCAATCATAAGATATGCTACAAACCTGCTCGCACATCATAACACCGAGAATAGGTTATGCTGAGCCGATATTGACCATGGTCAAACTTCAAATACTTTACTTAACTAGTTTCTCAACTAATATTCCAAAATACACCCGAGACCCTTGGGACCCCATCCAATTATACCAAAAAGTACAAATACATCATACAAACTTATTCAAAGCCTCGAAACACTCACGGGAACATAACAACAAAGAATAGAGCCTCAAACCAAAAAAAATTCTCTTAAGTTGTTAAATCATCATTCTTTCTAAAGAGTGTCTGAATTACACAAAAACACTTCGAATTACTTTTAAACTTTGCACAGAATTTCAATGCAACTATATAGACTTATCCGAAGTCTCGAAACACCAGTTGGAGTCCAAAAACGTCAAAGTCAACTCTTGATCAAACTTATGAACTCGTAAGTTTTCCAAATTGCTAACTTTTGACAAATAATGTCGAATTCCTCTACAGACCTCTGAAACCAAATCCGAGTATACGTACAAGTCAAAATATCATCATACGAACCTATAGGAACAATAAAAAAACACAATTCGGAGTCCGTTTATCAAAAAGCCATGCCTTGTTCAACTCTTCCAACTTAAAGCTTCTAAAATGAGAATCATCATTCCAAATCAATCCTGAACTGCTCAAAAATGAAACAATAACCATACACACAAGTAATAATACATCATATGAATCTACTCAAGGTTCAAACCAACGAATCGAACGCTAAATCTAAAAAATAGTGGTTGGGTCATTACACATTCCTATTTGATGATGTGCGGATAAAGGTGGCATTCTACATTGATGATGAGTGGAGTATAAGTATGGCAGTCTTGATTATTCAAGTAATTTTTTATGCTTTGTAATGTAGTTTGTATGATTTTATGTTGCTTTTAACATGTTACTCTATGCTTCAGTTATTGACTGGTAGTTCTTATATTAAAAGTTAATTTACCTGTGATGAGATGAAAACCTGTTTCATTGGGATTAATGGTACTACATCTTATTGTATTCTTCTTGCCGTTTATTTGATGTATTGTACATGTTTCTTTGGTTAGTGAGTATCACATGACTTAAACCTTATCACTATTTTGTCGATGATAGTTTTGATACATAGTGAGTATATGTTGTGTCGTACTCACTCTATACTTCTGCACATTTTTGTATAGATGTAATGACCCAGCTAGTCGTTTGGAGAGTTGTAGCTCTGTTCCCCCATTTGCTGCTCATTTAGTACTTTTCAGTTGTTAGTTGACTTATCGTGTTAGTCAGTTTGGGTCCGGAGAGATTTCGGATGGAATTGAGACACTTAGTCACAAAGTTGAAAGCTTATGTTGGAAAGGTTGACCAGATATTGACTTGTGTGTAAACAACTTCGGAATGGAGTTTTGATAGTTTGCTAGCTCCATTGGGTGAATTTTGTCTTAGGAGCGTGTCCAGATTATGATTTGGAGTTCCGTAGTTGAATTAGGCTTGAAATGGCAGAGGTTGGATTTTTGGAAAGTTCGACCGATAGTAGACTTTTTGATATCGGGGTCGAATTGAAGTTCCGGAAGTTGGAGTAGGTCCGTGGTGTAATTTGTGTCTTGTGAGCAAAACATGAGGGAATTTGGACTTGATTTGATAGGTTTCAGCGTTATTTGTAGAATTTGGAATTTCTTAGTTTCAATAGGCTTGAATTGGGGTGAAATTCATGTTTTTGTTGTTGGGTGATGTGATTTGAAGGCTCGACTAAGTTCGTATCATGTTTTAGGACTTGTTGACATATTTGGTTGAGGTCCAAGGGGCCTCAGGTTGATTTCGGATGGTTAACAGGTTGATTTTTGAGTTTGAAGGAATGTTGAAGCTCACTAGCTTTTGGTTCAATTGCGCCTGCGGAGTGGGGATCACAGGTGTGTTATCACAGAAGCGAGGAGGGAGCTGCAGAAGCAGCCAAGGAGGAAGTGAGCAGAGGTCGCAGGTGAGAATTTATTTCCACTCCTGTGTAGTCGCAGAAGCGAAAGGCTTGCAGGTGCGATGGAAAATTCCGCACCTGCAATTGCACTGATGCAAGGCCAGGACTGCAAAAGCGGAGGCCCAGGTCCAGTGGATTCACCACAAAAGCAGAATTTGTGTCGCTTCTATGACACCGCAAATGTAGTTAAGTGTCCGTTGAAGCAGAAAGGGTGGGCAAAAAGTTAAATTCAAGGGTTCGCGATTTTGGCTTCATTTTAACATTTTAAGCTCAGACTTTGGATATTTTGAGAGGATTTTCGAGGATATTCTTGAGGTAAGTCCCTTGTGCTTGTTTATGGTCAATAATCTTGTTTCCCCATTGATTTTCCCACCTAGATCGTGTGGTTTTGAGTTGACATTTGGGGGTTTGAGAGTGGGGATTTGGAGAGTTTTATTTGGGGACTTGGTGTCGGATTTTGATAAAATTTGTATGGTTTGACTCATGGTCTAATGGAATTTAGGGTTTTGTGACTTTTGTCGGATTTCCGAACGTGGGCCGGGGGCCGACTTTGGACCAATTTTAGGCTTTTGATTAATATCTTCATATTTTCTTGTGGAATTGATTAATTTAGCCCATATTGATTGTATCTTACTGTTTGTGGCTAGATTATGGATATTTGGAGGCCAATTTGAGAGGAAAAGATGTATTGGAGTAGAGATTTGCGTGGATTGAGGTAAGTAGCACTTCTAAACTTGGCTCAAAGATTTTGAAACCCCGAATTATGTGTTATATGATTGGTGTTGAGGTGATTCACATACCAAGTGACATGCATGCATGCGGGCGTGCACCGTGAGAATTGTAAATTAGTCCATTCCATGGCACTGTATAGCAGATTTATCATGTTGATAGACGTGTTTTCATCATGTGACAAAGTAATTGAGCTATCAGTCATGCTAGAGATCATGTTTTCTACTCAGACATATTCATTTATTACATATCATATCCCAGTCTCTGCTGTTATTAATTGATACATCATATCATCATTTTCGGGCTAGTTTCATGACATTGTGAGCCCGTGAGAGAGAGACTTGAGAGACTGATGATTAAGTGAGGCCAAGGGACTTATTATGAGTGACATTTATGGGATCGGGCTGCATGTCGTAGCGAGATTTAATTATTTATGATAGCTTTTAGGCTAAAGCAGCCCCTCCAAATTCTGCACACACCCCTAGTGAGCGTGGTTGATTTATATTGAGAGTTCCACCGATTGGAAGGTTCATGATGTTGCTTACATGGTTGGGAGAAGGTTCTGCTCAAGGTGTCACCCATTAAGGGTGTTATGAGATTCGGGAAGAAGGGCAAGTTGAGCCCTCGGCATATTGGGCCATTTGAAATATTTTAGAGGATTGGAGAGGTGGCTTACAAGCTTGCCTTGCTGCCTAGTTTGTCAGGTATGCATCCAGTATTTTGTGTCTCTATGCTCCAGAAGTATGTCGGCTATCCGTCTCATATTTTGGATTTCATCACGGTTCAGTTAGATGGTGATATGATTTATGATGTGGAGCTGGTGGCTTTTCTGGGTCGGTAGGTTAGAAAGTTGAGGTCAAAGGACATAACTTTAGTGAAGATGCAATGGAAAGGTCAGTAAGTTGAGGAGGCTACTTGGGAGATGGAGTGGGAGATGCAGAGCAGATATCCAAACCTATTTGAGATTCCAGGTATGTTTCTAGTCTCGTTCGTGGACGAACGTTTGTTTAGTGGGGGAAGATGTAACGACCCGGCAGGTCGTTTGGAGAGTTATAGCCATGTTCCCCCATTTACTGCTCATTTTGTGCTTTATAGTTGTTATATGACTTACCAGGTTAGTCAGTTTGGGTCCCGAGAGATTTCGGAAGGAATTGAGACACTTAGTCTCAAAGTTGGAAGCTTAAGTTGGAAAGGTTGACCAGATGTTGATTTATGTGTAAATGACTCCGAAATGGAGTTTTGATGGTTCTGTTAGCTTAATGGATGGTTTTGGACATAGGAGCATGTCTGGATTGTGATTTGGAGGCCCATAGTTAAATTAGGCTTGAAATGGCAAAGGTCGGATTTTTGGAAAGTTTGGCCGGGAGTGAATTTTTTGACGTCGGGGTCGAATTGGAATTCCGGAAGTTTGAGTAGGTCCATGGTGTCATTTTTCTTTTGTGTGCAAAATTTGAGGGCATTTGGACTTGATATGATAGGTTTTGTCGTCGTTTGTAGAAGTTGCAATTTTTTAGTCTCAATAGGCTTGAATTGGGGTGTGATTCATAATTTGGTATTGGGTAATGTGATTTGAAGGCTCGACTAAGTTCGTCTCCTATTTTGGGACTTGTTGGCATGTTTGGTTGAGGTCTCGAAGCCCTCACGTTGATTTCATATGGTTAATGGATCGACTTTTGAGTTTGAGGGAATGCTGAAGCTCACCAGCTTCTGGTGCAATCGCACATGCGGAGTGAGGATTGCAGGTGCGTTCTCGCAAAAGCGAGGAGGGAGCCGCAGAAGCGGCCAAGGAGGAAGTGAGAAGAGGTCGTAAGTGAGAGGTTATTTCCGCACCTGCGTGGTCGCAGATGCGGCGTTATGGGCGCATAATCGGAATTTTGGTCGCTTCTGCGACACCGCAGATGCGGTTAAGTGTGTGCAGAAGCAGAAGGCCTGGGTAGAAAGTTAAATACAAGGGTTTGCGGTTTTAGTTCATTTTAACATTTTGAGCTCGGGTTTTGGATATTTTGAGAGGATTTTTGAGGGATTCTTGAGGTAAGTCGATTTTGCTCGTTTTTGATCAATAATCATGTTTCCATGTTGATTTTTCCACCTAGATCGTGTTGTTTTGAGGTAAAATTTGGGGGTTTGAGGCTAGGGATTTGGAGAGTTTTATTTGAGGATTTGGATAGTGATTTGGTGTCGAATTTTGATAAAATTTGTATAGTTCGACTGGTGGTTGAATGGGCTTTCAGGTTTTGTCACTTTTGTAGGGTTTTGACATGTGGGCCCAGGGGCCAACTTTGACACAATTTTTGGCTTTTGATTAATAGCTTCATATTTTCTTGTGGAATTGATTCCTTTAGCCTGTATTGATTGTATGGTACTGTTTGTGGCAAGATTCGGGACATTTGGAGGCTGATTTGCGAGACAAAGGTGTATTGGAGTAGAGATTTGCGGGGATTGGGGTATGTAACATTTTAAAACTTGGCTTTGAGGGTTTGAAACCCCGAATTATGCGTTATATGATTGATGTTGAGGTGACACATGTTGATACCCAATTTTTTCCTGATATATTTTTAAATGTGCACACACACTTTCAAAATATTGTACATGCTTTTACAAGCATGCACAAGTGTTTTACAATTTTTCTACAATTTTTAAAGGCCCTAAATCCATTTACTTCTGCATTTTAATTACATAAATATTCAAAGCTATCCCTCATACTATTTATGATGATTTAATCATCTAAATTCATCATTTATGTTCATATGATTGTTCAAATATTTTTACAGCATTTTTTATATTTATATTTGCATTCTTAAGACTATAATTGCATATTTTGCAAAAATAGCCCCTACATATGCAGGACTACATTATATATACAGAAAATGACTTTTTATATTTTTATAATATTAACTAATTATTTTAAATCACCTTCATACATGAAAATCATTTTATCATTTAATTAGCTATTTTTAAAAAAATATTTTATTTAGTAAAATGGGTATTTAACAAAGTAGCCCCTAATTTACACCCAAAATCGAAACCCCCCCCCCCCCAATCAAATTTTAATTGACCCAAGCCCAATTCAAAACAAACCTAACCTAATTAAATCTAACCCGACCCAGACCCCTTCTAATCCTAGCCGTCGATCTCTTAGATCAACGACCCCCATTCCTTCTTACCTTTTTAAATCCAATTGACCCCCTAACCCAACTCATTTGTTACACTCTACTGCCCTTGAATCCCTCATCTCTTCAATTCTCTCTCAACTCACCCTAACCCTAATCGCCATCACCGGCGGGAACAAACCTTCTATGGTGTTTCTGTGCGTTCTCCGACCATCACCGGCCTCCTGTACCCTATGGCTATTTGATTTCATGAGTCCTTGAGAAGATCTCATGGAAATCCAATCTGTTCTGGCTTGAAAATTATTTACCGACCTGTCTCAGGCCATTTTCGTTTGTGAGTATGGATTTCCTCTTGTTTCTAGTACGAATCCGCTGGTTTTCGATCGATTCTCTTCATCTCTATTATTTTTTGAAAACCCTAGTTTCACTACTGTTCGAATCTTCTCAGATTTTTATAGATCTGAAGTGATTCGAGTATTATTGGGTGTTTTACTTTAAAAATCTCTTGGTTTAATTAATTGTTTCGACTTCGTTTACTCTTTCTAAAATTAGGGTTCATCTCAGACTTTTCTTCAAAGATTTTTCTAACTTCTCAGTGTTTTTATTAATTGTTTCTTCACTATCTTAACTAATTTTTGCATGCATGCTCAAACCCTAGATGATTCTGTGTGTTATATTGATTTCTTCGATTCTGTTTTGATATTATGTTTATCTATGTGAACCAGTCGTATTAACTTATTCTATTTAGAGACCTAAATGATTTTCCCTGTTAAAATGTGGAATTTTTTACTTGATTGATTTCTGTTAAGGATCTGAACGATCTTCTTTCTTGTTAAAATCATAACCATTTGGGATTCTTACTTGTTTGATTCCTATTTAAGGACTCAAGTAATTCTTTCCTATGAAATCAATACTCTTTGAAGATTTTTACCGATTATTTCCTATTAATTGCCTTGTTAAAATCAGTGTGCTGGGATTTTACTGGCTTCCTTATTTGTGACCTGCTTCCCTATCTTTTCTTACTTGCCTTAATTAGTTTACAGCAGTTTGGGGATTTTTTACTGACTCCCTACATGGTATGATTTTGATTCATTGCCTTAATTGAACCACTGTTATGACCTTTAATTGATTATTCCCCAATTAAAGGAGTTTTTACCGAACTTCCCTATAGAAATTGATTATGTGATTGGTTGATTGATCCCTAATTGATTGAACTTTGATTCTCTTTACTTTATTTGTTATACTCCCTAAGTGCCCTCTCAAAGACACAAACAATAGTTCAATACACACACAGAGACATAGAAAGTATACAAAGTTCTTGATCTCTTCCTCTATTACAATCTTCTGCTCTTTGCTGCTACATTGTCTAGCCGACTGGAAGCCAGGGCTAGACCTTTGGACCTTGTTTGCTCCATTCTTCTACTCTGAATTCTTAACTGGTATGCCCCCACTTTACTATCATGCAAACTTCTGTATGATTTAACTTTTGTATTTCCTATTGTCAGCATGTCCACTTTCATGTTATTAAATCAGTAGGATCTTTATATCAGCCAGCCCATCTCTAACTAGACCTATGTGCTTCATTCTTATTTTTCCTAGTCAGCATGTGTACTGCCATTCAAGTAGACTATATGCTTCCTGCTATTCAATTTAACCTATGTGCTTCCTTATAATTAGCATGCCTTTCTTCTGCTTAATCAAACCTATGTGTCTACTGCAATATTCAACCTATATGTTTACTGCAATAGCATGTCTACTTCTATTTGATTGAACCCGTGTATCTTGTTTTCAACCTGTTTACTCTTGTTTTAGCTAGACCAATATGCTTTCAGCAAGTCTGCATACTTGCTCATATCTAAACTAAACCCATGTCCGTTTACTTCTCCACTAGCATGTTCTTTCTATCAAATTTTTAAAATGTTCACCTCTCACAGACTCCTGACCAATATGGCTCCCCATCCCTACTACCCCTTTGAATGTGGCTATCTGAGTGATCCCAGCAAGTCATGCCTTTGTTTAGTGTCTGCTCACCTAGTAACAGCTAGTAAACTAAATTGAAACTTTAAGTGATCCTGTTTCTGTTTACTATTTGATTGCTGGAACCTTTGTTTGAGTTACAATGATTGGATGACCCTTCTTGCTCATTACTTCCTGAGAATCCAAAACTATTTTCTTCTGTTTTCAACCCCTATTGCTAGAAACTTTAGGGTCTTGCCCCTCCAGTGTGAGCATTGCCTAGGAGTCCATGAGACTCCTCTGAACTTTGACACACTGGGGCTGGTTTTCCAAAACTTGCTCACAAAAGGTTGCTTTGAAAGTTTTTTGGTATGAACATTGCCCGGGGTCCCTGAGGCCCTGTGGGAACTTTGATACACCAGGATACAATTGGGTGCACTATGAGATTATGACATTTTTGGACTGTTTGAAGGCCTGGAACTTCTAGGTTCACTTTGGGCCTCTATTCAGGCTCCTTATAGCATAGTTTGTTTCTTCTGTAATTCATATGGTCTATAATAATAATTCTTGTAAACATATATTGGGGAAATTAGTAAAAATGGAGGAATTGTTATATAATTTTTGTGGGGAAACTGGGTAGAAATCATGTCCATAGGTTTTTTATGACTATTTGCTTGCATTAGAGATCATGTTCTTAGGATTATTTACTTGCTTCATATACCATGCCCATAGGTATTGCAATATTTGTTTACTTAGAAACCATGCCTATAGGTTATTGCAATGTCTGTTATTTAGATACCATGCCTGTAGGTTATTGCAATGTCTGTTATTTAGATGCCATGCTTATAGATTATCACAATGTTCGCTTATTTAGACACCATGCCTGTAGGGTTTAAAAATCAATCTTGCATTCTAGATTCCATACCTGTAAGTTTGTTGCGATGTTTGCTTATGTATATTCAGGTACCATGTCTGTGAATCAGTCTTGCATTCTAGATACCATGCCTATATGGTTCAAAATCAATCTTGTATTTTAGACACCATGTCTGTAAGTTTAAAAATCAGTCTCTACATGCCACAAAGTTTAAATCAGTTTTCTTCATGTCAATAAGGTTTTAAAACTAATTGCTGCATTTAGATGCCATGCCTATAGGATTTTAAAGCCAATTTCTGCATTCAGCTACCAGTGTCTACAAGTCTAAAATCAGTCATTACACCTAGACATCATGCCTATAGTATCCAAACTGCCTGCTTAAAATTATTTACTAGTTTGTTGCACTCCTGATTAATGACTATATACCATATTCATAGGACATCATTGATACGCGCCTAGGCAAGCCTATAGGGCAATTGAAATCCAGCAAATTATAAAACTATGCTTTTGTTATTTGTGAATTGGCTAGATTCTGCAAGCCTTAAAATCAGTAGGCAAACTGATTAGGTCTCTATTGCCTCACTTTAACACGATCCTGCATACATTCTATTTGCTTACCTAGATATCCTGCTCTAGGACCTTTTGAAATATCTGAAATCTTGTTGTTTGAGATGTGCTATTGTCTGCTTGTGTGAGGAGGTAAAAATGAGCCTTTAATTGCCTCTTTATGTGAATGTTCTATTTGTCTTTGCTTGTCTCCTAGATTTTCTCCTTTTAAACACCTTATGAAAATCTAGAACTGCCTTAATTAGAGGTCCTAAACACCTCCAGGGCCACAAGGAAGGGACGGGTAATGCACGCATAGAGTACGTTTAATTAGCATCGGTTATATAACCACTAAGGGGTGGGTAATAGTGTAGTAGAGGATATTATGACATGTGCGCTAATGCTATGTGTAGAACCCCAACTTGGGGACAATTACCAAGCATTATACAGAAGTGATCTTGTAGGTTAAAAACCTAGGACCCCTTTTATCCCTTTTTTAAATGTAATACCAAATTGTCTAATTTTCTTTATCTATTTATAAGACTAATTCACATAATTTGAGTTCTGTCGGGACCTACCATTATGGACCACGAGGGGTGCCTAACACCTTCCCCTCAATGTTATTTCGAGCTCTTACCCAAGTCTCTGGTAATGCAAACCAGTTTTATGAGTTACTTGCTTTATGTGCCCTAGCGTACCTTAAATCCGTTACGTGGTGACTCTTCAAATTCTGTACCCAACTCCCAACAGAAAATGAGTTGTTCCCAATGAATGTCGAAACCCGGACTCCACGAGGAAAAAGGGGGCACGACAATGCACATGCCAGGTAATGGGCGTGCTGGCGCACACTATGAGAATTGTTACCTGGTCGATTCCATGGCACTTTATAGTGGATTTATATTGGTTATTTCCGTGTTTTCATCGTGTGATAAAGTAATTGAGCTGCCAATCGTGCTAGAGATCATATTTTGGCTATATGCTGGTATTGTTGGGACCCATAATGGTCGTTTCTTTCTATTGACTTATTAATTTCATTGAAATTTCGTACTCAGTCATATTCATCCATTACATATCATATCTCAGTCTCTGTTGTTATTTATTGATACATCATATCATCATTATCGGGCTAGTTTCACGATATTGTGAGCCCGTGAGAGAGAGACTGAAGAGATTGATGACTGAGTGAGGCCGAGGGCCTGATTATGAGTGACATTTATGGGATCGGGTTGCACACCACAACGAGTTTTACTTATTTATGATAGTGCTTGGGCTGAAGGAGCCCCTCCGGAGTGTCCACACACCCTAGTGAGCGCGGTTGATTTATATTGAGGTATGGATCTTCCTTAGACATGGATCTTATATCTGGGGATGGATCTTCCCCACGGGATGGATTGGCTCTACCTAGTAATTAGTGACTAATAATCGGTTGATCTATATATTTCGGGATGGATCTTCCTTGGGTCGAATTGGCCATATACAGTACTGAGTGATTGAGCATTTTGAAACTATGAGCACACGAGGCTTTCAGTGTGGTACATCACATACAGCATGTCCATTGGCAGGTAGAAGTAGAGAAGTTATATTCTTCATATCATTTAGAATTGATCTATCCTATTGTATTGAGTTTAACTATTGAACTTGAAAGCATGCATATGTTTCTGCACTGTTATTTCTTTATTGAGTTGTACCGGTTGAGTTCGTCACTACTTTCAGTTCAAAGATTATGTTTATTACTTATTGAGTTGGTTGTGCTCATGCTACACCCTACACCCCGTGTGCATATTCAGGTGCTTCCGGTCACGACGGATGCTGAGTTGTGGAGTCAAGATCTTCGGAGATTATCAAGGTAGCTGCATGGCATTTGCAGACCATGACTCTCCCTACTCATCTTCATTTATGTTTCAGTTCTTATTCCCTAGATGGTGTATTAGACTATATCTCCATATAGATGCTCATGTACTTGGTGACACCCTGATTTTGGGAGAGATTTGTATTGAGTTGCGAGTTTTATTCTGCTTTTAAAGGGGTTTTCCTTAAATTTAACTACTTCGATATTTTTCAAAGCTTTTGTTATGTTAAAATGGTAGAGTAGTTATCTTGCCTAGTATCATGATAGGCATCATCACGACGATTTGGTTTTAGGTCGTGACAACAGATCTGGGTGTTGGAGGTAGCAGGCCTCGAGAGTGAGCCTTGGACTGTTCGAGAGAATTCAAGGTAATGGTGTATGGATTCCGCAAACCCTTGGAGTCCTCTTCCTTTATTTTCATACTGTTTTATTACTTTAATATATTAATGTAATTTTTGAGACTCGTTATGTATTCAGTTTAGAGCTCATGAATCTATATTACTTGGTTTCGGGAGTTTGGCTTATGTACCTTTATCTTGGCTTTGTTGGAGCTTTTTTCCGCTATTTATGGTAATTTTAGGCGTATTATATTCTTTTTTTATATCATTGCGTGATTGACATATATTGTCTTGGAGATTAGGTAAAATCACGACCATTGATGGGATTTTGGGTCGACACACTGCCTGAGCTCGCCTTGGCAAACACAAATCACACAAGCTTATTTAGCTTCCCAGGCATGCTCGACACCTAGCATGTGACACGAACAGCAACACATTCAAGTATACATGAGAGTTAATTTTTTCTCATCTTTATAATTTTTTTCCAACATTAATTATTTTCATCACTTGAGCTCGACTCCACTCGATATTATTACTGAGTCCCAATTATGTTCCCACTCTCGCAAGGCTCCATCATTACACTAAGGCCAACTAAGTAGCGTCATTAATTTTTCAATTAAAATTTAAAGTACTCGGGAACTTAAAGGTATAGGATTAACTAATATTATCCTTTGATTGCAAGGATATTAGGAGAGAACGTGAAGACTAAAAGATAATTAAGATATGTCAAAATTATAAATTAAATAAAAAATATATACTTTCTCTAACAAATTAAACTTGTATGTGTAACAGTCACACATTTCAAACTCTAATTTTATTTGACTACAGAGGTCTTGGATTCGAGTCTTACTGCCACTTATTTCCAAAAAGAAATTTTATGTGCAAATAATTGACGCACACAAGAGATGTTTTAGAAGAAATAACTATATAAATAAAAGACTACTCTCAATACATAATTAAATAAATAAAAATATTATTGTATCTAACAGCCACACCATCAAATTTGGGATTTTCATACTACTCTTCTTTGTTCAATGGTTTATTTTTCAATTCTTAAGAAATATCAACCAAAAAAAATGTGAGCATGTCAGTACCTATATTGTTAAAATGTGATAAAGGATATTCATCAATAATTTGTAAGTAAATAATAAGATAAAAATTACGTAAATAAAATATAGTATGAATAATATTCCAAGTTCTCAAGTTCTTGTAATTTATGCTTCTAATTGATATTTTGTAAGTACTTACTGAGAAATTGAAGTAGTTACTTGAAACCTTGTATTTAGCAAGTAAATTAATTTCTTTCCAGATAACCAATCTTATTTGAAATAATATAGTAATCTTATATATTCCTTCGAGGCCTATATAAGTGTACTAATACTGAATATCAATAACAGCAAATTCATACTTCACATCATACAAAATTCAAGAGTCATGAAGAGTTACATTGTGCTTTCCCTCCTCTCTATGGAAGTATTTTTCGCTTTGTTTGACCCTTCGCTAGGTATAAATATGTTCTTCAATATATGTTCAAATATGTTTTTTGTTCCATCTTTTCATTTGCATCGATTAAGATATAATCTTCTCATGTTTTTGTATCAGGTGACCTGAAGTTTTGCCCCGGAAGTTTCACGACTAATGGAACATGTGATAAAGTTGATTGTGGCGACCTCGCTCTCTTCAAGTGGGCAGCAAGTCAGATACCACATAGTTGTGTGTGTTCTGCTTCAGGAAGTAATCAAAGTCTTTGTACATGTCAAATAGTTTGCTAGATTAATTAATACAAACGAAGTGGTAATCGGTATCAATATATTGGATAATTGATCATGAGGAATCATATAAAAAATTTACTGAATGATTGAGAAAATAACAAATAAAATTTTTCTTTATAATATATAATATATATAAATATATAAAACAGGGTCTAAAAACGTTATTTGGCATATTCCTAGACCAGCATTTATGTTCATCTATTTTCTCCATTTTTAAAATTTTCCTTTTATTTTTATTCAACTAAATAGAACAAACTAAAACAATTTCAATTAAATACTCCAAAAGAAACCTTTTGACACGTCGTGTAACGTCCACCAGAAAAGAGACACCCTTGTGATTATCTATCTTTCTCATTAAATGATCTATCTGTCCATTGAAACTGAAGGCATGAATTTTGTAACGACTCGACCAGTCGTTTCATGAGTTGTAGCCATGTACCCTTATTTTTCTGTTCTTTTGTGTTCTATGACTATATTATGACTTATCGGGTTAGTTGGTTCAGGTCTGTAGTGATTTGAGACACTTAGTCTTTTGTGAGAAGGTTTAAGTTGGGAAAGTTGACCGAATGCTGACTTATGTATAAACAACTTCGGATTTGAATTTTGATGATTACTTTAGCTCCGGTAGGTGATTTTTTACTTAGGAGCGCGTCAAGAATGTTATTTGGAGGTCCATGGTAGAATTAGGCTTTAATTGGCGAAAGTTAGAATTTTGGCAATTCTGGTCGGGAGTGAAAATTTTGATATTTAGGGCGGATTGGATTTTTGGAAGTTAGAGTAGGTTAGTGGTGTCATTTCTGACTTGTGTGCAAAAATTTGAGGTCATTCGTACATGGTTTGGTAGGTTTCGGCATCATTTGAAGAATTCGAAAATTTATAAGTTCTTAGTCTTGAATCCGGGGGTAATTTGGTGTTTTGATATTGTTTTGAGTGATATCAAGGTTCGACTAAGTTCGTATGATGTTATGGGACGTGTTAGTACGATTGGTTGTGGTCCCGAGGGCCTCGGGCTGATTTTGAGTGATTTACGGAGCAAGTCTGGAAATTAGAAGGCTGCTGAAGTAGAACTAAGCTATCATAATCGCACCTGTGGAGGTCTCATCATAGGTGCGAGCCTGCAAAAGCGAGCAACAAATAGCGTAAGCAAGATTGGAGGAGCTGGGCAGAAGGGGCAGGTGTGATGAAGTTCCCTCACCTGAGATGGTTGCATAAGAGAATTATGGGGAACAAGTGCATGTTTGGACCGCAGGTGCGATGGACGGTCAGTTATTTCCGCAGAAGCGGAACTTTGTCATCAGAAGGAATTCTGCAGATGCGGTAAATTAACCGCATGTGCGAAAAACTTCGGCATGATATTTAAAAATAAGGGTTCGCGATTTTAGTCTTGTTTTATCATTTTGGACTCGGGCTTAGGCAATTTTGAAGAGGATTTTAAGGTGTTAGGCACCCCTCGCAATCCAGATGGTGGGTCCCGGCCGAACACAAATTATGTGAATTGGTCTTATAAACAGATAAAGAAAATTAAACAAATTGGTATTACTTTTAAAACAAGGGGTAAAAGGGGTCCTAGGTTTTTAGCCTATAGGATCACTTCTGTACAATGCTTGATAATCGTCCCCAAGTTGGGGTGCTACATATAGCATTAGCGCACAGGTCATCATATCCTTTACTACCCTGTTACCCTCCCCTTAGTGGTTATTTAAGCAATGCTAATTAAACGTACTATATGCATGCATTACCCGTCCATTCCTTTTGGCCCTAGAGGAGTTTAGGACCTTTAATTAAGGCAATTCTAGACTCTCCTAAGGTGTTTAAAAAGATAAAATCTTGGTGACAAGCTGTAACGACCCCGCCGGTCATTTTTAAGAATTTATGCCCCGATCCCCTATTAACTGCATTCCCCGTGTTTGTTTTTGCTATTGTAAGTTGTCGGGAAGGTTCGTTTTGGATTTCGGAGTGTTTTGGGATGCTCAGACCCTAAATGAGAGTTTAAGCATTAGAATTTAGACCGTAGTCGGAGCAGTGTGAAGATGGCCTCGGAATGGAATTTCGTTGGTTTCGTTAGCTCAGTTGGGTGATTACGGGCTTAGGGGCATGTTCGGATTGAGTTTTGGAGGTTCGTAACTTATTTAGGCTTAAAGTGCCGAAAGTTGAATTTCCAAAGTTTCTGGTTCGATAGTGAGATTTTGATCTAGAAGTCAGAATGGAATTCCGAGAGTTGGAGTAGCTCCATAGTGTTGAATGTGACGTGTGTGCAAAATTTCAGGTCATTCGGACGAGGTTTGATAGTCTTCTATCGAAAGCGGAAGTTTGAAGTTTTGGAAATCCTTAGCCTTGGATTGGAGAGCGATTTGTGGTTTAGCGTTGTTTGATGTGATTCGAGGGCTGGAATAAGTTCGTATGATGTTTTAGGACTGGTTGGCATGTTTGGTTGTGGTCCTGGGGACCTCAGGTATGTTTCGGGTGCTTAACGGAAGTTGAATTGGATTTAGGCGAAATCTGAAGTTGGTTGAACCTGTCATAACCACCCCTACGTGTGTGGAACCGCAGGTGCGGTGCCGCAGAAGCGGCTTGGTGACCGTAGAAGCAGATTTTGGCCCAGGCTCCAGAAGTCATAGGTGCGAGAAGTTGAACGCACCTGCGAGACCGCAGGTGCGGTAAGGGATTCGCAGGTGCGGAATTGTGGTTTAATGAAAAGGCGCAGGTGCGACATGGTCTCCGCAGAAGAGGGACTGTAGGTGCGGTCCCAGAGCCGCAGATGCGGTTTCACTGGTCAGAAAAGGGGTAGAAACGAGGGTTTAGTCTCAAAACCTTAGAAATTGATTTGGGAGCTCGGAATTGACGATTTTGGGAGAGATTATCACCTAGGTGTATTGAGTAAGTAATTCTTACTCGATTTTGATTAATTTCCATGAATCTATGCTGAAATTCATCCTTTAAATTCGAATTTGGGGTGAAAATTTGGAAAAGCTCTTAGGCCTAATTGTGGAGTATTGATCAAGATTTTGATGTCAGATTGGTATAATTTCTATATATATGAACTCGTGAGAGTGTGAGGATTCCGAATTTGTAAATTCTACCTGATTCCGAGACGTGGGCCCAGGGCGTTTTCTGGGCAATTTTCCTAATTGTGCATATTAGCTTCGAATAAAGTAGTTGAATTAGTTACTTGAAGTTATATTTACATTATGCAATTACTTTAAATAGATTTGGTCCATTTGGAGTTGGATACTAGTTGCAAGAGCGTGGTATTGAGTTGATCAAGTGGGTTCGAGGTAAGTGGATTGCCTAACCTTGTGTGGGGAAACTCCCCTTAGGATTTTTATTGTTGATATATGAAATGCCTTGTACGTGAGGTGACGAGTGCGTACTTGTGTAATTGTTGAAAATCTTGTTTTCATTAAGTAACTATAACTATGTTTCTGCCCCTGTTTATACTACTTGCAATTTAAGCCTACTGTTAGCTTAGGGAAGCATGTCTAATTGACTTAATTGTCGTACTTCCTCAAACTGCTTTAATTGAATTCTGTGCAGCATGCTAGGTTAGAAATACCTATTTTACCTTGGTATGAAATTTGGATTGAATTGAATATTCGTGTTGCTGCTGTGTGTTTATTTTGGGACTACGGGACGATATCCTTGGAGATCCCCCTGCATGTTCACTTTGGGACTACGGATTTGTATTCCGGTAGATCCCCTTGCACATTTATATTGGAACTACGGGACTGCACCCAGTAGATTCCCCCAATACTGGGTATTTATATTTGGGACTATGGATCGGTATTCCGGTATATCCCCGTGCACTATGAGTTGGACTACGGGACGAACCCGGAAGATCCACTGGATATTTACATTTGGGGACTGCAGGAAGGTATCCTAGGAGATCCCCGGCTGCTATTGTTGTGTAGAGTTATATTCTCTCTGTGTTATCTCTCTCTGTTGTAGTTGTTGTTATTCTTATTATCATGTGTTACTTCATGTTGTTAGCACTATATTATATTGTTGTATTATGTATTGTTTTACCGTGTTTTTCATCTAAAATCAGTAGGGCCCTGACCTTCCTCGTCACTACCGATCGAGGTTAGGCTTGGCACTTATTGAGTACCGTTGTGGTGTACTTATGCCTTTCCTGCACATGTTTTTCATGTGCAAATCTAGGTTCTTCGGCTCAGCCATATCATCCTTGAGGCGAGGGGATTATTCAGAGACTTTGAGGTATATCTGTCGCATCTGGAGACCGAAGAGTCCCTCTCTATTCTCTCTAATAGTTATAGCCTTTCTGTATTTACTTCGATCTAGACATTCTGGAGTTAGAGAACTATGTAGTATTCATAGCTTGTGATTTCATGTGATTCCGGGTTTTGGGAAGTTGTTCAGTTTTTGAGATCTTGTATTAGTTTTTGCCGAGCGACATCTTAAACACTTCTATATTTGTTTATCTTCAGTTTTTATTAGTTTTTCCGCATTTGTTTTCTCTTTCCGAAATTGTTAGGCTTACCTAGTAGTAGAGATTAGGTGTCGTCACGACAATTCACGGAGGATGAACTTGGGCTGTGACACAAGCAAAGACAAATAGGACATTCACATAAAGAGGCAATTAAAGGATCACTTTTACCTCCTCACACAAGTAGACAATAGCACGTCTCAAACACCAAGATTTCAGATATTTCAAAAGGTCCTAGAGCATGATATCTAGGTGAGCAAATAGAATGTATGCAGCATTGTGTTAAAGTGAGGCAATAGAGACCTAATCAGTTTGCCTATTGATTTTAAGGCTTGCGGAATCTGACCAATTCACAAATAACAAAAGCGTAGTTTTACTGTTTGCATGATTTCAATCGCCCTACAGGCTTGCCTAGGTGCGTATCAATAATGTCCTATGAACATGGTATCTAGTCATTAATCGGAGTGTAGTAAACCAGTAAATAATTTTAAACAGGCAGTTTGGATCCTATAGGCATGATGTCTAGGTGTAATGACTGATTTTAGACTTGTAGACACTGGTAGCTGAATGCAAAAATTGGTTTTAAAGTCCTATAGGCAGGACATCTAAATGCAGCAATTAGTTTTAAAACCTTATTGACATGAAGAAAACTGATTTAAACTTTGTCGGCATGTAGAGACTGTTTTTTAAACTTACAGGCATGGTGTCTAAAATGCAAGATTGATTTTAAACCCTATAGGCATGGTATCTGGAATGCAAGACTGATTCACAGACATGGTACCCAAATGTACATAAGCAAACATCGCAGCAAACTTACAAGTATGGTATCTAGAATGCAAGATTGATTTTTAAACCCTACAGGCATGGCGTCTAAATAAGCGAACATCGTGATAATCTATAAGCATGGTATCTAAAAAACTGAAATTGCACTAACCTACAGGCATGGTATCTAAATAACAGACATTGTAATAACCTATAGGCATGGTTTCTAAGTAAATAAATATTGCAATACCTATGGGCATGGTATATGATGCAAGTAAATATCCTAAGAACATGATCTCTAATGCAAGCAAATAGTCATATTAAACCTAAGGACATGATTTCTATCCAGTTTCCCACAAAAATTATATAACAACCCCTCCCTTTTTACTAATTCCCCCAATATCTGTTTACAAGAATTATTATTACAGACCATATGAATTACAGAAGGAACAAACTATGTTATAGGGAGCCTGAATAGAGGCCCAAAGTGGACCTGGAAGTTCCAAGCCTTCAAACAGTCCAAAAATGCCATAATCTTATAGTGCACCCAATGGTATCCTGGTGTTTCAAAGTTCCCAAAGGGCCTCAGGACCCCAGGCAATGCTCATACTAGAAAACTTTCAAAGCAACCCTTTGTGAGCAAGTTTTGGAAAACCAGCCCCAGTGTGTCAAAGTTCAGATGAGTCTCATGGACTCCTAGGCAATGCTCACACTGGAGGGGCAAGACCCTAAGGTTTCTAGGAATAGGGGTTGAAAACAGAAGAAAATAGTTTCGGATTCTCAGGAAGTAATGAGCAAGCAGGGTCATCCAATCATTGTAACTTAAACAAAGGTTCCAGCAATCAAATAGTAAATAGAAACAGGATCACTCAAAGTTTCAATTTAGTTTACTAGTTGTTACTAGGTAAGCAGACACTAAACAAAGGCATGGCATGTTGGGATCACTCAGACAGCCACATTCAAAAGGGTAGTAGGGATGGGGAGCCATATTGGTCAGGAGTCTGTGAGAGGTGAACATTTTAAAATATGATAGAAAGAACATGCTAGTGGAGAAGTAAACAGACATGGGTCCAGTTTAGATATGAGCAAGTATGCAGACTTGCTGAAAGCAGAAGCACATAGGTCTAGCTAAAACAGGAGTAAACAGGTTGAAAATAAGACACATAGTTCAATCAAACAGAAGTAGACATGGTATTGCAGTAAACATATAGGTTGAACAGAAGTAGACATGCTATTGCAGTAGACACATAGGTTTGATTAAGTAGAAGAACGACACGCTAATTATAAGGAAGCGCATAGGTTAAATTGAGTAGCAGGAAGCATATAGTCTACTTGAATTGCAGTACACATGCTGACTAGGAACAATAAGCATGAAGTGCATAGGTCTAGTTAGATATGGACTGGCTGATATAAAGATCCTACTGATTAATAACATGAAAGTGGACATGCTGGGAATAGGAAATACACAAGTTAAATCGTACAGAAGTTTGCATGATAGTAAAGTGGGGGCATACTAGTTAAGAATTCAGAGTAGAAGAATGAAGCAAACAAGGTCCAAAGGTCTAGCCCTGGCTTCCAGCCGGCTAGACAATGTAGCAGCAAAGAGCAAAAGATTGTGATAGAGGAAGAGATCAAGAACTTTGTATACTTTCTATGTCTCTGTGTGTGTATTGAACTATTGTTCGTGTCTTTGAGAGGCGGAATGAGAGTGTATATATAGCATATAGGGAGTAGAACAAATAAGGTAAAGAGAATCAAAGTTCAATCAATTAGGGATCAATCAACCAATCACAGAATCAATTTCTATAGGGAAGCCCGGGAAAGACCCTTTTAATTGGGGAATAATAAATTAACGGTCATAACAGGGGTTCAATTAAGGCAATGAATCAAAATCATACCATGTAGGGAGTCAGTAAAAATTTCCAAACTATTGTCAACTAATTAAGGCAAGTAAGAAAAGATAGGGAAGCAGGTCACAAATAAGGAAGCCAGTAAAATCCCAGCACACTGATTTTAATCAGGCAATTAATAGGAAATAATCGGTAAAAATTTTCAAAGAGTGCTGATTTCATAGGAAAGAATTATTTGAGTCCTTAAATAGGAATCAACCAAGTAAGAATCCCAAAGGGTTCTTATTTTAACAAGAAAGATGATCATTCAGATCCTTAACAGAAATCAATCAAGTAAAAAATTCCACAAAATTCTGATTTTAACAGGGAAAATCATTTAGGTCTCTAAATAGAATAAGTTAATACGACTGGCTCGCATAAACATTATATTGAAACAAAATTGAAGAAATTAGTATAACACATAGAATTATCTAGGGTTTGAGCATGCATGTAAAAATTAGTTAAGATAGTGAAGAAACAGTTAATAAAAACACCGAGAAGTTAGAAAAATCTTTGAAGAAAATTCTAGGATGAACCCTAATTTCAAAAAGAGTAAACGAAGTCGAACAATTAATTAAACCAAGAGATTTTTGAAGGGAAACACCCAATAATACTCGAATCACTTCAGATCTATAAAGATCTAAGAAGATTCGAACAGTAGCGAAACTAGGGTTTTCAGAAAATAGCAAAGATGAAGAGAATCGATCGAAAACCCGCGAATTCGTACTAGAAACAAGAGAAAATCCATACTCACAAACGAAAATGGCCTGAGACAGGTCGGTAAACAACTTTCAAGCCAGAACAGGTTGGATTTCCATGAGATCTTCTCAAGGACTCATGAAATCAAACAGCCAAAGGGTACATGAGACTGATGATTGTCGGAGAACGTACAGAAACACCATAGAAGGGTTGTTCCCGCCGGTGACAACGATTCGGGTCAGGGTGAGTCGAGAGAGAATTGAAGAGATAAGGGATTCAAGGGCGAAAGAGTGTAATAAATGAGTTGGGTTAGGGGAGTCATTTGGGTTTTAAAAGGTAAGAAGGAATAGGAGCCGTTGATCTTAGAGATCAACGACCAGGATTAGAAGGGGTCCGGGTTCGGTTAGATTCAATTGGGCTAGGTTTGTTTTGAATTGGGCTTGGGTTAATTAAATTGGATTGGGGGGTTTCCAATTTTGGGTGTAAATTAGGGGCTATTTTGTTAAATACCCATTTTACTGAATAAAATAATTTTTAAAATAGCTAGTTAAATGATAAAATGATTTTCATGTATGAAGATGATTTAAAATAATTATTTAATATTATAAAAAAATATAAAAAGTCATTTTCTGTATAGATAATGTAGTCCTGCATATGTAGGGGCTATTTTTGCAAAATATGCCATTATAGTCTTAAAAATGCAAATATAATAATAAAAAAATGCAAGTAAAATATTTGAACACTCATATGAACATAAATGATGGATTTAGATGATTAAATCATCATAAAATAATATGAGGGATAGTTTTGAACATTTATATAATTAAAATGCAAAAGTAAATGGATTTAGGGCCTTTAAAAATTGCAGAAAAATTGTGAAACACTTCTGCATGCTTGTAAATGCATGTACAATATTTTGAAAGTGTGTGTGCACATTTAAAAATATATGAGGGAAAATTGGGTATCAATATGTGGCACCTCAACATCAATCATATAATGCATAATTCGGGGTTTCAAACCCTCAGAGCCAAGTTTAAAAGTGTTACATACCCCAATCCGCGCAAATCTCTACTCCAGTACACCTTCGCCTCGCAAATCAGCCTCCAAATGTCCCGAATCTTGCCACAAACAGTACCATACAATTAATACAGGTTATTCGCTTCTGCCACCTTCGCTCTGCATCTCCCACTCAGTCTCCCAAGTAGCCTCCTCAACTTACTAACCTCTCCATTGCACCTTTACTGAAGCTATGTCATTTGACCTCAACTTTCTAACCTGCCGACCTAGAAAAGCCACCAGCTCCACATCATAAGTCATATCACCATCTAACTGAATCGTGCTGAACTCCAAAATATGACACGGATCGCCGACATACTTTTGGAGCATAGAAATATGAAATACTAGATGCATACCTAACAAACTAGGTGGCAAGGCAAGCTTGTAAGCCACCTCCCCAATCCCCTAAAGTACTTCAAATGGTCCAATATACCGAGGGCTCAACTTGCCCTTCTTCCCGAATCTCATAACACCCTTAATGGGTGACACCTTGAGCAGAACCTTCTCCCAACCATGTAAGCAACATTATGAACCTTCCAATTGGTGGAACTCTCAATATAAATCAACCACGCTCACTAGGGGTGTGTGCAGAATTTGAAGGGGCTCCTTCAGCCCAAGCGCTATCATAAATAATTAAATCTCGCTGCGACATGCAGCCCGATCCCATAAATGTCACTCATAATAAGGCCCTTGGCCTCACTTAGTCATCAATGTCTCAAGTCTCTCTCTCTCTCTCTCAGGGGCTCTCAATGTCATGAAATTTGCCCGAAAATGATGATATGATGTATCAATAAATAACAACAGAGACTGAGATATGATATGTAGTGAATGAATATGTCTGAGTACAAAACATGATCTCTAGCATGACTGACAACTCAATTACTTGTCACATGATGAAAACATGTCTATCAACATGATAAATCCGCTATACAGTGCCATGGAATCGACCAGTTTACAATTATCACGGTGCATGCCCGCACGCATGTCACTTGGTATGTAAATCACCTTAACACCAACCATATAACACATAATTCGGGGTTTCAAACTCTTTAAGCCAAGTTTAGAAGTGCTACTTACCTTAATCCGCACAAATCTCCACTCCAATACATCTTTTATTCTCAAATTGGCCTCCAAATATCCGTAATCTAACCATATACAGTACGATACAATCAATATGGGCTAAATTAATCAACACAAGAAAATACGAAGTTATTAATCAACAGCCTAAAATTGGTCCAAAGACGGCCCCCGGGCCCACGTCCGAAAATCTGACAAAATTCACAAAACCCTAAAGTCCATTCAACCACGAGTCAAACCATACAAAATTATATCAAAATTCGACACCAAATTCCCATATAAAAGTCTCCAAATCCCCAGCCTCAAACCCCCAAATTTAAGCTTAAAACCACACGATCTAGGTGGGAAAATCAATGGGGAAACAAGATTATTGACCATAAATGAGCACAAGGGACTTACCTCAATAATCTCCTCGAAAATCCTCTCAAAATCTCCAAAGTCTGAGCTCAAAATGTTAAAATGAAGCCAAAATCGCGAACCCTTGAATTTAACTTTCTGCCCAGCCTTTCTGCTTCAGCGGACACTTAACTACATCTGCGGTGTCGCGAAAGTGACACAAATTCTGCTTCTGTGGTGAATCCACTAGACCTGGGCCTCCGCTTCTGCAGTCCTAGCCTCACATCAGTGCAATCGCAGGTGCCAAATTCCCTAGCGCACCTATGAGACTTCCACTTCTGCGGCTACATATGAGCGAAAATAACTTCTCACCTGCGACCTCTGCTCACTTCCTCCTTGGCTACTTCTGCAGCTCCCTCCTTGCTTCTGTGATAACGCACCTATGATCCCCACTTCGCAGGTGCGATTGCACCAAAAGTTGGTGAGCTTCAACATTCCCTCAAACTCAAAAATCAATCGGTTAACCATCCGAAATCAACCCGAGGCCCCTTGGACCTCAACCAAACATTACAACAAGTCCTAAAACATGATACAAACATAGTAGAGCCTTAAAATCATATCACACAACAACAAAAACATGAATTTCACCCCAATTCAAGCCTATTGAAATTAAGAAATTCCAAATTCTACAAACAACGCCGAAACCTATCAAATCAAGTCCAAATGCCCTCAAGTTTTGCTCACAAAATACAAATGATACTATGGACCTACTCCAACTTCCAGAACTTCAATCTGACCCCGATATCAAAAAGTCTACTCTAGGTCAAACTTTCCAAAAATCCAACCTTCGCCATTTCAAGCCTAATTCAACTACGGAACTCCAAATCATAATCCGGACACGCTCCTAAGTCAAAAATCACCCAATGGAGCTAGCGAACTATCAAAACTCCATTTCGAATTTGTTTACACAAAAGTCAACATCCGGTTAATTTTTCCATTTTAAGCTTTCAACTTTGAGACTAAGTGTCTCAATTCCATCCGAAATCTCTCCGGACCCGAACTGACTAATACGGTGAGTCATCTAACAACTGAAAAATACTAAACGAGCAGCAAATGGGGGAACAGAGCTACAACTCTCCAAACGATCATGTGTGCAGTAAAATCTAGGGGGCTGATTTCCCTTTGACATAATACTTTGAAGGGTGACCCCGGAAGCTCGGGATCTCGAGCCAGCCACTTCCCTCAAAATTTGTCGATGCTCTGCCGAGGATAATGTTGGCCAAAGCCCCAGCGAATGCAATGATTCCTCGAAGAATGCATCCGGGGTCGATCAAGTCTATTCGAGTGGGTCGACGTCAACTCACATCCAACATAGAGGGGACCGGTTGTCACATCCACTCTCCTTTATCACACAATGTATCTTGTACTAAGTTTGGGTTTCCCCTTTCTATAAAAGAGGTGCCATTAACGCCTTGTAAACCAGAGCTCCAACCATTCTACAAAAGTGCAATAATATCTTCTCTCTCTTTCTCCTCTCTAACTTGCTTATCCTCGCTGGTTCGAAGTCGTTTAACTTTGTTGTCTTCTTATCTGTTCTTCATTTATCACTTGGTATTGACCCGAAATAATCTTGGCAACCTTTGTTTTATTGCTTGTTCTTCGTCGTATACCTTAGTATTGGTCATAATGAGCCTCGTTTAATTATACCTTCAACTGTTATCCCATCCCCTACTATCCCCGATAGCTTGAGCTCGACCCCAACATCGACCCCGAGGTCCATCATTGATCGGACCTACGTCCGGGCAATAAGCCCTTTTGGTTTGATTACTGCCTCGATTTAGCTTGCTTTTCGTCGTTAAATTCCATATTATTAGCACCAACTGCTCTAACAACTAGCTCGGGAATAGATCACGTATTTTTAGAATCCCATTTACAAATTTAATTGTTGTTACCATTTTCATGGTAAACAGTTTGGCGCCCTCTGTGGGGCTAAAAATAATAGTGATTATTTTCTTCCTAGTTTCGTCACACAAACACACATTATCTTTTACACTTTTTCTTGTCCAATATCCTTTGATTTGAGGTTAAAATGTCTGGCTCGGTAAACAAAATCAAAAACGACAACCTCAAAAATCACGGGGAAAATGGTGCGGCTGTCCCGATCGCCGGAGTACCGCTACAAAATCCCAATAAAGCGCCTGGACCAATTCAAGCGGATGCGAACTCACAGGACGCATAGCAAGTCGATGAAACCTCTCACACCAACAGGAGCATACGGAATAGTGACCGATAGGAAGCTCAAAAACCCCAGCCCGGGAAGAATAGGAAGTTAGTCTTCATGTTATTTTGAAATATTGCAGGCACAGCAGTTGGCCATTGCTCAGTTGCAAAGCCATTCGAGAACCCCCAGCACAGCAGCACCGGAGATAGCTCCCCCCATCGAGTATGTGCCCGAAAGGTCAAGCAATAACGGGTCAGTAGCTGACCCTGCCATAGCAAAGATGCTCGAGGACCTCACCAAGAGTATCGAGTCAGGTAAGAAGATGATTGCAGCCAACGATAAAAAGGTCGATACCTACAGTTCTAGGGCGGATCAAATTCCGGGAGCACCCCCGCTCCTAAAAGGTTTGGATTCGAAGAGTTCAGAATGCCGGAACTCCCTAAGTATGACGGTACCACCGACCCCAACGAACACGTTACTGCCTATACCTACGCAGTAAAAGGTAATGATATAAAAAGTGACAAGATGGAGTCCGTATTGCTGAAAAAATTCGAAGAAACACTTTCGAAGGGGGCCATGATGTGGTACCACAACTTGGTTCCCAACTCCATAGATTCATTTGCCATATTGGGAGACTCCTTCGTAAGGGCACATGCTAGATCCATCAAGGTGACAACAAGGAAGTCTGACGTATTCAAAATTAAGCAGAGAGAGAACGAGATGCTACAGGAATTTGTGTCTAGCTTCCAGATGGAATGGATGGAGTTGCCGCCAGTCTCCAACGACTAGGCAGTACAAGTCTTCACCCAAGGCCTGAACGAATGACGCTTGGTGGCCTCGAAGCAGCTGAAGCAGAACCTGATCGAATACCCGGCCATGACTTGGTCGGACGTCCACAACCAGTACCAGTCGAAGATCAAGGCCGAGGATGACCAACTGGGAGCCCCTTCGGGTTCAGTGTACCCAAACAGACTCCTAGTAAAAGAGTCAAAACCAAACAAAGAAAGGTACCAACCGTACCTCGAAGACAGAAGGAAGTCCCCAAGGCGCAACCTACCTCGCAACGATCGAAGGATGGATCTAGGACAGGACCCTCGAGGGCCCCCAACAAAACCAGATTTGATCGAAACATGGTTCCAATGGACGCACCCCACTTATCGGAATACAACTTCTATGTCGACGTTTCGGACATCGTGTTCGCTATCAGTAAGATCAGAGACGCCAAGTGGCCAAGACCAATACAGTTGGACCCTTCATAGAGAAATTACAACCTAATGTGCAAGTTCCACAACATGCATGGCCATAAGACCGAGGATTGCCATCAGTTCTAGGAGGAAGTGGCGCGACTGCTCAACAAAGGGCACCTCCAGGAATTCCTTAGAGATCGGGCCAAAAATCAATTCCGAGAGAGGTAAGCGACCAAGAAAAACGAGGCAAGCGAGCCACAACACGTCATCCACATGATCATGGGTGGCGCCGATGCCCCACAGGAACCCGTAATGAGAAGGATGAAAATATACATCACTAGAGAAAAACAGACTCGGGGATACATCCCCGAAGATGCCCTCACATTCAGCGAAGAGGACACCGAGGCCCTGTCTCAACCCCACAATGACGCCTTGGTAATCTCCTTTCTTGTAAATTCTTTTCAGATAAAACGTGTACTCGTGGATCCAGGTAGCTTGGCCAATATCATCAGGTCGAAGGTGATAGAACAACTCGAGCTGCTCGAACAAATCATGCCTACCACCCGGGTCCTCAATGGATTTAACATGGCTAGCGAAACGACAAACGGAAAAATCGTCATCCTAGTTACCGTGGCCAGCACAACCCAAGACACCAAATTCCATGTCATTGAGGGAGAAATGAGGTATAACGCCTTATTTGGACGACCTTGGATACACTGCATGAGAGAAGTACCAACCACCCTCCACCAAGCAATAAAATTCCCGACAAAGGATGGGGTCAAAATCATCTACGGGGAACAACACGCAGCAAGGGAAATGTTCGCTATACACGACACAATACTGACGCTCATGTTCCCACCCTCGAATGAGACAACGAGCAAGCCAGGTCTCGCCCCCGGTCGAACTTGACAAAACAGAATAAAGATTCACATCGCATCTCCGCCCCTATGTAGATATAATATACTGACCCCAAGGCATCGCCAGCATGCCTCGTTTCAAGGTACAACCATTATCTTTTTTATAATTTCAAATCCGGAATTAACCTCCATGCTTGCCCCTATTGCACTCTTTTCCTTCGACCGAGCTTTTATCCCAGAAGAAGGGTTTTTACCGGCAAGGTTTTTAACGAGTCAACGTCTGCAAGCCGTTTAAGGGGAAAACTCCGCAAAAATATTCAAGAACTATCCCTGCGGCCGACTTTTCAAGGCGAGGGCACTTTCCCCGGAAAACTGCCCGCTCGAAGGAGTTTTGAAAAATGCCGAATGAGGTTTCCTATAGGAAAATGAGGTGTCGCGAAGACGGCTGATATAGTCAGGCCCCGTCGGCAAAAACATGTATTATTATATCAAGCAATCAAAAAATACCTTTTGTCAAAAAATAAAGGGAAATCCTTCTCGAAATAAGGTAACAAATCCTTTCACCAGAATGCCCCGAAGAACTCGAGATAGGGTGCCAGCACTTCAAAAATGCCCCAACGACCTCTGGCTCGAGGCTCTGAAAGCACAAAAAAGTTTAGGTACGACAAACCCCCAAGCAGTCGGCTTTGGCCCGATATAGGTCAACGTATCACAACAAACTATGTTACGATGGCGGATCGAAGGATATCCTCCATCACCCTATTCTCCGAACAAAGAAATCACAGCATATTCCCGGCAGGGATCCCCTTCTCCAGACGCATCCCGAGATACTTGGAGACCTAGCACCAACAATTCAGCACACGACCCTAGGTTCGGAACACTGGGCTCATACAGCCCCTATAAGGCATCTCCGAGCTCAAGAAAAGCGGTCTTCACGCTTAAACAAATTCAACAACTCGGAGACTATCGTTCGTCGCCAATCGCCATATGCTGGAAAACCCGAAACTATAAAACCCTAGAGGGCAGCCTCTGCGTAACCAGATCTATTCTATATTACATAAACTGTAAGACCTCAACAGGCATGACAAACTATAAGACCTCAACAGGCATGATAAACTGTAAGACCTCAACAGGCATGAAAATCTCAAAGTTTAGGTTATATGTCACATTTGTAAGAATCCCTAAAGGGCATACCCTCGGCGTAGACACCTAAACTATCACTCGGGATCAAAAATGGTTATGGCCAAATGCACATGACTACGGTCAAAATGGCTGATACAACCAAAATAACGCGACTCGGGGACGCCCGACTGTCGCCAAAATCGGAGGCCACTACTCCGAATATACTTCGGAAAGAACCGGATAAAACAGGCTTCCCTCAACAGGCAAAAACAAGCTCCGACCATGTCGGCTCCAAATCATAAGAGCATTGATCTACTCGACCTACAAGTTATGAACCTTCCGAGGTGTTAGAAACATCGCTAATAACGACTTAAAATCGAGGTTCCCCGGAACCGATGATGGGTTAGGCAAAAATAGTCCAAAAGACCTTAACGAGCGAAAAACAAAGCCTACAAAAAAGTTCACGGGAAAAAACAGCGTAAGAGCCATTGTCGCCAACTAAGCAAGCCTACGGGTCACACATTAAAAGGTCTCTACGACCAAACAGCGTAAGAGCCATTGTCGCCAGCCAAAAGTTGACAACTTGAGGATTAAAGTGAGCTTGAATTGTAATCCGATTCAGACACCGGATCCAAAATAGTTAACTAAGCAAGCCTCTAGGCCACATATCAAAAGATCTCTACGACCAAAAAAGCGCAGGAGCCATAATTGCCAGCTAAAAAATTGTCATCTTGAGGATTAAAATGAGCTCGAATCGTAACCCGATTCGGAAATCGGATCCAAAATAGTTAAACTATGCAAGCCTTCGGGAAACATATTGAAAGGTCTCGACGACCAAAAAGTGTCAATTAAAGCTCGGATCGCAACGTGACCCGGAGACTGGACCCGAAATGGCTAAACTACAACGTGCCTAAGAGCACGGCATAAATGCCACTATCACTAGCCGAGTGAGCCTTTGAGCCACCCATCTGTAAGGTCGCTTCCACCCAAAACACAAAAGGCCATCGCCGTTCGCCTATGCAGGTAGGAAAGAACTTTAGGGTCAATTAAAGCTCGAGTCGCAACAAAACTCAGAGACTGGACCCAAAACTGTTGAAACAACCAAACGCCCAAGGGCAGAAAATAAAAATCATCATCACTAGACCAAACAAATGCAAAACTCGAGGGTATATTAAGCTCGAGTCGGATCCCTACTCGGAGACTGAACCCGAAGATGATTAAAGTATGAAAGCCTACGGGCAAATTCGGGATCGAATCGACCCAACTGAAACTCCAACTAGTAGAAATACAGAAGATACTAGTAGAGATACAGAAGATACAGTCTTCAATATTTTCAGACATTTAGTATTTTCCGTACTTCATTAGAGGTTTCATAGGCTAGAGTAATAGTTAGACAAAGTCACAAGCTTTTCATGTTAAGTAATGTTAACTACAGATATGTTTCAGACTAGTACTGGTATTTCCACACTTTAATTTATATTATTCAGACTTTCAATATATCATCATGTGTTAGTTTATCTTCCACATTTAGTATGTTATTATATCAAATATTGATTCAGTAAGCCAGCTGGTTTGCTCGGTCACAGGTAGTAAGGCACCAGGTGCCATGTTTCGTCCAGGGCCAAGTTCGGGGTGTGACAATTTATCTTTCTAGAACCCTATTCACCTAAATAAGACTTCCCGTACATGATTTTAATGTTTTATGACTTGCGGGGATAGTTAGTTCGGGATATGGAAGGGTTTGGGTTGAATCGGAACATTTGGTTCCTTAAGGTTTGCTTAAAAGGCTAAGTTTGACTTCGGTCAGCTTTTAGAGTAAACAACCTCGGAAATAGGATTTGACGGTTCCAAAAGGTTCGTATGATGATTTTGGACTTGGGCGTATGTTCAGATCGGATTTTTGACCAGGGAGCATTTCGGCGCCTACTGGTGAAAGTTGGCATTTGGAGTGAATTCCATAAGTTGGGTTGAAATGGATTTTTATGCACACAAAATTTGGCATCATTCCAAATTAATTTGATAGGAATCGAACGCGTGGAAGTATTTTTAGAAGTTTTTGAGTTAATGAGTTAATCCATGCATTTTGGCATTCGATTCATGATTTTTGATATTATTTCAGTGTTCCGATCGTGCAAGAAAGTTTTTATGATGTTACTAGACTTGTGTGGGTGGTTAGTGTGGAGACCTGAGGGCTTGAGTGAGTTTCTGACGTTCGGAAGGATGATAAACACTTTAGTTTTCTGGTATTTCTTGGCAGTAGTTGCAGGTCTCGCAAATGCGAGAATTTGTTCGCAAATGCAAACCTCGCATTTGCGAGAAGGTATTTGCAATTGCGAAGAATGCCCGACCTGGGTAGTGTTCGCATTTGCGACACATTGGTCGCATTTGCGATCTCAGCATAGTTCGCATTTGCGACACAGTATTCGCATTTGCGATGGATTTGTTGCATTTTTGAACCAGGTGTCGCAAATGCGACATCTAAGACATGTGCACAGCTTATTACTTGCGAGACATAGACCTTTTAGCTTATTTTCTTTCATCTCTTGGGCGATTTTTGGAGCTTTTGGAAGAGGGTTTTCACCTAGCAATTTGACATAATTAATTTCTACACAACATGAGATAAATTCATAGATTATGGGTAGATTAATATGTAAAAATTGGTGAAAATCAAGGGTTTAGATGAAACCTAGGTTTTTAATAAAAATGAGATATAACCACGAAGTTAATTACCGAATTAAGTGAAAATCATATATTTGAGTTCGTGGGGTTATGGGTAACAACTTTCTTCGAATATTTTCGGAATCCAGGCATGTGGCCCCGGGGTGAATTTCGGGAATTTTTTCAAATAGGCTTGAGAAATCACTTTGATAGGTAGGATATAAACTTTTGAGCATGTATTGACTATTTTATATAATATTTGACTAGTTTTGAGTCGTTTGGCACCAAATTGAAGATTTGGGCACTACCTTGGACCGGAAATTTGAGGCGAGGTAAGTCTCTTTTCTATCCTTGTAAGAGGGAATTAACTCCATAGGTGAACTTAATTAATATGTGGTTCTATTTATGGGGGCTACGTACGCACGAAGTGACGAGAGTTCGTACGTAGCTACTATTCATGCTTATGTCCGGTTAATTCTAGGCTTACACCATGCTTTATGGACCCCGTTACTTGATTTTGTTTGTTAATTGTCTTGAATAGAGCTAGGATTGATGATTTACGGATTTAAAAAAGTTTCAAGTTGAATTTTTTTACTTTGAAAAGAATTGAGGGATGTTATGATTAACTTGAGAAATTTATATTTAACAGTGTCGCAAGTATATTCCGCAAGCGGGGTGACTTTTCCACTACTCTCATGGGAACAGGCCGTTCACCTCGGCAGTTAATAGATGTATCTATGGTTCGTGTCATTCGACCCTCGGCAATGCACACAGTTATGTATATGTATATTTGGATCGGGTCGTACGTCCTTGGCACAATTCGTGCGTTATAATAGAACTGGAAGTCCCTTTATATTTGATATTAATTCATTTATTTGAGAGATTACTTGTTTTAAATAAAGGAAATGATTCCAAGTGACATGCATGCATGCGAGCGTGCACCGTGAGAATTGTAAATTAGTCCATTCCATGGCACTGTATAGCAGATTTGTCATGTTGATAGACGTGTTTTCATCATGTGACAAAGTAATTGAGCTATCAGTCATGCTAGAGATCATGTTTTCTACTCAGACATATTCATTTATTACATATAATATCCCAGTCTCTGCTATTATTAATTGATACATCATATCATCATTTTCGGGCTAGTTTCATGACATTGTGAGCCCGTGAGAGAGAGACTTGAGAGACTGATGATTAAGTGAGGCCAAAGGCCTTATTATGAGTGACATTTATGGGATCGGGCTGCATGTCGTAGCGAGATTTAATTATTTATGATAGCTTTTGGGCTGAAGCAGCCCCTCCAAATTCTGCACACACCCCTAGTGAGCGTGGTTGATTTATATTGAGAGTTCCACCGATTGGAAGGTTCATGATGTTGCTTACATGGTTGGGAGAAGGTTCTGCTCATGGTGTCACCCATTAAGGGTGTTATGAGATTCGGGAAGAAGGGCAAGTTGAGCCCTCGGCATATTGGGCCATTTGAAATATTTTAGAGGATTGGAGAGGTGGCTTACAAGCTTGCCTTGCTGCCTAGTTTGTCAGGTATGCATCCAGTATTTTGTGTTTCTATGCTCCAGAAGTATGTAGGCTATCCGTCTCATGTTTTGGATTTCATCACAGTTCAGTTAGATAGTGATATGATTTATGATGTGGAGCTGGTGGCTTTTCTGGGTTGGTAGGTTAGAAAGTTGAGGTCAAAGGACATAACTTTAGTGAAGGTGCAATGGAAAGGTCAGTAAGTTGAGGAGGCTACTTGGGAGACTGAGTGGGAGATGCAGAGCAGATATCCAAACCTATTTGAGATTCCAGGTATGTTTCTAGTCTCGTTCGTGGACGAACGTTTGTTTAGTGGGGGAAGATGTAACGACCCGGCAGGTCGTTTGGAGAGTTATAGCCATGTTCCCCCATTTACTGCTCATTTTGTGCTTTATAGTTTTTATATGACTTACCGGGTTAGTCAGTTTGGGTCCCGAGAGATTTCGGAAGGAATTGAGACACTTAGTCTCAAAGTTGGAAGCTTAAGTTGGAAAGGTTGACCAGATGTTGATTTATGTGTAAACGACTCCGAAATGGAGTTTTGATGGTTCTGTTAGCTTAATGGATGATTTTGGACATAGGAGCATGTCTGGATTGTGATTTGGAGGCCCATAGTTGAATTAGGCTCGAAATGGCGAAGGTCGGATTTTTGGAAAGTTTGGCCGGGAGTGAATTTTTTGACGTCGGGGTCGAATTAGAATTCCGGAAGTTGGAGTAGGTCCATGGTGTCATTTTTCTTTTGTGTGCAAAAGTTGAGGGTATTTGGACGTGATATGATAGGTTTTGTCGTCGGTTGTAGAAGTTGCAATTTCTTAGTCTCAATAGGCTTGAATTGGGGTGTGATTCGTAATTTGGTATTGGGTAATGTGATTTGAAGGCTCGACTAAGTTCGTCTCCTATTTTGGGACTTGTTGGCATGTTTGGTTGAGGTCTCGGAGCCCTCACGTTGATTTCAGATGGTTAATGGATCGACTTTTGAGTTTGAGGGAATGCTGAAGCTCACCAGCTTCTGGTGCAATCGCACATGCGGAGTGAGGATTGCAGGTGCGTTCTCGCAAAAGCGAGGAGGGAGCCGCAGAAGCGGCCAAGGAGGAAGTGAGAAAAGGTCGCAGGTGAGAGGTTATTTCTGCACCTGCGTGGTCGCAGATGCGGCGTTATGGGCGCATAATCAGAATTTTGGTCGCTTCTGCGACACCGCAGATGCGGTTAAGTGTGCGCAGAAGCAGAAAGGCTGGGTAGAAAGTTAAATACAAGGGTTTGCGATTTTAGTTCATTTTAACATTTTGAGCTCGGGTTTTGGATATTTTGAGAGGATTTTTGAGGGATTCTTGAGGTAAGTCGACTTTGCTCGTTTTTGATCAATAATCATGTTTCCATATTGATTTTTCCACCCAGATCGTGTTGTTTTGAGGTAAAATTTGGGGGTTTGAGGCTAGGGATTTGGAGAGTTTTATTTGAGGATTTGGGTAGTGATTTGGTGTCGAATTTTGATAAAATTTGTATAGTTCGACTGGTGGTTGAATGGGCTTTCGGGTTTTGTCACTTTTGTCGGGTTTTGACATGTGGGCCCAGGGGCCAACTTTGACACAATTTTTGGCTTTTGATTAATAGCTTCATATTTTCTTGTGGTATTGATTCCTTTAGCCTGTATTGATTGTATGGTACTGTTTGTGGCAAGATTCGGGACATTTGGAGGCTGATTTGCGAGACAAAGGTGTATTGGAGTAGAGATTTGCGGGGATTGGGGTATGTAACATTTTTAAACTTGGCTTTGAGGGTTTGAAACCCCGAATTATGCGTTATATGATTGATGTTGAGGTGACACATGTTGGTACCCAATTTTTCCCTGATATATTTTTAAATGCGCACACACACTTTCAAAATATTGTACATGCTTTTACAAGCATGCACAAGTGTTTTACAATTTTTCTACAATTTTTAAAGCCCCTAAATCCATTTACTTCTACATTTTAATTACATAAATATTCAAAGGTATCCCTCATACTATTTATGATGATTTAATCATCTAAATTCATCATTTATGTTCATATAATTGTTCAAATATTTTTATAGCATTTTTTATATTTATATTTGTATTCTTAAGACTATAATTGCATATTTTGCAAAAATAGCCCCTACATATGCATGACTACATTATATATACAGAAAATGACTTTTTATATTTTTATAATATTAACTAAGTATTTTAAATCACCTTCATACATGAAAGTCATTTTATCATTTAATTAGCTATTTTTAAAAAAATATTTTATTTAGTAAAATGGGTATTTAACAAAATAGCCCCTAATTTACACCCAAAATCGAAAACCCCCCAGTCAAATTTAATTGACCCAAGCCCAATTCAAAACAAACCTAACCTAATTAAATCTAACCCGACCCAGACCCCTTCTAATCCTAGCCGTCGATCTCTTAGATCAACGACCTCCATTCCTTCTTACCTTTTTAAACCCAAATGACCCCCTAACCCAACTCATTTGTTACACTTTACTGCCCTTGAATCCCTCATCTCTTCAATTCTCTCTCAACTCACCCTAACCCTAATCGCCGTCACCGGCGTGAACAACCCTTCTATGGTGTTTCTGTGCGTTCTCCGACCATCACCGGCCTCCTGTACCCTCTGGCTATTTGATTTCATGAGTCCTTGAGAAGATCTCATGGAAATCCAATTTGTTCTGGCTTGAAAATTATTTATCGACCTGTCTCAGGCCATTTTCGTTTGTGAGTATGGATTTCCTCTTGTTTCTAGTACGAATCCGCGGGTTTTCCATCGATTCTCTTCATATCTATTATTTTTTGAAAACCCTAGTTTCACTACTGTTCGAATCTTCTCAGATTTTTATAGATCTGAAGTGATTCGAGTATTATTGGGTGTTTTACTTTAAAAATCTCTTGGTTTAATTAATTGTTTCGACTTCGTTTACTCTTTCTAAAATTAGGGTTCATCCCAGACTTTTCTTCAAAGATTTTTCTAACTTCTCAGTGTTTTTATTAATTGTTTCTTCACTATCTTAACTAATTTTCGCATGCATGCTCAAACCCTAGATGATTCTGTATGTTATATTGATTTCTTCGATTCTGTTTCGATATTATGTTTATCTATGTGAGCCAGTCGTATTAACTTATTCTATTTAGAGACCTAAATGATTTTCCCTGTTAAAATCAATATTTTGTGGAATTTTTTACTTGATTGATTTCTGTTAAGGATCTGAACGATCTTCTTTCTTGTTAAAATCATAACCCTTTGGGATTCTTACTTGGTTGATTCCTATTTAAGGACTCAAGTAATTCTTTCCTATGAAATCAATACTCTTTGAAGATTTTTACCGATTATTTCCTATTAATTGCCCTGTTAAAATCAGTGTGCTGGGATTTTACTGGCTTCCTTATTTGTGACCTGCTTCCCTATCTTTTCTTACTTGCCTTAATTAGTTTACAGCAGTTTGGGGATTTTTTACTAACTCCCTACATGGTATGATTTTGATTCATTGCCTTAATTGAACCCCTGTTATGACCTTTAATTGATTATTCCCCAATTAAAGGAGTTTTTACCGAACTTCCCTATAGAAATTGATTATGTGATTGGTTGATTGATCCCTAATTGATTGAACTTTGATTCTCTTTACTTTATTTGTTCTACTCCCTAAGTGCCCTCTCAAAGACACAAACAATAGTTCAATACACACACAGAGACATAGAAAGTATACAAAGTTCTTGATCTCTTCCTCTATTACAATCTTCTGCTCTTTGCTGCTACATTGTTCCGGCTCATCTGCCTTGCCCTTCACTAGAAACAACAAAAATCTCGAGGGCAAAAAAGTGGAGACAATCACCGCCCTCCCGCACGGGCGCAAAAAATCAAAGGGCATGCAAGCTCAAATAAAGTCTTGACTCAGGGACTGAGCCTAAAACGGTCGGGCAACATATAAAGTCCCCCACACCTGTTCGCGGCAAGGATCACACTTAAGAGCCCCGGACCTACCTGACTGGTTCCGAGCCCACAAAGATCTCGCCAAAACACGGGAGCCAGCCCGCTAGATCAAAGGCTATCCAGGAAGAGATACAAAGGAGGTAAAACTTCAAGATTTATCTCTTTCTTTATATATATATATATATATATATATATATATATATACGCACGAAGGGTGCGCTCTCTGTCTACAAGCATACTCCATAAACAATGAAATAAAAAGTGGCAAAATCTACGCTCTACCCCTAAAGAGTTACGGCCTGCCAGCCCCAGCCTCGTTCTCCTGGGAATTAGCAATAAACAAGCCAGGTATCACGCCTGACCACCATCTCCCAGACAAAATTCTACCAGAAAGACGGAACCCCTGGCATGGGTCTCTTCAAACATCTGTCTCGAAGAACTACAGCGGACGCATCCCACGAAGGCCCGTTCTGACCCGGCCCAATTATTGGTGATAGATTGCCACTCCTTTATCATCCTCGATCCAGTGTAGCACTTTGCTAGTCCAGACAATGGTTGTTACCGACCCGTACTTTTGAAGAACCAAGCTATAGTTTCACAATTATATCCACTCAGGTCAAAACTCGAAGACTGCATTTTGACACTTCGGATATTCTTATCCCGATCGGCTCTAAGGCCTAAAAGGTGAAATGCTTACCACAAAGGGATTCCTGCCCCGCCAAAAAGGTTTCCGTAAAGCTAAATCTAGGTCCCCCCGAAGTATAGCCCCTTGACAGAGCAACTCAAAGACCCAAGACACGGGGGGGCATGCTGAAACCTACCATGACGTAAAACCGGAAAACCTACTCAGCGACCGAGCATCCTCCTGATAGCCCAACCATTGTTAGCCAAAGGAACCGCCGCTCCAGAACTAAGGACTTCGGAAAGATCAGGCTCTAATGATGCACTCTCCTCAGAAGCGCGGGCCCATTTCGTCTCGATAAAAGCTCCTTCATGATCATGAAGCTTACGTCTCATCTATCGCCATACCCGGCCTTTGTCGTGCCCCGAATAAGCAGTTGTTGAGGGCATGACTCACCGCCATCACAAAGTCAGCGAATCCCGAGGGCTCCTAGGAGGTGGAAGCAACCTCACGATCGCATGCGAGAGGGCCGGGATGAGTCAACATCGATAAAAGGCACCGACCATCAGCACCACCTTCGATCTCGAAGTAATGCTCAACCGCAAAGACCTATGCCATAGCAAGATAGCATCCCAGTAGGCCAACAATGGCTTTACCAAATCGTCGTTCAGCCTCAAGGGGTCTCTGTCGAAAAAGGCTAGTTTATGAAGAAACATGCGTCCCTAACAAACGGCCGTGCAAAACAGATTCCAGGTAACGATCAGGGTGGCCCAGAAATATAGCTAGGCCTCTGATCAGAGATTGCTTCAGGGAAGTCACCGGCATCCTAAGACCAAGAGTCCTCGGGGAGGCCTCCTCTCAAAAGCTATTATAAGGCCCCGAGATGTCATCCGCATTTCCACACAGGAAAAGGGCCCCGACTGATCAAGGTTATTGGCCTAATTCGGGTCTGGTTTAAGAAAAAGGACCCCGCGCGAGGTCGTTCCATCAAAGGCCGGGGAAAATATTCAAAGCCAATGTCACAGGCGGCGAAAATAGGATCGTGCAAACAAGACTGCCGAAAAATATAAAGGGATACAACAAGCGTCGAAAGAAGAAATCAAGAAAATACCTTTGTATTTATATAAGTGTTCGTTTACAATGACCCTCGAGAGGTCCTTACATATGGTTACTCTACACGAGATTACAGAAGCCCATAGAGGGTCCTTACAAAAAAGTGACGAAGTACAAATGATACAGCAAGGGCCTAAGGATCTAGCTTATTCATGCTACGTCTCCATCATCATCTCAAGCATATGACCTCAAAGATAATATCTTCCAAAGTCCGACCCCCTCGAGGATCACATCCCAATCCTCCCGGAATGGCATCTTCAAAAGGAAGTTAGAGGAGAAGAGCCAAATGATGAAGGAGAAGCCGGAAGAATGAGGAAGTGGCTGGGTGAAAAATTTTGCTAGTACGAGCTCCGCCGATACTGCCATTTTAAAGCCACTTCCTGAGACGTCGCCTCGGCACGGAAGGCAACAGCCGGCAGAGACTACCAAAATACCCCCTAGAATACAAAGGGGATGTAACAGGCCGAGCCGGGGAAAGAGGGTGAGCAGCGGTACATAATCCGAGCCCTCTCTTGAGCAACGGTGCATAATCCAAAGCGCTCCCAGGGCCGGAGGAAATTGACCCTCTATCTCATCGCCCCAGGCCAATAATAACAATGACAACAACAACAACAACAACAACAGCATCACAGCGGCACAACTCCGTCCAATCGAAGGAAGACCAAGGGTTGGGCCACGGAACACATGGCGCAAACCCTTGAGGCCACAAACTCCAAACATGACAAGATGGCAGAAATTCAAGATAGCAGGAAAGGAAGGAAAGGTGGATACCAAAGGAAATTTGGATAAAAGATCAACCACGAAAATCCCTATTGATAGGAAGAGCAAAGTAACCGACGACGCTATTACCGCCCTCGAGAAACGTAACAACAGGCGCAATTAATGGGTTCACAGAAGCCGAACCGATAGCAACGGCCCAAGAACGAAGAGTTGTAAACGTTTCGGGTGATCTCGAAGAAGCGAAGAGGGGAGGCGCCTCGATACTTGTAAAAGGAGGGATGTACCGTCGGCACAACGCCGTTACAGGAGACTGGGAAATAGTATGTCAATATCGTTTCTTATCACTTCTCTCTAAGAAACGCGGAGACTATCTGTGTGCGGTGAAATCTAGGGGGCCGATTTCCCCTTGATATAATACTTTGAAGGGTGACCCCGGAAGCTCGGGATCTCGAGCCAGCCGCTTCCCTCAAAATTTGTCGATGCTCTACCGAGGATAATGTTGGCCAAAGCCACAGCGAATGAAAGGATTCCTCGAAGAATGTATCCGGGGTCGATCAAGTCTATTCGAGCGGTTCGACGTCAGCTCACATATGACATAGAGGTGACCGGCTGTCACATCCCACTCTCTTTTATCACACAACGTATTTTGTATAAAGTTTGGGCTTCCCCTTTCTATAAAAGAGGGGTCATTAACGCCTTGTAAACCAGAGCTCCAACCATTCTACAAAAATGCAATAACATCTTCTCTCTCTTTCTCCTCTCTAACTTGTGTATCCTCGTTGGTTCGAAGTCGTTTAACTTTGTTGTCTTCTTATCTGTTCTTCGTTTATCACTTGGTATTGACCTGAAATCATCTTGGCAACCTTATTGTTTGTTCTTCATCGTATACCTTAGTATTGGTCATAAAGAGCCTAGTTTAATTATACCTTCAACTGTTATCCCATCCCTGACTGTCCCCGATAGCTCGAGCTCGACCCCAACGTCGACCCCGAGGTCCCTCATTGATCGGACCTACGCCCGAGCAACAGGCCCTTTCGGTTTGATTACTGCCTCGATTTAGATTGCTTTTCATCGTTAAATTCCATATTATTAGCGCCAACTGCTGTAGACATGTGATTTTTTACCCTCCCCAAGATTTTACATATTTTAGCATTTAAATACTCAGTTTAGGTCTAATATAGTTATTTCAACTAATTTTGACTCTTTTACATTATTTTTATCACAAAAATTGAAAATTACAAAAATAATTTCATCTTTCTCTATTTAATTCAAGTATTAGATATTTTCAGAAGGATATATTACTTCAAACCTATTTTATTTTAATATAATCTTTGAAAAATACCAAAAATAGTTTCAACTTTAATTTTTAGTTTTATTTTAAATATTAGTAGTTTATTAAAATCAATTAGTAAGAGTAATTTTATATCTTTTATAAGTATTCATATTACTTTTTAAAAAAAAAAACAAATTGAATTTTCAACTTTCTTAGCTCAATTTTTGTAGGAAACTAGAGCCCAATTTTGAAGCCCAAATTTTGTTAGCTCATACCCCATTTTCCCTTAAGGAGATAAAAAAACCTAGACTCCGGGGGGGGGGGCGTTTTCATGAGTAAATATACACAATACACATAGAACTAAACACTCAAAAATCAGCCGTGGAATCCCAAAAATAAGACCAGATCCGCCGCTTAACACCCATCATAGACCCCCCCTGACTTCATCTTCCTTCAACTGTCAACACTCACACGACCACAACTCCGGCGAACGCGCCGGAAAACACAACGACCACAGACAGTCGCATCTCAAACCCAGCCAAAAAAAAAATAAAGCAGCTCCCCCTTCGCACAAAAATAGCAGATCCAAAGTCGAGTTCAAGATCACCAGAAGCAATTGCCGATCAAGATTTCCGGTCGCAGGTTCATTTGCTCGGTTTTTGCTGCTAGATTTCCGTTGCTTTTATCCCCACAGAACTGTAAAATCAGTGCTCCAATAATCGGAAAGAAATCAGTTCACTAAGGTCTATCTCCTTTTCTGTTTCTTTTTGTTTTCTTCTCTATCTGGTATTCTGTGATTTTGAAATATGATATTAGCCATTTGGATAGTATCTTTAGATTTGCTGTTGCATTAGTTACGTCCTTGAGTTTCACCATAGCTTCAGTAAAGTCTTAGATTTTGGGCGCAAATTGGTTATTTAGATTTGGCTTCATCATAAGATTAGAAACTAGGCATATCTCGACCAAAATGAATAACACCTCTTTAATTTCCTGGATTTAAATTTTATTCATGTAGTAATCTTTATACGTACTTTTATATGGGATTGCAGTAGTGTCAAGCTTAGGATTTTCCTTTTGTAGTTAGTCTGTTATTGTCAGTTGGTTCTAAAACACAAAAGAAATAAAATAAAATAAAAATTAGTTTAGTCATGTTTAGTGGAAATAATATTTGATTAGAACAGTGAATTCGAATGGCTTCATAGAGCTATAAGGTTAGCCACCATATAGTATGTAGTTCACTGGAATTGAGAAATGATATACATGGATGAGGTTAATCAAAGTTCAAAGGCTCTTTTCACGTTTCAAGACCACCTACTCTGTCATTCCATTTTAGTTTAGTTGACAGCTTCTTTTAAATGATTTTACGTGTTGAATAATTGATTTTGGTTGATCATTACGAATCTTAAGTGGTTGTTTGGCCGTAGGGATCGGGCTTGGTCAAATACACGAAATGAAAAAAAATTAAAAGAAAAGTATGCCATGAATTGCTCTCTTTAGTTTTATTTTATTTACTTTTCGAGTAGGAGTATGCTTAGGCCGTCATCACGTGGATAGGGAAGTCTTAGGATATTTGTTAGTTTTGAGGCGAAAGGTCGTTCCCTTAGTTAAATTTAACCGGGGAATGTCCCGAAGAATTTATATATATTTTATCCGGGGTATGCCCCGAAGTACATGTAAATGAAGGCAAGAGATTGGATGACGTGAGGAAGCGTAGAATAGAAATTTAATATTTTCTTTTATTTATTTTTATCTTTTTAGGTGGGGATGATCTCTAGCCTCTTGTGTGTTTATTTTATTTTTTCTTTAATTAGGTGGGGACGACCTCGAGCCTCGTGTGCATTTATTTTGGTTTTCTTTGATTTCACCTCAACTTGAATAGTTTAAAAGCCAATTAGATCGAGTGTGCAATCGTACTAGTTACGGGACTTGGGGAGTGCCTAACACCTTCTCCCCCAGTCAAATGAACCCCCTTAACCGAATCTCTGGTGCAAACTTAATTTTGGAGTCCAAAGTGTTTTAAGAGAATAATTATTTTTAGAAAAAAACGGTGACCTGACACACCGAAATCAAACGTCAGGTGGCGACTCTAAGTTATTTCCTTTTGAACACAATTTTGTCACTTTTTAATTAAAACCCGTTTTGAGCTTTACAAATCCTTTTATTAATTTTAAGAGGGTTAAGTGAAGTGGTTGAAAAAGGGGTGTGATATCTCTGGAGACTCTGGTGGGGAGTTGCAGGTTCGAGCTAGTACTTGATCTTGTTGGCTTTTTAGGATGTTCGGTTGAGGTTTTATGTGTTTTGTTTGCTTTATTTGATTTTTATTTTTGTTTATGTCGTTTTATTATTTGCTAGTTGCTTATATGTTTACAAATTTTCCTTTATGTGTTACTTCTTTATAAATTGTCATCATTTGCATAACCCCGGGTCTTCTTTTTGCAACAAGTCTTTCGGAGTACGTTTGAGCATGCACGGCCTTTTTGTGAGTCACCCGTGTATTTAGGGGGGTGGTGTGGGAGCGTGGAGTAGGCGGACAGCTAGAGCAACCGCCATCGACCACGTGCCGCCCCGAATTGCCTTGTTAGTGAACCCCAAATTTAGGTTAGCCCTTAGGTCATTCTTATTTGCATCATATCATTTGGACCTAGTAGGGCTTGGTCCCAGGCACCGTGTTCCTTTGTAGGAAGCCTATTCAAATTTTGTCAAAAATAGGTCTTTGGCCCAAAAAGACATTCAATCATCCCTATGTGATACATGTTGCATCTTCGAGGGTCAAAAGGTCATTTGGCGGACCGATGTTTGGGAAGAAGGGTGAAAAATGAAGCAAGGAGGTCCTAGTTATATTTTTCTTTCACAATTTTTTCAAGAAAAGCCAAAAAAAATACAAAAAATAAAAAATCCAAAAAGATTTTATACTTTTCCATCATTTTCCAAAAATCAAAAAAAAAAATCCAAAAAGATTTTACACTTTCCCACCATTTTCCAAAAAATCAAAAAAAAAAAAAATTAAAATTTTCCATCATTTTCAAAAAGACAAAAATAGTTTTTTCAAATTAGTTGCATTTTTTTAAGCTTTCTCCCGTGTCTGATCTTCCCGAACTACGCATACCTGATTCTCGTCTCTCGAGGCGGGATACTTAGGCAGCCCATATAGGGTCCGGTCTTCCTAGTAAGCCTTAGGTTCTTGGCTTTGTGGGGTCTTAGCCAAATTTTGTATGTTTAGCCACTTTTGGCCACATCGGCCATTCTTGCAAAATCGGATCATTTTCGCAAAAGTGGTTCAATTATCCTTGTCTTAGGATCTTGAGTCCACAACTAGGTGTCATATTACTTTATGGTCCCTCCTTTTTGAGTTTGCATCTTTAGCCACTTCGGGCCATATCGGTCGTTTTGCAAAATTGGTCATTTCTGCAAATTAATTTTGGGCCATGATTATTGGGAGTTTGAATCCATATAAGCTTTAGTGAGGTATGTCCATGTCTTTGAGGTCATCTTTGTTGAGTTTGCGCTAATAGCTACATTTTGGCCACGTAGGTCATTTTGCAAAAATAGCTTTAATCATGTCTTGCATGTGTCCAATAGAAGGTGTCGTGGCATCACATGTGTCTTGAGTCACTAACTCTATTTGATCTTATTTTTTCCATTCAGGTATGGAGCAATTTGCTTAAGTTTGAGCATGACAAATACCCCAGGACCATTTTAGTCAAGACCATTGCATGCACGAGCTGCTTGAGGAAACTTTTATGTTTTGAGCCTGTCGTTTATGTTGTCTTTTAATTATTAGTCTTGTACAGTAGTATCGAGTCTGTCGGTCTAGTTAAGATTGTTGAGTCTTTCATTATCGTACTATCTGTTTTGTATTTGAAAAACCAATAAATGAAAAATCCAAAAAGATTTTTATTTTTAGTTTATTCATCCATTACTTTTTCAAGAACTACGCTTGATCTGATTCATGAGGGACATGATACGTAGACAATCTACATAGGCTTCGATCGAATCATCATTAAAAAAGAAAAAAAGATGAAGTGTGGGACGGGAGAAATGAGAGGAAAAAAAGAGAGCGATAATCAGAAAGAAAAGAGAGGCAAAGAAATGAAAAACCAAGAGGTGTTAGAAAGGAAAATGAAGAAGGAAAAGGGCCAGAAGAGTGAAATTGGGATGATGTCATATGACCTTTGTACCCTCGAAGTCATTCTAGAACCGTTAATTGTTGCTAGGGGCATTGCACGCAATGTTCTATATGATAAATGCCCTAACGCTAACATAATGGCTTTGTTTTGCTCCTGTTTATTACTTTGATTGTTATTATAACAGAGGGTGGTTAGTTTGTGGCACTTTGGTGATTCGTCCATACAGCACCAGAAAGAACAAGTCAGTCATGGCTAGCAAAGAAACAGACACTGATGTTGTACACCCGCCAATGGAGATTGTAGAATCAGAATCGGAACTGCAAGAGGAGGTCCAGAGGTTGAAACATCAGATGACAGAAATGTATCAGGCCTGGGTTAAGGGACTTCCTCCACCTTTACTCCCCACTAATTACACTGAAAACCTTGCAACTATCCCGCCACTATCACAAGCCCAGGTTCCCACTACTGTCGACATTTCCCCACAACATGCACAGGGCTTTACCCATTACCACAATTACCCTGGCACTTCCTCCCAAATTTTCCATGCTCCACCAGCCGAAACAACCTCATACCCTGCTCCGACATATGCTCCTATTTTTGTAGCTCCTCCACCAACTACTCTTCCTCGATCCTCTAGCGAGACTGTGTTCAAATTCCCCGATGCCCAAGGAAAGAGACCCAAGGAAAGTTTTAGAGAGTTTGGGTTCAGATGGAACGAACAAGTTGCTCGGGTCAGTTCTTCGATTGATAGAAAAGATGTTGCTGAGCCCCGCCAACGACATGATCCAGTGGGCATTCCTGCTAAATGCTTTCAGCCACAATACCGACCCATTGAATATCCTCGTACTCCAAATAATCCTCACCAATGCTACTTCCCTCCACAAAATCCCCGAAGTCATACCTCACCTCCCCAGTACTCTATTCACAATGCACCGCCATATGCTCCATACTCACAAAACCCGCAACGGCTTGCACTGCCTCCACAAATGTCTTACCCACCTCAATAAGCATATCAACCCCCTACCCGAAAGAGGTTCCAACTAAGACCGGAGTACAAAATGAGAAGGCAACAGCAAAGAAAAAAATCTTTCACTCCAATCGGAGAATCATACACAAGCTTGTTTGAAAAGTTAAAACAGTCTGGCCTGATTGAGCCGCTCATCAGCTATACTCCAGACCCATATGCAAAAGGTTTTGATCCTACTGTACAATGCATGTACCACTCTAGTGTCCAAGGGCATAACATTGAAGATTGTCATGCTTTGGAAATGGAGTTATAAAGAATGATTCAAGAAGGGATAATTGTGGTCCAGAATAGTGACACCTAGAACATTGCACAAAATCCTTTACCTGCACATGATGATGCACACTTTTTGGGGAAGATGCATGGTGACAGAGAGTATGAGCATCCTTTTGGAAACTTGCTGACTAAGGTTAATGATATTGAAATTAGTGAAGGTCCCAGTAATTTTGATGTGCAACCTAGTGGCTAAGATGTCGAGCTTGGTAATTGGAAAAACACTCCTTTCTTGGCTAGCCAGGGAGGAGTTTTGGTGATTTATTTTGATGTCATTTCTGTTGTCCGGGTTATTTTAGGGTTGTAATCTGGATATTGTCTTGTGGCTCAAACCTTTCTTCTTCTTATTTTGCCTAGTTTGTTTAGTGGTAGTAAATCGTCTAGTTTTATCTATGATTGTTCCAGGGTTATAACCCATATCTGTTTTGCTTGTTTTGTTCAAAACTTTCTCATCATCTGTCTAATGCAATCTCCTGTTTTCTGTTAGTTCTAGTCAGTTTCGTTTAGGTCATTTTTTCTTTTATAGTTCTTTTCATGCTAACTCTAGTAACATGACATGCACACATAATTCTCAGCCTGGTCTTGAAAGTTAGTTTAATCATGAAGCAATGACACTGTTTTGAATATAATAAAAGGAGGCATTTGAGGAAACAAGTGAAGATTCACCCATCCTTAGATAACCTGAAACTTGAATTGAGTGAAACTGAGGCAGTTAGTTTGGGAAATCAAGAGGTCGATAAGAGCATACAATAAGGAAATGTCTCTCAAGCAGTTTGAGGAAAATCAGTCAGTGCTGAAATGCATTCTTCCACATCAATATAAGGTTGAGTTAAGTCTGCTTCGAACTGGCAATGATCATTCATTGGGACAAAAGTATTGTCCGTCGACACTTTTTGTTTGTGATGATGCCATCAATAGATATTGTGTGTGATTTTTTTGCTTATCTTCAATTGCATATTTGTACTTTGCATTTTTAAGTTTGGTATGATGAAGGCATTTTATTCTGCTACCCAAACACTTTTATTCTTTGCTACCCATTTTGAGCCCTAATTTTTTGTTTCAAACCCCTCTTTTGGAATCAGAAATAGAATTAGGAACTAGAAAAGGAAAAGAAATGAGAAAAAGGAAAAGGAAAAAAAAAGAAAAAGAAAAAAAGAGAAAAGAAAAAAAAGGAAAAAGAAAAAAAGAGAGAAAATGAAAAGAGAAAAAAATAACTTTGTCTTTTGAACTACGTTTGACCTGATTCTTGTCACCTCAAGATACGTAGGCAACCTTACGGTTCGGTCACACCAAATAAAATGTTTTATAATCTCACAAAGTCAAGAGTGAGACAGTTTTTCTTAGAAATCCCATCAAAGCAAAAATCCAAACAAAAAGCAAAAATAAAATAAAAATCCCCAGACTCCAAGAAACTGGGGCAGAAGTTTTAATTTTGCCAAAAGATCTGATTCCAAAAGTTGTAATTTTGAACCCATTCATCTTAAATTATTTTGATCCTTCACGCCACCCTTTCTTTCTAACCTTGTCCAAAAGCCTACATTACGGTCCAAAGAAAGATCTTCCGACCAATCTTTGAGGATGCCAAATCAAGTGTGTGGTGAAAGTATGATCTTCTTGCATCATGGGTAATACCTTGTTCTCATCACAAAGAGAAAAAATGATCAAATGAGAGAGTCTTATTGGTGAAAACCCTCATGGGCACCGTAAGGCGATGATGAGTTGAGAAAAGAGCAAAATGAGAGAGACTTGATGGTGAAAACCCTTCAGGGCACTACAAGTCGACTGAGAATTGTGGATCAGATGGGACAATTGAAGCGTTGAAGCCTAGTTTCACAGCGAAGAGGTACAATAAGAGTTGAATATTAGACTTGCTTGAGAGATTAGGATCCAAAGGTGCATGTCATGGTCATTAGAGTTGGTATCCACATCTGATAAGTTTCTACTTTGTAATTTTCTTGTCAGTTATCATCTATTTCCCTTGTCCCTTATTTTGTTCCTCTTGTTTTGTTTGAGTCCCTTCTTGAGTCTGTTTGGTCAGAACAAATGAGAAATGACTTCAAAATTCGCTACCAACTTTTCAATTGCACAGAACGAATTTGGCTAGCACATCAAAGTGGCATAAGTCAGGGAAAAGTGGTATGCGAATTGAGTTGGTATCAATCAACATGCTTTGGGATTCATGTGAAATGCAAGGGTTCGGTAAATGTCAATTCATGAGCAAAATACAACAGATAGAGGAATATTGGGATTGAATGGAGAAGAGGTGTTTTCTGTGATAAGGGTTGAAAGAAAATGGGTAGTCGATAACAGTCAAGGTCGTCCAAGTTGAAATCAAAGTTATTTTGGAAAGTGTAGAAGCAGCTGCCCTCAAGGTCAAGGCCACAAACTAACCACCACATTTAAACTCACAAGTTTTCTTTGTTTGAAACAGGAATAAAGCAGTGCAAGCAAGTTGGTTCAAAAACAAGAAAGAAAAAAAAGAAAAGAAAGAAAAGAAAAGAAAGAAAAAGGAAAAAGAAGAAAAAGAGAAGAGTCGACAAAGAAAAGTTCCTCAAATCTTTTCTCTTACTTGTCTTGCTATTGTGCATAAAATGTTGCCATTGCTCTTCACATTTTTCCTCCTAGGATAAAAGTCCTAGTATGATGGATTTTCTTCCCAATAAAATCTTAGTCTGATGAATTCTTCTCTTAAGATAGATGACCTAGTCTGATGAATTTTCTCCTAGGATTAAATTTTAGTCTGATGAGTTTTTCTCATAAGATAAGAGACCTAGTCTGATGAATTTTCTCCTAGGATCGAAATCTTAGTATGATGAATTTTTCTCCTAAGATAAGAGACCTAGTCTGATGAATTTTCTCCTAGGATCGAAATCTTAGTCTGATGAATCTATCTCCTAAGATAGAATACCTAGTCTGATAATTTTTCTCATAGGATAGAATCTTAGTCTGATGAATTTTTCTCCGAAGATAGAAAACCTAGTGTCTTGAATTTTCTCCTAGGATCGAAATCTTAGTCTGATGAATCTTTCTCCTAAGATAGAAGACATAGTCTGATGAATTTGCTAGTCAAAGTTTCTTGGTTTTACTCACAGAGACGCATATCCCAGTCAAGTCTTTATTGTTACTCTCATCATTGCATCAATAGCATAGGTGATTTACAGTTTTACTAATAACTCACAAATCTTCCTTGTGCAAACTGGGCCAGAAAATTTTGTTTGTTTTGTTGTTTTGATAGCAGACATCCACTTGGAGAACGAGAGAAGACATTTCAGAGTTCATTTTAGAGTCATTTTAAGTTTCAAGTCAGTAGCAAGCACCCACCTGGAGAACAAGGGAAGTCATTTTAGAATCCAATTCAACTTAGAAGTAGCAGAAGCTCGCGGCAAGAATGCGAGTCAACAGTCCGAGATAATCAACAGAAGTAATCTCAATTCCAAAAAAAAAAAGAAAGAAAGAAAGAAAGAAAAGAAAGAAAGTGAATCCAAAATGCAGAAGCAGAAAAAGATGTGAACTGCTCAAGACGTGGTTGAAGTCACAAACATGGTGTGTTCGGTGTTGATCCGAAAAGCTAAAGAAGAATGAACTAGCACCTGCAACTAGCAAGCGTCAGTCTGCATGAAGAACCATTCAAGACTCAAGAGAAGACTTATAGATAGGAATCTTGTAACTCATAGTTGACAGGCTTAGTTAGTCTTTTTCATTTTTTTTGATTTTGATGTAATAACAGGACCACGGACCAGAACCTCAACGGCACCTTAATCGTCTCTCCACCTCGGTACACTCTATCACTGTTCCTACTTCTGAACTACACGCGACCTGATTCCTTTATAGCCAAGGATATGTAGGCAGCTCAGATACCAAGGCTCAGTCACATTCCCTTTTTCTCTTAAGTTTAGTCTCTCCAAATAAGGGCCGGGTCAAAAAACCTGTCTAGTCGTTCTTTATCTGAAAATACTTCGTATTTCCAGTCAAAGAGCGGCAGCTACAGACATGTGACTTTTGACCCTCCCCAAGATTTTATATATTTTAGCATTTAAATACTTAGTTTAGGTCTAATATAATTATTTCAACTAATTTTGACTCTTTTACATTATTTTTATCACAAAAATTGAAAATTACAAAAATAGTTCCATATTTCTCTATTTAATTCAAGTATTAGATATTTTCAGAATATATTACTTCGAACCTATTTTATTTTAATATAATCTTTGAAAAATACCAAAAATAGTTTCAACTTTAATTTTTAGTTTTATTTTAAATATTAGTAGTTTATTAAAATCAATTAGTAAGAGTAATTTTATATCTTTTATAAGTATTCAATTAATTTAAAAAAAAATTGAATTTTCAGCTTTTTTAGCCCATTTTTTTTGTAGGAAACTAGAGCCCAATTTTGAAGCCAAATCTTGTTAGCCAATATCCCATTTTCGCGAGTTCTTCACTGAAAATACACAATACACATAGTACTATACACTCAAAAATCAGCCGTGGAGTCCCAAAAATAAGACCAGATCCGCCGCTTAACACCCATCATAGACCCCCCCTGACTTCATCTTCCTTCAACTGTCAACACTCACACACATGACCACAACTCCGGCGAACTCGTTGGAAAACACAACGACCACAGACAGTCGCATCTCCAAACCCGGCCGAAAAACAAAAATAAAACAGCTCCCTCTTCGAACAAAAACAGCAGATGCAAAGTCGAGTTCAAGATCACCAGAAGCAATTGCCGATCGAGATTTCCGGTCGCAGGTTCATTTGCTCGGTTTCTGCTGCTGGATTTTTCGTTGCTTTTATCCCCACAGACCTGTAAAATCAGAGCTCCAATAATCAGAAAGAAATCAGTTCACTAAGGTCTATCTCCTTTTCTGTTTCTTTTTGCTTTCTTCTCTATGTGGTATTTTGTGACTTTGAAATATGATATTAGCCATTTGGATAGTATCTTTAGATTTGTTGTTGCATTAGTTATGTCCTTGAGTATCACCATAGCTTCAGTAAAGTCTTAGATTTTGGGTGCAAATTGGTTATTTAGATTTGGCTTCATCATAAGATTAGAAACTCGGCATATCTCGACCAAAATGAATAACACCTCTTTAATTTCCTGGATTTAAATTTTATTCATGTAGTAATCTTTATACGTACTTTTATATGGGATTGCAGTAGTGTCAAGCTTAGGATTTTCCTTTTGTAGTTAGTCTGTTATTGTCAGTTGGTTCTAAAACACAAAAGAAATAAAATAAAATAAAAATTAATTTAGTCATGTTTAGTGGAAATATTTGAATAGAACAGTGAATTCGAATGGCTTCATAGAGCTATAAGGTTAGCCACCATATAGTATGTAGTTCACTGGAATTGAGAGATTATACATGGATGAGGTTAATCAAAGTCAAAGGCTCTTACCACCTACTCTGTCATTCCATTTTAGTTTAGTTGACAGCTTCTTTTAAATGCTTTTACGTGTTGAATAATTGACTTTGGTTGATCATTACGAATCTTAAGTGGTTGTTTACGTTTCAAGACCACCTACTCTGTCATTCCATTTTGGTTTAGTTGACAGCTTCTTTTAAATGCTTTTACGTGTTGAATAATTGACTTTGGTTGATCATTACGAATCTTAAGTGGTTGTTTGGCCGTAGGGATCGGGCTTGGTCAAATTGTCGAAATGAAAAAAATTAAAAGAAAAGTATGCCATGAGTTGCTCTCTTTAGTTTTATTTTATTTACTTTTCGAGTAGGAGCATGCTTAGGCCGTCATCATGTGGGTGGGCAAGCCTTAGGATATTTGTTAGTTTTGAGGCGAAAAGTCGTTCCCTTAGTTAAATTTAACCGAGGAATGCCCCGAATGATTTGTATATATTTTATCCGGGGTATGCCCCGAAGTACATGTAAATGAAGGCCAGAGATTGGATGACGTGAGGAAGCGTAGAATAGAACTTTAATATTTTCTTTTATTTATTTTTATCTTTTTAGGTGGGGACGACCTCTAGCCTCTTGTGTGTTTTTTTTATTAGGTGGGGACAACCTCGTGCCTCGTGTGTGTTTATTTTGCTTTTCTGTGATTTCACCTGAACTTGAATATTTTAAAAGCCAATTAGATTGAGTGTGCAACCGTACTAGTTACGGGACTTGGGGAGTGCCTAACACCTTCTCCCCGAGTCAAATGAACCTCTTACTCGAATCTCTGGTGCAGACTTAGTTTTGGAGTCCAAAGTGTTTTAAGAGGAAAAAATTATTTTTAGAAAAAAACGGTGACCTGACACACCGAAATCAAATGTCAAGGAAGGGGACAGGAACACTAAGTTCTTCCACGCACAAGTGAGAGGTAGGAGGAAGAGACTTCAACTTAACAGAATTCAAAACAGTGAAGGAACCTGGATTGAAGAAGAACAAGAAATTGCAGAAGAGGCTATTAAATACTACGAGGAACAGTTCACAGAAACAACTACTAATTCATCATTGGATATCGTAGAGCATGTTCCTAATTTAATCACATTAGGACATGGTGAGGGCTTTTTTCAATGGTCACGAGCTACCCAAGTGTGTAACACACACAAACATAGTTCTACTACCAAAGAAAAAAGAAGTTACCACTTTTTCTGATTTAAGACCAATAAGCCTCAGTAATTTCTCAAATAAGGTTATATCAAGAGTGGTACATGAAAGGCTAGTGAAATTTCTCCCAAGTCTGATATCAGAGGAACAGGCAGGTTTTGTTAAGGGAAGGAATATAGTAGAAAACATCCTTCTAACTCAGGAGATAGTGACTGACATTAGGCTTAGAACTAAGGCTGGACCTAATGTCATCCTGAAGCTAGATATGACCAAAGCTTATGATAGATTATCTTGGCTATTCCTAACCAAGGTACTAAGAAAGATGTGATTCACAGAAAGGTTGATAGGGATTGTCTTTGGATTAGTGTCAAACAATTGGTATTCTATTCTAATCAATGGTCAAGCTCATGGGTTCTTTAAGTCCTCAAGAGGAATAAAACAAGGTGATCATGTATCTCCAACTTTGTTTATATTGGCAGCAGAAGCGTTATCTAGGGGTCTCAATGCACTACATACTAACCTGTATTTTTGTGGATTTGGGATGCCAAAGTGGAGTCCAAAGATCAATCATTTGGCGTATGCAGATGACATGATTATTTTCTCATCCTCAGATGAAACATCTCTGATGCTGATTATGCAAGTGCTGAAGGCATATGAAACTGCATCTGGGCAGCTTGTTAACAAGACCAAATCAGCTGTGTACCTGCACCATTTAACAGACATGGAAGTGGTCAACAAGGTGGAAAGGATCACAGACATGCATAGAAATGATTTCCCTATCATATATCTAGGTTGTCCTATATTTTATGCAAGGAGAAAGTTGGAATTCTATCAGCCCCTAATTACTAAAGTAATGGACAAACTGCAATCATGGCAGGGCAAGTTATTATCAGTAGGGGGCAGGGCAGTTCTCATATCCCATGTATTGCAAAGCATGCCTATGTACTATCAGCTGTAAACCCTCCAAAGTATGTGATAAATAGGTTGCACAAATTATTTGCTCAGTTTTTCTGGAGCAGCACTGTAGGAGGAACGAGCAGGCATTGGGCTTCATGGAATACCTTATGCATGCCAGTTGAGGAAGGAGGAATTGGCTTCAGGTCACTGCATGATGTAGCAAAGGCATTATTCAGCAAGTTATGGTGGAATTTCAGAACAAAACCAAGCCTATGGAGCTCTTTCGTATGTCAGAAATACTGTAAAAAATTAAACTCTGTAATTGTTCCGTGGAAAAGGGGTTCTCACATCTGGAGAAAAATGTTGGAATGCAGAGATCTAATTGAACATCAAATCCTTTGGCAAACAAAAATGGGATCATCACTTTTTTGGTATGAAAACTGGACAGGTCTTAGGGCACTATATTTTTTAGTTCCTCAGGACTTTGGCATTGATGAAAATGTACATAATGTACATGATGTTACCTTAGATGGTGAGTGGGATGTGGACAGGCTATTTGAAATACTTCCTGAAGACTTAGCAGTTCACATTCTGGAGAAAATCAAACCACCTTCAACTATGCAGGTCCTTGACAGGCCTTGTTGGATGCTGGAAACAAGAGGATATTTCAGTGTTAAGTCAACATGGGAGTATACGAGAAGAAGAGACGAACCAAGAACAGCTTATAGAATGATTTGGGTAAATGGACTACCTTTTAAAATAGCATTTTTCATGTGGAAAGTGTGGAAAGCAAAGCTACCTTTAGATGATTTCTTGAAAAGGGTAGGCTACTGCATACCGTCAAAATGTTGGTGTTGTGTACAGCCTGACGAGGAATCTCTTCAGCACTTGTTTTTTAGATCAGAAACTGCAAAGACAACTTGGAAGTATTTTCTATCGAGGGCAGGAATAGCTGTGGAGGGACTTACATTGCACCAAGCAATCACAAAATGTTGGACTGCAAATGTGTGCTTAAGGCTAAAACCGTTAATGCAAACACTCCCCTCATGCGTAGTTTGGGAACTTTGGAAAAGAAGAAATAGTATGAAGTGTGGTGATGCTGTGACAACTAGCAGGGTGATTTACCAAGTGTCATCAAATCTTCAGGCATTGGTGAAAGTGAGAAAGCCGGGGATGGACATGGTACCTCACAAATGGCAAGATCTATTAGCTATGATGGAAAATTTCACTCCTAAACTTAAAGTTACAAAAGTCATGTGGGAATTTCCAAGTGCAGGATGGCTAAAAGTTAATACGGATGGTGCATCGAGGGGAAATCCAGGGAGGAGCTCAATAGGTTTTTGTATAAGAAATGAAAATGGTGACATAGTCAAGTCAGTAGGGAAAGAGATTGAAGAGACAACAAACACAGTAGCTGAAGCGAAGGCCATGGTAGAAGCACTAAGGTTCTGCAGATTTCAACAATACTCTCATGTATGGCTTCAAACTAACTCAATGTTATTAAAAAAGATAATGGATGGGATCTGGAAACCACCATGGATCATATCTGAGCAGGTAGAGGATATGATGCAACTAATGAATGGGGGCAATTACACAGTGACTCATATTCATAGAGAGGGCAACAAGCTGGCAGATCATTTGGCTAATTATGCTTTAGATCATGGAGAAATAGAATGCCAACAATTCTGGCATCTAGACGCACAGGGAAGGAGGTTGGTTAATGAAGATAAGCTGCAATGTCCAAATCTAAGGGTGAAGGTGAACAAAAGATAGTAAGCAAAGAGAAAAGGAAGAGCGGGAGGTGAAATAATGCTTTCAGTTATTTGGATATACAACCAGCATGGTGCAGAAGTGTTTAATATCATACGCATGGTTCAGGGATATGGGAATATAAAAATGATTGATCCTAACTTCGAGTACAACAAGAAGCAAATGGCATTGGAAACACAACTAGCATGTGCAACAAATATGTTTTCGAGAAAAACAGGCAACAAAGGCCAATGCTTTATATTATCGCATGCTTCAATCCAATTCGGATTAAATAATCTCTTAATATGCATACAAGGTTTAATGTGGAAGGACTGGCAGACAACACATGCTGGTGAGCAAAGGAATCAAAAGGAATCAAATGGAAAAGTGGAATGCACATGGAAAGTTATCTAGGATACATAAAAGCATGCAATACTCTAGGATGAAGGTACTATGGGATATATTTCTTTATGTTGCAGCTGTAGGTGGAGATCACGTGCGATTCCAGCACAAATCTGTCTCTCATCACCTCAATCGACGAAGAAGGAACGCAGAAAAAAAAAAGGTACAGTAGCCATGCACGCTAACTGCTGTCAAGTGGGAGTTTTTTGGGACAGAATAGTTCACGCAAAGCACAACAGCTGGAAAAGGATTCTAAATGTGCATTGAGGCATTTTTTGAATATTTTAATGTGCACGCATGGTTTCATGTGCAAGGCATGGCAGACAACACATGCTTTTGAGCAAAAGGATCACATGGAAAAGGCTATAGGTGGGGCACACGTGCTTTCCACCACAAAGCTTCAACAAATTGTATTACAAAGTTTAATAGCATTAATGTGTTATCAATGTTGAGTGTAACACTCAATTTTGATAATAGGATACTTGCTAAGTTCAAACTTAATTACTTTCTGTTCGTAGGATATCATGATATTGTATTTCGTATTTTATCTGGTTATAAATAAAACTAGTCCTAGGCGTTTGCCTAGCAGACAAAAAAAAAGAAATCAAATGTCAAGTGGCGACTCTGAATTATTTCCTTTTGAACACAATTTTGTCACTTTTTAATTAAAAACCCTTTTGAGCTTTACAAATCTTTTTATTATTAAGAGGTTTAGTGAAGTTGTTGAAAAAGGGGTGTGACAACTGCTCTAACAACTAGCTCAGGAATAGATCACGTAGTTTTAGAATCTCATTTACAAATTTAATTGTTGTTACCATTTTCATGATAAACACATCGGCTGGGTCATTACATTTGTACAAAAATGTACTGAAGTATAGTATGAGTACGGCACAACATATACTCACTATGTATCAAAACTATCATCGACAAAATAGTGATAAGGTTCAAGTCATGTGATACTTACTAACCAAAGAAACATGTACAATACATCAAATAAATGGCAAGAAGTATATAATAAGATGTAGTACCATCAATCCCAATGAAACAGGTTTTCATCTCATCACAGGTAAATTAACTTTTAATATAAGAACTACCAGTCAATAATTGAAGCATAAAGTAGCATGTTAAAAGCAACATAAAATCATATAAAGTGCATAACAAAGCATAAAGAATTACTTAAATAATCAAGATTGCCACACTTACACTCAACTCATCATCAATGTAGAATGCCACCCTTATCCGCACATCATCAAATAGGAATGCGTAACGACCCGAACGCTCTTTTTGAGCTTTAGCATTCGATTTGTTGGTTTGAGACCTTGACTAGATTCATATGATGTATTATTAATTGCGATTATGGTTATTGTTTCATTTTTGAGCGGTTCAGGATTGATTTGGAATAATGATTCTCGTTTTAGAAGCTTTAAGTTGGAAGAGTTGACAAGGTTTGACTTTTTGATAAACGGACTCCCAATTGAGTTTTTTTAATGTTCTTATAGGTTCATATGATGATCTTTTGACTTGTATGGATACTTGGATTTGGTTTCACAGGTCTATAGACGAATTCGACATTAGTTGTCATAAAGTTAGCAATTTGGAAAACTTACGAGTTCATAAGTTTGATCAAGAGTTGACTTTGACGTTATTGGACTCCAATTGGTGTTTTGAGACTTCAGATAGGTCTATATAGTTGCATTGAACTTCTGTGCAAAGTTTGAAAGTGATTCGAAGTGTTTATGTGTAATTCAGACACTGTTTAGAAAGAACGAAGATTTAACAACTTAAGAGAATTGTTTTTCGGTTTGAGCCTCTATTCTTTGTTGTTATGTTCCCGTGAGTGTTTTGAGGCTTTGAATAAGTTTGTATAATGTATTTGTACTTTTTAGTATAATTGGATGGGGTCCCAAGGGTCTCAGGTGTATTTTGGAACATTAGTTCAGAAACTAGTTAAGTAAAGGATTTAAAGTTTGACCATGGTCAATATCGGCTCAACATAACCTATTCTCGGTGTTATGGATGTGCGAGTAGGTTTGTAACATATTTTATGATTGAAATGCATATATGGTTTGTTTTCGGGAAGTTCTAAATGAGTTTTGGGTGCTAACACGAAGATTCTCTTATTGTTGTTTTTTTTCTAGTGTAAATAGTTACGAAAATGTCATTAAAAATTTCATATTTCTTTTAAAATTTAAAACATCATATCTCCCACATTTTAAGACCAAATTTGGTGATTCAAGAGGCTATCTTGGGTGTAATATCACAAGAATCGTGTTTAGCTTATCAAATGTGAGTTTCAAGAACATCTAGGACTTGAATCTAGCTGGGAACGTTGCTGCATTTTTTTCTTATTTTCAAAATTTAGTTACTTTTTCTCACAAGGTTTTGGAGCTCGGTTTTGGGTGATTTTGGAGAAAACTATTATGCTGGATTAGTGTCAATAGAGATGCGACTAGGTGGAATAAAGAGGTAAAATGGGCTACAAAACACACAGCAGATAAGCAACCATCAGCAACAATATACAGAATGCTCCTAATTTGTAATGTATACCATATATGGCAAGAAAGGAATTAGAGAACTTTTCGCGGGCAGCAGAGGAGAAGTGAGGAGATGGTTAAAACGATAATTCAAGAGTTCTATTGTCAAGGAAGCTTGAGTCCTAGTTTAGCTAAAAGGCTTCAAGAATTAAATTTTTATCCTTAGCTAGTTTATACTTAGATTTGGTGTTAGTTTCGATGTTCCTAGGTTTGGGGTTGCATGTCCAAACCTGGGCTGATAGAGATAGGATGTTTTGTTATACTTGTAAATTTTTCCTGGTAATAAAAAATTAATTACCAAAAATATGGCTCACCATTATCTTTCTAAGTTCTTCTATATCAGTATTATCTTCTGTCTCGCTTTTGGAGTGTTTAGTTAAGATGGTAACCACTTCTCGATATATTTTAAATTTTCTTGTCCTTTGTTTTATCTACGTCCTTGATTTCGTCGCTTCGATTTTAAAATCATTGAAACACACTAGAACTTCCAAAGTCCAAAGTGTTACTACTCAATAAGTGATGCATATCTTTTATCTGCCGCCTTACTTGGCTAAATGCATTTTCTAATACAACATTTAAAATTGACACATTTAGCACGTCTCGAGACATTGCACAAAAAATGATAAACTACTTTGTATTGTCCTTCAATCATGCCAACTATCAAATTTCATTTGTGCCCCTATATGCTTTTGCAAATAGAATTGAAATTCATCAACACTCTTACTATTATGTTTTGCGGAAGATAGTATAGTCTAAATAGCAAAATCTTCAACCATTTTCAACTTCAACTTCATCAGCATAAGTAAATGTAGAAGTAGAACTAAAAGGAATATTTGGGTTAGCATTTACATAACAGAAGAAACATCGATTTAGCATAAATAATGTTACAAATATTCATTAGGTATTTCATGCATGTAAAAATATTTGGAATTGTCACGACCCTAAACCCCGACCCGGTCGTGATGGCGCCTCTCGTGAAGACAAGGCCAGCCGACCCTACCCATTTCAGTATTTAACAGTTAAGCATTAAGGAAAAGTCTAAGCATGATCAAATAAACCAAGTTTAAAGCAGTTAAGAGCATAATTTGCGGAAAATAACCCAACACAGCCCGATACCAGGGTGTCACTAGTCATGAGCATCTAACAAAATGGAATACTCCAAATCAAACTATAGAGTTTAATGCAAAAAACCAAGAACTTGAAGAAGTAAGATAGGAAAGAGCTCCGGGCTGCGAACGCCAACAACTACCTTGAGACTCCTCGGATCCGCCTGAGTTGGAAATGATAAGTACTCGGGAGCGGGACCAGATACGCTTGAATCTACATACAAGGTGCAGGGAGTAAAGTGAGTACTCCAACTCAATGAGTAATAATCATAAATAAAGACTTAAAGCAGGAAATCACGAAGGCACAAAAGCATGCTATAATGAAGCAGTAAAACTATGAAAACAGTAAACTGGTGCAAGATAGGTAAAAATCCTTTAACTCAAATTTAACTTCATGAAAAGCCTTTTTCAACAATTAAGCAGGTAATTTGACAGGAAATTAAGAAAAGATAACCACATAAAGGTTCGCCCCTCGGGCAATATCTCAGAACAGTACCAGCCCCTCGGGCAACATCTCAGAACAATACCAGCCTCTCGGACACAATCTCACATAACAATGGGTACCCGCGCTCACTGGGGGTGTGCAGACTCCTAGAGGGGCCCCTTACGGCCCAAGCGCAATATCAAGCCATCTCGTGGCATCATCTCTAGGCTCTCGGCCTCATATCAACAAGCCACCTCGTGGCGTACATATCTCAGACCCTCGGCCTCATAATCAAAACCAGTGTATCACCGCCGCGGCGTGCAACCCAACCCAAAAGTGTCCTCACAACACAGGCCCTCGGCCTCACTCAGTCAAAAATCACATAAGCCACCCGGGCAACAGCAAAACATGATGCTCAGCCCAAAATATTATTCGAAATATCATTTCAAGTGTTAAAGCAGAATAAACATGGTTGAGTTTTGAAAACAGTAGAATATAGCATGACTGAGTACAAGTTTAAAGTCAAAATAGTGAGGAAATATCAATAAAAATCCCCGAAGGGTTCAAATAGTTGGCACGAGGCCCAAATATGGCACTCAGCCCAAAACATGATGATATCAAATAGTTTTCAATCAAATACGCAGTAGAACAGTCATTTGGGATGGGCTAAGTCACAATCCCCAACATTTCATGACCCCACGCTCGTCATCTAGTGTGTGTGTCACCTCAATATGGCACAATGATGTGCAATCCGGGGTTTCATACCATCAGAACATCATTTACAATCATTACTCACCTCAAACCGGTCAAATCTCTAGCTCACGATGCCTTTGCCCCTCGAATCGGCCTCCACTTGCGTCGAATCTATCCAAAATCAGAATCACGACATCAAAATATGCTAAGGAAACAAAGCCCAAGCGAAAATAATCAAAATACGACACAAATCCCGAAATTACCAAAATCCGACCCCTGGGCCCATGTCTCGGAATTCGATAATTTTTACATCAATAGATTCCTTATCTCCCCACGAGTTCATACATATCAAAAGTTCTGAAATCCGACCTCAAATGGTCCTTCAAATCCTCAATCAAAGGTCTAAGTTTCCAAGCCCTAGTTCTTCAATTTTTGGCTTAATTTCCATGATTATTTAGGTGAAATTCACATTAGAATTGAGTTTTAAGCCCATGAATCTTACCTTCAAGTGATTCCCCTTGAATCCTTTTCAATCCCCTTCAAATAGCTCCAAAAACGACCAAAAATGGAAGAAATAATCCCCATATTCGCGGACAAGACGACCTTTTAAACCTTCTGCCCAGGCCTGAAATCCTTCTTCGCGAATGTGGTCAAAGCCTCGCGTTCACAAAGAACAAAAATATCTTGACCAAAATTCCTCCTTCACGATTGTGACCAACCCATCGTGAACACAATGCTTTACTCAGACAGACCTTCGTGATCGCGTTCCCCCTATTGCGAACGCGATGAGTTAAATTCCCCCGAAGCTCAGCTGCCCATTTCTTCTACGCGAATGCGAGAACACTCCCGCGAACGTGATGCACAGATGCCCAGCCCTTCGCAAACGTGGAGCCTTCCTCGTGAACGCGAAGGCTAAATTTCCAACTTTCTCAACTGACCCTTCGCGAACGCGAGGGTCCACTCGTGAACACGAAAGTAAAATACATGCAACAGCTGAAACCAAAATCTGTAATTTTCTTCAACTTAAAATGATCCGTTCAACCCTCCGAAACTCACCGGAGGCTCCCGGGACCTCAACCAAAGGCACCAACATATCCCAAAACCTTATTCAAACTTGTACCAATCTTCAAAACACCTCAAACAACATCAAATCAACCAAAACACATCGGATTCAAGCCTAAGTTTCAAAAATCTTCCGAATTCCGCTTTTGATCAAAAACCCAACCAAACCACGTCTGAATGACCTAAAATTTTGCACACACATCCCAAATGACACAACAGAGCTTCTGCAACTCTCGGAATTCCATTCCGACCCCTATATCAAAATATCGCCTACAAACCGGAAATCGTCAAAATATCAACTTTGGCAATTCAAGCCTAAATCTACTCTGAACCTCCAAAACTCATTCCGATCACGCTCTTAAGTCCCAAATCACCTCCCGAATCTATCTAAACCATCGGAACTCACATCCGAGCCCTCTAACACATAAGTCAACATCCAGTTGATTTTTCCAACTTAAGCTTCCTCAAAAGAGACTAAGTGTCTCAAACCTTACCAAAATCATTCCAGATTTGATCCGACCAACCTGATACCACATAACATGGATACACAAAGCTAAAATGGGGGAAACAGAGCAGTAACTCATGAGACGACTGGCCAGGTCATCGCATCCTCCCCAACTTAAACAAACGTTCGTCCCCGAACGAGTCAAGAAACATACCCGAAGCCTCAAACAGGTGAGGATATCTACTTCGCATCTCCCACTCGGTCTCCCAGGTAGCCTCCTTCACGGGCTGACCTCTCCACTGCACTTTCACTAAAGCTATATCCTTTAACCTCAACTTTCGAACCTGATAACCCAAAATAGCTACTGGTTCCACATCATAAGTCAAATTATCACCCAACTGAACCGTACTGAAATCCAAAACATGAGACGGATCCCCAATATACTTCCGGAGCATAGAAACATGAAATACTGGATGCACACTCGACAAGCTGGGTGACAAAGCAAGCTCATAAGCCACCTCCCCAATCCTCCAAAGCACCTTAAAAGGCCCAATGAATCGAGGACTCAATTTACCTTTCTTCCCAAATCTCATAACACCCTTCATTGGCAAAACCTTCAACAGAACCTTCTCACCAACCATGTATGACACATCTCGAACCTTCCTGTCAGCATAATTCTTTTGCCTCGACTGCACCGTACGAAGCCTCTCCTGAATCACCTTCACCTTCTCCAAAGCATCGTACACCAAGTATGTCCCCAATAGCCTAGCGTCACCCGGCTCAAACCAACCAACTGGAGATCTACACCGCCTCCCATACAAAGCCCCATGTGGAGCTATCTAAATACTCGACTGGTAGCTGTTGTTATAAGCAAACTTTGCAAGCGGTAGAAACTGATCCCATGACCCTCCGAAATCAATGACACAAGCACGCAACATGTCCTCCAATATCTGAATAGTGCGCTCGGACTGCCCGTCCGTTTGAGGGTGAAAAGCCGTGCTCAACTCAACCTGAGTACCCAACTCTCGCTGCACAGACCTCCAAAACTGAAAGTAAACTGAGTGCCCCTATCTGAAATGATGGAAACTGGGAAACCATGCAGGTGACCAATCTCCTGGATATAGATCTCTGCCAGCCGCTCTGAAGAATAGGTAGTACACACAGGAATGAAGTGCGCGGACTTGGTGAGCCAATCCACAATCACCCAAATAGCATCAAACTTCTTCAAAGTCCATGGAAGTCCAACTACAAAGTCCATAGTGATCCTCTCCCACTTCCACTCTAGAATATCCATCCGTTGAAGCAGACCACCTGATCTCTGATGCTCATATTTCACCTGCTGACAATTGAGACACCAAGCTACAAATCCTACAATATCTTTCTTCATTCTCCTACACTAATAGTGCTGCCTCAAATCCCGATTCATCTTTGTGGCACCCAGATGAATGGAATACCGCGAGCTATGGGCCTCCTCCAGAATCAACTCCCAAAGCCCATCCACATGGGCATACAAAATCTGGCCCTGCATCCTCAACACCCCATCATCACCAATGGTCACATCTCTAGCACCATCGTGTTGGACTCTATCCTTAAGGACAAGCAAATGCGGATCATCATACTGGCGCTCTCTGATGCGATCATATAAGAAAGACCGAGAAACCACACAAGCCAATACCCGACTGGGCTCCGAAATATCTAACCTCACAAACTGATTGGCCAAGGCCTGAACATCAACTGCAAGAGATCTCTCCCCAACTGGGATATATTCCAAACTCCCCATACTCACCGCCTTTTGGTTCAAAGCATCGGCCACCATATTGGCCTCCCCGGATGGTACAATATAGTGATATCATAATCCTTAAGCAACTCCAACCACCTCCACTGCCTCAAATTGAGATCCTTCTGCTTTAACAAGTGCTGGAGGCTACGATGATCAGTAAACACCTCACAAGATACACCATACAAGTAATGCCTCCAAATCTTCAGCGCGTGCATAATGGCAGCCAACTCCAAATCATGAACGAGGTAGTTCTTCTCATGGGGCTTCAACTGACGAGAAGCATAAGAAATAACTCTACCCTCCTACATCAATACACAACCAATACCAACTCTCGAAGCATTACAATACACGGTATATGAACCCAAAGCTGATGGCAAAACTAACACTGGAGTTATGGTCAAAGCTGTCTTGAGCTTCTAAAAGCTCTCCTCACACTCGTCCGACCATATAACGAAGCACCCTTCTGAGTCAACTTGGTCAAGGGCAATGCGATAGATGAGAATCCCTGAACAAAACAGCGATAATAACCCACCAAACCAAGAAAGCTGCGAATCTCTGTGGCTGAGGACGGTTTGGGCCAACTCTAAACCACCTCTATCTTTTTCAGATCAACCTGGATACCCTCGCTGGACACCACGTGCCCCAAGAAAGCCATTGAACTAAGCCAAAACTCATACTTGGAGAATTTTGCATAAAGTTTCTCCTCCCCCAATCTCTGCAACACAAATCTCAAATGCTCTGCGTGCTCCTCCTGACTACGCGAATACACCAGAATATCATCAATGAAGACTAGGACAAATGAATCGAGATAAGGCCGAAATACGATGTTCATCAAATGCATGAACGCTGTTGGGGCATTGGTCAACCTAAAAGACATCACCAAGAACTCATAATGACCATATCGGGTCCTGAAAGCTATCTTAGGAATATCTGAGTCCCTGATCTTCAGCTAGTGATAACCTGAACGAAGATCAATCTTGAAGAACACTCTCGCTCCCTGAAGTTGGTTGAATAAATCATCAATGCGAGGCAAAGGATACTTGTTCTTAATTGTTACTTTGTTCAATTGCCTATAATCAATGCACATCCTCATAGTGCCATCCTTCTTCTTTACAAATAGAACCGGCGCACCCCATGGTGACACACTATACCGAATGAACCCTTTATCAAGGAGTTCCTGAAGCTGCTCCATTAATTCCTTCAACTACGTTGGTGCCATACGATACAATGGAATAGAAATGGGCTGAGTACCCAGCACCAGGTCAATACCAAAATCAATATCCCTGTCCGGTGGCATGCCTGGCAGGTTTGCAGGAAAAATATCGGGAAAATCCCTTACAACTGGAATAGAATCAATACTGGGAGTCTCAGCACCGACCTCCCTCACAAAGGCTAGATACGAAAGACAACCCTTCCCAACCATATGCTGGATTTTCAAGAATGAGATCACTCTACTAGAAACATAATCAGTCACACCTCGCCACTCAATCCGTGGCACACCCGGTTTAGCCAATATGACTGTCTTAGCATGACAGTCTAGAATATCACGACACAGAGATAGCCAATCCATGCCCAAAATGACATTGAAGTCCACCATACGCAATAATAAAAGATCCACACGGGTTTCCAGACCCTCAATAGTCACCACACATGACCGGTACACACAGTCTACAACAATAGTATCGCCTACTGGGGTAGATACATGAACACGTGCATCAAGAAACTCACAGGGCATACCCAAATAACGAGCAAAGTATGATGACACATAAGAAAAGGTGGAACCGGGATTAAATAATACATAGGCATCTTTGTGGCAGACTGAAACAATACATGTAATAACAGCATCTGAAGCAATAGCATCGGGTCTGCCCGGAAGTGCATAGAAATGGGCCTGACCACCACCTGATCGACCTCCCCCTCTAGGGCGACCCCTAGCTGACTGGGCGGTGGTGGTGAAGTAACTGGCGCTGAAGCCGATGACTGATTCACCCGCACGCCTCAAACTGGAACCAACATAGCACATAATCGTGCAATTGACTAATTAATTGTGGACTCCTCCATTTAGCTCGAAGACATAGACCAAAACATACACAATAACTCATAACGCATATACTTTATTTCTGCCATAATACCATAGTGAGATTAAACTCAATCCTTCATAAGCTCATGGAACACATACCATCTGATACTTTATATCTTCTGCAAATCTTGCATTCACTCACGTAGTAGTCAAGCATACTCTCTTGAGCAACCCAAATTCAAATTGTAAAGCATATATTACCCTGGTAACAGAGATATTCCAATAAATGACACAAGGTATTACACAAACTTCAGAATAATCCGCAGGAGATAACCCCACTTGCTTTACCTCAAACTAACATTTCTGTATACCTTCCACCGTCATAAACATTACACAGTCACTTAAACTTCCTGAGTCTAAACTCAGACCGCAACATGAAATTTACTCCACTCCCAACTAGGAAACATGGAAAGATTCTTCACACTCCCATAACTCGGGGCTATACCTCAAATCAAGATGAAAATCAAGCACCTAATAGTCCTTCTATCCTCCAGCAGACCCTTCTCGTCGCTTCCAATTTGCATGAATATATCTCGCAGTCACATCACACTCATCAAGTAACTATCCAGTCATTACTCACCTTAATAAGGACACAACAAAACATATAGATCCAGAAGCACGTGCTCACGAAATCAACAGCTCAGGGCTCAAGCTATAGGCAAAAAAATCCAACCTCAAGTCTTCCAGATTGGCCCAACATCAACACACAGAGATTACATCTTTCCCCTTGATCGGGGAATCACAAGCCATCAATGAATATCTGATACTGAGTGCTCATGCGCGTATACGAATGCGTGGAAGGAATTCAAAGAGTTACTTTTCAAGCTGAATCAAGGACGCACGATAAGAATTCAAGAATGTGAAATTTTTCCTAAAGGTTCTGCATCCTCTCGAGGATAAATACAGACGTCTCCGTACCGATCCGCGAGAATCTACTAAACCTGCTCATGACTCATGAGACCTATGTAATTTAGGCTCCGATACCAACTTGTCACGACCCTAAACCCAGACCCCATCGTGATGGCACCTTTCATGAAGACAATACCAGCCTACACTACCCATTATAGTATTTAAACATTAAGCATTAAGGGATAGTCTAAGCATGATCAAATAAACCAAGATTTAAGAAGTTAATAGCATAATTCACGGAAAATAACCCAACACAGCCCGATACCGGGGTGTCACTAGTCATAAGTATCTAACAAAATGGAATACTCCAAATCAAACTATAGAGTATAATACAGAAAACCAAGAACATGAAGAAGTAAGATAGGGAAGAACTTCGGGCTACGAACGCCAACAGCTACCTAGAGACTCCTCGGATCCGCTTGAGCTGGAAATGATCAGTACTCGGGAGCGGGACCAGATACGCCTGAATCTGCACACAGGGTGCAGGGAGTAAAGTGAGTACTCCAACTCAGTGAGTAATAATCATAAATAAAGACTGGAAGCATGAAATCATGTAAGGCACAAAAGCATGCTATAATGAAGCAGTAAAACCATTAAAATAATAAACCCGTAAAAGATAGATAAAAATCCTTTAACTTAAATTTAACTTCATGAAAAGCCTTTTTCAACAATTAAGTAGGTAATTTAACAGTCAATTAAGAAAAGATAACCACATGAAGGTTTGCCCCTCGAGCACCGTGTCGACAAATTCGCCCCTCGGGCAACATCTCAGAACAGTACCAGCCCCTCGGGCAACATCTCAGAACAATACCAGCTCCTCGGGCTCAATCTCACATCACAATGGGTACCCACACTCACTAGAGGTGTGCTGACTCCTGGAGGGGCCCCTTACGGCCCAAGCGCAATATCAAGCCATCTCGTGGTATCATCTTTAGGTTGTCGGCCTCAAAACAATAAGCCACTTCGTGGCGTACCTATATCAGGCCCTCGGCCTCATAATCAAAATCAGTGTATCACCGCTGTGGCGTGCAGCCCGACCTAAAAGTATCCTCACAACACATGCCCTCGGCCTTACTCAGTCAAAAATCACATAAGCCACTCGGGCAATAGTAAAACATGATGCTCAGCCCAAAATATTATTTGAAATATCATTTCAAGTGTTAAAGCAGAGTAAACATGGCTGAGTTTTGAAAACAGTAGAATATAGCATGACTGAGTACAAGTTTAAAGTAAAAACAATGAGTAAATATCAATAAAAATCCCCGTAGGGTTGAAATAGTTTGCACGAGGCCCAAATATGTCATTCAGCCCAAAACATGATGATAGCAAATAGTTTTCAATCAAATACGCAGTAGAACAGTCATTCGGGATGGACTAAGTCACAATACGCAACAGTACACGACCCCACACTCGTCATCTAGCGTGTGCATCACCTCAATATGTCACAACGATGTGCAATCCGGGGTTTTATACCCTTAGAACATCATTTACAATCATTACTCACCTCAAACTGGTCAAATATCTAGCTCGCGATGCTTTTGCCCCTCGAATCGGCCTTCACTCACGTCGAATCTATCCAAAATCAGAATCGCGGTGTCAAAATATGCTAAGGGAATGAAGCCCAAGAAAAAATAATAAAAATACGACATAAATCCCGAAATTACCAAAACTCGACCCCGGGCCCATGTCTCGGAATTTGATAATTTTTACATCAATAGATTCCTTATCTCCCCACGAGTTCATACATATGAAATGTTCTGAAATCCGACTTTAAATGGTCCTTCAAATCCTCAATCAAATGTCTAAGTATCCAAGCCCTAGTTCTTTAATTTTTGGCTTAATTTCCCTGATTATTTAGGTGAAATTCACATTAGAATCGAGTTTTAAATCCATGAATCTTACCTCCAAGTGATTCCCCTTGAATCCCTCTTCATTCCCCTTCAAATAGCTCCAAAAACGACCAACAATGGAAGAAATAAACCCCACATTTGCGGACAAGACAACCTTTTAAACCTTCTGCCCAGGCCTGAAATCCTTCTTCGCGAATGCGGTCAAAGCCTCGCGTTCGTGAATAACAAAAATACCTTGACCAAAATTCCTCCTTCGCAATCGCGACCAACCCATCGCGAACGCGATGCTTTACTTAGGCAGACCTTCGCGATCGAGATTTCCAAAAAACTCAAGAGTAGCAACATAAATGTAAGGCCCCATAAAGTTTTACCTAAAACCCGGAATATCGTGGTGCCAAGTTAGGATTATGTGTTAGAGATTATGTTCGGACTTTTTGGATTGAACTATACATTAAAAAGTGAAAGGAAAATGTTTGGCAGAAGTGTTCATTTCTGTGGCCCATTATGAGGCCGCATAATCACTCTACAGGCCGTATTATAATGGCCGCAGAGCGAGGCATTCTTTTGGGCCAATTTTGATGTCTATTTCGCGATCCATTATGCGATCGCATATCTATTTTTCGGACCGCACTTTGGTCGGACATATGTCCTTGGAATTTTGTGAAGGTCCACGAGCGCCACTTTTTCTCGGTCATTTTGTGGGCCGCATAGCCATTATGCGGTTGCATATGTATTCGCAGATCTATGTCGGGGCTCCTATTTTCCAATTTTTAAAACCCGACCCAATTCCGTTAAAACACCCATTTTAGACCATTTTGAGCACATTTTCTGATATTTTTAGAGTAATAGAGAGAGAGAGAGAGTCCTAGAGGGAGGGCCTGATCTTCATCAAATTGTTCTTCAATTATCACTTAAAACCTTGAAGATATTCAAGTGAGGCACCTAAGTTTTCATCCTAAGAGGTAAGACTCCATCACCCCATCTCTTAATTCCAAACATAGCTATAATGGGCCATTAGTGTGATAATCCATGGGAATGAGGGTGATTACATTGCATGCATGTGTTCTTAGAAGATGGGGGGAGTGTTAAATCAAAGATAGAGAATAATGGGGAATGGGTTGGTGTAATCTTTCATAAAAGGACCATAAAACCTTTATGAACACACAATGTTTGATAAAATGCTCAAGTGAGCTAGGATTATGATCATTTTCCTAATTATGGGTTCAATTGTGCTAGATTGCTAAAATAAATTGAAGTTGTGAACATTCCGAAACATTATAGGAATTAAGGAAAGCTCGATTGAGGTATGTATCTAAAAAAGTCTCACGACGAAACTACTCCGAGATACCTCATCTCATAATCACAAATCACGAGTCTTAAACCACAAATCATATGCTCCTGTCACCTTGAGCCCACATTATTAATCACAATCGCACGGATAACTCGTATGCTAATACAAAAATCTGCCCGACATGTTCACGGGCCCAATACCAAAACGCGCTTGGCATGGTCATAGGCTCACTATCACAATGGAAGTAAATAATACAAGAATACATAGGCATGATCTGGTATAAGTGGCATGCTATGGTGCATGTTTGTGCGAGGTTACTATAGTAGTTCAAGTCAACAAGTAATATTAAAGACATCGAGTAGCTCATTGAAAGCAACACAATAAGTCACGTAAGGTGCATGACATACATAAGGAAAAATCACACCATCATATGAATATCATCAACATAATGCCCCCATGACATCATATATTATCCATGACATAGCCATTATTATCTCACCATATTCATAACATCATTATAACCACCAATATCACTCCGTCAAGATATTAACACGATAGCCACCCGTATCACTCCACCCCAACAATATCATTAGCCACCCGTATCATTCTGCCCTGCTGATATTATTAGCCACACATATCACTCTGATAGACACCCGTATCACTCCGCATAATAGCCACCCTTATCGCTCCGGCTGGACAATAACATAATATCCACCTGTATCACTTCGTATAATAGCCACCCTTATAGCTCTGCTCAGACAATAACACAATAGCCACCTGTATTACTACGTACAATGAATGTCACGACCCCGGTTCACCCTCCGTGAACCGTCGTGATGGAACCTAGTCTCTATGACTAGGTAAGCCTAACAATGCAGAAAATAAACTAATTTGCGGAAGAAATAATAAAAAAATGAAATAGTAAAATAAAACAGCGTTTAAAAGTGCCGCTCGGCATACACAATATCAACTCTCAAAAACTAAAGACATTTCCCAAAACTCGGAATCTCATTATCACAAGCCTCTGAATGTCTAAAAGTATCTATCTCCAGAATATCTAACAAAGGAAAGAAAAATACATAAGGGCTAATACTTAAAAGGGAGAGTAGAAAGGGACTCTTCGGTCTGCGGACGAGGCAGATATACCTCGGAGTCTCTACAAGCGCCTCGCTCAAACGTGATAAGTCTAAGTGGAGGTACCTGGATCTGCACATGAAAAACCTGTACAGAAAGGGCATGAGTACACCACAGTGGTACTCAGTAAGTGCCAAGCCTAACCTCGATCGGGTAGTGACGAGGAAGGTCAGGGCCCTACTGAGATTAAATAAAATATAAGGTATGACAACATAAGATAAAATAGTACAATTGAAAGGTAATAATAAGAATTAAATACATGATAACAAGGACAACAACAATTGAAACAGAGGCAAAATAATCACAAGGTCACAAGATACTAACCGGGGATCTCTCAGTATCCCGAGGATCTCTTGGTATCCTTAATATATGCTAGGGATCTCTTGGTATCCTCAATATATACTAGGGATCTCTTGGTATCCTGAGGATCTCTTGGTATCCTCAATATACGTGCTGGGGATCTCTCGGTATCCCTCACCTCAGCTCAAATCATAAATACGTACGGGGGATCTCCCGAGATGCCGTGCCGTTGTCCCAAAGTAAATCACACAGCAAAAACACAAAGAATACTTAATTAAACTCAATTGCATACCAAAGTAAAACAGGTAATTCTAATCTAACATGCTTCACATAATACAAATAAGGCAGTTAAGTCAATTAAACATGCTTCCCTAAGCTAACAGCAGGCTCAAATTTCAAGTAGAATAAGCAGGAAAGGAAAACACAATTAAAACTATTTTAGTGAAAACATGATTTTCAACAATTATCACAACTACGCACTCATCACCTCACATAAAAGGCATTTCAACTAGCACAATACCAAATCCTAAGGGGAATGTCCCCCACACAAGGTTAGGCAAGCCACTTACCTCGAACCAACTCAAAATCAACCCGTAACCACGTCTTTGCCATGAGTACTCGACTCCAAATGGCCCAAATCTATACAATTCAATTGCATAATATAAATAATACTTCATGTAACTGATTCTACAATTAAACTCTAAGCTAATACGCGAAATTAGGTAAAATGACCAAAATGCCCCTCAATCCCATGTCTCGAAATCGGGTAAAATTTATATTTTCAGAAACCTCGTACTCTCATGAGTCTATACATATCAAGAACACTGAAATCGGAGTTCAATTGACCCCTCAAATACCTATTTTAAGGTTTCTTAATCTCAAGCCCTAATTACCCATTTTGCACTGATTTTCCCTAATTTTCACCACTAATTATACCTTTAATCACATATAAACGAGTTATGAAGTCAAAAATGTTTCCTCTAATTGATTCCCTTTTGTTTTGTTCAAAAATCTACATCAAAAGCTTCAATCCCGTTCAAAAATGGTGAAAATGAAGAAGGGTCGCGGATACGCTATTTAAATACTACCTAGATTTAACCCTATGCGATCGCATAAGACAACTCCCTCAAATCAGTGCGATCGCGACCAGCTCTATGCGATGGCATAGAGCGATTCTATCACCCTACTGCCATACCAAGTCCTTCTACGTGAACGCAAAGGTCCTTATGCGAACACAATGTCCAACACTGCTCACCCTATGCGATCGCAATCCTACCTTCGCGATCACGATTCATAAAAATTGCCTAGCCTCAACATACTCTGTGTGATCGTCTATGGACTCATGCGATCGCAACGAACAAATCACTGATGCAAAAATACCAGAAAACCAACAATCTCCCAAAGACCAAAAGTGCCCGTTTGAGCATCTGAAATACACCCGAGGCCCCCGAGACCTCAACAAAACCTATCAACATATCCCATAACATCATTCAAACCTGTTCCAACCTTCGGAATGCTCAAACAATATCAAAACACCAATTTAGCATCGGATTCAAGCCTAAGAACTTCAAAAGCTCTCCAAATACACTTTCGATCAAAACGTCTATCAAACCTCGTCCAAATGACCTGAAATTTTTCACACACGTCACATTCAATACTACGGAGCTACTCCAACTTCTAAAATTCCATTCCGACCCCCGGATCAAAATCTCACTATCGAACCGGAAACTTCAAAAATTCAATTTTCGGTATTTCAAGCCAAAATTAGCTACGGACCTCCAAAACACAATCCGAACATGTTCCAAAACCCAAAATTACCCAACGGAGCTAGCGGAAGCATCAGAATTCCATTTCGAGGACGTCTTCACACTGTTCCAACTACAGTTAAATTTCCATAACTTAAGCTCTCATTTAGGGACTAAGTGTCCCAAAACTCTCCGAAACTCCAAATAAACCCTCCCGGCAACTCACAATAGAAGGAAAAACACGGGAAAAGCAGTTAATAGGGGATCAGGGAATTAATTCTTAAGACGACCAGCCGACTCGTCACAATCAACAACAGTGAGATACCACCCTTATGCTCCGTATTACAACAGTTAATCCACACAACCACTTCACATATGCTAACATCAAATAACATGAAATATCAACTCGTACCACAAGCTCCTATAGGCCACAAACTTTTAAAAAAACAATACAAATGTCACTACAACACATAGCCCACTACTCAAAAACAATATGTACAAAATTTCAATTGTAACAAAATGAACGGGAGGAAAGTAACTCAACAATGAACAATACCGCATTAGAAAACAACTTCAGCTACAACGGGTCAATGAATTTTAATAACACCAACTTCAATTAATCGCTTAAGTTAAACTCAATAATAAAGGTATTTCCTTGAAACGACAAACTTCAAATTCTAATGTGTGAAGTAAACAAACAAATGAAAGAGATAGCATGAACTATCAACTACGTCTCAATGCATTAGAGTAACCCAACAACAAAAGGATATCATGTAACAATAGTATCAATTAACAATAAGTCAATAAATAACAAGTACACATTACAATAAAAGAGGTAACAACTTCAAATAAGGCATATGACAGTAAACTTGACAAGTAGAGGATATGATATGTGCTAACAACATCAATTAAAGAATGTGAGGGTAAACATGACAAATAAAATAAATAACATGTGCTAAAAAATTTAAATAAACATATGAAATAAGACTAAGAGTCTAAACCGGTCAATTTTCACATATAAGCCTAAGTACGCATTTGTCACCTCGTGTACAAGTCTTTCACATAATTCAAATAACATAATCAACCCAAATCCCAAGGTGTAGTTCCCCACACAATGTTAGGTAAGATACTTACCTCAAAGTAGCTAAATCAATACTCTAAGCAGTTGTTCCCATGTGGAACAACTTCCAAACGACTCGAATCTAGCCATAATAACTTAGTATCATAAATAAAAGTCATAGGAAATAATTTCAAATAATAAATCTTCGATATTTAATAAAAAATAAAAAGTTAATCCCGGGATCGCACCTCAGAACCCAACAAAATTCATAAATTCCGAACACCCATTCTGATACGAGTCCAATCGTACCAAAATCATTTAATTCAAACCTCTGATCAGCCTTCAAACCATCAATTAATTTTTTACAAAGTTCTTACTAAAATCCCCAATTTCTCCAATTTAAATTATTAATCAAACACTAAAATCAAGGTTGGAATAATGACAATGCAAGTTGTAACGATCTGACCGATTGTTTTTGTAACGCTCCGTACATTCAGACTAGGTGTGGATATCTTAAAAGAGTATTAATTTGATATTTTAGACATATGAAGTCCTAGAGGGATGAGTATGGGTGAGAATAGTTCTTTGAGAATCAAGACAGAGTGTGAGGTGCATAAGATTCGATAAAATTAACTAAGTTTAAAAAGATCTAACTTCCAGCAGGATTTAGTGAAAATGTGTAAAACATTTGGGAAAATGCTAAATAAGAAAGTTTTAGGCCTTTGAAATAGTTTTCCAACGATATATTTTGGAGCCCGAACGATCTCTGTGCAAGATCTTATGTGCATTTTACAGAGCAGTGCGCAATATGCGCGAACAGGTGCATGCCCAGAGGGTCACGTACGTGGCCGCGCACTTTTGGCAGTGCTACTGCCATTTTACGCATTCAGGTGCGCGCTTAGGACTTTAGGTGCATGGGGAGTACACCTGAGGGGGTCATTTTAAAGCCCTACTTCGTCCCCACACCCCCAAAACACAACCACTTGCTCTAAAAAGGGAAGCTCTCAAGAGCCTAACTCCTTAAAGGTCCCTCCACTATCCAAGGTAAGTTCTAATGGTGACTCTAAGTTAATTTCAATTTTTCAACATCTTATTAACATGGGTAAACCCTCCATTTTAGTAGATATTCGATTCGGACATCATTGTTAAGAGAATGAACCCTATAACTCGAATTCAAGGGGAGCAAACTTCAAAAAGGTAATCTCTTCACCCTCTAATTGATTCAAGTATTTGATTAATGATTATAGACTCTAGTTCATGAGATATTAGTTGATGAGTTTAATAGAAAAACATGAATGTTTATAGGTTTGGGTTATTGATTGTTGATTATTGGTTAAGGGTGTCGTTTACCTTATGGGTGATAAATAATGATATTGATTATAACAATTTGAGACTTTAGAATTTATCTAGGAGCAAGAGAAGGGGTTATTGGGTGTAGAAACACCATTAATAAAGACTATGAAGCTTTATTCTCACCAAGTATTTGATAAAATGCTTAAGTGACCATAATATGAGTATCATAGCTAATATGGAATCCCTTTGACTTGTATTGCTATAGATTAAAGTTGAAAGGGTTGACAAATGTTGTATTACACTCAACATCAAGAAGCTAAGGTATGTGAGGCTAACTCTCTATTTTTGGGAATGTTAATGATTCTCCCTACACTACGTTTCTTTTACGATGTTACTAATTGGCTCGGAAATATAGTTAAGCCTAGTTCCTTCAATAGTTGCATGACTTCTATTCTCTACCTACATAATCCGTTTGCGACTTTTATTCTGAACATTGTAAGCTTAGTGCATAATAAATATAGACTTGTATTTAATTCCCATGAGTCTCGGTCTAAATTACTAGAATGTCATAAATAGTTGAAGCATAATTTCTTATAATCAGTTCATGAATACATGTCTTGGTCTAGTCCTATTCAGTATTCAAATATCATGTAACTCAATATTATTCAGTATTTCAGCATCACATATTGCAGTATGATTCTTAGTTCCTGAATTTAAATTCGTGAATATTGAACACCTGTATTTGGGCCTGAAGACGTAATTTATATGCCTTATGTATGTTTGGGCCTGAGGCCGTAGTTTATGCTTTATGCATTTTTGGGCCTGAGGCCGTAGTTATATATACGTATACTTGGGCCTGAGACTATAGCTTGTGCACATATATATTGGGCCTAAGGTCGTAGCTTATTCAGATAAATAGGTTCTTCATCATTCAGAAGAGGGAGTATTCATATCCTTGCTTCATTTGGTCTGTTTAATTATTAGTTATCATTTCAGTCTCAGTTTCAATAGTTATCATTTCAGTTATCAATTATAAAGTCTCAATTATCAACATAGTTTCAGTTTCAGCATTTATAATTCATTCTTTCAGTTGCTTTACATACTAGTGCAATTCAAATGTACTGACGTACCTTTTGCCAGGGGCCTGAATCTCACGGTGTAGGTAATTGTTTACAGGTTGACAATTTAGAGCAATGTGATTCTTGTACCAGCTATTTGGTGATCCCAGTTCTTTTGGGGCGTTATCATTACCTTACATTCTTCAATATTTTCAGACAGTTAGTTTTTTCAGTACTTTATTAAAGGTTTCATAGAGTAGAGTAATAGTTAGAAAGATTCACAAGCTTTTCATGGTAAGCAGTGTTGACTACATATATGTTTCAGACTTGTACTAGTATTTCCACACTTCGATTTATATCATTCATACTTTAAGTATATCAACATGTCTTAGTTTATCTTCCGCATTTAGTATGTTATGATATCACATGTTGATTCAGTCAGCCAGTTGGTTTGCTCGGTCACAGGTAGTCAGGCACCAGGTGTCATGTCACGTCCAGGCCCAGGTTCGGGGCGTGACAAAGCTTGGTATCAGAGCACTAGGTTCAAGTGTCCTATTGAGTCTATAAAGCTGTGTCTAGTGGAGTTTTCTTTATATATGAGTGCCGGCCACTCACATAAACGGTTAACTATCATGACATCTAGGATTATCTTATTTCATTCTACTCTAGATTGTTCCATGAAGCTTAGAACAATAGGTAACCTTCTTTTCCTATCGAATTCCAGAGCATTGAATGCCCAAACGACAAGGAGAAAAAAAACCAAGGTCCTGGAAGGATGATTGCCTATTAGGGTAAAATTATGGAGTACATGTTAGTAATAAGTGAGAATTGAGAGGATGTTGAATGTGGGATACAATGGATTGTATTACATATTAGAGCATAACCTTATCAAAAAGTACAAAAGTAGTTATCATGTTTTGTGATTATCAGATTACCTCAATCACCAGTTACACATTCTTTTATGGTTATTGGGTTTATGGTTATTCGGTATGCCAGTTATTCATTATTCAGTTACCAGATCTCCATTTTTATGTATCCAAATTTTGGTGACTTGTGAATATACAATGGCGCCTATGGGTGCTAAAAGAAAAGGTAAGTAATAGATATATCGAATTCATTTCATGTTTTAGGTCTAGTTTATCACTTAAGACTAGCCGGATTGTGCATAAAGTGATTTATCAGATAATTATATACTCTGAAGGACATGTTTGTGTGTGGTAGTGTATCCGTATGTAGTTTACCACACAGAACAATTTCATTTTTTATTCATAGGAATGGGATTGCAGGTTGGATGATAATAGTTCATATGTCAAACTCTACGGTGCAACAAGTTAAGAATTAGACCGCAGCTGGCATAGAATTTGTCATTATAGTTTTGGACAGAAAATAGCCTAAAGGCAAAATGCTAGGAGTATACCAAAGACGTGTCTTCCGTACAATCACGTATATGAAAAATAAGATATGGTGTACGAAAATGAGAACATATAGCAACCGATAGTGAATTTCGGGGAATAATTTTAAGTTGTTTAGATTTATTCATATTAGAACTAGAGAGTACCACGTTAGTAAGTTGCTATAAGAAGCATGTATTATTGTGAGATAAAGGATATGGCAATTCCCCTTAAGTTATGCGACTAAGTGTTTACCCCGAATGTTTATAATCTGATATGATTTTGATGTATATAGAAAGTCAGGGGTTAGATATACCAATTTATTTAAGATAGTTGAAATTTCCCGAAGTGTGATCCATGTACATAGTTGAAAAAGAAAGATTTTGTGGGAAAAAAGAATATGGTAAGATGATGAGGGAAGTTAGGAGTAATCTTATGCTTCACTTTAGTTATTCAAAGCAGGAGAAGAAACTATGATGCTAGCAGGTGGTTAGTAAAAGGATACGTAATGACTTGATCGGTCGTTCCGAGAGTTTAAGCCTCGTTTCCCCCATTCCTGCTTCATTTTTGGGTGATTCAGCTCTTTTATGTTGTGTTGGTGGATTGGCTCAGGTTCAGAATGATTGTAGAGAGAAATGAGATACTTAGTCTCTTAAGTTGATAATAAAATTGGAAAAGTCAACCGGAAGTTGACTTGTGAGTAAATAATATCGGAGCTTGGTTTTTATGGTTGGGATAACTTCGTGAGGTGATCTGGGACTTAGGAGCGTGCTCAGAATGTAATTTGGAGGTCTGTGGTAGATTTAGGCTTGAATTGGCAAAATTGGAATTTTGGTGTTTTCCGGTTGGTTGTGGATATTTTGATATCGGGGTCGGAATGGAATTCCGGAACGTGGAGTAGGTCCGTTGTGTCATTTAGGATGTGTGTGCAAAATTTCATGTTATTCGGACGAGGTTTGACAGACTTTTTGATTGTTTGTGGAATTCGAAAGTTTTGGAATCTTTAGGCTTGAATCTGAGGGTGATTTGGTATTTCGGCATTGTTTTGAGTGTTACGAGGATTGATACAAGTTTGAATAGTGTTGTATGACTTGTCGGTATGTTTGGTTGAGGTCCCGAGAGCCTTGAGATGGTTTTGAGTGATTGACGAGATGTTTGGAATTTGAGTTGTGTTACAGATTTTGTTGTTCCTGTTATTTCCGCACCTGCAAATTGGGGACCGCAGGTGCGCGGTTTGTAGAAGCGGTTATGTAGCCCAGGTGCACAGCAGGGGTCGTAGGTGCGGTTTGGTCCCCCATATTTGCGATGACCGCAGGTGCGATCAGGAAACCGTAGAAGCGGAAAATCCCTTTTAATGAAATCCGCAGAAGTAAAGGATTCTGCGCAAATGCGGCCCCGTAGAAGCGTAATGGGGACCGCAGATGCGGAAGCACTTGTCAGAGGGTATATAAAGGCTCCTTCATGAATTTTTTGTCATTCTTCACCATTTTTGGCCGGGATTTGAGCTTTGGGCAGTGATTTTCAAGAGGAATCAAGGATTTTCAATGAGGTAAGTAACTTGGGCCTTATTATTTGTGTTTATGATGATTTTTCCATTGTTTAATCATGATATTATTGGATATTAGGAAAGAAATTGGGATATTAGGGCTTGAAATTTGGAGAGTTGAATTGGGGATTTGAGGGGCAATTTGAGGTCCGATTTTGATGTTCTTGGTATGTATAGACTCATGGGAGGAAGCGGATTCTCGTGATGTAATTTTTATCGAATTCTGAGACGTGACCTCGGGGGGCCGGGTTTGAGAAAATTCGGGATTTTTGGTCTAAATTGATAATTTTTGTACTAGTTTCATTCCTTTAGCATATATTGATGTTATGGTTCTGATTTTGATTAGATTCGGGGCGTTTGGAGACCGAATCGAGGGGCATGGGCGTCCCAGGCTAGAGTTTGGCTTGGTTTGTGGTAAGTAATGCTTCCAAACTTGGTTATGAGGGTTCGAAACTCCGAACGATGTGTTCTATGATTACTATTGAGGTGACGCAAATGCCAAGTGACGGGCGTGTGGGCGTGCACCATGTGAATCACGGTTTGGATCATTCCATGTCACTACTTAGTGACTCTTTCTTGGGGATACCTCTGTTGTAATTATGTGATTAAGTTAATGAGCTGTAAATCATGATAATTATCATGTTAAGGTTTCACGCCAATATTGCTAAGACCCGAGAGGTCGTTTCTTACTGTCATATCATTAGCTTAATTGATATTCTGTAATCAGTCTTTTTCATGCATATTATATCATGCCTCAGTATCGATTATTATTATTTGGCACATCATATCATTGTTCGAGCTAGTATCATGACATTTTTATCCCCTGTGTATGAGACTAGAGAGTGATGACTGAGTGAGGCCGAGAGCCTGATATTGAGTGACAGTATGGGATCGGGCTGCACACCGCAGCGAGATATTGAACATGCCTTCATTGGTTTGTTATAGCGCTTGGGCTAAGAGAACTCCGGAGTCTTTACACCCCCAGTGAGAACAGATGATATTATTGAGGGATGGATCTTCCCTAGTCATGGATCTTGTCCGAAGCACTTATTATCTGGAGATGGATCTTCTCCATAGGCTGGAATGGCCTTCTTTGGTAATGGATGACTTTTGTGAGTGATATGTATATATTCCGGGATGGATCTTCCCTGGGCCTTGTGAGCCATATACAATACCGAGTGGTTGTGAGGTTGTTATTGTTATTATCTAGAGATGGATCTTCTCCATTGGCTAGAATGGCCTTCCTCAGTACTGAGTGATCGCTATCAGAGATGTATATATTCTAAGATGGATCTTCCCTGGACTGAGCCATATACAGTATTGAGTGGACGAGCATTTGAGATTGTGGGCACATGAGGCACTTAGCACGGTGCATTTCATATAGCATGTGCATTGACATATAGATTTAGCAGAGTCTCATTTTTTTACCATGTTCATATCTACTCTATTTCATGTTTGAACTGTTTATTCCACTGAAAGCATGCCTACGTTTCTGTACATTATTTTTGTTATCCTTGAGGATGGTTGAGTTCGTCACTACCTATCAGTTCAAAGGTTGGACTTGATAGTTACTGAGTTGGTGTACTCACGTTACCCCCTGCACCTCGTGTGCAGATTCAGGCACTTTGGATCAGGTGGTGGTGGTTGATCGAGGCTTCTGACTTAGGAGATTATTGAGGTACCAGCACGACGTTCGCAGGCCTTGGCTCTCCACCTTACTTTCCAGTTTTATTTCAGTTGTTCCCTTAGACACTATGTAAGAGTATGTATTTTCCTTAGACTCTCATGTACTTAGTGACAACCCGGTTTTGGGCTGGATTGTATCTGTTATTGGAAATTTCTTATGTTTCAAATAGTTCTTTAACTATTAAAAGCTTCCATAAATGTTTTCAAACTTATTATTATTGTGTTGATTATTGAGTTGAGGTTGACCTAGTTTCACGATAGGCTCCATCACGATGGGCTGGGTTTTCGGTCGTGACAAGTTCGTATTGGAGCCTAAGTTACATAGGTCTCATGAGTCATGAGCGGGTTAAGTAGAGTCTCACGGATCGGTAAGGAGATATCTGTACTTATCTTTAAGAGGCTGCCGAACCTTTAGGAAATAAACTTCAGATTCTTAAATTCCTATAGTGCGACATTGATTCAGCTTGAAGCTTAACTCCTTGACTTCCTTCCACGCATTCGTGTGCGCGCATGAGCGCTCGGTATCAGCTGTGCATCGACGGCTTGTGATTCCTTGATTGAAGGGCGAGATATGATTTTTATGTGCTGATGTTGGGCCAGTCTGGAGGACTTGAGGCCGGGATTTTCTTGTAGCTTGAACATTGAGGTGTTGATTTTGTGAGAACGTGCTTCTGGATTTATATGTTCGGTACTGTCCCTATGAGTGGAAGTGATGACGGGATGGCTATGTGAGGAGTATGATGTGATTGCGAGATGTGTTCATATGATTTGAATGTAACGAGAAGGGTCTATTTGAGGGTAGAAAGAACTATTTGGTGCTTGATGTCCATCGTGATTAGATGTATAGCCTGAGTTAGAGTGTATTGAAGGATCTTTTCATCATTTTAATTAGGGAGTGAGGTGGAATTTATGTCGCGATTTGGGTTCAGACCAGGAAGATTGGTGATTGCGTGATGTTTATGGTAGTGGAAGGGTATAAGGAGAAGTTAGTCTGAGGCAGAGCAGGTGGGGTATCTCCTATGGAGTGTTCAGAAATTGTGTGACCCCTATGTTGTTTGTTGAAAGTCCTCTTTTACCAGTGAATTATATGTGCTGCAGTTCGAGTGTGGATTGCGTATGCAGGTTGTCTTAACTGTTACGAGGGTGAATGCGAGATTTGTAGATGATTTTAAGTACTAGATGGGTTGTGTTGCACAAGCTTATGAAGGATTTAGTTAAACCTCACTATGATATTATGGAAGTAGTATAGTATGGGCATTGTGAGTTCTGCATGTTTTGACCTATGGCTTTGAGCCAAGTGAGGGAGTCCTCTATTGATTAGTTGATGGCATGGTTATGTGTTGTATTGGTTTCAGTTTGAGATATACTAGTGAATTAGTTGTGGCTTGCAGGGGTTGAGATCGAGGATGGTTCGAGTAAAGGGAATTTTAATAAAAGTTATGTTATGCCTTATGGGTATATGAGAATCACGGAATCACTTGAGTTGTTATTGGTAAAGGATGTACGGTGCATAGAGCAGGAATTTGTTTGGTTGTATTAAGGTGGGGATTACTTCCATATGTGTTGCTGTTCTAATGAGGCACATGTCGTCCGATTCATTTGGTCAGCCTAATTGAAACCTGAGTAGAGTGGATGACTCCCGAGAATAGGTTTGAATGATTCAAGGTTTACATGTAGTAAATGAAAATCTTCAGGGTGGATATTTGGCTAGGAACGGGGGTTTACATTGGGGGATGGCAAAACTGGTGGCATTTCTTTATCATTATGGATTCTACACATCAATATCAGGAAGGTGAAGGTAATGGCTTTAGATTCGCAGGAAGTTCCTTCAGGGTAAGTATTTCAAGTATGGTGCTTTTGGGATATTTGAGAGAGTAGTCAGCGGCTTATGATCCTTAGAACGATGTGGTTTTTTGCTTGGGACTCATGTGGTGAGTCCGGGTCGAGGATTGTGGTATTATAGCAAGAAGAGGTATCAAGTTGAAGGTAAATCAGAAGGAACTTGGATAGATGGGATAGCATGGTAGTAGGTCGGACTGGCATTGTAAAAGATATGATTAGTTCTTTGGGTGCTTAAGAGGTAATGAGTTTCTACAAGTGTTTCTCGGCAATGCTCTTGGGTTTTAGTGACCTGTGTAGCTTTGTTGAGTTAGAAGAATTCATTCCTGACTGTTTGGTTTTGTGCAAACGGAATTCAGAGAGTTCTTTATAGTACGGTTAGAGATGTATATTTTCTACGGGGGTGGGGAGCATGTGATGTATAGTGATTTTCTTCTAGATGGGTTCAAATGGAAGGTTCTTGGCTAGTTGAGTACGTAGCTGCTTATGGCTCGGAAGGGGTTGTGAGGTTCTCATATTTATCATAGGGTGCCATGGAACATGCGGTATGTTGTGTAGGGTTGACATTTGCATGTGTAAGGCCACGGTTCGGTTTTGAAAGGAAGGTCATAATTCTTAAGCAGTATGGACCATTTCAGAAGATTAGGGAAATAATAGTACTAATTGGGATGGCTTGATGAGGGTATACATTTCAGAAAGGGCAATGTGTTTGAGTTATGGATACTTTATTAGTATTGCGACACTCTCTTGTTGGATCGACTACTGATATCTAAGTTTGCTTGATAGCACAGAAGAATTTTAGGAGTATCTATCGTGGAATGATTGAGTATCAGATGTGTGTTAGATGTTCGGGCAGTGGAGTTGGGATCGAATATGGTTATTTGTGTGCCTTATGGATTTGGAGACCGGGAACTCTCATAGACAGGTCATGTCATGGTTGTGGACCGCATATATCGGTCTTGTGTGATGACTATCGGGGTTTGGAGACTTGAGTGGATCCTTTGTTGCTTAGTATGTTAGATATTTGTGTGATGCTGGGTATGGACTGGTTGTCTCCGTATCGTGTTATTCTAGACTGTGGCGCTAAGTCGGCGACGTTAGCTATGCTGGGGATGCCACTGATTGAGTGGCAAGATTCGACAGGTTATGTTCTCAGTAGAGTGATTTCATTTTTGAAGGCCCATCTAATGGTTGGGAATAGGTTATCTTTCTTATTTGGCCTTCGTGAGGGATGTCAGAGCAGAGACTCCTACCATTGATTCGGTTCCGGTGGTGAGGGATTTTCCGGATACGTTTCCTGCTGCGGGGCATACCATCAGACAGGGTTGTGGATTTCGATATTGATTTGGTGTCGGGCACCGTATCGTATGGCACCGGCGGAGTTAAAGGAGTTGAAGGATCAGCTTTAGGAACTTCTTGGTAAGGGGTTCTTTGGTAGGCCAATATGGATGTGTGTTCTGCATCGAGTCGGCTTTGTTGGCTCCAAGTTGCTATTGTTGGCGGATGTGTTGATTCGATTGTTATTGAGCTTATTAGTGTTCTGGGGTGGTCTATGAGTTACCTTCCGCGTTGCGAAGCGTTATGATTTGTTGGTTATATGCACATATGGTGCGGTTCTATTGGGGTCTCATAGTGTAATTCGAGCGAGAAGAGTATTGGGTATTGCTCGGTGGATGGCGTATCGCTTGTGTCCTTCCGGATTTGTGTGGTGTTATGTTATTTTCTTCGACGTGGTTATAATGATTTGCTTTTGGTGCTACACAACAAATTCCGCGTGGTTGTTGAAGTTGAGTATAGTGGCTTGAGATGTTTTATGTGACTTAATGTTTGAATGGGGTCGCGCATTGGGGTGAAGTTTTATGGAGGTATGATCCTTCGGGTTATATTCGTGTATTCTGGTTCTACGATGTGTGATGGGTTCTCATCGTTGTGTTGTAATGGTACTAGTGAGCTTGCGGTACATCCCTCTTATTTGAGTCATTTTTCATGATTTGAGTACATTTGGGTTGTTGCTTTTGGTGCACGGATTGCATGGGTTGTGGCTTTAGATGATATTGATGTTTCATGTCAATAGCGTAGTCGTGTTGGATGAGATTGAGGTCATTGGAGACCTAGAATGAATACTATTGGATTCGATTTTAGCATGTTGGAAGGATAATATCGGGTTTCGGCTTAGAAAATACTATGGTCCTTGCCAAAGAAGAGAGAGCTCTATGACTGATTGATCTAAGGGATGGTTATGACTTTCTGCATGTTTCATTCATCGTTGGCAGTATGAAAGTGTTGGAATGAGGCTTTTATTTGATAAGAGGTTTATTGTCGGTATCTGGTTATTCTGAGTAGTTGTTGTGATTTGAAGTTTTTGCGAGTGTTTGAGTAGTATGGTATATCCTGTAATTTCCATTATGAATTGTGGTTATGGCTTGGTACAGCGTGTTCAGATTTATTCGGTATTTAGATGTAAGATTATGATCTTATAGATGATTTCGGAAGTGGAAATTTGGTTCTAAAATTAATGGGCAAGGTTGGATTGTGAAATTTCAGTTATGTTGTGGTATTATACCTATATGGGATAGGGTGACGTGGGATCACCCCCGAGTATCTGCATGGTAAGGTTATACAGCGATTTGTAGGCTTTTGGAACAACTTTGGGCACGTTCGAGGACAAACGTATGTTTAAGCGCGGGAGAATACAACGACCCGATCGGTCATTCCGAGAGTTTAAGCCCCGTTTCCCCCATTTCTACTTTATTTTTGTGTGGTTCAGCTCTTTTATGTTGTGTTGGGTGGATTGGCTCAGGTTCGGAATGATTGTACTTCAGTTGATTATAAATTTGGAAAGTCCATCGGAAGTTGACCTGTGGGTAAATGATCTCGGAACTTGGTTTTTATGGTTCAGATAGCTTCGTGATGGGATCTGGAACTTAGGAGCATGTTCGGAATGTAATTTGGAGGTTCGTGGTAGATTTAAGCTTGAATTGGCGAAATTGGAATTTTGGTGTTTTCCGGTTGGTAGTGGAAATTTTGATATCGGGGTCAGAATGGAATTCTGGAAATTGGAGTAGGTCCGTTGTGTCATTTGGGACATGTGTGCAAAATTTCAGGTCATTCAGACGAGGTTTGATAGAGTTTTTGATCATTTGTGGAATTTGGATGTTTTGGAATCCTTAGGCTTGAATCCGAGGGCGATTTGGTGTTTCGGCATTGTTTTTAGTGTTACGAGGATTGATACAAATTTAAATAGTGTTGTATGACTTGTCGGTATGTTTGGTTGAGGTCCCGAGGGCCTTGGGATGGTTTTGAGTAGTTGATGGGAAGTTTGGAATTTGAGTTGTGTTGCAGATTTTGCTATTCTTGTTATTTCTGCACCTGTGGATTGGGGACCGCAGGTGCGAGGTCCGCAGAAGCGGTTATGTAGCGCAGGTGCGCAACAGGGGTCACAAGTGCGGGTTGGTCCCCCGCATCTGCGAATGACCGCAGGTGCGGTCAGGCAACTGCAGAAGCGGAAAATGCCTTTTAATGAATTCCGCAGAAGTAGAGGATTTTGCGCAGATGCGGCCTCACAAATGCGTAATGGGGACCGCATATGCGGAAGTGCTGGGCAGAGTGTATATAAAGTCTCCTTCGCGAATTTTTGGTCATTCTTCACCATTTTTGGTCGGGATTTGAGCTTTGGGCAGTGATTTTCAAGAGGAATCAAGGATTTTTAATGGGGTAAGTTACTTGGGCCTTATTATTTGTGTTTATGATGATTTTTCCATTGTTTAATCATGATATTAGTGGACATTAAGGAATAAAGTTGGGAGATTAGGGCTTGAAATTTGGAGAGTTGAATTGGGGATTTGAGGGGCCATGTGAGGTCCGATTTTGATGTTCTTGGAATGTATAGACTCGTGGGAGGATGAGGATTCTTGTGATGTAATTTTTATCGAATTTCGAGACGTGGGCCCGGGGGGCCGGGTTTGAGCAAATTGGGGATTTTTGATCTAAATTGATAATTTTCATATGGGTTTCATTTCTTTAGCATATATTAATGTTATAGTTCTGATTTTTGTTAGATTCGGGGCATTTAGAGGCCGAGTCGAGAGGCAAGGGTGCCGCGGGCTAGAGTTTAAATTGGTTTGAGGTAAGTAACGCTTCCTAACTTGGTTCTGAGGGTTCAAAACCCCAAACTATGTGTTCTATGATTACTATTGAGGTGATGTAAATGCCAAGTGAGGGGCGTGTGGGCGTGCATTGTGAGAATTGCGGCTTGGATCATTCCATGGCACTGCTTAGTGACTATTTCTTGCGGATACATGTGTTGTAATTATGTGATTAAGTTAATGAGCTATAAAGCATGCTAATTATCATGTTAAGGCTTCACGCCAATACTGTTGAGACCCGAGAGGTCGTTTCTTTCTATTATCCTTGAGGATGGTTGAGTTCGTCACTACCTATCAGTCCAAAGGTTGGACTTGTTACTTACTAATTTGGTGTATTCACTTTACCGCCTGCACCTCGTGTGCAGATTCAAGCACTTTGGATCCAGTGGCGGTGGTTGATCGAGGATTCTGACTTAGGAGCTTATTGAGGTACCTGCACGACGTTCGTAGGCCTTGGCTCTCCACCTTACTTTCCAGTTGTATTTTAGTTGTTCCCTTAGACATTATGTTAAACTATGTATTTTTCTTAGACGCTCATGCACTCAGTGACACCCCGGTTTTGGGCTGGATTGTATCTGTTCTTGGAAATTTCTTATGTTTCAAATAGTTCTTTAACTATTAAAAGCTTCCGTAAATATTTTCAAACTTATTATTATTATGTTGATTGTTGAGTTGAGGCTGGCCTGGTTTCACGATGCGCGCAATCACGACGGGTCGAGTTTTGGGTCTTGACAGGATAATATATAAGTTTTGAGTAGATACAACAAATTAGAAAATTCGGCAGATCCAGAAGAGGTAAAATTTGATTCACTTAATAAAGTTAACATTAGTGAGTGGGTAACAATTTGAAACAGCGAACACGTGTTAGAACCCAAAAGGGTTAAAGTTATACTCAAAGTACAGTGATAGTGGAAAACAAAATCAGCTAGCAGTAAGAGTGCAAACTAAAGAAGATTAGCCTTTAAGTGTTATCGAAAAGTGGGTTCCCCAAGATTGACAGAGTGAGCAGATTTAAATCATTAAGATTGTGTTTGATAGTTGTGAATACATTGGACTTTCGTTTATATAAGTAATTTAGTTTTTCCTAGTAAGAAAGATTGCTTAGAAGTACGTCGGAAGATGAGTCATCATTGATGTAAAGTGCAAGGAATTACAGAAGGTAATAAAAGTTGTTCGGATCCCAACAAAAGAAAAGGATCTGCAAGTATAAGACCTTAACTTTTGGTCTAAGGGGGAGATGTGAAAATCGTCAGTATGTCCAGTTGGAGATTTGAAACCTGCGTAGTTAGCATGGGATATAAAAAATTTAAAGTCATGCCCAATTGTGTATCACGAGGGTAGTGCCATTGCACGAGACTGTAATCTTCAAAGTATTAGTCAAAGATTTAGCTCGCAACAGTACTATAATTGTTTTCAGGAAGTACCTTAAGGAGATAATTAAGTATGAGAAGTATAGCTCATTATGGAGGCAAACAAGAGAACTGTTGTGGAAGAGTTCACCACTTGTCCAAGCTAGGAGTTCGACTTTCGGACTCCGAAGATTGTAGAATTATTGTCTAGAATAAAATATGTTCCTCCATATTAACCGAAGTGAAAGAGAAATAGATTGTTGATCCCTACTAGTTACAACTTAAAGAGGGGGTGCACAAGCATAAAATTATGGTTGAACAATGGGGAGATGATGGTACTTTGAGGTACCAAGATGGACTGTATATTCCAAGCATAGATGGGCTCAAAGAGCGGATTATATCTGAAGCCCATAATTTCAGGTATTCTATTTAATCAGGTACCACAAAGATGTATCATGGTATTAAGAATATATATTGGTGGAATAGCATGAAAAAGAATGTTGCAGACTTTGTGGCAGAGTGTCCGAATTATCAGTAAGGGAAAGTCGAGCAGCAGAAAGCCTAGTGTTTTACCACATAATAAACATATTTTGAGTGGAGATGGTAAATATGGAATTTATAACAGGATTATCTTGCTCAATTTGGAAGCATGATTTGAATGGGTGATTGTAAATTAATTTACCAAGTAAATGCACTTCTTGTCAGTAAAGACTACAGATTCAGTAGAAGATTATGCCAAGTTATAAATTCAGAAAATCATCTGATTGTATGGGACTTCATTGTCCGTCATTTCAGACTGTGGTGCTCAGTTTAAAATGAACTTTTCGAAGTTCTTTCAGAAATGATTAGGCACAAGCTTTCTTCATCCTCAGAAAGATGGCCAGGCAGAGCGTGCTATTCCGACACTTGAGGATATGTCCTTTATTTCAAAAATAATTTGGATGATCACATACCTCTCATTGAGTTTTCTTATAATAACAACTACCATTCTAGTGTCAAGATGGCATCGTAAGAAGCTCTGTGTGGGCAAAGGTGTAGACCACCAATTGGTTGGTTCGAAATTATCAAAGAAGATTTGTTGGGACCAAAGTTGGTATATCATACTATGGAGAAAGTTAAGTTAATTCAAGAGCGTTTGAAGACGGCTCAGAGCCGCCAAAAGTCCTATTCCGACGTGCGACATAGAGACCTAGAGTTTCAAGTTGATGATAAGGTGTTTCTGAAATGTCGCCTATGAAAGGCGTTATAAGATTTGGGAAGAAGGGGAAGCTTAGTCCCTGCTTTATTAGGCCATATAGAATCTTGAGGATCAGTCAATTAACTTATTAGTTAGAGTTGCCACCAGAATTTGCGGCTATACAACCATTATCTCATGTCATACTATAACATTCAAGTTTCCAGTACTTAGATACTCATGTTAGTTCAATACTCAATTATTAGTGCAAGTTTAATATTCATGTATCCATGTTAGTTCAGTATTCACGTATCCATGGAAGATCAATATTCAGTCAATGCAATAGTCATTTAGTTCAGTACTCAATAGTTCGGTAATCATGTATTCATTTAGTTCAGCCATGACAATCCTTCGAGGACGAATGATCCCAAGGCGGAGACAATGTAAGACCCTGTGCATTCGGACTGGGTGTGGATATGTTAAATGAGTATTAATTTGATATTTTAGACATATGAAGTCCTAGCGGGATGAGTATGGGTGAAAATAGTTGTTTTTCAATCAAGACGGAAACTAAGGAGAATAAGATTAGATAAAATTTACTAAGTTTACGAAATATCCGTCTTCCAGAAGGATTTAGAGAAGCTGTGTAAGAAATTTTGGAAAGTGCAAAGCAGGAAAGTTGTAGCACATTGAAATAACTTTCCGATGATATATTATAGAGCCTTAACAGATCTTCGTGCAAAGAGTTATGTTCATTTTACAAAGCAGTGCGCAATATGCGCGCCAAGAGGGTCACATGTGTGGCAGTGCTACGGCCATTTTGCGTGGTCAAGTGCACGGACAGGCCTTCAGGTGCACCAGGAGCGCACCTGGGGGTTATTTTAAAGCCCTACTTTGTCCCCCACACCCGGAAAACACAAAAACATGCTCTAGAAATGGAAGCTCTAAAGAATCTAACTCCTTAAAGGTCCTTCCACTATCCAAGGTAAGTTCTAATGGTGATTCTAAGTTAATTTCAATTTCCGAACATCTTATTAACATGGGTAAACCCTCCATATCATTAGATATTCGATTGAGACATCATTGTTGAGAGAAGGAATACTAGAACTCGAATTCAAGGGGATTGAACTTCAAAAAGGTAATGTCTTCACCCTCTAATTAATTCTAGCATTGGATTAATGATTATAGACTCTAGTTCATGAGATATGAGTTGGTGGGTTTGATAGAAAACATGAACGGTTATAGGTTTGGGTTGTTGATTGTTGATTATTGGTTAAGGGTGATGTTTACCTTATGGGTGATGAAGAATGATTTTGATTATAACCATTTGAGACTTTTGAACTTATCTAGGAGCAAAAGAATGGGTTGTTGGGTGTAGATATACCATTAATAAGGACTATGAAGCTTTATTCTCATCAAGTATTTGATCAAATGCTTAAATGACCAAAACATGAGTATCACAACTAATATGGAATCCCTTTTACTTGTATTGCTATAACTTAAAGTTAAAATGATTGACAAACGTTGTATTGCGCTCAAGAGCAGGAAGTTAAGGTATGTGAGGCGAACTCTCTATGTTAAGGAATGTTAATGATTCTCCCTACACTACGTTTCTTTTACAATGTTACTAATTACCTCAGAAATATAGTTAAACCTAGTTCCTTTAATAGTTGCAGGACTTCTTTTCTCTAGCTTTCTGTTCATGACTTTCCTTTCAAACGTTGTGAGCTTAGTGCATTCAATATAGACATGTGTTTATTTCCCATGATTCTCGGTCTAGATTACTAGCATGTCATAAATAGTTGAATCATAAGTTCTCAGAATTAGTTCATGAATACATGTCTTAGTCTAGTCCTATTCAGTATTCCAGTTTCATGTAACTCAATATGATTCAGTATTTCAGCATCACATATTGTAGTATGATTTTCACTTCCTGAATTTAAGTCCCTGAATGTTGAACACCTATATTTGGGCATGAGGTTGTAGTTTATATGCTTTATGCATGTTTGGTCATGAAGCCGTAGTTTATGCTTTATGTATTTTTGGGCCTGAGGCCGTAGTTATGTATATGTATACTTGGGCATGAGGTCGTAGCTTGTGCACATATATATTGGGCCCGAGGCTGTAGCTTATTCAGATAAACATGCTGTTTATTATTTAGAAGAGGGAGTACTTGTATCCTTACTTCCTTTGGTCAGTTTAATTATTAGTTATTACTTCAGTTATCAGTTATCATTTCAGCCACAGTTTCAATAGTTATCACTTCAGTTATCAATTATAAATTCTCAGTTATCCCCTTAATTTCAGTTTCAATATTTATAATTCTTTCTTTTACTTGCTTTACATACCAGTGCAATTCAAATGTACTGACGTTCCTTTTGCACGGAGTCTGCATCTCACGATGCAGGTAATTATTTACAGGTTGACGATTCAGAGCACTAGGATTCAGCAATTTGGTGATCCCTAGTTCTTTCGGGGCATTATCATTACCTTACAGTCTTCAATATTTTCAGATAGTTAGTGTTTTCAGTACTTCATTAGAGGTTTAATAGGCTAGAGTAACAGTTAGACAAAGTCACATGCTTTTCATGTTAAGTAATGTTGACTACATATATGTTTCATACATGTACTGGTATTTCCACACTTTAATTTATATTATTCAGACATTCAATATATCATCATGTGTTAGTTTATCTTCCACATTTAATATGTTATTATATCACATGTTGATTCAGTCAGCCAGTTGGTTCGCTCGTTTACAGGTAGTCAGGCACCAGGTGTCGTGTTACGTCCAGGCCCAAGTTCGGGGCATGACAATTTATCTTTCTAGAACCCTGTTCCCCTAAATAAGACTTCTCATACATGATATTACTATTTTATGACTTGCGAGGATAGTTAGTTCGGGATATGGAAGGGTTCGGATTGAATCAGAACACTTGGTTTCTTAAGGTTTGCTTAAAAGGCTAAGTTTGACTTCGTTCAACTTTCTGAGTAAACGACCTCAAAAACGGGATTTGACGATTACAATAGGTTCGTATGATGATTTCAGACTTGGGCGTATGTTAAGATCGGGTTTTGGATGACCAGGGAGCATTTCAGTGCCTACTGGTGAAAGTTGGCATTTTGAGTGAATTCCATAAGTGTGGGTTGAAATAGATTTTTACTTGCACACAAAATTTGGCATCATCCCGAATTAATTCGATAAGAATCGAACTCACGGAAGTGTTTTTAGAAGTTTTTGAGTTCATGAGTTAATCCATGCGTTTTGGCATCCGATTTGTGGTTTTTGATATTATTTCAGTGTTCCGATCGTGCAAGAAAGTTTTTATGATGTTATTAGACTTATGTGGGTAGTTGGTATGGAGCCCTGAGGGATCGGGTGAGTTTCTGATGTTTGGAAGGATGATAAACACTTTAGTTTTCTAGTGTTTCTTGGCAGTAGTTGCAGGTCTCACAAATGCGAGAATTTGTTCGCATATGCAAACCTCACATTTGCGAGAAGGGATTTGCAATTGCGAAGAATTCCCGACCTGGGCAGTGTTCACATTTGCGACACATTGGTCGCATTTTCAATCTCAGCATAGTCCGGATTTGCGACCATGGCTGCCTAAGCCCATGTTCGCTTTTGCGATGGATTGGTCGCATTTTCGAACCAGATGTCGCAAATGCGACATCTAAGACCTGTGCATAACTTATTACTTGCGAGACTTAGACTTTTTAGCTCATTTCCTCTCATCTCTCAGGCGATTTTGGAAGATTTTGGAAGAGGGTTTTCACCTAGAAATTTGACGTAATTAATTCCTACACAACATGAGATAAATTCATAGATTATGAGTAGATTAACATGTAAAAATTGGTGAAAATCAAGGGTTTAGATAAAACCTAGGTTTTTGATAAAAATGAGATATAAGCACGAAATTGGTTACCGAATTAAGTGAAAATCATATATTTGAGTTCATGGGGTTATGAGTAACAACTTTCTTCGAATATTTTCGGAATCCAGGCATGTGGCCCCGGGGGTGAATTTTAGTAATTTTTGCAAATAGGCTTGGGAAATCACTTTGATAGATAGGATATGAACTTTTGAGAATGTATGGACTATTTTATATAATATTTGACTAGTTTCGAGTTTTTTGGAACCAAATTGAGGGTTTGGGCACTATCTTGGACCGGAAATTTGAGACAAGGTAAGATTCTTTTCTAACCTTGTAAGAGGGAATTAACTCCATAAGTGAACCTAATTAATATGTGGTTCTATTTATGGGGGCTACGTATGCACGAAGTGACAAGAGTCCGTACGTAGCTATTATTCATGCTTATGTACGGTTAATTCTAGGCTTACACCATGCTTTATGGACCCCGTTACTTGATTTTGTTTATTAATTGTCTTGAATAGATCTAGAATTGAGGATTTACGGATTTAAAAAAGTTTCAAGTTGAATTTCTTTACTTTGAAAAGAATTGAGGGATGTTATGATTAACTTGAAAAATTTATATTTAACCGCATCGCAAGTATATTCCGCAAGCAGGGTGACTTTTCCACTACTCTCATGGGAACGGGCCGTTCACCTCGACAATTAATAGATGCATCTATGGTTCATGTCATTCGACCCTCGGCAATGCACATAGTTATGTATATGTATATTTGGATCGGGCCGTACGTCCTCGACATAATTCGTGCATTATAATAGAACTGGAAGTCCCTTTATATTTGATATTAATTCATTTATTTGAGAGATTACTTGTTTTAAATGGAGGAAATGATTCGGTTCTTAAATATAATGAAAGGATGGTTTATTTATTTCTTATTATGAGTTTTATTTTCATTTCTATACATCATGTTTAATTAAAATTTTATATTATTATATTGTTGGCCTCAATAAGTGTCAGAGTCGACCCCTCATTACTACTTCTTCTAGGTTAGACTAGATACTTACCGGGTACATTGTTTATGATTTCACGCTACACTTCCACACTTATATGTGTAGGATCTGGGGCAAGTGCATCTGGATATCAGTCCGGCATGCACGCTTGACGTACACTTCAAGACTTCACGGTGAGGTGCCTTTCGAGCCGTTCTGCAATAGCTGGTGTCTTTCTTTTGTTATATTTTTGTGTCTATTTCATTTCGGACAATAGACTAGTATTGACAAGAATGCTCATATACTTTTGACACCAGGTCTTGGCACACACTAGTAGACTTATAATTTTGGGATCATTTTTATGATTACAATTTGCACTGAGTTGCTTTTGTTTAATTAGTTTACATCTATCATTTCTTAAATCTTTTAAAAATGAGAAAAGTTATCTACTTAGCAAACTTATTAAAAACGGGGAACCACTAGATTGATCAGTGTTAGCTTTCCTAGCAACGGTGTTGGGCGCCATCATGTCTTATAATTGAATTAGGTCGTGACACAAGTAGTAGAAATCCCTTCCAAAAACACCCAAAATCGAGCTCCAAAACTTTGTGAGAAAAAGTACCTAAATTTTGAAAATAAGAAAAAAATGCAGCAACTTTCCCAGCTAGATTCAAGTTCTAGATGTTCCTGAAACTCACATTTGATAAGCTAAACACGATCCTTGTGGTATCACACCCAAGATAGCCTCTTAAATCACCAAATTTGGCCTTAAAATGTGGGAGATATGATGTTTTAAGTTTTAAAAGAAATATGAAATTTTTAATGGCATTTTCGTAATTATTTACACTATAAAAAAACAGCAATAAGAGAATCTTCGTGTTAGCACCCAAAACTCATTAAGAACTTTCCGAACGCAAATCATATATGCATTTCAATCATAAAATATGCTACAAACCTGCTCGCACATCATAACACCGAGAATAGGTTATGTTGAGCCGATATTGACCATGGTCAAAATTCAAATCCTTTACTTAATTTGTTTCTCAACTAATATTCCAAGATACACCTGAGATCCGTGGGATCCCATCCGATCATACCAAAAAGTACAAATACATCATACAAACTTATTCAAAGTCTCAAAACACTCATGAGAACATAACAACAAAGAATAGAGGCTCAAACCGAAAAACATTTCTCTTAAGTTGTTAAATCTTCATTCTTTATAAAGAGTGTCTGAATTAGACATAAACACTTCGAATTACTTTCAAACTTTGCATAGAAGTTCAATGAAACTATATAGAATTATCCGAAGTCTCGAAACACCAATTGGAGTCCAAAAGCGTCAAAGTCAACTCTTGATCAAACTTATGAACTCGTAAGTTTTCCAAATTGCTAACTTTTGACAAATAATGTCGAATTCTTCTAAAGACCTCTAAAATCAAATCCGAGTATATGTACATGTGAAAAGATCATCATACAAACCTATAGGAACAATAAAAAAACTCAATTTAGAGTTCGTTTATCAAAAAAGTCAAACCTTGGTCAACTCTTCCAACTTAAAGCTTCTAATACGAGAATCATTATTCCAAATCAATCCTAAACTGCTCAAAAATGAAATAATAACCATACATGCAAGTAATAATACATCATATGAATCTACTTAAGGTCTCAAACCAATGAATCGAACGCTAAAGGTCAAAAAGAGCGGTCGGGTCATTACACATTCCTATTTGATGATGTGCGGATAAGGGTGGCATTCTACATTAATGATGAGTGGAGTATAAGTGTGGAAGTCTAGTTATTCAAGTAATTCTTTATGCTTTGTTATGCACTTTATATGATTTTATGTTGTTTTTAACATGCTACTGTATGCTTCACTGGGATGAAAACCTGTTTCGTTGAGATTGATGGTACTATATCTTATTGTATTATTCTTGCCGTTTATTTGATGTATTGTACATGTTTCTTTGGTAGTGAGTATCACGTGACTTGAACCTTATCACTATTTTGTCGATGATAGTTTTGATACATAGTGAGTATATGTTGTGCCGTACTCATACTATACTTCTGTATATTTTTGTACAGATGTAATGACCCAGCCGGTCGTTTGGATAGTTGTAGCTCTGTTCCCCCATTTTCTGCTCATTTAGTACTTTTCAATTGTTAGATGACTTACCTTGTTAGTCAGTTCGAGTCCGAAGAGATTTCGGATAGAATTGATACACTTAGTCTCAAAGTTGAAAGCTTTAAGTTGGAAAGGTTGCCCAGATGTTAACTTGTGTGTAAACAACTTTGGAATGGAGTTTTGATAATTTGCTAGCTCCATTGGGTGAGTTTTGACTTAGCAGCGTGTCCAAATTATGATTTGGAGTTCCATAGTTGAATTAGGCTTGAAATGGCGAAGGTTAGATTTTTGGAAAGTTTGACCGAGAGTAGACTTTTTGATATCGGGGTCGGATTGAATTTACGAAAGTTGGAGTAGGTCTGTGGTGTCATTTTTGTCTTGTGAGCAAAACATGAGGGTATTTGGACTTGATTTGATAGGTTTAGACATTGTTTGTAGAATTTGGAATTTCTTTGTTTCAATAGGCTTGAATTGAACGCTAGACTAAGTTCGTATCGTGTTTTAGGACTTGTTGGCATGTTTGATTGAGGTCCAAGGGGCCTCGAGTTGATTTCGGATGGTTAACGGATTGATTTTTGAGTTTGACCGAATGCTGAAGCTCACTAGCTTTTGGTGCAATCGCACTTGCGGAGTGGGGATCATAGGTGCGTTATAAAAGAAGCGAGGAGGGAGCCGCAGAAGCAGCCAAGGAGGAAGTGAGTAGAGGTCGGAGGTGAGAAGTTATTTCTGCTCCGGTGTAGTTGCAGAAGCGGAAGGCTCGCAGGTGCGATGGGGAATTCTGCACCTGCAATTGCACTGACGTGAGGCCAGGACTATAGAAGTGGAGGCTCAGGTCCAGTGGACTCACCATAGAAGCAGAATTTGTGTCGCTTCTGCGACACCGCAGATGTAGTTAAGTGTCCGCTGAAGTAGAAAGGCTGGGCAGAAAGTTAAATTCAAGGGTTCGCGATTTTGGCTTCATTTTAACATTTTAAGCTCAGACTTTGGATATTTTGAGAGGATTTTCGAGGAGATTCTGGAGGTAAGTCCCCCGTGCTCGTTTATGGTCAATAATCTTGTTTTCCCATTGATTTTCCCACCTAGATCGTGTGGTTTTGAGCTGAAATTTGGGGGTTTGAGGTTGGGGATTTGGAGAGTTTTATTTGGGGATTTGGTGTCGGATTTTGATAAAATTTGTATGGTTTGACTCGTGGTCGAATGGACTTTAGGGTTTTGGGGCTTTTCTCGAATTTTTGGACGTGGGCCAGGGGGCCGACTTTGGACCAATTTTAGGCTTTCGATTAATAACTTCGTATTTTCTTGTGGAATTGATTAATTTAGACCATATTGATTGTATCGTGCTATTTGTGGCTAGATTATGGATATTTGGAAACCAATTTGAGAGGAAAAGATGTATTGGAGTAGAGATTTGCGCGGATTGAGGTATGTAGCACTTCTAAACTTGGATCAAAGAGTTTGAAACCCCGAATTATGTGTTATATGATTGGTGTTAAGGTGATTCACATGTCATGTGACATGCGTGTGGGCGTGCACCCTGAGAATTGTAAACTGGTCCATTCCATGGCCCTGTATAAAGGATTTATCATGTTGATACACATGTTTTCATCATATGACAAAGTAATTGAGCTGTAAGTCATGCTAGAGATCATGTTTTCTACTCTGACATATTCATTTATTACATATCACATCTCAATCTCTGCTGTTATTTATTGATACATCATATCATCATTTTCGGGCTAGTTTCATGACATTGTGAGCCCGTAAGAGAGAGACTTGAGAGATTGATGACTAAGTGAGGCCAAGGGCCTTATTATGAGTGACATTTATGGGATCGGGCTGCATTTCTCATCGAAATTTAATTATTTATGATAACGCTTGGGCTGAAGGAGCCCCTCCAAATTCTGCACCCATCCCTAGTGAGTGTGGTTGATTTACATTGAGAGTTCCGCCGATTGGAAGGTTCATGATGTTGCTTACATGGTTGGGAGAAGGTTCTGCTCAAGCTGTCACCCATTAAGGGTGTTATGAGATTTGGGAAGAAGAGCAAGTTGAGCCCTCGGTATATTGGGCCATTTGAGGCACTTTAGAGGATTGGAGAGGTGGCTTACAAGCTTGCCTTGCCACCTAGTTTGCCAGGTATGCATCCATTATTTTGTGTTTCTATGCTCCAGAAGTATGTCTGCGATCCGTCTCATATTTTTGATTTAAGCACGGTTCAATTAGATGGTGATATGACTTATGATGTGGAGCTGGTGGCTTTTCTGGGTCCGCAGGCTAGAAAGTTAAGGTCAAAGGACATAGCTTCAGTGAAGATGCAATGGAGAGGTTAGAAGTTGAGGAGTCTACTTGGGAGACTGAGTGGGAGATGCAGAGCAGATATCCAAACCTATTTGAGATTTCAGGTATGTTTGTAGTCTCGTTCGTGGACGAACATTTGTTTAATTGGGGGAAGATGTAATGACTCGGCTAGTCGTTCGGAGAGTTATAGCCGTGTTCCCCTATTTACTGCTCATTTTGTGCTTTACAGTTGTTATATGACTTACTGGGTTAGTAAGTTTGGGTCCCGAGAGAATTTGGAAGGAATTGAGACACTTAGTCTCAAAGTTGGAAGCTTAAGTTGGAAAGGTTGACTGGATGTTGATTTATGTGTAAATGACTCCGAAATGGAGTTTTGATGGTTCTGTTAGCTTAATGGATGATTTTTGACATAGGAGTGTGTTTGGATTGTGATTTGGAGGTCCATATTTGAATTAGGTTTGAAATGACGAAGGTTGGATTTGTGGAAAGTTTGACTGGCAGTGGAGTTTTTTATATCGGGGTCGGATTGGAATTCCGGAAGTTGTAGTAGGTCCGTGGTATCATTTGTGTCTTGTGTGCAAAATTTGAGGGCATTTGGACGTAATTTGATAGGTTTTGTCATCGTTTGTAGATGTTGCAATTTCTTAGTTTCAATAGGCTTGAATTGGGGTGCGATTCATAATTTTAGTGTTGGGTAATGTGATTTGAAGGCTCGACTAAGTTCGTATCCTATTTTAGGACTTGTTGGCATGTTTGGTTGAGGTCCCAAGGCCCTCAGGTTTATTTCAGATGGTTAACGGATCTATTTTGAGTTTGAGAGAATGTTGAAGCTCACCAGCTTCTGGTGTAATCGCACATGCAGAGTGGGGATTGTAGGTGCGTTCTCGCAAAAGCAAGGAGGGAGCACCAGAAGCGGCCAAGTAGGAAGTGAGAAGAGGTCGCAGATGCGGTGTTATGGGCGCATAAGTGGAATTTTGGTCGCTTCTGCGACAGTGCAGATGCGGTTAAGCATGCGCAGAAGCGGAAAGGCTGGGTAGAAAGTTAAATACAAGGGTTCGCGAGTTTAGCTTCATTTTAACTTTTTGAGCTCGGGTTTTTGAGATTTTTGAGGGGATTTTTGAGGGATTATTGAGATAAGTCGCTTGTGCTCGTTTTTGATGAATAATCATGTTTCCATGTTGATTTTTTCACCTAGATCGCATTATTTTGAGGTGAAATTTAGGGGTTTGAGGCTAGGGTTTTGGAGAGTTTGATTTGAGTCTTTGGGTAGCGATTTGATGTCGGATTTTGATAAAATTTGTATAGTTGGACTCGTGGTTGAAGGGGCTTTCGGGTTTTGTGACTTTTGTCGGGTTTCAACACTTGGGTCCGGGGCCGACTTTGAGATAATTTTTAGCTTTTGATTAATAGCTTCGTATTTTTTTGTGGAATTGATTCCTTTAGCCTGTATTGATTGTATGGTACTGTTTGTGGCAAGATTCGGGACATTTGGAGGCTGATTTGCGAGGCGAAGGTGTATTGGAGTAGAGATTTGCGTGGATTGGGGTATGTAACACTTTTAAACTTAGCTCTGAGGGTTCGAAACCCCGAATTATGTGTTATATGATTGATGTTGAGGTGACACATGTTGATACCTAATTTTTCCCTCATATATTTTTAAATGTGCACGCACACTTTCAAAATGTTGTACATGCATTTACAAGCATGCACAAGTGTTTTATAATTTTTCTGCAATTTTTAAAGTCCCTAAATTCATTTACTTCTTCATTTTAATTACATAAATGTTCAAAACTATCCCTCATATTATTTTATGATGATTTAATCATCTAAATTAATCATTTATGTTCATATGAGTGTTCAAATATTTTAATTGTATTTTTATAATTACATTTGCATTTTAAGGCTAGAATTGCATATTTTGCAAAAATAGCCCCTACATATTCAGGACTGCATTATATATACCCCACAATCAAAATCGGAAACCCCACAATCAAATTTAATTAACCCAAGCCCAATTCAAAACAAACCTAACCCAATTAAATCAAACCCGACCGAAACCCCTTCTAATCCTAGCCGTTGATCTCTGAGATCAACGGCCCCCATTCCTTCTTACCCTTTTTAACCCAAATGACCCCCTAACCCAACTCATTTGTTACACACTGCCGCCCTTGAATCCCTCATCTCTTCAATTCTCTCTCAACTCACCCTAACCCTAATCGCCGTCACCAGCGGGAACAACCCTTCTATGGTGTTTCCGTGCGTTCTCCGACCATTACCGGTCTCCTGTGCCCTCTGGCTGTTTGATTTCATGATTCGAAGATCTCATGGAAATCCAACCTGTTCTGGCTTGAAAGTTGTTTATTGATATGTCTCAGGCCGTTTTCGTTTGTGAGTATGGATTTCCTCTTGTTTCTAGTACGAATCCGCGAGTTTTTGATCGATTCTCTTCATCTCTACTATTTTCTGAAAACCCTAGTTTCACTACTGTTTGAATCTTCTCAGATATTTATAGATCTGAAGTGATTCGAGTATTATTGGATGTTTTCCTTTAAAAATCTCTTGGTTTAATTAATTGTTTCGACTTCGTTTACTCTTTCAGAAATTAGGGTTCATCCTAGACTTTTCTTCAAAGATTTTTTCTAACTTCTCAATGTTTTTATTAATTGTTTCTTCACTATCTTGACTAATTTTTGCATGCATGCTCAAACCCTAGATGATTCTGTGTGTTATACTGATTTCTTCGATTCTATTTCGATATTATGTTTATCTATGTGAGCCAGTCGTATTAACTTATTCTTTAGAGGCCTAAATGATTTTCCCTGTTAAAATCAGTATTTTGTGGAATTTTTTACTTGATTGATTTCTGTTAAGGATTTGAACGATCTTCTTTCTTGTTTAAATCATAACCCTTTGGGATTCTTACTTGGTTGATTCCTATTTAAGGACTCAAATAATTCTTTCCTAAGAAATCAGTACTCTTTGAAGATTTTTACCGATATTTCTTATTAATTGGCCTGTTAAAATCAGCGTGCTGGGATTTTACTGGCTTCCTTATTTGTGACCTGCTTCCCTATATTTTCTTAGTTGCCTTAATTAGTTGACAGTAGTTTGGGGATTTTTACTGGCTCCCTACATGGTATGATTTTGATTCATTGCCTTAATTGAACCTCTGTTATGACCGTTAATTGATTATTCCCCAATTAAAGGGGTCTTTCCCGGACTTCCCTATAGAAATTGATTATGTGATTGGTTGATTGATCCCTAATTGATTGAACTTTCATTCTCTTTACCTTATTTGTTCTGCTCCCTAAGTTCTATACACACACTCTCATTCTGCCTTTTAAAGACACGAACAATAGTTCAATACACACACAGAGACATAGAAAGCATACAAAGTTCTTGATCTCTTCCTCTATCACAATCTTCTACTCTTTGCTGCTACATTGTCTAGCTGGCTGGAAGCCACCCTTTGGACCTTGTTTGCTTCATTCTTCTACTCTGAATTCTTAACTGGTATGCCCCCACTTTACTATCATACAAACTTCTGTATGATTTAACTTATGTACTTCCTATTCCCAACAACACTTTCATTTTATTAAATTAGTAGGATCTTTATATCAGCCACCCCATCTCTAACTAGACCTATGTGCTTCATGCTTATTGTTCCTAGTCAGTATGTGTACTGCCATTCAAGTAGACTATATGCTTCCTACTATTCAATTTAACCTATGTGCTTCCTTATAATTAGCGTTCCTTTCTTCTGCTTAATCAAACCTATGTGTCTACTGCAATAGCATGTCTACTTTAGTTCAACCTATATGTTTACTGCAATAGCATGTCTACTCCTGTTTGATTGAACCTTTGTGTCTTGTTTTCAACCTATTTACTCCTGTTTTAGCTAGACCTATGTGCTTCTACTTTCAACAAGTCTGCATACTTGCTCATATCTAAACTGGACCCATGTTTGTTTACTTCTCTACTAGCATGTTCTTTCTATCATATTTTAAAATGTTCACCTCTCACAGACTCCTAACCAATATGGCTCCCTATCCCTACTACCCCTTTGAATGTGGTTGTTTGAGTGATCCCAGCATGCCATGCCTTTGTTTAGTGTCTGCTCACCTAGTAACAACTAGTAAACTAATTGAAACTTTAAGTGATCCAGTTTCTGTTTACTATTTGATTGCTGGAACCTTTGTTTGAGTTACAATGATTGGATGACCCTGCTTGCTTATTACTTCTTGAGAATCCGAAACTATTTTCTTCTGTTTTCAACCCCTATTCCTAGAAACCTTAGGGTCTTGCCCCTCTAGTGTGAGCATTGCCTAGGAGTCCATGAGACTCTTCTGAACTTTGACACTCTGGGGATGGCTTTCCAAAACTTGCTCACAAAGGGTTGCTTTGAAAGTTTTCTGGTATGAGCATTGTTCGGGGTCCCTGAGACCCTATAGGAACTTTGACACACTAGGATACCATTGGGTTCACTATGAGATTATGGCATTTTTGGACTGTTTGAAGGCCTGGAACTTCCAGGTTTACTTTGGGCCTCTATTCAGGCTCCCTATAGCATAGTTTGTTCCTTCTGTAATTCATATGGTCTGTAATAATAATTCTTGTAAACAGATATTGGGGAAATTAGTAAAAATAGAGGGATTGTTATATAATTTTTGTGGGGAAACTGAGTAAAAATCATGTCCTTAGGTTTATTATGACTATTTGCTTGTATTAGAGATCATGTTCTTAGGATTATTTACTTACATCATATATCATGCTCATAGGTATTGCAATATTTGTTTACTTAGAAACCATGCCTATAGGTTATTGCAATATTTGTTATTTAGATACCATGCATGTAGGTTATTGCAATGTTTGTTATTTAGATACCATGCTTATAGATTATCACAATGTTCGCTTATTTAGACGTCATGCCTGTAGGATTAAAAAATCAATCTTGCATTCTAGATACCATACCTGTATGTTTGCTGCGATGTTTGCTTATGTACATTTAGGTACCATGTCTGTGAATCAGTCCTGCATTTTAGATACCATGCCTATAGGGTTTAAAATCAATCTTGCATTTTAGATACCATGCCTGTAAGTTTAAAAATCCGTCTCCAATGCCACAAAGTTTAAATCAGTTTTCTTCATTTCAATAAGGTTTTAAAACTAATTGCTACATTTAGATGCCGTTCTTGTAGGATTTTAAAACCAATTTCTGCATTCTGCTACCAGTGTCTACATGTCTAAAATCAGTCATTACACCTAGACATCATGCCTACAGGATCCAAATTGGCTGCTTAACATTATTTACTGGTTTACTGCACTCCTGATTAATGACTAGATACCATGTTCATAGCACATCATTGATACGTGCCTATACAAGCCTATAGGGCGATTGAAATCCTGCAAACTGTAAAATTATGCTTTTTTTATTTGTGAATTGGCCAGATTCCGCAAGCCTTAAAATAAGTAGGCAAACTGATTAGGTCTATATTGCCTCACTTTAACACGATGCTACTGTTACACCCCGCAATATTACGTCAATATTATGTCCCGCAGTATTATATTACAATAATGTTACGTCATGCAGTATTAAGTTACGACAGTGTTCTACCCAGCAGTATTACATTACAGAGATGTTACGCTCTACAGTAATACGTTACGACAGTATTGCACCCTGCAGTATTTTATGTTGAATTTGTTGTAAGGTAATTGACATTAGTCCAAGGAAAAGATTATTTGGGGATTATAAGGATTATGCTATTTCACACGTGATTAGTAAATTTATGAAGGTGAAAGGGGGAGCAAGTCTAAGAAAATGAATTTTATCAAAGTTTGGCATTTTGGGATAAAATACGGCCCGAGCTAAAATACCCGGTATTTATGGACTAGTGCCATACAAGGTACTACATGGCCATGATAGTAAGGTGTACAAGGTATGTTAAAAGAGTGCAGTATTTAATTAAGTTGAGGCAATTTTCTTAATTATGCGGGCAATTCGTTAATTATTGATTAGTGGGAGATTAACTAGTTAATTAAGGATTAGTAGGTAATTAATTAAGATATTAGTCTAAGGCCTAACAAGCCAAAATGTGGCAACCCCTATCTTTCATTTAGTGAATAAGCCTTTAGATCATTATGTTAATAAGACACTTGGACAATATCCTACAAATACGTATTTATCTTTTGGAGCATAAGCCCCATACAACACTAATTGAGCCCTCAAGGTTCAAAATGAATTTGGAAACTGATTTTCTTGGGCTCTTTCGTTACTCTCTCTGTTATGTTCATATAAAGGTGCCATACATAGCATATATGGATTACTTAAGTGTCTAAAGAAATTACTTGATGCAATAATAACATACTACCAGAAAGAGATATACGGTGTGATTTTTGGCAGACAAGAATTCAACCGGCTTACATTATCTAGTGTTAGCAAAGGAGGTTTGGAGAAGAACTTCTGGAATTTCATAGAAGGCTTCATATTAAAATAGCAACGTGAGTTCTTGGTTAGTAAAAGAACTCCTACGAAATTATACAGTGTAATCATAGCAGGATTTTGTTTTTTTAAGAGAGCACGGTACAATCTTTTCCAAGAATATCATACGGATTTTTCCCTACTCCAGGTATGTTAAGGTTATCCCTTCTTTCTTTTGGCATGATCCATACGATACGAATGAAACATGCAGATACACAAATTTCATAAATGACTCTATTCATAGAAGTATTAGAGATATCTACGTTCCTGAATTTCCATGTGTCATAATGTTTTATTATCTGTTCATGAGTCACAGAAAAATATGAAAATTGAGAAAAAAAAAGTTTACTTTATGATATTGCACAAGACAAAATGGTCTTATGACGATTCCGAAAGATTTTATTAACGTACTTTTTCATGCATTGCATTCGTGTACATTGACCCGTGACCAAATTGTGTTATATACGTGTATATATGTATGTATATATATGTATATGGGATATGGAAAAAGGTTACGACGTTATATACGCACCACCACCTGATCAGCTGGTATATGATGATGATGTTGCCCACAGTGGCTGAAATGTGATTCAAACGGCATTATATACGCGTATATATATATATATATATATATATATATATATATATATATATATATATATATATATGTGTGTGTGTGTGTGTGTATATATATGTATATGTATATATATGTATATGGGATATGAGAAAGGTTATGGCGTTATATACGCACCACCACCTGATCAACTGGTATACAATGATGATTTTGCCCACAGTGGCCGATATGATATGACGGGATGCCCTCAGAGGTTGATGATGTTATGAAACATATACCTATGCACGATATAACATTCTTACGCATATGCATGACGCTAAAAGTAATTTATAATTTACAAAGTTATTCAGACTTATAGGTTGAGTCATGTACTCTTTATTTCTTCCATGTCTCTTATGTATTTATTTATGTTCCTTACATACTCGACACATTATTCGTACTGACATCCCTTTGCCCGGTGATGCTGCGTTTCATGCCCGCAGGTCCCGATAGACAGGTCGAGAGCTCTCCAAGTAGGCTATCAGCTCAGCGGAAGATGTTGGTGCGCTCCATTTGCTTCGGAGGTACTTGTTTGGTTAGTATGATGTAGCGTTTATTGTTTGGTATGGCGGGACTCTATCCCGACCTTTATGATATTTATGTAATCTTAGAGGCTTGTAGACATATGTCGTGTACATGAAAGATTGTACGGCTTTGTCGGCCCATGTTTAAAGTTTATAAATAATTATGTTGGCCTATTAGGCTCGTATGACACGTGTATATGATGATGTAATAAGAAAGATACGTTACGTTGGTACTCGACGATCGAGTAAGCTACCAGTGCCCATAGCGGCCCATCGATTTGGGTCGTGACAACTAAGTAGATTCTATTTTCTCACCTAGATATCCTGCTCTAGGATCTTTTGCAATATCTGAAATCTTGCTGTTTGAGACGTGCTATTGTCTGCTTGTGTGAGGAGGTAAAAGTGAGCCTTTAATTGCCTCTTTATGTGAATGTTCTATTTGTCTTTGCTTGTCTCCTAGATTTTCTCCTTTTAAACACCTTAGGAGAGTCTAGAACTTCCTTAATTAGAGGTCCTAAACACCTCCAAGGCCACAAGGAAGGGATGGGTAATGCACACATAGAGTACATTTAATTAGCATCGGTTATATAACCACTAAGTGGAGGGTAATATGGTAGTAAAGGATATGATGACCTGTGGGATAATGCTATGTGTAGCACCCCAACTTGGGAAGATTACCAAGCATTGTACAGAAGTGATCTTGTAGGCTAAAACCCTAGGACCCCTTTTTTTAAAATGTAATACCAAATTGTCTAATTTGCTTTATCTATTTATAAGACTAAATTACATAATTTGAGTTCGGTCAGGACCCACCATTGTGGACCGCGAGGGGTGCCTAATACCTTCCCCTCAAGGTTATTTCAAGCCCCTACCTAAGTCTCTGGTAATGCAAACCGGTTTTATTAGTTACTTGCTTTAGGTGCCCTAATATACTTTAAATCCATTAGGTGGTGACTCTTCAAATTCCGTACCCAACTACCAAAAGGAAATGAGTTGTTCCCAATGAATATCGGAACCCGGACTCCGCAAGGAAAAAGGGGCGCGACAACGCACATGCCAAGTACTGGGCGTACGGGCGTACACTATGAGAATTGTTACCTGGTCGATTCCATGGCACTTTATAGTGGATTTATATTGGTTATATCCGTGTTTTCATCATGTGATAGAGTAATTGAGCTGTCAATCATGCTAGAGGTCATATTTTTGCTATATGCTGGTACTGTTTGGACCCATAATGGTCGTTTCTTTCTATTGACTTATTGATTTCATTGAAATTTCGTACTCAGTCATATTCATGCATTACATATCATATCTCAATCTCTGTTGTTATTTATTGTTACATCATATCATCATTATCGGGCCAGTTTCACGATACTGTGATCCCGTGAGAGAGAGAGAGTTGCACACCACAACGGGTTTTACTTATTTATGATAGTGCTTGGGCCGAAGGAGCCCCTCCGGAGTGTCCACACACCCCAGTAAGCGCAGTTGATTTTTATTGAGGGATGGATCTTCCTTAGACATGGATCTTGTCCGAAATATTTATACACGGGGATGGATCTTCCCCACGGGATGGATTGGCTCTACCCAGTAATGAGTGACTACTGGTCAGTTGATCTATAAATTCTGGGATGGAGATCTATAAATTCTGGGATGGATCTTCCTTGGGTCGAATTGGCTATATACAGTACTGAGTGATTGAGCATTTCGAAACTATGAGCACACGAGGCTTTCAGCGTGGTACATCACATACAACATGCACATTGGCATGTAGAAGTAAAAGAAGTTATATTCTTCATGTCATTTAGAATTGATCTATCCTACTGTATTGAGTTTAACTGTTGAACTTGAAAGCATGCCTATGTTTCTGCACTATTATTTCTTTATTAAGCTGCACAGGTTGAGTTCGTCACTACTTTCAGTCCAAATGTTAGATTTATTACTTATTGAGTTGGTTGTACTCAGCTACACCCTACACCTCGTGTGCATATTCAGGTGATTCCGGTCACGACAGATGCTGAGTTGTGGAGTCAAGATCTTCGGAGATTATCAAGGTAGCTGCATGGTATTTGCATACCATGACTCTCCCTCCTCATCTTCATTTATGTTTCAGTTCTTATTCCCTAGACGGCGTATTAGACTATATCTCTATATAAATGCTCATGTACTTGGTGACACCCCAATTTTGGGAGAGATTTGTATTGAGTTACGAGTTTTATTCCATTTTTAAAGGGGTTTTCCTTAAATTTAGCTACTTTGGTTTTTTTCTAAGCCTTTGTTATGTTGAAATGGTAGAGTAGTTGCCTTGCCTAGTACCACGATAGGCGCGATCACGACGATTTGGTTATAGGTGGTGACAACAAATCTGGCTGATGGAGGCAGCGTGCCTCGAGAGTGAGCTTTGGACTGTTCGAGAGAATTCAAGGTAGTGGTGTATGGATGCCGCAAACCCTTGGAGTCCTCTTCCTTTATTTTCATACTATTGTATTACTTTCATATAGTAATGTACTTTTAGAGACTTGTTATGTATTCAGTTTAGAGCTCATGAATCTATATTACATAGGTTCGGGAGTTTGACTTATGTACCTTTATCTTGGCTTTGTTGGAGCTTTTTTCCGCTGTTTATGGTAATTTTAGGCATATTATATTCTTTTTTTTATATCATTGCGTGATTGACATATCTTGTCTCGGAGATTAGGTAAAATCACGACCATTGATGGGATTTTGGGTTGTCACACTGCCGGAGCTCACCTTGGCAAACACAAATCACACAAGCTTATTTAGCTTCCCAGGCATGCTCGACACCTAGCATGTGACACGAGAAGCAACACATTCAAGTATACATGGGAGTTAATTTTTTCTCAGCTTTATGATTTTTTTGCAACATTAATTATTTTCATCACTTGAACTCAACTCCACTCGATATTATTACTAAGTACCAATTATTTTCCCACCTCTCGCAAGGCTCCATCATTACATTAAGGCCAACTAAGTAGCGTCATTAATTTTTCAATTAAAATTTAAAGTACTCGTGACCTTAAAGGTGTAGGATTAACTAATATTATTCTTCGACTGCAAGGATATTACGAGAAAACATGAAGACTAAAAGATAATTAAGATATGTCAAAATTATAAATTAAATAAAAAATATGTACTTTCTCTAACAACTTAAACTTTTATGTGTAACAGTCAAACATTTCAAACTCTAATTTTATTTGACTACAAAGGTCTTTGATTCGAGTCTTAATGCCATTTGTTGCTAAAAAGAAATTTCATGTGCAAATAATTGACGCACGCAAGAGATGTTTTAGAAGACATAATTAAGTAAATAAAAGACTACTCTCAATACATGATTAAATAAATAAAAATATTATTGTATCTAACAGCCACACCATCAAATTTGGGTTTTTCATACTACTCTTCTTTGTTCAATAGTTTATTTTTCAATTCTTAAGAAATATCAACCAAGAAAAAATGTGAACATGTCAGTACCTATATTGTTAAAATGTGATAAAGGATATTCATCAATAATTTGTAAGTAAATAATAAGATAAAAATTACGTAAATAAAATATAGTATGAATAATATTCCAAGTTCTCAAGTTCTTATAATTTTTGCTTCTAATTGATATTTTGTAAGTACTTAATGAGAGATTGAAATAGTTACTTGAAACCTTGTATTTAGCAAGTAACTTAATTTCTTTCCAGATAACCAATCTTATTTGAAATAATATAGTAATCTTATATATTCCTTCGAGGCCTATATAAGTGTAATAACTATTGAATATCAATAACAGCAAATTCATACTTCACATCATACAAAATTCACGAGTCATGAAGAGTTACATTGTGCTTTCCCTCCTCTCTATGGCAGTATTTTTTGCTTTGTTTGACCTTTCGCTAGGTATAAATGTATTCTTCAAATATGTTTTCTGTTCCATCTTTTCATTTTCATCGATTAAGATATAATCTTCTCATGTTTTTGTGTCAGGTGACCTTAAGTTTTGCCCCGGAACTTTCACAACTAATGGAACATGTGATAAAGTTGATTGTGGCGACCTCGCTCTCTTCAAGTGGGCAGCAAGTCAGATACCACATAGTTGTGCGTGTTCTGCTTCCAAAAGTAATCAAAGTCTTTGTACATGTCAAATAGTTTGCTAAATTAATTAATACAAAAGAAATGGTAATCGGTATCAATGTATTGAATAATTGATCATGAGGAATCATTTAAAATTTTTACTGAATGATTGAGAAAATAACAAATAAAATTTGTCTTTATAATATATAATTTATATAAATATATAAAACAGGGGCTAAAAATGTTATTTGGCATCTTCCTAGACCAGCATTTATGTTCATCTATTTTCTCCATTTTTGAAAATTTCCTTTTATTTTTATTCAACTAAATAGAACAAACTAAAACAATTTCAATTAAATACTCCAAAAGACACCTTTTAACACGTCGTGTAACGTCCACCAGAAAAGAGCCACCCTTGCGATTATCTATCTTCCTCATTAAATGATCTATCTTTCCATTGAAATTGAAGGCATGACTTTTGTAACGACTCGACCGGTCGTTTCGAGAGTTGTAGCCATGTTCCCTTATTTTTCTGTTCTTTTGTGTTTTACGACTGTATTATGACGTATCTAGTTAGTTGGTTCGGGTCTGGAGTGATTTTGGAGTGAGTTGAGACACTTAGTCTAAGAAGGTTTGAGTTGGGAAAGTTGACTGAATGTTGACTTATGTATAAACAACTTCGGATTTGAATTTTTATGGTTCCTTTAGCTCTGGGAGGTGATTTTTGACTTAGAAGCGCATCTGGAATGTTATTTGGAGGTCCATGGCAGAATTAGGCTTTAATTAGCGAAAGTTTAAATTTTGAAGGTTTTGGCCGGTAGTGGAAATTTTGATATTGGGGTCGGATTGGTTTCAGAAGTTGGAGTAGGTTCGTGGTGTCACTTCTGATTTATGTGCAAAATTTGAGGTCATTCATACATGGTTTGGTAGGTTTCGGCATCATTTGAAGAATTCAGAAATTTATAAGTTCTTAGGCATGAATCCGGAGGTAATTTTGTGTTTTGATGTTGTTTTGAGTGATATCAAGATTCGACTATGTTCGTATGATGTTATGGGACATATTAGTACGATTGGTTGTGGTCCCGAGGACTTCGGGCCGATTTTGAGTGATTTACGGAACAAGTCTGGAAAATAGCCCCTAATTAAAACCCAAAATCGGAAACCCCACAATCAAATTTAATTAACCCAAGCCCAATTCAAAACAAACCTAACCCAATTAAATCAAACCCGACCGAAACCCCTTCTAATCCTAGCCGTTGATCTCTGAGATCAACGGCCCCCATTCCTTCTTACCCTTTTTAACCCAAATGACCCCCTAACCCAACTCATTTGTTACACACTGCCGCCCTTGAATCCCTCATCTCTTCAATTCTCTCTCAACTCACCCTAACCCTAATCGCCGTCACCAGCGGGAACAACCCTTCTATGGTGTTTCCGTGCGTTCTCCGACCATTACCGGTCTCCTGTGCCCTCTGGCTGTTTGATTTCATGATTCGAAGATCTCATGGAAATCCAACCTGTTCTGGCTTGAAAGTTGTTTATTGATATGTCTCAGGCCGTTTTCGTTTGTGAGTATGGATTTCCTCTTGTTTCTAGTACGAATCCGCGAGTTTTTGATCGATTCTCTTCATCTCTACTATTTTCTGAAAACCCTAGTTTCACTACTGTTTGAATCTTCTCAGATATTTATAGATCTGAAGTGATTCGAGTATTATTGGATGTTTTCCTTTAAAAATCTCTTGGTTTAATTAATTGTTTCGACTTCGTTTACTCTTTCAGAAATTAGGGTTCATCCTAGACTTTTCTTCAAAGATTTTTTCTAACTTCTCAATGTTTTTATTAATTGTTTCTTCACTATCTTGACTAATTTTTGCATGCATGCTCAAACCCTAGATGATTCTGTGTGTTATACTGATTTCTTCGATTCTATTTCGATATTATGTTTATCTATGTGAGCCAGTCGTATTAACTTATTCTTTAGAGGCCTAAATGATTTTCCCTGTTAAAATCAGTATTTTGTGGAATTTTTTACTTGATTGATTTCTGTTAAGGATTTGAACGATCTTCTTTCTTGTTTAAATCATAACCCTTTGGGATTCTTACTTGGTTGATTCCTATTTAAGGACTCAAATAATTCTTTCCTAAGAAATCAGTACTCTTTGAAGATTTTTACCGATATTTCTTATTAATTGGCCTGTTAAAATCAGCGTGCTGGGATTTTACTGGCTTCCTTATTTGTGACCTGCTTCCCTATCTTTTCTTAGTTGCCTTAATTAGTTGACAGTAGTTTGGGTATTTTTACTGTCTCCCTACATGGTATGATTTTGATTCATTGCCTTAATTGAACCTCTGTTATGACCGTTAATTGATTATTCCCCAATTAAAGGGGTCTTTCCCGGACTTCCCTATAGAAATTGATTATGTGATTGGTTGATTGATCCCTAATTGATTGAACTTTCATTCTCTTTACCTTATTTGTTCTGCTCCCTAAGTTCTATACACACACTCTCATTCTGCCTTTTAAAGACACGAACAATAGTTCAATACACACACAGAGACATAGAAAGCATACAAAGTTCTTGATCTCTTCCTCTATCACAATCTTCTACTCTTTGCTGCTACATTGTCTAGCTGGCTGGAAGCCACCCTTTGGACCTTGTTTGCTTCATTCTTCTACTCTGAATTCTTAACTGGTATGCCCCCACTTTACTATCATACAAACTTCTGTATGATTTAACTTATGTACTTCCTATTCCCAACAACACTTTCATTTTATTAAATTAGTAGGATCTTTATATCAGCCACCCCATCTCTAACTAGACCAATGTGCTTCATGCTTATTGTTCCTAGTCAGTATGTGTACTACCATTCAAGTAGACTATATGCTTCCTACTATTCAATTTAACCTATGTGCTTCCTTATAATTAGCGTTCCTTTCTTCTGCTTAATCAAACCTATGTGTCTACTGCAATAGCATGTCTACTTTAGTTCAACCTATATGTTTACTGCAATAGCATGTCTACTCCTGTTTGATTGAACCTTTGTGTCTTGTTTTCAACCTATTTACTCCTGTTTTAGCTAGACCTATGTGCTTCTGCTTTCAACAAGTCTGCATACTTGCTCATATCTAAACTGGACCCATGTTTGTTTACTTCTCTACTAGCATGTTCTTTCTATCATATTTTAAAATGTTCACCTCTCACAGACTCCTAACCAATATGGCTCCCTATCCCTACTACCCCTTTGAATGTGGTTGTTTGAGTGATCCCAGCATGCCATGCCTTTGTTTAGTGTCTGCTCACCTAGTAACAACTAGTAAACTAATTGAAACTTTAAGTGATTCAGTTTCTGTTTACTATTTGATTGCTGGAACCTTTGTTTGAGTTACAATGATTGGATGACCCTGCTTGCTTATTACTTCTTGAGAATCCGAAACTATTTTCTTCTGTTTTCAACCCCTATTCCTAGAAACCTTAGGGTCTTGCCCCTCTAGTGTGAGCATTGCCTAGGAGTCCATGAGACTCTTCTGAACTTTGACACTCTGGGGATGGCTTTCCAAAACTTGCTCACAAAGGGTTGCTTTGAAAGTTTTCTGGTATGAGCATTGTCCGGGGTCCCTGAGGCCCTATAGGAACTTTGACACACTAGGATACCATTGGGTGCACTATGAGATTATGGCATTTTTGGACTGTTTGAAGGCCTGGAACTTCCAGGTTCACTTTGGGCCTCTTTTCAGGCTCCCTATAGCATAGTTTGTTCCTTCTGTAATTCATATGGTCTGTAATAATAATTCTTGTAAACAGATATTGGGGAAATTAGTAAAAATAGAGGGATTGTTATATAATTTTTGTGGGGAAACTGAATAAAAATCATGTCCTTAGGTTTATTATGACTATTTGCTTGTATTAGAGATCATGTTCTTAGGATTATTTACTTACATCATATATCATGCTCATAGGTATTGCAATATTTGTTTACTTAGAAATCATGCCTATAGGTTATTACAATATTTGTTATTTAGATACCATGCATGTAGGTTATTGCAATGTTTGTTATTTAGATACCATGCTTATAGATTATCACAATGTTCACTTATTTAGACGCCATGCCTGTAGGATTAAAAAATCAATCTTGCATTCTAGATACCATACCTGTATGTTTGCTGCGATGTTTGCTTATGTACATTTAGGTACCATGTCTGTGAATCAGTCCTGCATTTTAGATACCATGCTTATAGGGTTTAAAATCAATCTTGCATTTTAGATACCATGCCTGTAAGTTTAAAAATCCGTCTCCAATGCCACAAAGTTTAAATCAGTTTTCTTCATTTCAATAAGGTTTTAAAACTAATTGCTACATTTAGATGCCGTTCTTGTAGGATTTTAAAACCAATTTCTGCATTTATGCTACCAGTGTCTACATGTCTAAAATCAGTCATTACACCTAGACATCATGCCTACATGATCCAAATTGGCTGCTTAACATTATTTACTGGTTTACTGCACTCCTGATTAATGACTAGATACCATGTTCATAGCACATCATTGATACGTGCCTAGACAAGCCTATAGGGCGATTGAAATCCTACAAACTGTAAAATTATGCTTTTTTATTTGTGAATTGGCCAGATTCCGCAAGCCTTAAAATAAGTAGGCAAACTGATTAGGTCTATATTGCCTCACTTTAACACGATGCTACTGTTACACCCCGCAATATTACGTCAATATTATGTCCCGCAGTATTATATTACAATAATGTTACGTCATGCAGTATTAAGTTACGACAGTGTTCTACCCAGCAGTATTACATTACAGAGATGTTACGCTCTACAGTAATACGTTACGACAGTGTTGCACCCTGCAGTATTTTATGTTGAATTTGTCGTAAGGTAATTGACATTAGTCCAAGGAAAAGATTATTTGGGGAATATAAGGATTATGCTATTTCACACGTGATTAGTAAATTTATGAAGGTGAAAGGGGGAGCAAGTCTAAGAAAATGAATTTTATCAAAGTTTGGCATTTTGGGATAAAATACGGCCCGAGCTAAAATACCCGGTATTTATGGACTAGTGCCATACAAGGTACTACATGGCCATGATAGTAAGGTGTACAAGGTATGTTAAAAGAGTGTAGTATTTAATTAAGTTGAGGCAATTTTCTTAATTATGCGGGCAATTCGTTAATTATTGATTAGTGGGAGATTAACTAGTTAATTAAGGATTAGTGGGTAATTAATTAAGATATTAGTCTAAGGCCTAACAAGCCAAAATGTGGCAACCCCTCTCTTTCATTTAGTGAATAAGCCTTTAGATCATTATGTTAATAAGACACTTGGACAATATCCTACAAATACGTATTTATCTTTTGGAGCATAAGCCCCATACAACAGTAATTGAGCCCTCAAGGTTCAAAATGAATTTGGAAACTGATTTTCTTGGGCTCTTTTGTTACTCTCTCTGTTATGTTCATATAAAGGTGCCATACATAGCATATATGGATTACTTAAGTGTCTAAAGAAATTACTTGATGCAATAATAACATACTACCAGAAAGAGATATACGGTGTGATTTTTGGCAGACAAGAATTCAACCGGCTTACATTATCTAGTGTTAGCAAAGGAGGTTTGGAGAAGAACTTCTGGAATTTCATAGAAGGCTTCATATTAAAATAGCAACGTGAGTTCTTGGTTAGTAAAAGAACTCCTACGAAATTATACAGTGTAATCATAGCAGGATTTTGTTTTTTTAAGAGAGCACGGTACAATCTTTTCCAAGAATATCATACGGATTTTTCCCTACTCCAGGTATGTTAAGGTTATCCCTTCTTTCTTTTGGCATGATTCATACGATACGAATGAAACATGCAGATACACAAATTTCATAAATGACTCTATTCATAGAAGTATTAGAGATATCTACGTTCCTGAATTTCCATGTGTCATAATGTTTTATTATCTGTTCATGGGTCTCAGAAAAATATGAAAATTGAGAAAAAAAAAGTTTACTTTATGATATTGCACAAGACAAAATGGTCTTATGACGATTCCGAAATATTTTATTAACGTACTTTTCATGCATTGCATTCGTGTACATTGACCCGTGACCAAATTGTGTTATATACGTGTATATATGTATGTATATATATGTATATGGGATATGGAAAAAGGTTACGACGTTATATACGCACCATCACCTGATCAGCTGGTATATGATGATGATGTTGCCCACAGTGGCTGAAATGTGATTCAAACGGCATTATATACGCGTATATATATATATATATATATATATGTATATATATGTATATATATGTATATGGGATATGAGAAAGGTTATGGCGTTATATACGCACCACCACCTGATCAACTGGTATACAATGATGATTTTGCCCACAGTGGCCGATATGATATGACGGGATGCCCTCAGAGGTTGATGATGTTATGAAACATGTACCTATGCACGATATGACATTCTTATGCATATGCATGACGCTAAAAGTAATTTATGATTTACAAAGTTATTCAGACTTACAGGTTGAGTCATGTACTCTTTATTTCTTCCATGTCTCTTATGTATTTATTTATGTTCCTTACATACTCGACACATTATTCGTACTGACATCCCTTTGCCCGGGGATGCTGCGTTTCATGCCCGCATGTCCCGATAGACAGGTCGAGAGCTCTCCAAGTAGGCTATCAGCTCAGCGGAAGATGTTGGTGCGCTCCATTTGCTTCGGAGGTACTTGTTTGGTTAGTATGATGTAGCGTTTATTGTTTGGTATGGCGGGACTCTATCCCGACCTTTATGATATTTATGTAATCTTAGAGGCTTGTAGACATATGTCGTGTACATGAAAGATTGTACGGCTTTGTCGGCCCATGTTTAGAGTTTATAAATAATTATGTTGGCCTATTAGGCTCGTATGTCACATGTATATGATGATGTAATAAGAAAGATACGTTACGTTGGTACTCGACGATCGAGTAAGCTACCAGTGCCCATAGCGGCCCATTGATTTGGGTCGTGACAACTAAGTAGATTCTATTTTCTCACCTAGATATCCTGCTCTAGGATCTTTTGCAATATCTGAAATCTTGCTGTTTGAGACGTGCTATTGTCTGCTTGTGTGAGGAGGTAAAAGTGAGCCTTTAATTGCCTCTTTATGTGAATGTTTTATTTGTCTTTGCTTGTCTCCTAGATTTTCTCCTTTTAAACACCTTAGGAGAGTCTAGAACTTCCTTAATTAGAGGTCCTAAAAACCTCCAAGGCCAAAAGGAAGGGACGGGTAATGCACGCATAGAGTACATTTAATTAGTATCGGTTATATAACCACTAAGGGGAGGGTAACATGGTAGTAAAGGATATGATGACCTGTGGGATAATGCTATGTGTAGCACCCCAACTTGGGAAGATTACCAAGCATTGTACAGAAGTGATCTTGTAGGCTAAAACCCTAGGACCCCTTTTTTTAAATGTAATACCAAATTGTCTAATTTGCTTTATCTATTTATAAGACTAAATTACATAATTTGAGTTCGGTCAGGACCCACCATTGTGGACCGCGAGGGGTGCCTAATACCTTCCCCTCAAGGTTATTTCAAGCCCCTACCTAAGTCTCTGGTAATGCAAACCGGTTTTATTAGTTACTTGCTTTAGGTGCCCTAATATACTTTAAATCCATTAGGTGGTGACTCTTCAAATTCCGTACCCAACTACCAAAAGAAAATGAGTTGTTCCCAATGAATGTCGGAACCCGGACTCCGCAAGGAAAAAGGGGCGCGACAACGCACATGCCAAGTAATGGGCGTACGGGCGTACACTATGAGAATTGTTACCTGGTCGATTCCATGGCACTTTATAGTGGATTTATTTTGGTTATATCCGTGTTTTCATCATGTGATAATGTAATTGAGCTGTCAATCATGCTAGAGGTCATATTTTTGCTATATGCTGGTACTGTTTGGACCCATAGTGGTCGTTTCTTTCTATTGACTTATTGATTTCATTGAAATTTCGTACTCAGTCATATTCATGCATTACATATCATATCTCAGTCTCTGTTGTTATTTATTGTTACATCATATCATCATTATCGGGCCAGTTTCACGATACTGTGAGCCTGTGAGAGAGAGAGTTGCACACCACAACAGATTTTACTTATTTATGATAGTGCTTGGGCCGAAGGAGCCCCTCCTGAGTGTCCACACACCCCAGTAAGCGCAGTTGATTTTTATTGAGGGATGGATCTTCCTTAGACATGGATCTTGTCCGAAATATTTATACACGGGGATGGATCTTCCCCACGGGATGGATTGGCTCTACCTAGTAATGAGTGACTACTGGTCAGTTGATCTATAAATTCTGGGATGGAGATCTATAAATTCTGGGATGGATCTTCCTTGGGCCGAATTGGCTATATACAGTACTGAGTGATTGAGCATTTCGAAACTATGAGCACACGAGGCTTTCAGCGTGGTACATCACATACAGCATGCACATTGGCATGTAGAAGTAAAAGAAGTTATATTCTTCATGTCATTTAGAATTGATCTATCCTACTGTATTGAGTTTAACTGTTGAACTTGAAAGCATGCCTATGTTTCTGCACTATTATTTCTTTATTAAGCTGCACCGGTTGAGTTCGTCACTACTTTCAGTCCAAAGGTTAGATTTATTACTTATTGAGTTGGTTGTACTCAGCTACACCCTACACCTCGTGTGCATATTCGGGTGATTCCGGTCACGACAGATGCTGAGTTGTGGAGTCAAGATCTTCGGAGATTATCAAGGTAGCTGCATGGTATTTGCATACCATGACTCTCCCTCCTCATCTTCATTTATGTTTCAGTTCTTATTCCCTAGACGGCGTATTAGACTATATCTCTATATAAATGCTCATGTACTTGGTGACACCCCAATTTTGGGAGAGATTTGTATTGAGTTACGAGTTTTATTCCATTTTTAAAGGGGTTTTCCTTAAATTTAGCTACTTTGGTTTTTTTCTAAGCCTTTGTTATGTTGAAATGGTAGAGTAGTTGCCTTGCCTAGTACCACGATAGGTGCGATCACGACGATTTGGTTTTAGGTCGTGACAATAAATCTGGGTGATGGAGGCAGCGTGCCTCGAGAGTGAGCTTTGGACTGTTCGAGAGAATTCAAGGTAGTGGTGTATGGATGTCGCAAACCCTTGGAGTCCTCTTCCTTTATTTTCATACTATTGTATTACTTTCATATAGTAATGTACTTTTAGAGACTTGTTATGTATTCAGTTTAGAGCTCATGAATCTATATTACATAGGTTCGGGAGTTTGACTTATGTACCTTTATCTTGGCTTTGTTGGAGCTTTTTTCCGCTGTTTATGGTAATTTTAGGCATATTATATTCTTTTTTTTATATCATTGCGTGATTGACATATCTTGTCTTGGAGATTAGGTAAAATCACGACCATTGATGGGATTTTGGGTTGTCACACTGCCGGAGCTCACCTTGGCAAACACAAATCACACAAGCTTATTTAGCTTCCCAGGCATGCTCGACACCTAGCATGTGACACGAGCAGCAACACATTCAAGTATACATGGGAGTTAATTTTTTCTCAGCTTTATGATTTTTTTGCAACATTAATTATTTTCATCACTTGAACTCAACTCCACTCGATATTATTACTAAGTACCAATTATGTTCCCACCTCTCGCAAGGCTCCATCATTACATTAAGGCCAACTAAGTAGTGTCATTAATTTTTCAATTAAAATTTAAAGTACTCGTGACCTTAAAGGTGTCGGATTAACTAATATTATTCTTCGACTGCAAGAATATTACGAGAAAACATGAAGACTAAAAGATAATTAAGATATGTCAAAAATTATAAATTAAATAAAAAATATGTACTTTCTCTAACAACTTAAACTTTTATGTGTAACAGTCAAACATTTCAAACTCTAATTTTATTTGACTACAAAGGTCTTTGATTCGAGTCTTAATGCCATTTATTGCTAAAAAGAAATTTCAAGTGCAAATAATTGACGCACGCAAGAGATGTTTTAGAAGACATAATTAAGTAAATAAAAGACTACTCTCAATACATGATTAAATAAATAAAAATATTATTGTATCTAACAGCCACACCATCAAATTTGGGTTTTTCATACTACTCTTCTTTGTTCAATGGTTTATTTTTCAATTCTTAAGAAATATCAACCAAGAAAAAATGTGAACATGTCAGTACCTATATTGTTAAAATGTGATAAAGGATATTCATCAATAATTTGTAAGTAAATAATAAGATAAAAATTACGTAAATAAAATATAGTATGAATAATATTCCAAGTTCTCAAGTTCTTATAATTTTTGCTTCTAATTGATATTTTGTAAGTACTTAATGAGAGATTGAAATAGTTACTTGAAACCTTGTATTTAGCAAGTAACTTAATTTCTTTCCAGATAACCAATCTTATTTGAAATAATATAGTAATCTTATATATTCCTTCGAGGCCTATATAAGTGTAATAACTATTGAATATCAATAACAGCAAATTCATACTTCACATCATACAAAATTCACGAGTCATGAAGAGTTACATTGTGCTTTCCCTCCTCTCTATGGCAATACTTTTTGCTTTGTTTGACCTTTCGCTAGGTATAAATGTATTCTTCAAATATGTTTTCTGTTCCATCTTTTCATTTTCATCGATTAAGATATAATCTTCTCATGTTTTTGTGTTAGGTGACCTTAAGTTTTGCCCCGGAACTTTCACAACTAATGGAACATGTGATAAAGTTGATTGTGGCGACCTCGCTCTCTTCAAGTGGGCAGCAAGTCAGATACCACATAGTTGTGCGTGTTCTGCTTCCAAAAGTAATCAAAGTCTTTGTACATGTCAAATAGTTTGCTAAATTAATTAATACAATAGAAATGGTAATCGGTATCAATGTATTGAATAATTGATCATGAGGAATCATTTAAAATTTTTACTGAATGATTGAGAAAATAACAAATAAAATTTCTCTTTATAATATATAATTTATATAAATATATAAAACAGGGGCTAAAAAGGTAATTTGGCATCTTCCTAGACCAGCATTTATGTTCATCTATTTTCTCCATTTTTGAAATTTTCCTTTTATTTTTATTCAACTAAATAGAACAAACTAAAACAATTTCAATTAAATACTCCAAAAGACACCTTTTAACACGTCGTGTAACGTCCACCAGAAAAGAGCCACCCTTGCGATTATCTATCTTCCTCATTAAATGATCTATCTTTCCATTGAAACTGAAGGCATGACTTTTGTAACGACTCGACCGGTCGTTTCGAGAGTTGTAGCCATGTTCCCTTATTTTTCTGTTCTTTTGTGTTTTACGACTGTATTATGACGTATCGAGTTAGTTGGTTCGGGTCTGGAGTGATTTTGGAGTGAGTTGAGACACTTAGTCTAAGAAGGTTTAAGTTGGGAAAGTTGACCGAATGTTGACTTATGTATAAACAACTTCAGATTTGAATTTTTATGGTTCCTTTAGCTCTGGGAGGTGATTTTTGACTTAGAAGCGCATCTGGAATGTTATTTGGAGGTCCATGGCAGAATTAGGCTTTAATTAGCAAAAGTTTAAATTTTGAAGGTTTTGGCCGGTAGTGGAAATTTTGATATTGGGGTCGGATTGGTTTCGGAAGTTGGAGTAGGTTCGTGGTGTCACTTCTGATTTGTGTGCAAAATTTGAGGTCATTCATACATGGTTTGGTAGGTTTCGGCATCATTTGAAGAATTCATAAATTTATAAGTTCTTAGGCATGAATCCGGAGGTAATTTTGTGTTTTGATATTGTTTTGAGTGATATCAAGATTCGACTATGTTCGTATGATGTTATGGGACATATTAGTACGGTTGGTTGTGGTCCCGAGGACTTCGGGCCGATTTTGAGTGATTTACGGAACAAGTCTGGAAATTAGAAGGTTGCTGAAGTTGAACTCAGCCGTCATAATCGCACCTATGGATGTCTCATCGTAGGTCCGAGCGTGCAAAAACAAGCAATAGATCGCAAATGCGAGATTGGAGGAGCTGGGTAGGAGGGGATGGTGCGATGAAGTTCTCGCACCTGAGATGGTCGCATAAGCGAATTATGGGGAGCAGGTGCATGTGTTGGACTACAGGTGCGATGGATGGTCAGTTATTTCTACAGAAGCGGAATTTGTCAGCAAACGGAATTCTGCAGATGCGGTAAATGAGCCGCATGTGCGAAAAACTTGGGCATGATATTTAAAAATAAGGATTCGCGATTTTAGTCTAGTTTGAATATTTTGGACTCGGGCTTAGGCAAGTTTGAAGAGGATTTTAAGGTGTTAGGCACCCCTCGCGGTCCATGATAGTGGGTCCCGACCGAACTCAAATTATGTGAATTGGTCATATAAACAGATAAAGCAAATTAAACAAATTGGTATTACATTTAAAACAAGGGGTAAAAGGGGTCCTAGGTTTTTAGCCTACAGGATCACTTCTGTACAGTGCTTGATAATCGTCCCCAAGTTGGGGTGCTACACATGGTATTAGTGCACAGGTCATCATATCTTTTACTACCCTGTTACCCTCCCCTTAGTGGTTATGTAAGTGATGCTAATTAAACGTACTCTATGCGTGCATTACCCGTCCATTCCTTGTGGTTGTGGAGGTGTTTAGGACCTCTAATTAAGGCAAATCTAGACTCTCCTAAGGTGTTTAAAAGGATAAAATCTAGGTGACAAGCTGTAATGACCTGACCGGTCATTTTAAGAATTTACGCCCCGATCCCCTATTATTTGCATTCCCCGTGTTTGTTTCTGCTATTGTATGTTGTCGGGAAGGTTCATTTTGGATTTCGGAGTGTTTTGGGACACTTAGTCCCTAAATGAGAGTTTAAACTTTAGAATTTGGACCGTAGTCGGAGCAGTGTAAAAACAACCTCGGAATGGAATTCCGTTGGTTCCGTTAGCTCCATTGGGTTATTTCGGGCTTGGGGCATGTTCGATTGAGTTTTGGAGGTCCGTAGCTTATTTAAGCTTAAAATGACGAAAGTTGAATTTTCGAAGTTTCCGGTTCGATAGTGAGATTTTGATCTAGGGGTCGGAATAGAATTCCGAGAGCTGGAGTAGCTCTGTAGGGTTGAATGTGACATGTGTGCAAAATTTTAGGTCATTCGGATAAGGTTTGATAGGCTTTTTGATTGAAAGCGGAATTTTGATGTTTTGGAAATCCTTAGGCTTGGATTGGAGATCAATTTATGGCTTAGCGTTCTTGATATGATTCAAGGGTTGGAATAAGTTTGTATGATGTTTTAAGACTGGTTGGCATGTTTGGTTGAGGTCTCGGGTCCCTCGGGTGAGTTTCGGGTGCTTAATGAAAGTTGAATTGGATTTAGGAGAAATCTTAAGTTGGTTGAACCTGTCATAACTGCACCTGCGTGTGTGAGACCGCGGGTGCGGTGCCGCATAAGCGGCTTGGGGACCGTAGAAGCAGATTTTGGCCCAGGTTCCAGAAGCCACAGGTGCGATAAGAGAGTCTCAGGTGCGGAATTGTGGTTTAATGAAAAGTCACAGGTGCGACATGGTCTCCGCAGAAGCGGGACTGCAGGTGCGGTCGTAGAGCCACAGATGCGGTTTCATTGGTAAAAAAAGGGGCAGAAATGAGGGTTTAGTCTCAAAACCTTAGAAATTGATTTGGGAGCTCGGGATTGGCGGTTTTGGGAAAGATTATCACCTGGGTGTTTTGAGTAAGTAATTCTTACTCGGTTTTGATTAATTTCCACGAATCTATGCTAAAATTCATCCTTTAAATTCGGATTTGGGGTGAAAATTTGGAGAAAATTTGGAAAAGCTCTTAGGCCTAATTTTGGAGTTTTGATCAAGATTTTGATGTCGTATAGGAGTAATTTCTGTATATATGAACTCGTGAGAGTGTGAGGATTCCGAATTTGTAAATTCTGCCCGATTCCGAGACATAGGCTGCTTTTTGGGCAATTTTTCTAATTTCGCGTATTAGCTTCGAATTAATTAGTTCAATTAGTTACTTGAAGTTATATTTACACTATGTAATTACTTTAAATAGATTTGGTCTATTTGGAGGCGGATACTCGTGGCAAGAGCGTGGTATTGAGTTGATCGAGCAGGTTCGAGGTAAGTGGCTTGTCTAACCTTGTGTAGGGGAACTCCCCTTAGGATTGGTACTGTTGATATATGAAATGCCTTGTACATGAGGTGATGAGTGCGTACTTGTGCTAATTTTTGAAAATCCTATTTTCATTAAGTAACTATAACTATGTTTCCTTCCCTGTTTATACTACTTACAATTTAAGCCTACTGTTAGCTTAGGGAAGCATGTCTAATTGACTTAATTGTCGTACTTGCTCAAACTACTTTAAATGAATTCTGTGCAGCATGCTAGGTTAGAAATACCTGTTTTACCTTGGTAAGAAATTTGGATTGAATTGAATATTCTTCGTGTTGCCGCTGTGTGTTTATTTTGGGACTACGGAATGGTATCCCGGGAGATCCCCCTGCATGTTCACTTTGGGACTACAGATTTGTATTCCGGTAGATCCCCATACACATTTATATTAGAACTATGAGACTGCACCCCGTAGATTCCCCCAGTACTGGGTATTTACATTTGGGACTATGGATCGGTATTCCGGTAGGTCCCCGCGCACTATGAGTTGGACTACGGTTCGACACCCGGAGATACACTGGATATTTTCATTTGGGGACTATAGGACGGTATCCTAGGAGATCCCTGGTTGCTATTGCTGTGTGGAGTTATATTCTCTTTGTGTTTTCTCTCTTTGTTGTAGTTGTTGTTATTCTTATTATCATGTGTTACTTCATGTTGTTAGCACTTAATTATATTGTGGTATTCTATATTGTTTTACTTTGTTTTTCATCTAAAATCAGTAGGGACCTGACCTTCCTCGTCACTACCCAACCGAGGTTAGACTTGACACTTATTGAGTACCGCTGTGGTGTACTCATGCCTTTCCTGCACATGTTTTCCATGTGCAAATCTAGGTTCTTCGGCTCAACCCTATCATCTAGGCGAGGCGATTCTTTAGAGACTTTGAGGTATATCTGCCGCGTCCACAGACCAAAGAGTCCCTCTCCATTCTCTCTAGTAGTTATAACCCTTCTATATTTACTTTGATCTAGACATTCTGGAGTTAGAGCACTATGTAGTATTCATAGCTTGTGATTTTATTAGATTCCGAGTTTTGGGAAGTTGTTCAGTATTTGAGATCTTGTATTAGTATTCGCCGAGCGGCATCTTAAACACTTCTATATTTGATTATCTTCAATTTTTATTAGTTTTTTCGTATTTGTTTTCTCTTTCCGAAATTGGTAGGCTTACCTAGTCGTAGAGACTAAGTGCCATCACGACAGTTCACGGAGGGCGAACTTGGGTCATGACAAGTTGGTATTAGAGTCTAGGTTCATAGGAGTCATGAATCACAAGCGGGTTTATTAGAGTCTTGCAGATCGGTACGGAGATGTCTGTACTTATCTACGAGAGGCTATGTAACTATTAGGAAAATTCCACTTCATTTGAATTCTTTGTTGTGCAAGATTTTTAATATCACAATTCTAAACTTCTGGCTTCGATTCTCTCACAAATGTTGAGGACACGTGCTACTAGGGATGATCAGGCACTCGCTCCCCCTACTAGAGCCATCAGAGGTCGGGGCAGGGGTAGAGGCCAAGGACGCGCACATGGTGCAGCCAGAGCACCCGTGCGAGCTACCACCGAGGAGCCACCAGCAGTTCCCGCCGGAGCCCAGGCGCCTGATACGCCTACTAATACTACCACTCCATCTCTTTAGGAGACTTTTACATAGTTCATGAGCATGTACACCACTCTAGGTTAGGTAGGGTTGCTTCCCCTTGCTACAGCCAAATCTCAGTCCAAGGGAGGAGCACAGACTCCCGCCGCCCGCACTCCTGAGAAGCGAGTGCATGTTGATCAGGTCCCATAGATTATTCCTGTACAGTCTATAGCTCTAGATCAGCCCGAGGAGAGGGCAACGACTTTCGAGGATGAGTGGCAGAGGCTTGAAAGGTTCAAGAAGTACATGCCTCTTGTATTCAGTGGTCTAGCATCACATGATGCTCTGGGATTTCTAGAGAAGTGCTACCGTATCCTCCGTACCATGGCTATATCACGATCGAGCAGGGTTTCCTTCACTACCTTCTAGCTTCAAGGAGCCACTGATGAGTGGTGGCATACTTATGAGTTAGACAGTCCGGATGATGCAGCTTCCCTGACTTGGACTCAGTTTTCAGATATGTTCCTGAGATAGTATGTTCCTCAGAGCCTCAGGGACGCATGGCACACAAAGTTTGAGAATTTGCGTCAGGGTACTATGATTGTCTCAGAGTATGTTATCCGTTTCACTAGCTTGGCTAAACATGCACCAGCTTTGGTTTCTACTGTTCGCGAGGAGGTTCGCTGGTTTATTGAGGGGCTCATTTCTAGCATCAGGTCAAGCATGGCTCGTGAGTTGGAGATGGATATTTCTTATTAGCAGGTGGTGAACATTGCTAGGAGAGTGGAGGGTATGCATGCTCGGAATAAAGAAGAGAGGGAGGCCAAGAGGTCTCGAGAGTCGTGCCATTATTTTGGTGCCCGTGCTCCAGCTGTAGTTCGTCATGGTAGGGGTTATATAAGTCACCCCTTTCATTCAGCTCTTCCAGCAGCCAATGGTATTCCAGCTCCTCCTAGGCTTAGGAGCCTTATTATGCACCTCTTGTATCTATTGTGCCTCCTTTGTGGGGTGCTTTCAGTGGTCAGCCCAACAGACCTGGCCTGAGTGAGTCACAGCTTCCATGTCCTACCAGAGCTTGTTTTGAGTATGGTGACACATGCCATATGGTGAGGGATTGCCCCAGATTTAGGAGGGGTGCACCTCCACAGACTTCTCAGCCACAACATGCCCTGCAGAGTTCTTAGGCTATGATTACAACACCAGTTGCTACCCTACCTGCTCAACCAGCTAGAGGTGGAGGTCGAGGAGGTAGAGGTCTCCCTAGAGGGGGAGGCCAGACTAGATATTATGCCCTTCCTGCCCGTACCAAGGCTTTTGCCTCCGTTTCTGTCATCACAAGTATTGTCCTGGTTTGTCATAGAAATGCATCATTTTATTCGATCCAGTCTCCAACTATTCTTATGTGTCTTCTTATTTTGCCCCGCATTTGGGTGTATCTCGGGATTCTTTGAGTTCCCTTGTTTATGTTTCTATCCTGTGGGAGATTCTCTTGTTATGGACAGCATAAATCGGTTGTGTTTGGTTGCTCTTAGTGGTTTTGAGACCAGAGATGATTTATTACTGCTCAGCATGGTAGATTTTGATGTTATCTTGGGAATGGACTGGTTGTCGGCCCATTGTGCTAGATCACACTCCCTGTAAAGTTATTTCTTTCCTTAAGGCTTAGCGAATGGTTGAGAAGGGGTGTGACGTGTATCTAGCTTATGTGAGAGATGTAAATATTGATACCCCTACAGTTGATTCAGTCCCAGTAGTACGGGATTTCTCTGATGTGTTTCCAGCTGATCTTCCGGTTATGCCACCCGATGGAGATATTGATTTCGGCATTGATCTGTTGTCGGGCACTAAGCCCATTTCTATTCCTCCGTATCGTATGGCCCCTCCTGAGTTGAAGGATCAGTTATAGGAATTGATTGATAAGGGTTTTATTCAGCCTAGTGTATCACCTTGGGGTGCTCCTATCTTGTTTGTGAAGAAAAAGGATGGTTCTATGCGCATGTGCATTGATTATCGCCAGTTGAACTTGGTTACAGTGAAGAACCATTATCCTTTGCCTCGTATTGATGATTTGTTTGACCAACTTCAAGGTGCACGAGTGATTTCTAAGATTGACTTGCGTTCAGGTTACCATCAATTGAAGATTCAGGAGCCAAATATCCCAAAGACTGCTTTCAAGACTCAGTATGGTCATTATGAGTTCCTTGTTATGTCATTTGGGCTGACCAATGCCCCAACATCCTTTATGCATTTGATGCACAGTGTGTTCCGGCCATATCTTGACTCGTTCATCATTGTCTTTATTGATGATATTCTGGTATATTCCTGTAGTTGGGTAGTTCATGAACAAACCTAAGGACAATGCTTTAGACTTTGAGGGAAAAGAAGTTATATGCAAAGTTCTTGAAATGTGAGTTTTGGTTGGATTCCGTGGCATTCTTGGGCCACGTGGTATCGAATGAGGGTGTTCAGGTAGATTTGAAAAAAGTGAAAGTAGTGCAGAGTTGGCCCAAACCATCCTGAGCTATAGATATTTGTAGTTTTCTTGGCTTGGCGGGTTATTACCATCGATTTTTTGAGGGGGTTTCATCTATCATAGCACCTATGACCAGGCTGAACCAGAAGGGTGCTCCGTTCCAGTGGACGAAAGAGTGTGAGGCGAGCTTCTAGAAGCTCAAGACAACTTTGACTACAGCCGCAGTTTTGATATTGCCTACAAGTTTGGGGTCTTATATTGTCTATTGTGATGCCTCGAGGATTGGCCTTAGAGCGGTATTGATGCAGGACAATAGGGTGATTGACTACGCATCCAGACAGTTGAAGGTACATGAGAAGAATTATCCTGTCCTTGATCTCAAGTTAGCTGCTATTGACGCCTTAATGATCTGGCATCATTAGTTGTACGGTGTGCCTTGTGAGATTTATACTGATCACCAGAGTTTGTAGCATCTATTCAAGCAGAAGGATCTTAATTTGCGTTAGAGGAGGTGGTTAGAGCTGTTGAAGGACTATGATATCACTCTTTTGTATCACCTGGGCAAGGCTAATATGGTGGACGATGCTTTGAGTCACCGGGAAAAAAGTTTGGGGAGTTTGGCTTATTTACCAGCAGCGGAGAGGCCCATGGAGATAGATGTTCAGGCCTTAGCCAGTCAGTTTGTGAGATTGATCTTTTGGAGCCCAGTCAGATTATAGCTTACGTGGTTTCATGGTCTTTTTTATTTGATCGTATCAGGGAGCGTCAGTATGATGACCCTCATTTGCTTGTCCTCAAGGACAAGGTTCTGCACGGTTATGCAAGAGATGTGAATATTGGTGATGAAGGGGTATTGAGGATGCAGAGTTGGGTATGTGTACTCAATGTTGATGGGCTTCGGGAGTTGATTCTAGAGGAGGCCCATAGTTCACGGTATTCCATTCATTCGGGTGCCGCGAAGATGTACCAGGATTTGAGATAACACTATTGGTGGATGAGGATGAAAAAAGATATAGTTAGGTTTGTAGCTTGGTGCCTCAATTGTCAGCAGATGAAGTATGAGCACCAGATATCGGGTGTGTTGCTTTAGCAAATAGAGATTCCGGAGTGGAAGTGGGAGAGGATCACTATGGACTTCGTAGTTGGACTCCTACAGACTTTGAAGAAGTTCGATGCCATTTGGGTGATTGTGGATCAGCTGACCAAGTCCGCGCATTCCATTCCTGTGTGTACTACCTATTCTATGGAGTGGTTGGAGGAGATTTCTATTTGGGAGATTGTTCGTCTGCATGGTATTCCAGTTCCATCATATCAGATAGAGGTACTCATTTCACATCACTGTTCTAGAGGGTTGTACAACATGAGTTGGGTACTCGGGTGGAGTTGAGCACAATATTCCACCCCCAGACGGACGAACACTCTGAGCGCACTATTCAAATTCTTGAGGATATGATCTGTGCGTTTGTGATGGAGTTCAGAGGTTCTTGGTATCAGTTCTTACCATTGGCGAAGTTTTCCTACAACAACAATTTTTAGTCCAGCATTCAGATGGCACCATATGAGGCTTTATATGGTAGGCGGTGTAGATCCCTGGTGGGTTGGTTTGCGTCGGTTGAGGCTAGATTATTGGGCAAAGACTTGGTTCAGGATGCTTTGGAGAAGGTTAAGGTGATTAAGGATAGACTCCGTACAGCCCAGTCCAGGCAGAAGAGTTACACGGGCTAGAAGGTTCGTGATGTTTCCTATATGGTTGGAGAGCGAGTGTTGTTTCGGGTTTCGCCTATGAAGGGCATTATGAGATTTGGGAAGAAAGGGAAATTGAGTCTGAGGTTTATTGGTCCTTTTGAGATATTGAGAGGTGTTGGGGAGGTTGCTTATGAGCTTGCCTTACCTCCCAGCTTAGCAGGAGTTTATCTTGTATTTCATGTTTCGATGCTCCGGAGGTATCACAGTGATTCATCGTATGTGTTGGATTTCAGTTTAATCCAGTTGGACAAGTATCTATCTTATGTTAAGGAGCTGGTGGTGATATTGGACAGACAGGTTTGGAAGCTGAGATCAAAGAACATTGCATCAGTGAAGGTTCAATGGCGGGGTCAGCCGGTCGAGGAGGCGACTTGGGAGATCGAGCAGGATATGCACAGCCGTTACCCTCATCTTTTCACTACTTAAAGTATGTCTCTATGCTCGTTCGAGGACAAATGAATGTTTAAGAGTGGGATGATGCACCGACCCGGCTGGCCATTTTAAGAATTTATGCCCCAATCCCCTATTAACTGCATTTCACACGTTTGTTTCTACTATTGTAAGTTGTCGGGAAGGTTCGTTTTGGATTTTTGGAGTGTTTTGGGACACTTAGTCCCTAAATGAGAGTTTAAGCTTAAGAATTTGGACCATAGTCATAGCAGTGTGAAGACGGCCCTGGAATGAAATTTTGTTGTTTCCGTTAGCTCTGTTGGGTGATTTTGGGCTTAGGGGCGTGTTCAGAATGAGTTTTGGAGGTCCGTAGCTTATTTAGTCTTAAAATTCCGAAAGTTGAATTTTCGAAGTTTTTGGTTCAATAGTGAGATTTTGATCTAGGGGTCTGAATGGAATTCCGAGAGTTGGAGTAGCTCTGTAGTGTTGAACATGACGTGTGTGCAAAATTTCAGGTCATTCGGACGAGGTTTGATAGGCTTTTTGATCAAAAGCGAAATTTGGAAGTTTTGGAAATCCTTAGTCTTGGATTGGAGAGCGATTTGTGGTTTTAGTGTTGTTTGATGTTATTCGAGGGTTGGAATAAGTTCGTATGATGTTTTAGGACTGGTTGGTATGTTTGGATGAGGTCCCGGGGGGCTCAGGTGAGTTTCAGGTGCTTAATGGAAGTTGAATTTGACTTAGGAGAAATCTAAAGTTAACTGAACCTATCATAACCGCACCTACGTGTGTGGGACCGCAGGTGCGGCACCACAGAAGTGGCTTGGTGACCGCAGAATCAAATTTTGGCCCAGACTCCAGAAGCCGTTGGTGCGAGAAGTCGAACGCACCTGCAAGACCCTATGTGCGGTAAGGGAGTTGCAGGTGCGGAATTGTGGTTTAATGAAAAGTCGCAGGGGCGACATGGTCTCCGTAGTAGCGAGACCGCAGGTGCGGTCCCAGAGCCGCAAATGCGGTTTCACTAGTCAAAAAAGGGGCAAACGAGGGTTTAGTCTCGAAACCTTAGAAATTGATTTGGGAGCTAGAGATAGGTGATTTTGGGAGAGATTATCACCTTGGTGTTTTGAGTAAGTAATTCTTACTCGGTTTTGATTAATTTCCACGAGTCTATGCTTAAATTCATCCTTTAAATTCGGGTTTGGGGTGAAAATTTGGAGAAAAATTGGAAAAGTTCTTAGGCCTAATTTTGGAGTTTTGATCAAGATTTTGATGTTGGATAGGAGTAATTTCTGTATATATGAACTTTTTAGAGTGTGAGCATTCCAAATTTATAAATTCTACTCTATTCCGAGACTTGGGCCCGGGGGTTGTTTTGGGCGATTTTCCTAATTTCGCGTATTAGCTTCGAATTAATTAGTTGAATTAGTTACTTGAAGTTATATTTACATTATGCAATTACTTTAAATAGATTTGGGTCATTTGGAGTCGGATACTCGTGGCAGGAGCGTGGTATTGAGTTGATCGAGCGGGTTCGAGGTAAGTGGCTTGCCTAACCTTGTGTGGGAGAAATCCCCATAGGATAGATATTGTTGATATATGAGAGCCTTGTACGACAGGTGACGAGTGTGTACTTGTGCTAATTGTTGAAAATCCTATTTTCATTAAGTAACTATAACTATGTTTCCTTCCCTGTTTATACTACTTGCAATTTAAGCCTATTGTTAGCTTAGGAAAGCATGTCTAATTGAATTATTGGCGTACTTTCTCAAACTGCTTTAATTGAATTCTATGCAGCATGCTAGGTTAGAAATACCTATTTTACCTTGGTATGAAATTTCGATTGAATTGAATATTCTTCGTGTTGCTGCTGTGTGTTTACTTTGGGACTACAGGACAGTATCCCGGGAGATCCTCTGCATGTTTACTTTGGGATTACAAATTTGTATTTCGGTAGATCCCGCTGCACATTTATATTGGAACTACAGGATTGCACCCGGTAGATTCCCCAAGTATTGGGTATTTACATTTGGGACTACGTATCGGTATTCTGGTAGATTCCCGCGTACTATGAGTTTGACTACGTGATGACACCCGGGAGATCCACTAGATATTTACATTTGGGACTATAGGACGGTATCTTGGGAGATCCTCGGTTGCTATTGTTATGTGGAGTTATATTCTCTCTGTGTTTTCTCTCTCTTGTTGTAGTTGTTGTTATTCTTATTATCTTGTATTACTTCATACTGTTAGCACTTAATTATATTGTCATGTTCTATATTGTTTTACCTTTTTTTTCATCTAAACTCAATAGCGCCCTGACATTTCTCGTCACTACCCAACCGAGGTTAGGCTTAGCACTTATTGAGTACCACTGTGGTGTACTCATGCCCTTCCTACGCATGTATTTCATGTGTAGATACAGGTTCTTCGGCTCAGCCCTATCATCCTTGAGGCGAGGCGATTCTTCAGAGACTTTGAGGTATATCTGCCACATCCGTAGACCAAAGAGTCCTCTCCATTCTCTCCAGTAGTGTGATGACCCAAAATTTCATCACTTGTTTTAGAATGAAATTATGCGCTCTGAGGCCTTCAAAACCTCTTTAAGCATCACCTCGATTTGTATGCACAGTTCGGGCACGTAGCCGGAAAGCCTAAATGTGAAAATCTGTGAAAAATGATAAATTTTAACTATAAAATGAATTAATTTGACTTCGGTCAACGTTTTGGGTAAAAGGACCCGAACCTGTGATTTGACGGTCCTGGAGGGTCCGTAGGAAAATATGGGACTTGGGCGTATGTCCGGAATTGAATTCCGAGGTCCCAAGCCTGAGAAATGAATTTTTGAAAGAAATTGTTTTTCTGAAAAATATAAAGGTTTTTGAAAGTAAAATGTTATGTGAAACCTATGGTATTGGGCTCGTATTATAGTTCCGGAGCCCGGTACAGGTTCAATATGATTTATATGTGTTGTCGGTAATGTTTGGTGAGAAACGTAATCCATTTGGCGTGATTCAGACCTTAAATGCAAATTTGATGTTTAAAGAAGTTTTGAGAAATTTTATTGATTTTGAGGTTTAATTCGATGTTTGTGATATTATTTTAGTTATATGAGTACACGAATAAGTCCATGGGATGTTTTTGAAGTTGTGTGTATATTTGGTTTGGAGCCCCGAGGGCTCGGGTGAGTTTTGGATAGGCCACGGGGTGCATTTTGAACTTACAAGAATTGCAGAAATTTTGCTGGTATGATCAGGCCTGCAGGCTTCGGGTGAGGGTCTTGAGACTCGCATAGATTTACTTCTTCTGCACATGGTTGATTTCGATGTCATATTAGGGATGGACTGGTTATCACCTTACCATGCTATCTTGGACTATCATGCCAACACTGTGACCTTAGCCTTGCCAGGTTTGCCTCGTTTAGAGTGGATAAGGACTCCTAGTTATTCTACTCGTAGTGTTATCTCTTATGTGAAGGCTCGGTGTATGGTCGAGAAGGGTGTTTGGCCTATTTGGCATATGTACATGATTCTAGTGCTGAGGTTCCTTCTATTGATTATGTGCCCGTTGTTCGTGAGTTTTCTGAGGTTTTTCCTTCAGACCTGCCGGGTATGCCACCCGACAGGGATATTGACTTTTGCATTGATTTGGCTCCGGTCACTCAACCCATTTCTATTCCTCTGTATCGTATGGCCCCGCCGGAGTTGAAAGAGTTGAAGGAATAGTTGCAAGACTTTCTTGAGAAGGGTTTCATTAGGCCGAGTGTTTCGCCTTGGGGTGCACCAGTGTTGTTTGTTAAGAAGATGGATGGATCGATGGGAATCTGTATTGATTACTGGTAGTTGAACAAGGTTACAATCAAGAATAAGTATCCATTGTCGATGATTGATGATTTATTTGATCAGCTTCGGGGTGCCAAGGTATTTTTGAAGATTGACTTGAGATCTGGCTACCATCAGTTGAGGATTAGGGCATCCGATGTCCCTAAGACAGCTTTTCGTACTCGGTACGGGCATTATGAGTTCTTGGTGATATCATCCGGGTTGACAAATGCCCCAACAACATTTATGGATTTGATGAACCGAGGGTTTAGGCCTTATTTGGGTTCATTCGTGAGAGTCTTCATTGATGATATTTTGTTTTATTCTCTCAGTCGGGAGGAGCACGAGCAACATCTTAGAGTGGTTCTACAAACCTTGAGGGATAGTCAGTTATATGTTAAGTTCTCAAAGTGTGAGTTCTGGTTGAGTTCAGTTGCATTCCTGGGTCATGTTGTATCAGTAGAGGGTATTCACGTTGATCCGAAGAAGATTGAAGCAGTCAAGAACTAGCCTAGACCAGCATCAGAGATTCAGAGTTTCTTGGGATTGGCAGGCTACTATTGTCGGTTCGTGGAGGGGTTTTCATCTATCGCAGCCCCGATGACGAGGTTGAACTAGAAGGGTGCCCAGTTCAGATGGTTGGATGAGTGTGAGGCGAGCTTTCAGAAGCTCAAGACAGCTCTGACTATGACGCCGATGTTGGTATTGCCCATAGGTTCAGGGCCTTATATAGTCTATTGTGATGCATCTCGTATTGGACTTGGTGCAGTGTTGATGCAGGATGGCAAGGTCATTGCCTATGCTTCGTGGCAGTTGAAGATTCATGAGAAGAACTATCCGGTTCATGATTTGGAGTTGGCAGCCATTGTTCACGCGTTGAAGATTTGGAGGCATTATCTGTATGGCGTGGCATGTGAGGTGTTCACGGATCACAAGATTCTTCAGTATTTATTCAAGCAGAAGGAGTTGAATTTTAGGCAGAGGAGGTGGTTGGAGTTGTTGAAAGATTATGATATCACTATCTTATATCACCTGGGAAAGGCCAATATGGTGGCCGATGCTTTGAGTAGGAAGTCAGCCAGTATGGGCAGTCTTGCTTATATTCCGGTCGGTGAGAGGCCGCTTGCTTTGGATGTTCAGGCTTTGTCCAATCCTTTCGTGAGGTTGGATGTTTCTGAGCCCAGCCATGTGTTAGCTTGCACAGTCGCTCGCTCTTCATTATTGGAGCGTATTCGAGATCGACAGTATGATGATTGCCATTTGTGTATCCTCAGAGACACGGTGCAGCATGGAGGTGCCAAGAAGGTTACCTTAGGTGATGATGGAGTTTTGAGATTGCAGGGTCGAGTTTGTGTGCCTAATGTGGATGGGCTTCGAGTGTTGATTTTAGATGAGTCCCATAGTTCCCGGTACTCTATTCATCCGGGCGCCGCGAAGATGTATCAGGATTTGCGGCAGCATTATTGGTGGCAGAGAATGAAGAAGGATATCGTTGCATATGTGGCTCGTTGTTTGAATTGTCAGCAGGTTAAGTACGATTATCAAAGGCCCGATGGTTCATTTCAAAAGATTGAGATTCCTAAGTGGAAATGGGAGCTTATCACAATGGACTTTGTTGTTGATCTCCCACGGACTCAGAGGAAGTTCGATGCAGTGTGGGTCATTGTTGATAGGTTGACCAAGTCAGTGCATTTCATTACTATGACAGTCTCTTATTCTTCCGAGAGGTTAGCTGAGATCTATATTCGGGAGATTGTTCTCCTTCATGGTGTGCCCGAGTCGATCATTTCAGATCGAGGTACGCAGTTTACCTCCCATTTTTAGAGACCAGTTCAGCCAGAGTTGGGCACACGGTTGAGTTGAGCACAACGTTTCATCCCCAGATGGACGGACAATGTGAGCGGACTATTCAGATTTTGGAGTATATGCTCCAAGCTTGTGTCATTGACTTTGGAGGCTCGTGGGATCAGTTTTTGCCTTTAGCAGAGTTTGCCTACAACAACAGCTACCAGTCAAGTATTTAGATGGCTCCTTATGAGGCTTTATATGGTAGGCGGTGTCAGTCTCCGATTAGATGGTTTGTGCCGGGAGAGGCTCGGTTGTTGGGTACAGATCTAGTTCGGGATGCCTTGGACAAGGTCAGGATCATTCAGGATAGGCTTCGTACTGCTCAGTCTAGGCAAAAGAGTTATGCCGACCGCAAAGTTCGTGATTTAGCATTCATGGTCGGTGAGCAGGTATTGCTTCGAGTGTCGCCTATGAAGGGCGTGATGAGATTTGGGAAGAAGGGCAAGCTTAGCCCTAGCTTCATTGGCCCGTTTGAGATTCTTGATCGAGTGGGAGAGGTGGCTTATAGACTTGCATTGCCGCCGAGCTTATCAGCCGTGCATCCAGTGTTTCATGTGTCCATGCTTCGGAAATATCATAGCGATCCATCCCACGTGTTAGATTTCAGCACTGTCTAGTTGGACAAGGACTTGTCTAATGAGGAGGAGTCGATAGCTATACTAGACCGGCAGGTTCGTCAGTTAAGATCGAAGAGTTTTCCTTCTGTTCGTGTTCAATGGAGAGGTCAGCCTCTTGAGGCATCGACCTGGGAGTCCGAGTCCGATATGCGGAACCATTATCCCCATCTTTTCCCCGACTCAGGTACTTCCTTTTTCTGTCCGTTCGAGGACGAATAGTTGTTTTACAGGTGGAGAATGTGGGTCATCACTTGTTTTAGAATGAAATTCTATGCTTCGAGGCCTTAAAAACCTCTTTTAGCATCACCTCAATTTGCGTGAGCAGTTCGGGCGCGTAGCCGAAAAGCCTAAATGTGAAAATTTGTGAAAAATGATACACTTTGGCTATAAAATGAATTAATTTGACTTCGGTCAACGTTTTGGGTAAACGGATCCGGACCCGTGATTTGACGGTCTTAGAGGGACCTTAGGAAAATATGGGACTTGGGCGTATGCTCGGAATCGAATTTCGAGGTCCCAAGCCCAAGAAATGAATTTTTGAAAGAAATTATTTTTCTGAGAAACATAAAGGTTTTTGAAAGTAAAATGTTATGTGAAACCTGCGGTATCGGGCCCGTATTATGGTTCTGGAGCCCGGTATAGGTTCATTATGATTTATATGTGTTGTCGGTAAAGTTTGGTAAGAAACAGAACCCATTTGGCGTGATTGCAACCTTAAATGAAAATTTGATATTTAAAGAAGTTTTGAGAAATTTCATTGATCTTGAGGTTTAATTCGACGCTCGTGATGATATTTTGGTGATATGAGTACACAAATAAGTCCGTGGGATGTTTTTGAAGTTGTGTGTATATTTGGTTTGGAGCCCCGAGGGCTCGGGTGAGTTTTGGATAGGCAACGGTGTGCATTTTGAACTTAGAAGAATTGCAAAAATTTTGTTGGTATGATCAGGCCTGCAGGCTTCGCATCTCGCAAATGCGAGGGCTTGGTCACAATGCGAACCACCCCAGGCGCAAATACGAGCTATGTTTCGCAAATGCGACCTCGCAAATGCGAGGATCCCCTTCGCAAATGCGATGTATGCTGGGAAGGCTTGAAGTCGCAAATGAAACTTATTGTTCGCAAATGCGAAAAGCCCAGATTTCCTAAGGGTACGCAAATACGAGCTTCCCTTCGCAATTCCCAAGCCAACAGAGGAATTGCGAACCCCTGTTCGCATTTCCCATACCTGCGACCTGCAACTTTATACTTAAGACGATTTTAAACCTATTTTTCATATCTTTTCAAAACACAAACTCCTTTGGACGATTTTTCAAGAACAACTCTTCTTCCAAATCGATTGTAAGTTAATTTTAACTTATTTCCTTCAATCATTAACGTCTTTTAACATGATTTCAACTTAAAATCAATGGTTTTCATGGGGGAAATTGGGTGTTTTGGGTAGAACCTAGGTTTTTCAATAATTGGGGATTTAGACCTCGATTTGAGGTCCGATTTCAAAACAAATTATATATTTGGGTTCGTGGGGGAATGGGTAATCGGGTTTTGGTTCGAACCTCGGGTTTTGACCATGTGGGCCCGGGGGCAATTTTTGACTTTTTGGGTAAAACTTTAGAAAACTCATTTGCATGCATTGGGGTTGATTCATTTAGCGTTTATTGATGTAATTAAATAACTTGTGACTGGATACGAGCGAATTGGTGGTGGAATCAAGGGGTAAAGCTATAATTGAATCGTGAATTGTGTTCGTGGTATCGAGGTAAGTGTTTGGTTTATCCTTAGCTTGAGGGATTAGGAGTTGAGTCCTATTTTCTATGTAGTAATTGTTGAGTACGACGTATAGGCATGGTGACAAGTATCTAAACGCTGGTGTCTAGCATGCCCATGAGTCTTTTATTGTAATTATTGTGATTCGTTGTATCTTTCATGCCTTAGTGGTGGTTTCTATTTGTGGTAAAAAGGTTGCGGAAGGAATTGTGATCTATGAACCTTGAGGAGCATTGGCTCAAGTTGTATAACGAATTGTGAAAGTATAAGTGATAATTAAACCTCTAGAGCATTGGCTCGAGTTGTGAAGTGAATAGTGAAGCAAAAGTGAGAAAGAGAAGATATCATTATGTTGTCACCCTTACCGAGCTATTGTTGATTTATTTTCTATCTCCCTTGCCGGGATGTTGATATTATTGATGTTGTTCCCTTGCCGGGGTTGAATTGTTGAAATGTTGTTCCCTTGCTGGGATTTTTATTGCAAATTTCATTTGTTCCCTTGCCCTATTGTTTGTGATTGTTGTTTAGGTGAGGAAGAGAGTTAAAGCACGAAGGGTGATGTCGTGCATTGTTTGTTTTTTGAGGAAAGAGAGTTAAAGCACGAAAGGTGATGTTGTCTTGCATTATTTGTTTTGTGAGGAAAGAGTGTAAAGCACGAAGGGTGATGCCGTGCCGCACGATGTACCCATGCCGATTATATTGATTATATGGTGACGAAAGAGAGTAAAAGCACGAAAGGTGATGTCGTGTACATTTTATTATATGATTGCTTTGGTGAGAATGAGAGTAAAAGCACGATGGGTGATGCCGTGTATTTGTTGATTTCTGATTCTTTGTTAATATCCGAATTATATTGTTTCTTTCATTACTTGATGTCTTTCTATTCGGAATTGTTATCTCCCCTACAACATGCTCCCTCTCCCATATTGACTAGTTATTTCTGTATTTCTTTCCGTTGTATATGTATTTGAACTACACAGGTTATTTGGTAGTCTGGTCCTAGCCTCGTCACTACTTCGCCGAGGTTAGGCTAGGCACTTACCAGCACATGGGGTCGGTTATGCTGATACTACACTCTGCACTATGTGCAGATCCCGGAGCAGCTTTTGGACCATAGTGTGGAGGCTACCTTCAGTCCATGTGGAGATCCAAGGTAGACCTACAGGCGTCTGCAGGCCCTGACGTCTTCTCTTTTCCTATTTCCTGTTTCATTTTCCTTTTATTCAGAAACAGTGTATTTTCACTTTCTTTAGACTTTGTATGTAGTAAATCTTAGACCGTATGTGACACTGTGACACCAGGTTTTGGGTGCTTTAGGTTTTAAGAGTTGTAATAGATGTAGATTTCAGATATTTAGTTGTTATCTTCCGCTTAATTATTTAAAGTTCCGCTGTTTTCATGTTATCATCCTATATTTGTTTTAAAGAAATAATTGAGTAATGAAATAAGTAGTTAAATGACTGGCTTGCCTAGCTCACATTAGTAGGCGCCATCACGACTCCCGAAGGTGGGAAATCCGGGTTGTGACAAGTAGTTATAGCCCTTCGGTATTTACTTTGATCTAGACATTCTGGAGTTAGAGCACTATGTAGTATTCATAGCTTGTGATTTCAAGAGATTTCGGGTTTTGGGAAGTTGTTCATTTTTTGAGATCTTGTATTAGTATATGCAAACGGTATCTTAAATGTTTCTATATTTGTTTACCTTTAGTTTTTATTAGTTTTTCCGCATTTGTTTTCTCTTTCCGAAATTGTTAGGCTTACCTAGTCGTAGAGATTAGACCGTCACGACAGTTCACGGAGGGTGAGCAAATAGAATGTATGCAACATCGTGTTAAAATGAGGCAATAGAGACCTAATCAGTTTGCCTACTAATTTTAAGGCTTGCGGAATCTGGCCAATTCACAAATAACAAAAGCGTAGTTTTACAGTTTGCAGGATTTCAATTGCCCTACAGGATTGCCTAGGTGCGTATCAATGTTGTCCTATGAACATGGTAGCTAGTCATTAATCAAGAGTGCAGTAAACCAGTAAATAATTTTATGTAGGCAGTTTGGATCCTATAGGCATGATGTCTAGGTGTAATGACTGATTTTAGACTTGTAGACACTGGTAGTTGAATGCTGAAATTGGTTTTAAAATCCTATAAGCATGGCATCTAAATGCAACAATTAGTTTTAAAACCTTATTGACATGAAGAAAACTGATTTAAACTTTGTCGGCATGTAGAGACTGATTTTTAAACTTACAGGCATGGTGTTTAAAATGTAAGATTGATTTTAAACCCTATAGGCATGGTATCTAGAATGCAAGACTGATTCACGAACATGGTACCTGAATGTGCATAAGCAAACATCGCAGCAAACTTACAGGTATGGTATCTAGAATGCAAGAATGATTTTTAAACCCTATAGGCATGACGTCTAAATAAGCGAACATTGTGATAATCTTTAAGCATGGTATATAAATAACAAACATTGTAATAACCTACAGGCATGGTATCTAAATAACAGACATTGCAATAACCTATAGGCATGGTTTCTAAGTAAACAAATATTGCAATACCTATGTGCATGTTATATGATGCAAGTAAATAATCCTAAGAACATGATCTCTAATGCAAGCAAATAGTCATAATAAACCTAAGGACATGATTTCTACCTAGTTTCCCCACAAAAAAGTTTATAACAATCCCTCCCTTTTTACTAATTTTTCCAATATTTGTTTACAAGAATTATTATAACAGACCATATGGATTATAGAAGGAACAAACTATGCTATAGGGAGCCTGAATATAGGCCCAAAGTGAACCTGGAAGTTCCTGGCCTTCAAACAGTTCAAAAACGCCAAAATCTCGTAGTGCACCCAATGGTATCCTGGTGTGTCAAAGTTCCCAAAGGGCCTCAGGGACCCCGGGCAATGCTCATACCAGAAGACTTTCAAAGCAACCCTTTGTGAGCAAGTTTTGGAAAGCCAGTCCCAGTGTGTCAAAGTTTAGAGGAGTCTCATGGACTCCTAGGAAATGCTCACACTGGAGGGGCAAGACCCTAAGGTTTCTAGGAATAGGGGTTGAAAACAGAAGAAAATAGTTTCGAATTCTCAGGAAGTAATGAGAAAGCAGGGTCATTCAATCATTGCAACTCAAACAAAGGTTCCATCAATCAAATAGTAAACAGAATTAGGATCAATCAAAGTTTCAATTTAGTTTACTAGCTGTTACTAGGTGAGAAGACACTAAACAAAGGCATGGCATGCTGGGATCACTCAGACAACCACATTCAAAGGGGTAGTAGGGATGGGGAGCTATATTGGTCAGGAGTCTGTGAGAGGTGAACATTTTAAAATATGATAGAAAGAACATGCTAGTGGAGAAGTAAACACACATGGGTCGAGTTTAGATATGAGCAAGTATGCAGACTTGCTGAGAACAGAAGTACATAGGTCTAGCTAAAACAGGAGTAAACAGGTTGAAAACAAGACACATAGGTTCAATAAAACAGAAGTAGACATGCTATTGCAGTAAACATATAGGTTGAACAGAAGTAGACATGTTATTGCAGTAGACACATAGGTTTGATTAAGCAGAAGAAAGACATGCTAATTATAAGGAAGCACATAGGTTAAATTGAATAGCAGGAAGCATATAGTCTACTTGAATGGCAGTACACATGCTGACTAGGAACAATAAGCATGAAGTACATAGGTCTAGTTAGAGATGGGTTGGCTGATATAAAGATCCTACTGATTTAATAACATGAAAGTGGACATGCTGAGAATAGGAAATACACAAGTTAAGTCATACAGAAGTTTTCATGATAGTAATGTGGGGGCATACCAGTTAAGAATTCAGAGTAGAAGAATAAAGCAAACAAGGCTTCCAGCCGGCTAGACAATGTAGCAGCAAAGAGCAGAAGATTATGATAGAGGAAGAGATGAAGAACTTTGTATACTTTCCATGACTTTGTGTGTTTATTGAACTATTGTTCGTGTCTTTAAGAGGCAGAATGAGAGTGTATATATAGAACTTAGGGTGTAGAACAAATAAGGTAAAGAGAATAAAATTTCAATCAATTAGGGATCAATCAACCAATCACAGAATCAATTTCTATAGGGAAGTCCGGGAAAGACCCCTTTAATTGGGGAATAATTAATTAACGGTCATAACAGGGGTTCAATTAAGGTAATGAATCAAAATCATATCATGTAGGGTATCAGTAAAATACCCAAACTACTGTCAACCAATTAAGCAAGTAAGAAAAGATAGGCAAGCAAGTCACAAATAATGAAGCCAGTAAAATCCCAGCACACTGATTTTAACAGGGCAATTAATAGGAAATAATCGGTCAAAATCTTCAAAGAGTACTGATTTCATAGGAAAGAATTATTTGAGTCCTTAAATAGGAATCATCCAAGTAAGAATCCCAAAGGGTTATGATTTTAACAAGAAAGAAGATCGTTCAGATCCTTAACGGAAATCAATAAAGTAAAAAATTCCACAAAATACTAATTTTAACAAGGAATATCATTTAGGTCTCTAAATAGAATAACTTAGTACGACTGGCTCACATAGATAAACATAATATCGAAACAGAATCGAAGAAATCAGTATAACACACAGAATAAGGCTGTATTGGGGGCTGGGCCCCGGCGTAATTGGGCTAAACGGGCCGGACCAAATGGTCCCGGGCTCTGGCGGGCCGGTCTCTAGCGGTCCCGGGCCAAACGGTCCCGGGCTTCGTGGTCCTAGAGGGTGGAACCGGCCCACTACGGGCCTAAGCCCACATGGTCATGTTCTAAATGGGCCGGGCCCACGGTCCTAAACGGGCTAAATGGGCCTAAGTGTTCCTGGCAATTTGTTTTTGAATTTTTTTATCTAAAGCAATTTCTTGTAAATTATATATATATATATATATATATATATATATATATATATACACTATATATTATGTTTGTGATAAAAGGCCTTTGATGCCATAAATTGATGACTGCTTTTTAGCTTCTTTGAGGTCAAGGGTTTCGAGTCGACAGCGGTAATATATACTATATAATTTAGATAATTTATAAGAAATTGACGTATATCGTATATTGCCTTATATAAGATTGTATACATTAGCTATATTAAGACATATATATATATATATATATATATGTCTTAATATAGCTAATGTATACAATCTTATAATAGTATCGATATTAAAGCTGCAAATTAAAGTTTGTATTTAATACTTCAAATTAAAGTTCAATGCCTTCAACATAATACTTCAAATTAATCTAACAAACTAAAACATTAAGCATAATACGTCTAATAATTTTAAAATAACACAAATTGTCTCAAATCAACTTAAAATCTTAAATACGAATGTCTGGAGAACGCGCAAGACAACTCTTTATATGCCTCCTTAAACAGCTTGTGCCCTCCTTTGGACTACGAGTATAGACTCGACCACAGTTTTTGCACTTTATTATGTAAACTTCTTCATTTTCTTCTACTACATTAAAGTGTTCCAAAATAAATGGGTGCAATCTAGAATCACCGGGCATAATTTAACTTGAATTAAGAATTTGAGTTTGAGAAATGAGAGATGAGTGAAGACTTGAATACTTCAATTTGAGTTTAAGAAATGAGAGATTTGATGATTTTGTGATTAAAAATTAAAATGAGGGGGTATTTATAGTTGATAATAGGGAAAAAGTGTAGTTAAAAAAGGTTTGGGGTTAAAACAAAGTTTGGGGGCCAAATGACTATTTTTTAAAAAGCCAAACGGCTAAAATGTCAGGCCAACAGCTAGTTTTTAAACTTCTAACCGTTGGCCTTTTTTTACAAATAGTCATTGGGCCCATTTGGCTCGTTAGGCCATGTTGAACTGGCCCAGGCCCGCCTTCCGATCCCAGGCTCGCGGTCTATTTTGGGAGGACCGACCTATAGTGGGCTTTTAGGACCGTTAGGGATCGGCCCATTTGGCCCGTTTGCTAGCGGTCCTGGTGCAGTCTCGGGCTGGGCTCGGCCCAAAATACAGCCTTAACACAGAATCATCTAGGGTTTGAGCATGCATGCGAAAATTAGTCAAGATAGTGGAGAAACAATTAATAAAAACACTAAGAAGTTAGAAAAATCTTTGACGAAAAGTCTGGGATGAACCCTAATTTCAGAAAGAGTAAACGAAGTCGAAACAATTAATTAATCCAAGAGATTTTTAAAGGAAAACACCCAATAATACTCGAATCACTTCAGATCTATAAAGATCTGAAAAGATTCGAACAGTAGTGAAACTAGGGTTTTCAGAAAATAGCAGAGATGAAGAGAATCGATCAAAAACCCGCGGATTCGTATTAGAAACAAGAGGAAATCCATACTCACAAATAAAAATGGTCTGAGACAGGTCGGTAAACAACTTTCAAGCCATAACAGATTGGAGTTCCATGAGATCTTCTAGAGAACTCATGAAATCAAATAGCCAGAGGGCACAGGAGATCGGTGATGGTCGGAGAACGCATGAAAATACCATAGAAGGGTTGTTCCCGCCGGTGATGGCGATTAGGGTTAGGGTGAATTGAGAGAGAATTGAAGAGATGAGGGATTCAAGGGCGACAGAGTGTAACAAATGAGTTGGGTTAGGGGGTCATTTGGGTTAAAATAGGTAAGAAGGAATGGGGGCCGTTGATCTCAGACATCAACTTCCAGGATTAGAAGGGGTCTGGGTCGGGTTAGATTTAATTGGGTTAGGTTTGTTTTGAATTGGGCTTGGGTTAATTAAATTGTATTGGAGGGTTTCTGATTTTGGGTGTAAATTAGGGGCTATTTTGTTAAATACCCATTTTACTAAATAAAATAATTTTAAAAAAATCAAATTAAATTTTAAAATGATTTTCATGTATGAAGGTGATTTAAAATAATTATTTAATATTATAAAAATACAAAAAGTAATTTTCTGTATAGATAATGTAGTCCTGCATATGTAGGGGCTATTTTTGCAAAATATGCAATTATAGTCTTAAAAATGCAAATATAATTATAAAAACTACAATTAAAATATTTGAACACTCATATGAACATAAATGATGAATTTATATGATTAAATCATCATAAAATAATACGAAGGATAGTTTTGAACATTTATGTAATTAAAATGCAGAAGTAAATGGATTTAGGGCCTTTAAAAATTGCAGAAAAATTGTAAAACACTTGTGCATGCTTGTAAATGCATGTACAATATTTTGAAAGTGTGTGTGAACATTTAAAAATATATGAGGAAAAAAATAAGAATCAACATGTGTCACCTGAAAATCAATCATATAACGCATAATCCCGTGTTTCAAACTCTCAAAGCCAAGTTTAAAAGTGTTACATACCTCAATCCGCGCAATTCTCTACTCCAATACACCTTCGCCTCGCAAATCATCCTCCAAATGTCCAGAATAATGCCACAAATAGTACCATACAATCAATACAGGCTATTCACTTCTGCGCACACTTAACCGCATCTGCGGTGTCGCAGAAGCGACCAAAATTCCGCTTATGCGCCGACAACGCCGCATCTGCGATCACGCAGGTACGGAAATAACCTCTCACCTGCAACCTCTTCTCACTTCCTCCTTGGCCGCTTCTGCGGTTCCCTCCTCGCTTTTGAGAAGAACGCACTTGCGATCCCCACTCCGCATGTGCGATTGCACCAGAAGCTGGTGAGCTTCAGCATTCCCTCAAACTCAAAAATCGATCTGTTAACCATCTTAAATCAACCCTAGGGGCCCGGGACCTCAACCAAACATGCTAACAAGTCCTAAAATAGGATAAGAACTTAGTTTAGCCTTCAAATCACATTACCTAACACAAAAATTACGAATCACACACTAATTCAAGCCTATTGAAACTAAGAAATTGCAACTTCTGCAAACGACAACAAAACCTATCAAATCAGGTCCAAATGCCCTCAAATTTTGCACACAAGACACAAATAACACCACGGACCTACTCCAACTTCCGGAATTCCAATCCGACCCCGATATCAAAAACTTCACTCCCGGTCAAACTTTCCAAAAATCCAACCTTTGCCATTTCAAAACCTAATTCAATTATGGACCTCCAAATCACAATCCAGACATGCTCCTCTTTCCAAAATCATCCATTGAGCTAATAGAACCATCAAAACTCCATTTCGGAGTCGTTTACACATAAGTCAACATCCGGTCACCCTTTCCAACTTAATCTTCCAACTTTGAGATTAAGTGTCTCAATTCCTTTCGAAATCTCTCGGGACCCAAACTGACTAACCCTGTAAGCCATATAACAACTGTAAAGAAAAAAATGAGCAGTAAATAGGGGAACATGGTTATAACTCTCCAAACGACCGGCTGGGTCATTACATCTTCCCCCACTTAAACAAACATTCATCCACGAATGAGACTAGAAACATACCTGGAATCTCAAATAGGTTTGGATATCTACTGTATATGTCCCACTCAGTCTCCCAAGTAGCCTCCTCAATTTAATGACCTCTCCATTGCACCTTCACTAAATCTATATCCTTTGACCTCAACTTTCTAACCTACCGACCTAGAAAAGCCATCAGCACCATATCATAAGTCATATCACCATCCAACTGAACCGTGTTGAAATCCAAAACGCCGACATACTTCTGGAGCATAGAAACACGAAATACTGGATGCATACCTGACAAACTAGGTGGCAAGGAAAGCTTGTAAGCCACCTGTCCAATCCTCTAAAATACCTCAAATGGCCTAATATATTAAGGGCTCAACTTGCCCTTCTTCCCGAATCTCATAACACCCTTAATGGGTGACACCTTGATCAGAACCTTCTCCCAACCATTTAAGCAAAATCATGAACCTTCCAATCGGTGGAACTCTCAATATAATTCAACCACACTCACTAGGGGTGTCTACAAAATTTGGAGGGCCTCCTTCAGCCCAAGCGCTATCATAAATAATTAAATCTCACTGCGACATGAAGCCTGATCCCATAAATGTCACTCATAATAAGGCCCTTGGCTTCACTTAGTCATCAATCTCTCAAGTCTCTCTGTTACGGGCTCACAATGTCATGAAACTAGCCCGAAAATGATGATATGATGTATCAATAAATAACAGCAGAGACTAAGATATGATATGTAATGAATGAATATGTCTGAGTACAAAACATGATCTCTAGCATGACTGACAACTCAATTACTTTGTCACATGATGAAAACACATCTATCAACATGATAAATCTGCTATAAAGTGCCATGGAATCGACCAGTTTACAATTCTCACGGTACATGCCCGCACGCATGTCACTTGGTATGTTCATCACCTCAAAAACAATCATATAACACATAATTCGTGGTTTCAAACACTTCGAGCCAAGTTTAGAAGTGCTACTTACCTCAATCCGCGCAAATCTCTACTCCAATACATCTTTTCCTCTCAAATTGGCCTCCAAATATCCATAATCTAGCAGCAAGCAGTACGATATAATCAATACGGGCTAAATTAATCAATCCCACAAGAAAATACGAAGTTATTAATCAAAAGCCTAAAATTGGTCCAAAGCCGGCCCCGGGCCTACGTCCGGAAATCCGACAAAAGTCACAAAACCCTAAAGTCCATTCAACCACCAATTAAAGCATACAAATTTTATCAAAATCTAACATCAAATCCCAAATAAACTCTCCAAATCCCCAGCCTCAAACCCCCAAATTTTAGCTCAAAACCACACGATCTAGGTGGGAAAATCAACGGGGAAACAAGATTATTGACCATAAACGAGCACAAGGGACTTATCTCAAGAATCTCCTCAAAAATCCTCTCAAAATCTCTAAAGTCTGAGCTCAAAATGTTAAAATGAAGCCAAAATCGTGAACCCTTGAATTTAACTTTTTGCCCAGCCTTTCTGCTTCGGCGGACGCTTAACTACATCTGCGGTGTCGCAGAAGCAACACAAATTCTGCTTCTGTGGTGAATCCACTAGACCTGGGCCTCCGCTTCTGCAGTCCTGGCCTTATATCAGTGCAATTGCAGGTACAGAATTCCCCATCGCACACCTTTCACTTCTGCGACTACACAGGAGCAGAAATAACTTCTCACCTGAGACCTCTGCTCACTTCGTCCTTGGCTGCTTCTGCGGCTCCCTCCTCGCTTCTGTGATAATGCTCCTGTGATCCCCACTCCACTGGTGCGATTGCACCAAAAGATGGTGAGCTTCAACATTCCTTCAAACTCAAAAATCAATCCATTAACCATCCAAAATCAACCCGAGGCCCCTTGAACCTTAACCAAACATGCCAACAAGTCCTAAAAACGATATGAACTTAGTTGATCTTTCAAATCATATCACCCAACAACAAAAACATGAATTTCACCCCAATTCAATCCTATTGAAACTAAGAAATTCCAAATTCTACAAACAATGCCGAAACCTATCAAATTCAGTATAGTATCAGTACGACACAACATATACTCACTATGTATCAAAACTATCATCAACAAAATAGTGATAAGGTTCAAGTCATGTGATACTCACTAACCAAAGAAACATGTACAATACATCAAATAAATGGCAATAAGAATACAATAAGATGTAGTACCATCAATCCCAATGAAACATGTTTTCATCTCATCACAGGAAAATTAACTTTTAATATAAGAACTACCAGTCAATAACTGAATCATACAGTAGCATGTTAAAAGCAACATAAAATCATATAAAGTGCATAACAAAGCATAAAGAATTACTTGAATAATCAAAACTGCCACACTTATACTCCACTCATCATCAATGTAGAGTGCCACCCTTATCCGCACATCATCAAATAGGAATGTGTAATGACCCAACCACTCTTTCTGAGCTTTAGCATTCGACTCGTTGGTTTGAGACCTTGAGTAGATTCATATGATGTATTATTACTTGTGTGTATGGTTATTGTTTCATTTTTGAGCGGTTCAGGATTGATTTGGAATAATGATTCTCGTTTTAGAAGCTTTAAGTTGGAAGAGTTGACCAAGGATTGAATTTTTGATAAACAAACTCCGAATTGAGTTTTTTTATTGTTCCTATAATCGTATGATGATCTTTTGACTTGTACAGATACTCGGATTTGGTTTTATAGGTTTGTAGAAGAATTTGACATTAGTTGTAAAAAGTTAGCAATTTGGAAAACTTACGAGTTCATAAGCTTGATCAAGAGTTGACTTTGACGTTATTGTACTCCAATTGGTGTTTCGAGACTTTGGATAGGTCTATATAGTTGCATTGAACTTCTGTGCAAAGTTTGAAAGTAATTCGAAGTGTTTATGTGTAATTCAGACACTTTTTAGAAAGAATGAAGATTTAACAACTTAAGAGAAATCTTTTCGGTTTGAGCCTTTATTCTTTGTTGTTATGTTCCCGTGAGTGTTTTGAGGCTTTGAATAAGTTTGTATGATGTATATACTTTTTGTATAATTGGATGGGGTCCCAAGGGTCTCGGGTGTATTTTGGAACATTAGTTGAGAAACTAGTTAAGTAAAGGATTTGAAGTTTGACCATGGTCAATATCGGCTCAACATAACCTATTCTTGGTGTTATGGATATGCGAGCAGGTTTGTATCATGTTTTATGATTGAAATGCATATATGGTTTGTGTTCGGGAAGTTCTAAATGAGTTTTGGGTGCTAACATAAAGATTCTCTTATTGCATCTAGTGTAAATAATTACGAAAATACTATAAAAAATTTCATATTTCTTTTAAAACTTAAAATATCATATCTCCCACATTTTAAGGATAAATTTGGTGATTCAAGAGGCTATCTTGGGTGTAATATCACAAGGATCATGTTTAGCTTATCAAATATGAGTTTCATGGACATGTAGGACTTGAATCCAGTTGGGAAAGTTGCTGCTTTTTTTCTTATTTTCAAAATTTAGTTACTTTTTCTCACAAGGTTTTGGAGCTCGGGTTTGGGTGATTTTGGAGAAAACTATTATGTTGGATTAGTGTCAATAGAGATGCGACTGGGTGGAATGAAGAGGTAAAATGGGCTACGAAACACACAACAGGTAAGCAGCCATCAGTAACAACATACAGAATGCTCCTAACTTGTAATGTATACCATATATGGCAAGAAAGTAGTTGGAGAACATTTCACGGGCAGTAGAGGAGAAGTGAGGAGATGGTTAAAATGATAATTCAAGAGGTCTATTGTCGAGGAAGCTTGAGTCCTAGTTTATCTAAAAGGCTTCAAGAATTAAATTTTTATCCTTAGCTAGTCTATACTAAGATTTGGTGTTAGTTTCGATGTTCCTAGGTTTGGGGTTGCATGTCCAAACCTGGGCTGATAGAGATAGGATTTTTTGTTATACTTGTAAATTTTCCCTGGTAATAAAAAATTAATTACCAAAAAAACAAAATGGTTCTCCATCATCTTTCTAAGTTCATCTATATCAATATTAACTTCTGTCTCACTTTTGGAGTGTTTAGTTCAGATGATAACCACTTGTCGATATATTTTTAATTTTCTTGTCCTTTGGTTTATCTATGTCCTTGATTTCGTTGCTTCGATTTTGAAATCATTGAAACACACTAGAACTTCCAAAGTGTTACTACCCAATAAGTGATGGATATCTTTTATCTGCCGCCTTACTTGGCTAAATGCATTTTCTAATACAACATTTAAAATTGACACATTTAGAATGTATCAAGACATTGCACAAAAAACGAGAAACTACTTTGTATTGTCCTTCAATCATGCCAACTATCAAATTTCATTTGTGCCCCTATTTGCTTTTGCAAATAAAATTGAAATTCATCAACGCTCTTACTATTATGTTATGCAGAAGATAGTATAGTCCAAATAGAAAAATCTTCAACCATTTTCAACTTCAACTTCATCAGCATAAGTGAATGTAGAATTAGAACTATAAGGACTATTTGGGTTAGCATTTACATAACAGAAGAAGCATCAATTTAACATAAATAATGTTACAAATATTCATTAGGTATTTCATGCATGTAAAAATCTTTGGAATCTCAGTTGGTCCAACCTCCAAATAAGTATATAATGCATTAATTAATTGGTTAAAAGTAGACATCTTGATATAAAGATTTAAAACGACACATATTAGGTAAATAAGAGGAATATGATAGACATATTTTTGGAATTTTCTTGCTTTTTTTCAGCAGCATCCTGATATCTTTTTTTCTAGTTGAATTTAGAGTAAAAACGAAATATTAACTATATGTACTAAAACATTAACAATAGTATGATAGTAAGATCCAAAAACTCAAGAGTAGCAACATAAATGTCATTCCCCGTAAAATTTTACCTAAAACCCGGAATATCGTGGTGCCAAGTTAGGATTATGTGTTAGGGATTATGTTCAGACTTTTTGGATTGAACTATACATTAAAAAGTTAAAGAAAAATGTTTTGCAGAAGTGTGCATTTCTGCGGCCCATTATGCGGCCGCATAATCACTATGTGGGCTGTATTATAATGGTCGTAGAGCGAGGAAGTCTTTTGGGCCAATTTTGATGTCTATTTCGCGATCCATTTTGCGATTGCAGATCTATTTTGTGGACCGCACTTTATTCGCACATATGTCCTTGAAATTTTATGAAGGGAAGTTCTGCGGCATATTATGTGACCGCAGAACAGGTCTGCGGACCGCATATGTGACCCCATTCCGTTAAAACACCCATTTTAGACCATTTTGAATTTTCTAATATTTTTAGAGTAAGAGAGAGAGAGAGAGAGAGAGAGAGAGAGAGAGAGAGAGAGAGAGAGAGAGAGAGAGAGTCCTAAAGGGAGGGCCTAATCTTCATCAAATTGTTCTTCAATTATCACTTAAAACCTTGAATATATTCAGTAAGACACCTAAGTCTTCATCCTAAGAGGTAAGACTCCATCACCCCAGCTCTTAATTCCAAACATACCTATAATGGGCCATTAGTGTGATAATCCATAGGGATGAGGGTGATTACATTGCATGCATGTGTTCTTAGAAGATGTGGGGGAGTTGTAAATCAAAGATAGAGAATTGTAAATCAAAGATAGAGAAGAATGGGGAATTGGTTGGTGTAATATTTCATAAAAGGACCATAAACCTTAATGAACACATAATGTTTGATAAAATGCTCAAGTGAGCTAGGATTATGATCATTTTCCTAATTATGGCTTCAATTGTGCTAGATTGCTAAAATAAATTGAAGTTGCGAACATTTCGGAATATTATAGGAATTAAAGAAAGCTCGATTGAGGTATGTATCTAAAAAAGTCTCACGACGAAACTACTCCGAGATACCTCATCTCATAATCACAAATCACGAGTCTTAAACCACAAATCATATGCTCATGTCACCTTCTTCCCACATTATGAATCACAATCGCATGGACAACTCATGTGCTAATACAAAAATCTGCCTGACATGTTCACGGGCCCAATACCAAAACGCGCCTGGCATGGTCACATGCTCACTATCACAATGGAAGTCGATAATACAAGAATACATAAGCATGATCTAGTATAAGTGGCATGCTATGGTGCATGTTTGTGCAAGGTTATTATAGTAGTTTAAGTCAACAAGTAATATTAAAGACATCGAGTATCTCATTGAAAGCAACGCAATAAGTCACGTAAGGTGCATGACATACATAAGGAAAAATCACACCATCACAGTAATCTCATCAACATAATGCCCCCATGACATCACATATATCCCTGACATAGCCATCATTATCTCTCCATATTGTTAACATCATAATAACCACCAATATCACTCCGTTTGGATATTAACACGATAGCCACCCGTATCACTCTGTCCTAATAATATCATTAGCCACCCGTATCACTCTGCCCTGACGATATCATTAGCCACACATATCACTCTTATAGACACCCGTATCACTCCGTATAATAGCTACCCTTATCGCTCTGGCTGGACAATAACACAATAGCCACCCATATCACTTCGCATAATAGCCACCCTTATCGCTCTACTCGGACAATAACACAATAGCCACCCGTATTACTACGTACAATCAATGTCACGACCCCTGTTCGCCTTCCATAAACCATCGTGACAGCATCTAGTCTCTACGACTAGTTAAGCCTAAAAATGCAAAAAATAAACCAATTTGTAGAAGAAATAATAAAAAAACAAAATAGTGAAATAAAACAATGTTTAAAAGTGCCGCTCGACATACACAATATCAACTCTCAAAAACTAAATACATTTCCCAAAACCTGGAATCTTAGGATCACAAACCTTTGAATGTCTACAAGGATCTATCTCCAGAATATCTAACAAAGGAAAGAAAAATATAGAAGGGCTAATACTTAAAAGGAAGAGTAGAAAGGGACTCTTCGGTCTGCGGACGAGGCAAATATACCTCGGAGTCTCTACAAGTGCCTCGTCTCAAGCGTGATAAGTCTGAGTGGAGGTACCTAGATCTGCACATGAAAAATATGTACAGAAAGGGCATGAGCACACCACAACAGTACTCAGTAAGTGCCAAGCCTAACCTTGGTCGGTTAGTGACGAGGAAGGTCAGGGCCCTACTAAGATTAAATAAAATATAAGGTATGACAGCATAAGATAAAATAGTACAATTGAACGGTAATAATAAAAATTAAATACAGGATAACAAGGATAACAACAACTAAAATAGAGGCAAAATAATCACAAGGAATACCACTCTTCACAAGATACTAACCGGGGATCTCTCAGTATCCCGAGGATCTGTTAGTATCCTCAATATATACTAGCGATCTCTTGGTATCTCGAGGATCTCTTAGTCTCCTTAATATACATGCTAGGGATCTCTCGGTATCCCATACCTCAGATCAAATCATAAATACGTACGGGGGATCTCCCGGGATGCTGTCTCGTAGTCCCAAAGTAAAACACATAGCAACAACAGAAAAAAGACTCAATTAAACTCAATTTCGTACCAAAGTAAAACAGGTAATTCTAATCTAACATGCTTCACATAATACAAATAAGACAGTTTAAGCAATAAGGCAGTTAAGTCAATTAAACGTGCTTCCCTAAGCTAACAGCAGGCTCAAATTTAAAGTAGAATAAGCAGGAAAGGAAAACACAATTAAAGCTACTTTAGTGAAAATAGGTTTTTCAACAATTAGCACAAGTACGCACTCGTCACCGCACGTACAAGGCATTTCAACTAACACAATACCAAATCGTAAGGGGAATGTCCCCTACACAAGGTTAGGAAAGCCACTTACCTCGAACCAGCTCAAAATCAACCCAAAACCATGTCTTTGCCACGACTACTCGACTCCAAATGGTCCAAATCTATTCAATCCAATTGCATAATGTAAATAACACTTCATGTAACTGATTCTACAATTAAACTCTAAGCTAATACGCTGACACACCCCCTTATTCTTGCGAAATTGGGTTTATAACATTTTGGTTGGGACAACTCTTTCCTTTTGGGAAAGGGGGTTTGCATTTTTGAAGAGTTGTCACCTAATGATTTAAGGTGCGTTAGGGCACATATAGGGTTCATTTATAACTACGTTTGGTAACCAGAGATAGGGTAAGAGCTTAAAATTATCCTAAGGGGAAAGTGTTAGGCACCCCTCAAGATCAACTAGTGTGGTTCCCGTCCAAATATTTTTTTTTTTGAATTTGTACAATTAGCAAATAAACAAGTATAGATTAAATAGTAGGGGATTTAAGTTTAAGAACACAGATGTTTGGAAAGCAGTTAATGAAAGCAAGATTTTGAAAAGAATTACAATCTAAGCATATTCAGGAATATAAAGGGGGGTGTCCTAGGTTTGTTTATAATATAGATCACATCAATGCAATACCCGGTATGACACTCCTCAAAGAGGGGCTACACGTGGTATTAACACACCTGTCATCATATCCATATCTACCCTTCCCGCCCCGTGAAGGTAATTAAAGTGAGGCTTGGTCTCGACCTCTATTGCATGTTGTTACCCCGTCCATTCCTATCAGCCCCGGAGGAATTTAGGACTCATATACCATAAAAAGGAGGTTCTAGGTAGACCCTCAAGTCTAAAGGTAAAATACTAAAGCGACATATAATAAACAAGCCGGACTTCAATTAAGGGGGAGCATGGAAGACAAATTAAAGGCTCAGATATACCTCCACACACAGTACACATAAACAGCATGTCTCATATACAATTAAGGTCTGAATTCAGATCCTAAGCATGGTATCTAAGTGATAACAACAGAGTCATATTTATAGCATAACTCAAATAGGAAGTCCTAATTAGGCTTGCCTACTGATTTTAACATGCTGGCGGTTAAACAAAAACAGTTCTAGTTTTTATTTAAGTATATTACCTAAGGCTTGCCTAGGAATAAAATACTATGCAGCAGTTACCAGAATTATTGAAACAGTTTGGAAGTTGTTTTTACCTAAAACATGTTGTTCTAAATGTTGGAAAAAAAATGCAGGGATTGTGACCAGTTTTACTCAAATAACATAATCAAACATGAAACTATTTATGTCTTTTTTCATGCATTATTAGTTTAACTAGGTGTGACTGAGCGAGTTCCTAAAATAGGGTATCTAACGTGCACATATGAAAAATGCAGAATGATTGCAGAATATGCAGAATTCCTGCAACATTTTATGTTAATGCTATTATTTAGCCTAAACTAGGATTTCTAAGTGATCAAGTGATGTCAAATGAGATACAGAAACAGTAAACCTAAGAACATGCTATCTAATGCATGACATGCTTTGAATATGTTGATCTTACACATGGATTTTAATGCACATATAGGAAATGTAAACCTAAGGCATGGTTTCTACCCATTGATGTTTGTAGCATATATAACTACCCTCCCTTTCTCACTAGCCAGCCCCAATACTTGTTTACAACAGATTATTACAGATCAATACTGAAATGAATTACATAAGTAGAAAGGAAAGGTAAAAGTTACACTATAGAGAGTCTAAAAATGGGCCCATATTTCCAACACCTCATTAATATTTCCTCTCTGAGTTATGTAATAAATCACCTCAAGTGCCAAGATTGTTCATAGCTTTTCCTCGTATCTGGGTGTGTCAGAGTTCCTTAAGGACCTCAAGGGATTCCGGGCAGTGCTCACACCTAGATTTCATAGCCAAGATAGAGTAAGTGAAGTGTGGAAAGGCCAGCTTTCATGTGTCCAAGTTCAGAGAGATTTCAAGGGTCCCAAGGCAAGGCTCACACAAAAAGGGCAGAACTTAGTAGTCTAAGAGTAAGGTGAGAGTGCTTGACATAGTGATGAAAGACTTAGTAAAGTAGTTTAGAAGTGAAAAGGTTAAGAAATAGTTTTTATAGATACTAGGAGTTATCAGTTTTGAAATCATTCTTTGAGAAAAACATACTCAGCAAACCACCCAATTAACCATAGAATACCCAGATTTACTTGACAAGTAGACTTACAAACATGGGTGAATGGATTGGGAACATATAGGTTTGAAACCACATAAATAGGGAAACATTTGACACAACAAATATACAAAACAACTATGAGTCTACTGAACAAATAAGTCATGGTAACAAACATTTAAAACACAGGGAAGAATGCAGCAGGATCATGTTGAAGACAAGAGTTTTGTTGAACAAAATTTGACATACCATTAGGGCCAATAGAATGCACTAGAAGACTAAGTAACTACATGGTCATACCAGTTAAGGGAGGGGTAAGGGAACTAATTGAACATGCTGGACAAGTATCAAAGAACTATGTAAAGTCTGATATGATGATTACACATAAGACAGAATTTAGACATGCTCAATAACAGCAAACATAGAAACAAATTGAATAACTAGTACAGGAACAAGCATGGATGTATAAGCATGGAACACATAAAGTTGATTCTCAAATTTAAAATATAGACATACAAGTCAAAGAAGAAGAATGCAGAATGTAAAAATATGTGCAACTCCACTATCTAGCCTTGGCTTTCAGCCGACTAGGCCAACAGTTAGCACAAGTAGCAAAGAAAGAAGAGAGAGTTTGAACGTATATGTGTATTCTGAACTGTGTTCATGTCTTAAGACTTTAGAAGAGCATCATTTATATAGTAGTTTGAAAACTGGTTAAAAATAAGGCAAAAATCAATTCTTCAGTAATTATTGAACTCAATATAAAAAATTGGTTCGAATCTCCCTTTAATTAAGGGAGTCAGTGTAAACGGTAAAGAGCAGGTGGCAAGTAAGGAAAGAAATTATACACGACTGGAGTACAACAAATGAGGAAAGATTTTAAAATAGTACCAGTATAGAGCAGGTAATTAAGGCTAGGTTCAGAAAGATTTTAAAAATAAGGAAACAATCAGTAAGAATTAAGTAGCAATGCAGACAAGGAAAGGAAAAATTAATTAAGGCAAGTAACTAATCAAATTAAGTGGAAAGGTAGGAGTCGAGATTGAGGAGCATAGAGTAGTCAATTAGGACCAAATTTATAAAGCCTTGATTATGGACATAACTCAGTAGAAATAAGTATCATAGTAGATATGGTAAGGAAATCGGTCAGCTTAACACACGGGCAAAGCTTTTAGGGTTTTGAAAGAAAATTTTCAATCACCATCAATTAAGGAAACCAAAATCGATCAAAAGGGAGTCATGACTCTGCACTTTCAACATATAAATAGAGGAGGTCCACAGACTTAGCAAGAAAACATATTTGAAGCATAGTCACAGAAAGAAGCAAGAGATGAACAAACAAAGTGAGCGTAGTCACACAGAAGCGACATAAGTAGGCTAGGGATTCAGGAAAATATATTCTAAGCAGGGTAATCACAGGACTTCATGTAAGCAGGCTAACACACAGAAACGAAGTAAAGAAAGCATGCTAACCCTCATAGAAGCAAAGTAAGGAAAATCATGCTAATATTCATAGAAATAAAGTTAAGAAAATCTAAAAAAAGGGCTTTTAACAAAGTCATGTTAAAAGCAGTAAGAGCACAAAATCGGTCAAAACAAACAAGGGAAAAGGTTTAATCATAACGAAATTATTTAGAATAGGCGTAAAAGAACTCCGAGAAACCCTAGTTTTAGAAAAGAATGACTAAAATCCAAATAGTTAGTTAAAACAGGAGATTTTTTAAAGGAAAACGCTTAATAATACTCGAACCACCTCAAATCTATAAAGATATGAGAAGAATCGAACAGTAGCGAACTAGAGTTTTCAGAAAATAGTAGAGATGGAGAGAATTGGTTAAAAACTCATGGATTCAAATGAAAAAAACAAGAGGAAATCTTTTCTTACAAATGAAAATGGCCGGAGATAGGCCAGTAAATGAGTTTCAAACCGGAGCAGGTTGGCTTTCCTTGAGATCTTCTCAAGGACTCATGAAGTCGAAGAGCCATGGAGTATAGGAGACCAGAGATGGTCGGAGAAGGCACGAAAACACCATAGGAAGGAGGTTCTCGCCGGTGACGGCGATTAGGGTTAGGGTAAGTTGAGAGAGAATTTGGAGATGAGGGAGTTTGAGGGCGTCTATTTCTGAATTATGAGACTTGGGTTAGGGGTCGGGTGAAATTAAAAAGGAAAAGGTACGTTTGGACCGTTGATTTGGGAGATCAACGGTCGAGATTAAAAAGGGTAGGTGGGTTCTGGGTTCGGGTAAGGGTTAATAGGGTATGGGTCGGGTGATTCGGGTGTGAAATTGGGCTGGAAAGGGGTCCAATTTTAGCTATAATTGAAAGCCAAATTTGGGTGTTATTTAAATAGCCAATTTCCCCCCATTTAATTTATAAAAACTTATAGGTAATTTCTGGAAAATAAATCAAGGTGCCAAAATGATTTAAAATACATAATTAACAATTTAAAAATACAGGGTCCAATTTTATGCATATAGAACATAATTAAATCCTAAAAGGCCTAATATTGCAATTATGTGCAATTTAGATTTAAAAATACTAAATGTAATTATAAAAATATATAAAAATTACCTTAGCCATATTTTGGCATAAATATATAAATATGATAGATGAATTATCAATACAATAATTTTGGAAATAATTATTGGGGATTTTATGGATAAAAGGGGAGAAAATAAATCAATTTAAAACCTTAAAATTATGGAAAAATAATAAAAATCTAGGACATGCTTATATATGCTTATATATGCATATGTATGTTATTTTGAAGGTATTTTGCATATTTAAAATATATAGGAAAAAATTGGGTATCAACAGCTGCCCCTATTTACCCAGGAAGAATGAAAGAGTTTTCGGGTAAAGAAATGATGGCCAATTTTTGACCGAGCGAAATAGTTTGGGAATATTTAGGCTGCACTCTGGCTTCTAAGTTGCCTATATATCCCTGGTTTTAGAGTAATCGGGTCGTATGTAGTTTAGGAACCATCAGCGAAGTATACCGATGAAGTGATTTCAAGAACGGACGCAACATCTAGGGCTAAGTGAGTGGACAGTTTATGGGAATAGATAGGTTTGATATGGCTGAGGGAATTGGGGCAGGATTGCTACTACTGGGATAGCCATGGCTCGATGGCTTACCTGCAAATAAGCAATACAAGCATATATTATGCGTAAATTTAAACATGATGCAAATTCATGTTGGACCATGAATGTTGTCTTTGGATGGTTAGGAATGGCATCCTGGGCCATGGATTGTTTGATACAGGATTCGTAGGCCATGAAATGATGTTCTCGGGCTATGAGGATGGAGCCTCCGAACCATGACGCTTTTGAATAATGATATGCAAAATATTGAAAGAGATCCTCAGGCCATGACATGGTGTTCTCGGGCTATGAAGATGGTGCCTTTGAACGATGACGCCTTTGGATGAGTTGGCAATATTTCAGCCCATGAAAGATGTAGTAGTATGATGCGACAAAACAAAGGTCAGTCTTGCGAATTGAAAGGTAGCGCTTATCCCGTAAGAGAAGCGAGATAAATAGTGCTTGGGATAGCGCTTAGTTTTGAAGAAAATTGGAGGCAGAGCTTAGCCTCGGAAGGAAGAATGGTAACCTTATGCAGATTAGAAGGCAAAATAGTAGCCTTATGCAATGCAGATGTAGATGGAGGTAGAGCTTATCCTCGGACGGTAGAATGGTAGCCTTATGCAGATTGAAAGGTAGAATAGTAGCCTTATGCAATGCAGATGCAGGTGGAGACATCGTTTAGTCTTGGAAGGCAGAATGGTAGCCTTATGCAGATTGGAAGGCAGAATAGTAGCCTTATGCAATGCAGATGCAGATGGAGGTAGAGCTTAACCTTGGAAGGCAGAATGATAGCCTTATGCAGATTGGAAGGCAGAATAGTAGCCTTTATACAATGTAGATGCAGATGGAGGTACATCTTAACCTCATAAGGTAGAATTGTAGCCTCATGCAGATTGGAAGGCAGAATAGTAGCCTTATGCAATGCAGATGCAGATGGAGGTAGAGCTTAACCTCACTGTGACGTACGAAACATCCCTGGTGTGTGCTGATAGAAAATGTTGGCAAGTGTAACGGTTTTGGGAGTCGTATTTTTGAACAATGTTTGTCCCATGGGCGTGCAAATGATTTCGTAATCCTAATGCCTGCATCCAAAGAAAAATCATGATTATTGTAAGGGGGAGGTCAGTTCGTATCACCGCTGGCTTTGCTTGACTTGTTCGGCTTTGATATGGTGATACTGTCTGTATTATTGGGGTAGCGTTGCTAAACAAAGCAGTTTCAATAATAAGCATGCATGATTTTGTAAAAGTATGACATAAATGTATAGTTAAAAATAGCTTTTAGATGAACCGACGACTGTGATGTAGTTTAGGACATTACAACCTCTCCTGTTACAGAATTTTAAGGGTCCTCCTCAAAGTTTTTCCCCAATTTGATGGTTTGACGTTTATGACTGTTGCTCGTGCGGCGATCGACTGAAATTACTTCGGAATTTTGAGAGTCCTCCTCAAAATTCTGCCCCAGTTTCCAATTGCGGGGGAAATAAAATTTTATTGAATTGGGGGTGAACCCATAGGGCTACCTACGTATCCCTTCTTAAATGGGAATCATGTCAGGAATAGTTCAATTTACATCATATAAGGAAAGCACAAGGATTACACATAGTAACGCTTGACTGCATCTGAATTGATCGACTTTGGCCACACGTCTCCGTCCATTTCTGCAAGTATGAGGGCTCCTCCTGTCAAAACTTGGTGAACCATGGATGAACCCTGCTAGTTGGGAGAGAACTTCCCTTTGGCGTCATCTTGATGCGGAAAATTTTTCTTCAACACTAGCTGTCCCGGTGTGAACTATCTTGGTTTGACTCTTTTGTTGAAGGCTCTGGACATTCTGTTCTGATAGAGTTGACCATGGCAGACTGCATTCATTCTCTTTCCGTCTATAAGGGCTAGTTGCTCATAAAAACCTTTTACCCTCTTTGCGCCGTCGAGCTCAGCTTCTTGTATGATCCTTAGGAAAGGAATTTTTACCTCAACGGGAATGACAGCCTCTGTAATGTAAACCAGCCTGTAGGGGGTTGCCCCAGTTGATGTGCGGACTGTGGTGCGATACCCCAGTTGAGAAAATAATAACTTCTCATGCCACTGTCTGTGATTATCTGTCATTTTCCTCAATATGTTCTTGATATTCTTGTTGGAGGCTTCTACAGCTCCATTCATCTAAGGTCTGTAGGCTGTGGAATTCTTATGTTTGATCTTGAAAGTTTCGCACGTTGCTTTCATCAAGTCACTGTTGAGATTGGAGCCATTATCAATAATGATTGACTTTGGAATTCCGAATCGACAAACAATGCGGTCGCGACCAAAGTCTGCCACGACTTTCTTAGTCACTGCTTTGTAAGATGCTACTTCGACCCATTTGGTGAAATAGCCGATGTCTACTAGGATAAACCTGTGTTTGTTGGAAGCAGCATGTTCGATTGGTCCAATAACATCCATCCCCCAGGCGGCGAACGGCTACGTTGACCTTGTTGTGTTAAGCTCGCTTGGAGGTACCATTATCATGTCTGCATGTATCTGATAGCGGTGGCATTTCCAAACATACTAGATGCAGTCCGTTTCTATAGTCACCCAAAAGTATCCAGCCCGGAGTATCTTCTTTTCTAATACAAAACCGTTCATATGTGGACCGCGGGTCCCAACATGAATTTCCTCTAGTAGCATGGATGCTTCCTTCGCGTGGACACATCTTAATAATCCTAAATCGGGAGTCCTCCAATACAGGATTCCTCCGGTGAAACAAGTTGTTGGACAATCTCTGAAGTGTGCATTTCTGAGTAGGATTAGCAAGCTCCGGGTACTCTCCTTTTGCCAAATATACCTTGATATCATGAAACCAAGGCTTTCCGTCTGCTTCCTCTTCGACATGGGCACAGTAAGTTGGTTGATTATGGATTTTCACTAGAATGGGATCAATGAAATTCTTGTCGGGATGCTGTATCATAGATGATAGGGTAGCCAATGCATTGGTGAACTCATTCTGGATTCTAGGAACATACTGGAATTCCGTCTTCGTGAACCTCCTTCTCAATTCCTGTACATGATGCAGATACGGGAGTATCTTGGAGTTATTGGTTGTCCATTCTCCTGGTACATGATGTATAAGTAAGTCTAAATCTCCAATCACTAGCAGCTCTTGAACATTTATGTCAATGGCAATTTTGAGTCATAAGATGCAGGCTTCATACTCGGCCATATTGTTGGTGCAGGGGAACCTGATTTTGGCAAACGCCGGAAAATGCTGACCGGTTTCTGATATTAGGACTGCTCTATGCCAACTCCTTTGAAGTTTGTTGCTCCATCGAAGAACATTTTCCAACCGTCATAGAATTCCACAATGTCTTATCCTATGAATGATATCTCTTCATCAGGAAAATACATTTTCAGGGGTTCGTATCCTCCATCCACGAGGTTTTCAGCATTGTGGTTTGCCAGTGCCTATCACTTGACTGCTTTCTGAGTTACGTAAACAATGTTGAACTCACTCAACAGGATTTGCCACTTGGCTAGCTTGCGATGGGCATGGGCTTCTGAAAGATGTACTTTAAGGGATCCATTCTCGATATGAGATGTGTAGTATAGGCGCAGAAGTAATGTCTCAGCTTCTGAGCTACCCAAGTCAAAGCATAATAGGTGCATTCCAATAGAGAATACCGGGCCTCGTACGGGGTGAACTTCTTATAGAGATAATAAATGGCTTGTTCCTTCCTCCCTGTTTCATCATGCTGCCCTAGAACGCAGCCGAAAGCTCCATCCAACACTGCAAAAGAAAGGGTAAAAAGAGTCTACCTAGCTCGGGCGGGACTAAGACTGGTGGTGTTGATAGGTACTCTTTGATTTTGTCGAAGGCCTTTTGGCAGTCATCGGTTCATTTGGTGGCGGCGTCCTTCTTCAACATCTTAAAGATTGGTTCACAGATAATTATAGACTATGCTATGAATCAGCTGATGTAGTTAAGCCTTCCCAAGAAACTCATTACATCCTTCTTGTTCTTTGGCAGTGGTAGTTCCTGAATGGCTTTGACTTTTGATGGATCCAGCTCTATTACTCGGCGGTTCACAATAAACCCAAGCAATTTCCCAGCAGGAACCCCAAATACACACTTTGCGGGGTTTAGTTTCAGTTTGTATCTCCGCAGTCTATTGAAGAACTTCCTCAGATCTTCTATGTTGTTAGTGGTCTTCTTGGATTTGATAATAACATCATCCATATATACTTCTATCTCCTTGTGTATCATATCACGAAAGATGTTAGTCATGGCCCTCATGTAGGTGGCCCCTGCATTCTTCAGGCCAAATGGCATCATTTTGTAATAGTACACTCCCCACGGTGTAATGAAAGTCATATTCTCAACATCTTCCTCATCCATCCAGATCTGATGATGACCAGTGAAGCAATCTACGAATGACTATAGCTCATGCTTGGCGCAATTGTCAATCATGATGTGTATATTTGGCAAAGGGAAGTCATCTTTCGGACTGGCCCGGTTGATATCCCGGTAGTTGACACAGACTCTGACTTTCCCATCCTTCTTTGGCACTAGCACAATGTTGGCTAACCATGTTGGGTATTCTACTACCCCAAGAACCTTAGAGTTGATCTGCTTGGTGACTTCTTCCTTGATTTTCAAACTCATATCAGGCTTGAATTTTTTGAGCTTTTGCTTTATCGGTGGACATATTGGATCGGTTGGCAGCTTGTGAGCCACAATAGATGTACTCAGACTAGTCATGTCATCATACGACCAGGCGAATATGTCCTCATACTCCTTTAGAAATTTTGTGTATTCTTTCTTCTCCGATGGCGATAAGTAAATGTTGATTCACATTTCCTTGATGTTTTCTGCATCCATCAAAGAACAAATTCAACTTCTGAGACATGACCACTTTGAGCCACAAAAACCCTAGTTTTCCCCTCAAAACCTACCTTCTTCCCGATGTCTCCACAAGCATATTCCCCACATAAATTTGACTACACCTTTTCTACATTTCCATCTACCTCACAAAATCCAATCTCTTTCACCCGACATTTAATAGAAGAACATGATTTTGATATCGCAAAAATGGTTTGGGAAAGGAAAGATGCCCTTGCAGCACAAAAACAAACCAAGAAAAGGCGAGACCAAGGAGAAAGTTCAAAAGGGTCCAACCCCAAAAATCTGATGATTTCTGACCAGAAGGCTCCAGACCTCTATGTCTCCCAGCCAAGATACATATCAGAAGAAGATACTCCATGGTCAGAACCTCTAAATTCAACAGACAATGAAAAAATGGAAGATAGCTCTTAATCAAGCAATGAATCCACAACAAACTCTTCCAAAGACGACAATCTCCCAATATTTGTAAACCAGCCAAGAGACCCAAAAGTATCTGAAATAGATGAGGGACAAGAAGGCATGAAATATGAGCAAATCCTAGAAAGAAGATATGAGTCCATGACGTCAAAACAAGTTGGAACTGGTTTCCACACTTTCACCTTAGATGACGTCAAGGTTTCAAGATGGCCTCAAAGGATCCAAGACTTCTATACTTGGTTGGTGACAAAAATTTTAGTGGAACGAGAAAAGTATATCATCCTGTCAGAACTCACTTCACAGTTCTTAGGAATCTTCAGAAATTGGTGAACTCACTTGGAATTCAAGACAAAAATACTTTTCTTACATCCCAATATTTTGCCTTCAATATCAGAATCCTACATGAAGTTTTCTGCGGAGATACTGGCCAAAGACAGTAGAAAATGCGAAGACAACTCTTCGAGATGAAGTGTGTGTCATTCGACAGAAATGACTTTGATAGGCATTTTCAAAAAATGACGAAGATATACTTTTAAATCGGTGGTGACATAAATCTGAAGCAAGCCTTTGTCTCTTCCCTTCCAAAGTTATTGGCAAGCCGAACCATGACCATCATTGAAGAAAAGTTTCAGTCTATAACAATCCCACAAATTGGTTACATCAGGCAAGCTATTTTTGTCGCATTGGATGACATTTGTACGAAAGCGCTCTGCCCTAAAACAAATTATCCAAAACAATCCATCGCTTGAAAAAACATGCCACAAATCTGATCTAACCACCGGATTAGGATGTTCCTGCCACACATCTAGGCGAAGGAGAGAATTCAGGAGGTTCAGATGGCCAACAATTACAGACGGGAAATCAAGGTCCAAGAGACGTACAAAATATTTCAGAAGCAGAAGGCCAGGAAATTTTCACATGAAGAACAGATGCTTTATTTGCCATAAGATTGGACATTTCGCAAAAACTTATCCCCAATCAAGAAGATCTGTCAAACTCCTTGAAGAGATTGAAGATTACACTGGTATACATCTTGGAAAAGAGGAGTACCTTGAATCCATATTCTCTATGGATGATGAACCCAATGAAGAAACTTTATTCTCTCTTGATATCTATGAAGATCAAGGCAATGATCACTACCAAATTTTAGAACCAGTGATAGAAGCCCGAGAGGAGATCAACTCTCTCGTAGCCATTCCTCAAGTAGAACTCAAAGTTTATTCATCCAAATGGGATAAACCAACTTGAGTTATTGCTTTCATTGACACCGGAGTTGCTTCTTCACTCATAAATCCTGTTGTTCTCCCTGAAGATCAATGGGTACCACATTTTAAAGATTTCAACACTGCATCAAATGCAATCTTGACCACAACTGTCATTACAAAGCACCCGATTGCAATTGAGTTATTTCCAGGGTTGAAGTACATAACCAAGTTGCTAGGATCTGATGTACCAGGAAAGGATCTTATTATTGGATTCGACATTTACAGATAACTTAGAGATCAACTCCAGATCAAGGCTAACAGGATATTTTTTAAAAACAGTTCAGACCTTATTCTGAGGTTCCAAGGCTATTCTGAATCACCGACGATGAATCAAAGAGATTGACCAAAATCTCATTGAACATTCATGTGCTGAATCCCACAAGGATTTCATGAAGAAAGGGAAACACCCGTTATGGAAAAACGAGGTGTTTTTTTATCAAGCTCCCTTTCAAGAAGAATGAAAATATCAACCCAACAAAAGCCAGCCATTCAGGGATGAATCCAGACCATATTCAGCTCGCAAAGCAAGAATGTGAAGAACTTTTGGAATTTGATCTGAAAGAGCCATCTGATTCACAATGTATGCGAAGCATTTTATGTCAACAAAAGAGCTGAACAGACAAAAGTAAAACTCATGTTAGTCATCAACTACCAGCCACTTAAGCATTTCCTCCAAGATGATAAGTTTCCTATCCCAAATAAACTCACCCTTTTCTCCCACTTAGCCAAGGCCAAATATTTTTCCAAGTTTGATTTAAAATCCGGATTTTGGCAATTGGGAATCCACCCTAAAGAAAGACCCAAAATGGGACTTTGCATCCCCAATCATCACTTCTAATGGAAAGCCATGCCCTTCGGGTTGAAAACTGCACCCTCCTTGTTCCAAAAAGCCATAATAAAAATATTCCGACCCATCCTCCATACCTCTTTAGTTTATATAGATGGCATCCTGTTATATAATGATACATTGGATGAACATATCAACTTGCTTCGTCAATTTGAGGCATTGGTAACACAGTACGGAATCATGCTTTTAGCAAAAAAGATGGTTCTTGCTCAAAACGAGATTGATTTTCTTGGAATGCATTTATTCCAAGGTGAATACAGTCCAGAACCACATATATGTCAAGAATTACTTAAATTTTCGGATACCAACCTCACAACAAAGCAGATGCAATAATTCTTGGGCATAGTAAATTATGTGAGAGATTTCATCCCAAATATCGCTACATACATTTCTCCACTCACAGAGATGCTCAAGAAAAATGCTCCACCATGGGGAAAGAAACAAGATGAAGAAGTCAAGGAAATAAAGGAGATTTCTAAAAATGTCAAGTCCCTCTATATCCCTTCAGATGGTAAGAAGATATTGCAAACTGATGCCAACAATGAATATTAAAGTGCTGTTCTATTTTAAGAAAAAGATGGCCAGAGGAAATATGTAGATACGCCAGTGGAAAGGTCAAAGATGCCGAGCAACATTATCACTCCACCTTCAAGGAAATTCTTACAGTAAAGAATGGAATCAAGAAATTTAATTTCTTCATTATTCATACAGAATTTCTAATAGAGATGGATATGAAGACCTTCCCAAAGATGATTCAGCGAAATGCAAAAATTATTCCCAATCCTCTGATTCTCAAGTGGTCTCAATGGTTGTATCCATACAAATTTCAAGTCAGGCACCTGAAAGGAAAGGATAATATTCTCACATATTTTCTATCTCGACCGGAAGAATTATCAAAGAGATTTTCCTTAGCAAAACTGATGTCAAAGCAAAAGTTGATCAGCCATATCTTCATGCTCTCAAGTATACCAGGAACAAGTTCATAAAAGCCAACAGACCATCCACCAGAGTTTATCAACCTCATGGATCCCTTTGATCCGTCAATTATTATGAAAAGAAGAACTCATCATGAGCTCCAAGTTTTTCGGAAACATGGAGGATCCATTCTCAAGCCATATGGGGTTAATCTAGAATACCCGTTCTGCTATATATTCATAGCTCAAGCCAAGGATTTTCCACAAGAACTATTATGGTTTTTCTGGTACCTATGCCATAAGTATTATATATTCATAGAATTCAAAGGCAACGTCTTCAAGGATTTTGATAACATTGCACCAGCTCTTAAAGTATTTTTACTATGGTTTAAGCCTAGAAGATATTGGATGAAATGTTTCAGCGATTCCTACACAGCAAAGATATTCATGTTCCATAGGCCAGTGAAGATCAATAATGGAAAAGTCCAGGCGTAAGCACATGCATCATTCTGGTGGAAATTTCCCGTGTCCATTTTATCAAAGGAGGAAGAATATTGCGAGGCACAAAGAATCCTTTTCCAGCAAAATAGGTGCATCCCGAGAAAGATATGGCCAAAAGATTGGGCAAGCTGGAATTATACCAACACTCATCCAAAGGAGAAAGAACACAACGGAGAAGGACCGTCAAATTCCAGGCATTACTACACAAGGTCTTTGAAAAGATGCCTAGAAAACAACCCTAGAATCAATGAAGGATAATTATCTACATCCCTGCTAATCCCACCATAATCCTATATTACCTACCAAAAAACCCTCAAAAATATCCTACCCATGCCAAGACAAATTCCCACATCTTTTCATACTATCTGGGCCCCACTTTCACTTGTTTTCACATACTTCCACATGCCTCCACATGCTCTGTCACATGCAATACAATACTTTCACATGGTGTCACATGCTCCCTCATACTTTCACATGCTACACCATGTATATTTCACCTCTTTCACATGTTTTTAGGTGTTTTTTAGTAGTTTTTCCTAAAATCCTTCACATGCTAAGACGGACCTGCTTGTAGATAAGTTTGCCATGTAAGGTAGGTTTATTTTATCATGAAAGTTTGTCATGTAATAACCTCCTAGTCCTATATAAAGGAGGCCTTGTAGCAGTTGTAGGATCATCTTGTAACCTTTGTAAATCTTTTGTGATATATTACATATGAGTGCTTTTTAAGTTTCCCTCTTATTATTTCTTTCGAATGGATGGAAAGGCCGGTCCATGTATGAAAATAGAGTAAGAATACTCTTTCAAAGTTAGCTTATTGTAGTACGAAAGTTTTCTGAGTTATAAACAGCTAACGTTGGTTATAGTACAAAAGTTTTCTGAGTTGTGAAGCTTGGCAAACCGTCCCTTATGGTTGTTGAAGCCATCCCCTTTGTAGGAAAACTTTTATGACTATAAACAAATTAACTGTTTGTGTAGCTTGGCAAGTCGTCCCTTATGGGTGGTTGAAGCCAGTTCCTTTGTAGGAAAACTTTCTTATCTATGATTTAGTTTTCTTTCTTGGAGTCTCTTGCTTTGTTCCTTATACTGTGGTATCAGAGCCAACCCATCCTTTTGGAGGGAGGAACAGTTTACTAAATATGTCTGAGTTATTTCCATCTTCCTCTTCCTTTGCAAAAATGAATATGTCTCCTACTCTATATAAAACCTTGTCCAAACAATATGATTACCTCTATGAAGTAGATATCCATCCCGATGAACAAAAAGTATCCTCCACTGAACTACCCCTCATAAACCCCTACTCAGCTTTTGCCAAAAAATCGTTTGCACCCTAGACCCAAATTCGTTCCTTAGTCCAACACAGACCAAAAGTGGTCAAAGAATAAGTTGCTGCCTCAAAACTTGACCAGCATCCTATTCTTGCCACTTGAGAGGAACAATTTATCATCCTTCAAATCCCAGATGATTTTCCCATACAATGGAGAGATCATGGTTTTACCCATATCACGGAAGAAAAGGTCAACCTATTGCAGCTCGTCTTTCTCTTCTAGATACAAGGTACTTGGAGTACGAACATGCAAATCTGGGTATTGTAGAAGTTACCCTGAATGCTGGGACTGTCTTCATAACTATCTTTCTAAATTTCAACATGTCCCTTTATGATCCATACTTAACCGAAGCTCTAAAAATCCAAGGCTAAATACAAGGAGCCCCTCAAGCTAAAGATTCCATCCAAGCAACTCTTCATCACCAAATAGCGAGGCTAGTCCAAAATCATGCCATGGATCTTTGCCTTCCCGGAGGAGAAAATGCTTTACTCCTAAATATTGATGCTACCAAAGGAAACACCATGTGCACCCAAATACCCAGGCAAATTTCCAGAGATGAACTTATCAAAATTCTTCCTGATTCCTGGATCACAAATTATGAAAAGTTAAAAGAATCGGAGGAATCTCTACAATCTAGTGAACCAACTTTTACCAAAAGAAATGACAAAACTGTTTGCATAAGCTTTGACCATTCCCATCTGTAAAAACCCAATAAAACCATCTTCTCCTGCCAAATGATTCAACCCAAAGATACAATAGATACATACCCTAAACCTGATAGAGAATTCTTTTGGAATATACAAAGCATCATGGAAGAACATGACTGGTGTCAAAATTATGACAAAGAAGGAAAAAGAGCTTGGTGGTTCAAATGCCCCTTTATGGGACACTGCCCTTGGGATCTTGATTGCAACTGTCAAGACTGTTTAGAAGATCCAATTAGAGAATATGATGAACACCACCAGCATCATTGGAAAAGGTTCGGCCTCAACAAAACCAAACCAAATTCCAAGAAAAAGGGGAAAACCACAAAAAAACAATTTCGAGCAAAATATGAGATGAAAGATCCTTCGATTGGCTCATTAAGCCGTCCAGGTAAATATAAATTTCTTGTCAGTTACAAACCACAGGAATGGCCAATATTACCAGAAAAATTCACTCCAAGTAAGGAGGATAGTGAAACCACACCCAACCCCAAATCACCATGAGCTCATACCCCAGAATCCAAAAAGCCACCTTAACCTGAAACTTCATCGACTCAAAAAACCATAAATCCCACACAACCACATATATTCATGCTAAGCCCTTCAAGCTCCAGTCATACCCAAGATTTTACTTCACTTCAACCTTTTAAAAAAGTGGGTATAAGCCATGCTCCGAAAATTCCCAAGAAAAACATAGTGCTACCTACTGGAGAAAAACCCTCAATAAGTGACATCGACGCAACAATGAACTAGCAATCAGAAAACTCCATCTACCAAAATAAGGAGTTGAACAACATAGGCAACACCATAAAGAACGTGGCCCATACACAAAATAAAATGATGAGCAAAGTGGAAACAATTGAGAAAAAGATGGAGCAGACATCATCTCACCATGTCGGACTAATTAAAGCCTTGGAACTAAGATTGGAAAATTTACAATATGAGATTTGTCCGCCAAGAACTTCATTTTTCCAGTTCTTCCAACAACAACAAAAGAAGACGATTTCCATCAAAGAACAAATTCAACTTCTGAGACATGACCACTTTGAGCCACAAAAAACCCCAGTTTTCCCCTCAAATCCTACCTTCTTTCCTATGTCTCCACAAGCATATTCCTTACCTAAATTAGACTACACCTTTTCTACTTTTCCATCTACCTCACAAAATCCAATGTCTTTCACCCAACCCTTAATAGAAGAACATGATTTTGATATCGCAAAAATGGTTTGGGAAAGGAAAGATGCCCTTGCAGCACAAAAACAAACCAAGAAAAGGCGAGACCAAGGAGAAAGTTCAAAAGGGTCCAACCCCAAAAATCTGATAATTTCTGACCAGAAGGCTCCTGACCTCTATGTCTCCCAGCCAAGATACATATCAGAAGAAGATACTCCATGGTCAGAACCTCTAAATTCAACAGACAATGAAAAAATGGAAGATAGCTCTCAATCAAGCAATGAATCCACAACAAACTCTTCCAAAAACGACAATCTCCCAATATTTGTAAACCAGCCAAGAGACCCAGAAATATCTGAAATAGATGAGGGACAAGAAGGCATGACAGATGAGCCAATCCCAGAAAGAAGATATGAGTCCATGACGTCAAAACAAGTTGGAAATGGTTTCCACACTTTCACCTTAGATGACGTCAAGGTTTCAAGATGGCCTCAAAGGATCCAAGACTTCTATACTTGGATGGTGACCAAAAATTTGGTGGAACGAGAAAAGTATATCATCCTGTCAGAACTCACTTTACGGTTCTCAGGAATCCTCAGAGATTGGTGGAACTCACTTGGAATTCAAGACAAAAATACTTTTCTTACATCCCAATATTTTGCCTTCAATATCAGAATCCTACATGAAGTTTTCTGCGGAGATACTGGCCAAAGATAGGAGAAAATGTGAAGACAACTCTTCGAGATGAAGTGTGCGTCATTCGATAGAAATGACATTGACAAGCATTTAAAAAAAATGGCGAAGATATACTTTGAAATCAGCGGAGACATCAATTTGAAGCAAGCCTTTGTCTTTTCCCTCCCAAAGTTATTGGCAAGCCGAACCATGACCATCATTGAAGAAACGTTTCAGTCTATAATAATCCCACAAATTGGTTACATCAGGCAAGCTATTTTTGTCGCATTGGATGACATTTGTACAAAGCGCTCTGTCCTAAAACAAATTATCCAACACAATCCAATGCGTGACAAAGCATGCCGAAAATATGATCTAATCACCGGATCAGGATGTTCCTGCCACACATCCAAGCGAAATAGAGAATTCAGGAGGTTCATATGGCCAAGACTTCCAGACGGCAAATCAAGGTCCAAGAGACACACAAAATATTTCAGACATAGAAGACCAGGAAATTTTCACAAGAAGAACAGATGCTTTATTTGCTATAAGATTGGATATATCGCAAAAAATTGTCCCCAATCAAGAAGATCTGTCAAACTCCTTGAAGATATTGAAGATTACACTGGCATATATCTTGGAAAAGAGGAGGACCTTGAATCCATATTCTCTGTGGATCATGAACCCAATGAAGAAACTTTATTCTCTCTTGATATATATGAAGATCAAGACTAGCGGGATAGCTTTTAAAAAGCAGTTCAGACCTATTCTGAGGTGCCAAGGCTATTCCAAATCACCTACGACGAACAAATCAAATAGATTAAGAAAAATCTCATTGAACATTCATGTGCTAAATCCCACAAGAATTTCATGAAGAAAGGGAAACACCCATATGGAAAAACAAAGTGTTTTTTTATCAAGCTCCGTTTCAAGAAGAATAAAAATATCAACCCAACAAAAGCCAGCCATTTAGGGATGAATCCATACCATCTTCAGCTTGAAGAAAGAATGTGAAGAACTTTTGGAATTTGATCTGATAGAGCCATCAGATCCACAATGGGCATGCGAAGCATTTTATATCAACAAAAGAGTTGAATAGAGAAGAGGAAAACTAAGGTTTGTCATAAACTACCAGCCACTTAACCATTTCCTCCAAGATGATAAGTTTCCTATCCCAAATAAACTCACCTTTTTCTCCCACTTAGCCAAGGCCAAATATTTTTCCAAGTTTGATTTAAAATCTGGATTTTGGAAATTGGGAATCCACCCTAAATAAAGACCCAAAATTGGATTTTGCATCCCCGATCATCACTTCCAATGGAAAGTCATGTCCTTCGGGTTGAAAACTGCACCCTCCTAGTTCCAAAAAGCCATGATAAAAATATTCCGACCGATCCTCCATACCACTTTAGTTTATATAGATGACATCCTGTTATTTAGTGATATATTGGAGGAACTTATCAACTTGCTTCATCAATTTGAGGCATCGGTAACACAGTACAAAATCATGCTTTAAGCAAAAAAGATGGTTCTTGCTCAAAACGAGATTGATTTTCTTGGAATGCATTTTGTCCAAGGTGAACATAGTCCAGGACCACTTATATGTCAAGAATTACTCAAATTTTCGGATACCAACCTCACAACAAAGCAGATGCAACAATTCTTGGGCATAGTAAATTAATGGAGAGATTTCATCCCAAATATCTCTACATACATTTCTCCACTCACAGAGATGCTCAAGAAAAATGCTCCACAATAGGGAAAGAAACAAGATGAAGCAGTCAAGGAAATAAAGGAGATTTCTAAAAATGTCAAGTCCCTCTATATCCCTTTAGACGGTAAGAAGATATTGCAAATTGATGTCAGCAATGAATATTGGAGTGCTATTCTATTTGGAAAAAAAGATGGCCAGAGGAAAATATGCGGATACGCCAGTGGAAAGTTCAAAGATGCCGAACAACATTATCACTCCACCTTATAGGAAATTCTTGCAGTAAAGAATGGAATCAAGAAATTTAATTTCTTCCTTATTCATACAAAATTTCTAATAGAGATGGATATGAAGGCCTTCCCAAAGATGATTCAGCTAAATGCAAAAATTATTCCCAATCCTCAGATTCTCAGGTGGTCTCAATGGTTGTATCCATACAAATTTCAAGTCAGGCACCTGAAAGGAAAGGATAATATTCTCGCATATTTTCTATCTCGACAGGAAGAATTATCAAAGAGATTTTCCTTAGCAAAACTGATGTTTAAGCAAAAGCTGATCAGCCATATCTTCATGCTCTCAAGTATACCAGGAACAAGTTCATAAAAGCCAACAGACCATCCACCAGAGTTTATCAACCTCATGGATCCCTTTGATCCGTCAATTATAATGAAAAGAAGAACTCATTATGAGCTCCAAGTTTTTCGGAAACATGGAGGATCCATTCTCAAGCCATATGGGGTTAATCTAGAATACACGTTCTGCTATATATTCATAGCTCAAGCCAAGGATTTTCCACAAGAACTATTATGGTTTTTCTGGTACCTATGCCATCAGTATTATATATTCATAGAATTCAAAGGCAACGTCTTCAAGGATTTTGATAACATTGCACCAGCTCTTAAAGTATTTTTACTATGGTTTAAGCCTAGAAGAAATTAGATGAAATGTTTCAGCGATTCCTACACAACAAAGATATTCATGTTCCATAGGCCAGTGAAGATCAATAATGGAAAAGTCCAGGCGTAAGCACATGCATCATTCTGGTGGAAATTTCCCGTGTCCATTTTATCAAAGGAGTAAAAATATAGCGAGGCACAAAGAATCCTTTTCCAGCAAAATAGGTGCATCCCGAGAAAGATATGGCCAAAAGATTGGGCAAGCCTGAATTATACCAACACTCATCCAAAGGAGAAAGAACACAACGGAGAAGGACCGTCAAATTTCAGGCATTACTACACAAGATCTTTGAAAAGATGCCTAGAAGACAACCCTAGAATCAATGAAGGATAATTATCTAAATCCCTGCTAATCCCACCATAATCCTACATTATCTACCAAAAAACCCTCAAAAATATCCTTCCCATGCCAAGACAAATTCCCACATCTTTTCATACTATCCGGGCCCCACTTCCTCTTGTTTTCACATATTCCACAAAATGTCTCCTACTCTATATAAAACCTTGTCCAAAAAATATGATTACCTCTATGAAGTAGATATCCTGCCCGATGAACAAAAAGTATCTTCCACTGAACTACCCCTCATAAACCCCTACTCAGCTTTTGCCAAAAAATCGTTTGCACCCTGGACCCAAATTCGTTCCTTAGTCCAACACAGACAAAAAGGGGTCAAAGAATAAATTGCTGCCTCAAAACATGACCAGAATCCTATTCTTGCCACTTGAGAGGAACAATTTATCACTCTTCAAATCCCAGATGATTTTCCCAGACAATGGAGAGATCATGGTTTTACCCATATCCATTTTGGTGCTATCCGAATCGCTTTAACATATCACGGAAGAAAAGGTCAACCTATTGTAGCTCGACTTTCTCTTCTAGATACAAGGTAGTTGGAGTACGAACATGCAAATCTGGGCATTATAGAAGTTACCCTGAATGCTGGGACTGTCTTCATAACTATCTTTCCAAATTTCAACATGTCCCTTTATGATTCATACTTAACCGAAGCTCTAAAAATCCAAGTCCAAATCCAAGGAGCCCCTCAAGATAAAGATTCCATCCAAGCCACTCTTCATCACCAAATGGCGTGGCGAGTCCAAAATCATGCCATGGATCTTTGCCTTCCCGAAGGAGAAAATGCTTTACTCCTAAATATTGATGCTACTAAAGGAAACACCATGTGCACCCAAATACCCAGAAAAATTTCCAGAGATGAACTTATCAAAATTCTTCCTGATTCCTGGAACACAAATTATGAAAAGTTAAGAGAATCGGAGGAATCTCTACAATCTAGTGAACCAACGTTTACCAAAAGAAATTACAAAACTGTTTGCATAAGCTTTGACCATTCCCATCTCAAAAACCCCAATAAAACCATCTTCTCTTGCCAAATGATTCAACCCAAAGATACAATAGATACATACCCTGAACCTGATGGAGAATTCTTTTTGAATATACAAAGTATCATGGAAGAACATGACTGGTGTCAAAATTATGACAAAGAAGGAAAAAGAGCTTGGTGGTTCAAATGCCCCTTTACGGGACACTGCCCTTGGGATCTTTATTGCAAATGTCAAGAATGTTTAGAAAATCCAATTAGAGAATATGATGAACACCACCAGCATCATTGGGAAAGGTTCAGCCTCAACAAAACCAAACCAAAATCCAAAAAAAGGGGAAAACCACTGAAAAACAATTTCGAGCAAAATATGAGAATAAAGATCCTTCAATTGGCTCATTAAGCCGTCCACATAAATATGAATTTCTTGTCAGTTACAAACCACAGGAATGGCCAAAATTACTAGAAAAATTCACTCCATGTTGGCAGGATAGTGAAACCACACCCAAACCCAAATCACCATCAGCTCATACCCAAGTATCCAAAAATCACCTGAACCTGAAACTTCACTGACTCAAAAAACCATAAATCCCACACAACCACAGATATTCATGATAAGCCTTTCAAGCTCCAGTCATACACAAGATTTTTCTTCACTTCTACCTTTTAAAAAAGAGGGGTATAAGCCATGCTCTAAAAATTCCCAAGAAAAACATAGTGCTACCTACTGGAGAAAACCCCCCAACAAGTGACATCGACGCAACAATGAACTGGCAATCAGAAAACTCCATCTACCAAAACAAAGAGTTGAACAACATAGGCAACACTATAAAGAACGTGGCCCATACACAAAACAAAATGATGAGCAAAGTGGAAACAATTGAGAAAAAGATGGAGCAGACATCGTCTCACCATGCCGGACTAATCAAAGCCTTGGAACTAAGATTGGCAAATTTACAATATGAGATTTGTCCGCCAAGAACTTCACTTTTCCAATTCTTCCAACAAGAACAAAATGAGATGATTTCCATCAAAGAACAAATTCAACTTCTGAGACATGACCACTTTGAGCCACAGAAAACCCCAGTTTTCCCCTCAAAACCTACCTTCTTCCCTATGTCTCCACAAGCATATTCCCCACCTAAATTAGACTACACCTTTTCTACTTTTCCATCTACCTCACAAAATCCAATCTCTTTCACCCAACCCTTAATAGAAGAACATGATTTTGATATCGCAAAAATGGTTTGGGAAAGGAAAGATGCCCTTGCAACCCATAAACAAACCAAGAATAGGCAAGACCAAGGAGAAAGTTCAAAAGGGTCCAACCCCGAAAATCTAATGATTTCTGACCAGAAGGCTCCGGACCTCTATGTCTCCTAGCAAAGATACATATCAGAAGAAATACTCCATGATCGAAATCTCTAAATTCATCAGATGATGAAACAATGGAAGATAGCTCTCAATCAACCAATGAATCCACAACAAACTCTTCCGAAGACGACAATCCCCCAATATTTGTAAACCGGCCAAGAGACCTAGAAGAATCTGAAATAGATGAGGAACAAGAAGGCATGACAGATGAGTCAATCCCAGAAAGAAGATATGAGCCCATGGCATCAAAACCAGTTGGAACTGGTTTTTACACATTCACCTTAGATGACGTCAAGATTTCAAGATGGCCTCAAAGGATCCAAGACTTCTATACTTGGATGGTGACCAAAAAATTTGGTGGAACGAGAAAAGTATATCATTATGTCAGAACTTACTTCACGGTTCTCAAGAATCCTTAGAGATTGGTGGAACTCACTTGGAATTCAAGACAAAAATTCTTTTCATACTTCCCAAGATTTTGCCTTCAACATCATAATCCTACATGAAGTTTGCAGTGATACTGGCCAAAGATAGGAGAAAATGCGAAGACAACTCTTCGAGATGAAGTGTCTGTCATTCGACAGAAATGACATTGACAGGCATTTTCAAAAAATGGCGAAGATATACTTTGAAATCGGCGGATACATCAATCTGAAGCAAGCCTTTGTCTCTTCCCTCCCAAAGTTATTGGCAAGCCGAACCATGACCATTATTAAAGAAAAGTTTCAGTCTATCGTAATGCCACAAATTTGTTACATCAGGCAAGCTATTTTTGTTGCATTGGATGACATTTGTAGAAAGCACTCTGCCCTAAAACAAATTATCCAACACAATCTAGTGCTTGACAAAGAATGCCACAAATCTGATATAATCACCGAATCAGGATGTTCCTGCCACACATCCAGGCGAAGGAGAGAATTCAGGAGGTTCAGATGGCCAAGAATTCCAGACGGCAAATCAAGGTCCAAGAGACGCACAAAATATTTCAAACACAGAAGACCAGGAAATTTTCACAAGAAGAACAGATGCTTTACTTGCCATAAGATTGGACATTTCGCAAAAAATTGTCCCCAATCAAGAAGATCTGTCAAACTCCTTGAAGAGATTGAAGATTACACTGGCATAAATCTTGGAAAAGAGGAGGACCTTGAATCCATATTCTCTGTGGATCATGAACCCAATGAAGAAACTTTATTCTCTCTTGATATCTATGAAGATCAAGACTAACGGGATAGCGACGACGAACAAATCAAAGAGATTGAGCAAAATCTCATTGAACATTCATGTGCTGAATCCCACAAGGATTTCATGAAGAAAGGGAAACACCCATTATGGAAAAACGAAGAGTTTTTTTATCAAGCTCCCTTTCAAGAAGAATAAAAATATCAACCCAACAAAAGCCAGCCATTCAGGGATGAATCCAGACCATCTTCCGCTTGCAAAGAATGAATGTGAAGAACTTTTGGAATTTGATCTGATAGAGCCATCAGATTCACAATGGGCATGCGAAGCATTTTATATCAACAAAAGAGCTGAACAAACAAGAGGAAAACTCACGTTAGTCATCAACTACCAGCCACTTAACAATTTCCTCTCCTATCCCAAATAAACTCACCCTTTTCTCCCACTTAGCCAAGGCCAAATATTTTTCCAAGTTTGATTTAAAATCTGGATCTTGGAAATTGGGAATCCACCCTAAAGAAAGACCTAAAATGGGATTTTGCATCCCCGATCATCACTTCCAATGGAAAGTCATGCCCTTCGGGTTGAAAACTTCACCCTCCTTGTTCCAAACAGCCATGATAAAAATATTCCGACCGATCCTCCATACCACTTTAGTTTATATATATGGCATCCTGTTATTTAGTGATACATTGGAGGAACATATCAACCCGCTTCGTCAATTTGAGGCATCGGTAACACAGTACAGAATCATTCTTTAAGCAAAAAAGATGGTTCTTGCTCAAAACGAGATTGATTTTCTTGTAATGCATTTTGTCCAAGGTGAACATAGTCCAGGACCACTTATATGTCAAGAATTACTCAAATTTTTGGATACCAACCTCACAACAAAGCAGATGCAACAATTCTTGGGCATAGTAAATTATTTGAGAGATTTCATCCCAAATATCTCTACATATATTTCTCCACTCATAGAGATGGTCAAGAAAAATGCTCCACAATAGGGAAAGAAACAAGATGAAGCAGACAAGGAAATAAAGGAGATTTCTAAAAATGTCAATTCCCTCTATATCCCTTCAGACGGTAAAAAGATATTGCAAACTGATGCCAACAATGAATATTGAAGTGCTGTTCTATTTGAAGAAAAAGATGGCCAGAGGAAAATATGCAGATACGCCAGTGGAAAGGTCAAAGATGCCGAGCAACATTATCACTCCACCTTCAAGGAAATCCTTACAGTAAAGAATGGAATCAAGAAATTTAATTTCTTCCTTATTCATACAGAATTTCTAATAGAGATGGATATGAAGGCCTTCCCAAAGATAATTCAGCTAAATGCAAAAATTATTCCCAATCCTCAGATTCTCAGGTGGGCTCAATGGTTCTCTCCATACATATTTCAAGTCAGGCACCTGAAAGGAAAGGATACTATTCTCGTAAATTTTCTATCTCGACTGGATGAATTCTCAAAGAGATTTTCCCCAGTAAAACTAAAGTCAAAGAAAAAGCTTATCAGCCACATCTTCATGCTCTCAAGTATACCAGGAACAAGTTCATCAAAGCTAACAGACCATCCACTGGAGTTGTTCAACCTCATGGATCCCTTTGATCCGTCAATTATTATGGAAAGAAGAACTCATTATGAGCTCCATGTTTTCCAGCAACATGGAGTATCCATTCTCAAGCCATATGGGGTTAATCTAGAATACCCGTTATGCCATATATTCATAGCTCAAGCCAAGGATTTTCCACAAGAACTATTATGGTTTTTCTGGTACCTATGCCATCAGTATTATATTTTCATGGAATTCAAATGCAGTGTCTTCAAGGATTTTGATAACATTGCACCAGCTCTTAAAGTATTTTTACTATGGTTCAAGTCTAGAGGATATTTGATGAAATGTTTCAGTGATTCCTATGCAACAAAGATATTCATGTTCCATAGGCCAGTGAAGATCAATAACGGAAAAGTCCAGGCCCAAGCAGAGGCATCATTCAGGTGGAAATTTCCTGTGTCCATTTTATCAATGGAGGAAGAATATAGAGAGGCACAAAGAATCCTTTTCCAGTAAAATTGGTGCATCCCGAGAGAGATATGGCCAAATTATTGGGCAAGCTGGAATTATACCAACACTCATCCTCACTGGGAAAGAGTCCGGGAAGTAACAAAAGAATATCAAACCCCATACGAAGTCATCCGCGAAAAGATCACTCGCAACATTTCCATATTAAAGTTGCGGATTATATCTCTCAATCCAAAGGAGAAAGAACATAGCGGAGAAGGACCGTCAAATTCCAGGCATTACTACACAAGGTCTTTGAAAAGATGTCTAGAAAACAACCCTAGAATAAATGAAGGATAATTATCTAAATCTCTGCTAATCCCACCATAATCCTACATTACGTACCAAAAAACCCTCAAAAATATCCTACCCATGCCAGACAAATTCCCACATCTTTTCATACTATCTGGGCCCCACTTTCACTTGTTTTCACATACTTCCACATGCCTCCACATGCTCCGTCACATGCAATAAAATACTTTCACATGGTGTCACATGCTCCCTCATACTTTCACATGCTATACCATGTATATTTCACCTCTTTCACATGTTTTTAGGTGTTTTTAGTTGTTTTTCCCAAAGTCCTTCACATGCCAAGACGGACCTGCTTGTAGATAAGTTTTCCATGTAAGATAGGTTTATTTTATCATGAAAGTTTGTCATGTAATAACCTCCTAGTCCTATATAAAGGAGGCCTTGTAGTAGTTGTAGGATCATCGTGTAACCTTTGTAAATCTTTTGTGATATATTACATTGAGTGCTTTCTAAGTTTCCCTCTTGTTCTTTATTTCAAATGGATGGAAAGGCCGGTCCATGTATATAAATAGAGTAAGAATACTCTTTGAAAATTAGCTTATTGTAGAATGAAAGTTTTCTGAGTTATAAACAGCTAACGTTGGTTATAGTACAAAAGTTTTTTGAGTTGTGTAGCTTGGCAAAGCGTCCCTTATGTGTTGTTGAAGCTAGCCCCTTTGTAGGAAAAAATTTGCGACTATAAAAAAATTAACTGTTTGTGTATCTTGGCAAGCCGTCCCTTATGGGTTGTTGAAGTCAGCCCCTTTGTAGGGAAACTTTCGTATCTATGATTTAGTTTGCTTTCTTGGAGTCTCTTGCTCTGTTCCTTATACTGTGGTACCCTGGCAATGAATTTTTCTTCAAATTGCAGTGTGATATGAAATGCTCTATTGTGATTCAACCCTTCAGGCGGCAGCTCATCTTCGTGGAAGATTATCTTATGACTTTCCAGCACCTGCCCTACCATATTGGCCATCTCTCCGCAAGTGATATTGTTGGGTACATAGGCTTGACTCAACGCCTTCATCAAAGCATTCTTGTGTGCCTCTGAATTTTGCAACAATGACAGTATGGATATCTAAGCTAGGGTTTTATTCAAATGATCAATGACAAAATATTCCCTTGCTTGTACTTTCCTCCAAAGGTCATCTGGTCCTGTTTCAATAGGGAAACAAAGGAAATAAGATGAAGCAGTCAAGGAAATAAAGGAGATTTCTAAAAATGTCAAGTCCCTCTATATCCCTTTAGACGGTAAGAAGATATTGCAAATTGATGTCTGCACTACAATAGGAGTAAGTGTGACTGTAGGTTTAAAGTCATCGCCTTCTTGAATGAGAACGATTGACCCCTTAGGATCCCATTCCTCATCCATTTCTATCACAGGTATCCCGCCACCCCTATAATTAGGGAGGGGGTTGTTGCGGACATTGGGTGCAACTTCTTTTGCCTGTATAATCTTGTTCTCAATTAGCATCTGGATTTTGTCTTTCAATGTTCAACACTCGTCAATGATGTGCCCTTTCATACCGGAATAGTATGCACAATTTTTGTTTGGGTTGACCCATTGGGATGGATTCTCTAATGCCACAATAGGAATAGGGGTGACGTAACCAACAGCTTTCAACCTTTCATACAATTGATCGATGGGTTCAACAATAGCGGTGTATTGTCTGGGTGGCTTACAGTCAAAATTGGGTCGTGGTCTTGGCTAATTTTGGCGAGTTGGACGTGACTGGAAATGAAATGGTTAGGAATTATAGGTATGATAGGCAATGGCTATTTGAAAATATCTGGGAGATGAAGGTTGATATATGGGTGGTGGTGCTTGATATGTGGGTAGAGGTGTTTGATATGTGGGTGGAGATGTTTGATTTGTGGGTGGAGGTGTTTGATATGTAAGTGGAGATTTCGGGCCTTGAGCCACCATTACTGTCCCAACGTCTCTTTTCTTCGATATGCCGCCTGATTGTAATGCCTTGTTTATGGCCTGTAATGCCTCAAAATTTGTCACCATCTCGCTCTTGATTCCTTCTTCGATTCTTTCTCTGAGTTTGATGATACCAGAGAATTTATGATTTTCAATAACCATCAATCTTTCATAATATTATGGTTCCTATGCTCTAACGAAGAACTTGTTCATCTGTTCCTCATCCAAAGATGGCCTGACTTTGGCTGCTTCCGACCTCCAACGAGTAGCGTACTTGCGGAAAGTCTCAGTGGGCTTCTTCTTAAAGTTCTGAATGTAGAAAATATCTGGTGCATTTTTTGTGTTGAACCTGAATCGGTCCATGAAATCAGACGCCATACTCACCCAGTTGGACCATTTTTTAGGATCCTGGATGATGTACCAGGACAAAGCATTTCCCGTAAGACTTTTCATAAAGAACTTCATCCGGATCCTTTCATCATTTCCGACCCCGACAAGCTTGTCACAATAAGTCTTCAAATGAACCTTGGGATCACATGTACTATCAAACATTTCGAATATGGGAGGTTTGTAACCCTCTGGCAGTTCTACATCTGGTTGTATGCACAAGTCTTCATAGTTCAAACCTTTTATTCTTTTGCCGCCTTCGACACCCTGAACCCGACTTGTCAACTTCTTGAGTTCTTTAGCTATGTTTTTAATGAGCAGGTCCTTCTTGGAGGATTCTGGTGTATAGGAGATTGGTTGGACAGAGTGAGGTATGGTATTCACGTATATGGGGTTGTTTTGGTGAGTGTCAGGTGCCTGGGTGTAATGGTGGTCATTAGTTGAGTTTTGAGGATCAGGAATGGGTTGTGGTGTGTTCTGGGGAGTGTGAAAAGTGGTGGTTGGTGGGTACTGAATTAGTTAATGGTGGTGTTGTGGCGGAGTTGGTATTGGTAAGGGATTGAGATTTTGGGGTGGGGTTGCGTATTGATGTGGTGCAGGAAGGTTTTGTGGATGTTTGTTTGGTGTGTTTTGGGGAGGTGTTGGGTTCTTTGTGTTTTGTTGGTTGATGCCGGGGACATTCAGGGTGAGTGATAAGTTTGCCAAGTTGTGGACCTGCTCAAGCTCTCCTGTAGCTCCAATATCTTTTGTTCCAACCTTAAGACTAGATCATTTGGTGCCGGAGTACTCCGACCGTTTGAAGCTTCTGCATTCTCAGCATTCTCCTTTAGAATACCACTTAAGTCATCCATTTTTGCTTTTCCTTTGTCTTTTGTATTACTTGGAGGAGGAGGAGGAGGAGGGCCTCTAGATCTGGTATGATATGCTGATGATACCACTATGAGTGAACCAACCTTAGGGGATAGGAATAAAGAATAGAGAAAAACAAAAAGCTAAACAAGTCAGTAAGGATTCTAAAATGTTTGCAATATTTAAACACATATTGCGGGAATCTAAATTTGCATCCTAATTTTGGAGCCTCATTATGCCCGAGGTAGGCTTAGCGACAAATAAATTTGGAGAGTTTTTGTGCCAATAATTGCCTCATTTCATTAATGTAAAAATGAACGCCCCAAAATGAAACTAAACAAAATAATGTTGCTAATGGCACTTGGCCTTATTACATTTGAAAAGGAAAGCAAGCAAAACTAATCTACTTGGTCCTAGAAGGACCCTCTCCAGACCGGATGCTGTTGTCGATCAACTCTCCCAGCTCGCGCAGGTTCAGCAGTAGGAATGCCCTTGCTAGATGCGCTCCTTCATTTCCTTCAGCGTTCTGGCAGTCGGTGACCCTCTTCCTTATTTTCCCCTCCAATTCCATCAAGTTGTACTCCATATATTCTAGCCTCTCGCTAGATTTGACAGCTCTTTCTCTCTGCTCATTAATCATTTCCATATCAGCCTTATGCTGCACCATATGCTCGGCTTCAGACTCTCGTACTCTTTTCCGCAGCTTGTTGTACTTTACCTCTACTTTAGCAACCTCGTCTATGACCTTATTTCCTGGACCAGTCCTTAGCTCAAAGACCCCGGCTATGTTGTCCTCCAACCACGAAGGGTAAAGTTATGAGTGGTCCGCGTGATTTCGGTCTAGCTCAATATTATCCTTCTCCACAATAATCTTCAAGGTCCACATGTGTTGCGCTTCATTCTTATACGGGATGGCGTCACCTTGGAAATTGGCTCTGAAGTGACATATTTTAGCGACTCGTGGTATGAATTGTCTCCTTCCTGCTTGTCTTATAACCTTGAGAGGAGCGTAAGGGTATATGCCCCTTAATCTAATCAACACCAGGTGTGGAAAATCTTTGGATCTGATGATGAACTCATCGGTAGGGAACCACTCAAACATCCACTGAACCTGATCCTCTGTCAAATTTTCGAAAAGTTGTACCCATCCCACAATGTCCTCCGGTTGAGCAAACATGTCTGGAATATAGTTCATTCTTTTGGGATGATGGAAGGCTATGTGATCATTCCACGGCCTTCGCGGAAATTCTTGACGGTATTGTCCCTTTTGGAGATGTTCCAACAACCAGACCTGTAACAGCAAGTTGCAACCCTCGAAGAACCTGCACCCCTTCTGACATCGCTCCAAAGCTCGGTACATGTTTGCAACAATCATAGGTATGATAGTGTATGTCTCCCCCTCGATCTTGTCCATCAAAGTTTTGGTCACCATGGCCAGCCTAGTATGGATTCTATCCCCTTAGATTGGGAATATAAGCATGCCCAAGAAGCACATAATAAATACGAAGACCCTACGATGGACCCAACCCAAAGATGTGATAGAGAAATTATCATAAAATATATGGTAAGAGCTATTGTGACCGTATCTTTCATAAAGGAAATCAAAAGGTATGTAGGAGTGCTTCAAGCATTTCAAGTTGTCATTCTTCTATAGCCCCATCATCTTCAGAAATCCCCTAGTAGTGTGATTTTCAGGTGCTAACAGATTAGGACTATCTCAAGTCGACCCAGCAAATCCTCCTATTTCTTCTAGAAGGGGAGTCATTTCTATGTTCCCAAAACGGAACACAACCCTTTCCTTGTCCCAAAACATAGTTGCAGCCTCAGTCAACATTTTGTTGTGCTAAAGGTCCAACAGAGAAGGCAAGTTTCCTAAGACTCGCTTCACATGGTTTTGGTCACATGAAGGAAGATCCCTCCACCAATCTAGCAAGAGTGAGGGTATGCTACCAACCATACAGAATCTGCGGACCTCGTGCCTCATTTTCTGCAAAACAAAGAGACTTAAGCTATTTCTCCCTCCATGTTCATCTATTTATACAGTAATTATTAGCATATTGGCACTTATTTCTCCAAATTAATGCACATGATCGTGGTTGCATCCATTGGTATTATGGAAAACCCGATGGACTTTTGAAAAAGGCTTGTCTTAAAGGGTTATTATGCGGACAACATATTAACCCGGCTAGGTTTGACCAAGATGCATGTACAATTAATCAGAGTAAGGCTGCTATAGAGGTCTAGAATGGGACCCTCAATCGGACAACTTGAGGGGGAAAGGCACGGACCGTCGAACGCACCACTGATCGACTAGTTTTACCGTAAATACGCCTTTCCGAATTTAAAGGGTGATATATAGGAAGAGCGCAAACACCCATTAAGCGTTTCTATATGATTAATTATGCACGAGTGGAATATGATATTGAACATGATTTATGCAGCAATAAACAACATGTTGTCAAGTATTTGAACGTAAGAAAATAATAAATGCAGTATTTAAATAATGGAAAGACATTTACAGAAAAGAAAACAAAGAGACAAGTCAGTTTCAGGAATAAGAGAATCATAAATGCTTTGAAAAATAGACAGTTACATTTAAGTGAGGGGAAAGGGTACGTGGGATGGAGCATGATTGGATTAATTCACAAAAATAAGTTCGTTATGGTAAGAGCCTAAAATATCCACAACAGAGTTGACATGCTATTGCGCCCCATTTTTCCCTTCGCAGGGAAGTCCGGGTTTCGACATTCATGGGGGAACAACTCGTTTCCTTATGGGAATTGGGTATTTGAAGAGTTGTCACCTAACGGATTATGGTGCGTTAGGGCACCTAGAGCAATTAACTCTTGTAACTAGTTTGCATCACCAGAGATTAGGGTAGGGGCTCGAAATGACCTTGAGGGGAAGGTGTTAGGCACCCCTCGCAGTCCACAACGGTGGGTCCCGATCGAACTTAAAATATGTGAATTAGTCATTTTAACAAATAAACAGTTTTAACACATATTCGCAAATAAAGGCATGTTTTGGCATTCTAAATACATGTATGATTTAGGTAATGGAAGCAAGGGAGGGGTTTGAACAACTTGCACATGTATAAAGAAAAGGAAGTTTATAGAATTTAAACACATAGGAATTGGGAAAGGGGAGTCCTAGGTTGATTAGCCTACAGGATCATACCTATGCAATGCCTGATAATCACTTCTCAATGAGGGGCTACACGTGACATTAGCGCGCAGTCATCATATCCTTTACTACCCAATTCCCTCCCCTTAGTCATAGCCTAAAGCGTTCTAGCAACCTTAAGATATCCTATGTGTGCACTACCCGTCCCTTCCTTATGGCCCTGAAGGTATTTAGGACCTCTAATTTAGGTAGTTCTAAATTAGATGGTGGTGGAGGTGAGGGTGAGGAAAATGACTTCTATATCCTACAATCAGTTTGGGTTCATGCCGGGCCGCTCCACTATGGAATCTATCCACCTTATTAGGAGGTTGGTGGAACAGTACATGGATAAGAAGAAGGATCTGCACATGATATTTATTGACTTGGAGAAAGCGTATGATAAGTTTCCTAGGGAGGTGCTCTGGAGATGTCTTGAGGCGAAGGGCGTACTGGTAGCCTACATACGAGCGATCAAGGACATGTATGATGGATCTAAGACTAAGGTTAGGACTGTGGGAGGCGACCCGAAGCATTTCCCGATTGTTATAGGATTACACCAAGACTCTGTGCTTAGCCCATTATTATTTGCCTTGGTAATGGATGCTTTGACATACCAGATTCAAGGGGAGGTGCCATGGTGTATATTATTTGCTGATGACATAGTTCTAATTGACGAGACGAGGGCCAGTGTTAATGAGAGATTGGAGGTTTGGAGACAGACTCTCGAGTCTAAGGGTTTCAAATTGAGCAGGTCTAAGACAGAGTACCTGGAGTGCAAGTTTAGCGCTGAGTTGAGGGAAGTAGGCGGGGATGTGAGGCTTGGGTCACAGGTCATCCCCAAGAGAGATAGCTTCAAGTACCTTGGGTCGATGATTCAGGGGGATGTGACAAGAAAGTGCCACCGATACTCAAAGGTAAGTTTTATAGAGTTGTGGTTAGACCGGCCATGTTGTATGAGGCAGAGTGTTGACCGGTTAAGAACTCCCATATCCAAAGGATGAAAGTAGCAAAGATACGGATGCTGAGGTGGATGTGCGGGCACACTAGGATAGACAAGATTAGGAATGAAGATATTCAGAGGAAGGTGGGCGTCGCCCCTGTGGATGACAAGATGCGGGAAGCGAGGCTCGGATGGTTCGGGCACGTGCAGAGGAAAAGCCTTGATGCACCGATGAGGAGGTGTGAGCGGTTGGCTGTGGTGGGTACGAGAAGAGGTAGAGGGAAACCTAAGAAGTATTGTGGAGAGGTGATCAGGCAGGAATGGTACGACTGCAGATTTCCGAGGACATGGCCCTTGATAGGAAGGCCTGGAGGTCAAGCATTAGGGTTGTAGGATAGGGGTAGTAAAGCTTTCCTTACTTTATACCGAGGGTGAGGCGGGGTTGGATTAATGTTGATCTTAGATGGCTTGCAGTTTATGTTGAACCCACACTATTCTTGTTGTTTATCTTAGCCTCGGACCTTAGATTTTAGTTACTGTTATTGCATGTCATTCATCTTTTGGTTTTTTATGCTTCTGTTACTATTACGGTTTCTACTGGAGTTACTAATGAATTCTCTTTTCTTGTTTTTTATTTTATTTTTGTCTTTCTGGGCCGAGGGTCTATCGGAAACAGCCTCTCTTCCCCTATCGGGGCAGGGGTAAGGTCTGCGTACACATTACCCTCCCCAGACCCCACTATGTGAGATTTTACTGGGTAGTTGTTTGTTTGTTTAATTTAGGTAGTTCTAGACCATCTTAAGGTACTTACGGAGAAAAAACTAGGTGACAACCAAAACAATTAGGACTGAACTAAAGAGAGAACAATTAAAGGCTCATGTTTTACCTCCACAAATAGAACAAGTAAGTGCACGTCTCACACAACAGTTTTCAGATATTTAAGTGAAACTCTAAGATATCTAGGTGAGTAGAGAATATGTTGTATTGAGTTAAAACCAAAGTGTAAAAGAACTTAATCCGTTTGCCTACTGACTTTGAACCTGTTGAGCAGTCACAAATAACAAGGCGTAGTTCCATAGTTTGCAGAATTTTAGCCACCCTATAGGTTTGCCTAGGCATATGATAGCGATATCCTATGAGCATGGTATCTAATCATTAATCAGGAATGCAGTAAAACAGTAAAAAAATTTAAACGGGTAATTTGGATCCTATAGGCATGCTTTCTAGTGATGTTAACTAACACAGCGTTGAAGAAATGAGTAGGTTATTTAATTAAACCGATTCAGAACCTACAAGCATGATTTCTATAATTAAACTGATTTTAGATTCCATAGACATGATTTCTAATTAAAACTGATTTTTAGATCCTATAGGCATGATTTCTAATTAAAACTGATTTTAGATCCTATAGGCATAGTATCTAATCATGTAAAGTAAAGCGGGCAGAATCTATTTCAACAAAAGCAAACCTTATAGGCAGGTTGTCTAACACAGCACATTTAAACCAAAATAAACCCTATAGGCATGTTATCTACCCAACTTTACCCACAGTATACAGCTACCCTCCCTTTTTACTAATCACCCCAAAATTTGTTTACAATTAACTATTACAGACCAAGGATTGAATAATTACATAAATATAAATATACATTAAGCTATAGGGAGCCTGAAGTAGGCCCAAAGTAATTTCCAAGCCTTCAGTAGTCTAGGCAAGCACTTCAAAAACATTCATGGTTCAGAAATACTAAGCAGAATTTAGACATGCTGGGTAAGACAATAAACAAGCAATGTAGCTTGGATATGCTAATAAGCAAACAAGATGCATGCAATTATCACACGGTAGGATTGGGCATGCTAAAAAGTAAACAGATCCTTGTGGGTAAATAAACCAGTCTTAGCTTCTAACAGAACAAACTCCAATATGCTAAGTGAGACAATAGTTAGGCAGTGTAATCTAGGCATGCTGGTTTTACATTGAGCAACATGTTAGTAAAATAATAAATAGAATTGGAAGTCACAACTAATGAATTGCAGCAACAAAGAAAACATACAGTTTTGGAATTTAAATTGAATTAGGACATACCAGTTAAGGAGAGAATATAGAGTATAGAGCATTGATGGTGCAAATACCCAACATTGGCTTACGGCCGGCTGGAGTAGTGAGAATTGCAAGTAGCAGAAGAGTATAGAGTGCTTTTGAGAGTGTGAGAGTATTGATGAACTAATGTTCGTGTCCAAGAAGTGAAAATAGGGGAGAGCATATATAGTAGTTAAGAGGAAGAAGAATAAGGTAAAGGAGATCAACCATTCAGTAGTTAAGGAAGCCACAAAATCAATTATACACCAATTAGTGTAATTTCCCTTAATTAAGGGTAATTACCCAATGGTAAAGGCAGAATACATCTAAGGAAAGAAAATCAAGTGAGAAATTAGGGGTAAATAGACAGAAGTTTAATTGAGGAAATAATTAGTGAAGAATCAGTAAATATCACAGTTAATCGAATAAGGTAAGAAAACTAATCAAGGTTGTAAATAAACGAAATAGTCAAGAATCAACAAAGGGCTTCTAACAGAGCCAATCAGTGAATCAAAAATTCAAACAGTACTTATTTAAGGGTGAAAATACAGGTTTTCCACAAATAGACAAGTAGGCTAAAATAGAATCTCACAAACGTACAGAAATTAGCCAAGAAATCAAATCAAAAACCCTAATGGAGATGAACTAGGGTAAAAATCACAAGACATTGAATTAGACTAAAAGAGAAATCATGAAAGTCAAAGCACAAAACGAACAACATAACAAGTAGCACGGAAAGACTCAGAATCGAAGCAAAAACATAAGAAAATTAGGGCTTTAGTATAAGCTAGTTTGGGTTTAAGCAAACTCTTCGAAATCAGTCAAAAACACATAAAAAATAGAAGATTAAATACTTAAAATCAACAAAATGTTTTGAAGAAAAAGGATTTTCAGGAAACCCTAGTTTGAGAAAAAATGGAAAGCCACTCGTAAAACCAGAAGATTTTCATAAACACCGGTGAAATAAGTCCAAACCATCTCAGATCATAGAAGTTCAAAGGAAGAAATTAGGGTTTCAAGGAAAGCAACATAGAGATGAAGAAGTAGGCTTAGAAATACATAGATTTAAGGCGAAATAGGAAGATATTACTCGAAATTAAACCAGAATGGCCTAAAACAGGCGAGCAAGAACCAAAAGCATAAGCAGACTAACCCTGGTCTCTTGAGGACCCTAGAGACGGCGATACCAGCATAGGAAAGGCCATTAGAGGCCTAGGGGTGGTGAGAAACCACCATAAATGGTAATAGATGAGTGACAACGAGGGTGAATTAGGGTTAGAGTTAGAGAGAATTTGAGAGATGAGGGAACGAAAGGACGGCGGAAATGAGAGCTAATGAGAGGGTTTAGGGGATCGTTTGTGTTAATATGGTATGTTTTATCGTGGACCGTTGATCAAAATGATCAACAACCACGATTAAACGTGGTTATTGGATCGAGGCATGCATATTGGGGCTAAGGGGGCTTTGGGCTGCTTTTATAAGGGTATTTGGGCTGGTCAATTAGGCTGAAATTGAAATTAAACAAGGCTATTTGTTAAATACCCCAAATAAATTGACTAAAATAATTTGTAAAATAATTACTAATTATATAAATGATTTTCATGCATAGGAATGTTTTAAAAATAGTTAGTAATTTTAAAAAAACCAATGGACTAATTTCTAGTAAAATAATACAAAAATGTATGCATGGGCTGTAATTGCAAAGTTATTGGAATTATAACCAAAGGTGCCAATTTGGCCATTTATGAAATAATTTGGACTTAATAAGACCATAAAGTAATATTAAACCAAGAAATGTTTTAAAAACATTTGTGATGTAATTTCATAATTATTCATGTGAATAAAATACTGAGATAAATTAATTAAAAAGTATAAAAAAATTATGAGAAAATACTAATTGATGCTAATGCGTAGTTTTAAAGGTATATATGCATTTCAAAAATATTATAGGAAAAAATTGGGTATCAACAGTGAGATCGAGGTTGGTAAGACATCTAAAAAACATATAAGATGATTTGTCGTAGATAGAACCAAGGTTGTAAGTGGATGCTGCGTGGGAGAAAGTTGAAAACTAATAAGTGGGTGGTAGAAAAATACATTGGCAAGCATACTTGTAATATGAACACATTCAATGAGAATCATTTTTAACTTAAAAATTGATTTGATTTTCCTTGTCTTGATTCCACACATTGAATCATCCATAAGGTACTAGGTTAAGGAGTGCATAACATCAGTATCACAGGCATATGGGTGTACTATTACCAAAAGAAAGGCATTTCTCGGGTGTAAATGTGTGTTTGTGTCACGACCCAATTCCCGAACCCGGACGTGATGGCGCCTCTCGTGAAGACAAGGCCAGCCAGACCAAAACGGAACACCTCCTTTAAACAGTGAATCACCATAAACATTAGTAACATATAATATAATATTCATAAATTGCGGAATTTAACGATAATAACTGCAGGAACCATCCCGACACAGCCCAAACCGGGGTGTCACAAGTCATGAGCTACTACAGAATCTGCTATAGGTCTACAAAGTACGGAATCCAATACAACAGTTTGAAGAAACATATATGATAGAGGATAAGAGGGACAAGGGCTGCGGACGTCAACAGCTACCTCGTAACTCCAAATCACTGCCTAGCCTGGAAGGAATCAGCGCTCACGTGCGGACTCTGCTATACCTGAATCTGCACACATGGTGCAGGCAGTAATGTGAGTACTCCGACTCAGTGAGTAATAATTACAAATAATGGCTGAAAGTATGAAAACACGTAAAGGCACAAAGCAATTCCATATCAAGTAGTAAAAATAACTTAAAGTAGTAAATCAGTGAAGAAATCAAATGATATTGCTTTTTAAATCAAGTAAAACAGGTAATTTAACCGGTAATTCACAAGTAAAAATCCGCCCGTCGGGCACAGTATCAATCGCTCAGCATAGTATCAGCCCCTCGGGCTCACTCTCAGTACAGTATCAACCCCTTGGGCTACCTCACAATCACTCAGCATAATGGTCAGCCATTGTTACCAAACCAACTTTCATCAAACAGTGTCATTGTTACCACTGTTTCAAATCACATGGGTACTCGCGCTCACTGTGGGTATGCAGACTCCAGAGGGGCCCCTTACGGCCCAAGCGCTATATCAAGCCACCTCTTGGCATCATCACTCAGCATATCCTCACATCACTCAAGCCACCGCATGGCCTAAATAGTATCTCAGGCCCTCGGCCTCATATCACTCAGCATATCCTCACATATGGCCCTCGGCCTCACTCAGTCCAGAAATCATCATAAGCCCCTTGGGCATTAGTAAAACAGTAGTCCTCAGCCCAAAACATGATGTAGAAATATCATTTTAGTTTCAAAACTGAGTAAAAGTGGCTGAGTTTGTAAAGCAGTAGATAGCAACAGGACTGAGTTCAAATAATAAGTCAAGTAGTGAGGAAACAGTGATAAAAATCTATCCAAAATCATAACGAATACGTCACAATATGCTAAGGGAACAAAGCCCAAGTGAAAACATTCGAAAAATATCAAAAATCTCGAAATTAGCAAAACCTGAGCCCCGGGCCCACGTCTCGGAATCGGGTAAAATTTACATTTTCATAATCCTCATACCCTCACGAGTCTAACTATACCAAAATTATCCAATTCTGATACCAATGGTCCTTCAAATCATCATTTTACATTTTCGAAAGTTTCCACAATTTTCTTCCCAAATTCCATCTCAAATCATGAATTAAATGATGAATTCAGTGATAGATTCATGTACTCAAACCAAATTTGAGTTAGAATCACTTACCCTGACCAATTTCTTGTAAAACCTTCAAAAAATCGCAAAAATCCGAGCTCTCTAGGTCAAAATATCAAATAAAACCCAAAACCTCGTATATATAGAGTACCCCTCGGATTCCAACACCGCTGACCACACAAAAATGACCGCGGTCCGCGCAAAACCAGTGGGGTCCGCGCAAAAACGACCACGGCCGCGCAGGTCTTGCTCTCAAGGACAGGCTTTAATATTTTGGCCATAACGTTCACTACAGATTTCCAAATTGCGATATCGTTACCTTTCTGGAAACTAGACATGAAGGACTAAAACTTTCGTTTTTGAATCACCTCAAAATTCCTTGTGGATCAAAAGATATGAGCTTCCGAAGTAGGACCAGCAACCTGCAGTCTTCACAACCGTGGCCGCGGCCACTTTGACGCGGCCAGCACTAGGCCAGCGTGAAAAGGAGCACAGTCCGTGCCAACACTGCTGCTCCCTCCATTTTTCTAAGTTCCGAGGTGTCCGTACTCGCTCAAAACTCACCCGAAACACACCCGAGGCCCCCGGGACCTCAACCAAAAGCACCAACGCATCCTAAACATTATTCAACCCCGTTCCAATCATCAAAACACCTCGACTAACACCAAAATCATCAAATCACATCGAATTCAAGCCTATGAATCTCAAGAACTTCCAAATTCTATTTTTTGATCAAAAACCCAACCAAATCACGTCCGAATGACCTCAAATTTTGAAGACAAGTCCAAAATGACATAACGAAGCTACAAAAACTCTCGGAATTACATTCTGACCCTCGGATCAAAATCTCACCTATCAACCGGAATTCGCCAAAATACTAACTTCGCCAATTCAAGCCTAATTCTACACCGTACCTCCAAAACCACTTCCGATCACTCTCCTAAGTCACAAATCACCTCCCGAAGCTAACCGAACCATCAGAACTCACATCTGAACCCTCTAACACATAAGTCAACATCCGGTTGACTTTTCCAACTTAAGCCTTCTTAAAATACACTAAGAGTCTCATTTCTTACCAAATCCTCTCCGAACTCGAACTAATCATCTCAATCCCATAAAACACAGATAACGAAGCGTAAAGAAGCTGAAATGGGGGAAATGGAGCGGTAGCTCATGAGACGACTAGCCGGGTCGTCACAGTTTGAGATTGTTTATGGCAATTGGAATAATCATTTGCTGCTCTACACAGGTACATGGCTTCTTTGCAGCACTTTAATCCTGGTAAAGTTGTTGAATGGAAGCACGATCGACGTCCTTACATTCCTAAAATTATATTCAGATATGTGTTCTGGGCATTTAAGTCATTCATTGATGGTTTTGTTCATTGTCGATCAATAATCTCCATAGACAACACACATGTGTATGAGAAGTACGATACAAAGATGTTGATTTTCGTTGGGGTAGATGCTAATGGCCAAATATTTTTCCTCGCCTTTGCTATTTGTGCCAATGAGAGTCAAGAGACTTGGGCATGGTTTTTAAACCACTTGAAGAAGCACGTTGTGAGACACCGTTCAGATATTTGTCTAATATCTAATCAGCACGATATGATTTTAAGTTCAGTGTGTGCTTTGGAAAAATGGAAAAAGTCGTACGGCTACCACCGTTACTGTATTAGGCACTTGAAGGGCAACTTTCAGTGGGCTTATATGAAAAAAGGTTGCATGATCTAATGTGGATGGCTGCAACAGATCATCAAGAGAGGAAAATCTTGATGCGAATGGAATTGATTATTTTGGAGGACAAAGGAGCTTATATTTGGTTAAGGGATCTTGAGATTAAGAAATGGACTTTGTATAGGGATGGTGGCAGAAGATGGGAAATTTTTACTACAAATATCTCAGAGTCTTTCAATGGGTTATTGAAGTCAGCTCATGGACTACCAGTTACTACCATGGTGCGGATGTCATTCAAGGATCTGGCGGAGAGGTTCATTGATAGATTCGTCAATGCATCCTCCTTGGTTGAAAGGGGTGTTCAAATTTTGCCAAAACCGATATAACTGTCACGACCCATACCGTAGGGTCGTGATGGGTACCCGGTGCCTTACTCAACCGAGTATCAATGTAACATATCTTTCTTATCATACCATCATGGGTAAGTGGGCCAGAAGGGCCTTCATGAGATAACCAGAATAAAACATAAGGGAATACTCGACATAGGACGACCTAACATGATATACAAACTTATACATGTCACATACGAGCCTATAAGGCTAACATGATCATTTGTACACTCAAACCATAGGCCGACAAGACCATACAAGTATCCATATACATGACCTCTATCTACAAGCTTCTAAGAGTACATAAACATCATTAAGATCGGGACGGGGCCCGCCAGACCAATCATTACATGTCCAAAGCATACTGACCAAATAGGCAACTTCGGAGCAAGTGGATTACGTCAATACCTTCCGCTGAGCTGATAGCCTACTAAAAAGACTGTCATCCTGCCTATCGGGACCTCTGGGCATGAAATGCAGCATCCCAAAAAAAAAGAAATGTCAATACGGATAACGTACCAAATATGTAAGACATGAAAAGCAGTATATAAAGGATATGAAAGAACATGGAGTAAAGTACAACTTGTAAATCCGAACAACTTGTGAATCATTAAACATTTATAATGTCATGCATATGTGTATAAATGACATACCATGCATAGGTTTATGCGTACATAACATCATCAAGCCTCTAAGGTTATCTCATCATGTCATCCCGGCTTCTATGGGCGAAATTATCAACATATACCAGCTGATGAAGTGGTAGTGCGTATATAACATCATAATCTTTCCCCATACCTCATATACATATAATATACGCGTATATAATATCATCTGGTCATGGATCAACGTACATGTATAAATAAATGCAATGCACAATGAAGTAAGTCAATAAGATCTCTTGGAATGTCATAAGATCATCATGCCTTCGAGTAAACTATATCAATTTACATATTTTCTGCGACCCATGAACAAACGAGATGATAATAGGACACATGGGGAATCAAGAACATAGGCACCCCTAGTACTTCTATGAATAGTGTCATTTATGAAAGTTGCGCGTTTGGTAGTTTCGTTTTTATCATATGGATCATGCTAAAAGGAAAGAAGGGATGGCATAAACATACCTTAACTCTATTGAGTCCTTAATATCTTCCAAGTAATTCTTCAAACAACTCAAGTCAATCTACCGTAGCATAAGGAGATTCAAAATCAATGGTAAGTAAAGGCTAAGTCTGCAACTTAACCTAGTAGCTCGTTTATATAAATTTGTTCAACATCTCCCTGTAACAAGGACCTCCTCCAATACCATATACCAATAACAAAAACTACAGCAATACAATAAGAACAACATCAACAATAGGTTACATTATATTTCATTAACAAGTCATCAACATAGCGGGAAGCTCAGAATGAATCCCTTTAGCACCCTTTAACCCCATTATCATTCATTCTTGAACATTGTAATATATCCAGTATAATAACCAATACCTTTTAAAGGATTTCCAACCTTGTACTAAATTTCAAAGTTACCCGAAATAGCCTAACACAAGATAATATCATTGTGGACAGCTTCCAAGTGCTTTATAGCCATTTCTGTTATAGTTGCCAATTTTCTCAACAAGTTGGCATGTAAACCAACATAATCATACTAAGAATGTCATAGCAAACTTATTTTCCATAATTTCCAGCCACTTAAATTCCATAAGAGCAACTTTTAAATTAATCCATCAAGAACAACAACATTTCAAGCTAATCCAAGTATTATCTTGTATTTTATCATCCTAACAACTTAACCAACATACAAGCAAGCTTAAGCACAATTAGTAGGCTGTTATACTCACCTTATTCAGTATCAAAAACTTTAAATTTGAGCCAAACACAACCCACAATTGTCCTCAATGACAACACAACCTCAGAGAGTTGTTGTTCTTCACTAGAACTAACTTTTTATGTTGAAATATGGTGTAATCACTTTGGAATCTCTTCAAACCCTTATGGTATATATTTAGGAGGGTTAGGAGGAGTGTAGGGACGAGGTTGGATTGAAAAATGAGAAATAAAGGTCGTCCAAATCATTTTAAAAGTGAAGTAGGTCGACCACCGCTTAAGTGGGTCCCATTGGGAGCTGCTTGTGTAGTCTCACAAAAACACAAATATCTCTCTACTCTGATATCATATCTACAAACGGTTTAATTAGTTTGAAACTAGACTCATATATATTCAATTTTATATGTGGATCATCATGAAATTTCAAGTATATTAGGAGAAAAGCTCTATTGTATTAGACCTAATTTTAGCATATTATGAATGTAATCTGTGATGACCTTTGCCAACTTTTATTCCACAACTGGCTTGACTTAAAACGTAACACACGACTATCATACAACTAAAATAACTCATAACATAACCTCTTTATCATATTAAGAACCCTAGTCTTACCCCAAAGTACATGTTATAACATTCTAAACTTATCGACTTTCGACGAAACTTATTTTTCATTTAGCTTCTAATCTTTCCAACCCTCTTGGTACTTGTTATTCATGATCATAAAGATTTGTAACCTCCAAGGTAACATGATTAACTTACTTTATGTACTTTCAAAAATGATCTCATTTCTTAGCTTACATCAATTGTGTTACGACGTACTCTTACGAATGAAAATATGGGGTGTAACATCTTTTCCCCATTTGTAATGTCCTCAAATATTGATTAATGTGCTTATCGGTGTCATAAAATATAGCTCTTGAAAATACTTTAATGTTGTCCTTGCCATCTAGGCAAGTGTTCAGTGAATAAATCCATAAGCCACGACATTCTCCCCTTTAGGCCTCTTTCTCATACTATGATTTGTTGTCGGAATTCTTTCAATCTCGTAACTATCAGTACCTTATATCATGCAGTATGTACGACTTTGTCCTTGTATGTACGCCTATCCAAATCTTTTCTCTTTTTTCCTCCAACTTTTGGCCAATCTCTAGGACTCACTTTATGAACATATACAGAACTATGACAAGATGTCCCTCTGGAATCTATAGGTATATTGAAGTTCTTCGCTCGGTTCTTTGTCGAACTTACGACTAATGATATATCTTCTTTCATAGTCTCGGCTATCTATGCTTAAATCTTTACTACATGTAGGTACGTTATACTATACCATAACATTTACTTCTATTTATTATTACTAAGATCTGCTACTCAAATCCAGGTTACTCTCTCGCTGCTTATCATATATGTAAAAATCTAAGTCCTCTAATGCTTCCTCATTAATGTTCATCTTAAAAAAGACGGCCTAATCTAATCTCATATTTTGTAACTTTTATCCATCCATTGTTAATTCACATTAGTGTTGATCCTTAATCTACCACTGATAACTTGAAATCTCTTGCATAATACATTTTCACTAAGGCTCACGTCTCATTGGGGAACATCTAATGTTATTTGCCTGATCCACCCAGGGATAGTAATATACTTCAATAACCATATTTCATAGCATCCTAATGTGATTCATCTTATAGGGGTATTCTAATACTATGCAATTCATAAAATACATTTTCTTTAAATCATTACTCAATCAAAGGCATAAGCGTCATCCTCTTATCTATCACAATTACACCACCCTTCTTCTACTACCAGGGAAGCGTTCCATCTCTTCTAATGCACCTAGTCTTAGACTCCTCCGAGTTCATTTAGGCTATACTGAGCTTTCTATAACTTACGGAAACCATCAACTCTCTTGTTTTGATTGGCTTAATTCCCAGGCCTTAGTTATTCTTGTCACCTTCTCACTCACCTTTTCTTATCCCTACTCCTATCTAGCAAAAAAATTATTGCTCTACCATACTTTTGCTTGCGACCTACTCATATATATTTATACTACTCTCAACCTTCCTTTAACTTGATAGTACCATAGATTTCCTTTTGTGCCTTCTTAGTTGTGTTTAAATGTAAGCAATTACTTTTCCTAATCGTTCTGCCACATTTGCTGCATGGATACTTGGCTTATCATATTGCCCACGGATACTGGAATTCCCTGTAACTCGTATGATCTCAAATATAACTTTTGACTTCATGTTCATTAGTCACGATAGGTGCCACTTTCGTATGGAGTACATACAATATTGTAGTAAGACTGTTGTTACAAGATCATTTCTTCTTCAAGTTACTATGCTTAGATTGAAGTCTTCTCCCTTATTTCCTCAGCTAGTCTTTCATGGTAGTACTTAGGGGAGGCCCTCTAACTTTTATAAGGCTGCAAGCTTATTACATCATATACCCGACGGAATTTTTGATGTTCTTGCTCGCCTATAATTATCCCTAGTTACTTATCTCCGCACCCTTATACTCGTAAAGTCGCTTCTAAACTGAATTTTTGGACTGTCTTCCTAGTGGCACTTTCTTTTATTCCGTAACACTTATGCTGTACTTTTAGCTACCCCTACTCCTATCTGAATATTTCTCAAGGATTAGGATTTCATATCTATTAGACTGAATTCACTATGTTGGGGTTCACTACATTTATCTTACATGATATGTTGATTTATCTATGACCTCTTATCTAGCCATAATTAGGCTCTTCTTGAATCAACTACAAACTACTCATTGGTCCATTCTCATATCTATATTCTGTGTAATCTCTCTTGGGTTATGTTCTTTGTCTTAACTTACCCCTCACACTGGCTCCTTATGTATCAAGTATTCATTTGCACTTATTTATATATAACATCTAGTGCTGGAACCTTTATTGCCTCTCCCCGACGTCGCGCTTGCATAATGTTCCAGAGTCGTATCATATCTGTAGGATCTAAATAAATTCAATCCCACTCCTTTTGCCTTTCTACCACATTCTTCCTTTACTATTCCATAGTTACCTGAACTATATAACTCTAATTTAATACCTTATCACACCATCTTCCCCCTTTAGGGGAGTACTAACATTTAATGCTAAGAACATTTACCTATAAATGTTTTACCTCTTCATCTTTGGTGCCTTTTCATATCTTCACGGACTCTCACTTGCCTTGTGGTAACCCTTCTGTACCAGGGATAGCTGAATTTCTTACGCACAAAGGTGACACCTAGTATAACTGGCACACTTAGTTCCTTAAGCTTAACTCTGCTCATAGTGCTTGCTTTAGGGAAGCGTCTTCCTGAATAACCTTTAAATGTTATTCTTTTGTTGTCAATCCTATTATTTCCGAAACGCGATCTTTGAAATTGTCAGGATGTCAACTATTATCAAATCCTCTGGTCCCTAATTCATGTTTGGTTTTATCTTGTTTACTAGACCACACTAATTTTTGTTATTACTAGGGTCTAACATAGCCTTCTGGTAATCATGTTGGAGTCACCAACTCATTTCTCCAAATGAGGATATGACCTTTGGGCTATACTCATTTATTGTCTCAAGGCCTGTCACCTCTTATCTTTTCCTTCGCTTGGCTATAGATTCTGTCATCGTGTCATAATTTGATTTACCATTATCACCCATTTATCACATCTTGCTCATAATACTTCATTTACTCTCTTCTTATTCTCTTGCTAATATTTCTATCTATCACCTTATTCTAAAAACTTCAACAAAATATTCTTTCGCTTTTAGCTCCCCTTGCTCTACCCACTAGATCTTTGGGTCGCATAGCATTTTCTCTTTATTAGGAGCGGGAGCCATACAAATGTCAATATTTATCCCTTCTAGGATTCCAGTGCCAATCGTCTAAATTTTTTCTGGACATTTTAGTATTTCATATCTAAATGTACTATTCTAGAGTGCACCATCGAGGTGTCTCACAAGGAGAACTATTACCATATTTGCAATATCCTTTGGAAATGTTAGCTAATGCTAACAATCCATCCACCATTTTGGGTTACTCTAACCCTAGCTGGATCCTGATATCTTATCCTTCTCTTAAACAATATCTGTTAGTTCCCATAGGGCATAACTGAGATGGGTGTCCATTGTACATACCTTTGTTACTATTGAAGGTAACTCAGAATACTTATATTTCTCTACCTGAATTGTAAAAACTGATAATCTTCACTAACTGAGTACCTCGTACCCTTGTTTACCTTGCTTCTTTTACTTGTTGAAACTTGTATCTACCATTGATTCTCTTGTTGCGTTTTAAACCATATGGGTGGATAGATATTCATGCTTTAGGGCTCCATATCAAGAATATTACACGTCTTAGTACATACATAATCTACTGAAGACTTTACATTTACTCATCATAATCATGATGCAAAATTGAGTTCCTCTAACTCAACTCTTCCATATCCATATTCAATCTCTTACCAACTGTTTTTGTGGATGTAAGTATCATTGTATTATGAATAAAGTAGAATTTAGGATTTTGAATTCTTACAACTGAGCTCTACCACACGATCTAGAGTAAGAAAAAAGAGTGACAATCCTTGTAGCCTCCTACTTATAATTGTGGTGCACAACACACCCATAAAAAAGACTCTATTAGACATAGCTTGAAGACTTTCTAGGACAGAACTACTCTGATACTAAGTTTGTCAACCCAAATTGCAGGGCCACGATGGGCACCTAGTGCCTTACTCAACCGAGTACCAACGTAACATATCTTTCTTATCATACCATCATAGGTAAGTGGGCCAGAAGGTCCGTCATGAGATAACCAAAATAAAACATAAAGGACTACTCAACATAGGACGACCAAACATGATATACAAACTTATAAATGTGACATACGGGGCCTATAAGGTCGACATGATCATTTGTACACTCAAACAATAGGCCAACAAGGCCTAACAAGTATCCATATACATGACCTCTGTCTAGAAGCCTCTAAGAGTATATAAATGTCACATAGGTCGTGACAGGTTCCGCCATACCAATCATTATATGTCCAAAGCATACCGGTCAAATAGGCAACTCCGGAGCAAGTGGAGTGCGCAATATCTTCCGCTGAGCTGATAGCCTAATATGAAGGCTATCATCCTATTTATCGGGACATGCATGCATGAAACACAACATTCATAGGAAAAAGGACGTCAGTATGGATAATGTACCGAATATGTAAGGCATAAAAAGCAGTATATAAAGGACGTGAAAGAAATATGGAGTAAAGGACTCAACCTATAAATCCGAACAACTCTGTGAATCATTTAGGGATCTTTGGTCCTTATGTTCATAAGGTATGAAGTAGTTTGTTATGATTAAGTTCCACATTTACTAGTTTCACCTCCATGTGTTTGAATTGGGATTAATTGTTTCATGTTCCATTCTTATTGCCTATTTGACTCTTGTGTGCCTTAACTGAAGTTGTTGCTTCTTCAATTTCCATGCTATCCTTTTCTAATTACTTATCCTTAATTGAAATTATTATTATCTCTTCTGTAATTATATATCCTTAATTGAGGTTATGATTATCTTTTCCGTTGCTTATCCTTAATTGAATTAGTTTTACCTCTATCGTATTTGCTCAACCCTAAAAGAAAGTTATTTATCATTATTCATAGTTGCCTCATCATTATTTGGAATTATTGACTCTTGTTATCTCCCGAATTATACTTTTGTGGAATTTATTGTTACGTATTATTTCTCCCTTGTTGAGTTATTCTGATTGAGACTAGTGTTCCCTATTTTGCTATTTCCTTGTGAGTTCGTTCTACTACTTATTGTGTTCTAAAGCTCTTGGGTTGAGTTACTTGTCGTATTCTCGTGTATTGTTGTAGTTGTTGTTGTGGTACTCAGTTATCGAGCCGAGGGCTATGCGCGATTGTGGTATTAAAATTGTCTATAGGAAATGTTGTGGAATATGAGCACATGTTGTGAAGACCATTCTATTGTGTTGTTGTATTTGTGGCACGTGATATTGTTGGGGAGACTTTGGTTCGGGTGTTTGCACAAGGTTTATGCCGTGCTATTGTTACTATTGATTAAGCACATGCGATGTGACAAGGCGGGATATATATGTGTGTTCGCGTATGCAGCAAGACAAGGTGGAAACTTTATTATACGCATGCAATGTGACGAGGCAGGCATTTACTTTATTATTGCGCATGTGGCGAGACAAGGCGGCATATGTTGGGGATTGATTTGTGATGGCCTGGGGGCATTGTTATTGTTGATATTTGTGTAGTAACGTGCCTACCCTATGTGTGTTATACTGTGTACATTTCGTGCCGATCGTTCCTTATATGGTAATCATTGTTTCTACTTCTACTAGTTGGCCTGAACTGTGATACAACACTTGCACAAACATATACGTAGTTAATCGCCTCTATCAGTTTAAGAAATAGATCCTGATGTTATTAATCATTTCTACACACCCTAGTCTATTTTCCTACTATGTGAGAATGATTTTATTGGCACGTGCGTCGTTCGTACAGTTACCAATTGTAATGAGAGCACAAGATGCCAAGTGTTTAGGGTTCACGATTTGGGACTCGTGAATTGTGAATATTTTGAGGTTCGGTACCTCGTGGTGATTATTGGAAAAAACCTGTTGTAAAAGCGATGATTCTTATCGGGTTGCTACTCATTTTTCCTTTAATTGTCTTCACCGGATTTAAATTGTGTTCAACTTACTCTACTGTGTTATTACTTGTTGTGTTCTGCTGCTAATTGTTCTATTTCTTATTACAAGTACCATATTATTGTTGTCATTATGTGTAGTTTGGTAGATATATCATACTCTGTTAGTTCTACACTTATACTTGTCCATGTTATCTAGTCCAGTAGGTGTCTTGACTGTCCCTCGTCACCACTCCATTGAGGTTAGTCTTGATACTTACTGGGTACCACTGTGGTGTACTCATACTACGCTTCTGCACAATTTTTGTGCAGATCCGTGTATTTCAAAGTTAAACGATTGCTAGTTAGCTATTCGGATCTCGCTATGGAGATTTAAGGTAAACCTGCTGCTACATTCGCAGGCTTCAGAGTCACCTTCGGATGTTGTACTTACACAGTTTTTATCTCTATTTCGAAATAGTTGTATTTAAAGTTTTTTCTAGCAAACTCAGTAGAGCTTATGACTTGTACTACCGCTTTTGGGATTTTAAGTCTTGTTTAGAGATTCTATTTTGCATTTGTCAGTTTTTATTTAAATATGGCTATTATTTTCATAAACGTTAGGCTTACCTAGTCCCTAAGACTAGGTGTCATCATGACATCCTACGAAGGGAAATTTGGGTCATGACAGTATGGTTGTGATTGATAATGTGGGTACGAGGTGCCATATGTATATGATTTACGATGTGGGACTTGTGGTTTTAAGGAGTGGTACCTCGGGGTGGGTTTTCTGTAAACCTTGTGCTAGAACAACTTGTTTGTTTATTTGTCGTTTATTTACCTTAATTGGTTTCACTGGTACATTGACGATATTCTGATTACTTTACTATTTTAATCACATGTTTATTTCTTGTTGCCACTTACTGATTTTTTCTTCCATTATTAGCTTCATACTTATATAATGAACAAGTTATTATATCTAGTAGATTTCTTAATGTAACGACATAGCCTACCATTTTGAGTATTTTAGCCCTGATCCTCTATTTATTGCCTCCTCTATGTTGTAATAGTCATGTGAATTGCCGGGGGTGTTTGGTTTTGGTTTCGGGAGAGTTTCAGAGTGGAATGGGACATATAGTCCCTAAGTTGGATCTTTAAGTTAAAAAGGTTGACGTTGTTTGACTTTTATGTAGAAAACTCCATAATGGAGTTTTGACAGTTCCAATAGCTCTGTATGATAATTTTAGACTTAGGATCATGTCCGGATGTTGATTTGGAGATCTGTAGGTCATTTAGGCTTGAATTAGCGAAAGTTAGAAGTTGAAGGTTTGGAAGATTTGGAATGTTTGACCGGGAGTTGACTATATTGATATCGGGGTTGGTTTCCGATTTCAAACTTGGAATAGGTCTGTCATGTCATTTATGACTTGTGTGCAAAATTTGAGGTCAATCGGAGTTATTTTGTTATACATCGGCATTAGTTTAGGAATTCGGAAGTTCATAAAAGAGTTCAACTCGAAAACAAAATGTGGAAATAAATAGCTCGACATCGGGGTGTCACTATGTCATGAGCAACTGCTTCACCTGTTCTGAAAGATAACAAGACTAGCATAGTCTGAGAGTAACCAAAATACACTAAAGGAAATATAAATAAGGAGAAAAACAGGACTGCGATCGCCAGGCAGCTACGTCGCTATCTCCGATGAAAGTTTGCAACTGAAATAGTCAACAGATGCTACCGTGGCCAGAGATGCCTGGATCTTCACACAAGGTGCAGGGGATAACGTGAGTACACCAACTCAGTAAGTAACAAGTCCAATATATGGATTGATAGGTAGTGACAAACTCAACCTCAATAGGTAAACATAATAAACTGTGCAGAAAAGTAGGCACGCATTTAATTAGATTATTCAGCTCAAACAGTAAAGTAAATATGGATCTAGACAATGTGATATATAAAGCTCAGCAAATCTCTAAGTGCCAATGCACAGAATGCATGAAAATGCACCGTGTACCTCAACTCTCAAGTGCTCAACCACTCGGTACTGTAAATGGCCATCCGGCCTAGGAAAGATCCATCCCGAAATATATACACATCACTGACAGCAGTCACTCAGTACCGAGGAAGGCCATTCTAGCCCTGTGGAGAAGATCCATCTCCAAGTATAAATATTTTGGACAAGATCCATCCCTCAATAATATCAACTGCGCTCACTGAGGGTGTGTTACAGACTCTGGCGGGGCTCCTACAGCCCAAGCGCTATAATACTCATCAACATAACCGCTACGACATGCAGCCCGATCCCATACCTGTCACTCATAATCAGGCTTTCGATCTCACTCAGTCATCACTCTCCAGTCTCACACACGGGCTCACAATGCCATGAAACTAGCCCGGAACAATGATATGTTGTGCCAATAAATAACAATTGAGGTTGAGACATGATATGAAATGCATGAATAAAACTGAGTACAGAATATCAATGAAACTAATGAGATGTGTCACGCCCCAAAATTCGGAGAGCGCGACCGGCGCTCAACCGAGTAAACCCGGCTGAGCAAGCCTGTTAGATTTCATTCTACCGAAGCCAACTCATGAATAAATAGGAGATGGACTCCATTGTTCAGAATTAGTAAGTATTTCATTAACAACATCCCATTTCATTTCCATTAGCAACTTAAGCCATAATTATCAAAGTATTACAAGTTTTATAAATCTTTGCAAAACATCAATATTTCTATTTTAAATCCAATACCCAATACTACCCACAACCTGTCTACGGGGCCTCTAAACATAACTGAAGAGTAATGTAATATGGAAATGCCGGTAACAAGGCTCCGGCTATACCTAAAATACAAAGTATGATAAACAGATGAATCAGGACCCCGAAATGAAGTGGGGCTCACCAAGTCAGCTGAAAGGATGATGCGACTCTAGCTGTGACCAACACTGCCTACTATAGAAATACCTACATCCATTTAAAGACGTAGCGCCCCCGGCAAAAGGGACGTTAGTTCCATCAAATAACACTAGAATGTATAACTAAACACCATCTAGTTAGAAAGAACTATCATACCAGAACAAGAAATCATAAACACTTTCACATTAGAAAGAACTAACAATAAAGAATAAGGAAATCATAAAGGTCAATTAAGATCTTTAACAATCACCACATCATCAAACAAACGAACCATGTAATCTTTCACATAATTTCCATGACATTAGTTCGGGCCACTTGATATTGTTCATCATCATTCATAATACCACCGCTTTCTTGAGCGGAGTCCGATCACGACCCGATCGGCTAGGTCGCCTCATTTGAGACATGTACCTCAATCACAATCTCATTCTCAATTTTTGGAGTTCAATATCAGCACAATACCACCATGTGTACGACATTGTGTCCGATCACAACACGATCGGCTAGGCCGTCTTACCAAGACATTGTTCCTTTCTCATTAATCATCTCATTTCAATCTTTATTTCACATATATCAATTCGTAGGCACCTGGGGCCACAATTATCACATCATACTTGGCACTAGGCCACATTTCATAACTCAATCTCTTCTCTCCCACATTTCACATTATTTCCACATATTTCACATCAATATCAATTTCAACAACAATCCATTCACTTCAAGATGTCAAGTACGCATAAGAGGAATCATGAATCATGGGCATATACAATATTTCAGAAATCATACACCTCAAGTTTATTAACATTGGAACTTTAAACACAACGGATTCTTCCATAAAAGAGGGGACACAACATACCGCAATAAAACACACATCAAAGGCATAAGCAAACAATTACACCAATTGTTCTTGAATTACTCTTTTCCAATCATGACAATATACAATTTCAACATCGAAGTATGTAACAACCCGGATCACATTAGATGTACTCATAAGGCAAAACATTATCTCGGACAACCACTTATGGCATAAATTGTGTACAAAGCCTTTAAGACACTTTATTATTGGAGTCATTTATGGAAAGCAAAGTCGAGGCTCATTTCATAATCTGTTTAATATTTTCTCATGCCATAGGCATCACCAGGTACAATTATAATTCAAGTTCTCGGTACATTGGCCACACTCTATTTCCCAAATTCGTTTGATTACTTCAAACATCTTCATACATAGAGGATTTCACATAGTATTGGCATACCATTTTCAATTTAAACTAGACTTTAAATCTTGGCATTTTAGCACATAGTTCACATTCTTCACATATCCTCATTTACCAAGAATAACACATTAAATATATGAATAAGTACCTACCACATACATTTTGACAACATTAATTCGCTAAACATAACCAAAAGCAAGTACTGCATCAATCACGTTTCAAACATACAAAATTTACGCGGGCACCATGAAAGCTCAATTTCTAAAAGACGGGGTTTAACCATACATACCTCGTTTAAGATTTCCTTAAATTACTACGACGTTCCGGAAATTCTAGCAATCCCAATCTACTTGAGACATAACAAAATTGAACACAAATTAGGAAGGTATTCATGGTTTCAGCTCATTTGAGCATTTTATCAAACACTAGTTCAACATCTTGATATCAAATCTCTTTTACAACGTTTTCTTCATTCCCCAACCCAATCTTTACTTAATAATGTTCAACAATATTCCCACAAACCTAACTTGTACATGCATGTATACATAATACTATTACACCCAAGAATTATGCCCCAATAATCCATTTCACAATCTCTACAACACCAACACAACCTAGGTTAGGCACCTATAGCTTCCAATCACCATCCCATGAGTTACCACACTTAATTCATACTCATATTTCCATAATAACTCCATATATGTAAGTCTAAGGGTAAAAGATTACCTCTTGTAGACAAAATCTTGAAAGACAACTTTGGGGTGTTCTTGAGATTTTTGAAGAAATCCTATGAAATCAAATCAAAATCATGAAATCAAATCAAAATCATGTTGTAGCTAGTGATTGAGAAGTGAAATCACCATGAAAACACACTTAAAAAATAACATTAGGTGTGCAATTGGATGCCTTGGTCGAGTTGGGGGTGTAGAGGAAGCCCTAAGCTTGAGAAATGACTCAAATTCTCTTATTTCCGGTCATTAGGTGTATTTATAGGCCTTCTACTAGCACGATCGCGCACCTGGTTGCGCTAAAGTAACGTGACGAAGGCAGAAAGCTTCGCAATATGCGCGTCCACTAGCGCGATCGCGCACCTTGGCGCGCTAGTGACACAGGCTCAGTAAAATAATCATAACTTTCTGTATACACCTCCAAATGACGAACGGTTTGTTGCGTTGGAAAATAGACTCAAACGGATTTAATATGATAGGTTGTGCATCACACAATTCTTTACATAACTGGAGATATGATTGTTCAAAGTGAAGTCTTGTGCACACTCATTTATAACTTTCGTCTTATATGAAATTTTCCAACTTCGCTTAGACTTAGGCCTCTCCTTAGACCCCAATTCACCTCTAATATGACTTATATGCTTATTAACATATCCAATTGATACCCATTATATCATTAATCCTCATTTGCACACAAAATAAAATAATTAGCCTACCTTGGCATGACGAAATATCAAGTTACTTGGAAAAACTTTCCGGGGCCTTACATTCTTCCCCCCTTAGGATCATTCGTCCTCAAATGAGGAGTAGAGTCCGACTTAAATACTTAACATCATAAATATTCTTTTTAACCTACCTCAAGTCCCTAAATCTTGACTAACTCCCAAATTTTTCAGAAATTTCAGCAGAGTCTCCTTTGTAACTAGGCCTATCTACCTGTCAGAGAACCACCAAAACCATCCTAACAACACTTCCACAATGAGACAAAGCACCACAATATATATATCGACAATACCAGTTTCACCATTACCAGCACCATATTACCATAAGGATACCTGGACACGAACCGCACATTTCTAAATCATAATACTTAGAAGGTATCTTTCAAGTCAAAGCTTTGGATATACAATCAAGCGAAAATATTTCCCTCCCACGATACTTCCGGCCTTCAAGGTGGCCTCCTCAATTCACAAGCTTTGCCATAACATATTCACGGAAGTAATCCCAACCCCTAAACTTATCTAAGAAGGATGACAGCTAGATACCTCGCATAAGCTAACTATCCATAAACATTCACCTTCAATAATTTACACCAAGATGATATACAAATGATCTCCACCAACCTTCTTAGACAAAGTATTATGAAAATACAAAGTTATGAGGAGTAACTATGGGGAAACATCATACTCCTAGTGCGACCTAATGGGAAATGCGCTTATTTACCCTTCATTATCAATTCACATAACATCTACATGGAAAATTTTTGAGAATACCCGGTTCATCCTTGCTGAGTTCTATATCTCTACTCGAACACCCACGCTAAACCTTTGATGACCTTCGACGATTACTTTAAGATGTGCTATCATAAGCTGGCCATCATAATGCCTATCGAACATATGTGATCACACAGGGATGATCCCCAGTTGACATGTTTGGACCTTCAATACCTAATAAATTTAATGCAATTAGGAACACAGAGTTCAAGATTGGGCTGGAGTTATCCAAGAATTCATTAATGCGCTGGGTAGAGTACTTTCTGAGGTTATATGATAAGGGACTTGAAAGTTACAACTAACAATAATGACATGGCTAATCACTGTGATGACATCAATTATTACACAAATAAGGCATAGGGGTAAGTAGTACATTGGCAATATGAATCATTAAGGAGGAATATTCAAGTACATGACCCAGTCGTCTTCTAGAGTGTAGGAAAAATTCAATTATCAAGAATGAGAATATTCTGGCACCTTGAATGCGATATGAGTTTCAAAAGGCATGAAGTTGAATTACACTCTTAACGTTAACTGACACAAGGAATCTATACCACAAGCTCATGAGGATGAAAAGAAGTTGAACACTTATGAGATTATCATATTGAAAACAGCTTAACCCTTCCAGATAATTGATCCTATATGAGAGAAGTAGAGATACAATAACTTGTCTCCCAAATCAATATGCTCATGATATGTGCAAAAACTGAAGGCATCTAATCTCAACCATTCACAAGTGAAACCACATAGCTAGGACATCTTAATATTGGGACGAAATCATGTATTGGTTAAAGGGGTTCTAATGGTTAACATGTTGCTTCGGGGAGAAAGATAAATAACACCCCTACCCACCCAGGAAGGTGGAATACCAAGGGTAGCAAAACTCCCCGCACATGACAATGACATAGTCAATGATTCTAGAAGACGAGGGTGTAAAGACAACCAAACTCAATGAGACCGTGCAAAACAATCATGGAAGGTTTGAAGATGTTCATGATGAATTCTCCTTGGATTTTGACTTGAGAAAGGAAGTGTCATAGTGACACATAGAATAGCATGTTCTCTCATGGTTATCGAACAAGTGTGGGGAAACTAGCGCAATGAATTCACTACCTAAAGGACACAATTAACATATGGAGGTGTAAAGAGAAAATAAACATTTGTTATAAGCTTGACATGCTTCTGCTATATTAACTCCCAACTGCAATATACGACCATGCCACGAGCAACCATAATACTAGGACAAAGTGAGCTACCTACTGCGAGATGTCCCAGGTGGACACGAAAGCTATGGCGACACAATATCTTCCTATGACGGGGAAGTGGGGATCCCAATTTTTCAGAGAAACTTTATGCATACGGTGACCATTTCGATTGACATGAACTCATGTGATAGGTGTGAAGGTATGCTCTTATGTTAGTAGGCAGTGTGAAGCTTTCATAATGATATTCGCAAGAGAGTAGATTGACTGTTCAAACCATATAAGTCATATGCACAACTGAGTAAAAGAGTGACTCGAGAAGGATCGCAACACTGGGATACTTTACATGGAACTCGACACCACATAGGTAAACTTTATGACGGTGCATGCATAAGAACAAATGGGCAGATGTTGTCCATTTCAATAAAATGTTCTATAAGAAATTCATCAGGTATAGTCCCTCGTTAAGAATTTAGGAAAAGAAAGTGGGAAGTATTAATCCTAGAGTTATAACTCCATTCAAGGACGTATTTATAGAACTTAATCTCACGAGAGGATGTAATTAAGAGAATTTGTAATAGAGTGGATTCACAAACAATACGGCTCCTTCAAAGAGTAAGTACACACAAGTCTTTGTGACTCACATCTTATTAAGATCATGTTTATGAGAATTCTTCAATATGGATGTACATATACAATGAGTAGAAATTTTGATTTGACTCACTTAATGACTTTAGGTTGGTTGGGAAATAGCTTAATCAATACTCCTCGACTCAACATCCCTAACGTACGTAGGTAACATACTGATATACTACATGATCTGGTGGTGCAGAGACATTAATAGGAACAAGGATACTCCCCTTAGGAAGAAGTTCTACCAATCCCTATATGGCTCTATACATTCTCCTAATAAACGCTTGGGCATTCTCCCTCATATTCAATGGTGGGGGCATTCCCTCCTTACTGCTTCCAAAATCATGAATTGCTCATCTTATAATTAAGACATAGAATGGAAATTAGCTCCCTATCTTGAGCTTTACTACACGATCTTGGAGTATCAAAGAAGGGTGAAATTTCTAAATGTCCGAATTGCCTCCAACTTATAGACGTGGTCGACTACAAACCGATAAGAAGGACTCTACTAGACATGGCTCCAAGACATCCTAGGACACTTTAAAACCTTAGGCTCTGATGCCAAGTTTGTCACGCCTCAAAATCCGGAGAGCGCAACCGGCGCTCAACTGAGTAAACCCGACTGAGCAAGCCTGTTAGGTTTCATTCTACCCAAGCCAACTCATGATTAAATAGGAGATGAACTCCATTGTTCAGAGTTAGTAAGTATTTAATTAACAACTTCCCATTTCATTTCCATTAGCAACTTAAGTCATAATTATCAAACTATTACAAGTTTTATAAATCTTTGCCAAACATCAATATTTCTATTTTAAATCCAATACCCGACATTACCCACAACCTATCTACGGAGCCTCTAAACATAACTGAAGAGTAATGTAATATGGAAATGCTAGTAACAAGGCTCCGACTATACCTCAAATACAAAGTACATGATAAACAGATGAATTAGGACCCCCAAATGAAGTGGGGCTCACCAAGTCAGCTGAAAGGATGATGCGACTCTAGCTGCGACCAACACTGCCTACTATAGAAATACATACATCCATTTAAAGACGTAGCGCCCTCGGCAAAAGGGACGTTAGTGCCATCAAATAGCACTAGTATGTATAACTAAACACCATCTAGTTAGAAAGAACTATCATACCAGAACAAGAAATCATAAACACTTTCGCATTAGAAAGAACTAACAAACAAGAATAAGGAAATCATAACGGTCAATTAAGAGCTTTAACAATCACCACATCATCAAACAAACGAACCATGTAATCTTTCACATAATTTCCATGACATTAGTTCGGGCCACTTGATATTGTTCATCATCATTCATAATACCACCGCTTTCTTGAGCGGAGTCCGATCACGACCCGATCGGCTAGGTCGCCTCATTTGAGACATGTACCTCAATCACAATTTCATTCTCAATTTTTGGAGTTCAATATCAGCACAATACCACCATGTGTACGGCATTGTGTCCGATCACGGCCTGATCGGCTAGGCCGTCTTACCAAGACATTGTTCCTTTCTCATTAATCATCTCATTTCAATCTTTATTTCACATATATCAATTCATAGGCACCTGGGGCCACAATTATCACATCATACTTGGCACTAGGCCACATTTCATAACTCAATCTCTTCTCTCCCACATTTCACATTATTTCCACATTTCACATCAATATCAATTTCAGCAACAAGCCATTCAATTCAAGATGTCAAGTACGCATAAGAGGAATCATGAATCATGGGCATATATAATATTTCAGAAATCATACACCTCAAGTTTATTAACATTGGAACTTTAAACACAATGGATTCTTCCAAAAAGGAGGGGACACAGCATACCGCAATAAAACACACATCAAAGGCATAAGCAAAGAATTACACCAATTGTTCTTGAATTACTCTTTTCCAATCATGACAATATACAATTTCAACATCGAAGTATGTAACAACCTGGATCACATTACATGTACTCATAAGGCAAAACATTATCTCGGACAACCACTTATCGCATAAATTGTGTACAAAGCCTTTAGGACACTTTATTATTGGAGTCATTTATGAAAAGCAAAGTCGAGGCTCATTTCATAATCTGTTTAATATTTTCTCATGCCATAGGCATCACCATGTACAATTATAATTCAAGTTCTCGGTACATTGGCCACACTCCATTTCCCAAATTCGTTTGATTACTTCAAACATCTTCATACATAGAGGATTTCACATAGTATTGGCATAACATTTTCAATTTAAACTAGACTTTAAATCTTGGCATTTTAGCACATAGTTCACATTCTTCACATATCCTCATTTACCAAGAATAACACATTACACATATGAATAAGTACCTACCACATACATTTTGACAACATTAATTCGCTAAACATAACCAAAAGCAAGTACTGCATCAATCACGTTTCGAACTTACAATATTTACGCAGGCACCATGAAAGCTCAATTTCTAAAAGATGGGATTTTAGCCATACATACCTCGTTTAAGCTTTCCTTAAATTACTACGACGTTCCGGAAATTCTAGCAATCCCAATCTACTTGAGACATAACAAAATTGAACACAAATTAGGAAGGTATTCATGGTTTCAGCTTATTTGAGCATTTTATCAAACACTAGTTCAACATCTTGATATCAAATCCCTTTTACAATGTTTTCTTCATTCCCCAACCCAATCTTTACTTAATTATGTTCAACAATCTTCCCACAAACCTAACTTGTACATGCATGTAGACATAATACTATTACACCCAAGAATTATGCCCCAATAACCCATTTCACAATCTTTACAACACCAACACAACCTAGGTTAGGCACCTATAGCTTCCAATCACCATCCCATGAGTTGCCACACTTAATTCATACTCATATTTCCATAATAACTCCATATATGTAAGTCTAAGGGTAAAAGATTACCTCTTGTAGACAAAATCTTGAAAGACAACTTTGGGGTGTTCTTGAGATTTTTGAAGAAATCCTATGAAATCCAATCAAAATCATGTTGTAACTAGTGATTGAGAAGTGAAATCACCATGAAAACACACTTAAAAAATAACATTAGGTGTGCAATTGGATGCCTTGGTCGAGTTGGGGGTGTAGAGGAAGCCCTAAGCTTGAGAAATGACTCAAATTCTCTTATTTCCGGTCATTAGGTGTATTTATAGGCCTTCTACTAGCGCAATCGCGCACCTGGTCGCGCTAAAGTAGTGCGACGAAGGCAGAAAGTTTCGCAATATGCGCGTCCACTAGCGCGATCGCGCACCTGGGCGCGCTAGTGACACAAGCTCAGTAAAATAGTCATAACTTTCTGTATACACCTCCAAATGATGAACGGTTTGTTGCATTGGAAACTAGACTCAAAGGGCTTTAATATGATAGGTTGTGAATCACACAACTTTTTATATAACTGGAGATATGATTGTTCAAAGTAAAGTCTTGTGCGCACTCTTTTACAACTTTCGTCTTATATGAAATTTTCCAACTTGGCTTAGACTTAGGCCTCTCCTTAGACCCCAATTCACCTCTAATATGACTTATATGCTTATTAACATATCCAATTGATACCCATTATATCATGAATCCTCATTTGCACACAAAATAAAATAATTAGCCTACCTTGGCACGACGAAGTCTCAAGTTACTTGGAAAAACTTTTCGGGGCCTTACAAGATGCCAGCAAGAAACGACCACTCGGGTCCCAACAGTATCGGCGTAAAGCCCTAACATGATATTTAGCATGTCTTATAGCTGGTTTACTTAATCACATGATAGAAACACAGATATCAGCAAGAAAGAGTCACAAAATGGTTCCCTGGAGCGAACCAGGACACAATTCTCATGGTGCACGCCCGCACACCCATCACGTGGCATGTGCATCACCTCAACACTAAACACATAACACATAGTTCGGGGTTTCGAACCCCCAGAACCAAGTTTGGAAGTGGTGCTTACCTCAAACAAGCCAAAATCCTACTCTATGACGTCCTTGCCTCTTGACTCTGCCTCCAAATGCTCCGAATCTATTCACAATCAGCACAATAACATCAAAACACGCTAATGGAATGAATTCCACAAGAAAACTATCAATTTAGACCAAAAATCTAAAATCGGCTCAAACCCGGTCCCCGAGCCCACGTCTCAAAATGAGACAAAAATCACAAAACAAGAAAGCCCATTCACTCACAAATCCATACATGAAAAATTCATCAAAATTCGACTCCATTTGGCCCTTCAAATCCTCAAATCAAGCTCTCCAAAATCCCAAGCCCTAACCCCTCATTTTCACCCCTAATCTTCACTAATTACATGATTAAACAACAGAAAATCACCACATATACGAGTATTACATTTGAAGCAACTTACCTCACTGATAATCCCTTGAATCTTACTTCAAAATCACCCTAAAAGCTCCAAACCCTTCTTCAAAAATAGTAGAGATGAGAAAAATTTGTGAAGGGTTCAATTTATACCTTCTGCCCAGGCCTTTTCGCCCCTGTAGTGCCACTTCTGCTCCAAAACGTCTGCATCTGCAGAAGTCACTTAAGTCTCCAAAGCTGCACCTGTGCCCAAGGTCTCACACTTGCGGGCCCGCAGATGCAACTAATCCTCTGCATCTGCGACTCCTATCCTAGCCTTCCATTTCCGCATTTGTGGCTACCCTACCGCACCTGCAGTTCCCACTCCGCAAGTGTGGTAAACACAGAACCAACAGCTTTAACTGCATTTTCCAAGTTTCAAATTCTCCGTTAACCATCCAAAATCAACTCGAGCCCCTCGGGTGCTCAACCAAACATACCAAAAAGTCACATATCAACATACAAACTTAGTCTAACTTTCAAAATACTCAAAACAATATCAAAACACCAAATTACCCTCGGATTCAAGCCTAAGAACTTCTAAACTTCCAAATTCCACAAATGACGTCGAAACCTACTAAATCACCTTTGAATGAACTGACATTTTGCACACACGTCACAAACAACACCACGAACCTACTCCAACTTCCGGAATTCCATTCGAACCTCGATATCAAATTTTCCACTCCCGACCAAAATTGCAAAATTTCCAACTTCCGCCAATTCAAGTCTAATTCTACCACAGACCTCCAAATCACATTGTGGATGCGCTCCTAAACCCAAAATCACCTAACATAGCTAACAGAACCATCATAATTCACATTCATGATCGTTTACATAAAAGTCAACATCCGATCAACTTTCCAAACTTAAGCCTTCACAAAAGAGACTAAGTGCCTCAAACCCTCTCCGAACCCTTCTAGACCCGAACCAACTAACATGATACGATAAAATACAGCTGAGAATCACAAAAGGAAATAGAAATGGGGGGAAACAGGGCTATAACTCATGAAACGACCGGTCGGGTCGTTACAATATCCAGTTTTCTATCTAGTTTTTTTAGTTTCTAAAGAGAAAGAAAAGAGTAATCTTGGTCTCTTTCTCTAGTCTTTCTCTTTGTAGTAAAAATATTCTTAGTCTTTTGAAAGTATTTTGTAGCTTTTCTTACTTCATAATGAAGTAATTTCTTTTTGTTGGGATAGTTGATGAAGCTTGATATAATTATAATACTATATCAGTTTCAATGCATTCTTAGCTTGAAACACTATTTAAATTTATATTGTGCTAGAATGATAATTTATTAATCGTTATTATCAAATCTACATATTTTATATCTAAGTTACTCTTATATTAATTTTGTAATTCTCACGGTGCAAAATTAATATATAATAACTGATGAATAAAATATTAGAGTGAAAGTAATTTTTAGTAAGATTATTATTTCAAGTCTGTAATCTTGCTTTCCTCGGTTTTAATTCTCATGGAGGAATTGTTGAAGGCAAAATTATTGATTTTCTAGTAAAAATATTCTCACGAAGTTTTTACTACGCTTGAGCACAATTCAGGCAAGATATTTCAGTTTAATCGTCACTAGTTTTAAATCAATTAATTAACATAACCTCACGGAGTGTTAATTAATTATTTATTTCTTAGTGTAAAAATATAATTGTATTAGCAATAAGCAATTATTATTTAGAGAATTACATATAAAAATGAGATTTTATTGTAATGATATATCAAGCGAATTTAATGATTACCAGCTCTTTTTAAATATAAACCTTTTAGAAGAAATTTGTCATAATTTATAATTCCAAACATACCTTTCATCAATTTAATTCTGTTACGCCCCGCAGTATTACGACGATGTTACCCTCTACAGTAATATATTATGATGATGTTACGCTTCGCAGTATTAAGTTACGACAGTGTTGCACCTAGTAGTATTACATTACGGTGATTTTACGCTTCGCAGTATTAAGTTACGACAGTGTTGCACCCATCAGTATTACATTACGGTGATGTTACTCTTCGCAGTATTAAGTTACGACGATGTTGCACCCTGAAGTATTGTACGTTGAATTGGTCGTAAGGTAATTGACATCAGTCCAAGTAAAAGATTATTTGGAGATTATAAGGATTATGCTATTTCACAAGTGATGAGTAAATTCGTGAAGGTGAAAGGGGAAGCAAGTCAAAGAAAAAGAATTTTCGTCAAAGTTGGGCATTTTTGGGGTAAAATACAGCCTGAGCTAAAATATCCAGTATTTATGGACTAGTGTCATACAAGGTACTACATGACCATAAGGTGTACAAGATATGTTAAAAGAGAGTAGTATTTTAATTAAGTGAAGATAATTCTTAATTATACGAATAATTGGTTAATTACCGGGTAATGGGACATTACCTAATTAATTATTGAAGTGTGAAAATAAGACGTGGTAGCAAGCCACTACTAAGACATATGACTCTTAGTCATAATGTCTTAGGTGGCCACCAAAAGTCAGGTACATGGTGACACCTATGTATAAGACTTTTACAATTTGGTTTCCTTATTACAAAGCTTGGTTTTTATTGATTTCATTTTACACAGTCTTTCCTCCTCAAGCAAAAACCTTCAGAAACATATGCTAACACTTAAATGTAAGGAGACATTCTGATCCTAAGCAAAAATTTCGTTCAAATTCAAAGAATCAGAAGCTTCGTTCTTTCGTTCAAGAAGAAGCTTCATTTCGTGCAAATAATTCAAGGAAAAGGTATGTTAAGACTATCCCTTCTTTCTTTTGGCATGGTCCAAATTATACAGAAAAAATGTGCAAATGCACAATTTCCATACATGACTCTATTCATAGAAATATTAGAAGTGCCTATATTCTTGATTCTCCATGTGTCATATTATTCTAACATCTGTTCATGGGTCCAAGAAAAATACGTAAGTTAAAAAAGTTTACTTCATGATATTATTCAAAGGCAAAATATTCTTATGACATTCCGAAAGATTTTATTAACGTACTTTTCATGCATTGCATTCATGTACATTGACTCATGACTAGATGGCGTTATATACGCGTATATATGTATGCATATATATGTATATGGGATATGAGAAATTTTATGGCATTATATATGCACCAACACCTAATCAGCTGGTATACGTTGATGATTTGCCCATAGTGGGCAAGATGATATGATGGGATGCCCTCAGAGGCTGATGATGTTATGAAGCATGTACTTTTGCACGACATGACATTCATACAGATATGAATGATACTATAATTATTTCATGATTTACAAAGTTATTCAGATTTACAGGTGGAGTCATTTACTCTATATTTCCTCCATGTCTGTTACGTACTTATTTATGTGCCTTACATACTCAGTATATTATTCGTACTGATGTCCATTTTTTCCTAGGGACCTGTGTTTCATGCTCGTAGGTCCTGATAGACAGGTCGAGAGCCCTCCAAGTAGGCTATCAGCTCCACGAAAAATGTTGGTGCACTCCATTCGCTTCAGAGTTACTTGTTTGGTTAGTATGAGTTAGATGTGTATTGTATGGTATGGCGGGACTCTGTCCCGACCTTTATGAAAATTATGCGTTCTTAGAGGCTTGTAGACAGATGTCATGTATGTAAAAGATTGTATAGCCTTGTCGGCCTATGTTTAGTGTTCAAGTGAATATTTTGGTCTCAGAAGCCCTTATGTCTTGTGTATAAGTTGGCATTACCTGTTGTATTCTACCTATTTCACGGTAGCCTCTCAGGATCAGTTATTTATGATAGTATAACATGAAAAGATACGTTATGTGGGTACTCGGTTGATTAAGGTACTGGGTGCCCATCGCGGTCCATCGGTTTGGGTTGTGACAGATTCTCTCAAATAGTAATCAAAATATTACAAGTCTGTAGCTTAGATTGTCTAATCTCAGTAGGACGATATCATAAACTTATAACGACCCGATCGGTCATTTTGAGCTTTTGCACTTCACTCTCCAGTTCTCAGGCATGACTAGCCCCTTGTGATGTATTATGACTTATGTAAATTAGTCGGTTTTAGTTTTCAGGATAATTAGAATGGATTTGGAAGAACAGTTCTCAGTTTGAAGCTTAAAATTTGAAAGGTTTGACCATGTTTTGACTTTTTTAGTATTCGATCTCGTATTTGGATTTTTATGATTTGATTAGCTCCATTAGGTGATTTTGGACTTGGGAGTGCATCTGGAATGTATTTTGGAGGTTTGTGGAAGATTTAGGCTTGAATTGGTGAAATTGGAATTTTGGCATTTTCCGGTTGGTAGCGGCAATTTTGATATCGGGGTCGGAATGGAATTCCAGAAATTGGAGAAGGTCCGTTGTGTAATTTTTGACGTGTGTGCAAAATTTTAGGTCATTCAGACGAGGTTTAATAGACTTTTTGATCGAATTTGGAATTCAACAGTTTTGGAATTCTTGGGCTTGAATCCGAGGGTGATTCGATGGTTTGATGTCGTTTTGAGTGTTCCGAAAGTTGGAACAAGTTTGAATGATGTTATGGGATGTGTTGGCATGTTTGGTTGAGGTCCCGAGGGCATCGAGTGAGTTTCGGGGTGGTTTCACACCATTTCTAGTTGCTGGTTTTTGGTTTTATGGGTGAATAGTGCGATACATAGATCTGACCGCGTTCGCATTGAGAAAATTTTAAAAAATGGAGTTGTCCTATGCGATCGCGAAAGTCTTCCCGTGACCGCATAGAGTAAAATCTCTGCTGCACTGACCCGACTTTGGAAGTTTATATCTCACAATCTATAAGGAATTTGAAGATGATCCAAAATTAAAAGTTGTAGCCCTTGATGTCTAGTTTTTAGAAAGTTAAACCAATTGTAATTTGTAGTTTTGTACAAAGAGTTATGACCATTATACTAGAGGCTGTCCGGAAGAATTGGAGAAGGTTGTTGGAAAAATTTGTTCTACGCAATCAGGGGAAAGGCCGCGATCGCATAGGGTAAAAGAAGGGCTGCAAATTTTGTGCTTTGCTATTGCATTAGTTTGTCTGTGATAGCATAGGGTAAATGCTTGGGCAAATTATAAATTACTCTATTTCGAGGATTTCGGCCATTTTTGCATTTTTGGAGCTATGGAGCTCGGATTGAGGTGATTTTTGAAGGGATGTTTAGAGAATTGATTGGGGAATGTGTTCTTCACTCAAATTTGGTAAAATATCATGATTATATCTTGGTTATTATCATTTAATTTGGAAATTTGGGGTGAAAATTGGGAAAAATAGAGGAAGGTTTGGAGAGTTGATTTTGGGGATTTGGATGGCCATTTGATGTCGAATTTTGGTGAATTTGATATGGGTAGACTCGTGAGCGAATGGGTTTTCCAGTTTTGTGATTTTATTGGATTCTGAGACGTGGGGCCGGGTTTGAGCCAATTTCAGGATTTTTGAGTTAATTTGATTATTTTCGCTTGGGCTTTGTTCCTTTAGCGTATATGATGATAATATACTATTTTGGTTAGATTTGGAGCATTTGGAGGCCGATTCGAGAGGCAAAGGCATCAAGAGCTAGAGTTTGGACCGATTTGAGGTGAGTAATGATTGTAAATATTGTCCTGAGAGTATGAAACCCCGGATTTCACATTGTTGTGCTACTTTGAGGTGACGTACACGCTAGATGACGAGCGTGGGGTTGTGCACCGTTGGGGATTGTGACTTAGTCCATCCCGTATGATTGTTTTACTGTGTATTTGATTGAAAACTATTTGCTATCATCATGTTTTGGGCTGAATGTCATATTTGGGCTTCGTGCCAACTGTTTTGGACCCTTAGGGGATATTTACTGTTATTCCTCACTATTTTGACTTCATATTTATACTCAGTCATGTTGTATTCTACTGTTTTCTTAATTCAACCATATTTATTCTGTTTTGACATTTTAAATATATTTTGGGCTGAGAATCATATTTTTACCGTGCCCGAGTGGCTTTGAGAGGTTTCTGACTGAGTAAGGCTGAGGGCCTGTATTTGTGAGGTGATTATGGGATCGAGTTGTGCGCCGCAGCGGTATTGTTCTGATTCATGATTATGAGGCCGAAGGCCTGAGTTATTACGCCACAAGGTGGCTTCATATGAAGCCGAGAGCCTGTTTGATTATGCCACGAGATGGCTTGATATTGCGCTTGGGCCGTAAGGGGCCCCTCCCGGAGTCTGTACACCCCTAGTGAGCGCGGCTACCTAGTGTGAGATGTGTTATAGCCCGAGGGGCTGATGTTGTTCCATGCTATTGCCCGATGGGCAGATACGAGTGATTTTGAGATAGCCCGATGGGCTGATTCTGTTGGTACTTTGCTTGAGGGGCTGGTTTTACGTGTTTATCCTTTCTCACTACTTTTCATTCACTCGTTTAACTGTTAAAAGATGTTTTAAAGAAGCTTATACTGAACTAAGGTGTTTTTATAAGTTTTCACTATTTTATTGCATTGTGTTGGTGTTACACTTCTCCTTTGTAGCATTTTGCTGTGTTTTACGTGTTTTCTTATCACTCAGCTGCCTTTACTTTTATTACTCACTGAGTTGGCGTACTCACATTACTATCTGCACCCTGTGTGCAGATGCAGGAGCTTTGGGTCCTACTAACGAGGGCTGATTGCTTCTAGCAGGTTGTACGGAGTTCACTAGGTAGCTGCTCGGCGTTCGCAGCCCAGTGTTTCTCCTTCCTATCTTTATTTTCCTTGTACTAGATTGTGTAGACTTTTTGTACTCTTTGACGGATGTTTTAAATGCTCATGACTAGTGGCACCCTAATGTCGGGCTGTCTTTATTTTTGCACTTATTCTATTTCACTATATTTTGGGGTTTTATTACTTATTAATGACTTAAATATGAATTATTATAACTATTAATTGGCTTAGGGAATTGTGTCGGCTGGCCTTGTCTTCACGAGAGGCGCCATCACGACCGAGTCCGGACTTAGCGTCGTGACAAGTTGGTATCAGAGCCTAGGTTACACAGGTCTCACGAGTCATGAGCAAGTTTAGTAGAGTCTCGCGGATCGGTATGGAGACGTCGGTACTTATCCTTGGGAGGCTGCAGAACCTTTAGGAAAAACTTCACATTCTTGAATTCTTATCGTGCGTCCTTAATTCAGTTTGAAATGCAACTCTTTGAATTCCTTCCACACGTTTATATGCACGCATAAGCGCATGGTATTGGTTGTGCGTTGACGGTTTGTGATTCCCTGATCGAGGGGTGAGATCCGATCTCTGTGTGTTGATGTTGGGCCAGTCTGGAGGACTTGAGGCCGGCCTTGCCTGTAGCTTGAGCCCTAAACTGTTGATTGCGTGAGTGCATGTTTCTGGATTTATATGTTCGATAGTGCCCCTATTAAGGGAAGTGATGACTGGATAGTTACGTGATGAGTGTGATGTGACTATGAGATATGTTCATATGAATTGAATGAGATGAGAAAGGGATGCTTTGGGGTAGCAAGAACTATCTGGTTCTTGATTTTCGTCGTGATTTGATGTATAGCCCCGAGTTGTGGGTGTGTTGAAGGGTCTTTTCATGTTGCCTAGTTGGGAAGTGAAGTAGATTTCACGTTGTGATATGAGTTTAGACTTAGGAAGATTAGTGACTGCATAATGTTTATGACAGTGGAAGGGTATAAAGAGATGTTAGTTTGAGGCAAAGCAGGTAGGTTATCTCCTGCAAAGTGTTCTGAAGTTTGTGTAATCCTTATGTTGTTTGTTGGAAGATCTCTTTTACTAGTGAAATATATGTGTTGCAAATTGAATTTGGGTCGCTTAAGAGAGTCGACTTGACTGTTACAAGGGTGAATATGAGATTTGCAGAATATTTGAAGTACTAGATGCTCTGTGTTGCACGATCTTATGAAGGATTGAGTTTAATCACACTATGGTATTATGGCAGTAATAGAGTATATGCATTATGAGTTATTTGTGTTTTGATCTGTGGCTTTGAGCCAAGTGGGGGAGTCTGCTATTGACTAGTTGATTGCACGATTATGTGCTGTGTTGGTTCCAATTTGAGGCGTACTGGTGAATCAGTTATGGCTTATGGAGGTTTAGACCGAGGATGGTTCGAGTAGAGGAAATTTTAATAAAGGCTATGTTATGCTGCATGGGTGTATGAGAATCACAGAGTGACTTAAGTTGTTATTGGTAAAGGATGTACGGTGCATAGAGCAAGAATTTGTTTGGTTGCATTAAGGTAGGGTTACTCACTTAAGTGTTGCTGCACTAATGAGGCATAGGTTGTTCACTTCATTTGATCAGTCTAATTGCGGTTTGAGTAGAGTGGATGACTTTCGATAATGATTCTAATGGGTTCAAAATTTTACATGTAATATTTGGAGATTTTCAGGTTTTATATTTGGCTAGAAACTGAGGTTTGCATTAGAGGGTGTCAAGACTTGTGGTATTTCTATATCATTATGGATTCTACACATCAATATCAGAAAGGTAAAGGTAATGGCTTTAGATTCGCAGGAAGTCTCTTCAGGGAAAGTATTTCGAATGTGGTGCTTTTGGGGAGATTTGAGAGAGTAGCTAGCGGCTTATGAACCGTAGGACGGTGTGTCTTTATGCTTGGTCTCGTGTGGCGAGTCTGGGTTGAGAATTATGGTGTTATAGTGAGAATAAGTATCAAGTTAAAGGTAAATCAGAAGGAACTTGGATAGATGGGATAGCTTGGTAGTAGACCGGATCAACATGCTAAGGATATGACTAGTTCTTTCGGTGCTTACGAGGTAATGAGTTTCTACAGGTGTTTCGCGACAATGCTCTTGGGTTTTAGTGGCCAGCATAGCTTGGTTGAGTTAGAAGGATTCAGTCCTGATGGTTTAGTTTTATGCAAATGGAATTCGGAATGTTCTTGATGGTTTCTACCAAGGTTAGAGATGTAAATTTTCTACGAGTATGAGGAGCATGGGACGTGTAGTCACTTTCTTCTAGATGGGATCAATGGAAAGTTCTTGGCTAGTTGAGTACGTAGTTGCTTGTTGCTCGGAATGGATATTATGTTCTCATGTTTATCCTAGGATGGTATGGTATATGCGGTATGTTGTGTATGATTGAGATTTGCATGTGTAAGGTAAAAAATTCTTAAGTAGCATGGGTAGTTTCAGATGACTAGATAAATGAGATCACTAATTGTTGTGGCTTGATGAGGGAATACATTTTAGAAAGGGCGATGTGTTTGAGCTGAGGATACTTCATTAGTATTGCGGCACTCTCTTGTTGGATCGACTGCTGATATTCGAGTTTGATTGGTGGCACAGAAGAATTATAGGAATACCTCTTGTGGGATGATTGGGTATTAGAGGTGTGTTGAATATTCGGACGGTGGAGTTGGGATCAGATATGGTGATTAGCGTGCTGTATGGATTTGGAGACTAAGCGTTCTCATAAGCAGGTTAGGTCGTTGTTGTGGACCGCAAATATCGATCTTATGTGGCAACTATTGGAGGTTTGGAGACCCAAGTGGATCCTTGTTACTTAGTATGCTAAATTTTGGTGTGATATTAGTTATGGACTGGTTGTATCTGTGTCGTGTTATTCTGGGTTGTTGCGCTAGGAAGATGATGTGGGCTATGCCAGGAATTCCACGGATTGAGTGGCGAGGTTCGACGGATTATGTTCCCAGTAGGGTAGTTTCATTTTTTGAAGACCCAGCGGATGGTTGGGAAGGGTTGTCTTTCTTATTTGGCCTTTGTGATGGATGTCAGTGCAGAGACTCCTACCATTGAATCAGTTCCAGTGATGAGGGATTTTCCGGATGTGTTTCCCTGCCGAGCATGTCGCCGGATAAGGTTGTTGATTTCGGTATTAATTTGGTGTCAGGCACCGTAAAGTTAAAGGAGTTGAAGGAGAAGCTTCAGGAACTCCTTGATAAGGGGTTCATTGGTAGGCCAATATGGATGTGTGTTCTAACTCGAGTCGGCTTGGTTGACTCCGAGTTGTATTGTTGAGGGATGTGTTGATTCGATTGTTATTAAGCTTATTAGTGATCTCGGGAGATCTATGAGTTACCTTTCTGTGATGCGAGGCATTGGGATTTGTTGTTATAGGCACATGTAGTGTGATTTTATTGGGGTCCCGCAATGGAATTCGAGCGGGAAGATTAACGGGTATTGCTCGGTAGATGGCGTATCGATTGTATCGTTTTGGATTGGTGTAATGTTATGCCAATTGCTTTGCCGTGGTTATGATGATTTGTTTTGGTTCTAGACAGCAAATTGCGCGTGGTTGTCGATTTTGAGCATGTGACTTGAGGTGTTTCATGTGGACCAATGTTTGGATCGGGTCGCGCATTGCAGCAAAGTTATGTGGAGGTATGGCCCTTCGGGTTAGATTCGTGTGTTCTATTTCTATGATGTGTGACGGGTTCTCAGCATTGTGTGTGGTGGTACTGGTGAGCTTGCGGTACAGCTCTCTCATTTGAGTCATTTTTCATGATTTGAGTACGTTCGGATTGTTGCTTATTGGTGCGCGGATTGCAAAAGTTGTGGCTTTAGATTGTATTGATGTGTCATGTCACCAGAGTAGTTATGTTGGATTAGGTGAGATCATTGGGATCTAGAATGAATACAAACAGATTCAGTTTCAGCGTGTTGGAAGGATAATATCGATGTTCGGCTCAGAAATTTGCTATGGTCCTTGCCAAAGGAGAAGTGCCTTCACGAATGGTTGATCTGAGGAATGGTTATGACTTTCGATGTGTTTTATTTATCATTGGCAGTATACAAAAGTGTTGGATCGAGACTTTATTTGATAAGAAGTTTATTATCGATATTTGGTTGTTCTAAGCAACTGTTGTGATCAGATGTTATCATTGCGAAAGTTTGAGCTATGTGGTATATCATGTAATTGCATCTGAGGCTGCAGGTATGGTTTGTTACAGCTTGTTCAGGCTTATTCGGAGTATAGATGTGAGATTTTGATCTTGTAGATAATTTCAGAAGTGGAAATGTGGTTCTAAGGTTTATGGGCTAGGTTGGATTGCGAAATTTCAGTTACATTGTGTTATCGGACCTATATGAGATAGGGTGACATTGGATCACCCTCGGGTATGTGCATGGTAAGGTTACATAACGGTTTGATGGTTTTTGGAACAACTCTAGGCACGTTCGAGGACGAACGTATGTTTAAGTGGGGGAGGATGTAACAACCCGACCGGTCATTTTGAGCTTTTGCACTTAGCTCACCAGTTCTCAGTCATGACTAGCCCCGTGTGATGTATTATGACTTATGTAAATCGTCGGTTTTGGTTTTCAGGGTAATCAGGATGGATTTGAAAGAACAATTCTCAGTTTAAAGCTTAAAATTTGAAAGGTTTGACCAAGTTTTGACATTTTTAGTATTCGATCTCAGATTTGGATTATTATGATTTGATTAGCTCCGTTAGGTGATTTTGGACTTGGGAGTGCGCCCGGAATGTATTTCGGAGGTCCGTGGTAAATTTAGGATTGAATTGGTGAAATTAGAATTTTGGCATTTTCCTGTTGGTAGCGAAAATTTTGATATCGGGGTTGAAATGGAATTCCGAAAAAGGTCTTTTGTATCATTTGTGACGTGTGTGCAAAATTTCAGGTCATTCGGACGAGGTTTGATATACTTTTTAATCGAATTCGAAATTTGGAAGTTTTGGAATTCTTGGGCTTGAATCCGACGGTGATTCGATGGTTTGATGTTGTTTTAAGTGTTCTAAAGCTTGGAACAAGATTGAATGATGTTATGGGATGTATTGGCCTTTTTGGTTGAGGTCCCAAGGGCATCGAGTGAGTTTCGGGGTGGTTTCGGACCATATCTAGGCCATTTCTAGTTGCTTGTTTTTGGTTTTAGGGATGTATAGTGCGATAGCATAAATCTGACCGCATAAGCATAGAGAAAATTTGAAAAAAAGGAGTTGTGCTATGCGATCGCGAAAGTTTTCCCACAACCGCGTAGAGTAAAATCTCTGCTGCACTGACCCGAATTTGGAAGCTTATATCTCACAATCTATAAGGAATTTGAAGATGATCCAAAAATAAAAGTTGTAGCCCTTGATGTCTAGTTTTTATAAAGTTAAATCAATTGTAATTTGCAGTTTTGTACAAAGAGTTATGATGATTATACTAGAGGTTTTCCGGAAGAGTTGGAGAAGGCTGTTGGAAAAATTTGTTCTACGCGATCACGGGGGAATGGCCGCGATCACATAGGGTAAAAGAAGGGCTACAAATTTTGTGCTTTACTATTGCATTAGTTTGTTTACGATAGCATAGGGTAAATGCCTGGGCAGATTATAAATTACTCTATTTCGAGGATTTCGGCCATTTTTGCATTTTTGGAGCTATGAAACTCGGATTGAGACGATTTTTGAAGGGATTTTTATAGAATTGATTGGGGCATGTGTTCTTCACTCAAATTTGGTAAAATATCATGCTTATGTCTTGATTCTTATCATTTAATTTGGGAATTTGGGATGAAAATTGGGAAAAATGGAGGAAGGTTTGTGAGCATGTGATTTTTGCCCTATATGAATTACTCCTATAAAATCCAAGGAAATAGATTTTTTCCAATTATTTGCCATTTTATAAGATTTTTGTAGGATTTTATTAATTATTTGCATTTTTGTGCACGTTTAATTTTCATTAAAAATCATGAAAAATGTCAAAAATACCATACATTGCATTTAGGTTTTGTTTTTACATTTTAGGATTATTTTATTAATTATTTGTTTTATCAAAAAATAAAAATCACAAAAAAGTTGCCCATTTTTACTTTTTTACCTTTTAATCTTTAGATTGTTGATTTTTCTCTTTTAATTAAGTAATTTTATAATTCTTATAATTAGATAATTGGTTAGTTTTACAATTTAGATTAATATAGAATTTTAATTTAGGTTTTTAATTAAAGAAAAAAGGAAAACAAAAATAAGAGAAAAGGAAATAATTGGCTAATTGAAGAAAATGTTTAATTTGTTTTGAATTTGGGCCAAACACCAAGCCATATCTGTCCTTAACCCAAAGCCCAAAACCCAGGAAACCTGGTCCAGCCCCAGCTCCAAGAAATGGCCCCATTTTGACCCCAAAAGATCCCAGCCATTGATGATCACAGATCAAACGGCTGGGAACTGATCTCATTTTTCGTATTTAAGTGACGAAACCCGGTTCCCCACCCCCAAACCCTGAAACCCATCTCACTTTCTTTTCTCAAAGTTCAGAGACCACCAACCCTTGCCGCCCTAAAATACTCCACCATCTCCGCCGTGGTCCGCCGATTGGAAATTGCCACACGGCGGCGGGCCACCTCCAAACGCCACCAAATCAATACCCTAGAACCCCCGTCATCTCCCCTTTCCAAATCTCTGACCCAGTTCCTTCAAATCATCACCATACATCTCGAATCTTAAATCTAAGATTGATGCCTAAAAACCTTAGTTTACCCAAATCGCCCCAAAATTATACCCTATAATCCTTGCACCCCTGTGAAATCTAAACCACCATTAATCCCCTTCGAATCATTCTCAATTTCCTTGAATCTTGAATCTGAAGTCCCAGGAACCCTAACCTTCTCTTACATTCAATTTTCGGCAATTTTTGGGGCCTTTGAACCCAAAGACTTTCATGAATTCATTGCTCTTGATAAGAGTAGTCGATTGATGGTTGTCTAAAGTTTATTTTACCCCGGAAAATTTGGGTCAGAATTCGAAGTTAGGCCAGTTTTATTGTTGAAAGAAAATGAGCAATAGGTATTTTCTTTTACTTTTTCTTTAGTTTTCTTTTGCCTTTTGTTGATTCCCCTTCATGTTAATTGCTTTTGATTTGGCCGCATAATTTAGGTCTTCTTTTTTGTCTATTAGCTTCATTAATTGCATGTTTCAAGATTTTGTCAATTAGAAATTCAATGTTGCCTAGGTTCAGATTGTTTAGGTTGGAATGATTAGGTTTAGTTTCTTACAATTCGCCTATTTTGTTTCTCCTTTATTTTTATTTTTATTTTATTTCTTGATGTTTGTTTGGTTTTGTTTGTTTTTGTTATTCTTGCAAGTTTTGTTAAGGTAATTAAGATGGTGTTAAAAGGTTAATTAATAGCTTATTTTGCCGATTCCTTCTTGCTTTAGCTTTAGCTGGATTCAAATTTATTTCATTGTTTTGAATTTAGCTAGTGTTGATTCCTGATTTTTCTTGGCTTAAGCATGCTGGATTTCGATAGTGTTTTGAATCTGAGTTTACATGTATTGATTACCTACATTTTTTGTTTACTTAGGATTAATTGATTTTAAATTTAGGTTTGAACCGCTGAGCAGCAATTTAAACCTTAGTTTAATTTCAGAAAATGAATTGCAATATCACTAGGCAACCTAATTACTTAGCTGAAGGTCCTAAAAATGGTTGGAATTGCTTTGAAATCAGAAAATAGGAGAAAGCTGAAATAGTCAGTAATTAAAAGGTTAAAACTGGACTTTTACATAGGCTAATATCAGAATGTTCTAGATTTTGCATAGTTGTCCCCATCCTTAGCATAAAAATGCTGGTATTGGATAAAGAAAAGGACAAACAGATATAAAAGATGTTGTACTATTCTGATTTTCAGAATTTTTTAGGTTAGAATATTTCTTTTTGATGCCTTTTTTCACTCTATAAAAGGAAAACATTCTCTCACTCACACACAGACATTCATCACCATTCTTTGCACAAAAGTTTTCTAAAAAGACATCAGATTTCAAAAACTCTAGAAAACATTCAAAACTTCTTATTTTCTTATTTTTATACAAGCTGAGAAATATGGTTGAAGTAGAGGATTTATCTTGGATTTTTAGCTGGGATTTCTGGTTTCAAAGTTGGCTGGATTTGGTTTAAATTTTTGGTTTATTTGGGGCTGCTGTTGTGTTGGTTTCTGTCCTTGCAAGCTTCAACCATCTTCATTCTTTTCTTTCTCCTGTTACTTGTTGTTTTGTTGTTGCTGCTTAGGTATTTAACCTTAACTCCATCTCTATGTACTGCCATGAATGGTTTGTCAAATGATATAAAATCAAACATATAAATGGTGTTTATGGAAGTGAATGCCTTTTCAAGCCCTTTTTGTCATGGATCATTTTTATGTTCAGTTGATTAATTTTCAGTAACAAAATCATGTTTAGTCTTTATATTCTATTCTTGTTTAAACATGTAATCAGAAAGCTCTATGTCATAAGTGTGTATGTATAGTTAAGGGTAAAGGTAGATAAGCCCAGGCATTAGAAAATTGGCAAAAACTCGGTTAAATTCCAACTGGGGCAAGAGCCCTGGAGTTCTTTTTTTGTTGGGCCAAACTTTGAGCCCAAATACAGCTTTTCAAAGCTGAACGTTTCTTGATTTAATTAAGTGATGAACGCCCAAGCCTAAACTCCTTTTCAAAAGAAATAATTTAAAAGCCTAGCCCTCTCACATTTTAAGTTAAAAATTCTTAGTTTGAACTTTATATTAGGACCTAAATACAAAAATTCGTAGTCTTGCTTAAGTGAAATGCAACCCTTTGTTAAAATAAGATTAAGGTGTGCCATATACAAACAAAATCCATAAGCCATGGCCCTCGCATTACTGCTAACCTAGTATTAAACGATTTTAAACACTCGTAGTTTACTTTAGGCTTGACTTAGATTATTATTGTAATTATGTATACGTTCGCGTAATATAATTGCAAATTTAATTCTAAAAAAATAACTCGAGGAATGCGTTCGCGCAACTTCAACCAAACTCTTCTTAATAAAATAAACAAAGCGTTATTAATTGTGGACACATTCGCATGGCATGATTTTTGGCGCGCCAAAGGAAATGAGTATACGTACGTGTAACTTAATTCTTTAATTACGAATAAATCAAGTGATTAAAAGCGGTTAAAAGATAAATGTACATAGGTCCTAAAAATGAGTAATTAGACAACTTAAGCCAAGTAACTGTCACTATGCGACCGTGCTAGAACCACGGGACCCGGAAATGCCTAACACCTTCTCCCAGGTTAATAGAATTCCTTATCTAGAATTTCTAGTTCGCAGGATTTAAATAAAGTCGAAAACTTCCTCGATTTGGGATATAAAATAAACCAGTGACTTGGGACACCAAATAAACTATTCCAATTGGCGACTCTGATAAATTAAATAATCCTATTTTGAATAATGCCATTTTAATTGAAAAAACTCCCACATACCCCTCGGGTGTAAAAAAAGGAGGTGTGTCAGCTATGACGACTGTGCTGGGGATACTAACCCAGAACTTCCGGGTCAGGTTTCAAGAATTTGAGATTTTTAATGTGATTTTAATTTGGCTTTATTGTTGATATTACTGTATTTTGTGGACTTATTGTGCTAAGTGCCATTAATTTACCCTTTTGATATTACTTGAACTATATTTAAATGTCTTCTTACGCCTCCCTTCTGAGTCTTTTAAAAAACGGTGCACATGTTCGCGTGACCCACTTTTTTGTTAGAAGTTATACCAAATAGAACGGGGCTGGGCAAGCAACAAGGTCGGGCAGACTTTTGTGCTCCCGGTACGTTGCCCCCTCCTCGACTCAAGTTTGTCCGCTCGGGTAAGCCAGGTTTTGAACACAACCCCAGGTTTTAAACCTAGAATAACGCAACCTCATGTCGGATCCCTAGTAGGAACGCTTATTTGCACCACGTGCATTTGACATTAGGGACTCAACACAGGGGTTGGGTCCGTCTAGGACAGGTGTACCCAAAATAAAGACCATCCTGATGCATCCTACATGCTATATGAATGTTTATGTGTTTCAGCTTGCATGTTGACTGGTTAGGGAAAGAAAATCAAGAGAAAAATAAAGAGTAAGGTAAAATAGAGAATTTACCCTGTTCTAAAAATCACGGTATTTGAAAATGCCTCAAAACTCTGCCAATTTTTTTTTTGAAAAGAAAAAGAGGAAAGGAAAATGTATTTCAAAAAAAGTGAGTCAAATGTCATGTTTTTTCCAATTATTGAACGATCTACGCAGGTCTGATTCTCACCGGATGTGGGATACGTAGGCAACCCATATAAGGTTCGGCCTCATTTTTTACAAAATAATCAAATAAAGTGTAGTTTAGGGATTTGGTCAAAAGAATAAGCCGACCCATCTTCGGTTATATTTTAAGTCGTTCTTGCGGGGATAGCCTTAGATTATCTTTTAATTGTCGAAGGGCTATTTTCATGAAGAATGGGCAAATCTATCAGTAAGGTGTCTTTTTCCATAAAATACTATCCCCCGGCCTCAAAATTTCTTTGGAATTGTGAAAGTGCCACATTTACAAAAATGACCATTTTTGCTAAAATAGCATAGGGGGGTCATTGTCCGTTGATTTTTCTTTTAGGAATCGAAAACTAGTTCTGCAAAAGAGTCCACAATAATCAACCCTAACCTTAACCCTCTACAGGTACAAATGAATACTGTCCAGAATCCGTTACAATTGGTCATAGAACATGCTCAGCTGTAGCTTTGCATGTGGTGGAATGATTTAGATAAAGATGGGCAGGATTGGGTATAAAGGGAGTTGGATTCCCTTATAGACATCATAAACATCGAACCCCGAGAGAATCTAATCAAAACTTTGGTAACCTTTTGGGATCCTATCCACAACGTGTTTTGTTTCTCAGATTTCGAGCTCACCCCTATGGAGGAAATGGCCGGATACATTGACTTAGGCCAGGACTTGAGGAAACAACAACTTATTTTCCCGAGGGCTCCCTCTGTGCACAAGTTCTTTGATCTTCTGAATATAAGTAAGCAAATGAAGAAGGCCCATGTAAACAAAAGGATGTTGTTCTTTCTACTTTTTGTACTTCAGGTTCGGGCACTCAGCTGGGTTTGAAACGCATGAAAAGGGATTAAACAACAAACAAGATAAGAGCACCTGGTAGATTCATCGTCAGTTCTCTTTCATCATGGCATTTTTGGGAATCATGGTCTTTCCGAATGTAGAAAGGACGATAGATGCTCATATGGCTAGAATTGCACAAATCCTCACTACCAAGAAAGATCACACACTTGTTCCGTTAGTGCTGGCAGATATTTATCGAGCATTAACCTTGATTAAATTTGGGGCTCAATTCTTTGAGGGTTGCAACATTCTTCTTCAAATGTGGTTGATCGAACATCTCCACTATCACCCCAATTTCATGAATTATAGTTCGGACGAGAACAACTTCATCAAGAATTATGAGGAAAGGGTGGAACACAACAAGTCTCTAGAAGGATTTGAGGCCTGGGTCTCCCATTTAAGAACTCTGAAATCAAGTCAAATTGAATGGACTATAGGATGGCTGCCGGTAACGGAAGTCATATACATGACAACTTTAAAAGGCTACTTGATGATGATGTGCCTGAGGAGTATCCAATCATATGTACCGCAAAGAGTTCAAAGGCAACTGGGAAGGTATTAAGTGGTACCTGAAGATGTAGATTTGAGTACCCAAGTCATTGAGCTACACCCAGGAGCAACACTACCTGAGGCTTTAGTCCAACGGGATTGGAATGGTTACCGATATCTGAAAAGTGACACCCAGGTACCAGATCTTGCGAGAGGGGAAGTGGATCCAAATTATGCTGCGTGGTTTGAGAAAAGGTTTTGTGAGAATGATGAGCCATAGCCCGAGCCCGAGCCAGAAAGGCCCGCCAAAAGACTTCATGTTCAAGTGTTTGATGATAAAATCCGGGAAAGGCTGGCCTGGGGAGAGAAGGAGAAAACATATCAAGCCACCATTCATGCTTTGCAAGAAGATTTGAGGAACGTCGTATTCAATAATGATCTACAAGCACAAGAAGCTGAAGGTGAAAGAAGAAGGTTGGCCCACGAAAATGAAGCTCTCCAGACCCAAGTTTGAAAGATGGGAATAGCAGCTGAGAACCCGGGCAGAAGCAGAAAAGATGAAAAACTCATCTACAGCCTTACGTAGAAAGTACGTGACTATGAGGATGATTTGCAAAAGACTGAGGCTGAGCTAGCAAAAGCCCGAACAAGGTTGGCTAGAAATGCAGAAGAACGGGCAACCTTCGTTCGACAACTGAAGGAAAGATATGACAGAGAGGTCATCGGTTGGAAAAAAAAGCTTAATAGCCTTGAGGGTGAAATGACTAAGCAAGCCAAGAGCTTCAAAGCCGAGAGAGACCATTGCTACGCTTTGATGGCATAGCTAGAGGAAGACCTACAGCATTTGCAAGAGCAGAATCATATGACAACCCAGGTTTTGGAGGCCAGATCTCAACATATTAGGCGGTTGTTGCAAGAAAAGGCATCATCAGGGAAAGGGTCAGAAGAATCGCTGACTACATTGTGATGAAGTGCAACGAGTGTGAGGACATGACCAGGTCAATGTTCTTCGCCACAGTAATAATCTTTGTTCGCTAGATAATGGATGACCTTTATCGCCTCTAGGAAGACATGGCACGTAGGCCCGTGGCAGACCAGCTGGTGTCCCTAGGGCAGGATTGGAGGCACTTATGTACTCCTGATTGTTTTCCTTTCTCTTTTCAAGTTTGTATTTTCATTCCTAGAGTCTGTTTTGAGTCTGTTTTAGTTTTCGAGTCTTAAGTATATATGATCGAGTCATAGTAATAGAAATTTTTGTTTTAATGAAAATTTGAAAAAAAACCCAAAATTTATTTATTTCGCATTTATCCTTTGAACTACGTGATGATCTGATTCACATGGCATCGTGATACGTATGCAATCCCCATTGGATCCGGTCATGGTTTTAAATAACTTAAATAAAAGAGAAAATGATGAAAAGAGAAAACCAAAAAGAAAAAAGAAAAGAGAGAAAACAAGAGAAAGAGAACAAAAACAAGAGAGAAAATAGCGAAAGAGTGCAAAAGAGAGCAAGGAAAAGATGGGGACATAAACAAAGGCTGGGATGAGACATGCAATCGTTGCAAAACATGTAGAAACACATTTAACTATATGGGTGCATCACACCCCCAATGTGCGATTCCCTATGTGTTAATTGCTTCAAACTAACCGGTTTGTTGCGTTTACTGTTGAGTTTAGGTTTTGTCTTAAGGTGGTTGGTTTTTTGGTAACCTGGCTTCGCACCCTTACTTTACAAGATCCAAGGGAAGTGTCGAAATGTCTTCAGAAAGTCATCTACCAACAATTACCATTCTAGAGGATAGCCCAATATCGGTTATCCCAACCTCAGAGTCAGCGGCTGCTGAAGAGAATAGGGCACTACACCTCCGCATGTTGGAAATGTGGGACACTTGGTCCAACTGTAGAGAGCCACATAGTGCAATACCTAGTTTCCCTGAGCTACTTCCCAGAGCAAGTGGAACTTCCAACATCCCAATAAGTTACCTGAACACCCCACTTGTATACCCCACCATGTCAGCCCATTTCATCGGAATGCCTTCTGAGGTTCTCCCTCAAGCATTCATTTCGGGAGTTGCTTCTAACATATTCACTACACCACCAACTTCGGCTACAGCACAGCCAACCTTGCCCAGGACAAGTTTTGATCCATCTTCTTTTACTTTCCAAGTACCATCTTTTCCACCAGACACTGCCCGTTTCACCACCAATTCTTACCCTCAACAACCCTGGTATGAGTTTACCGGGGGCAAGAGAGAGCTACAAAGAATCCCGAGCAAGAGAAAATCACTCGAAAAATGAGAAGAATGAAACAAAGCCTTAAGAATATACAAGGTTTGAGTGTCTAAAAGAGCATATCCTACGCTGATTATGTATGTTAATGCATGTTCATTTTCCCAGCGGTTTGAAGACTCCCAAGTTCAAAAAGTATGACGGACACGGGGACCCCATAGCCCACCTCAAGAGGTATTTCAATCAACTAAGAGGGGAAGGCGGAAAAAAAGAGCTCCTAATGACTTATTTCGGAGAGAGTCTAGTTGCCATTGCATCCGAGTAGTACATGGATCAAGATATATCTCGCTAGCACATATGGGATGATTTGGCTCGAGATTTCGTCAAGAAATTCCAGTATAACATAGATATAGCTCCAAACAGAAATTTCCTGTCTAATTTCAAAAAGAAATCTTCGGAATGTTTCCAAGAATATGCTATTAAGTGGCATGAACAAGCGGCCAGGGTGAAGCCTCCGATGGATGAGACCAAGATGGTCAGTATTTTTCTATAAGCCTAAGAGGCTGACTATTTCCAGAATATGATGTCTGCAATGGGAAAGTCGTTTGCTGAGGCTATCAATATTGGGGAGATGGTCGAGAATGGTTTGAAGACAGGCCACATATTGAGCCAGTCTGCTATAAGAGAGATGTCCCAAGCAATCCAGAACGGGTCAGGGGGTGTAGCAAACAGAAAGAAGAAAGAAGAAGTGGCGATGGTGGCTTCAAGTCTAAGAAACCCCCGTCACTCCGAGATTACTTCCCGCCAAACACCCCCGCAACATTATTATCCTCACCAGTATGTTGCTTATGCCATGACTAATCAGCCTTATACGGTGATGAATGCCTAGCCATACGCTTGTCCACAACAATAATTGAACCAAAACTGAGATCCACTTCCTAGAAATAACCTTCCTTACCAAGCTCCATATAATCCCCGTCCCCCACAAAATAATTTTCCATACAATGCTCGCGCTCGGGAGCCACCCAGAAGAATCAACTTCACGCCTATTGGTGAATCATACTCTAGAATTTTCCCTAAGCTGGTCCAAATGGGTTTGTTGCAACCCGTACCCCAAAATAGGCAGAACCTAGAGTCGACCTCCTTCCGACACGGTGCTCGATATGCTTATCATTCAAGAGCAGAAGGGCATGACACTGAGGACTATTGGACTCTCAAAAGGGCAATTGAAAACCTAATAGAGCAAAAGAGGGTAGTGCTGAAAGATGAAGAGATCGCCAATGTGACCAATAACCCATTGCTGGCTCACAACAATGGGCCAGTTATTGGGATGATTTGTGAAGATAAAGAATTTAACCCAACTCTAAAAGCCATCATTGCTATCGCCGATGTTGAAAAGAAGCCAACGGCGGTTTCAAAACAAGAAAAGGGGGAGAAGAAGAGCATCTCCACTCCTCGAAGTGTAGAAAAGACTGTGGAAGCCAAAACAGGGGCAGTACCTCCTAAAGATGCCATTCTTTATGTCCCCCGGTCCTCCAGGAAAGAACAATTGGTGTTGAGTCCTCCTAAAAGGTTCGAGCTGAACGAGGGACCTAAGATGTATGTACCCAAAGGGACTTATGTGGAGCAGGGACCAGTAATTCCACCCAGGCTGAACGAGCCCATGATCATTAGCCGCGCACCACAAAAGCCCATGAAAGAGCCCACTGCAGTTCCTTGGAACTACAACAAAGTGATTGTGGTACACAAGGGGGAAAAAATCATGGGGGAAGTAAATGAAACTAACCCATCCGGGAAATATCTCAATCTGGAAGAAGTGAACAATGACAAACAGAAGTGTTTTCTACTTAAAAAGCCAGCCAGTGCCGAATAAGCAGAAGAATTCTTCCGAATAATGAAAACTGTGGACTACGAGGTAATTGACCAACTCCGAAAGTCTCCCTCTCAGGTCTCGCTCTTGTCTCTGTTGATAAACTCGAATGAGCATCAAAAAGTGTTGATAAAGACCCTAAATGAAGCATATGTTCCGATTGAAACCACTGTTGAGCAACTAGAAAGGATGGCAGAGCAATTCTTCGAAGTCAACTGGATTTCATTTAGCAAAATTGACTTGCCCCCAGAAGGGGCTTCCCACAACAAAGCTCTTCAACTGACAGTTAAGTGTGAAGGATACTATGTGAAAAGAGTCATGCTGGATGGCGGATCTGGGGTCGACATGTGCCCTCTCTCAACTTTGCAAAGAATGGAATTTGGGACTGAGAGAATCAGGCCTAACAATGTTTGTGTGCATGCTTTTGATGGAATCAAGAGAGACACAATAGGGGAGATTGATTTGATCTTGACTATCGGTCATGTGGATTTCGAAGTGACATTTCAGGTCTTGGATATGGATACCTCCTATAATTTTCTCTTAGGAAGACCTTGAATCCATGCTGTAGGGGTCGTACCTTCTACTCTCCACCAAATGGTAAAATTTGAACACGAAAATCAGGAAATCATGGTCCATGGTGAGGACGAGCAATCAATTTACAAGTACCCGTCAGTCCTATGTCCCGAGGCTATGGAAGGTAGCGAGCACATAGTCTATCAAGCTTTTGAGGTTGTAGTCGCAGATCAATATGAGGAAAGAAGCCCTTGTCCTCAACCCCTTTTATCAAATGCATCAATCATGGTCGCTACTAAAATGATCAAGCATGGGTATAAGCCCGGGAAGGGGCTCGGGGTATCATTATAAGTTATTACGGAACCTATCACTTTGGCTGCCAGTGAAAAGTTTTTTGGTGTGGGATTTTAAGCCACTGAAGCTGATATGATATGGGCAAATGAACGAAAGAGCAATGGTTGGGTGTTGCCTCAGCCGGTCCCGCATCTCTCCAAAACATTCGTCAAGCCAAAGTACACCGAAGAAGAAGAAGATGAGGCCTTCACGGACAAGGAAATTGAGGACATATGTGGAGACATGAGGCAAATGTTATATGAAGCTCACATGGTCCAGCCGGGTGAAGGCTCGATCACTGCTAAGGTGCAATTTATGGGGCCTATTGCCAGTCAGGCGGGAATCCCGGTAGTCCAGTCTTGCCACCTTTTCTGCATTCTGAGTTATTCCAGGGTGTAACTCAAATGTTTTCTTTTAAGTTTATTGTATTTAAAAATTCCAATGTAAACCCTTCTATCTTCAAGTTCAATGAAATGAAATCAATATTTCATTATTTATGAATCTCTTTCTTTATTCTTTTTGATTTTGTTATTTTTCTTATTTCTTCTTTCAGTTCTAATAATGCAGACTTAAATAATATGACATGCTTGTGGACTCCATGCCTAGATCTTAGCACGCTGTCTAACTGTGAAATAATGAATCAAGAACTGGAATATGATGAAGATGAGGCTTTTAGGGAAATAAACCGAGAATTGGAACAATTTGAGAATAAACCTAAGCCAAACTTAAATGAAACCGAGCCGGTTAATTTGGGTAGTTCAAAAGAGGTCCAAGAAACCATGATAAGCATTCACACGGATGAAACAACTAGGGATGCATTGATCCAACTTTTGTTTGAATTCAAAGATGTGTTTTCTTGGTCCTATGATGATATGCCAGGACTAAGTGTTGATTTAGTGGTGCATAAATTGCCAACTTACCCTGATCATCCCCTTGTCCAGCAAAAATAGAGAAAGTTCAAAACTGACATCAGTGACAAGATCAAAGAAGAGGTCACCAAATAGTTAAAAGCAGGTGTAATCCGAGTGGTCCGATAAACCACGTGGTTGGCTAATGTAGTTCCAGTGCCAAAGAAAGATGGGAAAACCCGAGTGTGTGTTGACTATCGGGATCTGAACAAAGCAAGTCCCAAAGACAACTTCCCTTTGCCAAACATCCACATCCTTATTGACAATTGTGCCAAACATGAGATACAGTTTTTCGTGGATTGTTATGCTAGATATCATCAGGTTTCGATGGATGAAGAAATGTTCGGGATCTGAGAAAGTTCTTTGAGCGTCTGCGTAAGTATGACTTGAAGCTAAATCCAGCTAAATGTGCATTTGGATTTCCGTTTGGGAAACTCTTGGGATTTATAGTCAGTCAGAGGGGCATCGAGCTAGATCCAACAAAGATAAAGTCTATTCGGGATTTGCCTCCTCCAAGAACCAAGAAAGAGGTTATGAGTCTGTTGGGAAGGTTGAATTACATTAGCCGGTTCATTGCTTAGTTGACTTCCACATGTGAGCCCATATTTAAGCTATTGAAAAAATATGCAGCGATTAAATGGACAGATGAGTGTCAAGAAACCTTCGACAAAATCAAAGAATATCTATCGAATCCGCTAGTCTTGGTACCACCCGAACTTGGGAGGCCTTTGTTTTTGTATTTTACAGTGTTGGAGAATTACTTTGGGTGTGTTCTCGGGCAACATGACGTGACTGGGATGAAAGAATAGGCAATATACTATTGGAGCAAGAAGTTCACTAGTTACGAAGCCAAATACACTTTGTTGGAAAGGACTTGTTGTGCCCTAACTTGGGTCGATCAGAAGCTTAGGCATTACCTGTTGGCCTACACCACCTATCTCATCACCAGGTCGGATCCTTTGAAGTACATATTCCAAAAGCCGATGCCCACGGGGAGGTTAGAAAAATGGTAAATCCTTCTCACCGAGTTTGACATAGTCTATGTCACCTACACAGCAATGAAAGCTCAAGCTTTAGCGGATCACTTAGCGGAAAATCCTGTTGATGATGAATATCAGCCTTTGAATATTTACTTTCCGGACGAGGAAGTAAATTCAGTTAAGGTAATTTTAGAAGACACCAATGCTTGGAAAATGTTCTTCGATGGAGCTGTGAATGCAAAAGGTGTCGGGATTGGGGCGATCTTGATCTCACCCACTGGTCAGCACTATCCGGCCATAGCCCGACTTCTGTTTTTCTGCACCAACAACATTGCCGATTATAAAGCCTGCATTGTAGGTATGAACATGGAAATTGACCAAGATGTGGAAGAATTGTTAATTATGGGAGATTCAGACTTGATTATCCAACAAGCTTAGGGTGAATGGGAAACTCGGGATGTCAAGCTTATTCTGTACAAGCAACATCTGGAAGATCTAAGCAATCGATTCATGTCAGTCGAGTTCAGGTACATTTCTCGGTTTCACAATGAGTTAGCCGATACACTAGCTACTTTGGCCTCGATACTGCCATATCTAGGTAATGTCCATATTGACCCATTGAAAATCCAAATCTGAGAAAGACATGGGTACAACAATACAGTTAAAATAGAGCCTGATGTTCAGCCATGGTATCATGATATCAAAAGATTCTTGAAAACAAAGGAATATCCCGAGCAAGCTAGTGGAGACCAAAAGAGAACCATTAGAAGGCTCTTCAGTGGTTTCTTCTTGAGCGGAGAGGTCTTGTACAAAAGGACTCTAGATTTGAACCTTCGAAGATGTGCGGATGCCCAAGAGGCTGGAAGAATCATGAATGAAGTGCACGCAGGAGTGTGTGGCCCCCATATGAATGGATATGTCCTTGCAAAGAAAATCATTTGAGCAGGCTATTACTGGATGACCATGAAAAAAGATTTTTTCAGTTTTGTCCGAAAGTTTCAGCAGTGTCAGGTACACGATGACTTAATTCATGCACCACCTTCAGAACTGCATCCTATGTCAATACCGTGGCCATTCGTTGCGTGGGACATGGATGTCATTGGGCCAATCGATCCAAAAGCTTCAAATAGGCATAGATTCATATTGGTTGCCATTGACTACTTCACAAAATGGGTTGAAGCAGTCACTCTCAAAACCGTCACTAAGAAAGCAGTGGTAGACTTCATGCAGTCCAACATCATCTGTCGTTTTGGTATTCTTAAAACAATCATTACGGACAATGCTGAAAATTTGAATAGTCATTTGATGAGGGAAGTATGCGAACAATTTAAGATCATGCATCGGACTTCTACCCCTTATCGGCCCAAAGCTAATGGTGTCATCGAAGAAGCAAACAAGAACATCAAGAAGATTCTTAGGAAGATGATCCAAAGTTCTAGACAATGGCATGAAAAGTTGTCGTTTGCATTATTTGGATATTGCACAATTGTGCGCACATCAGTTGGAGCAACACCCTATCTATTGGTTTATGGCATTGAAGCCGTAATACCCGCAGAAGTTGAAATTCCTTCTCTCCGAATCATCGTTGAAACCGAGATTGAGGATAGTGAGTGGGTCAAGACCCGTATAGAACAGCTAACCCTGATCGATGAAAAACGGATGGCCGCAGTTTGCCACGGACAGTTGTATCAACAAAGAATGGCCCGTGCTTACAACAAGAAAGTGCGGCCTAAGAATTTTGAAGTGGGGCAACTCGTTTTGAGACGTATTCTCCCGCATCACAAGGAATCAAAAGGAAAATTCTCCAAAGTGGAAAGGTCCATACATTATAAGAAAATTATTGCCGAAAGGGGCATTGTACTTGGGAGACGTTGAAGGAAATGACCCTGAAACAGCTGTAAATGCAGACGTGGTCAAAAAGTATTACGTTTAACCCCTCTACGGTACCAATATTATCCGACTGGGATGACGAAGGCTTTTATTCTCGCTACCCCAAACACTTCAACCTTTTGCTAACTCTTTGAGCTGGTTACCTTTCTTTAATCACCCTCTTTGGAACCCGAAAAGATTTGTAAATAAAAATAAAATAAAGAAAAAGAAAAAAAAGAAAAAAAAAATCATCAGAAACAAAGTTTCCTTGAACTACGTTCGACTTGATTTCGAAAGGATACGTAGGCAGCCTCTCTCTGGGGTTCAATCACACAAAAACAAAAATTCACATTTCCCCAAAAGTTGAAACTGGGGCAGAATTTATAATGCTTCAGCGACAGTCGCCTGAAAGGTTCCAAAGTTGTAGTTCAATCCAAACTCTTGTTACCCAAAATCCTGTTCAAAGCCCTTCGGATCGATCGATAAAGAAGTTCACAATGGGAGGTTGTTGGATACGACACAATAAAATGAGAGAAATAAAATGAGAGAGTCTTATTGGTGAAAACCCACACCGGCACTATAAGGCGACGGTGAGCAGAGAAACTGAAATGAGAGAGTCTTGTTAGTGAAAAATCACAAAGATCACTATAAGGCAACGGTAAGAAGAGAAATGAGAGAGGTCAATTGGCGAAAACCCGCAAAGGGCGCCATTGATCGAAAAGAAGGAATTCCCTACAACCATCGGCACTGATAGAGTTTTGGCAAGGTTTCTTGATTTTAAGACACGAGTTATGGTGGGTTTATGAGAGATTGGATGGTTGAGCAAATCGGGTATCCAATCCAAGAAGCATGTCATGTCTATTGAAGTCTGCATGCACTCCAGATAAGTCCTTCCTTCTTCTCCCCGAAAGGGACACTTCTTATTAAATTCATTATCATGTCCTTTGTTTACTTTTCTTTGAATACCTTTCGGTTTTAATCCTTCTCCGAAACTAATACAAAGAAAAGATGGCAAGATTGATTTTATAGGGTTCTGCTTTACAAAAGCCAAATTCAAGGAAAAGCACCCAGCCTCAGCAGGTGCATCAAGTCGATCTCGACTAGCCATGATGGCCGATACTTTAGAGCCAAAATTAATGAAAATGAAACAAATACAAAGTCAAGGGCCCATAAAGGCAAAAAAGATGAAAAAGCCAAAGCCCCACACAGGTGAACCATCATGTGGAATTTTGAAAAGTCAAAGATCCCTGGGTTTAGAAGAAAGATCGATCTCCAGAAAGCCAGCGAGCAATAGAGGTTTTCATCGAAAGAGTTGGGCCGAGAACAAAACAATCAAGGCCACAAAACCAACCACCGTTTCATACTAACAATTGTTCTTTGTTTGAAAACATGAAACAGGTGCAATCCAAAGCAACCTTGCAAGAAGCAGGTGCAACTAAAAGAAACTGCGCAAGGGCTAGAAACAATTTTGCAGCAATAATCAATCTAAAAGGAAGTCTCTTCCAAATTCTTTCCTCCATTCTTACTCATTTTTTCTTAAATAAATAAAAAAAGAAAGAAGAAAATTCAAAAAAAAATATGGTTGCCTAGGGTCCCCAATCTCTAATTACAGTCCCATCCCCTAGTCGCTTCCAGCATAACCTTGTAGCCTTTTCTATTATAGGGTTCCACTCCCTAGTTGATTCCCCGCATAACCTGAGGACCTTTTTTTCTTTTCCTGGCATAACCCGAGGATCCTTTTTTATTTTCCCGGCATAACCCGAGGACCCTTGTTTCTTTTCCTGGCACAACCCAAGGACCCTTTTTTCTTTTCCCGACATAACCCGAGGACCCTTTTTTCTTTTTCCGGCATAATCCGAGGACCTTTTTTCTTTTTCCGGCATAACCCGAGGACCCTTTTTCTTTTCCCAACATAACCCGAGGACCCTTGTTTCTTTTCCTGGCATAACCCAAGGATGCTTTTTTCTTTTCCCAACATAACCCGAGGACCCTTTTTCTTTTCCGACATAACCTGATGACTTTCCCGCAATAACCCGAGGACCCTTTTTTTCTTTTCCTGGCGTAATTCGAGGACCTTTTTTCTTTTTCCGACATAACCTGAGGACCCCTTTTTTTTTCCGGCATAACTCAAGGACCCTTGTTTCTCTTCCCGCCATAACCCGGGGACCTTTTTTATTTTCCCGGCATAACCCGAGGACCCTTTTTTCTTTTCTCGGCACCATTCGAGGACCTTTTTTTTTTTCCCGGCATAACCCGAGGACCCTTTTTCTTTTCTCGGCATAACCCGAGGACCCTTGTTTCTTTTGCCGACATAATCCGAGGACCCTTTTTTCTTTTCTCGGCTTAACCCGATGACCCTTTTTTCTTTTCCCGGCATAACTCGAGGACCCTTTTTTCTTTTCCTGGCATAACCCTAGGAGCCTTTTTCTTTTCCGGCATAACCCGATGACTTTCCCGACATAACCCGAGGACCTTTTTTCTTTTCCCGGCATAACCCGAGCACTTTTTTTCTTTTTCTGGCATAACCCGAGGACCTTTTTTTTCTTTTCCCGGCATAACCCGAGGACCTTTTTTCTTTTTCGGCATAACCTGGTCATTTTTCCAGCATAACTTGGTAACCTTCCCAACTTGGGGCCTTCGACCCCCATTTGATTACATTTTTAGGTAAAAGGTCTCCACTCCCTAGTCTCTTTTTCTCAAGGATACACAATCCCAATTTTAATTGCTTTCATTAAAGAAATAGTTTAGATTTTTGTTATAATAACTCACGAAATTTTCCTAGTGAAAACTGGGGCAGAAAATTTCGTTCGTTTGTTTGCTTTGGTGTCTGAACAGGTTTTTCACCGTGAGGCACAAGGTTTAAGATGACCAAAAAAGGAAGTCTCAATCCAAATAAAAGAAAAGAAGTAACAAGAAAAGAAGTTGCGGACTGCCCAGGATATGATTGAAGTCACAAGTTTTGCATGTCCCGCCTCGATCCGAGAAGCTGAAGAAGAATGAACCAGCGGTTGCAACTAACAAGCATCAAGATTCAGATTAGAGTATGCAGGAAGAACTGGCAAAGACTCAAGATAAAGCTTTCAAAGCTTTATAGGAATCTTGTAACTCGTAGTTGATAGGCTTAGCTAGTTTAGCTTTCTATCTTCTATTTCGATGTAATAAGGAGCTCAGCAAGCAGAAACAGCAGCAACAACAGCGAAATCACAGTTTCCCGGTAGTCCCAGCTACCAAATCTTCCAGAACTACACTAACCTGATTCCTTTATAGCCAATGATATGCAGGCAACCTCCGAAGCAAGGTTCGGTCAGACTTTTTCAAAAGATGCTTCTTATGGAGTTTCAAACGGGCAAAAATCGCTCGTAATTGCTCATTTTATCTTTGCCCGAAAACCCTTCATGTCTCTGAGTAAAGAGGGGAAACTGTGAGCATGTGATTGTTGCCCTATATGAATTACTCATATAAAATCCAAGAAAATAGATTTTTTTCCAATTATTTGCCATTTTATAGCATTTTTGTAGGATTTTATTAATTGTTTGCATTTTTGTGCACGTTTAATTTTCATTAAAAATCATGAAAAATATCAAAAATACCATGCATTGAATTTAGGTTTGTTTTTACATTTTAGGATTAATTAATTAATTATTTGTTTTATTAAAAACTGAAAATCACAAAAATGGCCCATTTTTATAATTTTTACCTTTTAATCTTTAGATTGTTGATTTTTTTCTTTTAATTTAGGATCAAGTAATTTATAATTTTTATAATTAGGTAATTGGTTAGTTTTACAATTTAGATTAATTTAGGTATCTGTCCCTAACCCAAAGCCCAAAACCCAGGGAATCCAGTCGAACCCAGCTCCAAGAAACGACCCCGTTTTGACCCCAAAAGATCCCAGCCGTTGATCTTCAAATTAAACAAATAGGAACTAATCTCATTTTTCGTATTTAAGTGTCCAAAATCCAGTTCCCCACCCCCCAAACCCTGAAACCATCTCACTTTCTTCTCTCAAAGTTCAGAGACCACCAACCCTAGCAGCCCTAAAATACTCCACCATCTCCGCCGTGGTCTGCCGACCGAAAATCGTCTCATGGTGGCGGACCACCTCCAAACGCCACCAAATCAATACCCTAGAACTCCCGTCATCTCTCCTTTCCAAATCTCTGACCCAATTCCTTCGAATCATCACCAAACATCTTGAATCTTAAATCTAAGATTGATGCCTAAAAACCCTAGTTCACCCAAATCGCCCCAAAATAATACCCTATAATCCTTGCACCCCTCTAAAATCTAAACCACCATTAATCCTCGTCGAATCATTCTCAATTTTCTTGAATCTTGAATTTGAAGTCCCACGAACCCTAACCTTCTCTTACATTCAATTTCCGACAATTTTTGGGGCCTTTAAACCCAAAGACTTCCATGAATCCATTGCCCTTGATAAGAGCAGTCGATTGATGGTTGTCTAAAGTTTATTTTACCCCGGAAAATTTGGGTCAGAATTTGAAGTTAGGCCAGTTTTATTGTTGAAAGAAAATGAGCAATAGGTATTTTCTTTTACTTTTTCTTTAGTTTTCTTTTGCCTTTTGTTGATTCCCTTTCATGTTAGTTGCTTTTGATTTGGCCACATAATTTAGGTATTCTTTTCTGTCTATTAGCTTCATTAATTGCATGTTTCAAGATTTTGTCAATTAGAAATTCAATGTTGCCTAGGTTCAGATTGTTTAGGTTGGAATGATTAGGTTTAGTTTCTTACAATTCGCCTATTCTGTTTATCCTTTATTTTTATTTTAATTCTTGTTGTTTGTTTGGTTTTGTTTGTTTTTGTTGTTCTTGCAAGTTTTGTTAAGGTAATTAAGATGATGTTAAAAGGTTAATCAATAGCCTATTTAGCCGATTCCTGCTTGCTTTAGCTTTAGCCGGATTCAACTTTATTTTATTGTTGTGAATTTAGCTAGTTTTGCTTCCTGGTTTTTCTTGGCTTAAGCATGCTGGATTTCAATAGTGTTTTGAATCTAAGTTTACATGTATTGATTACCTACATGTTTTGTTTACTTAGGATTAATTGATTCTATATTTCGGTTTGAACCTCTGAGCAACAATTTAAACCAAAGTTTAATTTCAGAAAATGAATTACAATATCACTAGGCAACCTAATCACTTAGCCGAAAGTCCTAAAAATGGTTGGAATTGATTTGAAATCAGAAAATAGGACAAAGCTGAAATAGTCAGTAATTAAAATGTTAAAACTGGACTTTTACATAGGCTAATATCAGAATGTTCTAGATTTTGCACAGCTGTCCCCATCCTTAGCATAAAAATGCTAGTATTGGATAAGAAAAAGGACAAATAGCTGTAAAAGATGCTGTAATATTCTGATTTTCAAAATTGTTTAGGTTAAAATATTCCTTTTTGATGCCTTTTTGTGCACTCTATAAAAGGAAAACATTCCCTCACTCACACATAGACATTCATCACCATTCTCTGCACAAAAGTTTTCTGAAAAGACATCAGATTTCAAAAACTCTAGAAAATATTCAAAACTTCTTATTTTCTGGTTTTTTTACAATCTGAAAAACATGGTTTGAAGTAGAGGATTTCTCTTGTTTTTTTAGCTGGGATTTCTAGTTTCAAAGTTGGTTGGATTTGGATTAAATTTCTGGTTTATTTGGGGCTGCTGCTGCTATGTTGGTTTATGTCCTTGCAAGCTTCAGCCATCTTTATTCTTTTCTTTCTCCTGTTACTTGCTGTTTTGTTGCTGCTGCTTAGGTATTTAACCTCAACTCCTTCTCTATGTAAAGCCATGAATGGTTTGTCAAATGATATAAAATCAGATGTATAAATGGTGTTTATGGAAGTGAATGCCTTTTCATGCAAGTAGATAGCCTACATTGATATGAATGTGATTAGATTTGACTATGTGAGTTTAAATATTTTTGCATGAATAACCTAGATGATACTAAAATGCCTTGTAGTTTCAGTTTTGCAAAAATAGCCTTGTTTATCTCCAGAGCCAAATCTTCTAGTCATTAAGGTTGATTATGAAATTTTAAAGTCATTTTCCTTTCCTTTATCTGAGTAGACAGTCTTCCCCTTACTTAAGGCCATTTATCTTCTCTCTTGTCTGCTTGGCTATAAGCTACTGCCTGCAGATTTGGCCACTAGTTGGCCAAATGGGTAGGTTCAAAAGCTAGAAATGGAATCATGTTGTTTTTGACAAAAGGAGACCAAGCTCTAATAGACAAATCATGTCAAAAAGAGTCATGAATTCTTCATGATGTCATGATGCAGATTTGTAATAGTTTAGCTCTTAATGTGGTTAGTTTATGTAATAAGTCCTAATGTAAGGCATTGATTTTGAAGGTTGTTTAATCTACTTTTGAAAACTGTAATAAATCAGGTATTAGTGTCGTGTATCAAGGATTCTGAATATATGCATTAGGAGTTTAATTATGTTTTTATCATATTTTTTACAAAATATTAGTGGTGTAAATGAGCTGGGTATTGAGCCCACTCGGCTGAACAAAAGGCTGCTCATCCGATGAAAAAAAGGGCTGAATTTCCAGCCCAAGTGAAAGACTGACCTCATATGATTTGGGCCTAGTCTATAGGCCCAAACTTTAAGTCAGTCTAGAAGCCCTTTTGTCATGGATCATTTTTATGTTCAGTTGATTAATTTTCAGTAACAAATCATGTTTAGTGTTTATATTCTATTCCTGTTTAGACGTGTAATCAGAAAGCTCTTTGTTATAAGTGTGTATGTATAGTTAAGGGTAAAGGTAGATAGGCCTAGGCATTAGACAATTACAACTGCGCCCGCTTGTGGTCCAATGTGGGCAAAAACTCGGTTAAATTCCAACAAGGGCAAGAGCCCTGCAGTTCTTTTTCTGTTGGGCCAAACTTTGAGCCCAAATACAGCTTTTCAAAGCTGAACATTTCCTGATTTAATCAAGTGATGAATGCCCATGCCTAAACTCCCTTTCAAAAGAAATAATTAAAAGCCTAGCCCTCTCACACTTTAAGTTAAAAATTCTTAGTTTGAACTTTAAATTAGGACCTAAATACAAGCATCCTTAGTCTTGCTTAAGTGAAATGCAACCTTTTGTTAAAATAAAATTGAGGTGTGCCATATACAAACAAAATCCATAAGCCATGGCCCCCGCATTACTACTAACCTAGTATTAAACGATCTTAAACACTCGTAGTTTGCTTTAGGATCGACTTAGATTATTATTGTAATTATGTATACGTTCGTGTAACATAATTGTGAATTTAATTCTAAAACAATAACTCGAGGGATGCATTCGTGCAACTTCAACCAAACTCTTCTTAATAAAATAAACAAAGCGTTATTAATTGTTGACACGTTCGCATGGCATGATTTTTACGCGCCAAAGGAAATGAGTATACGTACGCGAAACTTAATTCTTTAATTACGAATAAATCAAGTGATTAAAAGAGGTTAAAATATAAATGTACATAGGTCCTAAATATGAGTAATTAGACAACTTAAGCCTAGTAATAATTACTAAGCGACCGTGCTAGAACCACGGAACCCGAGAATGCCTAATACCTTCTCCCGGGTTAACAGAATTCCTTATCTAGAATTTCTAGTTCGTAGGCTTTAAATAAAGTCGAAAACTTCCTCGATTTGGGATATAAAATAAACCGGTGACTTGGGACACCAAATAAACTATTCCAAGTGGCTACTCTGATAAATTAAATAATCCCATTTCGAACAATGTCACTTTAATTGAAAAAACTCCCATATACCCCTCGGGTGTAAAAAAGGAGGTGTGACAAGGTTTGGAGAGTTGATTTAAGGGATTTGGATGGCCATTTGATGTCAGATATTGGTGAATTTGATATGGGTAGACTCATGGGCAAATGGCTTTTCCAGTTTTGTGATTTTTATCGGATTTCGAGACGTGGGACCAGGGGCCAAGTTTGAGCCAATTTCGGGATTTTTGAGTTAATTTGATTATTTTTGCTTTGGCTTTGTTCCTTTAGTATATATTGATGATAATATACTGATTTTGGTAAGATTTGGAGCATTTGGAGGCCGATTCAAGAGGCAAAGGCATCGCGAGCTGGAGTTTGGACCGATTTGAGGTAAATAATGATTGTAAATGTTGTCCTGAGGGTATGAAACCCCGGATTACACATTGTTGTGTTACTTTGAGGTGACGCCCACTATAGATGACGAGCATGGGGTCATGTACCATTGGAGATTTTGACTTAGTCCATCCCGTGTTTTACTGCATATTTGATTGAAAACTATTTGCTATCATCATGTTTTGGGCTGAATGCCATATTTGGGCCTCGTGCCAACTGTTTTGGACCCTTAGGGGATTTTTACTACTATCTCTCTTGCTATTTTGACTTCATATTTGTACTCAGTCATGCTATATTCTACTGTTTTCATAATTCAGCCATATTTATTCTGTTTTGACATCTTAAATGATTTTTTGGGCTGAGAATCATATTTTTACTGTGCCCGAGTGACTTTGAGAGATTTTTGATTGAGTAAGGTCGAGGGCCTATATTTGTGAGGTGATTATAGGATCAGGCTGTGCGCCGCAATGGTATTGTTCTGATTCATGATTATGAGCCGAGGGCCTGAGTTATTACGCCACAAGGTGGCTTAATATGAGGCCGAGAGTCTGTTTGATTATGCCACAAGATGGCTTGATATTGCGCTTGGGCCGTAAGGGGCCCCTCCCGGAGTCTGTACAACCGCAGTGAGCGCGGGTACCAGGTGTGAGGTGGTATAGCCCGAGGGACTGATGTTGTTCCATGTTATTGCCCGAGGGGCGGATACAAATGATTTTGGGATAGCCCGAGGGGCTGGTTTTATGTGTTTATCCTTTCTCACTACTTTTCATTCACTTGTTTGACTGTTAAAAGATGTTTTAAAGAAGCTTATACTGAACTAAGGTGTTTTTATAAGTTTTCACTGTTTTATTGCATTGTATTGGTGTTACACTTCCCCTTTGTAGCATTTTGTTGTGTTTTACGTGTTTTCTTATCGCTCATCTGCCTTTACTTTTATTACTCACTGAGTTGGCGTACTCATATTACTCCCTGCACCCTGTGTGCAAATTCAGGAGCTTCTCCCTACACCCTGTGTGTAGATTTAGGAGCTTCGGGTGTCGCACCCACTTTTTTCCTCCACGGAGAAAGTCCGGGTTTCGACATTCATGGGGAACAACTCGTTTCCTTTTGGGAATTGGATATTTGAAGAGTCGCCACCTAACGGATTATGGTGTGTTAGGGCACCTAGAGCGATTAACTCTTGGATTTGTTTGCATTACCAGAGATTTAGGGTAAGGGCCCGAAATATCCTTGAGGGGAAGGTGTTAGGCACCCCTCGCGGTCCACAACGGTGGGTCCCGATCGAACTTAACTTATGAATTAGTCTATTAACAAATAAATAGTTGAATCAAACAATTTTCAAGTAAAGCACGTTGGACGTTGTATAGCTCAATCAATAAGACAAAGATTTTGAACAAGTTGTATACATATAAAACAAAGTTCTAAACAGAAGGGATTTGGGAAAGGAGGGGTCCTAGGTTGGTTAGCCTACAGGATCACCCCACACAATGTCTAGTAAACACTCCTCAATGAGGGGCTACATGCGACATTAGCATGTAGTCATCATATCCCATATCTACCCTTCCCACCCCTTAGTGGTTATTAAAGTGAGTATTGGTTAGCGATCTCTATTGTGTGCTGTTATCCGCCCCTTCTTAATGGTCCTAGAGGAAATTTAGGACCTCTACCTATAGGAAGTTCTAGACAGACCCCTAAGGTTTAAAGGAGAAAATACTAAGGCGACAGGCAAGAAAAAATAGGACCTTAGCACATAGGGCAAAAAGAAGCAATTGGAGGCTCAAGTTTACCTCCACAAACAACGCACATAAGTAGCACGACTGAAACACAAATAAGGGATGTATTGTTAAACGGTATCCTAAGACATGATGTCTAAGTTAATATCAAGACATAGAAGATAGGCGGTTTATTTTATAAACTCAGAAGTAATGGCCCTATGAGTTTGCCTACTGATTTTAAGCCTGTTAAATCATAACAACATTAAGTGTCAAAAATAGTTTTAGTGTTGCAGGATTTGAAAATGCCCTATTGGCTTGCCTACACGCTAAATAGTTGTGTCCTAAGAACATAATGACTACGTTTGATATAGTAAAAAAGTGGGCAGATTTTGAAACAAACTCTTGAGTTCCTATAAGCATGCTTTCTAATAGTAAATTAGAGCAGTACTTGAAAGAATTCATTTCTGGGAAAACAAACCACTAATTAGACCAATTTCGAAGTGAATTAATTATGAACTAGATTGACTTATTTAATCTAAACTTATTTTAGATCTATATGCAGAATTTATGATATTGTTCCATATAGGCATGCATTGTAATAGTTAAGAGCTGATATTAGAAACTTCTAGGCATGATAACAAATGAAAACACATGTAAATACCCTGTTATAACAGAAGTCGAACTAGATCATATTCAATAGGCATGGTATCGACTAGTGAAGTTTTTTTTAAGACCTATAAAAATGCTTTCTATTATTGGAAACACTTGAAGACCTATAGGTATGATTTCTAACATGGGAAGGCAAACAATGCAAATATAGAATCCTATAGGCATGGTTTCTACCCATATTACTCCGCAGATATGTAACTACCCACCCTTTTTCACTAGTCACCCCAATATTCGTTTACAAATTATTACAAACCAGATGAATGAACTACATAAATAGATAAAAAGAAAAAGAAGAAGTTACACTATAGGGAGCTTGAAGCATGCCCAAGTGATTTCCCAAAAACCTCTAATAGCCTCAAATGCCAATTTCATAGACAATATCATTGTCTAGGTGCGTCAGATTTCCCTAAGGATCTCAAGGATCCCGGGCAGTGCTCACATCTAGACTTTATAACCAAATTGAGTAATTGTGTTGTGGAATGGCCAGCCTTAGTGTGCCAGAGTTCAGAGGGTTCTCAAAAGGATCCCAAGGTAGTACACACACTAGAGGGGGCAGAACCTAGTGACTTAGGAGTAGAGTGAGAGTGCTTGACATAGTTTGAAAAGGTTTCAGTAGGAAAACAGTGTTAGAAGGGATTTGCTTGAAACAGTTTTGTAAAAAAATAGGGAGTTATTAAATAAGACAATTTTGAAAAGGGTAAGGTGACTAACAATCAAACAAACCAAATACAGAATTAGAAGAAGTTCATCAGCACTTCAATACATGGAATCAAACAGGTGCACATAGCCACTCAAGGGGTAATGGGGATTTGGGGTAAGTATAGGGCACATAGGTAAAGAATCAGAGAAACCTTGAAAGGGGTTCAAAGTATTTTAAGGGATAGCTATTGGTACCAATGCAGTAGGAGTTTCAGTAACAAACATAGAATCAGCCATTTAAAGTGACAGATTGTGACGACCCAAAGGGTCATCACCGTAGTTCTTCCTTGTTCCGCACTTCCGAGGCCTTGAAAACCTCACTTTTAGTTGCCTCGATTTGCGTGCACAGTTCGGGCGCGTAGCCAGAAAGTTTTTATGTTAGAATATGTGAATTATGTGAAACATTTGATGGATTTTTATATTAGTATGCATAATATTGACTTCGGTCAACATTTTGGGTAAACGGACCCGGACCTGTGATTCGACGGTCCCGGATGGTCTGTAGAAAAATATGGGACTTGAGCGTGTTCCCGGAAATAAATTCCGAGGTCCCAAGCCCGAGAAATGAAATTTTGTGTGAAATTGTTTTCTGAAATTAATTAAGGAAAATGAAGAAGGAAATTGATCAGAAAACTGTGGTATCGGGCTCGTATTTTGGTTCCGACGCCCGGTACGAGTCTTAAATATGTTTTAAGCACTATCTGTAAAGTTTGGCTAAAAACGGACGTCATATGACGTGTTTAGGATTTAAAATAGGGAATTTGAGTTTTATGAAAGTTGAAAGAAAATCATGTGTTTTGAGGCTTGATTCTATGTATATGATGTTATTTTGGTGATTTGATCGCACAAATGAGACCATAAGATGTTTTTAAGATCATATGTATGTTTGGTTTGGAGCCCCGAGGGCTCGGGTGAGTTTTGAGTGGGGCCCGGGAGGTCTTAGACTTTAAAAAATGCAGGTTCAAGTGTTGCAGACCCAGCGCGGCCGTGACCCTTTCAGCGCGGTCCATGCTGGCAGCCACGCGGCCGCAGTGCTTTTCTGTGCGGTTCGCGTGGTGGGGGTTCAGAGGGTTGGTAGCCAGGTCGACCAGCGCGGTCGCGCACCAAATCAGTGTGGTCCGCGCTGAGTGGGTTCAGAGAGCCCACTTCTTCCCTCCCTCGGCGTGGCCATGGTACATTTCCGTGCGGTCCGTGCTGGCAGCCACGCGGCCGCGGTGCATTTCTGCGCGGTCCACGCCAGCCCCCAGCATATATATAAATTCGGGATTTTCAGTCATTTTATCCACTTTTCAAAAACCCAAAACCTAAGAGGCGATTTTCCAAACAACTTTTCTTTTCCAAAATGATTGGTAAGATGTTTCTAACTTAATTTCTTTATTCCGTGACATCTTTTAACATGATTTCAAATTCAAATTAAAGATTTTCATGGGGGAAATTGGGTGTTTTGGGTAGAACCTAGGTTTTCTACAAGTTGAGAAGTTGGACCTCAATTTGAGGTCCGATTTCAAAACAAATCATATATTTGGATTCGTGGGAGAATGGGTAACCGGGTTTTGGTCTGAATGTCGATTTTCGACCACGTGGGTCCGGGGGGTGTTTTTGACCATTTTGGAAAAAACCTTGTAAAATTTATTTTTCATGCATGAGGAGTGATTCATTTAGTAATTATTAATGTGATTAAGTAACTTATGACTAGATTCGAGCGGATTGGTGGTGGAATCAAGAGGTAAAGCTATACTAGAAGCGTGAGTTGAGTTTGGAGCATTCGAGGTAAGTGTTTGTTCTAACTTTGGCTTGAGGGAATAGGATTAGGATGTTATTTGCTACTTGCTAATGTGGAGTATGGTGTATAGGCATGGTGACGGTTATTTATGCACTGGAGTCTAGCATGACCGTGAGTCTTAATTACTTTTAACTCGAATAACGTGACACAATCTCCTTGTTTATTTGACGAGTTTCATATAATGTGAACGGTTGAGGTAAAATTGTGATTGGTGTACTTTTGGAGCGTTAGCTCGAACATGAATGTGTTAGTTGAGGAAGAAGGGATTTAAAAAGAGAATGTGTTGTGATTACTCCCTTGTCGGGATGCGTAGACCGATATATATACTCTCCCTTGTCGGGATATTTTGGGTTGTTAGTTGTACACTTGCCGGGTTAGAGTGATATGTTGTTGATTTCCCCTAACAGGACTCTCCTTACAAAATCAGATGTTTCGAATTATATTATGGGATCGTGTGGCACGTCGTCCACTTATATATGATATTATGGGATCGTGCGGCACGCCGTCCACTTATATATGATATTATGGGGTCGTATGGCAAGCCGTCCACTTATATATGATATTATGGGGTCGTGTGGCACGCCGTCCACTTATATATGATATTATGGGGTCGTGTGGCACGCCGTCCACTTATATATGATATTATGGGGTCGTGTGGCACGCCGTCCACTTATATATGATATTATGGGATCGTGTGGAATGCCGTCCACTTATATATGATATTATGGGATCGTGTGGCACGCCGTCCACTATATATATATATATATATATATATATATATATCATGGGAACCGGGGTTTCTTCTGTTTATTTCCGATATTTCATTTTTATCTGTTACTCCCCGATAGCATGTCCCCTCCTAGCTTTACTTTGTATTATCTTGTTATTGTTTTCTTGCACTTGTATATATATCTGTACAGGTTAATTGTGGTAGGTCCTGTCTAGCCTCGTCACTACTTCGTCGGGGTTAGGCCAGGCACTTACCAACACATGGGGTTGGTTGTGCTGATGCTAACTCTGTGCATTTTTGTGCACAGATCAGGGAGCAGCTTACAGACCACAGCAGTAGGACTTCTGGGAGCTATTTTCAGTCCAGGGACTCTCGAGGTAGCCTAGCTGGCATTCGCAGGCTGAAGCCCCTTTCCATGTTTTTTGTTTGTTCATCTTGTATCCGACAAACATGATGTATTTCCTTTCAGACATTGTTTGTAGTATTCTGTAGTAATCCGTGAGCTAGTGACACCAGACCTTGGGTAGTGATATGTATTAAACTTTCGCACTTTTGGTTTTCAGTTGCTTAGATTTAAAGTCTTCCGCTTAAATTTTGTCTCGTTTATTATATTGTTTGAAAGAAAGCAGGAAAGGTGTTTTAAATATTTCGCTTGCCTAGCTCCGATAGTAGGTGCCATCACGACACCCGATGGTGGGAAATTTGGGTCGTGACAAGTTGGTATCAGAGCCCTGGGTTACTTAGGTCTCACAACTCATGGATAGCTCGGTAGAGTCTGAGGGATCGGTACAGAGACGTCTGTATTTATCCCGCAGAGGCTACTGAGTTAGGAAAACTTCACCTTGTTCATTCTTGTCGTGCGATTCTGTTTCTCAAGTACTGATTGTCTTTCCACTCTGTTCTTTCGCAAATGGCGAGGACACGTGCTTCCTCTTCTATCGCGCAGCAGCCCGAGCCCCCAGCAGCAGCTCCTATCAAGGGCAGGGGGCGAGGCCGAGGTTGTGCCAGAGGCTGGGGCAGAGTTCAGCCCCGAGCGGCAGTCCCAGAGGTGGATCCTCATGTTGACTACGACGAAGGGGTCCCAGCTCCGGTGGGCCTAGCTCAGGTCCCAGAGGGTTTCACAGCCACTCTAGTGCTTCAGGACGCTTTGGTCCAACTGGTAGGCTTTATGGAGGGCATTTCTAGGGCGGGTTTGCTTCCCGTAGCTCCAACCACATCTCAGGCTAGGGGAGGAGTTCAGACTCCCGATACTTGTACTCCAGAGCCGGTAGCTCCTCAGGCTCAGGTTCCAGCAGTTTAGCCAGCCGTGGTAGTTCAGCCAGCTGTGGCAGCCCAGCTAGGTATTGCGGCTCAGTCCAGCGATGGTGCGGCTATGTCTGCGGATGCTTTGTGGAGGCTTGATCATTTCACCAAGCTCTTCACAACCACATATAGTGGCACCCCCTCAGAGGATGCTCAGGATTTCATATTCAGCTGTCATGAGGTTCTACGGACTATGGGCATTGTAGAGACCAATGGGGTCGACTTCGCCACTTTTCGCCTGGCAGGATCCGCCAAGACTTGGTGGAGGGATTTCTGTTTAGCCAGGCCAGCAGGGTCGCCATCATTGACCTGGGATCAGTTTTCAGAGTTATTTCTGGGGAAGTTTCTTCCAGTTACTCAGCGAGATGCTCTTCGCAGGCAGTTTGAGCGTCTCCAGTAGGGTCCTATGACGGTCACCCAGTATGAGACCCGGTTCATTGATCTTGCTCGTCATGCCATTGTGATACTCCCCACCGATAGAGAGAGGGTGCGGAGGTTTATTGATGGGTTGGCCCAGCCGATCCGTGTTCAGATGGCCATGAGTGCCGGTAGTGAGATTTCATTTCAGGAGGCGGCAGATGGTGCCCGCCGGATAGAGATGGCACTTGCTCAGGGAGGTGGTCATGGGTCTGATAAGAGGCCCCGTCATTCTGGTAGATTCAGTGGTACCTCGTCTGGAGGTAGGGATTCTTATGGTAGAGGCCATCCTTCGAGGCCCTTTCAGTCAGCTCTCCAGGCTTCTCATGGTACACCAGGTGGTCGTGGTTCTAAGCCGCAGTATTCTGACCAGCAGCTCTTCTGTTAACCATAAGCACTTATTAGTCACATTGCCAGATATTGCCCTCGAGCTTCCAGCAGCTCGCAGCAGCAGGGTCCTCGCCCGACGATCCAGGCACCAGTTGCCCCACAGCCTGCCCAGCCAGCTAGAGGCGGGGGTAGAGGACATAGAGGTGGAGGTAGAGGTCTTAGAGGTGGATCTCAGACCGCTAGAGGTAGGGGTCAGCCAACAGCAGATCATCCCAGGGATATGATTCAGGGAGGTGGGGCCCAGCCCCGTTGTTATGCCTTTCCAGCTAGGCCAGAGGCTGAGTCATCAGATGTTGTATTACAGGTACTATTCTGGTATGTGATAGGGATGCTTCTGTGCTATTTGATCCCGAATCTACATATTCATATATGTCGTCCTATTTTGCACCCTATTTGGTTATGCCTAGTGAGTCCTTGAGTATTCCTGTATATGTGTCTACGCCAGTGGGGAATTCTATAGTGGTGGGTCAGGTTCATCATTCATGTGTTGTGGTATTCAGGGGTCTTGAGACTCGTGTTGACTTGTTGCTCTTGGATATGGTGGATTTCGACGTCATATTAGGGATGGATTGGTTGTCCCCGTATCATGCGATCTTGGATTGTCATGCCAAGACCGTGACCTTAGCCTTACCGGATTTGCCCCGTTTAGAATGGAGAGGGACTCCTGGTCATTCTTCTTGCAGCGTTATTTCTTATGTGAAGGCTCGACGCATGGTCGAGACGGGGTGTCTAGCTTATCTGGCTTATGTTCGCGACTCCAGTGCTGAGGTCCCATCTATTGATTCTGTTCCTATTGTTCAGGAGTTTCCCGAGGTCTTCCCTTAAGACCTGCCGGGCATGCCGCCCGACAGGGATATTGATTTTTGTATTGATCTGGCTCCGGGCACTCAGCCCATTTCCATTCCGCCATATCATATGGCGCCGCCAGAATTGAAAGAGTTAAAGGGTCAGCTTCAGGATTTGCTTGAGAAGGGTTTTATTAGAACCAGTGTTTCGCCTTGGGGCGCACCAGTGCTATTTGTGAAGAAAAAAGGATGGTTTGATGAGGATGTGCATTGATTACCGAAAATTGAACAAGGTGACGATTAAAAACAAGTACCCACTGCCGAGGATCGACGATTTATTCGACCAGCTTCAGGGTGCGAGGGTGTTTTCAAAGATAGATTTGAGATCTGGCTGCCACTAGCTAAAGATTAGGGCGTCTGATGTCCCTAAGACAGCATTTCTCACCCGGTATGGGCACTATCAGTTTTTGGTCATGTCATTTGGGTTGACTAATGCCCCAGCAGCGTTCATGGAGTTGATGAACCGAGTGTTCAGACCTTATTTGGACTTGTTCGTGATAGTCTTCATTGACGATATTCTTATATACTCCCGCAGTCAGGAGGAGCATGAGCAGCACCTCAGAGTGGTTCTTCAGACCCTGAATGGTAGTCAGTTGTATGCTAAGTTCTCGAAGTGCGAGTTTTGGCTGAGTTCGGTCGCATTCCTAGGTTATGTCGTATCAGCAACAGGTATTCAAGTAGACCCGAAGAAGATAGAGGCAGTCAAGAACTGGCCTCGACCAGCTTCAGCTACCGAGATTCGGAGTTTCCTGGGGTTAGCAGGTTACTACCATCGGCTCGTGGAGGGGTTTTCATCCATTGCAGCCCCTATGACTAGATTGACCCAGAAAGGTGCCCAGTTCAGATGGTCAGATGAGTGTGAGTCGAGCTTTCAGAGGCTCAAGGAAGCTCTGACCACGGCACCGGTGTTGGTTTTGCCCACAGGTTCAAGGCCCTATACAGTCTATTGTGATGCATCTCGTATTAGACTTGGTGCAGTGTTGATGCAGGATGGCAAGGTCATTGCCTATGCTTTGAGGCAGTTGAAGGTTCATGAGAAGAACTATCCAGTGCATGATTTGGAGTTGGCAGCCATTGTTCACGCATTGAAGATATGGAGGCACTATCTGTATGGTGTGGTGTGTGAGGTGTTCATGGATCATAAGAGTCTTCAGTATTTGTTCAAGCAAAAGGAGTTGAATTTGAGGCAGAGGAGGTGGTTGGAATTGTTGAAAGATTATGACATCACTATCTTATATCACCCGGGAAAGGCCAATGTGGTGGCCGATGCCTTGAGTAGGAAGTCAGCCAGTATGGGCAGTCTTGCTTATATTCCGGTCGGTGAGAGACCGCTTGCTTTGGACGTTCAGGCTTTGGCCAATCAGTTTGTGAGGTTGGACATTTCTGAGCCTAGTCGAGTATTAGCTTGCACGGTCGCTCGTTCTTCGTTATTGGAGCGTATCCGTGATCGGCAATTCGATGATCCCCATTTGTGTGTCTTAAGAGACACGGTGCAGCATGGAGGTGCCAAGAAAGTAGCCTTAGATGATGATGGCGTATTGAGATTGCAGGGGCGAGTTTGTGTGCCCAATGTTGATGGGATTCGAGAGTTGATCTTAGCGGAGGCCCACAGTTCTCGGTATTCTATTCACCCGGGCGCCGCAAAGATGTATCAGGATCTGAGGCAGCACTATTGGTGGCGCAAGATGAAGAAATACATCGTTGCGCATATGGCTCGGTGTTTGAATTGTTAGCAGGTTAAGTACGAGCATCAAAGACCTGGTGGTCTATTTCAGAGAATTGCACTTCCCGAGTGGAAGTGGGAGAGGATTACGATGGATTTCATTACTGGGCTTCCGATCACTCGGAAGAAGTTTGATGCAGTTTGGGTCATTGTTGATAGGCTGACCAAGTCAGCACATTTTGTTCCTGTTGCAGCCACCTATTCGTCTGAAAGGTTAGCCGAGATTTATATCAGGGAGATTGTTCGCCTTCATGGGGTGCCGCTATCTATTATTTTGGATCGGGGTAAGCAGTTTACCTCGCATTTCTGGAGAGCGGTTCAGCGAGAGTTGGGCACCCAGGTTGAGTTGAGTACAACATTTCATCCCCAAACGTACGGTTAGTCCGAGAGGACTATTCAGATTCTTGAAGACATGCTCCGAGCCTGTGTCATTGATTTTGGAGGCTCGTGGGACCAGTTTTTGCCTTTAGCAGAGTTCGCCTACAACAACAGCTACCAGTCCAGCATTTAGATGGCTCCGTATGAGGCGTTGTATGGTAGGCGATATCGGTCTCCGGTTGGATGGTTTGAGCCGGGAGAGGCTCGATTATTGGGTGCGGATCTGGTTCAGGAGGCCTTGGACAAGGTCAGGATTATTCAGGATAGACTTCGTATAGCTCAGTCCAGACAAAAGAGTTATGTGGATCGCAAGGTCAGAGATGTTTCTTTCATGGTTGGGGAGCGGGTATTGCTCCGTGTATCGCCTATGAAGGGCGTGATGAGATTTGGGAAGAAGGTCAAGCTCAGCCTTAGGTTCATCGATCCATTTGAGATTCTTGATCGTGTGGGAAAGGTGGCTTATAGACTTGCCTTGCCACCTAGCTTGTCAGCTGTGCATCCCGTGTTTCATGTATCTATGCTCCGGAAGTATCGCGGAGATCCATCGCACGTGTTAGATTTCAGCACTGTCTAATTGGATAAGGATCTGTCATATGAGGAGGAGCCGGTGGCTATTCTAGACCGGCAGGTTCGACAGTTGAGGTCAAAGAGCTTTCTTTCGGTGCGTGTTCAGTGGAGAGGTCAGTCTCCTGAGGCATCGACCTGGGAGTCCGAGTCCGATATGCGGAGTCGTTATCCTCATCTATTTCCCGACTTAGATACTTCATTCTTTTGTCCGTTCGAGGACGAACGGTTGTTTTAGAGGTGGAGAATGTGACAACCCAAAGGGTCATCACCGTAGTTCTTCCTTGTTCCGCGCTTCCGAGGCCTTGAAAACCTCGCTTTTAGTTGCCTCGATTTGCGTGCACAGTTCGGGTGCGTAGCCAGAAAGTTTTTATGTTAAAATATGTGAAATATTTGATGGATTTTTATATTAATATGCATAATATTGACTTCGGTCAACATTTTGGGTAAACGGACCCGGACCTGTGATTCGACAGTCCCGGAGGGTCCGTAGAAAAATATGGGACTTGGGCGTGTGCCCGGAATTAAATTTCGAGGTCCCAAGCGGGAGAAATGAAATTTTGTGTGAAATTGTTTTCTGAAATTAATTAAGGAAAATGAAGAAGGAAATTGATCAGAAAACTGTGGTATCGGGCTCGTATTTTGGTTCCGACGCCCGGTACGAGTCTTAAATATTTTTTAGCACTATCTGTAAAGTTTGGCTAAAAAACGGACGTCATATGTGTGTTTCGGACTTAAAATGGGGAATTTGGGTTTTATGAAAATTGAAAGAAAATCATGTGTTTTGAGGCTTGATTCTATGTATATGATGTTATTTTGGCAATTTGATCGCACAAATGAGACCGTAAGATGTTTTTAAGATCATATGTATGTTTGGTTCTGGAGCCCCGAGGGCTCGGGTGAGTTTTGAGTGGGGCCCGGGAGGTCTTAGACTTAAAAAAATGCAGGTTCAGGTGTTGCAGGCCCAGCGCGGCTGAGGTCGTTTCCGCGCGGTCCGCGCTGGCAGCCACACGGCCGCAGTGCTTTTCTGTGCGGTCCGCGTGGTGGGGGTTCAGAGGGTCGGTAGCCAGGTCGACCAGCGCGGTTGCGCACCAAATCAGTGCGGTCCGCGCTGGGTGGGTTCAGAGAGCCCACTTCTTCCCTCCCTCGGCGTGGCCGCGGTACATTTCCGCGCGGTCCGCGCTGGCAGCCACTTTTCAAAAACCCAGCATATATATAAATTCGGGATTTTCAGTCATTTTATCCACTTTTAAAAAACCCAAAACCTAAGAGGCGATTTTCCAAACAACTTTTCTTCTCCAAAACGATTGATAAGTGGTTTCTAACTTAATTTCTTTATTCCTTGACATCTTTTAACATGATTTCAAATTCAAATCAAAGATTTTCATGGGGGAAATTGAGTGTTTTGGGTAGAACCTAGGTTTTCTACAAATTGAGAAGTTGGACCTCAATTTGAGGTCCGATTTCAAAACAAATCATATATTTGGATGCGTGGGAGAATGGGTAACTGGGTTTTGTTCCGAACCTCGAGTTTCGACCACGTGGGTCTGGGGGTGTTTTTGAACATTTTGGAAAAAACCTTGTAAAATTTATTTTTCATGTATGAGTAGTGATTCATTTAGTAATTATTAATGTGATTAAGTAACTTATGACTAGATTCGAGCAGATTGGTGGTGGAATCAAAAGATAAAGCTATACTAGAAGCGTGAGTTGAGTTTGGGGCATTCGATGTAAGTGTTTGTTCTAACTTTGGCTTGAGGGAATAGGATTAGGATGTTATTTGCTACTTGCTAATGTGGAGTACGGTGTATAGGCATGGTGACGCTTATCTATGCACCGGAGTCTAGCATGACCGTGAGTCTTAATTGCTTTTAACTTGAATAACGTGACACAATCTCCTTGTTTATTTGACGAGTTTCATATAATGTGAACGGTTGAGGTAAAATTGTGATTGGTGTACTTTTGGAGCGTTAGCTCGAACATGAGTGTGTTAGTTGAGGAAGAAATGATTTAAAAAGAGAATGTGTTGTGATTACTCCCTTGCCGGGATGCGTAGATGTCACGACCCAAACCGATGGGCCATGACGGGCACCCGATACCTTACTCAACCGAGTACCAACGTAACGTATCTTTCATATTTCATCATCATATACACGTGACATACGGGCCTAATAGGCCAACATTATCATTTACAAACTCAAAACAAAGGACGACAAGGCCATACAATCTTTTATGTACACGACATATGTCTACAAGCCTCTAAGAATACATAAATGTCATAAGGGTTGGGATAGAGTCTCGCAATACCAAACAATACACGTCTAAATCATACTAACCAAACGAGAAACTCCGAAGCAAATGGAGCGCACCAACATCTTTCGCTGAGCTAATAGCCTACTTAGAGGGTTCTCGACCTGTCTATCGGGACCTGCGGGCATGAAATACAGCGTCCCCAAGCAAAAGGGACGTCAGTACGAATAATGTACCGAGTATGGAATTTGTGCATTTGTACGTTTCATTCATATCGTATGGATCATGCCAAAAGAAAGAAGGGATAGCCTTAACATACCTGGAGTAGGGAAAAAATTCGTATGATGTTCTTGGAAAAGGTTGCACCGCACTTCTTTAGATCCGCAAAAGTTTACGTTGCTAAGGATTAAAGAGTCTCATATGAGATTTGATTATAGCAATCACAGATATAATTTGTATGAAATAATATACAATTTTGACAATATACCGGCTTCGACCACTGTCAAGTTGTGCTAAAACGTGATGTAAGATCATAGTTCGACAAATTCCAAGAACATTACTCCCGTGACCCTAAGACCTTAATTCTAATCTGAACCATGTTTCTCGGCAAGAAATACAATGAACTTGTATAGAATCTCCATTAACCCACTTAGGAGAAACTTTATTACTCTTAGCAATCCTTTCCAATATAAAGACTAAGATACCAATTTGTAATCTATCTTGAGTGTTTGGAAGCAAGTGGTTATCAAATGTCTTAAGGTTAATATCCAGGTGCCTACTTAGTAGATAAGTTACCCTTCTAAATGCCACCTATATTAATGACTTTATGAGTAATTTTAACTTAAAAGAAGGGGCTGCCACGTTTTGGGGGAGGGGGTGATAGCCTTATCCCATAATTTAATAGTTAAGTGGGTAATATTCTGTTACCCGGTAATTAATCAATTACCGCATAATTTAAAAATTATCTCAAATTACTTAAAATTCTACTTATTTTTAATATAAATTATACATTATACTATCGTGGTCATATAGTACCTTACATGGTACCGGTTCATAATTATCAGGTATTATCGCTCGACCCATATTTTATCCCAAATGCCAAACTTGGACGAAAATTCGTTTCCTTTGACCTGCTTCCCCTCTCACCTTCACGAATTTACTTATTACTTGTTTGAAATAGCATAATCCTTATAATCTAAATAATCTTTTCATTGGTCTGATGTCAATTGCCTTACGACAAATTCAACGTATATACTACAGGGTGCAACATCGTCGTAATATAGTACTGCGGGACGTGACATCTCACTTCCGGACTCTCATTAATTTATCTATGGCGTATTTTCATGTACGAAAATATGGGGTGTAACTTAATTCCCCCTTTAGAACATTCGTCCTCGAATGTTGACTGATGCGCTTATCGTTCTCATATCCCATAACTCTTGCGAATACTTTAATAGCCCTCTTGCCATCTAGGCAACTGTTTTATGAATAAGTCTAAAGGCCAGGGCATTTCCCACTTTGGGCCTCTTTCCCACGCCATGACTTGTAATCGAATTCCTTCCAATTTCGTAACTGTTGCTACCTTCCATCATGTAGCTTCTACGATACTGGCCTTATAAGTGTGCCTATGTGACTCTCCTCTCCTTTTTCCTCCAGGTTTTAGCCAATCCTGAAGTTCTTCGCTTCGTATTTTGTCGAACTTACAAATATTGCTATATCTTATTTTATAGATCTGGTTATCCATTCGTATGAATTTATTGCATCTATATAGGTCATATTATACTATAACTCTTACCTCGATTTCTCGTTACTGAGATCTGTTACCAAATCCCAGGTTACTTTCATTGCTTATCCTATACGTATAAATCTATGTCCTCTAATGCTTCCACATTACTGTTCATCTTAAGAATGTCGGCCAAATCTTCTCTCATACTTTATAACTTTTATCCATCCATTGTTGACTCACCTCAATTTGATCCATAATCCATCCCTGATAACTTAAGCTTTTATGTAATATTGCAGCTAGGATTCATGTTTTATCAGAGAACATCTGACATGATTAGATTGATCTACTTGGGGCGATACCCTGCGTTCATAACCGTATCTCACGGTATCCCAATGTGATTCACCTTGCATGGGTATTTTAATCCTATTCAATTCATGAGATCCCTTTCTTTTATTCGTCCGATCATTACTCAATCGAAGGCCCAAATGTCATTTTTTTCATATAATAATTATACCCTCATTCTATTAGCAGGGCAGCATTCCATCTTTTCTGAATGTTATTAGTCTTAGACTCCTTTGAGTTTATTCAGACTATACTAAACTTTCTATAATTTAGAGAAACCATTAGCTTTCTTGTTTTCATGGGTTTTAATCCCGAGAACTTATCCATTCTTGTCACCTTTTCACTCACATTTTCTTATCCTTACTCCTGTTTTCATAGAACCTTGTCACTCTACCATACTTTATCTTGCGACCTACACATATCTATTCATACTTGTTCGCAACCTTCCTTCAACTTGCTTGCACCATAGATTTCCTTATGTTATTATGGAACGTCAAACGAGACATTACATCGTCTCTGACTCTTCTTTATTCTCTTCATCAGGCTTCTCAATACCTAGACCATAGGTTGGAGGATATGTTACTGACGACACCACTATTAATCCTGGATATTGAATCCTCGTGCTTTTAGCTTTCTACTCGAAGTATAAACTATTCACAACCTTCTTCATCACGTACGTCACTTACCTTTACCTTACGTACTTTAAAGTTTCGTATCACGTCTTCTATCTCCTTCATGACCTTCCTCCCATATAGGTAGAATTCACATCCACCATTTAAAACTCCATTATAATACTTGCACTTTTGGTGCCTATACAATCCGATGGGAGTTCCCTACTGAATTCTTATGAGGCTAGTATTTTATAACCGGCTTTATCGTAGAGTCGTTATAAAATATGGTTGTTGTGCTATCTCTTTTGCACCTCAATATTAAGAGTGATTCTGCTATGTTCTCAATCACTATGTCCATAATGTTCTGGGTCCAATAATCAAACTCCGGATTTACTTAGTTGATGTAACTCTTTAGTTTTCTCTTTCCTCTGGTCAACTTTTATATAGGCTTTAAGCTATCTTCCGATCTGCGGCACATGGTGTTAGTTATTGCTTTTATCCCTTCATTATACTATGGGATATGCATGATACAATCCTTTAACAACTTAATCCTTCATCTGCGACTTGGGCTCATTTCTTTCTTTTAACATATACCAGAATCTTCTATGGATGTATATGTTGTATGTATAAAATTCTGAATCCTTACGTGCGTTCATACGTAACCAACTCTGAATCATTGATCGACTAATTCCCCCCCCCCCCTTTTTTCATCTTAGCTTTCTTTAAACGTAAGCCATTACTTTCCTGATCTTTCTGCCCCCTTGTTTCATCCGTACTTAGCTTATCTTAGTGCCCACATATTTGAAATTCGATACAACTCATATAACCCTGAATATCACTTCTGATTTTTACTCCCTGTTTATTAGCCATTGTAGGTGCCACTTTCTTAGGGAGTGCATACAATGTTGTTTTGAGACTATTGTCACACGACCATTTACTCTTTAGGTCATTGTGCCGAGGTTGAAGCCTTCTTCCTTATTTCCTTAGCTAGTCTTTCGTCTTAGTACTTAGGGTGAACCCTTGACCTTTGTAAAGTTGTGAGCTTATTACGGACCTTTTTGATGTCTTTGTTTGCCAATAATCATCCGTAGTTGCGTACTTCCATGCCCTCGTGTTTGTATGGTTGCTTCTGAACTGATATTTTGACTGCCTTCCCAATGGCACTTTCTTTTATCCCTGTAACACTCATGCAGTACCTTTAACTACCCCGACTCTTGTTTGAATATATCTCAAGTATTATAATGATATTCTTCGAGGCTAAATTCTCCATATTGGGTTCTACTATGTTTATCTTACACGATCTGATGACTCGTCTGTAACCTCCTGTTTAGCCATAACTGGGATCTTCCTGACCAATTACTAACTACTCGTTGGCCCATTCTCATATCAATATTCCTCGTAATCTTTCTTGGGTTATTTTCTTTGTCTTAAATTATGTCTCACACTGGCCCCTTATTTATTAATAACATCTTAGGAAGGAACCTTTACTTCCTCTTCTTGACGTCATGCTTGCACAATATTCTTGAATCGTAGCGTATCTATAAGATTTGGATAAGTTCCATCTCATTCCTCTTTCATTTATCGCATTCTTCCTTTACCATTCCATAGTCACTAGAACCACTTAATTTTGACTTAATGCCACATCACTCCATATTCCCCTTTTAGGGGTGTACTAGGAGCTGAAGCCACGAGGATCTACATATAAATGTTTTACCTCTTCATCTTTGCCATCGTTTCTCAACATCAATGATCTTTACTCGCCTTGCGGCAATTCTTCTGTACCAAGGATTACAAATTTCCTTACTCGCGAGGGTGTCACTTAGCGTAACTGGCACATACAGTCTCTTAAGCTTAACTTTGCTAACATTACTTGCTCTAGGGAAGTGTCTCCCTGAATGACTATTCTCTGAATTCATCGTGACTCTTCTTCTGTGGTACATTCTATTACCACCGGAACGAAATATGAAATTTTCATGATGCTGATTGTTATCAATCACTTAGTCCCTACTTCATGTTTAGTTTATCTTGTTCACCAATCCATACTTGTTCCATTATTCTGGGGTCTAACTTTTCCTTTTGGTAATCGCGTTAGAGTTTCGAACTTATTTCTCAAAATAAGGACATGACTGTGTGTCATATACTCCTTTGTTGTCCTAAGGCCTGTCACCCTTCGTCTCTTCCTTCACTTAACTATAGATTTTATAATACTGTCATCTTTTGATCTACCGTTTGTCATCTTTGTATCATATCTTACTCATAATACTTCATTACCTCTTTTCTTTATTTCTCGCTAACATTTATGCCTATTACTTTATTCTGAAACCCTGAATAAGACATCCTTTTGATTTTAGCTCCCCTTTACTCATCCATTGCCTCATCGGGTTGCCAAGCATTCTCGTTCTACCAGGGATGAGAGCCATACTAAGGTAATATTTATCCCTTCAAGGCTTCCAGTGCCCATCTTTGTAGTACTCATATCTAGTTGTACTATTTTAGAGTGCACCATCTGGGTGTCTCGTAAAGAGATCTATTAGCACATTTGCAATATCCTTCGAAAATGTCAACTGACGCAAACAATGAATCCATCATATCATCTACTACTGTTAACCCTCATAGGGAATATCTGGAATGGGCGCGACCAATTGCATATACCTCTATTACTATTGAATATAACTCACAAAAATTTATGTTCCTCTGCCTAAATTACAAACGTCGTTAACCTTCATTAATTGGTCGCCTTGTACCCTTCTTCATCTTGCTTGTTTTGCTTGTTGAAACTTGTATTTATCTTCTTAATCACTTATTGTCTTTTACCATAAAGATGTATAGACATTCTTGCCTTAAGGCTTCTTATCAGGAAGCTTATGCCTTTTAGTACACCCATGATCTACTAAAGACCTCACATTTACTTGTCGTAGGCATCTTACAAAAATCCAATTCCTCTGACTCAGCTCTTCCACAACTATCTCTCTTTCCAATCCTTCTTTCCGGATATAGTATCATCTTATTACGAATAAAAAAAGAATTTCAGAATTTGTACTCTTATAAGTGAGCTCTACCACACGATCTAGAGTAAGAAGAAAGAGTGACAATCCTAAATTTCCTGTAGCCTCCTGCTTATAAGTGTGGTGCATGACACACCTATAAACAAGACTCTACAAGACATGGCTTGTAGACTCCCTAGGACAGAACTGCTCTGATACCACTTTTGTCACGACCCAAACCGATGGGCCATAACGGGCACCCGATACCTTACTCAACCGAGTACCAACGTAATGTATCTTTCATATTACATCATCGTATACACGTGACATACGGGCCTAATAGGCCAACATTATCATTTAAAAAATTCAAAACAAAGGACGACAAGGCCGTACAATCTTTTATGTATACGACATATGTCTACAAGCCTTTAAGAATACATAAATGTCATAAGGGTTGGGACAGAGTCCCGCCATACCAAACAATACACGTCTAAATCATACTAACCAAACGAGCAACTCCGAAGCAAATGGAGCGCACCAATATCTTTCGCTGAGCTAATAGCCTACTTGGAGGGCTCTCGACCTGTCTATCGGGACCTGCGGGCATGAAATGCAGCGTCCCCAAGCAAAAGTGACGTCAGTACGAATAATGTACCGAGTATGTAAGGCACATAAATAAATACATAAGAGATATGGAAGACATATAGAGTACATGACTCAACTTGTAAGTATGAATAACTTTGTAAATCATAAATTACTTTTAACGTCATGCATATGCGTATGAATGTCATGTCGTGCATAGGTACATATTTCATAATATCATCAGCCTCTGAGGGCATCCCATCATATCATATCGGCCATTGTGGGCAAAATCATCATCGTATACCAGGTGATCAGGTGGTGGTGCGTATATAACGCCATAACCTTTCCCATATCCCATATACATATATACATACATATATACGCGTATATAACGCCGTTTGAATCATATTTTGGCCACTGTGGGCAATATCATCATCATATACCAGCTGATCAGGTGGTGGAGCGTATATAACGCCGTAACCTTTTCCCATTCCATATACATATATTTACATATATACGCGTATATAACGCCATCTTGACATGGGTCAATGCACATGAATGCAATGCATGAAAAGTACGTCAATAAAATCATTCGGAAAGTCATAAGACTACTTTGCCTCTTGAGCAATATCATAAAGTAACATCTTTTCAACTTTCGTATTTTTCTGAGACCCATGAACAGATGATAAAATATTATGACACATGAGAATTAAAGAACATAGATATTTCTATTACTTCTATGAGTAGAGTCACTTATGGAATTTGTGCATTTGCACGTTTCGTTCATATCGTATGGATCATGCAAAAAGAAATAAGGGATAGCCTTAACATACCTGAAGTAGGGAAAAAATTCGTATGATGTCCTTGGAAAAGGTTGCACCGCACTTCTTTAGAACCGCAAAATTTTACGTTGCTAAGGATTAAAGAGTCTCGTATGAGATTTGATTATAGCAATCACGGATATAATTTGTATGAAATAATATACAATTTTGACAATATACCGGCTTCGACCACTGTCAAGTTGTGCTAAAACGTGATGTGGGATCATAGTTCGACAAATTCCAAGAACTTTACTCCCGTGACCCTAAGACCTTAATCATGTATCTGTACCATGTTTCTCGGCAAGAAATACAATGAATTGTATAGAATCTCCATTAATCCACTTAGGAGAAACTTTATTACTCTTAGCAATCCTTTCCAATATAGAGACTAATATACCAATTTGTAATCTATCTTGAGTGTTTGGAAGCAAGTGGTTATCAAATGTCTTAAGGTTAATATCCAGGTGCCTACTTAGTAGATAAGTTACCCTTCTAAATGCCACCTATATTAATGACTTTATGAGTCATTTTAACTTAAAATAAGGGGCTGCCACGTTTTGGGGGAGGGGGTGTTAGCCTTATCCCATAATTTAATAGTTAAGTGGGTAATGTTCTGTTACCCGGTAATTAATCAATTACCCACATAATTTAAAAATTATCTCAAATTACTTAAAATTCTATTTATTTTTAATATACTTTATACATTATACTATCATGGTCATATGGTATCTTACATGGTACCGGTTCATAATTATCGGGTATTATCGCTAGACCCATTTTTTATCCCAAATGCCAAACTTGGACGAAAATTTGTTTCCTTTGACCTGCTTCCCCTCTCACCTTCACAAATTTACTTATTACTTGTTTGAAATAGCATAATCCTTATAATCTGAATAATCTTTTCCTTGGACTGATGTCAATTGCCTTACGACAAATTCAACATACAATACTACAGGGTGCAACATCGTCGTAATATAGTACTGCGGGACGTGACATCTCACTTCCGGACTCTCATTAATTTATCTATGGCGTATTTTCATGTACAAAAATATGGGGTGTAACAGTAGACCGATATATATACTCTCCCTTGTCGGGATATTTTGGGCTGTTAGTTGTACCCTTGCCGGGTTAGAGTGATATATTGTTGATTTCCCCTAACGGGACTCTCCTTACAAAATCAGATGTTTCGAATTATATTATGGGATCGTGTGGCATGCCGTCCACTTATATATGATAATATGGGATTGTGTGGCACGCCATCCACTTATATATGATATTATGGGGTTGTGTGGCACGTCGTCCATTTATATATGATATTATGGGATCGTGTGGCACGCCGTCCACTTATATATGATATTATGGGGTCGTGTGGCACGCCGTCCACTTATATATGATATTATGGGATCGTGTGGCACGCCGTCCACTTATATATGATATTATGGGATCGTGTGGCACGCCGTCCACTTATATATGATATTATGGGGTCGTGTGGCACGTCGTCCACTTATATATGATATTATGGGATCGTGTGGCACGTCGTCCACTTATATATGATATTATGGGATCGTGTGGCACGCCGTCCACTTATATATGATATTATGGGATCGTGTGGCACGCCGTCCACTTATATATGATATTATGGGATCGTGTGGCATGCCGTCCACTTATATATGATATTATGGGATCGTGTGGCACGCCGTCCACTTATATATGATATTATGGGATCGTGTGGCACACCGTCCACTTATATATGATATTATGGGATCGTGTGGCACGCCGTCCACTTATATATGATATTATGGGATCGTGTGGCACGCCGTCCACTTATATATGATATTATATCATGGGAACCAGAGTTTCTTCTGTTTATTTCCGATATTTCATTTTTATCTGTTACTCCCCGATAGCATGTCCCCTCCTAGCTTTACTTTGTATTATCTTGTTATTGTTTTCTTGCACTTGTATATATATCTGTACAGGTTAATTGTGGTAGGTCCTGTCTAGCCTCGTCACTACTTCGCCGGGGTTAGGCCAGGCACTTACCAACACATGGGGTTGGTTATGCTGATGCTACACTCTGTGCATTTTTGTGCACAGATCAGGGAACAGCTTACGGACCACAGCAGTAGGACTTCTGGGAGCTATTTTTAGTCCAGGGACTCTCGAGGTAGCCTAGCTGGCGTTCGCAGGCCGAAGCCCCTTTCCATGTTTTTCGTTTGTTCATCTTGTATCCGACAAACATGATGTATTTCCTTTCAGACATTGTTTGTAGTATTCTGTAGTAGTCCGTGAGCTAGTGACACCAGACCTTGGGTAGTGATGTGTATTAAACTACCGCACTTTTGGTTTTCAGTTGCTTAAATTTAAAGTCTTCCGCTTAAATTTTGTCTCATTTATTATATTGTTTGAAAGAAAGCAGGAAAGGTGTTTTAAATATTTTGCTTGCCTAGCTCCGATAGTAGGCGCCATCACGACACCTGATGGTGGGAAAACCGGGTCGTGACACAGATCATCTTGCATATCAAAACTGGATAACAAGTAGACAATCATTCAAAACAAGGTAGAGTCATGTTGAGATAGACTACTAGGGGATGAGCTAGAACATGTTCTGAAAAGCCTTAAGAAGGTTAGACTAGCATGCTAGATGAGGTAGTAATCTAAACATGTCAATTGCATATTGAACAACAGAACCTTTGATAGAAACAAATGGGGAACATGATAAACTGAAGCAGTAAAAGAAACATGTTGGTTTTGAGCTTGAATTAAAATCAGAACATACCAGTAGAGGGATGGTAAACACACAGTGAGGAATAATAAAGCACAATAGCTAGACTTGGCTTGCAGCTGGCTAACTCAGAATAATAGCAAGTAACCAAAGAGATAGCAGGAAGTTTTTTTAGCGTGAGAGAGCTTTTTGAACCAATGGGTTTGTGTGTGTGTTAATGAGAGAGTATGTATATATATTAGTTCAAAACTAGGTAAAATAAGGCAAGAATCACAATAGTATAGTAATTATGGAACTCAGAACCAATTAGAGAAAAATCAGTATAAGTACTCTCTTAATTTAAGGGAATCAGTTCAAGTGGTAAGGACAAGTAATAAATAAGGAAAGAAATCAATGCAAGACCAATAAGGAAAGATTTCAAATACAGTAAGTATAGGGTAAACAATTAGGGCTAAGTTCAGAAAACTCTAATTAAGGAGATAGTTAGTAAGAATAAAGTACCAATGCAGACATGGAAGGCGAATCAATCAATTTGAATAGAAAGGGTAGGAATCAAAGGTTTAAAGGAATGTCTTCCAATCAAACCATGAAATAGGGAATCCAGAATCAATCAAAGAGAAAGTCATGAGTCAATGTTCTAGCATATAAATAGAGTGAGATAAGAATAACCAGACATAGCAAACATGAAGGTTAAATAGCATTGATTGAAAGAGGAAAGTTTTGAACAGTCACGATGAACACAAGCACATAGAGTTGATGTAAGCTAGGCTAAGAAACTCAATATAAACATATTCGAGGCAAGATAGTCACAAAAACTCAAACAAGAACTGGTCAGTCACAGGACCAAACGAAGAAACCTAGAAAATTAGGGCTTTCAACATAGACGAGTTAAAGATGTGATAAACTCATAGAATCAGTTAAAATAATGCAAGAAATAGAAGTTTAAACACAAAGAATCAATTAAACAAGGTTTTAAAAGAAGTTCCGAAACCCTAGATTTTAGAAGCAGGTGAAAAACACTTAAAATCAATGATTCTTGTAAAGAGTTTCGAGGACAGCGTAAAACATTAAAGAAACTCAAATCATCCTAGATCTGTGCATATCTAGGAGATATAAGAAGAAATTAGGGTTTCAAAAGAACCCCATATATAGATGAAAGAAGTTGTCTAGAACCCCAAGGATCGTATCAAATACAACATGATTTTGCTTGAAATCACACTGGAGTAGCCAAGAACAAACAAGTGACGAACTCTAGATGCATGTCGACATAGCCCTGGGCCCTTGAAGACCTTAGAGAAGGTAGACATGGCATGAGAGAAGCCATTGGAGGCTTAGGAGACGATGATAGGTCACCGGAGCTGACCAGAGAAGAGAGGTCGGCGTTTGAAGGGCTATGTCACGACCCAAACCGATGGGCCACGACGGGCACCCGGTAGCTTACTCAATCGAGTACCAACGTAACGTATTTTTCTTATTACATTATCATATACACATGACATACGGGCCTAATAGGCCAACATGATTATTTATAAACTCAAAACATAGGCCGACAAGGCCGTACAATCTTTCAAGTACACGATATATGTCTACAAGCCTCTAAGAGTACATAATTGTCATAAAGGTTGGGACAGATTCCCGCCATACCAAACAATTCACGTCTAAATCATACTAACCAAACACGCAACTCCGAAGTAAATGGAGCGCACCAATATCTTCCACTGAGTTGATAGCCTACTTGGAGTGTTGTCGACCTGTCTATCTGGACCTGCGGGCAAGAAACGCAGCGTCCCCAAGCAAAAGGGATGTCAGTACGAATAATGTACCGAGTATGTAAGGAACATAAATACGTACATAAGAGACATGGAAGAAATATAGAGTACATGACTCAACCTGTAAGTCTGAATAACTTTGTAAATCATAAATTACGTTTAGCGTCATGCATATGCGTATGAATGTCATGTTGTGCATAGGTACATGTTTCATAACATCATTAGCCTGTGAGGGCATCCCATCATTTCATATCGGCCACTATGGGCAAAATCATCATCGTATATAAGCTGATCAGGTGGTGGTGCATATATAACACCATAACCTTTCCCATATCCCATATACATACATACATACATACATACATATATATATACATACATACATACATATATATATATATATATATATATATATATATATATATATATATATATATACATATATAACGCCGTTTGAATCATATTTCAGCCACTGTGGGCAACATCATCATCATATACCAGCTGATCAGGTGGTGGTGTGTATATAACGCCATAACCTTTTCATATATCCCATATACATATATTTACATATATACGTGTATATAACGCCATCTAGTCATGGGTCAATGTACATGTATAAATGAGTGAAATGCATGGAAAATATATAATAATGTCGATATTCCTTTCGGATAAACTTTTCCAGCTGTGTATATTTTGAGACCCATGAATAGAAGATAATAATAATTCTCATGTGGAATCAAGAATATAGACACCCCTACTATTTCTATGAATAGAGTAATTTATAGAAACTGTGTATTTGCTCATTTTTTCAGTATAATTTGGACAATGCCAAAAGAAAGAAGGGAGGGCCTTAACATACCTGTTTCTACGAAATTCTTGAACGAAACCTATGCTTGAAGCTTGGATTGAAACGAAATTTGGACTGAAATTTTAATCGAAATTTTTGAATTGATGAACGGAATGATTTTTGTGGTTCAAGATAGAATGAAATGATTGTTTTCACATTTTTGGTTCAAAATAGAAAGCAATTGTAAATTGTTGTTGCTCTTGAGATTTCAATTGAAATTCTTTTGGCTATGGGTGTTGATGAAAAGAATCCCTTCCCAACGTTCTTGGTTTTTGAAAACCAAAGCAATGAAATGAATGTGTGGCTTTAAGTCTTGGTTTTTGAAAACTAAATGGAGCTCATGGTAGATTAGATGTCTTTCTAAGTCTTAGCTTTCTAACACCTAGAATTATGACTACTTAGTCATTTTCTAGGTGTGTGGCTCCTTGCCACATGGGGTGGGGGTGGGATGCTAATTTCAATCCACTTATTAGTTAACCGGGTAATGTTTTGTTACCCAGTAATTAATCCATTACCCGCATAATTTAAAAACTATCACAAATTACTTAAAATTTTATTTATTTTTAAAATACTTGATATATACTTTATATATTATACTACTATGTTCATATGGTACCTTGCATGGTACTAATTCATAATTATCGGGTATTATCGCTCGACCCGTATTTTATTCCAAATTGACCACTTTCAACAAAACTCGTTTTCTTTAATCCGTGTACTCTCTTATTCTTCATAACACTTATTTATTGCTTGCTATAAATAACGTAAGTACGTTAACGTCAAGATGATCTCATCCCCGATTCTTACATAGGTTAACTGAAAACAAAATTTTAACGTACAATACTTCAGGGTGCAATATCGTCGTAACTAACTCTGCAAAGCGTAACATCACCGTAATGTAATACTACGGGACATGACATCTCACTTTCGGGCTCTCATTAATTTATTTATGGCGTATTTTTATCGTCACGACCCCGGTTCGCCCTCCGTGAAGCGTCGTTAGGGCACCTAGTCTCTACGACTAAGTAAGCCTAAATTGCGAAAGATAAACAAAACTTATGGAGGTAAACAATTTAAAAACAGAAATAAGGCAATAACAGTGTTTAAATGTACCGCTCGACATACACCATATATAAATCTCAAAACCAATATCCAAATCCAAGACCCGAAATCCCACGTATCACAAGCTAAGAAAAGGAAATACTACATAGCTCTAACTCCGGAATTTGTCTAATAAAAACAGAAAGTACAGAAGGGCTAAATAAAAAAAGCAGGAATAGAAAGGGACTCCTCGGTCTGTGGACGAGGCAGATGTACCTCGAAGTCTCTATGTATTTGTCTCACTCAAGGATGGTAGGCCGGTGTAGAAGTACCTAGATCGGCACATGAAAAACATGCGCAGAAGAGGCATGAGTACACCAAAGCGGTACTCGGTAAGTACCAAGCCTAACTTCGATTGTGTAGTGACGAGGAAGGTCAGGGCCCTACTGAGGTTAAATAAAATATAAAGATGACAGGATAAGATAAGTAGTGCAATTGAGAATCTACAGTAAGAAACTATACATGATAATAAGAGTACAATAACGGAAACAGAGATGAAGGCAAACCACAAGGAAGTACCACTAACCGGGGATCTCTTGGTATCCCGAGGATCTCTTGGTATCCTCAATTATATGCTAGGGATCTCTTGGTATCCCGAGGATCTCTTGGTATCCTCAAATATATGCTAGGGATCTCTTGGTATCTCGAGGATCTCTTAGTATCCTCAATATACGTGCCAGGGATCTCTTGGTATCCCGCACCTTAGTTCAGATCATAAATACGTACAGGGGATCTCCCGGGATGCCATCCCGTAGTCCCAAAGTAAAAACACATAGTAGCAACACAAGAATACCCAATTAAGCTAAATTATGTACCAAGTAAATAGTTAATTCTAGCCTAACATGCTTCACGTAATGCAATTAAGACAGTTTAAGCAAATAGGCAATTAAGTCAACTAAACATGCTTTTCTAAACTAGTAACATGCTAAATTCACAAGTAGAATAAAACAGGAAACCATCCAGGATTCTGTACCAAGTATACCCAATTAGCAACACAAGAATATCCAATTAATCTAAATTTTGTACCAAGTAAATAGTTAATTCTAGCCTAACATGCTTCACGTAATGCAATTAAGGCAGTTTAGGCAAAGAGACAATTAAGTCAACTAAACATGCTTTTCTAAACTAGTAATAGGCTAAATTCACAAACAGAATAAAACAAAATAAATACACAACCACCAAGCCAGTCTGAGGCTTGTGACATGTGTGGAGGAAACCATCTAAACTACGAATGTCAAGCGACCAATAAAAATAATGAACATGTCAACATCATCGAATACAAGCCATATCTTTTTGGAAGTCCATTAGCACAAAAACATCCAGGATTTCGATGGAGCAATGCAAATGGTGTTGAAAACTGTCAAAACTACCAAAAGCAACAGGTACAAAGTCCACCCAGATATCAAAATTAAAATCGTGGACAACATAATTTCAGGCCTTATCAGTAAGCAATTCCATATTAGCAAAGGTCTCGACAAGGCCATCCAAGTCTTGATGACCTTTTGTACAAGTACATTAAGGTTACTGATGAAAAAAATGGAAAGTCAAAATTCAGCTCTAAAAAGTATTGAAATTCAGTTAAGCCAATTGGCAACTCTCGCGTCTGAAAAGATTGAAGGTCCTTTACCGAGCAATACAGAGAAAAATCCAAAAGAACACTTTAAGGCCATTGCTTTACGGTCAGATACGACTCTTGATGAACCCTATGCAAACAAACAAGAAAAGAATCAATCAGAACAACATGTAGACAAGGGTGAGAATATTGAGACACCCTCTCAACCATCAGAAGATAAAGAAGCCAAGAAAAAAGAAGAAAAAAATACTAAAAATTTGACTTCTTTCTCTGTTACAATTCCTTTCCCACAAAAGATGAAAAGAGAAAAGCTTGATAATCAATTTGCAATGTTTTTGGAGATTTTAAAACAAATTCACATTAACATTCCTTTTGCTGATGCTTTATTGCAAATGCCTTCATATGCCAAATTTTTAAAGAAATTTTATCAAGCAAAAGGAAATTGGAAGATGTTTCTGTGGTTATGCTTACTGAAAAATGCAGTGTTATACTTCAAAATAAGCTACCACAAAAACTTGGTCACCCAGGTAGTTTCAACATTCCATGTACTCTGGGAGGAGTATACATTAAAAAAGCACTTTGTGATTCTGGAGCTTCAATAAATTTGATGCCATTTTCTATTTTTTTAAAAATTAGATCATGGACCGCCTGCGTTTTGGTGCGGCACACACTAGCTGATACCTGAGGGTTACCTATAAATACGTGGTTTTGGGTTTTATTTAATATTTTGACCTAGAGAGCTCGAATTTTTGCGATGTTTCGAAGGTTTTTCAAGAAATTCATCGGGGTAAGTGATTTTAACTCAGATTTGGCTAGAATACATGAATCTATCACTGAATTCATCATTTAATTTGTGATTTGAGATGGAATTTGGGAAGAAAATTGTGGAACCTTTCAAAAATGTAAAATGATGATTTGAAGAACCAAATGGTATCGGAATTGGATAATTTTGATATGGTTAGACTCGTGAGGGTATGAGGATTCTGAAAATGTAAATTTTACCCGACTCTAAGATGTGGGCCTGGGGCTCGAGTTTTGCTAATTTTGAGATTTTTGATATTTTCGAATGTTTTCGCTTGGGCTTTGTTCCCTTGGCATATTGTGACGTATTCATTCTAGTTTTGGATAGATTCGATGCGCGTGGAGGCCAATTCAAGGGGCAAAGGCGTCGTGAGCTAGAGAATTAGCCAGTTTGAGGTGAGTAATGGTTGTAAATGATGTCCTGAGGGTTTGAAACCCCGGACTGCACATCGTAGTGCTATATTGAGGTAAGATATGTGCTGGATGATGAGCGTGGGGTCTTTCACTACAGGGGATTGTGACTGGGTCCATCCCGATTGATGATTTTACCGAATATTTGACTGAAATTCATTTGTTATCATCATGATTTGGGCTGATTGTCATATTTGGGCTTCATGCCAACTATTTGAATCCTTCAGGGATTTTTATCACTATTTCCTTACTGCTTGACTTATTATTTGAACTCATGTTTTGGGCTGAGAACTACTGTTTTACCTATGCCCAAGGGGCTTATGATAATTTCTGGGCTGAGTGAGGCCGAGGGCCATATGTGAGGATATGCTGAGTGATATGAGGCCGAGGGCCTGAAATCCTTTTTATGCCATGCGGTGGCTTGACTGATGTGAGGATATGTTGAGTGATGATGCCATGAGGTGGCTTGATAGAGTGCTTGGGCCGTAAGGGGCCCCTCCGGAGTCTACACACCCACAGTGAGCGCGGGTACCCATGTGATTTGAAACAGTGGTAGCAATGACACTGTATGATGCAATTTGGTCAGGTAACAATGGCTGACCATTATGCTGAGTGATTGTGAGGTAGCCCGAGTGGCTGATACTGTACTGAGAGTGAGCCCGAGGGGCTGATACTATGCTGAGTGATTGATACTGTGCCTGAGCGGCGGATTTCTACTTGTTACCTGTTAAATTACCTGTTTTACTTGTTTTAAAAAGGAATATCATTTGATTTCTTCACTGATTTACTGCATTAAATGATTTTACTGCTTGATATGGAATTGCTTTGTGCCTTTACGTGTTTTCATACTTTCAGCCATTATTTGTAATTATTACTCACTGAGTCGGAGTACTTACATTACTCCCTGCACCATGTGTGCAGATTTAGGCATAGCAGAGTCCGCACCTGAGCGTTGATTCCTTCCAGGCTAGGCAATGATTTGGAGTTACGAGGTAGCTGTTGACATCCGCAGCCCCTTGTCTCGCTTACCCTCTATCATTTATGTTTCATTCAGACTGTTGTATTGGATTCCGTACTTTGTAGACCTATAGCAGATTCTGTAGTAGCTCATGACTTGTGACACCCTGATTTGGGCTGTGTCGGGATGGTTCCTGCTATTAGTATCATTAAATTCCACAATTTATGAGTATTATATTATATGTTATTACTTTTTATGATGATTAACTGTTTAAAAGAGGTGTTCGATTTGGGTCTGGCTGGCCTTGTCTTCACGAAAGGCGCCATCACGACCGGGTTCGGGGATTGGGTCGTGACAAGTTGGTATCAAATCCTAGGTTACTTAGGTCTCACGAGTCATGAGCAGGTTTAGTAGAGCCTCGCGGATAGGTACGGAGACGTCTATATTTATCCTCGAGAGGCTGCAGAACCTTTAGGAAAAATTTCATATTCTTGAAACTCTTGTCGTGCGAACTTGTTGGTCCGAGTACTAAACTTCTGATATTCCATTCTCTCACAGATGGTGAGGACGCGAGCTACCGGATGAGGTGGACGGCCACCAGTGCCAGCCGCTGAGGCCACCAGAGGCCATGGATGCAGTCGTGGACGTGGTAGAGGCAGAGCAGTGAGGGCAGCACCTATTGATGCACCAGCTGCCCCGGCTCCAGATCAGGCTCCCGCTATGGACGCTCCAGCAGCACCAGTTCAGGCATCAGTTGTGCCTATCGTGGTTCCGGGTCTTCAGGAGGCCTTGGCACAGATCTTATCAGTTTGTACTGGCCTGGCTTAGGCAGTTTCAGCCACTATAACAGCAGCTACTTCACAGATCGGGGGAGGCAATCATACCCCCGCTGCTCGCACACCTGAGCAGGTAGTGCAGGGACTACAGACACAGGGGGCACCTCCAGCTCAGGAGTTTATTGTGCCAGTTATGCCGGATGATGAGCAACGTCGTCTTGAGAGGTTTGGTAGACTCCAGCCTCTGTCATTCAGTGGTGCCGAGGGCGAGGATGCCCAGGGTTTTCTTGATAAGTGTTAGCGGATGCTCCGTACAGCAGGGATTCTTGAGACTAGTGGTGTGGCATTTACCGCCTTTCAGTTTACTGGGGTTGCCTTCACATGGTGGGAGGCGTGTGAGAGGCGTAGGCCGGTTGGAGCAGCGCCCCTTACATGGAAGCAGTTCTCCACTCTCTTCTTGGAGAAGTATGTGCCGCAGTCCCGCAGAGAGGAGCTGCATAGACAGTTTGAGTGGTTGCGACAGGGGGATATGACTGTGTCACAGTATGAGTCAAGGTTTTCTGAGTTGGCTCGTCATGCCATTTGGATGGTTCCAACAGATCGTGAGAGGATCAGGAGATTTGTTGATGGCCTTAACTATCACCTCCATATTCTTATGACCCGAGAGATGGTGTTGGGTGCTACGTTCGAGACGGTGGTCGATATTGCTCGCGAGATTAAGATGGTTTTCCGTCACGATCGAGAGGAGAGGGAGGCCAAGAAGCCTCGAGGATCTGGCAGTTATAGTGGTGCTTCTTCGAGGGGCCAGTTTCAGCATAGTAGAGGTCGTTCTTTCAGGCATGCTCAGTCAGCCCGCCCAGAGTATCACGGGGCATCTTCGGGTCATGGTCATCATGGATCTCAACGGGGCCAGTCCTCAATCAGTGCCCTTCCAGCCTAGAGTTTATCTCGTTCCCCATCAGCTCAGGGTTCTTCTATGCCGAGTGCATCAGCTGGTCACTCCGGTGTGAGGGGTTCCCTTCAGTACCCTTCTCCAGTACCTGGGAGTTGTTATGAGTGTGGATAGTTTGGACATGTGTGGAGGCAGTGTCCTCGTCGTATGGCTAGTTCATCTCAGCAGAGGGGTCAGCCCTCGACTTCTACTTCAGTTACCTCACCACCCGCCTAGCCAGCTAGGGGTGGAGGTCATGCAGCTAGGGGTCGCCCCAAAGGGGGAGGTCGATCAGGGGGCGGTCAGGCCCGTTTCTATGCACTTCCTGGTAGGCCAGATGTTATTGCTTCAGATGCTGTCATTACAGGTATTGTTTCAGTCTGCCACAGAGATGCCTATGTATTATTTGATCCCGGTTCCACCTTTTCTTATGTGTCATCATACTTTGCTCGTTATTTGGGTACGCCCCGTGAGTTTCTTGCTTTACCTGCTCATGTATCTACCCTAGTGGGTGATACTGTTGTTGTAGACCATGTGTACCGGTCATGTGTGGTGACTATTGGGGGTCTGAAGACCCGAGTGGATATATTGCTATTGAGCATGGTGGATTTTGATGTCATTTTGGGCATGGATTGGCTATCTCTGTGTCGTGCTATTCTAGACTGCCACGCTAAGACAGTCACTTTGGCTATGCCGGGTGTACCGCGGATCGAGTGGCGTGGTGTGACTGATTACATCCCTAGTAGAGTGATCTCTTTCTTGAAGGCCCAGCGTATGGTTGGGAAGGGTTGCCTTTCATATCTAGCATTTGTGAGGGATGTTGGAGCTGAGACTCCTAGTATTGATTTTGTCCCAAATGTGAGGGATTTTCCCGATGTTTTTCCTGCAGATCTGCCGGGCATGCCACTGGATAGGGATATTGATTTTGGTATTGACCTGGTGCCGGTCACTCAGCCCATTTCTATTCCTCCATATCGTATGGCACCAACAGAGTTGAAGGAATTGAAAGAACAGCTTCAGGAACTCCTAGATAAGGGGTACATTCGGCCTAGTGTGTTCCCTTGGGGTGCACCAGTTTTGTTTGTGAAGAAGAAGGATGGCACAATGAGAATGTGCATTGATTATAGGCAATTGAACAAAGTAACAATCAAGAACAAGTATCTTTTTCCTCGCATTGATGATTTATTTGATCAGCTTCAGGGAGCGAGGGTGTTCTCCAAGATTGATCTCCGTTCGGGTTATCACCAATTGAAGATCAGGGATTCAGATATTCTTAAGACTACTTTCAGGACCAGATATGGTCATTATGAGTTTCTTGTTATGTCCTTCGAGCTAACCAATGCCCCAGCAGCATTCATGCATTTGATGAATAGTGTATTTCGACCTTATCTGGATTCGTTCGTTATTGTATTCATTGATGATATCCTGGTGTACTCGCGTAGTCAGGAGGAGCACGTGGAGCATTTGAGAGTTGTGTTACAGAAACTGAGGGAGGAGAAGCTTTATGCAAAATTCTCCAAGTGTGAGTTTTGGCTCAGTTCAGTGGATTTCTTGGGGCACGTGGTGTCCAGCGAGGGTATACAGGTTGATTCGAAGAAGATAGAGGTGGTTTAGAGTTGGCCCAGATCATCCTCAGCCACAGAATTTCGTAGCTTTCTTAGGTTAGCAGGCTATTATTGCCGGTTTGTTCAATGATTTTCCTCCATTGCATCGCCCTTGACCAAGTTGACTCAGAAGGGTGCTCCATTCATATGGTCGGACGAGTGTGAGGAGACCTTTGAGAAGCTCAAGACAGCCTTGACCATAGCTCCAGTGTTGGTTTTGCCATCAGCTTCAGGTTCATATATTGTGTATTGTGATGCTTCAAGAGTTGGGATTGGTTGTGTGTTGATGCAGGAGGGTAGAGTTATTGTTTATGCTTCTCGGCAGTTTAAGCCCCATGAGAAGAACTACCCCGTTCATGATTTGGAGTTGGCTGCCATAGTTCAAGCATTGAAGATTTTGAGGCATTACTTGTATGGCGTATCTTGTGAAGTGTTCACTGATCATCGCAGTCTTCAGCATTTGTTCAAGCAAAAGGATTTTAATTTGAGGCAGCGGAGATGGTTGGAGTTGCTTAAGGATTATGATATCACTATATTGTACCATCCGGGAAAGGCCAATGTGGTGGCCGATGCTTTTAGCCGAAAGACAGTGAGTATGGGGAGTTTGGCATATATTCCAGTTGGGGAGAGACCTCTTGCAGTTGATGTTCAGGCCTTGGCCAATCGGTTCGTGAGGTTGGATATTTCGGAGCCCAGTCGGGTGTTGGCTTGTGTGGTTTCTCGGTCTTCTTTATATGATCGCATCAGAGAGCGCCAGTATGATGATCCGCATTTGCTTGTCCTTAGGGACAGAGTCCAGCATGATGATGCCAAAGATGTGACCGTCGGTGATGATGGTGTGTTGAGGATGCAGGGCCGGATTTGTGTGCCCAATGCGGATGGTCTTAGAGATCTGATTCTGGAGGAGGCCCATAGCTCGCGGTATTCCATTCATCCCGGTGCCGCAAAGATGTATCAGGATTTGAGACAGCACTATTGGTGGAGAAGAATGAAGAAAGATATTGTGGGATTTGTAGCTTGGTGTCTCAACTGGCAGCAGGTGAAGTATGAGCATCAGAGACCGGGTGACTTATTTCAGCAGATGGTTATTCCCGAGTGGAAGTGGGAGATAATCACGATGGACTTTGTGGTTGGACTTCCTCGGACTTTGAAGAAGTTCGATGCTATTTGGGTGATTGTGGATCGGCTGACCAAGTCTGCACACTTCATTCCTGTGTGTACTACCTATTCTTTAGAGCGGTTGGCAAGGATTTATATCGGGGAGATTGTTCAGTTGCATGGCGTTCCTGTTTCCATCATCTTAGATAGAGGTACTCAGTTTACTTCGCAGTTTTGGAGAGCCGTACAGAGAGAGTTGGGTACTCAGGTAGAGTTGAGCACAGCGTTTCATCCTCAAGGACGGACGGTCCGAGCGTACTATTCAAATATTGGAGGACATGTTGTGTGCTTGTGTTATTGACTTTGGAGGTTCATGGGATAAGTTTTTAACACTTGCAGAGTTTGCTTACAACAACAGCTACCAGTCGAGTATTCAGATGGCTCCATATGAGGCATTGTACGGGAGACGGTGTAGATCTCCGGTTGGTTGGTTCAAGCCCGGCGAGGCTAGACTATTGGGGACAGATTTGGTTCAGGATGCCTTAGAGAAGGTGAAGGTGATTCAGGAGAAGCTTCGTACAGCACAGTCACGTCAGAAGAGTTATGCGGACCGAAAGGTTCGAGATGTGTCCTACATGGTCGGTGAGAAGGTCTTGCTGAAGGTTTCGCCCATGAAGGGTGTTATGAGATTTGGGAAGAAAGGAAAGTTGAGTCCTCGGTTCATTGGGCCTTTTGAGGTGCTTCGGAGGATTGGGGAGGTGGCTTATGAGCTTGCTTTGCCACCCATCCTGTTGAGTGTGCATCCGGTATTTCATGTTTCTATGCTCCGGAAGTATAGTGGGGATCTGTCTCATGTTTTGGACTACAACACGGTTCGGTTGGATGATGATTTGACCTTTCATGTGGAGCCAGTAGCTATTTTGGGTCGCCAAGTTCAGAAGTTGAGGTCAAAGGATATAGCTTCAGTGAAGGTGCAGTGGAGAGGTCGGCCCGTGGAGGAGGCTACCTGGGAGACCGAGCGGGAGATACGGAGAAGATATCCTCATCTATTTGAGGCTTCAGGTGTATTTCTTGACTCGTTCGAGGAAGAACGTTTGTTTAAGTTAGGGAGGATGTGACGACCTGGCCAGTCATCTCATGAGTTACCGCTCCATTTCCCCCATTTCAGCTTCTTTACGCTTCATTATCTATGTTTTATATGATCGAGATGATTAGTTCGAGTTCAGAGAGGATTTGGTAAGAAATGAGACACTTAGTCTCTTTTAAGAAGGCTTAAGTTGGAAAAGTCAACCGGATATTGACTTATGTGTTAGAAGGCTCGGAAGTGAGTTCCGATGGTTCGGTTAGCTTCGGGAGGTGATTTGTGACTTAGGAGCGCGATCGGAATAGATTTTGGAGTTGTAGAGAAGATTTAGGCTTGAATTGGCGAAATTGATATTTTGGCAAATTCCGGTTGATAGGCGAGATTTTGATATAGGGGTCGGAATGGAATTCCGAGAGTTGCAGTAGCTTCATTGTGTCATTTGGGATGTGGGTGCAAAAATTGCAGGTCATTCGGACGAGATTTGATAGACCTTTTGATCGAAAGCATAATTTAAGAGTTTTTGGAGTTCTTAGGCCTGAATCCTATGTTAAATTGGTGATTTGATGTTGTTGTGAGCGTTCCGAAGTTTTGAGTAAGTTTGAACGATGTCATGAGATGTGTTGGTACAATTGGTTTGAAGTTCCGGGAGTTCCGGGATGTTTTAGTGCAAAAATCATAGTTGTAGCAGGCCTACAGGGGTTGCAGGCCCCAGAACTCACCCATGCGGTCCACACAAAAATGAGTGCGCCCGCGGTGAGTTCCGTGCGGACCGCACAAAGTCGGATGCGGCCGCGGTAGGTGTCATGCGGACCGCACAAAGTGGTGTGTCCGGCCGCGGTGGGGAACGATCCGCTAGTCCTACTTCGGAAACTCATATCTTTTGATCTACAAGGAATTTTGAGGTGATTCAAAAACGAAAGTTGTAGCCCTTCGTGTCTAATTTCCATAAAGTTAAAGATATCGCTATTTGGATATTAGTAGCAAACTTTATGGCCAAAATACTAAAACCTATCACTGCAGAGGGAGGCCTGTGCGGACCGCGTGCGTTTTGGTGAGGCCCGCACTAGCTGATACCTGAGGGGTACCTATAAATACGAGGTTTTGGATTTTATTTAATATTTTGACCTAGAGAGCTCGGATTTTGGCGATTTTTCGAAGGTAATTCAAGAAATTCATCGGGGTAAGTGATTTTAACTCATATTTGGCTAGAATACATGAATCTATCACTGAATTCATCATTTAATTCGTGATTTGAGATGGAATTAGGGAAGAAAATTGTGGAACCTTTCAAAAATGTAAAATGATGATTTGAAGGAACAAATGGTATCGAAATTGGATAATTTTGGTATGGTTAGACTCGTGAGGGTATGAGGATTCTGAACATGTAAATTTTACCCGAGGCTCTGGTTTTGCTAATTTCGAGATTTTTGATATTTTTCGAATGTTTATGCTTGGGCTTTGTTACCTTAGCATATTGTGATGTATTCGTTCTGATTTTGGATAGATTCGACGTGCGTGGAGGCCAATTCAAGGGGCAAAGGCATCGTGAGCTAGAGAATTAGCCAGTTCGAGGTGAGTAATGATTGTAAATGATGTCCTAAGGGTTTGAAACCCCGGATTGCACATCGTAGTGCTATATTGAGGCAAGATACGCATTGGATGATGAGCGTGGGGTCTTTCACTATTGGGGATTGTGACTGGGTCCATCCCGATTGATGATTTTACCGAATATTTGACTGAAATTCTTTTGTTATCATCATTATTTGGGCTGATTGCCATATTTGGGCTTCGTGCCAACTATTTGAACCCTTCAGGGATTTTTATCACTGTTTCCTTACTGCTTGACTTATTATTTGAATTTAGTCCTGTTGATATCTACTGTTTTACAAACTCATCCACTTTTACTCAGATTTGAAACCTAAATGATATTTTTACATCATGTTTTGGGCTGAGAACTACTGTTTTACCTATGCCCAATGGGCTTATGGTGATTTCTGGACTGAGTGAGGCTGAGGGCCATATGTGAGGATATGCTGAGTGATATGAGGCCGAGGGCCTGAGATACTATTTATGTCATGCGGTGGCTTGAGTGATGTGAGGATATGCTGAGTGACGATGCCACGAGGTGGCTTGATATAGCGCTTGGGCCGTAAGGGGCCCCTCTAGAGTCTGCACACCCACAGTGAACGCGAGTACCCATGTGATTTGAAACAGTGGTAACAATGACACTGTATGATGCAATTTGGTCAGGTAACAATGGCTGACCATTATGCTTAGTGATTGTGAGGTAGCCCGAGGGGCTGATACTATGCTGAACGATTGATACTGTGCCCGAGGGGCAGATTTCTACTTGTTAATTACCTGTTAAATTACCTGTTTTACTTATTTTAAAAAGGAATATCATTTGATTTCTTCACTGATTTACTGCCTTAAATGATTTTACTGCTTGATATGGAATTGCTTTGTGCCTTTACGTGTTTTCATACTTTCAGCCATTATTTGTAATTATTACTCACTGAGTCGGAGTACTCACATTACTCCCTGCACCATGTGTGCAGATTCAGGCATAGCAGAGTCCGCACATGAGCGCTGATTCATTCCACGCTACACAGTGATTTGGAGTTATGAGGTAGTTGTTGACGTCCGCAGCCCCTTGTCTCTCTTACCCTCTATCATTTATGTTTCCTTCAGACTGTTGTATTGGATTCCGTACTTTGTAGACCTATAGTAGATTTTGTAGTAGCTCATGACTTGTGACACCCCGGTTTGGGCTGTGTCGGGATGGTTCTTGTTGTTAGTATCGTTAAATTCCGCAATTTATGAGTATTATATTATATGTTATTACTGTTTATGATGATTAACTATTTAAAAGAGGTGTTCCGTTTGGGTCTGGCTGGCCTTGTCTTCACGAGAGGCGCCATCACGACCGGTTTGGGGATTGGGTCGTGACACTCAAATCACATGCATAACCCAACGCGCTGAAGGAAGTAGTTATTGCCACTATCATGCCAATTCAATCATGGCTAACCAATCTAACTTATCCACAATTGTCTTAGAAATAATAATAACTCCATTCAATACATAACGAACTCAATCCGCGCTCATCCCGGGTGGCCTTGTATCACAAGACCATGTTGTCTCAATTCCCACAATCCGTATCATACCCTCCTTATGTGCATGCTCACATCCTTAACCGATACACTCATTCCAATAATTCCCCTATGAATCCGAAGTTTGTTCCTCTCATTCCTCCAAATGCTACATTGCAAGCCAAAAATATCATGGAACATTTCGAGCCTCTTATCATGATCTACTGCAAAAACTCGATTCTTAACTACACCGCAGGTTTGAAATCCTTAGGCACCGCATTTTAACCTCTGAATTTACTAGGACCATTTTTGAGAGTCACCCACTCTGGCTTGGTCCCAAATATAATTGACTCCAAGGCTCTTCTAGCACATGAATACCCTCTCGATGAAGCACCTGACTGAATCACTTCCCTGGTAAATCACCTCTGGACGAAGCATAAATCCTGAATCTTTCATAAAGCCTGAACATGAGTCAATAAGGCCAACCATAGTACACCTTTATCCAATCCCTTAATCAAATCACCACTTATGTTCTTTTCCCTTAGCTGTAATAACTCGCCAATAAGCCGATAACCCGAAACCTCATAAACAGACGACCATGCAATCCAACCGTAGGCGGTGGGACTACCACTTAGCTCAGCCACTATTACACAACTCTGGAACCCACCAAGATTCTTTCTTCCTCGCTGAACTGATCTTGCACCACCAACTCGCCAAATTCCTCGAAATCCTTCCGTTAGAATTTCATGAACACTCTGAATCTCTAGCAACACTCATATATTCGACCTCTTACCGGATAGCCAGTCAAGTCCTTAGCAGAAGCTTTGCCAACCACGCGACTGCTGACCTGCTCATGAGAGTTAACCCACCTGTAGAAATTACCTACCGACATCTTCCAACATCGCTGCATGGGGTACAATCACTACGACATCAACAACCCATCCTGAGCCCATCCTCATTCACCAGTTGTACCAGTCCGTCCATTCCTTATAGACGTCAACTAAAAGTGCGATAATATCTTCCAATTCAAAGTTATGTTGTATCCTTCTTCATATCAAGCCACTCCTTTATGTTGTATCAAATCTTCCGCCGTATAATCACCAACATTTCAAATCAAGCCTGTAGACCCAGTCACTGATCACTAAAATTCCCAAATCATTCCAAACTTTCCTTAAGGAAGTTATCCTGCCACTGAACCAATATGCTACTCTGCCACTCTCCCACTTTGGCCAAACTCACTCCTTTAAGCAACTACTCGACTTTCGCTACTTACACCTAGCCTTCTAGAAACTTACCTACTACCTGACACTTCTCACATGTCCTTCCTCATCTTCTTCTGCCCAGTTGTTTCCTTAAATAAAAAATCTATCTCAGTAGCACTTAAACCACTAGATCGCTACTAACCTTAAACCTTTTTGAAGGTCATCTTTCACGAGCCGTCAACATTAGAACACTCAATCTCAAAACCTTAAGTAGTACTGATACTGAACTGAAATGATAGAACAGTTTCTCGCAAGGCGACGACGATAGCCCAATCAAATACTCAGGAAGGAGCATCCCGCACCACATCTGTAGTATCATTAAAATTCCTCGGTTGCCAATTGATAACAAGCGCTTCATGTCGCGTAGGATTGAATAGGAAGAAATAAAGGCATAAGACTCAAGGGAATCAAACTGCATGATGAGGAATCAAGAAGGGAAGTGCTCCTAACAGCCTTGTAGCCTCTCAAGATAAGTACAGACGTCTCTGTACCGATCCACAAGAGTCTACTAGACTCACTCATGACTCGTGAGACCTAAGGGAACCTAGTACTCTGATACCATGTTGTCACGACCCAAAATCCAACAAAGGTCGTGATGGCGCCGGACACCGCTGTCAAGCATGCCAACCATATATACTTAATTTTGTCCTTGTTTTAGTATTTTGAAAACTATGATTTTCCTTCAATTTAACTAGTAAAAGATAATCTTTTACAGAATAAGTAAAAATGTTTACAATTTAATATTGAGTACCCCATATTCATCCCAGAACCCGGTGTCACAAGTGCATGAGCAATTTCTAGGAATTTAAAATGTAATACAATAATTGTCCGAAATACAATTCGGACAGGAAAGAAAAAACAATACTCTAAAGGAGACTCTGCTAGCTGCAGATCATCTCGATGGATGCATCTCACCTAAGTCTCTGTATCAACCATGCCAATGCTCCCAACTAGGCCACTAGACATACATGTACCTGTGCAACAAAATGCAAAGCAAGTGTAGTATGAGTACAAAAACAGCGCGTACCCTGTAAGTATCCAGTCAAACCTCGAAGAAGTAGTACGAGAGGTCGACTTTGACACTTACTAGTGGTCCAATAATATAAAATACAGAAAGAATTTGAATAAATATGAAGCAAAGTAAATACATTAAATAAATAGGTACAAAATACGTGGTACAATTCCTTTCTTTACAATTTTTCTCAAGCTCTCGACTAGCAAGTTCCCTCTATAACCGGAGCATATATATAAAGATATAGTGGATATCATCAAGAGATTGTCATGAATCAAATCAGGGGAAAAATCCAAAGATACACTGGCTTCTAGCCAAATATTACGCACGAATTCCATAAGAATGATGTATATATATAAGAAATTGCCGAGGCGTACGGCCCGATCCAACATAAAAGTAAATTGTGCACTACCCAGGGTCGAACGACGCAAACCATAGATGCATCTATTAACCTGCCGAGGCAAACGGTCCGCTCCATGAGAGTGTGGTACATAAATCCTGCTGAGGCGAACGGCCTGATCCCATAATAGTGGTAGAAGGAAATACACCTCTCGCGAATCACACGTGCGATGCGGTCAAATATGGATTTCTTAATCTATTATAATATTCCTCAATTCTTTTCGAAATTACGAAGTTCAAATGAAACCTTTTAAATCTTAAGTTCTTCAATTTCAAATACCTTCAAAACATTTAATTAACTAACTCAATCACGCTCCCTCACAAGGCAAACAATAACCATAAATCAATAACAATATCAACAAGGCATGGTGTGAGCCAAAACTACATGAACATAGGCATAGCTAGTAGCTACGTACGGACTCTCATCACCTCGTGCGTATGTAGCCCCCACAAATAGAAACACACAATAATTTTGTTCACCTATGGGGTTAATTCCCTCTTACAAGGTTAGAAAGGAGACTTACCTAGCTCGAAATTCCATAACCGACATTCCACGCTCTTCTAACGACTCAACTCAATGCCCAATGCTCCAAAACATGCCAAATAACGGGCAAACCAATGCAAATATACCCTAATACTTATAACAATTCAATTTATATAAATTCCCAACTCCGCTCGAATAGTTGAAAAAATCGCCCTCGGGCCCACGTGCCAGGATTCCGAAATTTTACAAAGATAAACTTTACCCATAACCTCATGAACTCAAATATATAATTTACTCTCAATTTCATACCCAAAATCATGGTCAAAATCAGAAAATACAAATTCTAGGTCTTTCCACCAAAACCCCAAGTTTCTACCAATTTCCATACTTTAATCCGTATCTAAGTCATGATTTTAACTTATAATGGGTGGGAACAACTTACCTTGACATAAATGATGAAGAACACCCACTTGAAGCTCTCCAAAATCGCCCAACCAAGAGAGAATTGAAGAAAATGGGACAAATCTCTGTTTTATAAAACCTTCTGCCCCGCGATTTCCGCATCTGCGGTACATCAGCCGCTCATGCGGAAATTCCCATCGCAGGTGCGGTTCAACTACACTCGCCTTTATCCACTTATGCGGGCTTCAATCCGCTCCTGCGGTTCGCTTCTACGGAGACTGACTGCTCCTGCGGGAGCTTCATCGACCTGCGGCCCCAGCCAAGCCCAGCCAAAATCGCTTCTGCGGCTCCTTGCCTGATTCTGCAAGCTCGCACCTGTAGTGCCCATTCCACAGGTGCGATTACACCAGCAGTCCTCAACTTCAGCAACTCCTAAATTCCAAACCTTGATCCATTAACCACCCGAAATCCACCTGGGCCCCTCGGGACCCTGTCCAATCACACCAACCAGTCCCAAAACATATTACGGACTTGCTCAAGGATTCAAATCACATCAAAAAATGCTAGAATCACAAATCACACCCTATTTCAAACTTGATGAACTTTAGAACTTCGAACTTCTTCATTCAATGCCGAAACCTTTCAAATCACATCCGATTGGCCTCAAATTTTGCACACAAGTCATATTCGACATCACAGACCTACTCCAACTTCTGGAATCGGAATCCAACCCCAATATCAAAAAGTCCACTTTCGGTCAAACTTCTCAAAAACCTTTAAATTTCCATCTTTAGCCTAATGACTCCAAAATCACTCATGGACCCAAATTTACTTCTGATTGCGCTCCCAACAACAGAATCACCATACGGTGCTACTCCCAGACTCTAAATTCTAAACGGACATCGATAACACAAAAATGCACTTTAACCCAAACTTATGAAATTCTTCCAAAGTGCTAACTTTCACAATAGGTGTCGAAACGCTCTCGGGTCTCTCAGAACCCGATCCGGACATACGCCCAAACCCGAAATCATCTTATGAACCTGTTGGAACCTTCAAACCCTAATTCCGAGGTCGTTTACTCAAAAATCCAATCCTTGTCAATTCTCCCAACTTAAAACTTCCGAAATGAGAATCTCTTTCCAAATCAACTCTGAACTTCCCGGAATTCAATTTCGACCATGCGTACAAGTCATAATACCTGAAGTGAAGTTGCTCATAAACTCAAACTACTAAACGACGCGCTGGAGCACAAAATGACTGGTCGAGTCGTTACAACTAGTAAGTGCCGAGCCTAACCTCAATGAAGTAGTGACGAGGCTAGGATAAGACAACAACATACACCTATGTAGTTAAATAATACACGGGCAATAACAACTAATAGAATCTAAGCAGAAGATAATGGGGAAAGAGGAAACATGCTGAGGGAAATACAAGATCACGTAAATGGTAACAGTAAAGAAATACAGTGAACAACATATTTGCGCCAATATAAGTATTTAACATAGCAAAAGCAAGTGAACGGCATCACCCTTCGTGTTTCTACACTCTTCCTCACCATAATGAATGAAAGATACAATGATAATGGATAAAACATGGCACGACATCACCCTTCGTGCTTTACACTATTCCTCACATGATAATGAATATGAAATGGCACGGCATCACCCTTCGTGCTTTACACTCTTCCTCACATGATAATGAATATAATATGGCACGACATCACCCTTCGTGCTTTACACTCTTCCTCACATGATAATGAATATAATATGGCACGGTATCACCCTTCGTGCTTTACACTCATCCTCACCAAACAGAGATCAATAACAACAGGGAGATAGATTTACCAATGATAAGTCTTATTTCAACATTTAGTTCCACAACATCAATCTCAACTTTGAGTCATTTCTCAATCAATATCAAATATTCGTAAAACATGATAAGAGTTGTTGAACACATAGAATAACAAGTCTAAGCATGATCAATATGATCAAAGAGTGCACGATTACAAGAATAAGACTAACTCGCACGCTATGACCCGGCAATAACGTATAGATACTCGTCACCTCACCTATATATTGTACTCAACATCCAAACACGTAGCAAATAGGCAAAACAATACCTAATCCCTATAGCCAGGGTTAGACACAATACTTACCTCGCTCCAACGGCCAAACTCAAAGCTCAATCACAATTTTTCCCTTCACACAAGCCTCCGGACCAATAAAATCTAGCAAAATTACCAACCAAACGATAAAATTTAAGCCTTAGGAACTACCCACAATAGCAAAGAATTCAATTTAGGCCATTTTTGAAATAGTCAACAAAAGTCAACACCCGGGCCCGCTTAGTCCAAACCCAAAATTCGGACAAAACCCGATTACACATTCACCCTCGTGCCTGGATATGTAATTGGTTTTGGAATCCGACCTCAATTTGAGGTCTAAATCCCCAAATTATAAAATTCCTAAGTTCTACCCAAAAATCCCCAATTCCACCATGAAAATCCCTAGATTCTAGGTTGAAATCTTGTAAAAAGAAGTAAAAAATTGAAAGAAACTAGTTAAGAATCACTTACTTATGATTTGGGGAAGAAAAAGTGTTTGGAGAATCACCTTTTGTGTTTTAGGGTTTGAAAAATTGAAGAATGAATTAAAAATCCCGTCTAAGTCAAGACTTATCCGCTGCAGATATCACATTTGCGACCTGAGCTTCCTCAATGCGAAGCTCGCAAATGCGAAGGGGCTATCGCAATTGTGAAGCCTTCACATTCCTGCTGCATTCGCAAATGCAAGGAAAGTGTCGCAATTGCGATCACTGAACCTTGCAAATACGAGTAAAAGATCGCATTTGCGATCCATACCCATCCCAGACTCCCTTCGCAATTGCAAAGGTAACCTCGCAAATGTAAGAACCACAGGCTCAGCTTTCCTTCACATTTGCGATGAAAGCCTCGTAAATGCGGAACCTACAGGGTTCGCAATTGCGATGCCTGATCTCGCAAATGCGAGATCAGAGGCCTATAACAAGTTGAAGAACACCAATATCTTCTAAGTCTAAAATTTCACTCTATAGCCTATCCGCAACTCACCCGAGCCCTTGGATCTCCAAACCAATCTTGCACACAAGTCTTAAAATATCATACGAACTTGCTCGTGCATTCAAATCGTTAAAATAACACCTATAACTACGAATTTAGCACCAAATAGCATGAAATTTTCAAAAAAGTTTTAAAACATTTATTTTCTCAACCAAAGGTCCGAATCACATCAAATAAGTCCCATTTCTCACCAAATTTCACAAATAAGGTATAAATATCATAATGGACCTGTACCGGGCTCTGCAACCAAGATACGGGCCCGATACCAACAAGATCAAATCGTTACCCATTTCTTAAATCACAATTTCAGTCTTACAATTTTCATCAAATATTCATTTCTCGGGATAGGGACCTCGAAATTCGATTCTGGGCATACGCCCAGGTCCCATATTTTACTACAGACCCATATGGACCGTCAAAATACGGGTCTATGTCTGTATACCCAAAACATTGATAGAAGTCAACTAAAATCAACTTTTTAAGCCAAAAATTATTATTTTTCTCAACTTTCAACATAAAAGCTTTCCAGAAACATGCCCGGACTGCGCACGAAAATCGAGAAGAGATAAAATGAGGTTTCTAAGGCCTCGGAACATGGAATCGAGTTCTAAAACATAAGATGGCCCTTTGGGTCATCACATTCTCCACCTCTAAAACAATCGTTCGTCATTAAACGAACATAGAAAAATACCTGAGCTGGGAAAAAGGTAGGGATATCTACTCCACATATCGGACTCGGACTCTTAGGTAGCTGCCTCAACAGGCTGACCTCTCTACTGCACACGAACCAAAGGATAACTCTTTGATCTCAACTGACGAACTTGTCAGTCTAGTATAGCCACCGACTCCTCCTCATAACTCAAATCTTTGTCCAACTAGATAGAGCTGAAATCTACCACATGGGATGGATCACCATGATAATTCCGGAGCATGGACACATGGAATACCAGATGAACTACTGATAAACTAGGTGGCAATGGAGCTCGTAAGCCACATCACCCACTCTTTGGAGAATCTCAAAAGGCCCGATATACCTAGGGCTCAACTTGCCCTTCTTTCCAAATCTCATCATACCCATCATGGGTGACACACAGAGCAACACTCTCTCTCCGACCATGAATGAAACATCACGGACCTTACGGTCGACATAACTCTTCTGCCTGGACTGAGCTACACGAAGTCTCTACTGAATGACATGTACCTTATCCAAGGCATCCTGTACTAAATCTGTACCTAATAACTGAACCTCTCCTGGCTCAAACCATGCAATCGACGATCGACACTTTCTACCATATAATGTCTCATAGGGAGCCATCTGGATGCTCGACTGATAACTTTTGTTGTAGGCAAACTCTGCTAATGGCAAGAACTTATCCCAAGATCCTCCGAAGTTAATAACACAAGCACGAAGCATATCCTATAAGATCTGAATAGTGTGCTCAGACTGTCCGTCCGTCTGAGGGTGAAATGTTGTGCTCAACTCGACCTGTATACCCAATTCACGATTTACTGCCCTCCAGAAATACGAGATGAACTGCGTACTCGATCAGACATGATAGACACGGGCATACCGTGAAGAAAAATGATTTTACGGATATAAATATCTACTAGTCACTCTGAAGAATAGGAAACTGCCACAGGAATGAAATGCGTTGACTTGGTCAACTTGTCCACAATGACCCAATCTGCATCGAACTTTCTCTGCGTCCGTGGGAGTTCAACAACAAAATCCATAGTGATACGTTCCCACTTCCACTCGGAATCTCTATCCTCTGAAACAAACCACTAGGCCTTTGATGCTCGTACTTTACTTGCTGACAATTTAGACATTAAGCTACATATGCAACTATATGCTTCTTCATCCTCCTCCACCAATAATGATGCTGCAAGTCCTGACACATCTTGGTGATGCCCGGATGAATAGAATACCGGGAACTGTGGGCCTCCTCTAGAATCAACCCACGAAGCTCATCCACATTAGGTACACAAACACAACCCTACATCCTCAAGACTCCATCACCGCCAATCGTAACTTGATTGGCATCACCATGCTGCATTGTGTCCTTAAGGACAAGCAAATGAGGGTCATCATACTGCCTCTCCCTAATGTGCTCAAACAAAGAAAACCGAGCGACTGTGTAAGCTAAACACGGCTGGACTCAGAAACATCCAACCTCACAAACTGATTGGCCAAACCCTGAACATCTAATGTAAATGGTCTCTCACTGACTGGAATGTACACAAGGCTACCCATACTAGCTGACTTCCTACTCAAAGCATCGGTCACCACATTGGCCTTCCCTGGATGATATATAATAGTCTTTAAATAGCTCTAACCACCTTCTCTGCCTCAAATTGAGCTACTTTTGTTCGAACAAATACTACAAACTCTTATGATCTGTGAACACCTCACATGACATGCCCTATAGATGGTGCCTCCAAATCTTCAGCGTGTGAACAATGGCTACCAATTCTAAGTCATGAACTGGATAATTCTTCTCGTAAATCTTCTGTTGTCGTGAAGCATATGTAGTAACCTTGCCACCCTATATGAATACTGCACCAAGTCCAATACAAGATGCATCACAATATATGGTATAAGATCCTTAACATGTGGGCAACACTAACACTGGCGCCGAAGTCAAAATAGTCTTGAGCTTCTGAAAGCTCGCCTCACACTCGTCTGACCATCTAAACGGGGCACCATTCTAGGTCAACCTGGTCATCGGGGCTAATATAGATGCAAACCCTTCCATAAACCAGCGGTAATAGCCTGCCAATCCCAAGAAACTATGAATCTTTGTGGCTAATGTGGGTCTAGTCCAGTTCTTAACTGCCTTAATCTTTTTTAGATCCACCTGAATACCCTCTACCAATAGAACGTGACCCAAGAAAGCAACTGAACTCAACCAAAACTCGCATTTCAAAAACTTAGCATATAACTAGTTGTCTCTCAGAGTCTGAAGAACGGTCCGAAGATGCTGCTCATGCTCCTTTCGGCTGTGGGAGTATATCAAGATATTGTTAATAAAGATAATCACAAAGGAATCCATATAAATCTTGAAAACTCGGTTCATCAAATCCATGAACGTTGCTAGGGCATTTGTCAGCCCAAATGACATCACTCAAAACTCATAATGCCCATACGGAGTCTGGAAAGCTATCTTAGGGACATCGGATGCCCTAATCCTCAACTGATGTTAGCCAGATCTCAAATCAATCTTAAAAAAACACTTGGGCACCCTAAAGCTGATCAAATAAATCATCAATCCTTGGCAATTGATACTTGTTCTTGATGGTGACTTTGTTCAACTGCCGATAATCTATGCACATCCTCATCGATCCATACTTCTTCTTTATAAACAACACCGACACACCCCAGGGCAAGACACTAGGTCAAATAAAGACCTTATCAAGCAAATCTTACAACTGCTCCTTCAATTCTTTCAACTCTGACGGGGCCATACGATATGGAAGAATGGAAATAGGCTGAGTACCCGGAGCCAAATCAATGCAAAAGTCAATATCCCTATTTGGTGGCATCCCAGGCAGGTCTGCAAGAAATACCTCTGGAAACTCACAAACAACTGGTACAGAATCCATGGAAGGAACCTTCACACTAGAATTGCGAACATAAGCCAAATAAGCCAAAAAACCCTTCTCGACCATACGTCGAGCCTTCATATAAGAGATAACCCTACTGGTAGAATGTCCAAGAGTCCCTCTCTACTCTAATTGAGGCAACCCCAGCAAGGCTAAGGTTACCATCTTGGCGTGATAGTCCAATATAGCATGATAAGGTGATAGCCAATCCATACCCAAAATGACATCAAAATGAACCATATCGAGAAGAAAAAGATCTACGTTGGCCTTAAGACCTCCATTGACAACCACACATGAACGATAGACACGCTATACAATGATAGAATCTCCCACGGGTGTGGACATACATTGGAGCACTCAAAGAATCACGAGGCATAACTAAATAGGGGGCAAAATAGGAAGACACGTATGATTAAGTAGAACCCCAATCAAATAGAACTGAGGCATCTCTACTGCAAACTAAAACCGTACCCATGATAATAGCGTCAGATGACTCAGCCTCAGATCTGGCTGGTATAGCATAGCATCGGGGTTGGGCCCCACCATTCTGAACTATATCTCGAGGACAGGCCTTATCTGGCTGGCCTCGACCTCTATCGGCCTGACCTCCACCTCTAATGCCTCGACCTCCACCTCTAATGCCTCGACCTCCACCTCTAGCTGTCTGACCCCTACCTCTGGCTGACTGTATGGGAGGTGAAGCACCTGGTGCCGGAACTATGGCACGAGAACCCTGATACTGAGAATTGCTCAATGCTCGAGGACAATACCTAACAATGTGCCTTAGATCAGTACAAATATAACAAGACTTTGGTTGCTGAGACTACTGACCCTAAATCTGACCCTGGCGGCCTGAGTAACCACCCTAAAACTCTGGAGTGGAGGTGCACTAATAGGAGCTGGTGGTGCACTGTAGGCTGGTTGATCAGAATACTGCATATGAGGGCTACCACCACCAGAAGCACCGTGAGAAACCTATAGTGCTGAATGAAACGGCCTAGGAGGATGGCCTCTACCAAAAGTACCCTGGCCTCTAGATGATGCCTGACTGAATCCATCGGAGAGACGAGGCCTCTTATTAGACCCCTGACCACTCCCCTAAGCTAAAACCGTCTCAACTCGTCTAGCCACATTGGTTGTATCCTGGAAAGAAATCTCGCTCCCTGTCTCCTTAGCTATCTACAATCCGATAGGCTAAACAAGTCCCTCAATGAACCTCTTCACCCTCTCTCTCTCTCTCTCTCTCGGTGTGGAGTATAAGAATAGCATGACGGTCCAAATCAACAAACTGAGTCTCGTACTGAGTGACGGTCATAACGCCTTGCTGGAGACGCTCGAACTGCCTGCGATAGTCCTCTCTCAGTGTAACAGGAAGGAATTTCTCAAGAAATAGCTGAGAGAACTGGTCCCAAGTCAAGGTAGGCGACCCAGCTGGTCTAGTCAACACAATATCATTCCACCATCTCTTGGCGGACCCTATCATCTGGAATACAGCAAAGTCGACCCCATTAGTCTCCACTATTCCCATGTTTCGCAACACCTCATGGCAGCGGTCAAGATAATCCTGTGGGTCCTCAGAAGCAACCCTACTGTAATGAATTGAAAAGAGCTTTGTAAACTTGTCCAATCTCAACAAAGCCTTAAAAGACATAGCTGGTCCACCAGCGGCTTATGCCGCAATAACTGGATGAACTACTCCAACTGCCTGAACTGCTGGAGTCTGAAACTAAGTAGCCATCTACTCCGGAGTGTGGGTAGCGGGAGTTTCTGCTCCTCTCCCATCCTAAGAGACGGCTGGTGCTACAGGAAATGTGCCAGTCTGTGCCACACTCTCCAAGAGGACCACTAGATGGACTAGAGCATCCTGAAGTACTGGGTGGCGATGAACCCCTCTAGGACCTGAGCTGGTCCTGCTGGAATGGTCAGGGCTGGAGCTTCCTCATCAAACTCTACTTGAGGCTCCGCCGCTGGTGCTGCTACTCGAGCTCTAGGCTGAGCCCTGCCCCTGCCTCGGCCTCTGACACGGCCTCGGCCTCGACCTCTGTCCCTCGTATGAGCTACTGCTGGGGGCTCTGGCTACTGCTCGACTAAAGATACGGTACGTGTCCTTGCCATATGTGAGAGAACAAGAGTAAAAGAGTTCAATTAGCAATGAAAGAACAAAAATTGCACGATAGAGAAGAATAGAAGTGAGTTTGTTCCTAAACTTCGTAGCCTCAGGGAGATAAGTACAGACGTCTTTGTACCGATCCCCCAGATTCTACTAAGCATGTCCGTAAATTGTGAGACGTAGGCAACCTAGTGCTCTGATACCAACTTGTCACGATCTAGATTTCCCACTGTCGGGATCGTGATGCCGCCTAACCTTTCAGTTGCTAGGCAAGCCAACATATCGAAAATAAATATGCTAACTCTTTAAGCAATTCACTAAATGACAATAATTTAAAGCTAATAAATTAATAAAGTGCGGAAATTTATAATTACCCAAATATCTCGACCTAACTACCCAAAATCTGGTGTCACAATTCACGAACTTCTAAGAGTTACTATAAAATAGTGGTTGAAGAAAAATACAACTATTTTCGGATAAAATAAATAGTAAACTGAAATAGTAAAAGGGGACTCCGGGGTCTGCGAACCCCGACAGATCTACCTTGGGTCTCCTGTAGGAATGAAGGCATCACCTCAACTCGGGTCAACACGGTCCAGTACCAAAATCTACACAGAAAGTGCAGAGTGTAGTATTAATACAACCGACCCCATGTACTGGTAAGTGCCAAGCCTAACCTCGATGAAGTAGTGACAAAGCTAGGACAAGATAACAACATAAACTTGTGCAGTTAAACAATATATGGGCAATAACAACTAATAGAAGCTAAGCAAAAGATAACGGGGAAAGGGGAAACATGTTGAGGAAAATACAAGATCAAGTAAATGGTAATAGTAAAGAAACACAGTGAACAACATACTTTGCACCAATGGAAGTATTAAACATTGCTAAAGCAAGTGCACGGCATCACCCTTCGTGTTTTATACTCTTCCTCACATGATAATGAATATGAAATGGCACGGCATCACCCTTCGTGTTTTACACTCTTCCTCACATGATAATGAATATAATATGGCACGACATCACCCTTTGTGCTTTACACTCTTCCTCGCATGATAATGAATATAATATGGCACGACATCACCCTTCGTGCTTTACGCTCATCCTCACCAAACAGAGATCAATAATAATAGGGAGATAGATTTACCAATGACAAGTCTCATTTCAACATTAGTTCCACAACATCAATCTCAACTTTGAGTCATTACTCAATCAATATCAAATTTCCGTAAAATATGATAAGAGTTGCTTAATACATAAAATAAAAAGTCTAAGCATGAACAATATGATTAAAGAGTACACGATTATAAGAATAAGACTAACTCGCATGCTATGACTCGACAACAACGCATAGGTACTCATCACCTCACCTATACATTGTACTCAACATCCAAACACGTGGCAAATAGGCAAAACAATGCCTAATCCCTCAAGCCAGGGTTAGACACAAAACTTACCTCGCTCCAACGGCCAAACTCAAAGCTTAGTCACATCTTTTCCCTTCACACAAGCCTCCAGACCAATAAAATCTAGCAAATTACCAACCAAACGATTCAATTTAAGCCTTAGGAACTACCCACGATAGCAAGGAATCCAATTTAGGCCATTTTAGAAAAAGTCAACAAAAATCAACACTCGGGCCTGCTTGGTCCAAAACAAAAAATCAGACCAAAACTTGATTACTCATTCACCCCCGAGCTCGGATATGTAATTGGTTTTGGTATCCGACCTCAATTTGAGGTCTAAATTCCCAAATTTCGAAATTCCTAAGTTCTACCCAAAAATCTCCAATTCCACCATGAAAAACCCTAGATTCTAGGTTGAAATCTTGTAAAAATAAGTAAAAGATTGAAAGAAACTAGTTAATAATCAATTACTTATGATTTGGGGAAGAAAAAGTGTTTGGAAAATCGCCTCTTGTGTTTTAGGGTTTGAAAAATTGAAGAATGAATGAAAAATCCTGTCTAAGTCAGGACTTATCAGTTACAGATGTCGCAATTGCGACCTGAGCTTCGCAAATGCGAAGGGGATATCGCAATTGCGAAGCCTTCACATTCATGCTGCCTTCTCAAATGCGAGGAAAATATTGCAATTGCTATCACTGAACCTCGCAAATGCGAAAAAAAGATCGCATTTGCGATCCATACCCCTCCCAGACTCCCTTCACAATTGCGATGGTTACCTCGAAAATGCGAGAACCACAGGCCCATCTTTCCTTCACATTTTCAATGAAAGCCTCACAAATGCAGAACCTACAGAGTTCGTAATTTCGATGCATGATCTCGCAAATGCGAGATTAGAGGCCTGCAATAAGCTGAAGAACAACAACAACTTCTAAGTCTAAAATTTCACTCCGTAGACTATAAGAATCTCACCCGAGCCCTCGAGCTCCAAACAAATCTTGAGTCTTAAAACATCATACGAACTTGCTCATGCGATTAAATCGCCAAAATAACACCTATAACTACGAATTTAGCACCAAATTGCATGAAATTTTCAAGAAAGTTTTAAAACTTCTATTTTCTCAACCAAAGGTCCAAATCACGTCAAATCAGTCCTGTTTCTCTCCAAATTTCATAGATAAGGTATAAATATCATAACGGACCTGTATCGGGCTCCGAAACCAAGATACGAGCCCGATACCAACAAGATTAAATCTTAACCAATTTCTTAAAACCATCATAATTTCAGTCTTACAATTTTCATCAAAAATCTATTTATCGGGCTAGGGACCTCAGAATTCGATTTCGGACATGCGCTCAGGTCCTATATTTTACTACGGACCCACCGGAACCGTCAAAATACGGGTCCGGGTCTGTTTACCTAAAACGTTGACTGAAGTCAACTAAAATCAACTTTTTAGGCCAAACATTATTATTTTTCTCAACTTTCCACATAAAAGCTTTCCAAAAACACGAGCAGACTACGCACGCAAATCGATGAGAGATAAAATGAGGTTTTTAAGGCCTCGAAACATGAAATCGAGTTCTAAAATATAAGATGACCCTTTGGGTCACTACACTGTTATAGGCCAGAGAAAAGATAAGATTTTCCGTCTAATCTATTATGCCAGTCGGACAATGAATGAGGCTCAACTAAATTATGCCACCACTGAAAAGGAACTACTAGCAGTAGTATTTGCATTTTATAAGTTTCATTCCTATCTGATAGTAACCAAGGTTGCTGTTTTTACTAATCATGCGGCTCTAAAATACCTCTTAGCAAAAAAAGAGCATGACCAAGATTGTTAAGATGGATTTTACTTCTCCAAGAATTTGAGCTTGAGATAAAAGATAAAAAAGGAACAGAGAATTAGGTAGCTGATCATTTGTCCATATTAGAAAACCCTCCACTTGAATTGTGTGATATAAAAGAAGAGTTTCCTATTAAACATATTTTTTCTATCAACTCAGTTGTGACTCAACCACCCTGGTTTGCAAATATTTTAAATTACTTGGTTGAAAAATGGACACCCCAAAATCTCACTTACCAACTGTGATGACCCAAAAGGTCATCACTTAATTTGTAAATCAATTCTGTATTTTGAGGCCTTCAACCCTCCTTTTATCTCACCTCAATTTGTGTGCATGGTCCAGGCGTATATCCGAAACATTTTTATGTGAAAATTTGATAAAAATGCTAATTTTGCCTTTAAAATTGAATTTAAGTTGACTTCGGTCAATATTTTGGGTAAACGGACCCGGACCCCTAATTTGTGATCCCGGAGGGTCTGTAGAAAAATATGGGACTTGGGCATATGCCTGGAATTGAATTCCGAGGTCCCAAGCCCGAGAAATGAATTTTTGAAGGAAATTGTTTAACTGAAATTATGAGAGTTTTTGGAAATTTAAATGTGTTTGAATTTGATGGTATCGGGCCCATATTTTAGTTCTGGAGCCCGATACAGGTCTTATATGGTATTTAAGTTGTGCCTATAAAATTAGATAAGAAATGGACTTCATATGACGTGAATCGGACCCTCGGTTGTGACATTTAAAACTTAATAGTTCTTGAGATTTTTCTTTGATTTTGATGCTAAACTTGAAGTTCTAGGTGTTATTTTGGCAATTTGATCGTACGAGTAAGTCCGTATGATATTTTTAAGGTTGTGTGCATGTTTGGTTAGGAGCCCCGAGGGCTCGGGTGAGTTTCGGATAGATCACGGGATGTTTTTACACTTAGAAAAGTTGCAGGTTTTGCTGCTTCTGGTGCACACACGTTTTGTGCTTCGCGGTTGCGAAGCCATTCTCGCGATCGCGAAAGGGAAATAGGGCTGGGGAGGATTTTACCCTATGGGAACGCGAGACCTAGGTCATGAACGCAGAGCATTAGGAGGTTTGCTCTACGCGAACAAGACCGGTCAACCGCGAACGCGTAGCTTTAGGATGGGCTGGTCATGGGACCTACGGAGAACTACGTGAACGCGACCCCTTTATTTCAAACACGAAGGTAGGGCTGGACTAAGCCTTTACGAACGCGAAGCTTCTCCTGCGATCGTGTAAGTCCTCAACTGGAAGCTCTTTGATAACGCAATAGTGCTCACGCGAACGCGATGAACACTGTCGCCCAGCACTTAAATTAGTAGCAAAATCGGGATTTAGCCTACATTTTCATATTTTCAAAACTAGAGAGCATTGAGGCGATTTTCAAGAGGCAAGTTCTTTCCAAAAGTATAGGTATATGATTCTAAACCTTTTTCTTTCGATTTCCCTTTGCATTTCATCAATCTTTATCCAAAAATCTAGGGTTTTATGGTAGAAATTCGGAATTTGTGTAAAGTTAGGGATTTTTGAATAATAGGAATTTAGACCCCGTTTTGGCGTCAGATTTTGAAACTAATTGCATATTCGGGCTCGTGGGTGAATGGGTGATCGGGTTTTGGTCTGAACCTCGAGTTTTGACCAAGTGAGCCCGGGGTCGATTTTTGACTTTTGGGGAAAAATGATAGAAAACATATAAATAAGCATTGCGTCTGAATTATTTAGCATTTATTAATTTTGTTAAATTAATTTGGGCTAGATACAAGTAAATTGGAGGCGAATTCTAAAGGAAAAGCGGTGTTTAAGGCTTGAGTTGGCCGTGGAAGTTAGAGGTAAGTGTTTGGTCTAACCTTAGCTTGAGGGAATAGGTATTGTGCTTTATTTGTTATGTGCTAGTGTAGTGTACGACGTATAGGTGTGGTGATGAGTATCTATACATTGGTGTCAAACATGCCTGTAAGTCTTAAATTGTGATCGTTGTGTTTCTTAATGAGTACTACAATTTCCTAAATTGTTGATTATCCATGTTGAGCAAGACGTATGATTATCTTCTTGGTATTGGTTTATTATTGAGCATTGGCTCCAGTTGAGGTTCATTTGTAAAGTTAATTGTTGGTACAAGTTTGGTTATAGCTGATTCTCTTGTCGGGACGTATTTATTTCTTACTGTTGATTCCCTTGTCGGGATGTGTTTATTCTTATTGTTGATTCCCTTGCCGAGATGTTTTTGTTGCTATTGTTTGGGTGAGAAAAGAGAGATAAAGCACGAAGGGTGATGTCGTGCACATTCATATTTATGCATATGGTGGGGAAAGAGTGATAAAGCACGAAGGGTGATGCCGTGTACATTTTTATTGATATTGATGCATATGGTGAGGAAGAGAGATAAAGCATAAAGGGTGATGACGTGCATATTTTCATTACTTGATTGCATTGGTGAGGATTGAGAGTAAAAGCATGAAGGGTGATTCCGTGCACTTATTGCCTGTTTGTTCTGATTTCTTGTTGTTTTCGGTTCAACTACTTAATTTTCTTATTCCACTATTACTGTGATTCTTTATGTTGGTATTTCCCCCATATCATGTTACCACTCCCCCGTTACTTTTGAATTACTTCTATTACTATTATTCTACTAGATACTGTTTAACTGCAGGTTATTTGTTTGTTGTGTCCTAGCCTCGTCACTATTTCGCCGAGGTTTGGCTTGACAATTACTCAGTACATAGGGTCGGTTGTACTGATAATATACTCTACACTCTTTTGTGCAGATCCCGGTACTAGAGCATACGGGCCTTTACTAGGGGTTGCTACCTTCAGTCCATCGGAGACCCGAGGTAGTCCTGCAGGCGTCCGCAGACCTTGGCATCCCCTTCCTATCTTTTTTCTCTATTCTTTTCTATTTAAGAGACAGACATGTATTTATTTTGTTCAGACCCTATTTGTAGTATTCTTAGATAGTCTATGAGATTGTGGCACCAGTTATGGGTGGTTTATGTTTATGGATTCATATTGGTATTAGCTTAATCGTTAAATTTCGTTCTTCCACATTATTATTTCCGTTGTTTATAATATGTTAACTTGCAAATGTTAAGAGATTAAAAATGAAAAGGGTAAATTAATCGGAATAGTTGGCTTACTTAACTTTCACTAGTAGGCGCCATCAAAACTCTTGAGGGTGGAAAATCCGGGCCGTGACATCAACAGAGAAAAAAGTTGATATCAGATGTTAAATATTATTTGTGGAATGTCCCTTACTTATTTAAAAATTTTGCAGATAATGTTATCAGAATGTGTGTATCAAAAGAAGAAATGACCAAAATTTTGTATCAGTGCCACGATGGAGCAGTTGGAGGACATTATGCAATAAATCGAACTGTCTTTAAAGTTCTGGAGGTTGGATTTTTCTGGCCAACACTTTTTAAGGACGCTCGTGCCTATGTTGTATAGTGTGACATGTGTCAAAGAACAGGTAACATCACTAAGAGAGATAAGATGCTATTGCAATTAATACATGTATGTGAAATATTTGATGTATGGGGAATATAGATTTTATGTGTCCTTTTCCTTGATCTCATTCTTTTGAATATATCCTCGTGGTTGTGTATTATGTTTCAAGATAGTTTGAAGCCATACCAACAAGGAAAGATGATGCTCAAACTGTGTGCAATGTTTTCAAGAAAAATATTTTTACCAGGTTTGGTACACCACGAGTCATCATTAGCGACCAAGGGTCTCTTTTCATGAATAGACATTTTTCAGCATTGTTGTCAAAATATGGTGTGACTTACAAAATAGGAACACCATATCATGCTCAAACACAAGGGCAAGTTGAGGTTTCTAACCGCGAATTAAAAATAATACTTGAAAAACGTTTGGAATTTCCAAAAAAGACTAGGCTTCAATATTAGATGACACACTATGGGAATATTGAACGTTGTTTAAAACGCCAATTGGTACGTCTCCATATCGATTAATCTTTGGAAAAGCGTGTCATCTTCCAGTTGAATTAGAACACAAAGCTTTTTGGGCATTGAAAGCATTGAACTTTAATTTATCCCCAGCTGGTAAAAATAAATTTTCTTCGGTGAATGGATTGGAAGAACTCATATTAGAAGCCTATGAAAATGCTACAATTTTTAAAAATAAAAATAAAAAAATAGCACGACAATTTAATCCAACAAAAAAAATTTAAAATTGGAGATTAGGTACTTCTATACAACAGTAGACTCACGCTATTTCAAGGAAAATTAAAATCCAGGTGGATGGATCCTTATTGTAATGACCCGACTGGTCGTTTTGCCTTTTAGAATGTCGTTCCCTTAAATAAAACTTTCCGCGCTTGCTTTAACTAATTTACGACTTGCGGGGATGGTGGGTTCAGGATTTGAAAGAGTTTGGAGTGAAATATGCCCATTTGATTCCATAATTTTCTTAAAAGGCTAAGTTTGACTTTGGTCAACATTTTGAGCAAACGGACCCGGATTGGTGATTTGACAGTCTCGGAGGGTCCGTAGGAAAAGATGGGACCTGAACGTATGTCCAGAATCAAATTCTGAGGTCTCTAGCCCGAGTAATGAATTTTTATCAAAAATTGTTAATCTGAAGTTTTAAAGATTTAAAGAAACTAATTAATGATTGATTCCATGGGTATCGGGCTCGTATGCTGGCTTCGGAGCCCAGTACAGGTCCGATATATCATTTAAGATTTGCCCGCAAAATTTGGTGTCAATCCGAGTAGTTTTAGGGCGTTTCGGCTCGTTAGAGGAAAATTAAGAACTTGAAGTTCATAAGTTTGATTCATTTAGTTTTAGGGGGTGATTCTTAGATTTAGGGTTGTTTCGGGTGTTCCAAAGGTTCGAGTAGGTCCGTCTCGTGATTTCAAACTTGTTGGTATGTTCAGAAAGGGCCCAGGAGCCTCGAACGTCAAACGGACGAGGTTCGAATGAAGTTGGGAATTTGGAGAAGTGTTGAAGCATCTGCTTCTGTCATAACCGCACCTACGGTTGGTCGACCGCAGGTGCGAGACTACAGAAGCGGTCGTAGCCTCGCAGATGCGGCCCAGAGCTGGCCAGGCCAAACCGCAAAAGCGGCTCCCTAGCCACAGAAGCAGCTCCCCAGCTGCAGAAGCGGCTAGGCAGAAGCGGCATCCAGACCGCAGAAACAGTTCCATCCCTTTTAACCAATTCCACAAATGCGGTCTACTCTCGCAGATGTGGTCCCCTGACCGCAAATGCGGAAACTGCTAAAGTAGTGAGCTTCATTTAAGTTGAGCTCCAGCCATTTTTGACCATTTGGCACTCGGGTATTAAGCGATTTTGGAGCTCTCAAGAAGGGATTTCCACATAGCATCGTGAGGTAAGTTAATCCCCCTTATTTATAAGTTTAACACTCGAGTTTTGGGCAGATTAACACCTAAAGATTTGGAGAAATCATGGGATTAGAGATAGACCTAGGGTTTTAATAAAACTTGTATTTTACCACGAATTTTGGCTATGAAATGAATTAGAAATCATATATTATTGATACTTAGGTTGTAGAGAACAACTTCCTTCGAAAATTTTTGGAATCCGGGCACGTGGGCCCGGGGTCGGATTTTAGGAAACTTGTATTAGTGGTTGGGAAATGGCTTAAATAGCTAGAATTCAATCTTGGAAGCTTATATTGACTAGTTCCTACCTCATTTAACTGGTTTTGGATCGTTCAGCTCCAAATTGAGGGCTTGGGCTCGTTTTTGGTATTGGAAGTGCACTTTGGAGCGAGGTGAGTCTCCTTTCTAACCTAGTAAGAGGGAATTGTTCCCATAGGTGTAGTAATTGAATTAATTGCTATTATATGCGGGGGTTACGTATGCACTAGGTGACGAGAGTCCATGCGTAGCTACTATTATGTTAAGTCCGGGTAGTCTAGGACCCAAAAGCATACTCTATGTGATATTCTTATAACTTGATGATAAATTCGGATTTGTATGAATTATGTTGATCAAGGTAAATGAGACTAGTAAGAGGAACCTTATCTGCTTGGTCTTTTAGAAGAGAATTTGGATATTCATATGAATAACTACTCCTCAGATATACATTATCGTCTGCTTGTTGATGAGTTTATTTATATTTGACTGCGTCGCACGTGTGATTCACGAGCGGGGTAATAGATGCATCTATGGTTCGAGCCGTTCGACCCTCGATAGTACACAATTTACTTTTATGTTGGATCGGACCATACGTCCCTCGGTGTTACTTGCGCTTGTTTTATTTAGTATTTTCTGTGGAATGAACTTCATATATGTCTTGAAACGTAAACGGATACCCATGATATTATCTGGAGAAAGAATTGTTCTTCCTTGCCATAAAATGTTAATTATTTGTGCTATCCATGCTTATTATAAATTCTTTCTCATATTATTTCACCCTAGCAAGTATCAAATCGACCTCTCGTCTCTACTTCTTCGAGATTAGACGGGATACTTACTGGGTACATATTGTTTATGTACTCATACTACACTTCTGTACTTAATTGTACAGGATCTGAGGTAGGTGTCTCTGGCTATAAGTCTGGTGCGCATCCCTGCGTGGATTTCGAGACTTCTACGATGAGCTGCTCCCCTTCCCATGCCGTTCAGCAGCCTGAAGGAGTCTCTCTTATGTATTTTTGTTGTTTATTCTATTTCGGACAGTAGGATAGTGTGATTCTTTTGTATATTCTACTAGTTGCCCACAGCTTGTGACACCAGGTCTTGGCACACACATTAGTAGACTATTATTTTGGGATTGTATGATTATTTTGGCTTTACTGATCATTTATGATTTTTAGTTCAACTTAAGAAGTCATTGCAATTATTTTGGGTAGAAGTAAATGAGAACTTATTTAGTATTTCCGCGTTGGCTTGCCCGACAATGGTGTTGGGCGCCATCATGATCTATTATGGAAATGGGTCGTGACAACATGGTATCAGAGTACTAGGTTCACATAGGTCTCACAAGTCATGGGCAAACCTAATAGAGTCTTGCAGATCGGTATGGAGATATCTGTATTTATCATCAAGAGGCTATAGGGAGTTAGGAAAAACTACTCTTTACTCATTTCCTATCATGCAGTGGTTGTTATGCTAAATTTCCCTCTTCTATTCTCTCACAAATGGTGAGGTCACGCACGGCTGATGTTCCAGACCTGGGCGGAGCTGCTCCCCCCGTTGCTAGAGGCTGAGGCAAAGGCCGGGGGAGGGCACCAACCCGAGGTAGGGGACGAGGGCACCAGCCCGAGGTAGGGGACGAGGGCGTCCCAGAGTTATCCCAGTTCAGCAGATCCCGCAGGAGATCCTATCACTGAGGAGCAGGGCGAGGTGCCCGCAGCTGAGCCTACCCTGGTGGACTTTATGACAACATCGGGATTCCAGGAGGTCATGGGTCGTATACTGCGGTTCATGGATTCTATGACTCTGGCTGGTTTATTTCCAACAGATCCAGCTACATCACAAGCAGGAGGGGGAGCACAGACCCCTACTGCTCAGGATCCTGGACATGCAACTGCAGTGAATCAGACTCCGTGTGCACTACCTGCAGATGGGGCCTAGTCAGTTGCTGCAGTGGCGTCCAAACCCAGACCAGCTGCGGGCGGTGACCCGCAGAAGTTGTTGGACAGATGGACTAGACTTCACCCTCCTATTTATGGGGGTGAGCGTCATGAGAATGCCCAGGTATTCATGGATAGGTGCAGGGACAGACTGCACAACATGAGGATATTGAAGTCGCATGGGGTTGACTTCACTACTTTTCAGCTAGAGGGCAGGGCCCGTAGATGGTGACAGTCTTATGTTCTTGGTAGGGTAGCAGGTTCCCCTTCCCTCACTTGGGGTCAGTTCGCACAGTTATTCTTGGATAGGTATATTCCACCCTCTGAGAGGGAAGAGCTACGGTATCAGTTTGAGCATCTTGAGTAGGGTTAGATGTCTGCGACCGATTTTGAGGTGAGGTTTTCTAAGTTGTCTCGCCATGCACTAATGATACTTCCCACAGATGTAGAGAGAGTGGGGAGATTTGTTGCGAGGTTTCACCCCAGTATTCGAACTAGAATGGCCTGAGAGGTGGATATGGGTACTGAGTATCTTCTTGTGGTAAATATTGCTCGCATGATTGAGGGGTATCGCCAGAGGGGCAGAGAGCAGATTCAGCAGGACAAGAGGGACCGATTTTCGGGAGAGTTCAGAAGCGCCCCGGTTAGGGGTAGAGGTCACTTCGGGAGGGGTCAGCCCAGCAGACCCCCATATTCAGCACCACCACCCCCTCCTCGAGGTGCTCCAGTGAGACCTTATTTCAGTGCAATGCCGGAGAATTAATATCGCCCACCAGTTATTCAGGGTTCCTCTAGCGGGTATTCTGGTTATCAGGATTCTTCCAATGCTCTCTTCAGAGTTGTGCCAGAGAGTTCATATCGCCCATCAGCCATCCAAGGTTCCTCTAGTGGGGTATTCGGGTCAGCAGGCTCACACTTTAGGGTAGCAGGCTATAGTACCAAGAGTGTACTACGAGTTTGGAGATTCGAGTCGCATGAAGAGGACCTACCCCATATTTCGGGGCAAGGCAATGTAGTAGAGTCAACAGCCTATGATTTTAGCACTGGCTGCCCCACCACCTAGAGGTGGAGGGCAGATGGGTAGGTGTCGTCCTAGAGGTGGAGGCTAGGCAGGGAGAGGTCAGTTAGCTATTTCTCAGTCTGGTGGAGTCCAGCCAGCCGGTGCTCCAGCCAGATTCTATGCCCTTCCGGCCAGGCCAGATGCATTGGCCTCAAATACCGTCATCACAGGTATTATTTCCGTCGGTGGTAGAGATGCTTCGGTATTATATGATCCAGGGTCTACTTATTCATATGTATAATCTCTGTTTGCTCGTTTCCTGGTTATTTCTCCTGAGCTTTTGGGCACTCATATTCATGTGTCTACTCTTGTGGGTGATTCTATGGTTGTGGATCAAATCTACCGGTCCTGTGTGGTTACACTATATGGTTTTGAAACTAGAGCAGATCTCCTGTTGCTCGATATGATCGATTTTGAGATCATCCTGGGCATGGATTGGTTATCTTCATATCACGCCGTCCTAGATTGTCATGCCAAGATTGTTACTTTAGCGATGCCAGGGTTGTCGAGGTTGAAGTGGAAGGGTTCCACATTTGATACATCTAGTCGGGTTATCTCTTTCCTAAAGGCTCGGCAAATGGTCGAGAAGGGGTGTTTGGCTTATTTGTCTTATGTTTGAGACACTACCGCAGAGTCTCCAACGATTGATTTAGTTCCAGTAGTTCGAGAGTTTGCCGATGTGTTTCCTTCTAATCTTCCTGGCATGCCACCGGATCGTGATATTGATTTTTGCATTGATTTGGCTCCAGGCACCTAGCCTGTATCTATCCCACCGTATCGTATGGCTCCGAAGAAGTTGAAAGAGTTGAAGGAGCATCTTGAGAAGTTGTTAGCAAAGGGGTTTGTTAGACCCAGTGTATCGCCTTGGGGTGCACTAGTGTTATTTGTGAAGAAGAAGGATGGAACTATGCGGATGTACATTGATTACCGCCAGTTGAACAAAGTCACCATCAAGAACAAGTATATGTTGCCTCGTATCAATGATTTGTTCGACCAATTGCAGGGTGATAGGGTGTTCTCCAAGATTGACTTGAAGTTAGGGTATCATCAACTGAAGATTCGGGACTCGGATGTTCCGAAGACTGTATTCCGGACTAGATATGTCCACTATGAGTTTTTGGTGATGTCCTTTGGCTTGACTAACGCCCAAGCAGCATTCATGGACTTGATGAACAGGGTATTCAGGCCTTACATTGATTCATTTGTCATCGTCTTCATTGATGACATCTTGATATACTCCCGTAGCATGGGGGAGCACGAGCAACATTTAAGGGTAGTGCTTCAGACCTTGCGAGAGCAGAAGCTATATGCTAAGTTCTCCAAGTGTGAGTTCTAGCTAGAGTCAGTTGCATTCTTGGGGCATATTGTGTTAGGAGAGGGTATTAAGGTGGACCCTAAGAAGATTGAGGCAGTTCAGAGTTGGCCACATCCTACTTCGGTGACCGAGATTAGGAGTTTCCTGGAGTTAGCAGGTTACTACAGATGGTTCGTACAAGGCTTTTCATCTATTGCATCACCTCTGACTATATTGACTTAGAAGGGTGCTCCTTTCCATTGGTCCGATGATTGTGAGGCGAGCTTTCAGAAGCTCAAGACAGCCTTGACTACAGCACCAGTCCTTGTGTTGCCTTCCGGTTCGGGGATGTATACGGTATATTGCAACGCTTCACGCATTGGATTGGGATGTGTATTGATGCAGGAGGGGTGAGTTATTGCCTATGATTTGCGCCAGATGAAGGTTCATGAGAGGAATTATCTTGTGCATGATCTAGAATTGGTCGCGATCGTTCATGCTCTTAAGATATGGAGGCATTATCTGTATGGGATTCCATGTGAGGTTTATACGGATCATCGCAGCTTATAGCATTTGTTCAAATAGAGGGATCTTAATTTGAGGCAGCACATGTGGCTTGAGTTACTAAAGGATTATGACATCACCATTCTTTATCATCTGGGCAAGGCAAATGTGGTCACGGATGCCTTAAGTAGAAAGGCATAGAGTGTGGGTAGCTTGGCATTCATTCCAATAGAGGAGAGACCACTAGATTTAGACATTCAGTCCTTGGCTAATAGACTTGTGAGGTTGGACATTTCGGAGCCCAGCCGAGTCCTTGCGTGTGTTGTTGCTCAGTCTTCATTATTGGGGCAGATCACTTTGATGACCCACATTTGGCGGTTCTTAGAGAGACGGTGCTTTAGGGAGGTGCCAAGGAGGTTTCTATGGGGGAGGATGGTGGTTTGCGACTCCAGGGTCATCTATGTGTTCCTAATATTAATGGTCTGAGGGAGAGGATTCTAGAAGAGGCACATAGTTCGCGGTATTCCATTTATCTGGGAGCTACAAAGATGTATCGTGACTTGAGACAGTATTATTGGTGGTAGAGGATGAAGAAGGACATAGTGGAGTATGTGGCTAGGTGTTTGAATTGCCAGCAGGTCAAGTATGAACACCAGAGGCCGGGTGGCCTACTTCAACAGATGCCTATACAAGAGTGGAAGTGGGAGCGCATTACCATGGATTTTGTAGTTGGGTTGCCATGGACTTTGCAGAAGTTTGATTCAGTGTCAGTTTGTTGATAGATTGACCAAGTTGGTACACATCATACCGGTGGTGACTACTTATACTTCGGAGAGACTGGCTCAGATTTACATTCGGGAGATAGTTTGATTGCACGGTGTGCCTGTTTCCATCATATCATATAGAGGCCCTCAGTTCACTTCGCATTTCTGGAGAGCTATTTAGGGTGAGTTGGGGACCCGTGTGGATCTTAGCACGGCATTTCATCCACAGACCGACGGGCAGTCGAAGTGGATAGTTCAGATTTTGGAGGACATGCTCAGAGCATGTGTGATTGACTTTGGAGGGCAGTGGGATTAGTTCTTGCCCTTGGCGGAGTTTGTGTACAACAACAGCTATCAGTCCAGCATAGAGATGGCTCCATACGAGGCTTTATATGGTTGACGTTGTTATTCTCCTATCGGGTGGTTTGAGCCTAGTGAGGCTAAGTTATATGGTACAGATTTGGTACAGGATGCCTTGGACAAGGTAAAGTTGATTCAGGAAAGGCTTCGCACAGCTCAGTCTAGATAGAAGAGCTACGCGGATCAGAAGGCGCGTGATGTATCATTCATGGTTGGCGAGAAGGTCCTCTTGAAAGTCTCACCAATGAAGGGCGTTATGAGATTCGGGAAGAAAGGCAAGTTGAGCCCAAGGTTTATTGGCCCATTTGAGGTGTTGAGGCGAGTTGGGGAGGTTGCTTACGAGCTTGCTTTACCCCCAGCTTATCGGGAGTTCATCCAGTTTTTCATGTATCGATGCTTCGAAAGTATCATGCCGACCTGTCCCATGTGTTAGACTTCAGTACTATACAGCTGGATGAGAGTTTGGGTTATGAGGAGGAGCCATTTGCCATTATTGATAAACAGGATCGCTAGTTGAGCTCCAAGAGGATTTCTACGATGAGGGTCCAGTAGAGGGGCCAACCAGTTGAGGACACGACTTGGGAGTCCGAGGAGGACATGCAAAGCAGATATCCATATTTATTCAGCAGCTCAGGTACTTTTCTATATCCGTTCGAGGACGAACACTTGTTTAAGAGGTGGAGAATGTTACGACCCGACTAGTCATTTTGCCTTTTAGAACCCCGTTCCCTTAAATAAAACTTCTCGCTCTTGCTTTAACTAAGTTACGACTTATGGGGATGGTGGCTTCGGGATTTGGAAGAGTTTGGAGTGAAATATGCCCATTTGATTCCTTAGGATTTTCTTAAAAGGCTAAGTTTGACTTTGGTCCACATTTTGAGCAAACGGACTCGAATTTGTGATTTGATGGTCCCGGAGGGTCTGTAGGAAAATATGGGACCTGGGTGTATGCCCGGAATCGAATTCCGAGATCCCTAGCCCGAGTAATGAATTTTTATCAGAAATTATTAATATGAAGTTTTAAAGATTTAAAGAAACTAATTAATGATTGATTCCATGGGTATCGGGCTCGTATGTTGGTTCTAGAGCCCAGTACAGGTTCAATATATCATTTAAGACTTGCCCACAAAATTTTGTGTCAATCGGAGTAGTTTTATGGCATTTCGGCTCGCTAGAGGAAAATTAAGAACTTGAAGTTCATAAGTTTGATTCATTTGGTTTTAGGGGGTGATTATTATTGAGTAGGTCCGTCTCATGATTTTAGACTTGTCGGTATGTTTGGGCGGGGCCTGGGAGCCCCGAGTGTCAAACGGACAAGGCTCGAGTGAAGTTGGGAATTTGGAGAAGTGCTGAAGCATCTGCTTCTGTCATAACCACACCTACTGTTGGTCGGCCGCAGGTGCGAGACCATAGAAGTGGTCGTGGCCTCACAGATGCGGCCCAGAGCTGGCTAGGCCAAACCACAGAAGCGGCTACGCATATGCGGCGTCCAGACTGTAGAAGCGATCCAACCCTTTTAACCAATTCTGCAGATGCGGTCTACTCTCGCAGATGCAGGACCACAGATGTTGTCCCCTGACCGCAGATGCGGAAACTGCTGAAGCAGTGAGCTTTATTTAAGTTGAGCTCCAACCATTTTTGACCATTTGGCACTCGGGTATTGAGCGATTTTGGAGCTCTTGAGAAGGGATTTCCACATAGCATCGTGAGGTAAGTTCATCCCCCTTATTTCTAAGTTTAACCCTCCAGTTTTGGGTAGATTAACACCTAAAGATTTGGAGAAATCAAGGGATTAGAGTTAGACCTAGGGTTTTAATAAAACTTAGATTTTACCACGAAATTGGTTATGAAATGAATTAGAAATCATATATTATTGATCTCTAGGTTGTAGAGGACAACTTCCTTCGAAAAATTTTGGAATCCGGGCACGTGGGTCCGGGGTCGGATTTTAGGAAACTTGTATTAATGGTTGGGAAATGGCTTAAATAGCTGGAATTCGATCTTGTAAGCTTATATTGACTAGTTTCTACCTCATTTAACTAGTTTTGGATCGTTCGGCTCCGAATTGAGGGCTTGGGCTCGTTCTTGGTATTGGAAGTGCACTTTGGAGCGAGGTGAGTCTCATTTCTAACCTTGTAAGAGGGAATTGTCCCCATAGGTGTGATAATTGAATTAATTGCTATTATATGTGGGGGCTACGTACGCACTAGTTGATGAGAGTCTATGCGTAGCTACTATTATGTTAAGTCCGGGTAGTCTAGGACCCAATAGCATGCTCTATGTGATATTCTTGTAACTTGATGATAACTTTGGATTCGTATGAATTATGTTGATCAAGGTAAATAAGACTAGTAAGAGGGACCTTATCTGCTTGGTCTTTTAAAAGAGAATTTGAATATTCTTGTGAATAACTACTCCTCAGATATACATTATCGTCTACTAGTTGATAAGTTTATTTATATTTGACCGTGTCGCACGTGTGATTCGCGAGCGGGGTAATAGATGCATTTATGGTTCGAGCCGTTCGACCCTCGGCAGTGCATAATTTACTTTTATGTTGGATCGGGCCTTACGTCCCTCAGTGTTACTTGCGCATGTTTTATTTAGTATTTTCTGTGGACTGAACTTCATATATGCCTTGAAACGTAAATGGATACCCATGATATTATCTGGAGAAAGAACTGTTCTTCCTTGCCATAAAATGTTAATTAATTGTGCTATCCATGCTTATTATAAATTCTTTCTCATATTATTTGACCCTAGTAAGTATCAAGTCGACCTCTCGTCTCTACTTCTTCGAGATTAGACGGGATACTTACTGGGTACATATTGTTTATATACTCATACTACACTTCTGTACTTAATTGTACAGGATCTGAGGCAGGTGTCTCTGACTATCAGTCTGGTGCGCATCCCTGAGCGGATTTCGAGACTTCTACGGTGAGTTGCTCCCCTTCCCATGTCGTTCGGCAGCCTGAAGGAGTCTCTCTTATGTATTTTTGTTGTCTATTCTGTTTCGGACAGTAGGATAGTGTGATTCTTTTGTATATTCTACTAGTTGCCCACAACTTGTGACACCAGGTCTTGGCATACACATTAGTAGACTATTATTTTGGGATTGTATGATTATTTTGACTTTACTGATCATTTATGATTTTTAGTTCAACTTAAGAAGTCATTGCAATTATTTTGGGTAAAAGTAAATGAGAACTTATTTAGTATTTCCGCATTGTCTTGTCCGGCAATGGTGTTGGCGCCATCATGACCTATTATGGAAATGGGTCATGACACTTATAATGTTACAGATGTTACTCCATATGGAACAATTGAAATTCAACAAACCAATGGAGGAGACAAATTTAAGGTAAATGGTCACAGGTTAAAATTATATTTTGGAGGGCATTTTGAGCAACAACCATCTGTCACTTTGATAGATTGATGAAGTCTACAATTAATAAGTCGAGCTGATGACATTAAACTCAGAACTATGATTCCTTACCCATAGCCATTGAAGGAGAAGCAATGGAGCCTCATAAGTCCAACATAGATTTAAATAGTTAAATGCTTAATCAATTGATCTGGTTAATATCCAGGTTATTGTACAACTAGAACATCTTATGAAGGCCTTTACAAAAACAGAGTCACCTATACATGAGTAACTCCATGGTGATCGGTATGCATAAGTAACTGACTGGTTAATCATTTAATAATGCAATTCATATGTTGGCACAGGTAATTTTCTAGTTTATATACAAACTAGACTTGTTATTTGTACGCAAAAGGTATGTGGTTGCAGTTGCTTTCAAGCTTTCTTCTACAGTTGTATATTTGAAAGACAAAAAGATCTATATATATATTAGATCCTTTTTTTTAATAATTATGCCTCTTGTAAAGTGTTAATTTATCAAAATAAAGTCTTATCATTCTATATTAAATATATATTTTTTATATTTACCATATAACTTTCTTATTTTTAAGTTTATCTTTATGAAGGCAAGAACAAATATCTTCAATACTTGGCAAGACATTCTGAGATTGAGAAGCATTATGGTCAAAAGCAAGTAGAACTAATAATCTATATGCTAGAACATGCCCCAAATGTCTTTCAAGGCGAAATCCTAGACAACACTGATTTTTGAAATATGAATTTGGCTTTCTTTCTTTACCTCAGTCTTTTCTATATATTGCACAAAAATTTACCACAAAAAAATAAATCCCTAGCACCTATTTTGAAGCATGAATACCTAATTTTTTTATACCTAAATATGCCCAAATTTAAATATCACATTCATGCTTATGATTTGAAGAGTCTTTTTTCAAAAAATAAATTTGGAGCTCATTTTGAAAAAGAATCAGAATTAAAGAAAAAAAAAGAGATTTATCTTATGTACAAGCATTATAAGTACAACCAAAAAAATGAATAAAAATAGTCAATAGCAAATATTTTGAAAGTCTGATCTTAGAAATATTCTGCTCTAAAACTGAAAAAGGCAAGCCACTACAAATATAACTTTTAACCTACCAGTCTGAAGCCAACATTACAAGCCAGAAAAAGTCGTAAAAGATTTTAGAAATTAGTGTTTAGTCTATATTAGTGGAGATAGACATAAAGAGCAAGCCTATGGACAAAAGATGAATAATACTCAATGCAAATGATCATAAAATTATTCATTTCAGAGAAGTCTCAAAAAGAAAGAAGGTACAATTTTTGTTGAATAGAAATAAGTAAAAACGAAGGTAAAGATTTGATGAATATAGAAAATTTATAAAGTTTGAAATCATGATAGATTTTGTTTGATTAAATTTTAATTTTACAAGAGTAGCCATAATTTTGAAACAAAAAAAATAGTAATATACTTTTTTTAAAAATTCTTTTCCTCGAGGACGAGCAAAAATTCAAATGTGGAGGCATTTGATGGATATAAATTATTCATATATTTTAATATAAAAATATAATATTTTAGGTATAAAATATGACCAATTTATATCCTATTCTCGAACTTTTCTAAAAGTCTTACAAGGAAAAAGAATACATGGAAAAAGAGAAAAAAAAAAGAACCTACAGTTCAAGGAAGAAGGATGCATCCGTGATAACTTCATCTAAGACTACACAAAGTCAAGAGATACAAAAGTTATGGCAAATTCTCACCAAAATTTCATGACAAACTACCATGTCAATTTCTCATCAAGATCATATGATATATTGATATTATCTTGCAAGTTCTAACCAAGGCCTTGTAGGAATTTTCCTATAAATAGGCATATATTTGTAGAAGAAATGCATCCCACTTTGTATCCAATTTTCAATCTAGTTTTTTTAGTTTCTAAAGAGAAAGAGAAGAGTAATATTGGTCTCTTTCTCTTTGTAGTAAAAATATTCTTAGTTTTTGAAAGTATTTTTTAGCTTTTCTTACTTCATAATGGAGTAATTTCTTTTTGTTGGGATAGTTGATGAAGCTTGACATAGTTATAATATTATCTCAGTTTCATTGCATTCTTGGCTTGAAATACTATTTACATTTCATATTGTGCATGAATGATGATTTTTTAAACATTATTATCACATATAGATATTTATATCTAAGTTATTCTTACATTAATTTTGTAATTCTCACGGCGCAAAATTAATATATAATAACTGATAAATAGAATATTAGAGTGAAAGTAATTTTTAGTAAGATTATTATTTCAAGTCTATAATCTTGCTTTCCTCAGTTTTAATTCTCACGGAGGAATTGTTGAAGGCAAGATTATTGATTTTCTAGTAAAAATATTCTCACGATGTTTTTACGACGCATGAGCACAATTCAAGCAAGATATTTCGGTTTAATCGTCACTAGTTTTAAATTAATTAATTAACATAACCTCACGGAGTGTTAATTAATTATTTATTTCTTAGTGTAAAAATATAATTGTATTAGCAATAAGCAATTATTCTTTAGAAAAATACGTATAAACTGAGAATTTATTGTAATGATATATCAAGTGAATTTAATGATTCTCAACTCTTTTTAAATATAAACCTTTTGGAAGAAAATTGTTCCAAACACACCTTTCATCAATTTTATTCTCTCAAATTGTAATCAAAATATGACAAGTATGTAGCTTAGATTGTCCAATCTCTGCGGGATGATATCATAAACTATACTAGAATTTGACAGAGTACGAGCAGAAAATCCTATACACATTAGCTTCGTCAAAAACTTGTTGGTATATTCGAACGGGGTCCTGGGGGCCCCGTGTGTGATTCGGATCGAATCCAGAACGATGTGGACTTAATATCATTGCTGAAACTGGGCAGTGTCTGGCGCAACCGCACCTGCGCACTATTGGCCCCAAGTGCAGAGTTGCAAATGCAAGGGGTTGATCGCAGAAGCGAATGGAGTCCTGCCCAACTGGGACCGCAGATGCAGTCAGAGTTCCGTAGAAGCGGACTCGCAAAAGCGATTGGGGAGGCACAAAAGCGAAAAGGCTAGCCAAGCCTAGGGTCACAGAAGCGGAGCCCCTTTCGCATGAGCGAGAGCGCAGATGCGCATTTTAGTCCGTAGAAGCGGAGGTTGCTGGGCTAAGTCATGAACGCACCTGCGATGGAATTTTTGCAGGTGTGGAGCCACAGATGTGGTTGTGGGTTCGCAAGTGCGAATTCCTAGGCAGAAAAAGACCTAAGTAGGGGATTTGATTTCAAAATCCATTTTTGGACCTAGTGAGCTCGGTTTTTGGCAATATTTTGGGAGATTTTCAAGGAAACTTTGGGGTAAGAAATCCTAAATCGATATTTCGCTAAATTACATGGATCCATTATTAATTTCATCATTTAATTAGTAATTTGAGATGTAAAATTTGGGGAAAATTGTGAAAACCTCTTAGTCTAAAATTTTGGGATTTGAAAGGCGATTTAAAGTCGGATTTGAGTAATTCTTGTATGGTTGGACTCGTTATCGAATGGTCAGATTTTAATTTTTGTCAGGTTCTGAGACGCGAGCCCGGATTGATTTTTTGAGTTGACTTTTTATTCCTTTGCAAAGATCGTAATTTTATTGTTCGAAATAGTTTCCTATTGTTTATATTTATAGTATGAAGTTATTTTGGCTAGACTCCAGCCGTTCGGAGTTGGATAATTGAGGGAAAGGCCTATTAGTGGATTGAGTTAGCATGATTTGAGGTAAGTGACTTGACTAACTTTGTGTGGGAGAATTACCCCTTAGGATTGGTGTTGTTTGTGAAAGCCGTATATGCAAGGTGATGAGTGTGTGCACTGGCTAAATGTGGAAATTATCGATTTTAGCTATGTAGATTCCTTTCATGCCTTAATTGAGTTATCTTAACATGTTATCTTCATTATCATTAGTATACTTTCACATGATCTACTTGTCTTATCTCTTACTTTTTAATTGCTCTACATGTTTAGTTGAAATTCTTGTTTTCCTTATTCCATATTCATTATGCATGAATTCTTTACTTGAAGTTGTTATTCTTGGAATATCTTGTTATTAAAAGAGGTATTGAGTTATAAAGGTCGTGATTCACATTGAGGCAAAGTGTTAAGTTGTGAAATACTACTCTGTTGAGTTATTCACTTCCGTTGTTATTGTTGAAACTCTTTTATACATTGTGGTTGAGCCATGGGCTATTTATTGTGAAAACACTGTTATTGATGATTTCTTTGGCAAGTTGTGATGTTTGGCACTTGAGGTGTGATTTGTAATACATTGTGATATTGATACGTATGTGGTGGTATAAAGTTTTGGGGTTGAAATGCATGTAGTGAGATAAGGTGGGCTTGATACACATGGCTAGTAGGGGAACTAATAGAAGCCATGCGGTGTGATAAGGTCGGCTAAAACGCAGGATACTATTTCTGGAACATGATTTTAAAACTAAATGTAAGGATCCCGCGGTGATATAAAAAAAGATTGTGATTTATTTTTTGTGATTTGAGACTACAAGACGGTACCTCGGTAGTGACTCTTGTTGGTATTTCTCTATTGCTGCACTTGTCTTTGTTTTTTTTGGTTTCCTTAGCATATCATTCCTTATTTTTACCATATTGCATTATTTGCTTTAGTTTTGGGTAGCTAACCTTGATATGTTATTTGTTGTTTCAATTTCATTGCTATCATTACTACACATCCATACACTTGTACAGTTTTTCTTATTTAATCCAGTAGGGCCTTGACCTGACCTAGTCACTACTCTACCAGGGTTAGGCGTGGCACTTACTGGGTATCATTGTTGTGTAATTATGCTACGCTTCTGCACATCTTTTTGTACAGATACAAGTACCTCCTATCAGCCCAGGTATTAGCAAGAGTTCAATTGCGAAGACTTCAAGGTACACCTACCGGCGTCTACAGGCCTCGGAGTCCCTCTCTACCTAGATTTCTTTATTTCATTATCCTTTTATAGACATTGATGTATAGGACTATTCAGTACTACTACTTAGAGCTTGTGACTTATATTCGTCGGGTTTTAGGAGTTGTATATGCTGAGTTGCATAGTTTATTTAATATAGTTTCTGAGTTTTGAGACTTTAATTATTATTTCAGTTATTTCTGCATGAATGTTAGGCTTACCTAGTATTAGAGACTAGGTGCCATCACGATAACCTACGGAATGAGATTGTGGTCGCGCCAAGTTGGTATCAGAGCTCTAGTTTCATAGGTGTTACGAGTCACAAGAAGGTATAGAGTCTTGCGTATCGGTACGGAGATGTCTGTACTTATCTTCGGGAGGCTATGAAACTGTAGGAAAAGCTTCGCTTCGTTGATTCCTTATCATGCAAATTTGATGACTTCGAAATTCTAAACCTCTATCTTTCTATTCTCTGATAGATGGTGACGACATGTACAACTGGATCGGATGATCAGACACCTGCGGCCCCTGCTAGAGTTGCGAGAGGCCGAGGCCAGGGCAGAGGCCGAGGAAGGGCATGTGGTGCAGCCAGAGCACCGGCCCGAGATGCTATAGAGGAGCCACTAATAGTTCCAGTTGGAGGGCAGGTATCTGATGCGCCTGTTATTGCCCTTGTACGTCAGGAGACCCTCGCCTAATTTTTGAGCATGTTTGGCACTCTAGCTCAGGCAGGGTTGAGTTCCCTAGTCTCGGCTTTGAGCTGGTTAACCTCAGCCCGATATCGAAGAAAGCTTTCATGATGGAGTACCGAGGCATGCAAAAAGGTAAAAGGGGAAAGACGTGAGAAATATCAAGAATTAAGTCAGAGGATGAAAGAGTGTAACAGTGTCTTACCTGATTCAGCGCCTGTTGCACTTTGTTGAACAGGCACGGCACGCCTACCTCATTCATTTTTGTCTGGTCTTCTTCGGTTACTAGGCACCAGAGGTAACTCGCTACTCCTACGGGAGCAGAAAGAATCTGAGCATCCTCCGGGATGGTGATAATTATTGACCTCTTATGGTCGGGATCCGTACTTAGGGTGGGAAACTGGTTGATCAACTTTGGGCTTGAATTCATCCCACCGGTCACTGAATATGACTACTTCCTCGGCACCTCCAGGTTTCCCAACCCGGTGAAGTCTTCCAAAGTGGCCGAGTCCATACCCTCGAAAAAGGAACGAAGGGGATCGTTCGCACCATGGGCCCTTTCGTTGGATTGCTCCTTCACCGTTCGAGCCTCCTCGAGCATGAACTCGGTATAAGAAAATGATCCTGAAATATCTATTACATCGGGTGCCTCTTTCAAGGCGTGGCTGGTATCCTGGGAAGTCTTAGTCTCGATCTCTTCATCAGTTTCCCTGGTTTGAGGGAGATCAGCCTCATGGATCTCCTCTTCAACAATAGCCGGCTCCTCGGGAGGTGTCGGCTCACGGGCCACAAATGTATCAAACTTTTTGGGCTCACCCCCAAAAGTATGTCTGAGTCAGGTGCTCGAGAGCTCGAACTTTTCTTTGGCTTGCGAGCCAACATTCTCTTTGTTTTCTTCTTGTCTGAGCTCGGGGAGCCCGGAGCCTTACTTTTCTTCTTCTCTCCTGCTGCAGCGAAGGGACCAACAGATAGATCCTCATCCCCTACTTTAGGCTTAAGCTTAATGGTTTTAGGCAAACCTGCAGAGGGAAAAATGAAGGAAAGAGGGTAAGTATGATGCGAATAGAAGAGCCAGATGTTACCTATATGAGGAAGGGTCTTACCATGAGAACACGTTTTCTAGCGACCCGTCGAGAGTTTGCGCCATGAGCGCTCGGAATAAGGCATCTATGAGTAAATTCCCTCGATCCACTCCATGAACCGAGGGACAGCATTTGGTACTCGAGCAACAGTTGCACCACCACGAGTACTGGTAAGGAAAGAGCAGATCAACATAAAATTAATGTTTAACGGGAAGCTGTACTTACGATATGCATTCCACTTCTCTTGGAATGGCATGAACTCGGACGGTATCAGGTCTTCGATCCTTACCCAGACAAAACGTTCCTTCCAGCCCAATCTCGGTCCTCATCGATACTCAAGAATGGGGCCTTGCTGGCCTGGTGTGATGGTGAATCGGCGGGATTCGGTCTTATTCACGAAGTGACGAAGAAGTATCATGATCCTCCACAGTGATAGATGAATGTGACCGAGGCATACCTCTACCTCTGGCAGAATTTAATAATCACCGGGTCCATCGGACCCAATGTGAAGGGATAAGTGTAAACACTTATATTTTCTTCAACATGGGTAGTAATGTCCTCCTTGGGGTCGGGGACCACTATGTCCTTGCCTGCCAGTTGCAGTCTTTCCCGACCTCGGGGGCATTTTTGGTGATTGAGCATATATATCTTGATGCCTCCTCACACCGACCCTGCACCGACGAGGGCTTCTCAACCTTAAAGTCATCGTCGACCGAACAACCCCCGGGAACGAAAATTTTCAATGGAGGTTTGGTAGCCGGTTCATCGATAGTCATGTCAGCAACGGACCTCCCGAGGACTACCACATCGGGAGTGGTTTCATCAATTTTGGCGGTAGGTTGAGGAGAATAAGTGACTTTTGGGGAACAGATTTGGAAGTTTTGGCCATTTTTATCTGGAAAAGGCTTGAATAATTTGAGGAGAGGCTGAAAGATGAAGGTCAAATGCACTGATATGGGTAGAAAGTAAAAACTTGCAACTTACTGAGAAATATTAAAGAACAGAGGTAAAAATATTAGAGTATGGATAATGGTAGTAATATCCTGAAAACTCGAGGGTAGAAGCTTGGTGAAAAGATGAAAAATGAATGAAGGAAGGAAGTATTTATAGAAGGTTCGCGCCGTTTCGCATTCAGGGATGACCAGATGATGACTGATGCGTGTTTGAAGTCATAATGACACGACTGACTAGACTTTTCGGATTCTTTATCGTTTCTGTCACGGCGTATTGGGGAAGGAATCGAAGTGCATATGTCGTTTCTCGCCGTTTCCGTAAACTTACTCTCCGAGAAATGAGGGGACTATCTGTATATGGGTAAAACTGAGCCCTTTGGATGCCTCGGCTATCGATGAAGTAAACGGAGCAGAGATGTGACTGTAAAGAACCGGAATCGAGGCAAGGAGCCCCACGAATCGAGGTCCGGGCAAAACACCCGCCTTCGGACAAATCGGGGTCACACCCTCAGTTCCGATTTGAATCCCTAAACTTTGGAGAACATTATTAGATAATCGAGCACGACTAACAAAGGGTCGTGATATCCGTGCCCGAACGGATGTTACGGCGTGAATCTCGGAACGAACCGGCAGAAGATCAGTGATTAGTAAAACGAAAGATTTTACCTTTTATAAAATTGTACTTAGGGTAAAACTCCTATAGGAGTCTGACTATTCATTAGGATGATTGTAACACGCATACCAAAGAAATTTTATTCTTATTTTCTTTGCTATTCAAAGTTCTTACTGTTTTTCATCAGTTCTTCATTATTACAAGCCCGAGATCGAAGGCAGCCATTACATTAAAGCTATTACTGAGTCCGGGTTCACTCCTCATAATTGGTTTGACAATTTATCACGTTCTTTATTTGTTTAATCTAACACAATTTATCATTTGTATTGAATTGATCCGCATATCCTTAAAATCACTTATAAATTTAATTGTTATCCGTTTTTTATGGTAAATATGGTTAGAGTCAGAAATTCTTTCCGGGAACAACATATATTAAAGATTAATAAGAATATTAGTAAATCAAAGTGTGTTTTAGTAACAACTGGGCTTTGGTATTTTAACAGTATCACTTTTAGTTTTTAATTTAATTTCGTTAGTTAAATCAAATGTGTTCTACTTTAGCAAAGTTAAGGGATTAAAAATGCTCAAGAATATAATTTAAAAAAACAAAAATGGACCTACTCCCATGAATAAGGGACCACAAGGAAAAAGGCAAGCTGACTTAGATGTGGCGTTCATTCTTGATTGATGTAGCTTTGTCGTCTATTTGGTACGAACGAGGCACAGAACAACATTCTCTTTCTGGCAAGTGAAGATATACTTCTAACCTCTCAGTAATCAAATGATCACGCAAGGCAAAAATTATTTAACTCGAATTTTTCTGGTAAAAAGAATGATAGGATTCCTAATTATTCAGACCAAAATCGATTCATATGTCTTGATCAGTATAATCTCGTATATTCATATATTCTTCATGAGAATTCTAATTTATTGTCAAAAAGGTGATAGGCTAAAATTCATAAAAATTTATGTCTGAGTATTGTCGGAGCAAGTATTTTAAGTATAAAAAAGTAATAAAGTTAAAAAATTGAGATAAAATCCGGGTCAAATCAAACATTACCTGGTAATGATTACCATGACAAAAAAATTTACCCTATATAAAATGAGAAATAGAGGGAACACTATATGTATGGATGGTTGGTTCTCGTGAAGCAGAATGCCATTGGTGTGCGCATGTCTGTTGCCGTGGATTCGATTATAATAGTTTCAGTTTTTACCAGCCTAATTAGCTTTCTTTCCGGTAGTAATACTAATTAAGTCTTCATAAGATTATTATCAGCTTTGGTATGGTATAACGAGAAATGAATAATAACAAGTTCCTAAAGAGATCGATGCTGAATAAGTTGACCCGTACCACCAACTCAGTAGACAAACCACAAACGACGCCTAAGTTCACCTTGGAACGGATTGATGAGAACAAATTAAATTACTGCCACTACTAGAAATTTGGCCAAAATCGATCGCGGCCAACTGACCGACGGTCAGACAAAAAACTGACCGAAATACCGACCGAAGTCGGTCGGGTTTTCAAATATTTTATTTTTTAATTTCTTTTTACGAAACCAACCAACTTCGGTCGCTATTTTTTACCGACCAGCCTAATTTTGACAGATTAAAGTCGGTCGAAAATCGATCGGTCTTTCCAGTTTCCTACCGATTTCAATCGGTATTTCTGGACAAGTTTAGGCAGTTTTCTAGTAGTGTTCTTTAATGATTTATCTGAAGTGTTCTAGAGAAGGAATTAAAAAATTTACATTAAAATATGTTTAGCTTAATGCATATTTTTTTAAAGTTCACAGAATTTGAGTAGAGAACATTGAAATTTATTAAATATTTGTATGCATTTTAATTCGTCACGACCCAAAATCTCATGGATCGTGAGGACTAGGTAAGGCTAGTACATGCTGAGAATTTACATAAATAACCAACTTAATTTCAAAATATTAACTGATAACTGAAATAATATAGCTGAATCGAACAACAGTCATACAACCCCAAAACCGGTAATACAGAGTCATAAGCTCTACCGAGTTCACTAAAAATATCTAAATACAACGCTGTTTTGGAATGAAAATAAAAGTGGTAATAAAATACAAGAGAAGGTGACTCTAAAATATGCAAATGCAATAGCAGGTATACCTTGAAGTCTCCACAGCAAATCACAAGCAGCTAACTAACGTCCGGCACACTCCGAGGTACCTGGACCTGCACAAAAGTATGCAAAAGCATAGTACGAGTACACCACAATCGGTACCCTACAAGTATTATAACTAACCTCAATGGAATAGTATCGAGCTACAAGTTAAGACACCTACTAAACATAAACACTTATGCAAAGTATTAATATAAAGCTAACAAAAGAACGAATATCAATATAAAGCTAAATGAAAAGTAAAAGAAACAAATGACAACAAGGAGTAAACAGGTGATAAAGCAGCAAAATAATTAGAACACAGTTAAAGTACCAGCAAAACCAATTAAGCAAAACAAATGATAACCAAATAATCAAGCAGTTCTAACTCAAGGTTTACAACGAGAATCACTACGAGGTACCACAACTCATAATCAGAAATCACGAGTTCCAAATAACAAATCATATACACATAGCACGTTGTGCCCACGTTATCAATCACAACCGCACTAACAACTTACGTGCCAATATCAAAATCCGTCCGGCATGGTCGCAAACTCAATATCGCAATTAGCCTGGCATGGTCACAGGCTCAATATCACAATCTGCCAGGCATGGTCATAGACTCTTGGAGTAGTATAAATGATACATTACAGTGTATGCATGTGCAAGTGTACTATCATGGCTCAAGTTAACATGTAATATCAGAGAAACCAAATAGCACATTAGAAACAACACAACAAATAACGTAATAGACATGACACACACAAGGAAGTCACACCACCACATGAATATCATCAATAATATGTCCCTAGGCCATCACGTATCATCCCTGACATAGCCCCATTTGTCTTGCCGCGTGCATAATGATAAAGTAAATGTCCGATTTGTCTCATCACATGCGCATCAATAATGATCCTGCCTTGTCTCGCCACCTACGCAAATCCTCTCTCTCTCTCTCTCTCTCTCTCTCTATATATATATATATATATATATATATATATATAACCCGTCTTCTCTCATCGCATATGCAGTATCAATAATAACAATAGTACAGCAAAACCTTGTGCAAATACCCCGACAATGCTCTCAATAAGTCCACAACAATAATTTTGTTTGACGTATTTTGCGCTTTGTCAAATTTTGGCGGTGTTGCCAAGGATTGGAAATCATTAGTGTTCATAATTATTATTGATGCTAATTCAGGAACCAATTTATTTTCGTTTTCACGTTTTTCTCATTTGAGTGCAGGCAGCAGGTTAAGTTTGGTGGTATATGACTCGATCCTCCTCCAAGGACTTGGTGTCGTACAACCCAGAATTGGACAAGCACTTGTGGTAGTTGAGAAAGGAGAATGAATCAAGTGGATCTGTCTTGGGTCAGACTTCGACTCAAGATAAATGGTAAACAACGAAAAGGATAGGGTAGACTTAGCTGCAAGAGAGGCAGCACAATAGAGAGAACAAGCTGCATGGTTACCAGCTGAGGCAGCCCTTAGAGCTACTAATGAGATTGTCGAAGAGGATGGGGGTAGAAGATTCAATTTAAATCGACCCATGGTTGCAAGCGAGTTTGAAAATACGGCCCCTAGTCCTGGGAGATCATTGGGAGATTACACCAAACCATTTTACAACCAATGACAATCCAGTGTGAGACCCCCACCCATTGATGCTAATAGTTTTGAACTCAAGCATGGAGTCATCCAGACTATTCAGAACAATTGCATCTTCAGAGGCAAACACTACGAAGATCCTAATAGTCATCTGATGGACTTCGATAAAATTATGAACACATTCTGTTATAATGGAGCATCACATAATGCTATCTACCTCAGAGCATTTTCTTTCTCACTAAAGGATGATGCAAAGTAGTGACTACGGGGTCTATCCGTACATGGGAAGATATGCCTACCAAGTTCCTAGACAAGTACTTCTCTGCCGCTAAGACTGGAAAAATGAGGAAGAAGATTCGCAATTTCAGCCAATGAGAAGGAGAAACTACGTTCAAAGTATGGGAACTGTTGAAAGAGTTGTTACAAAGATGCCCTCATAATGGAATAGAGCAATGGACGCAACTCCAGAATTGTTGGGATCGGTTAACTCCTGCATCAAGACTAAATATTTCAGTAGGAGGCCCGCTTATGAAGAAAACTCTAGAAGAAGTTGTCACTCTTCTGAATGAACTATCTGAAGATGCGGATCAATGGCATATTGATCAAAGTGAACGAAGAAGGTCAGTAGGTGTGCACCAAGTAGAATCGACTATTGCAATGCAGGCCCAGATAGTAGCTATGGCTAAGGATATCAAGAAGTTAACCCTGGACTAGGTAAAGAATCAACCACGTGTAGGATGTAATATTTGCGGAATGGGACACCCAACACATGAGTGCCAAGCCTCCTCTGCATAGGAAGAATTGAATACGGTGGAAAACTTTAGCAGACGAAACTATCAAGGAGGTAATAACTTAAATTCCATGGGACAAAGACATCCAGGTTTCTCGTGGAGCTATTCAAGTGGGAGACTAAATTCATAGCAGCAGCAAAATCCTAGAGCACCAGGGCAAGGACCTCTTAGTTTTCAAAAGCAGCAAAGGCAACAGTACCAACCTCCACAGCCTAACCATTCGAGTCTAGAGGATCTAATGAAGGCATTCATCAACAAACCAGATGAAAAATTTAAGACTCAGGGCACAGCCATCCGAGAACAGGGCATAACCATTTGAAATTTAAAAAGACATATGGGACAGATTTAAAACTTGTTATTTAAAAGGGCTCTTGGGACTCTACCCGTTAATACAGAAAGAACCCAAAGGAAACAACCAAAGTTGTCTCTCTAAGAAGTGGAAAAACATTAGCTGAACCAGTTGTAAAAGCTAGACCTGGGGTGGTGAACAAGTAGACTGAGACACTAGAAGAGCAGAAGAGGGAAGAACAGAAATGCCAGAGTAGTGGTGTACAAAAAGAGATTGAAGAAAACAGACACATGCCAGCTTTGTCATTCACTCAAAAAATAAGGCTGGAAAAATTAGACAATTGCTTTGGGCAGTTCTTGGAGATGCTCAAGCAACTATATGTGACATCCTTTTTATAGAGGTTCTCACTTAGATGAATTCATATGCTAAGTTCTTGAAGGAAATCTTTTCCAGCAAGAGGAAATTAGAGGAGACAATAGTGATCAAGTTGAATGCCCACTACAGTGCCATATTACAAAATAAAATTCCTCAAAAGTGTGGGGACCCAAGAAGCTTCACCATACCATGCTCGTTGGGGAGTGAGAATTTCGACAAGGCTCTTTGTGATTCTGGTACTTCTATAAATCTAATGCCTTTGTCTATGTTCAAGAAATTGGAAGGTGAGCGTGGAGTGATCAAATCCATACCAGTGTACCTACAACTGGCTGACTAGACCATCATCTTGCCTGAAAGAATTATCGAGGATATTCTAGTATGGGTGGACAAGTTTGTGTTCCCCGTGGACTTTATTGTGGTGGACATGGAGGTGAATAAGGAGGTTCCTCTAATTCTAGGGAGACCTATTCTATGTACAAGTACAACAATTCTTGATATCTATAAAGGACATCTTATACTGAGAGTGGGTAACGAAAAAGTGGTGTTCCAGATGAAGAGAATGATGAAACACCCCAAGGATAAGGCATCTGCATACTTGTGTTTCAAGCTTGAAGTTGTTGGGGAGTTGATTGCAAAAATATAAGTTTGACAAGCTTGTGAGGATACTCTAGAGAGGTGTGTTAGGATGAAGATCCTAAATTAAATAAAGAGGATGAAACTCTTGAGACTGGGGATCAAGTGGTTGATGAGGAGGAACTCAAAAAGGAGGCTTCTATGACTAGCGTTGAAGTGAAAGTACTCCCTACTCATTTGAAATATGTTTTTTCTTGAAACTAACAAATTTTTTGTGATTATTTTTGCTTACTTGATAGGTGCACAGGGACAAAGGTTGGTGGAGTTATTGAGAAAGTATAAGAAAGTCATTGGTAAGACCATAACTAACATTGTAGGAATTAGTACAATAATTTGCATACACAAAATTTTGATGGAAGAAAATAGCAAGCCAGTGTCGCAACCCCAACGCAAGCTGAATAAAATCAGGTGGAGGTAGTGCATAAGGAGATTATCAAGTTGCTAGACGCGGAAGTGATTTTCCCTATCTCTGATAGCCAATGGACCAATCATGTGCAAGTTGTACCTAAGAAGGGGGGCATGACAGTGGTGAAGAATGGAGACAATGAATTGATCCCAACAAGAAAAGTCACTGGATGGAGATTTGTACTGATTATAGAAGGCTGAATGATTCAACAAGAAAAGACCATTTTTCACTCCCCTTTATTGATCAGATGCTCGAGAAAGTGGCTGGACATGGTTGTTACTTTTTCTTGGATAGGTACTCAGGCTACAATCAAATACCCATCGACCTAGAAGATGTTGAGAAGACTACTTTCACTTGCCCGTCAGATACTTTTACTTACAGGAGATGACATTTGGGTTGTGTAATACACCGACCACTTTTCAGATGTGCATGATGTCTATATCCTCTGATTTAAACGGGAAACATCTAAAGGTATTCATGGATGATTTCACTCTATTTGGTAATGATTTTGATGACTATTTGAAAATTTTGGAGCTTATGATTGAATGTTGGGAAGCCACTCACCTGGTTCTTAAGTGGGAGATGCTACTTTATGGTGAAAGATGGGATCATTTTGGGTCACAAGGTGACTGCATATGACATTGAATTTGACAGAGTAAAGGTTGATGTAATTGCTAGACTTCCTCCACCAAATTCTATGAAGAGCATGAGGAGTTTCTTGGAACATGTTGGATTCTATAGAACGTTCATCAAAAACTTTTACAGCATTACCAAGACATTGACTGTATTGCTAGCGAAGGATGTTAAGTTTGTATTCGTTGTGGAGTGCTTAAGGGGATTCGAATTGATAAAAGAAAAACTTGTTAGCGCACATATTATGGTGACACCTGATTGGAGCCAGTCATTTGAAATAATATGTGATGCCAGTGATGTTGCTGAGAGAGCAGTTCTGGGGCTAAGAAAAGATAAGATATTTAGGCCCATATACTATGCAAGTAGGATGTTGAATGATGCTCAAGTGAACTATGCCACTACTGAGAAAGAGTTCTTTGTTGTGGTCTTTGCTTTTGACAAGTTTAGATCATATCTTGTGGGGAGTAAGGGAATTATGCACATAGATTACTCAGCTTTGAAATATTTGTTGAGTAAGAAAGAGTCCAAGTCATGTCTGATACAGTGGGTGTTGTTTCTCTAAGAGTTTGATTTGGAGATCAAGGATAGGAAGGGCACTAAAAATCAAGCTGCAGATCATCTATCTCGACTTGAGAGACCGTCGATTAAGACATCGGAAATAAGGGAAGAGTTCCCTGATAAACAAATTTTCTCCATTTCTACGATCTCTAAAAGTCTGCCTTGGTATGCTGATGTAGCCAACTTTTTGGCTAGTGGCTGGTTGCCGCATGACCTCTCTCGTGATATGTCACGACCCAAACCAATGGGCCTCGATGAGCACATGGTGACTTACTCAACCGAGTACCAATGAAACATATCTTTCTTATCGTACTATCATTGGTAACTGGGCCAACATGCCCACAACTCGTAATGTATAACTATAAGTGGGAAAGCACTGTATCAATGAACCATCTTTCTTTAAATATGAATACACATGGGCCGTCAAGGCCTATGACATACTGTACAAAATGAACCTCTATCCACAAAGACTCTAAGAGTATTTGAAATCAAATGGGACAGGGTACCGGCCTACCCATAAGTCTATAGTAAAATTCTGACACGATGACTCAGACTCGGCTGCACTCCAGATGAGGTGGAGTCTTATCAATCCTTCACTGAATGCTAACCTCGTCTACTATGAGGGCTCATCAAACTGATTGTTGATACATGCAGGCATGAATGCAGCGTCCCCAACAAAAGGACGTCAGTGCGAATAATGTATCGAGTATGTAAGGGACATAAATAAATATATAAAAGACATGGAAGAAACATAGAGTAAATGACTTAACCTGTAAGTCTGGATAACTCTGTAAATCATGAAATACTTATAGTGTCATGCATATGCATATGAATGTCACGTCGTGCATAGGTACATGTGTTCATAACATCATCAAGCCTCTGAGGGCATCCCATCATATCATCTTGGCCACTATTGGCAAAATCATTAATGTATACTAGCTGATCAGGTGGTGATGCGTATATAACACTGTAACCTTTTCATATATATATATATATATATAAGAAGTATAAATAAATACAATGCATGAGAAGTACGTCAATAAAATCTTTCGGAATATCATAAGACCATTATGACTTTGATTAATATCATGAAGTAAACTTTATCAGCTAACATATTTTCTGAGACCCATAAACAGATGATAGAATAATATGACACATGGGGAATCAATAACGTAGGCATCTCTACTATTTCTATGAATAGAGTCATTTATGGAAATTTTACATTTGCTCGTTTCGTCTATATCGTATGGATCATGCCAAAAAGAAAAGAAGGGATAGCCTTAACATACCTGAGTTGATTCTCTTGGCAATCCCTCTAATACATGTCAATTGCGACAACACATAATGGCGAGATCAAAGTAGAAAAAAATCCGTATGATTTTCTTGAGAAAGATTCTACTGTGCTCTCTTAAAATTGCAAATCTCATTGCGATTACACAGTATAACTTCATTGCAAATCTCTTAGAATTTCAAATCTATATTGAAACTTCATCCGTCTCTTGGCACACATAGAATCATACCTTAATAAGGTAAATCTCTTAAAATTATTGGCTTTTGTGGGCCCTACTTGATAGGGATGACTTGGCCAAATAATGTCCAAATTATGCCACCTTGCAACATAATTTAAAAGTCATTAGATTGACTACATCTTGCTTCCACGTTGGGGTTCATGATTTATCCAAAATATCTTAATTAATTACCAATTTTTTAATTAACTTGGTAATTCCCCACTAATCCAATAATTAACCAATTACCCACATAATTAAGAATTAACTCAAATTACTTAAAATACTACTTACTTTTAACACACTTTATGTACCCTACTATCATGGTCATGTGGTATCTTGTATGGCATTGGTTCATAAATACGGGGTATTATAGCTTGGACCGTATTTTATCTTAAAATGACAGCATTCAACGAAACTCATTTTTTTTGATTCGTTTACCCTCTCACTTTCACGAATTTACTTATCACTTGTTTGAAATAGCATAATACTTATAATCCCAAAATAATCTCATTCCCCAACTTACGTCGATTAATTTATGACAAAACTTTAATGTACGAAAATGTGGAATGTAACATCTCATTTCCGAGCTTTCATCAATTTACTTATGGAGTACTTTCACATTAAAAAACATGGGGTGTAACATCATTCCCCTATTTAGAACATTCGTCCTCGAATGTTGACTGATGCACTTATCATTTTCATAACCCATAGTGTCATGTCTCGACCTCGGGAGGCGCGATCGGCGCTCAATCGAGTGAACCCAACTGAGCAAGCCTTTTGGACACCTTCTACCCCACTCCCTATGATCAAGAAACCATGCTTTCATTTAATTAGACATTAGGAAAAGATCGCACATATAATGTTGGTAGTTCATTTTATATTTGTTAGTTTGTATGAGTCTATCAAACAGTAGAGTACCTGGCCCTCTACGAGATTCTGCTGAGAATGCTAATAAACTGTAAGTAAATGAGACAAGGGATTTTTACGTGGAAAAATCCCACACAAAGGGACCAAAAACTACGACCTACACCTGTAGGCTTTCAACTTCACTAACTTGTAAAAACCTATTACAAGCCACTTTGTAATGACTCCATTACAAAGAATTCAACTCAACTAACTGGTGGTACTCTTACCACAAGCCACTTTATGACTCCCTAGTTACAAAGACTTTTACTAACTTGTGATGCTCTCACCACAAGCCACTTTGTCACTCTATAGTTACAAAGGCTTTTGCTTATGACTAGACCTAGTCACAATATAAACTCAAAGAGTTTACGGATTTAACAAGAAGATTCCTAATCAACGCGTCTAGCTAAGAAATTTAGGAAATACAATGAGTACAATAATAAAGTTACAACTCAACTAAGGACAACAAAATACTGACATTAGGAACTGGTCCGTAGTAGCGTTCAACTTTGTTCTTCAAGCTCGTGAGAATTGATTTCTCTATTTTTGCAAAAGGCTTTAATGAGAAACTGAAACATTGAAGTGATGTTTTAATATCAATTCATTGTTGGTACACCTTGATCACATCACTTGAAATGATGTGAGCACTTTAGTTGGTCAAGGAATGAGTGGGCACTGGAAATAGTGCGGTGTGGCAGAAACAGTGCAGGCGGTCACTTCGTTTCCAACTGTGTCCAATTAACTTTATACTGCCATGAGGGAACCACAAGGGTATCATGTCCTTGTTTGGTTTCCTAGCTCCTGCAGATATAGCAGTTCACATTTAGATGGAATCCGTTAAACTTGCAGTATATTCCAAGTGGGTCAAGTTCCTTATCTGGTTCTTATCAGTAAGTTTGTTAGATCATCAAAACATAAGGCAAGGACATTTAGAACCTATCAATTTCCCCCTTTTTGATGATGACAAACTTAGCATCGATAACGTGGATTTAGAGCAGTGAGAACCAGATTAAGTAACAGGACAATTAGTTCCCCCTGACTTTATGCCTTCCTTATTTCTCATTTTTAACTACTACATATTTTTGAGAACCAGATTTAAGTAAAAGTTTCACAATTAGTTCCCCCTGACTTTATTCCCCCTTTTGGCATAATTAAAAAGGCACAAATAGGTAAATAGCATAAAGAAGTCAAGCTAAGCTAACTCATGCCACATATGTGTACACAACATAATAGAGCAGAGAAACATAGAATTGAAGCAATAAGATAATAAAAAGAGGATAGATTTGATATTAATAAAAAATTTATATGTCTTCGCTTAAAAAGCGAAGGCAACATTGGACTGTTAAGACGGGAGCAGCACTATTTCATCCCAACCACATCAAAAAAAGAAAACAAAACATCTGCCAAAAAAACTTACCAAAAAAAACATTTCCAGAAACTGGTTACTGAAGGGGTACTTAGGGGGAACTAGGAGTAAAGGGCTTGGAAGCTGCAGCAAGTGTTTGGAGAACATGGTCTATTCGGGCATTGGCCGACTATTGCATATTGAGCAGTTCTTCTTTCAGGTTCTCTACTTGCGCCCGGAGATCAACATTCTCTTTTGTCAAACGAGATCCCTCACCATTTGACGTCGGAACCCCTTGGGCTTGCTGACCTTCCAGGATAGCATTCATGGCCTTCAACCGACGAATCTCCTCAGCTGTACAGTTTTGAGCATTAATAAGTTGTGAGACGGTTGATTTACTTCCTACTCCCCCATTATTTTCTATGCACTCACATTTTTCCAATGTTTTCTATGAGAAAGTCTGCTTCTTAGTCCCCACTTTCCCTATCCCCAGTGGCATCTCAAAGAATTTAAACATTTGCATTAGCAACAACCCATAGGGAAGTCCATGATTACCATCTTTGAAGGTGGCGACCTTTTCCATGTGTTCAATTATAATAACAGGCAGACTCACAAGAGTAAAGCTATCTAGTTGCTCCATCAAGAACAGGTGAAACTTAGAAGTTACTGACCTCCTCTCAGCTCGAGGCAATAGAAATTTGTTTACCAATTCGAACAGCAGCTGATAGACAGGAAGTAGCGCTTTCTTATGGATCTCGTCCCCATTCTGGTTTGCATTGTCTTTTACCACGACATTTTTGAAGTTAAACTGACACACATCCTTTACAGTGGACACACTAGATGTAAGAACTTTAAGAATCTCTCCAAGCAACTTTACATCGAATACGATGTCCACTCCATTCACCAAAGCACAGATATGGTCTATCTCAACGGGAAAAAGGCTAGCAAAGAAGCTTTGTACCTCATCCTTATATGCATTAGGTGCATCTATTTGGAATAGATGCACCCATCATTGGAGCTCGACCATTTCAAGAATTTGTCGCATACCAGCCATCTCAGAGATTGTTGGGTCAAAAGTACGACCCAGCAGAACTTTTTGGTACCTCAGGCATTCTGAGCCAAGGCTGACTTCACTTCTTATCCTCTTCACAGATCCAGGTTCCTGAATAAGTTCAGACTTTCATTTGCCAGATTTCCTACCACTGGATTTCTCCTTTCCTTTGGATTTGACTAACACATCCTCGTCAGACATTGAGAACTCACTCACAACATTTTTCAAATTGGAGCTAGAAGTTGAGGCGTTCTCTACTGAAGCAGGCTACTTCCTTTTCTCAGACCGTCTAACCAGTGAACCAGGTTCATCTGGTGTTTCCTCTTCCACCTCTACTACAGGGATCACCTTATCACTTACGGGCATACTATCTTTCACCAGCTTCCTCATTTGCTTCTTACTACCCTTTTTGATCTTTTGAAGGGTAGAGTCATAGGCCAGTTTAGCTTGTAGCCTGGTAGTGGGTCGCTTGGTGGAAGACTCAAGGGTGGTCACCACCCTTTGCTTTACTATAAACGCATCAAGAGCGAGGTTGTCTAAATCCTCCTCATCACTGGACCTCTTCTTCGGTGCTTGTATTTCCAAGGGCACAACATCAAATGTAGTAGAAGAACTGTCCTGGGAATGAGAACCTTGACCTGGGTCCTCCAGAGAGGGATCAGGTTCCTCATGTGAGGGCCCAGTAGCTTCTGCTAGTGCAGCGCCTTCAGCAGTTACAATAGCCCCTTCGTCCCCCACACCTTGTACCTCATTTTTCTAAGAGATGATCTAATGTAGTACACCATCAGCAGACACCACAAAGATGGTTACAATATTCTCTTTCTCAATTGGCACTACTGCCACCACGGAATAAGTAGCAACAATGGCAGAACTCTCTGTGACCTCAGGATTTTGACCTTGTTCTCCACTTGGTCTTTGACTAGTGGGATTCTCAGAAGATGGAGAGAACGGATCAGCAATTTTAGAGGTTTCTGAAATATAGAGAGACGGAGAATTTGGGTGAGGTATGATTTTAGCGGGAAGGGTAAGAGTGGGTAAGGCAGGCTCAGCAGAGACGGAAGTCTCCATGGGTTTATCAGTAGCAGGTACGACTGAGGCAGGAAAGTCGGAGTTTGTCTCAGCCATTGAAAAAATGGTGTGAAAATGCTATGGAAAGTTTTAGTGGAGAGATTATGGTTAGGGAGAACAGAAAAGGGTTTTTTTATGAGGAGAGGATAATTATGTAGAGAGAGGAATAGGCATCGGTTCTGAAACGGCAGTTGGGCATGGAGAAGTGCAACGTTTCAGAGGGAGATGGAATGATTTAAGTGAAGAGATGTGACAGCAAGATCTGAAAAGTTGAATGACATGGCAGTTGTGTTTTGTACCTTTGTAAGACATGTATTAAAGGATGAACAGAACTACTAACCTTTGGTACAAGAACCAGGTTCTTGACCTGTTATTTGAAAATATTAATCCTCGTTTATAATCCATGCACTACATCTACAGCTTCTATACACATAAAGCGTATTTACCTACAACAGTATTGAAGTGAGTTAGACAGGGCCAGAAAACACTTTTAGCCAATTTTTCTTGAAGATAATTTTCATAGCCAAATAATGGGGAATCAGGTTCTCAATTAGGCCTTAAAAGCCCCAACTTTACTCTGTTTCTTTCAAAGTGTTCCCTACTTAATGCCTTGGTAAAGATGTCTACAATTTGATATTCTGTGCTACAGAACTTCATGCATATCAATCCTTTCTCCACATTGTCCCTCAGAAAGTGATGCCTCACATCAATATGCTTGGTCCTTTTATGTTAAACTGGATTCTTGTCCATGTTGAGTGCACTTGTGTTATCACATAGAAGGGGCACACTCTGAGTGAGTACCCCAAAGTCCTCCAGTTACTGCTTGATCCACAAAAGTTGTGCACAACAGGATGTTGCGGCTACATATTATGCCTCAGTTGTTGAAAGAGCCACTGAGTTTTGCTTCCTTGTACCCCAAGAGATGAGACATAAGCCTAGGAAATGAGCCATTCCAAAAGTGCTCTTCTTGTCTACAAGATAACCTGCATAGTCTGCATTAGCATATCCAATGAGGTTAAAACTGTCACATGTGGGATAATAAAAGACCAGGTCCTGTGTTCCTGTAAGATATCTCAGAATTTTTTTTGGCTGCCTTCAAATGAGATTCCTTGGGATTTGATTGAAACCTTGCACATAACCCCACACTGAAGACAATATTAGGTCTACTGGCAGTAAGATAGAGAAGAGACCCAGTAATGCCTCTATACATAGTTTGATTCATAGGAGACCTAGCTTCAACCATGTCCAGTCGAGTGGTCGTAGCAATGGGAGTGTCTATCACCTTTGATGCTTCCATATCAAACCTCTTCAAGAGCTCCCTGATGTATTTTTGCTGACATATTAATGTACCCTTTGGGGACTATTTTACTTGAAGACCCAAGAAGAGTTCAGCTCCCCCATCATACCCATTTCATACTCACTTCCCATGAGTTTTGCAAATTCCTCACGCAGAGAATCAGTTGTTGCCCCAAAAATAATATCATCAACATAGACCTGAACAATGAGCAGGTTCCTTCCCCGTTTCTTTAGAAATAGGGTGTTGTCAATTTTCCCTCCTTTAAAGCCATTTTCTAAGAGGAACTTTGACAGCCTTTCATACCAAGCTCGAGGAGCCTGCTTCAGCCCGTACAATGCTTTGTCCAGTTTAAAAACATATTCAGGGTGTTCATGATATTCAAACCCCGGAGGTTGCTTTACATAGACTTCTTCCTTAAGAAGTCCATTCAGAAATGCACTTTTGACATACATTTGGAACAAGGTGAATTCCATATGAGATGCAAAAAGCAATTAGAATTCTAATAGCTTCCATACGAGAGACCGGAGCAAACATTTCCTCATAGTCAATCCCTTCCTCCTGATTGTAGCCTTGAATACTAGCCTAGCCTTGTTCCTCGTGGTAATTCCATGTTCATCAAGCTTGTTTCTGAATACCCACCTGGTTCCTATAATGGTTTGATCTGAGGGTCTGGGTACCAGGTGCCAAACATTGTTCCTTTCAAACTGATGTAACTCGTATTGCATTGTTGTAATCCAATATACATCCTTCAAGGCTTCCTTGATATTCTAAGGTTCTATCTGGGTGAGAAAAGTTGAGAAGGCAAATGAATTTCTAGCTTTTGACCTGGTTTGTACTCCGGAATCTAGAGGAGTAATTATGTTGTCAAGAGGATGAGAGCTTTTGTGTCTCCAGTTAGACGTCTGAGGTTCATTTAGAGAGAAATTGGGTACATTTGACTGGTTTTCCTGTCTTCTCTCAAGTTCTAGTGGAGTACCCTGAACTGCATCAACTACTCTTTCTTGAGCTTCAGTGATTGTAATTGAAGTACCTGGTTCCTTTGAAGATGAGGCAGTGTTGTCTTCACTCAGGTCTTTTACTTGGCTCATCATGTCTGCCTTTCCATTTATCATGTCAATTACTTCACCGGGAACAAGTAAGGGTTCTTCATCTTGATCTTCTTCAACACTCTTCTCACAGGATGGATAAGACTCATCAAAAATAACATGAACACTTTCCCCAACACATTGAGTTCGCTTATTATATATCTTGTAATCCTTGCTTTGAGAAGAGTAGCCTAGAAATATTCCTTCGTCACTCTTGGCATCGAATTTACCAAGTTGATCCTTTCCATTATTGAGAAGATAGCATTTGCACCCAAATGTTCTTAGGTGAGTCAGCTTGGGTTTTCTTCCATTCAACAATTCATAGTGGGTTTTGTTTAGAAGTGATCTGATCATGCACTTGTTCACCAAGTAGCAGGCAGTGTTGACAGCTTCAGCCCAGAAGTTCTTTCCAATTCCACTGTCAATTAGCATTGTTCTTGCCATCTCTTCCAGAGTTCTGTTCTTCCTTTCTATTACTCCATTTTGCTAGGGAGTTCTGGGAGCTGAGAAGTTGTGAGTGATGCCATTTTCATTACAGAACTCATCAAATTTGACATTGTCAAATTTTGTCCTATGATCTAATCTAATGCATGCAACTCTAGACTCCATCTTCACCTGAATTTTCTTCACAAAAGCCACAAACACCTCAACGATTTCATCTTTAGTTATGAGAAATAGAGTCCATGTGAATCTGGAGTAGTCATCCACTATCACAAAAATGTATCTTTTTCCTCCTCTACTTTGCACTCTCATAGGGCCACATAGATCTATATTCAGAAGCTCTAGTGGCTTTGAGGTGCTCACATCTCTTTTAGACTTAAAGGAGGACTTCACATGTTTTCCTCTAGCACAGGCATCACAGACCTTTTACACTTTGAATTTTGACATGGGCATACCATGGACCAAGTCTTTCTAGATTAGTTTGCTTAGAAGAGAAAAACTTGCGTGGACCAGTATTCTGTGCCATAGTTCAGCATCATCATCAACAGCTTTCAGACAACTCAGATCACCACTTTGTAAGGACTCGAAATCAGCAACATAGATGTTCTTGTATCTTTTGGCCACAAGTACCACTTCACCAGTTACCAAATCAGTAACTGTACATATCTTGGACAAGAATTCCACCTTGTTTCCCTTATCATAGATCTGAGAGAGACTCAAGAGACTATATTTAAGGCTATTGACATAGTACACATGTTCAATAGAATGAGTAAGTGACTTCCCGACTTTTCCAACTCCAAGAATGTATCCCTTTTTCCCATTGCCAAAGGATACACCCCCTCTTTGCAGGGCTTTTAGTGAAAGAAAGTCCATGGTGTTAACAGTCATGTGCTTTGAACACCCACTATCCATGAACCATTGTTGACCGCTTCCTTTCATTGTTCCCTGCACAAGAAGGTTAGGAATTAGTTTTAGGAACCCAAGCAAGTTTGGGTCCCTTGTAGTAGGCAAGAGGGTGAATAAGAGCTCTCTTATTCCATGCAGGTAATGTGCGCATTTTGTGAGTGGAACCTGGTCCCTCTTTTGTAGTCATATTTTCAGCAAACACTTTGTTTTTCTGAACAGATTGAACCCTGGCCTGGCAATTTTCTTTGAAGTGCCCATTGTTCCCACAATGGATACAGGGCCAGTTATCAAAAATAGTGATCTACTTGCTGTGAGAATTGTAGGGAGTGTTCTCCCTTTGGAACCCTATTTCCTGCCTGTTTCCACCATTATTAGTGTATATGTCAGTTGTAGTTTCTGAGGACCAGGTCCACTTTAGGAACTTTTCAAGATCATATTTTACTCTTTCCAGATCAGCTTGGAGGTTCTTGTTTTTCTCAATTTCAGCACACATCCTAGTTCTTACATCTTTCAACTCATTTTCAAGCCTAATGTGTTCCATACTAGCTATCTCTTTTCCTTTTCTAGAATTTCTAGATTTTGACTTAGTCCCTGGTCTATCTATTGTTTCCCTTAGGTCTGCAATTACTCCCAGGAAATCATTTCTTTCTTCATGGAATTTTTCAATGGTTTCCTTATGGTCAATAACTACATCCACCAAATCATCTCTAGTTTGTTCAACTTTTCCTAGTTCTACGGACAAGGAATCCCTATCCTCCACAAGACTATGATAAGTATCAATCAATAAACTAGCTAAAGACATGAGTTTCTTAGGAGAGTAAGATTTCAGATTTCTCTGAACATCCCTTGCCATCAAAGCAAAAGTTGAGTCAAATTCTTTTTCCTCACCTTCAACTTCCATCATGGAACTATCACCAGCATTAGTTTCATCTTCAGATTCACCAGAGGAATCTCCCCATGCTGCAAGAGCCTGTTTCATCACATTGTCAGCAGATCTTTTTCTTTTGAAGTCCTTGAAAGGAACCGGGTTCCTCTTAGCTGCCTTTTCAGAGTTGTTCTTGGAGAATTCTTGCTTCAAGAGAGGAAAGCGTTTGATGAAGTGTCCAGGCTTTCCGCACTTACGACAAAGATCATAGTTTTTTGGTTTGTTAGAGCTGCCCCCTTTTAGCATTTCTCCATTTCTTCTGTCCATCTTCTGAAATCTTTTGGTTAAGTAAGTCATGTCAACGTCTTCATCACTTGAGTCATTGCTATCAGCTTTGAGTACCAAGTTCTTTTCTTTTTTTGGTTCTCTTCTTTCACTGTCTATCTTCCTCTTCATCTCGTAGGCCTTCAGATTTCCAATAAGCTCTTCTGTGGTCAGCTCTTGCAAGTCCTTTGATTCAGTAATAGCATTCACCTTGATTTCCCATGGGCTAGGAAGAATAGTAAGGATTTTCCTCACTAGCTTGTTTCTAGGAATGGTTTCGCCAAGTGAGTGTAACTCATTTATGATGGAAGTGAATCTTGTGTACATATCTTGAATAGATTCATCATCCTACATCCTGAAGATTCATACTCGGTGATGAGCATATCGATCTTAGACTGTTTTACTTGGGTAGTTCCCTCATGAGTTGTTTGCAAAGCTTCCCATATCTCCTCAGCAGTGTCGTAAGCGGAAATTCTATTATATTCTTCAGGTCCTATTCTACACACCAGAATCTTCTTGGCACGAAAATTCTTCTCCACAGCTTTCTTATTTGCGTCAGTGTATTCTTTACTGGTTTTTGTCATTGAAAATAGGAGTTCTTCCAGTACCTTTGTTGGAACATAAGGACCATCACATATGATATCCCATAACTCAGAATCTTCAGCCATGATAAAATCATGCATTCTTGTTTTCCACCACCCATAATATTGTCCATTGAACCTGGGTGGTCGGTATATAGATTGACCTTCTTCAAAATTTGGAAAAGCAGCCATAAGGATCCTTCCTACGTGTTAGCCTGATAGGAGGAACCCGCTCTAATACCAATTGTTAGTTTGTATGAGTCTACCAAACAGTAGAGTATCTGGTCCTTTACGAGATTCTGCTGAGAATGCTAATAAACTATAAGTAAATGAGACAAGGGATTTTTACGTGGAAAAATCTCACACAGGGGGACCAAAAATCACGACCTACACATGTACGCTTTCAACTTTACTAACTTGTAAAAACCTATTACAAGCCACTTTGTAATGACTCCATTATAAAGAAGTCAACTCAACTAACTTGTGGTACTCTTACCACAAGTCACTTTGTGACTCCCTAGTTACAAAGACCTTTACTAACTTGTGATGCTCTCACTACAAGCCACTTTGTCACTCTACAGTTACAAAGGCTTTTGCTTATGACTAGACCTAGTCACAACATAAACTCAAAGAGTTTACGGATTTTACAAGAAGATTCCTAATCAACGCTTCTAGCTAAGAAATTTAGGAAATACAATGAGTACAATAACAAAGTTACAACTCAACTAAGGACAACAAAATACTGACTTTAGGAACTGGTTCGTAGTAGCATTCAACTTTGTTCTTCAACCTCGTGAGAATTGATTTCTCTGTTTTTGCAAAAGGCTTGAATGAGAAACTGAAACATTCAAGTGATGTTTTAATATCAACTCATTGTTGGTACACCTTGATCACATCACTTGAAATTATGTGAGCACTTGAGTTGGTCAAGTAATGAGTGGGCACTGGAAATAGTGCAGTGCGGCAGAAACAGTGCAGGCGGTCACTTCATTTCCAGCTGTGTCCAATTGACTTTGTACTGCCATGAGGGAACCACAAGGGTATCAGGTCCTTGTTTGGTTTCCTAGCTCCTAAAGCTATGACTGTTCACAATTAGCTGGAATCCATTAAACTTGCAGTATAGTCCAAGTGGGTTAGGTTCCTTATCTGGTTCTTATCAGTAAGTTTGTTAGATCATCAAAACATAAGGCAAGGACATTTTAAACCTATCAATATTATAGCCCTTAAACCATGGTTAAGTTTTCAAAAATTTCATACAGTTACAATTTAGAGGAATAAGAGTTTAGAATTGCAACATAGTCTAGAGACCCATCCAATGCCCATACATAACCCACACAAACATGTATGGAGCCTCTGAAGATACAAAAGACAGTTTCTATAATGCCAGCAACAAGGCCCCGGCTATACCTCAGAAAGTAGTAATTTTTAACAAAAGATACATTGCATAACCCTTGGAAGAAAAGGGGGCTCACCAAAGCTGCTGAAAGGAGGATGCACTGCTACCCACGGTTGGCACTATTTGCTATGGAACCACCTACATCCATTCAAAGATGTAGCGCCCCCAGCAAAAGGGACGTTAGTACCATGGAATAGTACTAGTATGTATAACTAAACACCATATTATTAGAAAGAACAACCATACAAGATCAAAGAAATCATAAGGACTAACAAAAGCTTCAAACCATCACCACATCATCAAATAAGAAGGTTCACATAGCTTTTACATAATTTCCACAACTTTAGGTTGGGACATTTCATACTATTGCATCATCATTCATAATACCACTGCTTTCTTGCACGGAGTGTGATCACGGCCCGATCGATTAGGTTGCCTCATTTGAGACATGTACCTCAATCACAGTTTCATTCTCCCTTTCTGGTTTCAATATCAGCACAATACCACCATGTGTGCGGCATGGCGTCCGATCACGCCCGACCGGCTAGGCCATCTTACCAAGACATTTTTCCTTTTTCATCAATCATCTCATTTCAATCTTTATTTCTCATATATCAGTTTGTCGACACTTGGGGCCATAATTATCACATCAAACTTGGCACTAGGCCATATTTCATAACTCACATTTCACATCACTTTCACTTTCAATATTAACCTTGCAATTTAAGATAATGGGCACATACAAGAGCAATTCAAGTTGTAAGCATAGAGAGGAATTCACATGGTTCGGCATAATAATCACAATTTAAACTTGACTTGAAATCTAGGCATTTTAGCACATAGTTCACATTCTTCACATATCTTCAATTTACCAAGAATAGCATATTGAACACATTGAGACATACCTTTCATATATATTCTTGCAACACCAATTCATTTGAAATTACAAGTACTACATCAATCAAATTTCGGACTTACAACATTTGCATGGACACCATGGGAGCTCAATTTCTAAGAAGAGGGGGTTTTAGTCGTACATACCTCAATAGAGCTTTCCTTAAATTCTTATAATAATTATGGAACTCTTAGCAACTTCGATCTATTTTATGAGAATTACAAGTTGAACCAAGAATTAGAGAGATAATCAAGATTCTAGCTCATTTAAGGACATTATCAAGGGCTAAGTGTGCATTATGATTTTAGGACCTTTTTGTTGAGAGATTCTATTATCCTACACCCCATTTGTTACATTTTTAGCTCATAGTCTCCCCATACCTTTTTATCACACATGCATGCAAGAAAATCCATCCTTATACCCATAAACCCACTTGTTAATTACTTATCCTAGTATGAATTTCGAAATCAAAGGTTAGGGTACAAGTTCTTACCTCTTAGGATGAAGTCTTAGCAACTTCACTTGATAATCTTCAAGGATTTGGGCAAGGATTGAATAGGGACTTAATGAGGATCACTCTCTCCCTCTAGAACACTTTCTCTCACTTTAGATGTAGTAGCAAATAGCACAAAAAGGTCTAATGGGGTATTTTTAACGGAATGGGGTCGGGTTTTATGATTTAGAAAATATGAGCCCCGACTCAATCTGCGATCGCATAACTGACATGCGGCCCGCAAAAGTAGCCCTCAAGACTTGAATATTCTGCCCGAGTATGCGACCGATATGCAGTCCGCATACTTATTCTGTGGTCACATAATGCACCGCAGAACTGTCCTTCGCAAAAATCACAAAGAGGTTATGCGACTACTATGTGGCCTGCATATCGATTATGCGATCGCATAATTGGCCGCACAGTTGACCTCAAAATTAGCCAACACTCTGACTTACTTTGCGGCAGATATGCGGCCCGCATTGTTGTTATGCGGTCGCATAATGGGCCGCAGAAATGCACTCTTCTAAAAAATCTTTTTCCTTAACATTTTAATGCACAGATTAATCCAAAAAGTCTGGGCCGCGTCTCGCTTCATATTCTTAACTTGCCACTACGAGATTTTAGGTTTTTGAGTAAAAATTTCACGGGGCCTTACACATAGCTCTTGCGAATACTTTAATACTCTCCTTGGCATTTTAGGCAACTGTTTTGTGAACAAATCCAAAGTCCAGGGCATTCCCCCCTTTAGGCCTCTTTCTTACACCACGACTTCCCTTCCAATCTCGTAACGGTTGCTACCTTCTGTCATGCAACATGTACCATTTTTTTCCTTGTATGTGTGCCTCTGCGACTCTTCCCTTCAACTTTTTCCTCTAGTTTTATCCAATCTCTAGGCCTCACTTTGTAAATATATACAAAACTTGACAAGATGTCCTCTGGGCATCTATAGGTGTACTAAAGTTCTTTGCTCGGTACTTTGTCGAACTTACGACTATTGCTATTTCTTGTTTCATAACCCCGGTTATTCATCCATGTGACTTTACTGTATCTAGGTAGGTCATACTATACCATAACTCTTACTTCGATTTATCGTTACTGAGGCCTGCTACCAAACTCCAGGTTATTCTCGTTACTTATCCTATATGTATAAATCTATGTCCTTTAATGCTTCCTCATTACTTATTCATCTTAAGAATGACGGCCTAATTTCATCTCATACTTTATAGATTTTATCCATCCATTGTTGATTCACCAACATATTGATCTATAATCTACCAGTGATAACTTGATCTTCTATGTAATACTACCGCTAGGACCCACGTCTCATCGGAGAACATCTGAAATGATTAGACTGATCCACCTGGGGGCGATATTATACTTCCATAAATGTATTTCATAGCATACCAATGTGATTCACCTTATGTGGGTATTTTAATCCCGTATAATTCATGAAATCCTCTTCAAATCATTACTCAATCGAAGTACCAAACGTCATCCTTTATCTATCACAATTACACCCTTATTCTACTACTAGGGCAGCATTACATCTCTTCTAAATGCTACTAGTCTTAGACTCCTTTGAGCTCATTCAGCTTATACTGAGCTCTCTATAACTTAGAAAAACCATTTGCTCTCTTGTTTTCATGGGCTTAATCCCGAGGACTTATCCATTCTTGTCACCTTCTCACTTGTCTTTCCTTATCCTTACTCATATTTTCCTAAAACCTTGTCGTTCTACCGTACTTTAACTTGTGACCTATACATATCCATTTATACTACTCATAACCTCCCTTGAACTTACTTGCATCATAGATTTCCTTTTGTTATTATGGAACATCAAGCGAGACATCACATCATTTCTAACTCTTCTTTACTCTCTTAACTAGACATATCGATACTTAGAAACCATAGGCTGGAAGATATACCACTGACGATGTTGCTATCACTTTTGGATACTAAATCCCAATGCTTCTAGCCTTCTATCTGAAGTATGGACTATTCACAACCTTCTGTATTTGAGTATCTCATACGTTGTTCACCTTTACCTTACTGACCTTAAAATATCTCATCATATCTTCTATCTCTTTCATGACCTCCCTTCCACATAGGTATAATTCACATCCACAACTTAAAGCTCTATTATAATGCTTGCAACTCTAGTACACACACAATCCAGTGGGAGCTTCATACTGACTTCTTATGAGGATGCTACTCTTCTAACTAGCTTTCTTGTAGAGTCGTTATAGAATATGGTTGTTGTACTATCTCTCTTGTATCTCTGATATTAAGAGTGATTCTACAATGATCTCAATCACTATTTCTATAATTTTTTGGATCCAATTACCAGACTCCCGTTTTACTTAGTTGATGTAAATCTTTTAGTCTCCTCTTCCCTATAATCAGCCTGTATGTAGGCTTAAGCTATCTTCCAATCAGCGAGTCATGATATTAGTTATTATTTTAGCCTTTCATGGACACTATGGAGTATCCATGATACCATCATCTAACAATTCAATCCTTTGTCTATGACCTGGACTCAATTCTTCTTTTCAACTTATATCGGAGTCTTCTACGGCTGTATGAATGTCAACATATATGTTGCATGGATATAACTCTGAAATCTTAAGTGCGTTCATAACGTAACTAGCTCTGGATCATTGATCGAATAATTTCTTTTGTTCCTTCTGACCTTCCTTTAAACGTAAGCTATTACTTTTCTTGGTCTTTCTGCCCCTTGTTGCGTGCATACTTAGCTTATCTTAGTTCCCATGCATGCCGGAATTTTTGTGCAACTCACATGGTCTCGAATATCACTTTTGGTTTCATTTCATGCTCATTAACTCCGATAGGTGCCACTTTCTTATGGAGTGCATACAATGTTGTAGTGAAACTGCTATTATAAGACCATTTCTTCTTCAAGTTACTATGCTTAGGTTGCAGCCTTCTCCTTATTTCTTCAACTAGTCTTTCGTTGTCATACTTAGGGAGGACCCTCTGACTCTTGTAAAGCTTCGATTTTATTACATCGCATACTCGATGGAATTTTTGATGTCCTTCCTTGCCTATAATTATCCTTAGTTACTTACCTCCATGCCCTTGTGCTTGTAGGGTTGCTTCTGAACTTGATATTTTGACTATCTTCCCAGTGGCACTCTCTTTTATTTCCGTGTATACGTTGAAATCGGAGGGTTCAATTTCTCATTATCAAAGCACCTCTGAAAACCATCTCAAAGTCTCGAGGCTACAAGGTTATGATCGAGTCTCCTCCCTCGAGTTTCGTCGATGCTCGGTCTTGGGATAATGTTGACCACGGCCACGGTAGAAATGGGGAGTTCCCAAGGCATGTGGCTAGGACTGACAGAGCCTAGAGAGCTACTCTAAGACCCGAATCAGGGTGTCATCTAGTTGTCATATCTCTGTATCTTTGTAATTAATTCTTGTAGTACAATGATGGGATTCCCCTCATATATAAAGGGGATCCTTGCTACTTTGTAAAGGGTTGTTGCTTCAATTACTCCACACGCAATATACAAGAACATTTTATTTGCTCTCTAACATATTCTCTTGATATTATTGCTTTCATTTGTTATCTTCATATTTGTTTATCATTTATTGCTTATAATTGGCCATAAAGAGCCTCTGTTAATTCTCTTATAACTATTAGCCATATTCCGACCCCCCTCGGCAGCTCTCTATCAAGCTCCAAAATCGACCTCGAGGCCCCGAATTGACAGGCTCGAGGCCCCGATAATAGGCCCAATGGTTTGATTATCGCCCTATCCTTGACTCTTATTTCATTTCTAAGTCTCATATATATAGCATCAACTGCCTAACAAACTAGCATAAAAATAGATCACGTATTTTTAGAATCTCATCAACAAATTTAATTATTATTACCATTTTCACGGTAAACAGTTTGGCGCCCACCGTGGGGCTAAAAATAATAGTATTTATTTTCTTGTTGGTTTCATCACACAACGCAAGTTATCTTTCACATTTTTTCTTGTCCAAGATCTTCGATTTCAGGTCAATATGTCTAACTCAGTGAATGAAGGCGAAACCAACAATCTCGAGGACGATGGAGAGAATGGTGTAGATGTTCCGGATGTTGGTGTGCTACCACAAAACCCTAGGAATGTGCCAGAACCAATCCCTGTGGATGCTATCTCATGCGACGCCCAACGCATCGATATAAGCTCGCATACCGACAGGAGCGTGCGCCAAGGGGATCCACAAGAAGCTCAGAAAACCCCGACCAGGGAAGAGCGCGAGGTTAGCATTCATGTTATTTTTGAAATATTGCAGGCACAACAGCTAGCTATTGCTCAGCTGCAAAGTCACCAGAACACTCCGAGCAATGTAGCACCTTGGATAGCTCCACCATCCGAACATGTACCGGAGAGATCGAGCAATAACGGGTCGATAGTCGACCCTGTCAACATAAAGATGCTCGAGGACCTCACTAGGAGGATCAAATTGGGCGAGAAAATGATAGAAGCCAATGATAAGAAGGTCGAGACCTACAACTCCAGGGTCGACCAAATTTCGGGCGCACCCCCGATCCTGAAAGGAGTGGATTCGAAGAAGTTCATACAAAGGCCATTCCCAGAGGAAATGGCCCCGACACTCATTCCAAAGAAGTTCAGAATGTCAGAACTCCTAAAGTACAATGGGACCTCAGACCCCAATGAACACGTGTACACTTGTGCAGTAAAGGGAAACGATATAAAGGACGACGAGATCGAGTCCATCTTACTAAAGAAGTTCTAGGAAACACTCTCGAAGGGGGCCATGATATGGTATCACAACCTAGTTCCTAACTCCATAGATTCTTTTGCCATGCTAGCAGGCTCCTACATAAAAGCGCATGCCGGTGCCATCAAAGTAGCAACGAGAAAATCCGACATATTCAAGATCAAGCAAAGGGAGAACGAGATGCTGCAAGAATTCGTATCTCGCATCCAAATGGAATGGATGGAACTACCGCTAGTCTCTGATGACTAGGAAGTGCAGGCTTTCACTCAAGGTCTGAATGAACGAAGCTCGCTGGCTTCAAAACAATTGAAACATAATTTGATCGAATATCCCACTATGACCTGGTCGGACGTCCACAACCGATACCAGTCAGAGATCTAGGCCAAAGACAACCAGCTGGGAGACCTTTCAGGCTCAGTATACCCAAGCAGGCTTCCGATGAAGGAACCAAAGCCAAGCAAAGAAAGGTATCAGCCATACACCGAGGACAGGAGGAACGCCCCGTGGCGCAACCCACCTCGCAATGATCGAAGGATAAACCGAGGACATGATCCTCGGGGACTCATCAATAGGGACAGATTCGATAGGAACACAGGGCAAAGGGGGCACCTCACTTATCAGAATATAACTTCAACGTCAATGTATCGGACATCATGTTCGCCATCAACAAAATCAGAGATGCCAGGTGGCCCAAGCTTGTACAATCGGATCCTTCACAAAGGAATCATTACTTAGTGTACGAGTTTCACAACACACACGGCCACAAGATCGAGGATTGCCACCAACTCCGAGAAGAGGTTGCTTGACTACTTAACAAAGGTCACCTCCGAGAATTCCTTAGCAACCGAGCCAAAAATCAGTTCCGAGAAAAAGAGGCGGCCAAAAATAACAAAACAAACGAGCCACAACATGTCATCCACATGATTTTGGGAGGCATCGATGCCCCACAGGAGCCTGTGATGTGGAAAACAAAAATATCTATCATCAGGGAAAAGCAAACTCGGCGTTACATACCCGAGGATGCTCTCACGTTCAGCGACGAGGACATCGAGACCTTGTCTCTGCCTCACAACGACGCACTGGTAATCTCTTTCCTTGTAAATATTTTTCAAATTAAATGTGTACTTGTAGATCCGGGTAGCTCGGCCAACATTATCAGGTCGAGGGTGGTAGAGTAGCTCGGACTGCTCGACCAAATCGTTCCCACCACTCGAGTCCTCAATGGATTCAACATGGCAAGTGAAACGACGAAAGGAGAAATCACCCTCCCAGTCAACATGGTCGGCACGACCCAGAATGCCAAATTCCATGTCATTAATGGAGACATGAGATACAATGCCTTGCTAGGAAGACCGTGGATACACTACATGAGAGTAGTACCATCCACCCTCCATCAAATGATGAAATTCCTAACAAAGGATGGGATAAAAACCATCTATGGGGACCAGCATGCGGCAAAGGAAATGTTCGCGGTGCATGATGTAGCGTCGGCGCCGATACCTCCACCAGTGAAGGAGCCAAAGGATAAGTAAATGATAAAATAGTGATGACAAGTTACATTTCGGTTACGCCCGACTTAACGAAATAAAGGACCATACCGAGTCCTCATAATAAACGATAGGGTCACACCGAGATCTGAAGCGCCACTTGCACTAAGGTATGACCGTCTCCCTTTTTCAGTTGCATTTTATACTAATCGGAATGCAGGTATCCAGTCGAAACAACCAAAGCTCTTCCCACCCGAAGGCCTTAGGTTTCAAAAGCATGTGTTGTACTCTTTTCCTTTGGCTGGGTTTTCATCCCAAGAAGGGTCTTACCGGCAAGGTTTCTAATGAGGAAACACTTATATGCTACCTAAGGAAGATCCAACAAGTGTTCAAGGCTTCTTTTTCAAATCAACCTCGCACGCTGAGGGGCATCCCCCCTCCCCGGGAGGCCATCCACTTGGAAAAGCCAAGAAACGCCAAATGGGGTCCTTATAGGAAAGTGATGTACCGAGCCAAATGATCGAACGAACCGTGTCCCTATAACCGGGCCCCCGATGACGAAAACATGTACACTTGTACTAAATAATTGAAGAGTATCTTTTATCAAAGCATATCACACTCCAAAAGAAGCTCGGCATCTCCGCAAAAACAACTTCTCCGCCAAAAGCGTCTCGAGCACTCGGGGACTGGCGTCAAAACCTCAACACCTGAACGACCTCCGGGTCGGGACTCCAAGCTCATAAGCCCTCAATGAGGCATCATGAAAATCGCGAAACATCTCCAAGGCCGAAAGTGCCCTGAATACTCGGGGACTGGCGCCAAAATCTCAAAAAATGCACGACCACAGGGTCAGGATCTCCAAAACTGTAAGCCCTCAATGAGCCAATACAAAATTTACAAGTAATGGCTCTCGAGTCAAGAAACCCTCAACGACTCGGGGACTGCCGTCAACTGCCACCTCTATTAACTTATCAAAACCTGAGGCCATAAGACCCCGAGCAGGCAGACTCGGTCTCGTAAGACCTACATAAGGTAGCAACTATACCTATAAGACCTCAAGCAAGGCATGAACAATACTTGTACCAAGTATCCAAAACTGTAAGACCTCAACGGCATGTAAAACTTATAAGACCTTACTAAAGGCATAAACCCGATCCCAAAGTTTCGGCTATATATAGAACTTGTAAAACCCTAAAAAGGCATACCCTTGATATAGATGCAGAAACTACTTCACTTGGGACTCAAAGGCTCCGGCCAAACATAAGTGACTTCAATCACATGGCTGTACCAGCCGAACTAACACGACTCAGGGACGCCCGACCATCGTTACAAGGCGTAAGATCCATTGTTGCTAGCCCACACAGGCCTTCAATTACTCCGAATCTACTTCGGAAAGAACTGATTAAACAGGCTACCCTCGATACAGGAAAAGAGCTTAGACCACGTCAACTCCTAAACATCGGCTTCGAGATACTCAACCTCTAAGCCAAACCTCCCGAGGTGATCGATCATCGCCATATAACGATTCACAATCGAGTTTTTTTAAGCCATCAAAGATTCAGGCAAACACTATCTATCCTTATGGAGGGAAAAATAAAGCCCACATAAAAGGTTGTATCGACCAAGCGCGTAAGAGCCACTGTCGACAGCCTAATGAGCCTCGGGGCCACACACATAAAAGGTCACTTCGACCCAAGGCATAAGACCCACTGTCGCCAGGCTACACAAATACAAAACTTTAGGGTCGAATGAGCTTGAGTCGCAACCCGATTCAGAGACTGAACCCAAAATAGTTGACTAAATATGCCTAAGAGCAAGGCGTAAGAGCCATTGTTGCCAGCCCACATACAGTTCGCATCGACCAAAAGCGTAAGAGCCATTGTCACTAGCCCACATACACTAAAAGGTCGTATCGACCAAAGGCATAAGATCCATTATCGCCAGCTCACATACATGTCGCATTGACCAAAAGCGTAAGAGCCATTGTCGCCATCCCACATAAAATGTCACCTCGACCAAGCGCGTAATCTGGATGTAGAAAATATCAGGTGCATTTTCTGTATTGAACTTGAACCGGTCCATGAAATTCGATGCCATATTCACCCAATTAGACCATTTCTTGGGATCCTAGGTGATGTACCAGGACAAAGCATCTCCAGTAAGACTCCTCATAAAGAGTTTCACCCGGATCTTTTCATCCTTTCTGACCTCGACGAGCTTGTCACAATAGGTCCTCAAATGAACCCTGGGATCACATGTACCATCAAACATCTTGAACTTGGGAGTTTTATACCCTTCTGGCAGTTATACGTCTAGCTGTATGCATAGGTCTTCATAGTTCAACCCTTTTATTCCTTTGCCGCCTTCGACACCCTGAACTCGACTCGTCAATTTCTTGAGTTCTTCAGCCATGTTTTTAATGAGCATGTACTTATCGGAGGATTCCGGTGTATAGGAGATTGGTTGGATAAAGTGAGGTACGATTTCTACATATATAGGGTTGCTTTGATGGGTGCCAAGGACTTGAGTGTAATGATGGTCATTGGTTGAGTTTTGAGGATTAGAAATGGGTTGTGGTGTATTTTGGGGAGTGTGATAAGTGAAGGTTGGTGGGTAATGAATTGGTTGATGGTGATAATGTGGCGGAGTTGGTATTGGCAAGGGATTGAGATTTAGGGGTGGAGTTGCGTATTGATTTGGTGCGGGAGGATTTTGTGGATGTTGGTTTTGTGTGTTTTGGGGAGGTGCTGGGTTCTTTGTGTTCTGTTGGTTGATGTCAGGGACATTCAGGGTGAGTGACAAGTTTGCCAAGTTGCGAACCTGCTCAAGTTCTCCTTGCAATTCCAGTATTTTTTGTTCCAATCTCAAGACTAGATCGTTTGGTGCGGGAGTACTTCATCCATCTGATGTTTCTGCGTTCTCAACATTATCCTTTCTGATACCACTTAATTCATCTATTTTCGCTTATCCTCTACCTTTTGTATTGCTTGGAGTAGGAGGAGGTGGAGGGCCTCTAGATCTAGTATGATACGCTGATGATGCCAGTATTAGTGAACCAACATAAGGGTATGGGAATAATCAAAATAAGGAAAAACAAAAAGGCAACAAGTCAGTGAGGATTCTGAAATGTTTGCAGTATTTAAACACATATTGCGGAAATGTAAATTCGTGTCCTAATTTGGGAGCCTCGTTGTGCTTGAGGTAGGCCTAGTGAAAAATAGATTTGGAGAACTTTTGATGCCAATAAATACTTCATTTCATAATATAAAAATAGACAAATCCCAAAATGACACTAAGATAAGTAAGTCACTACTGACACTTGGCCTTATTACATTTAGGAAAGCAAATAAATCTAGCCTACTCGGTCCTAGAAGGACCTTACCCAGATTCGATCTTCCTAACTCCATCATACAGGCCCTCCAACTCGTGCAGACCTAGTAGCAAGTAGGCTCTGGCCAGATGTCCTCCTTCAGTTCCTTCAACATTCTGGCAATCCTCGATCCTCTTTATGACTTTACCTTCCAGCTCCACTATTCTTCGCTCCAGATATTCCAATTTCCTGTTGGAAGTGACTGCCATTTCTTTCCATTCTTCGATCAACCTCACATTCCTCTCATGTATTTCCCGGTGCTCATTCGCAGAGTTGTGGACCCTCTTTCGTAGCCTATTGTATTTGACTTGAGCTTCAGCTTCTTTATCTATAATTCTATTCCCCCGACTGGCTCCTGGCATCACCATTCCTTTTAGATTGTCATCTAACCATGCTGGGTAGAGAGGCTCACACCCCGCATGATATCTTTGTAGCTCAATGTTGTTCTTTTCCACAATGATTTTGCAGTGCCACATGTGCTGAGCTTGGCACTTGTAAGGGACGATGTCGTCTTGAAAGTCTACTATGAAATGACTCATCTTGGAAACCATTGGTACAACCTGTTTCCTGCCTATTTGCCTCATAACTCGGATAGGGGCATAAGGGTATATCCCTCTCAACCCAATCAACACCGGGTGTGGAGCATCCATGGATCTGATGATGAATTCGTCTGTTGGGAACCATTCAAGCATCCATTGCACCTGTTCCTCGGTCAGATTGTCGAAGAACTCTACCCATTCTTTGGCACTTTTCGGCTGAGCAAACCTATCTGGAATGTAAGTCATCCTCTTGGGGTGATGGAAGGCTATATGGTCATTACAATCCCTTCCCAGAAATTCTTGGCGATAATGACCTTTACGAAGATGTTGTAGCAACCATAAGTGCAGCAACAAGTTACAACCCTCGAAATGCTTGACCCCTCTTTGACAGCGCACCAGAGCCCTGTAGATGTCGGCTATGATCATGGGTACTATAGTGTATGTCTGTCCATTGATCCCTTCCATCAAAGTCTTGGCGACCATGGCCAACCTAGTGTGGATTCTTTCCCTTTTCATTGGGAATACTATCAGGCCTAAGAAGCATACAATGAACACGAACACTCTGTGGTGGATGTGGCCTAGAGAAGTGAGAGAGAGCTCATCATGGTAGGTATGGTAGGAATTGTTATGGCCATACCTCTCATATAGATATTCGAATGGTATGTAAGATTCCTTCAAGCATACCAGGTCAGCATTTTTCTTCAGCCCCATCATCTTTAAAAACCTTTACCAGTACGGTTCTCCAGCACCAATAACCCCGGGCTATCCCATGTCAATCCCGCAAGCCCTCCAATTTCTTCTAGAAGTGGTGTCATTTCTATGTCGCTGAAACGGAACACAGACCTTTCACTATCCTAGAACAAAGTGGCAACCTCGATCAACTTGTTGTTTGGCTCAATGTACAGCAGGGAAGGCAAGTTACCCAGGTACTTTCTTACATGTTTCTTGTCACTTGAGGAAAGGTCCTCCCACCAATCTAGCAGCAATGGTAGAATGTTGCTAACCATATCGAATCTGGGGACCTCATGCCTCATTTTCTGCAAAACAAAATGGTTAGGCCCTTCTCCCAACCACACTCGACTATTTATACATTCATGATTAGCATATTGACATTTAGTTCTCCAAATTAATACATAGAACGTGGTTATGTCCGTTGGGGTTATGGAAACCCAGGTGAACTTTGGATAAGGCTCGTATTAAAAGATTATTATGTGGACAACATATTAATCTGATTAGGTTTAACCATGATGCATGCACAATTATAATCAGAGTAAGGTTACTACGGGGGTCTAGACTGGTACCTTGTAGCGGACAACTTGAGGGGGAAAGGCACGGAACCGTCGACTGCACCGCTGATCGACTAGCTTTACCGCAAATAAGCCTTTCCGAATTTAACGGTAATAAATAGGAAGAGTGCAACCACTCATCAAGCGTTGCTATAGGATTTAATATGCACGAGTGAAAAATGATGGTGGAGCATGATTATGCAGCAATAAATAGTATGTAGTCAAGTATTTGCACGTAAGAAAATAATAAATGTAGTATTTAAATAATTGAAGGACAGTTACAGAAAAAGAAAACAAGGAGACAAGTCAGTTTTAGGAATAAAGAAATTGTAAATGCTTGAAAATAAATAGTTAAATTCAAATAAGGGGAAAGAGGTACGGGATAATGCATGCTTGGACTAACTCACAAGAGATAAGTTCATTATGGTAAGAGACTAAAGACATCCCCAGCAGAGTCGCCATGTTGTCGCGCCCCCTTTTTTCCCTCCACGGGGAGAGAAGTCCAAGTTCCGACATTCATGGGGTAATAACTCATTTCCTTTTGGGATTTGGGTATTTGAAGAGTCGCCACCTAACGGATTATGATGTGTTAGGGTACCTAGAGCGATTAACTCTTAGACTAGTTTACATTACCTGAGATTTAGGGTAAGGGCTCGAAATAAACTTGAGGGAAAGGTGTTAGGCACCCCTCGCGGTCCACAACGGTGGGTCCCGACCGAATTTATACTTATGAATTAGTCCTTTTAAATAAATAACACATACTTGCAAATAAAGGCATGTTTTGGACATCGTATGACTCAAGTAATGAGACAAAAGGAAAAGACTTTGAACAAGTTGCACATATATAGAGAAAAAGTAAAGTTTAAACATCGGGAATTGGGAAAGAGGGGTCCTAGGTTGGTTAGCCTACAGGATCACCCCACACAATGCCCAGTAAACACTCCTCAATGAGGGGCTACACGTGACATTAGCGCGTAGTCATGATATCCTTACTACCCAATTTCCTCCCCTTGGTCATAGCCTAAAGCGCTCTAGCAACCTTGAAAATGTCCTATATGTGCACTACTCATCCCTTCCTTGTGGCCCTGGAGGTATTTTAGGACCTCTACTTTTGGATAGTTCTAGACCCTTCTAAGTTATTTAAAGGAGAAAAGTCTAAGCGCCAATCAAAACAGTTCGGACTGCACATAAAGAAGGAACAAGTAATGGCTCACATTTTTTACCTCCACGAGTAGAACAAATAAATGCATGTCTCAGACAATTGTTTCAGGTATTTAACAAAACTTAAAACATGACATCTAGGTGATCAGGAAGTATACAACATGAATAAAGACCACGTGTCAAATACCTATTAGCGTGCCTACTGATTTTAGACCTATTAAATATGCACAGTCTCAAATAACAAAACATAGTTTTAGTTGCAGAATTTGAATTGCTCTAGAGGCTTGCCTAAACGCATAACAGCGACGTCCTAAAAGCATGGTATCTATATTGATTAGGAATGCAGTAAAACAGTGAACAGTTTTTAAAACAGACAACTTGAGATCCTATAGGCATGCTTTCTAGTGGAATTAATTAAGGCAGTGTTTGAAAACTCATTTAGAGAAACAGACCGTTAATTAATTCAAAATGAACAAACATGAATTAAACTGATTTATTTGACTAAACTGATTTTAAGTTCTATAGGTATGATTTCTATTAGAGCTGATTTTAAACTCTATAGACATGGCATCTAGTTAATAAAGCTGACTCTTGAACTTATAGGCATGATATCTAAGAAGATAAATGAGAATACATGTTGTAACAAAAAACTAAACTTCAATTACTTTACACTCTATAGGCATGATATCTAAATATAAAAGTTGATTTTTAACCCTATAGGCATGATCTCTATTAGTATTTAGACCATTTAGATCTTGTAGGCATGGTTTCTAATATTGTGAAAGTAAAGCAAACATAGCAAATGCAATTTTTGAGTTAACACATCCCTATAGGCATGGTATCTACCCGATTTACCCAATATATATATAACTACCCACCCCTTTTCACTAATTACCCCAATGTCGTTTACAATAATTATTATAGAACAATGAATTAAAATACCTAAATGAATAGAAGTTAATCTATATGGAACCTACAGTATGCCCAAATGACTTCCAAGCCTCTAATAGCCTCAAATGCCAAAGTTCCATAGACAATATCATGTCTAGGTGTGTCAGAGTTCCCTAAGGACCTCAGGATCCCGGGCAGTGCTCACACCTAGACCTTTTCTCAAACAATAAATAATTTAGGTGCAGTGTGGAAAGGCCAGCTCTGACATGACAGAGTTCAGAGAAACCTCAATGGGTCTCAAGGCAGTACACATATCAGAGGGGTAGAACCTAGTATTCTAAGAGTAATGTGAGAGTGCATAATGACTTTAAAAGAGTTTGGTAAATAGTAGAAAGAAGGTCTTAGTAATAGAAAGAATTTTATGAAAGTCAGAACATAGTTAGAGTAGGAATAGTTTGAGAAAACATAAAGAACATTTTTTAAAACAATCAAAAGCAAGTCAAAGAACACACAGTTTCAGAACAGACCTCACACATGGGAAAGGGGTAGGGGGACACCTAGAATGCACCTTAGTGATGGAACTCAATTACACAAATTGTAGTTGCAGAGTTTAGTTGAGAACTCACAAAATTTAGACACAAATAGGATCTCATTTGTGAAATGGAACAAACTGGACTTAGATGAACAAACTAGACAAACACTTCATGAAACATTCAAGGTTTTGGAAATACTAATCATATACAAAACAGGCAGGATTTGGTCATGCTGGGTGAAGTCATAAACACACAATGCAACTTGGGACATGCTAGTGAACCAATTATTTAGAGCTAGGTTGGCATGCCAAACAGTATAATAACTATAGCCTTTAACAAAATAAGCTTAAACATGTTTTGTGATGCAGTAATCTAGGCATGCTAACTGCATATTAAATAGTATAGCACATAGAACTAGAAATCTCAAATCGATGGACTACAGTAACAAAGGAGACACATGGTTTGGAATGTGAATTGAATCAGAACTGTCACACCTCCTTTTTCCACCCCCGAAAGGGCATAAGGGAGTTTTTCCAATTAAAGGACAATCGAAACGGGATTATTTCATTTAAAGATTTAGAGTCGCCACTTGGGATAATTCATGGTGTCTCAAGTCACCGGTTTAAAATCCCGAATCGAGGAAAGATTGACTCTGTATTACAGTACGCAAACCAAAAATTTGGGTAAGGAATTCTCTTAACCCGGAAAAAGGTGTTAGGCATTCCCGAGTTCCATGGTTCTAGCACGGTCGTTCAACTGTTATTATTGGCATAATTATCTGATTTTAAAACATTTTGAACCTATGTGCATTTTTACTTCAAAATCGCTTTTATTTATTTTAAAGAAGATTTAACGTCGTCTAAAGCATGTCTTTGGATCACGCCACATGAAATGCACCCGCAATCCGAAACACATTTTATTCAACGTTATTAAGATTTGGATTTGGGTCACATGAAATGCACACCCGAATTTAGGAAGGTAATATTATTAAAATAACGCGCCTAAAGCAACTACGCATTTTAACTTTGCGAGGGCCATGGAAAATTTGTTAAATGGCACGCCTCGAATTCTAAGGATTTAAAAGAAATAATTAAATGAGGGCCACGCATTTTGGGTTTGATTTGGCGCGGCGCACCTCAATTCTAATTTTTTAAAAAAGGGAATTCAAACTAAATTTTGGAGGGCCATAAACTATTCATGTTGTCTAATATGGCACACCTCAAATCTACTTTTATAAGAATCAAAGTTAATTAAAGAAAGAGCTTCAAGGAATTCAAAGGTTTGCTAAAGTTTAGACTTAAATAATTTCTCCTAGGTGTTTTATTTGATGGGCAACTATCCGCAGAATGTGTTACTATCCCAACAGCTAATCAAACAAAGAATCCTGGGCCCACGAGACAAAAATAGATCCCCACAATACACAATATATATGATCCAAGTTCTTACAACTCCTTCCAAATTGGGCCCAAGGTGAGCCCAATTCTCATAAATAAATGGCATCAAAGATTCCAGATGCACAAAACGAGCCCGAAGAAAGGCTTCTTTCTGCTGAGCTAACTCAAGCTCAAATTTATACACTCATTCATTAGCATAAATACCAAATGCAAAATCCAATCGAAATATACCACTGAACTAACAACTTTACTTTCGAATTTCAATTTAATCAGTGCAAATGAACATAGTTAAACACTCTAATAGCTAAACATTATGTTCATGCATAACCACCATTGAGTTGATAACAAAGCCTTCATTCCTACAGCAAACATGACAATTTTCATTTTTCCCCATATGACCCTCATACTGTCCATTACCTAACAAGTCAAACTCAAACAGTTTTTATTCAACATTACTAGAATTCTAATAGAAACCAACATACATGATTAGAGACTCTACACCACACTCGAACTTTCAAGCATATGGACTTATTCCTTTAACGAGTAAAAGACAAGAAGGAAAAGCTGAAAGTGGACATAATGTGTTACATGACTCCTACAACACCCAAATCTAGCATAATGTTAAAAATCCAACTTCAATCTTTACATTGCATGGTTGTCAAAGCAAGTAAGATACCAAACCCCTATTAAATACAAGAACCTTTTCTTCAAATTCAGAGACTAGAGATTCAGAGGAAGAAAACAGAAAGAGATGAACTAAATAATGAATAACAAACTAAGGCCAAGCTCAACAACTCCATTTCCATTTCACCTTTCAAGTCAAGCAATTCACATTATACAGGTTTTAGAGCATGTACCTGGAATTTGCAAAAAAGAAAAAGAGGTGAGAAGCAATAAACAGCAGTAGCAATATGGCAGGATTCAATACCAACAGCCCAGTTCAACCAGAAAAATAATATGAAGCAATCCAAAACAGCTCCCAATCGAACAGTACTAAGGCTAATTTCAAAAACCAACTTCCGAAGACCAAATTCAACTCATTCCATACTCAGATAAGTCCAAATTGTTTCAAAAATTGAACAAATCAAAGATTACTAAAGAAATTCAATGAAGTAGTAAAAGAGCTCAGCCATTTATATTTTCTGTATTTTTTATCCCCTTTCCAAAAACTTTCTTGAAATGCAAGATAGAGATGCCTTTGTAGGCAAGGCATTAGGGCAGCCCCTAGGAACTAGTTTTTTGCATTTTGCCCCTTTTTAATTTTTATTTTAGCCTAGATATCCCTATTTAGTTATCAGAGTTTCAAAAACAGCCCCCCACCCTACTTCCTGGAAGCTTCCCAATTCTGTTACTCATATATTCCCTTCCCCAATTTCCTAAACTATCCCTCGAGCCCTGGTTATTTTCCCTCCCAGCCAAGCAGAACCCGGGTCCAAATGACCCAAGTGAATGGGTCTGAACTAGACCTAATTCCATTTCTTTTGGGCATAATTGATCTTCAAACCTCAATTAATAGTCAAAAACTCAGAAGCTTTACAGTTCTTCTTGTAGATCCCCAAAGACTTGAACAATTTTTTGGGCTCAAAGCAAAATTCTAAAACAACTTCACTCAACCAGCGAAAATGAATACTAATTAAATAAGTTCTAAGACCAACATGCAAGACTGATGGAAAGAAATGAACGGAAAGGAAATAAAAAATCATAAAAGGAAATAACAGCCAGAGAAAGGAAAAAAAGGAGAAAACAATGAAGAAGGAACAGAACTAGAAACCAACGATCAAAAGAGAGAAAAAACGAAGCAAATACCAAGAAGTGATTCTGGTCCAACAAACAAAGAAGGAGAAGCTTCAAATCTTCAAATTTTTGGCAGCTTTTGATTTTAATCGTGTGTTCTTAACAAGAACACACGAATAACATCAAGATAAGCCCAGATCTTCAGAAAAACTAAAATCGGGGCTTTGGAAATTTTAGGGTTCAAACTTCCAATTAAGATTCGAAGGGTTTTGGTGATATTCAAAGGTGATAGAGTGTGGATTTGGAAAGAGGGGAGTAAGGAGGCTCTAGGGTGTGATTTTGGTGGCGTTTTGGGGTAGCGTCGCCGGGTTGAAGGTGGCGGAGAACCAGGGCGGCTATTAGGGTTTGGGGAGGTTAGTCTATGAAAAGAGGGAGACAAGAATGCGGGGGTGGGCTCAATTCAGATAGTCTTATACTAACCCCCTCCTAGTTTCCAATCGTTAGAATGGATAAAATAGACGGCCGATCAAAAAAAAAAAGCAAACGAGCTCATTTTGGTTTAATGGGGAGACGGATCGGGTCGGAGTGGAATTGGGCTGGGTCTGGACGGGTTTGAGGGAATTTTAGTTGGGTTGGGGGAGGGGGAAAAAATTATATTAGCCCAAACAAATTCCTTCTTCATTCTTTTCTCTTTTCTTTCTTTTTCATTTTTCTAATTTCAAATCAATTTTCTCAAGAAATTCTTTTTCTTCTTCCTTTTTTCAAAATTAAATTAAAATCTAAATTAAATCCTAAAACCTAATTAACCTATCAAAAACACTAATTAAACCTAAATAATATTTAACACAACTAATAAAAAAACAAATTAAAAGAAAAACTACTCAAAATCCAAATTAACATTAAAAGGTGTAAATTAAACTATTTTTTGTGATTTTCCTTTTTATAAAATAACTTAATTACTAATTAATCCTTAAGAATGCAAAGTCAAATCCTAAATGAAAATGCGACATAGTTTTGTATTTTTCATTACTTAAATAACATAAACATGCACAGACAATATGCAAACAATAACAGAAAATGCCATAAAATCCGCAAAACTGCAAACCAAGGAGAAATTATTTTTTGTTTCGAATTTGTGGGAGTAATTCATATAGGGCAAAAATCACGTGCTCACAGCTGCCCCTCTTTGCTCGGAAACACGAAGAGTTTTCGTGCAAAGATAAAGTGAGTGGATACGAGTGATTTTTGCCCGTTTGAATACTCTGTGGGAAGCATTTTTGAAAGACTTGACCGCACCCTGCCTCCGAGGTTGCCTACATATCCTTGGCTATAAAGGAATCAGGTCAGTGTAGTTCGGGAAGTTTTGGTAGCTGGAACTACCATGAAGCTGTGATTTCACTGTTGTTGATGCTGCTACTACTGCTTACTGAACCCCTTATTACACTGTGACAAAATAAAAAGAAGTTAGACTAAACTATGATCTATGATTTACAAAAGCCCTATCTATATCTTCAAACTTGATCTTGTGGTTCTTGTTGCCTTGTTGACTTGTATTCTCCCGGTGAAGTCCCTTTGTTGCCGATTTGAATTATAATATGAGATGCTTTCCCTTTTCTCCAAGTGGACGCCTGATTGCTAAACTTTGAACTGTATTCCCGTGCTCTCCAAGTGGGCGTCCGATTGCTGAACTTGAATTGTACTCCCGTGCTCTCCAGGTGGGTGCCTGACTGCTGAACTTGAACTGTATTCTCGTGCTCTCCAGGTGGGCGACTGATTGCTGAACTTAAACTGTATTCCCGTGCTCTCCAGGTGGGCCTCTGACTGCTGAACTTGAACTGTATTCCCGTGCTCTCCAGGTGGGCGCCTGATTATTGAACTTGAATTGTATTCATGTACTCTCCAGGTGGGCGCCTGATTGAACTTGAACTGTATTCCCATGCTCTCTAGGTGGGCGCCTGATTGCTGAACTTGAATTATTATCCCGTGCTCTCCAGGTGGGCGCCTGATCGCTGAACTTGAATTATATTCCCGTGCTCTCCAGGTGGGCGCCTGACTGCTGAACTTGAACTGTATTCCCGTGCTCTCCAGGTGGGTGCCTGACTGCTGAACTTGAACTGTATTCCCGTGCTCTCCAGGTAGGCGCCTGATTGCTGAACTTGAATTGTATTCCCGTGCTCTCCAGGTGGGCGCCTGATTGCTGAACTTGAATTGTATTCCTGTGCTCTCCAGGTGGACGCCTGATTGCTAAACTTGAACTGTATTCATGTGCTCTCCAGGTGGGCGCTTGATTGATGAACTCGAACTACTTCTCCCTGTTCTCCAAGTGGGTGCCTGATTTCAACAAAAATAGACAAACAAAGAAAATTTTCTGCCCCAGTTTGGTAGCTGGGCACATCTGTGAGTGTTAAACTGAATCATGTTACCAAATATTACTAAGAATTTGAAAGTTAGATTCCGTTATCCAGGAGGGTCCTGACAACTCCTAGTTAAATGACAATTTTAAATCTGAACTATATCTTCTAGAGGTATGACATCCGCTAAATCTTATTATCTAAGAGAGTCTATCCAGGAGGGTCCTGAAAATCAAAAAGTCAAGTTTTATCTTAAGAGTGACAATTCTTTACGGCTAAATTATACTATCCTACAATAGAACTCTTACGGCTGAATTATACTTCCCTATAACAGAACTTACGCCAAATTTTGTTATCTAATGGAAATCTTAAAGCTAGGTCCCATTATTCAGGAGGGTCCTGAAAACTCTTAATTGCATCCTATCTCAAACATGCAAACTTTGAAGCCTACTTATGTTCCTTTGGGGTACATTTATGTTAGATCTTGCTACTCATGATTGTTTTGAATTTTAAACTAGGTCCCATTATCCAGGAAGGTCCTCAAAATTCCAAATTAAATCCCATTATCTAGGCGAGTCCTGAGAGTTTATGGTCAAACCTGTCTGGTGCTTGCCTTTCCTTGTGGAGGGTTTCTCCGAAACAATGAAACTTTCTGCCCCTGTTTCAATAAAAGAAAATCTTGTCAGTTTAAAATGTGGTGGTTAGTTGATGGCATTCTTGCTGAAGGTCTCTCCGCTGTCGTGCTTTGTTTTGACTGGCTACCACGAACTAGCCGAAAACTGCTTGACTTTCTGATTGACTATCAACCCAAATGACCTTGGATGACCCGAGTGTTCTATACCCAAAACGTTGTTTTACATCTCTGACCCCTTTACCTGAACCTCTGCATCTCCCATGAAATTACTAAATCAATCCGCCGATGGAACTTTCGCTGGCACTTTATATCGCATTTTACATCATACTATCTTTGGTATGTTCTGGCCCACTGTGCTTTGCTATTTTGGAAGTTGGTAGTGAGCTTTGAAATCCTTTCTTATTTGCTTGACCAAGACTGACATTGAAACATCTTAGAGAAATAAAACCCAAAATAAATGAAATACAATGACCTTGAGAGTTAAGGATAAAGAAAATCCAAAACTGGATGACTTGTTAAAAAGGAAAAAGGAAAGAGACTTGTCTGAGTGGAACAGCTGGTACCAATGATCATGACATGCATTTCGGATTAATCAGCCCAATCTGTCCAACCAATCAACTTTCAGTTGCCATACTTTGTTGCCCCGGAGTTTCCATAACCTGACTTCTTCGTTGCCAAAGCCTTGACCTTGTTCGGCCTGCGATGCCCTGAAGGGTTTTCACCAACAAGCCTCTCTCATTTGTTCATCTCTCAACTCACTTTCGCCTCAAGGTGCCCGTGAAGGTTTTCACCAATAAGACTCTCTCATATTTTATTTCTCTTAGCTCCCGTCGCCTTACAGTGCTCGTGAGGGTTTTCACCAATAAAACTCTCTCATTTTCATTATTTTTTCCTGCTTGAACCAGAATGTTGCCCCTGATATGAATCACCTCCACTTTCTCGACTTGGCATCTCTCGAAGACTGATCAGAAGGTCTTTCTTTGGACCGTAACGTGGGCTTTTGGATAGGGTTAGAAAGAAGGGGTATCAAAAGGCTCAAAACAATTCAAATGGGTTTAAAATTACAACTTTCGGAATCAGATTTCTTACAACAACCACAACTTCTGCCCTAGTTTCTTGCTTGGGGACTTTTAGATTTTATTTTGATGGGACCGAACTGTGAGGCTGCCTACGTATCCTTAAAAGGAATCAGGTCGAACGTAGTTCATGTCATAGAAATTGCTTGTTGTTGTGACTTTTCCTTTTTCTTTTCTTTTCTTTTCTCTTTCTTCTTCTTTGTTTTTTTTTGGTTGCTTTTTCTTCTTATTCTCTTTTTCTTTTTCTCTTTTTTTCATTCTTTTCTTTCCCTTTTCATTCTTTTCCCTTACTTATCTTTTGCTCTCATGTTTCTAAATTTTGCCACTGATTCCAAAAGAGGGGTGAACGGAAATAAATAAGGCTCGAAAGGGGTAACAAAGGATAAAGTGTTTAGATAGAAGAACAAAATGTCTTCGTCATTCCAATCTTCAAGACATGGCAAGTACAAACAAACACAATTTAACCAAAGAAATCATACATAATATCTTTTGACCGCATCAGAATTGATGGCCATTTCTACACATTTGCCTTCTATATCTGTTAAATACAAAGCACCATTGGACAACACTCTTGTTACGACGAACGGCCCCTGCCAGTTTGGGGCGAACTTGCCTTTTGCTTCATCCTGATAAGAAAGGATACGTTTCAATACTAATTGACCCACCTCAAACTTCTGTGGACGCACCTTCTTGTTATATGCTCTTGCCATTCTCTGTTGATACAACTGGTCATGACACACTGCTGCTAATATTTTCTCATCAATCAAACTCAATTGCTCCAGGCGGGTTTTGACCCATTCATCATCATCACTTCCGGCCTCAGCAACAATCCGAAGGGATGGGATTTCAACTTCCGCGGGTATCACTACTTCCGTGCCATATACCAACAAATAAGGAGTTGCCCCTACTGAAGTACGAACAGTAGTGTGATAACCCAACAATGCAGAAGGCAGCTTCTCATGCCATTGCCTGGAACCTTCCACCATTTTCTGAAGTATCTTCTTTATATTCTTGTTGGCTACCTCGACTGCTCCATTCGTCTTGGGGAGATATGGGGTGGAATTGCGATGTGTAATCTTAAACTGTTGGCACACCTCTTTCATCAAATGACTGTTGAGATTAGCACCATTATTTGTGACGATCACCTTTGGGATACCGAACCGACAAATGATATTTGAGTGCACAAAATCGACCACTGCTTTCTTGGTCACATACTTGAAAGTTTTAGCTTCAACCCACTTGGTGAAATAATCAATGGCCACCAGAATAAACCTATGCCCATTAGACGCTGCTAGCTCGATTGGTCCAATAACATCCATCCCCCAAGCAACAAAGGGCCATGGTGCAGACATTGTATGTAATTCAGATGGTGGAGAATGAATCAAATCTCCGTGCACCTAACATTGATGACACTTGCGCACAAAACCGATACAATCTCGCTCCATAGTGAGCCAATAATAACCTGCTCGGAGGATCTTCTTTGCCAGAATATACCCACTCATATGCGGTCCACAGACTCCGAAATGCACTTCGGTCATGATAGTCGTGGCCTGTCTAGCATCTATGCATCTTAACAAGCCAAGATCTGGAGTTTTTTTTGTACAACACCCCTCCACTAAAGAAAAATCACTTGCCAACCATTGAATTGTTCTCTTTTGATCACCTATGGCTTGTACTGGATATGCCCCCATCCTGATACACTCTTTGATATCGTGGAACCACGGTTCAACATCATGTTCTTATTCCACCAAGTTACAGTAAGCATGCTGATCGCGGAGCTGAATCTGCAAAGGGTCCACATAAGCCTTATCTGGATAATGTAACATTGACGCCAGAGTAGCCAAAGCATCGGCAACCTCATTATGAATCCTTAGAATATGCCATAACTCTATTGATTGAAACTGTTTACAAAGATCATGCAAACATTGTCGGTACGGTATGAGCTTTAAATCCTGTGTCTCCCATTATCCCTGAATCTAGTGCACCAGAAGGTCCGAGTCCCTGAAGACCAAGACTTCCTGTACACTCATGTCTATAGCCGACCTCAAACCCAAGATACATGCCTCATACTCAGCCATGTTATTAGTACAGTAGAAACGATGCTGAGCCGTAACAGGGTAGTGATGCCCCGTTTCAGAAATAAGTATTGCTCCTATCCCAACGCCTCTCATGTTAGCAGCCCCATCGAAGAAAAGCTTCCATCCTGGCTTTTCGACATGTTCCACCTCACCAATGTTCATCACCTCTTCATCAGGGAAGTAAATTTTCAAAGGTTCATATTCTTCATCCACCAGGTTCTCGGCCAAATGGTCAGCCAATGCTTGTGCTTTCATTGCAGTCTGAATCACATAGAAAATGTCAAATTCTGTAAGTAAGATCTGCCATTTTGCAAGCCTCCCTATGGGCATAGGCTTCTGAAAGATATACTTTAACAGATCCAAGCGAGAGATGAGGTAAGTAGTGTAAGATGACAAATAATGTTTCAACTTTTGTAATACCCAAGTTAGGGTGCAACATGTCCTCTCAAGGTGAGTGTACTTAACCTCATAAGATGTGAACTTCTTGCTGAGATAATATATGGCCTGCTTCTTCCTGCCGGTGATGTCATACTCACCCAATACACAACCGAATAAATTGTCTAAAACCGTCAAATATAGAATCAAAGGTCTCCCCAGTTTTGGCGGGACCAACAGAGGTGGGTTTGACAAATACCCCTTTATCTTATCAAATGCTTCTTGACACTCATCTGTCCACCTAACCGCAGCATCCTTCTTCAACAGCTTGAAGATAGGCTCACAAGTCGTCGTAAGCTGAGCAATAAACATGTTGATGTAATTCAACCTCCCCAACATACTCATCACCTCAGTCTTGTTCCTCAGGGATGGCAACTCTTGGATAGCTTTGATCTTTGACGGGTCCAATTCAATACCTCGACGGCTGACAATGAATCCCAACAACTTTCCAGACGGAACACTGAATGCGCACTTTGCAGGATTGAGCTTAAGATTGTACCTGCGGAGCCTTTGGAAGAACTTCCTCAAATCTATGACGTGGTCAGACTGCTTTTTGAACTTTATGATCATATCGTCCACATAAACCTCAATCTCCATGTGTATCATGTCGTGAAATATGGTCGTCATCGCCCTCATGTAAGTTGCCCCAGCATTTTTCAAACCGAATGGCATGACCCGCTAGCAGTACGTACCCCATGGTTTAATGAATGTCGTCTTTTATACATCTTCCTCATCCAATAAGATCTGATGATAGCTCGCATAGCAATCCACAAAAGACCCAATCTCATGTTTGGCACAATTGTCAATTAGAATGTGGATTTGGTAGTGGGAAGTTGTCCTTGGGACTCGCCTTGTTGAGATCACGGTAATCAACACACACCCTGGTCTTGCCATCCTTCTTTGGAACAGGTACTACATTGGCTAACCAAGTGGGATACCGAGTGACCCGAATGACTTTTGCATCGAACTGATTGGTGACCTCTTCTTTGATCTTCACACTCATATCAGTTTTAAATTTCCTCAGTTTTTGCTTGACGGGAGGGAATGCCAGGTCAGTAGGCAATTTGTGGACCACCAAGTCAGTGCTTAGACCCGGCATGTCGTCATATGACCATGAAAAAACATCTTTGTATTCTAACAGTGCTTTAACTATCTCCTCCCTGATTTGTGGTTCCAAATAGACATTTATCTTAGTTTCTCTGACATTATCTTGGTCCCCTAAATTTATTGCTTCTATATAATTTAGGTTAGGCTTGGGTTTTTCTTCAAAATGGCTTAATTCTTTACTAATCTCTTCAAAGGCCTCATCATCATCATATTCCAATTCATCATCACACTCTATTTCTTGTATTATTATTTCAGAATTAGATTAGCTTTTAAGACTGGGCCAGAGATTCCTCATGCATGTCATGTCATTGAAACCAGCATAAAAAGAACTGTACAAGGAAGAAAAGAAAAACAAAAATAAAACTATCAGGAATGAAGAAAAAAGGGAAATTGCATTTCATTGAAATTAAAGATAACAAGGTTTATACATTCAAACAGACGGAACATAGAATCTGAATTACAACCCTGGAATAATCCAGATAAACTGAAAGAAAATCAAAGCAAACTACCAAAACTCCTTCCGGGTAGGGAGAGGAGTAGTTTCCCAATTGTTAATCATTGCACTTGGACCAACAAACTGCACATCCGCTTTACTCGAACCCTCTTCAGCTTCCACCATGTTCACATCGGCAAATAACCCCTCGAACCTTTTAATCAAATCTCCATCAACATCGACAACTGAACTAGGAACCGTTGTTACTGGGCGCTTTCTGGTACCAGGCCTGACAAATGATCTGGAAAGACGCAGGACAGGCTTTGGAAGGGGCCATGCCCTTTGTTTCATTTTTCTGGCTCTTCTCACGTCTGCGGCTATGGGCTTGAATCCCAGACCAAATGTATCCAAGTTTTTAGGAAGAGAAACCACCTGTATGATGCCTGCAAAGAGGCACCCAAACCCCTACTAGATACGAAACAATTCTTCAACATTTCAAAAGCCACCATGACTGATGCGGCGGTTACCTTAGGAATTGGCATGCTCTTCCCTTCTGGATTTTCTCAACGGACACTGTTTCAAAGACCTGATAGACCCATGGCCCCTTGTCGTCCTCAACCTCAATGAATGGTGCAATGGCATCACTGTGGGCGCATAGATTATCTTCGTCGTGCACAACAATTTCATGTCTATCCCATTCAAATTTAACCATCTGATGCAGGGTAGATGGCACTACCTTGGTGGCATGAATCCAGGGTCGTCCTAATAGCAGATTGTAGGAAACAGCTACATCCAACACTTGAAATTCCATGGTAAATTCAACTGGCCATATTGTCAGCTCCAGCACTATATCACCGACTGAATCTTTCCCTCCACCGTCGAACCCCCGAACGCAAATACTATTCTTGTGAATTCTTTCATCATCCACTTTCAGCTTATTCAGAGTGGAGAGAGGGCAAATGTTTGCACTAGAACCATTGTCAACCAATACCCGAGTAACCACAGAATCTTCGCACTTCACTGTAAGATAGAGGGCTCTATTGTGCTTAGTGCCCTCCACGGGAAACTCATCATCAGAAAAAGTGACTATGTTTACCTCAAATATCTTGTTAGCTATCTTTTCCAAGTGGTTTACTGAGATTTTGTCAGGAACGTGGGCCTCATTTAGGATTTTCATCAAAGCCCGACGGTGCTTGGCTGAATGGATCAATAATGACAACAGTGAAATCTGAGCAAGTATCTTCCTCAACTGCTCCACAATGGAATAGTCCTGCACTTTCATCTTTCTCAAAAACTCCTCTGCTTCTTCTTCAGTCACAGATTTCTTTACTAGCACCGGGTTGTCCTTGGAGGTTTTAGCTTTTCTCAACTCTTCGGGGGCAAAGCATCTCCCGGATCAAGTCAAACCATGGGTCTCACAAACTTCTTCTTTAACCTCTTTCCCCTTGTAAGTCACTGTCACTCGCTCATAATTCTGCGGGACAGCCTTGCTGTTGACTATTGGTAATTGGGTGACAGGTTTGATAATTACAGGATCTGTGCGAGCACCCTCCACAATTATGATAGGCTTGTTCGCCAACCCTGGCACCACCACTTTTGCTTTTTCTTGTTTCACTGCAACACCACTTGAAGACCATTTCTTAACTACCGCAGATGGTTCACTGTTTGCTCCGCTCAACCTGATCACTGATTTCTCACTTGTTGACTTTTCACTCGGCCTGACCTCGCTGGCCCGAATCATTATGACGGTCTGTGAAGGCTTCTTGGGCTTCCCTTCTTCCTGGGCTTCCCTTCCTTATGCACTATCTCGATCATATTTGTCTCATGATGGGCTGGCAACGGATTCTGATTGATATTGGGCGCCTCCAGAGCTTGGACCTCAATCTGATTGGTATTAATGAGCTCTTGAATAGCTGTTTTCAACTGCCAGCATTTCTCTGTGTCGTGCCCCAGAGCACCAGAACAATATTCGCAACTCACAGAGAGATCAAGATTTCTCGGGGGAGGACTTGGAAGTTTTGGCTCAATCGGATTCAGCATACCCAATTGTCTCAGCCTGTGGAATAGACTAGTATAGGACTATCCTAATGGAGTGAAGGTTTTCTTCTTCTGCAACCTCTCGTTCTTGAATGCTTGATTAGGCCGGAAACCTGTTCTAGGGGGAGTTCGGTAGGCTCTTAAGGGTGGATAGGGATTTTGTGGAGCTGGGTAGGTATTTAGTGGGGTTGGCTCACGCCATTGCGCGTGGGCAGGAGGTTGAGTGTATGTTTGGGCATGGTGGACAGAAAAATGGGGGTCTGGTGGTGGGTAGTAGTGTTGTGGTGGGCTATATGGGGTATGAGGGTAGGTTTGGTAGTGGGATCGAGGCTGGTTATAGTAATGTGATGGGCCCCTAGGTCCGAACCAAGCTCCTGACTCGATCGTTGCGACATCCTCTTTCTTCTTCTTTCCAAGTACTCCTCCGGTACCGTTTTGGATAGCCTGGGTGGTTGCCTTAATAGCTGAGTAGCTCATGATTTTGTTTGACTTGAGTCCCTCTTCTACGATGCCTCCCATTTTCACCACTTCATTGAAGGACTTGCCTATCGCCGATACCAAGTGACCAAAATAAGTGGGCTCTAAGGCCTGCAAGAAATAATCTATCATTTCACTTTCTTTCATCGGAGGGTCAACCCTCGCTACTTGCTCTCTCCAATAGAAGTCGTACTCTCTAAAACTCTCATCGGGCTTTTTCTCAATATTCGTCAAGGACAGACGATCCGGAACAATTTCAAGGTTATACTGAAAATGGCAAGCAAATGCTTGGGCTAGATCATCCCATGTGTACCACCTGCCGTGATCTTGACGGGTGTACCACTCTAGTGCCGAACCACTCAGACTTTGATTGAAATATGTCATTAGTAACTCGTCTCTCCTGCCAGCTCCTCTCATTTTGCTACAAAAACCTCTCAAGTGCGCCACTGGATCACCATGACCATCATACAAATCGAACTTGGGCATCTTAAACCCTGCCGACAATTCAACATCTGGGAACAAACACAGATCTTTGTAAGCCACGCTTACTTGACCACCCAACCCCTGCATGTTTCTAAGAGACTGTTCCAAGCTCTTAACTTTCCTAAACATCTCCTCCTGCTCAGGATTTTTAGGTGGCTTCTCAGTTTCCGCAGGGAGGTCAAAATGAGGAATGTAAGAATAGGGTTCTGGAACTTTGAAAGTGGGCTCCGGGGGGTAATACTGGTTGTCGTTAGTCTTGAACAGAGGCTCACTGGAGGATCGGTGTAATGCAGTAGGTGGGGGTGCCACAAAAACAGGAGTGACTGGTGGAGGAGGGTACGGTACTTGTTTGGGTGGTGGAGCTTGTGATGTATGGGAAGTGGTGCTGTAGCATTGTTGGTAGAGGGGAAAGGCCGGAGATGAGTTCACAGTGGGAGGTTCCTAGGGTTGAGCCAATGGCGGGATAAAAGCAGGGTTGGCGGGGTAAGCTGGCGGTGGGTGCCCTTTTGCCCATGCTTGGTATATTTCAGCCATCTGCTGCTTCAGCTTATACAACTCATCTTTCAGATTAACCTCTGATTCTTCCACCTCTTTTGACGGATCGACAATACTTGCCTCAAGTTCCTGGTTGGCAATGTTCATCTTGTTTTTGGACTGGGTGTTGTAGGAGTGAGTTGCCAGAATGCCAATCAAACTAACCACCTGCCTGAACTGGAATTTCATCAATAACAAACTTGTTAGCGATTAGGACTTTAACAGATAGGCAACCGCACATTTGAGGAGTGAATTCACCTAAGCAGTCAACTGTTTCTATTATGCATTTGATCGGTTGCTTGCGTCATCCCGGCTTTTCCTTATTTCTATTTGCAACTTCTCTTTTTCTCTCTTTTTTTTTCTCTTTTTCATTCTTGCCTTTCTTTGCTTTATCTCTCTTTGTTTTTATTCTCTCGTGTCTCTTTCTTGTTTTGCCATTATTTCCTTCTCACGGTTTCTTATTTTCTTTCTCTTTTCCTTTTCTTTTCTCTCTTATTTTTCCTCTCTTTTTCTCTTCCATTTTTTTCATTTGGTTACGGTCGAATCCTATGGAGATTTTTTACCTATCATGACCCCGCATGAATCAGACCAAGCATAGTTCTGGGAAATAAATGTAAAAATAAACAAAAACATTTTGGGATTTTCAAATTTTTCCATAAAATAAAATAGTTTTGATTACAACGACTCATCCTACCAGATTATAAAACTAACAGACTCGAAAAGGGAAATTAATAGACTCCGACTAACTCAAAACAGACTAATAGACCCTAGCAGAAAGATGAAAACCCAGACTGGAAAACAAACTAACAGACTCCAATAAAAGAAAATACAGACTCGCAAACAGACTAACAGACTCCAATGAAAATCATGAATACATTAATGCCTCAAATGCTCCTGGGGCCCGCGGGACATCATTCGGTCTCGCCACGGGCCTATATGCAAGATCCCTTTGAAGCCTCTCCAAGTCACTCATTATCTGTCGGATAAACGTCAACAATGCCGCGAAGAAAGTGGTGCGAGTCATATCCTCACATGCTTGGCATTTCACAACAATGTAGTCGGCAATCGCTCTGACCCGCTCTCAGATTCTACCCTTTTCCTGAAGCAGACACCCGACCTGCTGATTCCGGGCTTCTAACACCTGAGTGTCGTGAAGGTGTTGATTTTGCAACTATTGTATTCCTTCCTCCATCTGATCCATCAAATCATAACAGTGTTCCTTATCAGCTTTGAAATCTTTAGCCTGCTTGGCTGCCTCATTCTCAAGAGTAGTTACTTTTCTTTTCAGGCTGGTGATTGTCCCTTCATACTTTCTCTTAATTTGTTGCACAAACTGTGTCCGACCTTTTGCATTTTCCGTCAATTGAGCCCGGACTTTCGTCAGACTAGCCTCAGACTTTTCTAGGTCATCTTGACACTCAAGGGCTTTCTTTTTCAGACTACTTATAAGCCTTTCATCCGCTCGGCTTCTTTCCGGGAATCTAGCAGTTATTTTCATCTTCCGGATTTGAGCTTTGAGGGCTTCATTTTCCTGAGTTAATTTTTTCTTTTCCCCCTCATCTGTGGCGGCTTACAAACCATTTTCAAACTGAAGATCCATGACTTGCCTTTCCACCTTGCTTATGGTAGCCCTGTACGCGTTTTCTTTGGTCAACCAGTCCCATTGCATTTGTGCTCCATCGGTAAATTGTTGGACATGGGGTCTCTTTGCGGGCCTTTCGGGCTCCTGATGAACTCGGGATCTTTTACCATACCACGCAGTGTAACTAGGCTCCACCTCACCTCTGGATGGATCTCGTACTTGAGTTCTAGGCTATAAGAATCTGCACTGATGCCAAATCCGACACACTTTTTCTTCTGGAAAAGCAGCTTTTGGTTCCAACTGAATAACCTGTCGACTCAAATCCTCATCGTGTGGGATGGTCTGGTATCGGCCTAACTGACATAGAACTCGGTGCGGGGCATAAGGCTGGATACTTCGAAGACCCATCAACAGCAGAAAACATACCTCAGCCGACATATAAATTACTTCACTGACCGAGAGCCAACCAAACGTCCATTCGATCCTGTTTGCAGTCAAGGATCTCAAGTGGGCATGCCATGCTTCTGTACCATCCAGGAACTCATAACCTTCTACCCGCTTTTCATGTTTTTCAATGCACTCGAGGCCAGTCATACCACAATTCAAGTATCTGGGATGGTGGCAAAGTGTTCCTCCATCCATAATTGTAACAACATATTACACCCTTCAAAGAACTTTCCCCCTTCTCGACAAAGGGTCAGAGCTTGGTAAATTTCTGCCAAAATCATTGGCACTATGGTCCCATTTGCCTTTTTCATCATAAAGTCAGTTATCCCCACGAGCCCCAACTCTATATTCCCATCTTTTCTGGGGCAAATCAAAATACCCAAGAACTCCATTATAAAAGCTAATCCTCTCCGAGCTTCCCACTTGTCTTGGTTTCCCGCATAAGTAAGACCGGTATCTGGCGTCTCGAAGCCACGGGGATTCCCATAACATCGGTACAAAAAGTAGAAGGTACAAAATCCTTTGGCCAAATTTCCGTCTCGGATGTCCCAAGTGATGCTTAACAAATCCAAAAATTTGTGAGGGGTTACTGTTCTAGGTGCCATCGGATATTGATTTCTAAGATTCCCGTCGAAACCGGTGTAGCCTGCTATCTTTTCCAGTGTAGGAGTTAACTCGAAATCAGAAAAGTAGAATACACTATGTGTTGGGTCCCAAAATGGTATCAAGGCCTCAATCACGTCATTTCTTGGCTTAACCTTCAAGAGCCCGATAAGACCACCCAATGCTTTTGTCACAACTTTCTTGTTGTCGACCCCCAAATCATGCCACCACATATGTATCTCCAAAGGGATCTCTTCACGGACTGAGAAATGTTCATTTTGAGTTGTGCTCATCCTGCACATTTATTAGGGTGATTTTCATTAAAAGAAAATTATGACTCATTTTGACTCAAGAAAAATGACCATTGTTTTTTCAAATTTTCACAAAAATATCCGGCTTTGCCAATACGGCCTTTCGGCACTTCGAAAACGAAGATTTTAAGGTTGTGTCGGCTAACCAGCCAAAGCCTTTAAAAATGACTAAAGGTGGTTGTTCTTGCAAAAACAGCCTTCCGGTGCCCTTTTGAGGAACATTCGGCTATTTTTGACAAGAATGGCATCACTTACTTATTTGCAATAAACATAAAAAATTTTGTTCTTTTTGGGCTATTTTTGCAAAAAAGGAAGTTGGACCCGATGGGGGTTACCTACGTATCTCACATTCGGTGAGAATCAAACTGGCGTAGTTCGGCAGATAAAACAAAACAAACTATTTTTGAAAACAAGACTTTCTTTCTTTTCATTTTATTTTTCTCAAAAATTCGGCAGAGTTTCAGTACCCATTGGACATTGGTTTTTTTTTCAAAACAGGTGATTAACTCTTTTAACCCTCACATTCCTATTCTCTTTTTCCAACTTTCTCCCATTATTCATAAGCCGGTCATCATGCAAATTCGAAGTAAATAAATGCACAAGTAGCAAGTAGGATGCATCAGGATGGTCTTTTCATTTTTGGTACACCTGTCCTAGACAGACCCAACCCTTGTGTTGAGTCTCCAAAGTCAAATGCAGATGATGCAAACAAACATTCCTACTAGGGATCCGACATGAGGTCTCGTTATACTAGGCTCAAAACTTGGGTTTATTGTTCTAGACCTGGTGTATCCGAGCGGACAGCTCGAGCCGAGGGGAGGGCAGCGTACCGGGAATACAGAAGCTTCACCGGCTTTGCAACTTATCCGAACCTCGTTCTAAAATGGGATAAGACTTTAGACAGAAGAGGAGTCACACAAAGTGCACCTTTCTCCATGATTTAGAAGACTTAGAGAGAGGAAGGGTTTCGTAGCAGTTTATATACAGTTCACAGAATATCAAAGCGGTAAAAGCAACATTTAGCACATTAGGCCCAAACATGTAACAAAACCAGATAATAAATAAAGCCAAACATAACAATTCCTAAAAGCTCGAATTCTGAACCCTGAACCAGAGATTTTGGGTTTTGTTCCCCAGCAGAGTCGCCAGAGCTGTCACATCTCCTTTTTCCACCGCCGGAAGGGCATAAAGGAGTTTTTCCAATTAAAGGACAATCGAAACGGGATTATTTCATTTAAAGATTTGCAGTCCCCACTTGGGATAATTCATGGTGTCCCAAGTCACCGGTTTAAAATCTCGAATCGAGGAAAGATTGACTTTGTATTACAATCCGCGAACCAGAAATCCGGGTAAGGAATTCTGTTAACACGGGAAAAGGTGTTAGGCATTCCCGAGTTCCGTAGTTCTAGCACGGTCTCTCAACTGTTATTATTGGCATAATTATCTGATTTTAAAATATTTTGAACCTATGTGCATTTTTACTTCAAAACCGTTTTTGTTTATTTTAAAGATGATTTAACGTCGTCTAAAGCATGTCTTTGGATCGCGCCACATGAAATGCACTCGCAATCCGAAACACATTTTATTCAACGTTATTAAGATTTGGATTTGGGTCACATGAAATGCACACCCGGATTTAGGAAGGTAATATTATTAAAATAATGTGCCTAAAGCAACTACGCGTTTTAACTTTGCGAGGGACATGGAAAATTTGTTAAATGACACGCCTCGAATTCTACGGATTTAAAAGAAATAATTAAATAAGGGTCGCACATTTAGGGTTTGATTTGGCGTGGCGCACCTCAATTCTAATTTTTAAAAAAGGGAATTCAAACTAAATTTTGGAGGGCCATAAACTATTCATATTGTCTAATATTGCACACCTCCAATCTACTTTTAAAAGAATTAAAGTTAATTAAAGAAAGAGCTTCAAGGAATTCAAAGGCCCTTTTTGCTAAAGTTTAAACTTAAATAATTTCTCCTACGTGTTTTATTTGATGGGCAATTGTCCGCAGAATGTGTTACTATCCCAAAGGCTAATCAAACAAAGGATCCTAGGCCTATGAGACAAAAACAGATTCCCCACGATACACAATATATATGATCCAAGTTCTTACAACTCCTTCCAAACTTGGGCCCAAGGTGAGCCCAATTCTCATAAATGAATGGCATCAAAGATTCCAGATGCACAAAACGAGCCCGAAGAAAGGCTTCTTTCTGTTGAGATAACTCAAGATCAAATTTATACACTCATTCATTAGCATAGATACCAAATGCAAAATCCAATCGAAATATACCACTGAACTAACAACTTTACTTTCGAATTTCAATTTAATCAGTGAAATGAACATAGTTAACACTCTAATAGCTAAATATTATGTTCATGCATAACACCATTGAGTTGATAACAAAGCCTTCATTCCTACAGCAAACTTGACAATTTTCATTTTTCCCCACATGACCCTCATACTGTCCATTACCTAACAAGTCAAACTCAAACAGTTTTTCTTCAACATTACTAGAATTCTAGTAGAAATCAGCATACATGATTAGAGACTCAACACTATACTCAAATTTTCAAGCATATGGACTCATTCCTTTAACGAGTAAAAGACAAGAAGGAAAAGCTGAAAGTGGACATAATGTGTTACATGACTCCTACAACACCCAAATCTAGCATAATGTTAAAAATCCAACTTCAATCTTTAGCATGGTTGTCAAAGTAAGTAAGATACCAAACCCCTATTAAATACAAGAACATTTTTCTTCAGATTCAGAGACTAGAGATTCAGAGGAAGAAAACAAAAAGAGATGAACTAAATAATGAATAACAAACTAAGCCCAAGCTCAACAACTCCATATCCATTTCACCTTTCAAGTCAAGCAATTCACATTATACAGGTTTTAGAGCATGTACCTGGAATTTGCAAAAAAAGAAAAAGAGGTGAGAAGCAATAAACAGTAGTAGCAATATGGAAGGATTCAATACCAACAACCCAGTTCAACCAGAAAAATAATATGAAGCAGTCCAAAACAGCTCCCAATCGAACAGTACTAAGGCTAATTTCAAAAACCAACTTCCGAAGACCAAATTCAACTCATTCCATACTCAGATAAGTCCAAATTGTTTCAAAAATTGAACAAATCAAAGATTACTAAAGAAATTCAATGAAGTAGTAAAAGAGCTCAGCCATTTGTATTTTCTGTATTTCTTATCCCATTTCCAAAAACTTTCTTGAAATGCAAGATAGAGATGCCTTTGTAGGCAAGGCATTAGGGCAGCCCCTAGGAACTAGTTTTTTGCATTTTGCCCCTTTTTAAATTTTTATTTTAGCCTAGATATCCCTATTTAGTTATCAGAGTTTCAAAAACAGCCCCCCACCCTACTTCCTGGAAGCTTCCCAATTCTGTTACTCATATATTCCCTTCCCCAATTTCCTAAACTATCCCTCGAGCCCTGGTTATTTTCCCTCCCAGCCAAGCAGAACCCGGGTCCAAATGACCCAAGTGAATGGGTCTGAACTAGACCCAATTCCATTTCTTTTGGGCTTAATTGATCTTCAAGCCTCAATTAATAGTCAAAAACTCAGAAGCTTTACAGTTCTTCTTGTAGAGCCCCAAAGACTTGAATAATTTTTTGGGCTCAAAGCAAAGTTCTAAAACAACTTCACTCAACCACAGAAAATGAACACTAATTAAATAAGTTCTAAGACCAATATGCAAGTCTGACGGAAAGAAATGAATGAAAAGGAAATAAAAAATCATAAAAGGAAATAACAGCCAGAGAAAGGAAAAAAGGAGAAAACAATGAAGAAGGAACAGAACTAGAAATCAACGATCAAAAGAGAAAAAAACGAAGCAAATACCTAGAAGTGATTCTGGTCCAATAGACAAAGAAGGAGAAGCTTCAAATCTTTGAATTTTTGGCCGCTTTTGATTTTAATCGTGTGTTCTTAACAAGAACACACGAATAACATCAAGATAAGCCCAGAATCTTCAAAAAAACTCAAATCCGGGGATTTTAGGGTTCAAACTTCCAATTAAGATTCGAAGGGTTCTGGTGATATTCGAAGGTAATAGAGTGTGGATTTGGAAAGAGTGGAGTGAGGAGGCTCTAGGGTGTGATTTTGGGGGCGATTTGGGGTGACTCCGCGGGGTTGAAGGTGGTGGAGAACCAAGGCGGCTATTAGGGTTTGGGGAGGTTAGTCTCTGAAAAGAGGGAGACATGAATGGGGGAGATGGAATGGGGGGTGGGCTCAAGTCAGACAGTCTTATACTAACCCCCCTCCCAGTTCCCAACCGTTAGATCGGATAAAATAGACGGCCCAAATCAACAAAAAAAAAAAGCAAACGAGGTCGTTTTGGTTTAATGGGGAGACAGATCGGGTCGGAGTGGAATTGACCTGGGTCTGGCCGGGTTTGAGGGAATTGTGGGTTGGGGGAGGGGGAAAAAATTATATTAGCCCAAACAAATTCCTTCTTCATTCTTTTCTCTTTTCTTTCTTTTTCATTTTTCTAATTTCAAATCAACTTTTTCAAGAAATTCTTTTTCTTCTTCCTTTTTTTCAAAATTAAATTAAAATCTAAATTAAATCCTAGAACCTAATTAACCTATCAAAAATACTAATTAAACCTAAATAATAATTAACACAATTAATAAAAAAACAAATTAAAAGAAAAACTACTCAAAATCCAAATTAACATTAAAAGGTGCAAATTAAACTATTTTTTTTGTGATTTTCCTTTTTATAAAATAACTTAATTACTAATTAATCCTTAAGAATGTAAAGTCAAATCCTAAATACAAATGTGACATATTTTTGTATTTTTCATTAATTAAATAGCATAAACATGCACAGACAATATGCAAACAATAACAGAAAATGCCACAAAATCCACAAAACTGCAAACCAAGGAGAAATTATTTTTTGTTTCGAATTTGTGGGAGTAATTTATATAGGGCAAAAATCACGTGTTCACAAGAATATACCAGTTAAGGAGAGAATACAGAGTAGATATGATGCAAGTAGCCAGCCTTTGGCTTACAGCTGGCTGGACTAATAAGAATTGCAAGGAACAGAAGATAGTAAAGAGCTTTTGAGAGTATAATAGTATAGATGAACTAGTATTCGTTGTTCAGAAATTAAAATAAGAGGGGGGTTTATATAGTAATCAAAACCTTAACAAATAAGGTAAGAGATAAATTAAGTAGCAAATCAGGGAAGTCACATGTAAATCAGCAAGTCTTTCCCTTAATCAAGGGATAATTTAAATCAACGGTAAAAGCATGCTAAGTATTTAAGGAAAAGAATTAAGTAAGGTTTAGTATAGAGTAGGTCATTAGGGGTAAATGAACAGAAGTTTTAATTAAGGAAACGAATCAGTAAGAATCAGCAAAATACAAACAAGGCAAAAGAAAAATAATTAAGGCAAGCAATTCAATCAAATCAAGTAGATAGGTAAGAATCGAAAGTTTAAGGAAAAGTGTTCAAATCAAACCAAGAAATAAGGAGTTCAGAATAATCAAAGAGAAAGTCATGAAAGGGTCAGCATGTTTAGCATATAAAATAAGGTAGAACATGAATAGTCAGGATTCCACATAACTATAACAAAACAAATAGTTAGAATGACACTAATTCAAGGAGAATGTTACAGGTCTTAACATGAATGGTCAGGATGAACACAAGCACATAGAATCAGTGAAAGGTCAAACTAAGAAATTCATTTGAAGCATATTAGGGCAAGAAAGTCACGAGAAATCACAAGAACCCAAAGCAAGAACCAGTCGATATACTAGTACTCAGAAACTAGACGAAGAACATCAAAAGAAAAAAAAATTAGGGCTTTCAATACAAATAGACTAAGGTTGTAGCAGATTTACAAAATCAGTCAAAATATATTAGAAGCAAAAGATTAAACACAAAAAGTCATCAAACAATTTGTAAAAAGAAATTTCGGAAATCCTAGTTTAGAAAAAAAAATGAAAATCACTTGATAATCATGTGATTCTTGTAAAGAATCTTAAGGTTATTGTAAAACTCACATGAAACAAACATGAATCATCTTAGATTTGTACAGATCTAAGAGGTTTAGAAAAGAAATTAGGGTTTCGAAGAGAACCATACAGAGGTGAAGAAACCTGCTTAGAAAACCATAGATCGTAGTCAATATAGGATGATCTTACTTGGAATCACACTGGAATGGCCTGAAACAGACGAGAGAGGAACCATAAATGCGAGCCAACTAGCCCTGGTCCTTTGAGGGCCCTGGAGATGGAAAGATTAACGTGGGGGGGTATTGGAGGCCTAAGAGGTGGTGAAAAATTATTGGAGATGGCCATGGATGAGGGTCAGTGAGGTTATTAGGGTTAGGTTTTGAGAGCGTTTGAGAGCAGAGAGGGGTTTCAAGGCGGCATGTAGTATAGAATGATAGAGAGGGGTTTTAAAAAATGTAAATGCAATTATAAAAAAATGCACTAAAAATATTTAAACAATATTTTGACATAAATAAAGAATTTAGATTACTAAATCACCACAAAAATAATTTGAAGGATAATTACTGGAATTTTATAAATACAAAGGGGAAGAAATAAATCAGTTTGGAGCTTTTAAAAATTATAGAAAATTATAGAAATGCTTATGCATGCTTATAACTGCATATGTGCTATTTTGAAAGTATATATATATATGAGGAAAAATTGGATATCAACAGTCATCCCTATCAAGTAGGGCCTACAAATGCCAACAATTTTAAGAGTTTTACCTTATTAAGATATGATTCTAGGTGTGCCAAGAGACGGATGAAGCTTCAATACGGATTTGCAATTCTAAGAGATTTGCAATGAAGTTATACTGTGTAATCACAATGAGATTTGCAATTCTAAGAGAGCACGGTACAATCTTTCTCAAGAAAATCATACGAATTTTCCCTACTTCGATCTCGCCATTACGTGTTGTTGCAATCGACGTGTATTAGAGGGATTTCTAAGAGAATCGGCTCAAGTATGCTAAGGCTATCCCCTTTTTTCTTTTTGGCATGATCCATATGATATAAACGAAATGACCAAATGCACAATTTCCATAAATGACTTTATTCATAAAAATACTAGATATGCCTATGTTATTGATTCTCCATGTGTCCTATTATTCTATCATCTGTTTATGGCTCTCAGAAAATACGTAAGTTTGATAAAGTTTACTTCATGATATTAATCAAAGGCATAATGGTCTTATGACATTCTGAAAGATTTTATTAACGTACTTCTCATGAATTGCATTCATTTATACATGTACATTGACCCATGACCAGATATCGCTATATACCCGTATATATGTATATGGGATATGGGAAAAGGTTACGATATTATATACATTGATGATCTTGCCCACAGTGGCTAAGATGATATGATGGGATGCCCTTAGAGGCTTGATGATGTTATGAACATATGTACCTATGCACTACATGTCATTCATATGCATATACATGAAAATATAAGTGTTTCATGATTTACAGAGTTATCCAGACTTACAGGTTAAGTCATTTACTCCATGTTTCTTCCATGTCTTTTATATAATTATTTATGTGTCTTACATACTCGGTACATTATTCATACTGGTATCCTTTTGTTGGGGACGCTGCATTCATGCCTGTAGGTATAGACAATCAATTTGACAAGCCCTCATAGTAGATGAGATTAGTATATAGCGAAGGATCGGTAAGACTCCACCTCATCTGGAGTGTAGCCGAGTCTGAGTCATCGTGTTAGAATTTTACTACAAACTTATAGGTAGGCCGGTACCCTGTCCCATTTGATGTCAAATACTCTTAGAGACTTTGTAGAAAGAGGTTCATTTTGTACAATATGTCAGAGGCCTTGACGGCCAATATATATTCATGTTTTAAGAAAGATGGTTCATTGATACAATGCTTTCCCATATAGTTATATATTAGGAGTTGCGGCCATGTTGGCCCAGTTACCAATAATAGTATGATAAGAAAATATGTTATGTTGGTAAGGTACCGGGTGCCTATTGCGGCCCATCGGTTTGGGTCGTGACAAAAGTGGTATCAAAGCAGTTCTGTCCTAAGGAGTCTATAAGTCGTGTCTAGTAGAGTCTTGTTTATGGGTGTGTTGTGCACCATACTTATAAGCTGGAGGCTACAGGGCATTTAGGACTGTCACTCTTTCTTCTTACCCTAGATCGTGTGGTAGATCTCACTTATAAGAATTCAAACTCCTAACTTCTATTTTATTACCTACATCCAGAAAGACACTTGGTAAGAGATTGAATATGGCTATGGAAGAGTTGATTCAGAGGAACTCGATTTTTCATGATGCTTATGATGAGTAAATGTAAGGTCTTCAGTAGATCATGTGTGTACTAAGATATGTAAGCCTTTTGATAAGGATCCTTAAGGCAAAAATATCTATCCACCCCTATGGTGAAAGGCAATGAGAGATTCAGAAGATAGATACAAGTTTCAACAAGTAAAAGAAGCAAGATGAAGAAGGGTACGAGGCACCCAGTTAATGAAGATTATCAGTATTTACAATTCAGGCAGAGGAATATAAGCCTTTTAAGTTACCTTCAACAATAATAGAGGTATGTACAATCGACCACACCCATCTCAGTTATGCCCTATGGGAGCAAACAAATATGGTTTAAGGGAAGGACGGGATATTAGGAACCGGCTGGGGTTAGAGTAACCCAAAAAAATGGTTGGATCATTTGCATTAGTTGACATTTCCAAAGGATATTGTAAATGTGCTAACAAAATCTCCTTGTAAGACACTTAGATGGTGCACTCTAGAATAGTACATCTAGATATGAATATTAGAATGATCAAAACTCTTTTTAAAAAGGCATGCACTGGAATCCTAGAAGGGATAAATATTACCTTAGTGTGGTTCCCGTCCCTAGTAGATAGAGAATGTTAGGCAATTCGAAGAGCCAATGGACAGAGCAAGGGGAGCTAAAAGCAAAAGAATGTCTTGTTTGAGTTTTCAGAATAAAGTGATAGACATAAATGTTAGCAGGAAATAAGAAGAGAGTTAATGAAGCATTATGAGTAAGATGTGATACATGGATGACAACGGTAGCTCAAAAAGATGACAATATTATAAAGTCTATAGTCAAGTGAAGGAAAGATGAGAGGTGACAGGCCTTGAGACAACAAAAGAGTATAGGCCATAAAGTCATATCTTCATTTCGAGAAATAAGTTCGTGACTCTAACGTAATTAACAGAAGGAAAAGTTAGACCCCAGAGTAATGGAAATCAGTATGGGCTGGTGAACAAGATAAACTAAACATAAATTAGGGACTGAGTGATTTGATAATATTCGACATCATGAGAATTTAAGAGATTGTGTTCTGGCAATAATAGAATGGACGACAAAAGAATACTCTTTAAAGGTCATTCAAAAAGACACTTCCCTAAAGCAAGCATGTGAGCAAAGTGAAGCTTAAGGGACTATGTGTGCCAGTTACTTAGGTGTCACCCTTGTGAGTAAGGAAATTTGTTATCCTTGGTGTAAAAGGATTACCGCAAGGCAAGTAAGGATCATCAATGATGTGAAAAGACGACAAAGATAAAGAGGTAAAACATCTATAGATAGGTAGTCGTAGCTCTAATTCTTAGTACTCCCCTAAAGGGGAGAATATTGAGTGATGCGGCATCAAGTCAGAAGTAAGTGGTTCTAGTAATCATGGAATGGTAAAGGAAGAATACGGTAAAAACAAAAAAGGAATGAGATTACACTTATTCAGCTCCTACGTATATGCTATGATTTCAGAACATTAAGCAAGCGCGATGCCAAGGAGAGGAAGTAAGGGTTCCGGCCCGAGATGTTATTGATAAATAAAGAGCTAGTGCAAAATGTAAGTTAAGACAAAGGAAATAACCCAAGAAAGATTACACGGAGTATTGATATGAGAATGGGCCAACGAGTAGTTAGTAGTTGATTCAGGAAGAGCCTAGTTATGGCTAGTCAAGAGGATATAGACAAATCAGCAGGTCGTGCAAGATAAATATAGTAAAACCCAATATAGTGAATTTATCCCCGCAGTTATGACATTGTAATACTTGAGAAATATTCAGATAGGGGTAGGGGTAGTTAAAGGTACTATATTAGTGTTACGGAATGTTTACCATGAAAATGGTAATAACAATTAAATTTGTTGATGGGATTCTAAAAATACGTGATCTATTTTTATGCTAGTTTGTTAGGTAGTTGATGCTATAAATGTGAGACTTAGAAATGAAATAAGAGTCAAGGATAGGGCGATAATCAAACCGTTGGGCCAATTATCAGGGCCTCGATCATGTCGATTCGAGGCCTCGAGGTCTATTTCAAAGCTTGGCAGAGAGCTACCGAGGGGGGTCAGAATACGACTAACAGTTATAAGAGAATTAATGGAGGCTCTTTATGGCCAATGCTAAGCAATAAATGATGAACAAATATGAAGACAATAAATTAAAGCAATAATATCAAGAGAATATGTTAGTGAGAAAATAAAATGTTCTTGTATATTGCGTGTGGAGTAATTGAAGCAACAACCCTTTACAAAGTGGCAAGGATACCCTTTATATAGAAGGGGAATCCCATCATAGTACTACAAGCATTAATTACAAAGATACAGAGATGTGACAACTAGATGACACCCTAATTCGGGTCTTAGAGTAGCTCTCTAGGCTCTGTCAGTCCTAGCCATGTGCCTTGGGAACTCCCCGTTTCTACCGTGGCCGTGGTCAATATTATCCCAAGACCGAGCGTCGACAAACCTCGAGGGAGGAGTCTCGATCATAACCTTGTAGCCTCGAGACTTCGAGACGGTCTTCAGAGGTGCTTTGATAATGAGAAATTGAACCCTCTGATTTCACCGTATATAGATAGTCCCCGTGTTTCTTAGAGAGGAGCGATAAGAAACAATTTTGACATCCAACTATTCGGACTTCCCGTAATGATGTCACGCTTATGATATCATACTTATGATGTAAACATTCACGATAATCGGTACATCCCATGGACTTGTCTTTTCAGCGTCATTCAATGTGCTACCGATTCCCATTCTTCAAGGCGACCGTATCGCCGTCGATCCAGCTTCCAATGGTGCATTGATTGCGCCTGTTGATCCATCTTTTAAAGGAATTGATGGCATTGTTGGACACCTTATCATCCCCTATAAATGGGGTCTTTCCATACTATCTTTCTATCCAAGTGCTTTTCAACATCTTTCCATCCCTTTTCTACTCATTCTCATTATCCTTCTTCATTACTACCCGCCATGTTTGGGGTCTCTGGCTTTAAGGTCTTATGGAGACGTTCTTACCAGCCACACCATGGCCTTTTACCTGGGCTTTCCTGTGCCAAGCGAGACTATACTGTCTCGTTGTTGTTGTTGTTATTGTTACGGCCATCACTACTATCGTCGTTGGATCGAGGTGATGAGATAAAGGGGTTGGCCTATTTCGACTTAGGAGGACATTTGGACTCTACACTGCTACTCGAGAAAGTGTTCGGACTATACACCACTGCTCACTCTCCTACCCTGGCCTGGTGTGGTATTTCATCCCTCAGTTTTTTTTTCCAAGGGATAAAATGGCGCAACCGGCCGTTAAGCTCGCACGACACAATGTCCCAGAAAATGGGCTCGGAGTGGCCATGCGAGTAGGGTTGAGGCCCACTGAATCTTCAACCTTTGGCTTCGGCAGGCTATGTCTCTTTTTTCTGCCTCTTCTGCATCACTTTCCTCTTCTTTGCCTTCCCTCTTTCCTCTTCTTCATCTTTGCCCATGGAGGTATTGCTCCGTAGGATTGAGATGGGAACCTAGAAGAGGTAGCGGTCAAAGGTATCACCATCGAGGACGCATGTTCGAGGGGGTGGTGCTCGGAGATGATGCTACCGGAGATGAACCTTCGAGAGTAGACTAGGTTCTAGGCTTCTACTATATGTGTACCCTTTTGCTTCTTTGTTTCTGTGTAAGGACCCCTCGTGGACTTTTGTAACTGTATGTAATGACCCCTTGTGGGCTTTTGTAATCGAACTTTTATGAATATAAAGATGTTTCCTCAATTTTGTCTTCGATGCTTGCTATATTTCCTTTCATCTGCACTTATGGAGACTCTGAATGCGTGATTTTATCGGCTACTGCCAACATCAAACCCAGATGCAAGTGATTTTCTGCCCTCTGATTGATTAACACGGCTCCGCGCTGAGCCTTTTGTGATCCCTTAGATCGAGCCTGGATCGAGCCGATAAACTCGAGTCGCCAGGACCCTTACTTCGAGTAGAATGAAAGTAATGCTTTGGGCCTTGAAACCATGATTTATTACTTAAGCTCTATGGTAACCTTTGAGAAGAAATTTTCTCGGAGGCCCGTGGACAGGGACTGCCTTTGATCTCTCGAGGGCAGTCCTCGAGCGGAGGCTTGTTCAAATCCAGACCACCGCGAAACTTGCTTTGAGCTTAGCGTAAATAGCCTTAGGGAGCTGTAGATAGATCTTGAAAGATGGTTCGTCCGATATCATACGGTACCCCGGGGTCTAACCTTTTTCTGATAGAGGTCCTCGAGGTCGGGTACCACCTCGAGACTGGCGAAGGCGTTATTGGCTTTCTGGAGCCTAACTTTCCTCTAATGGAGGTCCTCGAGGTCGGGTACCACCTCGAGATTGGCGATGTTGTTGGATTCCTGGAGCCTAACTTTCCTCTGATGGAGGTCCTCGAGGTCAGGTACCACCTCGAAACTGGCAATGGCGTTATTGGCTTCCTAGAGCCTAACTTTCCTCTGATGGAGGTCCTCGAGGTCGGGTACCACCTCAGGACTGGCGAAGACGTTATTGGCTTCCTAGAGCCTAGCCTTGTTCTGATAGAGGTCCTCAAGGTCTAGTACCACCTTGGGACTGGCGATGTTGTTGGCTTCCTGGAGCCTAACTTTCTCTGATGGAGGTCCTCGAGGTTGGGTACCACCTCGAGACTGGCGAAGGCGTAATTGGCTTTCTAGAGCCTAACTTTCCTCTAATTGAGGTCCTCGAGGTCGGGTAGCACCTCGGGACCGGCGATGTTGTTGGCTTCTTGGAGCCTAACATTCCTCTGATGGAGGTCTTCGAGGTCTGGTACCACCTTGGGACTAGCGACGGTGCTTTAAATCGGCTTTGAGGCAGGCAGATCGTCACTATTTTTTCCATATATATACAAGGACGTTTTTGCTTTTTTGGAGATCCCACCATTTTAAACATTTGCCCTTCTCTTTCCGCATCAAACCTTTTGTTATTTTGGTACTAACGTACTTGCACAAATTCCTGCTTTAGTTCTCTAATTTTTCCGTAATCATGACTGCTGCATCGGGGTTTGTTCAGCAGAGAGGGGAGAGCTCCGCCTTTGGCATTTAGGACCAATGAGAGTATGCCTTGAACATTGCTTATTTGATAGGAGAAGAACATCTTGGGTTAGTGAGAAAAGACTGCGGATGGGGGGAAAGGGTAGTGTTACAGATACTTCCCCGGGGTGAGGGCATTACGGAACATGCAGATTGATTTTTGAATGTATACACCTATCCTTTCACACTAGGCCCCCTTGATAGGATTGTGCTCGATTTTTGTTTAAAGTATCAGGTTACCTTGGCGTAGATTCACCCATCGTTTTGGCTAACAATGTTGATGATGAGATGTTTTGCGGAGAAAGCGGGGCTTGAACTTACGCTCAGTCATCTGTTTAGGATGTACTTGCCCTTTCACCATCGAGGTCTGCTAACCTTGTGATGTTAATCGACCACTCCTTTTGTTGTTGATGATGAGGAAGATAGAGACCGGGAGTGGATGAGTCGCTTCGTCCGAGTGCGGACTAGTGACGTTATCCCCGTAGAGCTTATGCCATTCCCTGAGGAGTGGAACTATACACGTCAGTGGAGCATTTTCTACCTTCTTAATTTTTATTCATGGCGAAGCTGACTCCATAACCATGCCTTCTCTTCTTTTACTGCAAAAGTTTCATGGGCGCCGGGCGACGTCCCTGATTTGCTGGATTAGGTCCGAAAGTTGGTGACCCACTCAACCTATGATAAGCGCAATGGATAGCTTTGTCCTGGGGCAGATGGGAAGCAAAACATCATGGTGAGCGTTGTATTGGAGAGGAAACTTCCCTTTATGTGTGTTAGACTTGCTGTTGTAGGCATCGGAGAGCCTTCTGAGGCTATGTCGTGCTCCTCTGGAGAGGGGGAAGGGTTGTCAGCCCCCCGGCTAATGAACGATAACAATAAGCGAGAGATGCTTTTATAGGGTAATGGTGCTTAGAGCAAAGAAAAATGGGATCGGGGCTTCGGAGCGGAAGCATCGTCCAAGCCTGCCGCATTTGTGATTCCTAATTCTAGAAAGAAGGTTTCTCCGTTGTTGTCGCCCTCTTTTTCTGTCCACAGTACTTTGGGAAATGCTAGAAACCCGGGATCGCATACACCGAGCGACCGTGCTTTGACCGGAGTTGATTCTTTCATGGCTGAAGGAACTGGATTAGCAGGTGTGTGCTCGACCTTCAAGGAAGCCCAGCGGCTTCACTTTGTGGTAAGTTTCGGCACAGGTCTTTCGACCTTCGCGCCTTCCCTCCTTTATTGGGTTTTCTTTTGCAGGCATTCAACAAGCTTAAGTTCGTGTTGTTTTGTTGTGAAGCTAGGCTACAAAAAGCTCTGGATAAGGAGAGATCCCTTAAGATCCTTTGCGATGAAAAGGAGGTCGAGTTGGTATACTTGCGATATGAGGTGGGCCGGAGCTTGAATTACGAGAACCACCTAAAGGAGTAGGTAAATTTCTGTCCTGGGTGAGCGTGCATTCCGCCTCCTGGTTCTGGGTGAGCATGCATTCGTGTTGTTTTGTTGTGAAACCAGGCTACAAAAATCTCTGGATGAGGAGAGATCCTTTAAGCTCCTTTACGATGAAAAAGAGGTCGAATTGGTATACTTGCGATATGAGGTGGGCCGGAGCTTGAATTACGAGAACCACCTAAAGGAGTAGGTAAATTTCTGTCCTGGGTAAGCGTGCATTCCGCCTCCTGGTTCCTGAGGCTAACCCTTAGTTTATTTCAGTTGCAGAAAAAAATGGAGGCCCTGGAGCGCCTTCGAGATGAAGTTGGTCGGGCCAGGCGTGAGCATGGTGATCTAAAATCTCAGGCGGAGGCTCAGGCTTTAGAGGGGAAGGATGTCGTGACTAAAGTTCCTACTTTTGAAGCTCAACTTCGCTTAGCTCATGATAATGCTCCGGTTCGGACAGAAATGATTGCGAAGCTCGAGTTCGAACTTTCAAAGGTCAGGGCTGAAGTCGTTGATGCCCGAGTTGGAGCTGTAATGAGCCAGACTAAGGCTGACCAGGAGATGGCGATCTATTCGAAGGATGCTACTGATGGTCAAGCTGAGCTGAGAAGTATCCTCGACCACGAAGGGAGGATTGAAGAATATGCTCGTTGCAAGTCTCATAGAAAGACCCTCGAGGAGATCTATGCTAAGGGCTTTGCCCTCTCAGGGGAATTGGTGCTAGCAAGGGCGGACGAGCGTGACAATCTGTTGCTTTTGCCCGATGCCAAAGAAAGCGAAGATGAGGCCGGCAGGCCGTAGCCCCCGAGGAGGGGGGGGACATAGATTTTGCCATCTGTATGTAGCACTTTCGTAGCATGTTTGAAGATGGAGATTGCATTTTTTCACATATGTGTATGAAAGAAAACCTTGCGGCTTTATTTCTTTCGTATCTTTTTCTATCTTGAATTTGGCCAGACAATCTGGTTTTTGCGTTGGTAGGAATCTTTAGATTCGTGATATGGCCCTGGGGCTCGTTAGGCTGGCCCGTACCCAACATCTCTCTTCTTCGATATGCCGCCTGATTGTAATGTTTTATTTGTGGCCTATAGTGCCTCAAAATTCGTTACCATCCCGCTCTTGATTCCTTCTTCAATTCTTTCTCCAAGTTTGATGATATCAAAGAATTTATGGTTTTCAATAACCATCAACCTTTCATAATACTGCGACTATCAAACACCTCCACCTACATATCAAACACCTCCACCCACATATCAAACACCTCCACCCACATATCAAACACCTTCACCCACATACCAAGCACCAACGCCCACATATCAACCCTCATCTCCCAGATATTCCCAGCCAGCCATTGTCCATCACACCTATATCTCCCAACCGTCTCATTTCCAATCGCCACCGACCCACCAAAATTATCCAAGACCAAGACCTAATTTTGACCGCAAGCCACCTAGACAATACACCGCCATTGCTGAACCCATCGACCAACTATATGAAAGGTTGAAAGCCGCTGGTTATGTCACCCTCATTCCTGCTGTGGCATTAGAGAATCCATCCCAATGGGTCAATCCAAACAAAACTTGTGTGTATCACTCCGGTATGGAGGGGCACACCACTGATGAGTGCCGAATACTGAAAGATAAGATCCAGACGCTAATTGACAACAAGGTCGTACAGGCAAAGGAAGCTGCACCCAATGTCTGCAATAACCCCCTCCCTGATCATCGAGGCGGTGTGGTGCATGTGATAGAGACAAACGAAGAATGGGACCCTGAGGGGTCGATCGGGCTTATTTGAGAAGGCGATGACTTTAAAGTTGTAGTCACACTTACTCCTATTGTGGTACAGACTCAGTCACCAATCGAGGTCGAGGTAGCCGCACCGGTCCTATTTGAGGTAGAGGTAGCTCCACCTGCGGCCACCCCCGTTCTATTTGAAGTATAAGTGGTCACACCTTTCACAGTGACAGTGTCAACCACACCTCCTTTCGACTCAAAAGCAATACCCGGGGATTACATTGCCGAAGCTCAGCGAAAAGAAAAGGCAAAAATGGAGGAATCCGATTTTGCACAAGGAATGAGTAGGACTGCAAGAGTCTACACACTTGAACATTTGGGAGGACCAAGCAAGGATGCCACTACCAAGCAGATGTCATTGAGATAGGGCCAGATGACCTGTGGAGGAAAGTACAAGCAAAGGAGTATTTCGTCATTAACCATCTAAACAAAACCCTAGCTCAGATATCCATCATGTCACTGTTGCAAAATTCAAAGGCACACAAGAATGCTTTAATGAAGGTGTTGAGTGAGGCTTATGTACCTAATAACATCACCGACGGATAGATGGCCAATATGGTAGGGAAAGTACTGGAAAGTCATAAGATTATCTTCCACGAAGATGAGCTACCACCTGAGGGATTGAATCACAATCGAGCATTGCATATCACAGTGCAATTTGAAGACAAATTCATTGCCAAGGTCTTGGTTGATGGAGGTTCAAGCCTCAATATTTGTCCGTTGCACACTCTGAAAAGGTTGGACAAAATTTTTCATGAAATACAGGTAGGAAGCATGAATGTGAAATCTTTCGACGGGTCTCAAAGGGCCACGATTGGGGAAATCAACCTTTGCTTGTAGAGGGGGCCAACTTGGTTCGACGTCGAGTTTCAGGTGCTCAACATACCGGCCTCATATAATCTTCTGTCGGTCCGACCATTGATCCATGTCGCTGGAGCCGTGCCTTCCACAATACATCAGGCCGTGAAATTCGAATAGAATCGTCAGGAGGTGATCAGTCACGGAGATGGGAGTAACCCCATTTACACCAGCCAAACCATCCCGGCTATTGGGCATAGAAGAAGGCTAGGAGGGGAAACCTATAATCACATTGAACGTGTCAATGCCGTCGAGAAAGATAAATGGTGGAGCAGTAAAATAGAAAGCATATTGGCATGGTCTAGGTATGAACCCGGCAAAGGGTTGGGGAAGAATCTCCAGGGTATTACTAAACCAATACGGCTGAAGGGTCATGGTACTACCTTTGGGCTCGGATATCAGTACACATGGCAAGAATACAATGATTGGTTGCCTATATGGCATAGACCATATTACCCTCTCGAGCAACCAGTGTCGTGTCTAGATCAAGTTTTTCACCAAGCTTATACAATATGGGGAACTGCTGAAGAGGAAGCATTAGCTAGGTTGAAGAATCTATTCTTGGAGGATGAAGACATGGACTGCAGTGCCATAATTGAGGAGGAGGAGGAAGAAGGCCTCACTATTCAGACCGTGAAGCCGAGTCCCTGGGTAGCTTGGCAGAATTTTATTTCTATAACCATTCTAGGAATTTAAGATTTTCAGTAATTTTGATTTAAAGACTTACTTGTTTCAAACTAAATTCTCGATTCATCGAGCCGCACTTGTTTGAATGTTGCTTAATTTTAATCAAATGCATTTGCTCCTTATTATGCATTACTATTTTCTATACATTTTTTTCTACAGCGTTATAATTACTTTTCCTGATGAACCGGTGACTGTAACATGTAATGAGTCAATGCAACATGAGGATAATGATTCAGATGAAGAGGATGAGATACCCGAGGAAGTTGTTAGGGAAGTTGAAAACTTTGAGAATAAGCCTAAGTCCAATCTTGACAAAACCAAAGCAGTAAATTTGGGGGACGCCGAGACCGTCAAGGAAACTCACATCAGCATCCACTTGTCACCACTAGAGAAGGAAGAGTACATCCGTTTTCTAAAAGATATGAGGACATTTTCTCATGGTTATATAATGACATGACTGGTTTGAGCACGTCCATAGTGGCTCACAAGTTGTCTACTAATCCCATGTGTCCTCCAGTGAAGCAAAAACTCAGAAAATTTAAACCAGACATGAGCCTGAAAATCATGGAAGAAGTTACCAAGCAGATCAAAGCCAAAGTTCTCAGGGTGGTTGAGTACCCAACCTGGTTAGCTAATATTGTGTCAGTTCAAAAGAAGGATAGGAAAGTCAGGGTATGTGTTGACTATCGGGATTTAAAAAAAACAAGTCCCAAGGACGACTTCCCACTACAAAACATACACATCCTGATCGATAATTGCGCCAAACATGAACTCCAATCCTTTGTAGATTGTTTTGCGGGTTATCACCAGATCTGGATGGATGAAGAAGATGTGAAGAAAATAGCTTTTATCACACCTTCGAGGGTATACTGCTACAAAATGATGTCGTTTGGTCTAAAGAATGTTGGGTCTACGTACATGAGAGCCATGACAACCATCTTTCATGATATGATACACAAGGAGATAGAGGTGTATGTGGACGACGTAATTATCAGATCCAAGAGAGCCGCAGACCACATAGCGGACTTAAGAAAGTTCTTTGATAGGTTAAGGAGGTACAACTTGAAACTGAACCCCGCAAAATATGCGTTCGGGGTTCCCGCAGGAAAGCTACTGGGATTCATTGTCAGTCGCCAGGGGATCGAGCTGGATCCGTCCAAAGTGAAGGCTATTCAGGAGTTACCACCACCTAAGAGTAAAAAGGACATGATGAGCTTCCTAGGACGTCTCAACTATATCAGTCGATTCATAGCACAGTCCACAGTCATATGTGAACCCATTTTCAAGATGCTGAGGAAAGACGCCGAGACAAGCTGGACAAAGGATTGTCAGAGGGCCTTCGACAAAATCAAGGAGTACCTGTCCACACTGCCAGTTCTTGTCTTGCTAGAACCAGGACGACCTTTGCTACTTTATCTATCCGTATTGGATGGAGCCTTCGGATGTGTTTTGGGACAACATGATGAGACAGGAATAAAGGAGCAAGCCATATATTACTTGAGTAAGAAGTTCACACCTTACAAAGCACGGTACTCTCTGCTAGAATGCACTTGCTGTGTTTTGACCTGGACAGCTCAGAAATTGAGGCATTACTTTTATGCCTACACTACATACCTTATATCCAGGATGGACCCTCTAAAGTACATATTCCAGAAGCTCATGCCGACTAGGAAGTTAGCCAAGTGGTAGATACTGTTGAGTAAGTTTGACGTCGTCTATGTAAATCAAAAGGCGGTCAAAGGACAAGCATTGGCAGATCATCTTGCTGAAAATCCGGTGGGAGGAGAATACGAACCCTTGAAAATGTATTTTCCTGATAAAGAAGTATCATTCGTAGGAGAAGACATTACCTAAACATATGATGGTTGGAGGATGTTCTTTGATGGAGCTGCAAATTTCAGAAGAGTAGGTATTGGAGCAGTTTTGGTATCAGAAACGGGTCAGCACTATCCAGTATCTGATAAACTCATATTTCCCTACACCAACAACATGGCGGAGTATGAAGCCTGCATACTAGGGCTCAACATGGCGATCGACATGAACATCTAGGAGTTGCTAGTGATCGGTGATTCAGATTTGCTTGTGCACCAGGTACAAGGAGAGTGGGCCACCAAGAATTCCAAGAAATCGCCATATCTGCACCATGTGCAGGAATTGAGAAAGAGGTTCATGAAGATAGAATTCCGACATGTGCCCAGAATTCAGAATGAGTTCGCCGATGTATTGGCCACCTTGTCATCAATGATACAACATCCAGATAAGAATTATATTGATCCCATTCCGGTGAAGATCCATAATCAGCCGGCATATTGTGCTCATGTTGAAGAGGAAACGGATGGAAAGCCTTGGTTCCATGACATCCAAGAGTATTTATCAAAGGGAGAATATCCGGAGCTTGCAAACCACACTCAGAAACGCACACTCCAGAGGTTGTCCAATCATTTCTTCTACAGTGGAGGAAATATGTATAGAAGAACTCCCGATTTGGGATTGCTAAGATGTGTCGATGCAAAACAAGTTTCTAAACTGCTTAAGGACGTACTTGCCGGGACCTGTGACCCGCACATGAATGGTTTCATCTTGGCTAAAAAGATACTTAAAGCCAGATACTTTTGGATGGCCATAGAGACAAATTGCATCCAGTATGTCTGCAAATGTTTCAATACCAAATGCATGACGACATGATAAAAGTGCCGCCAAATGAGCTCAATGCGACAAGCTCACCTTGGCCATTCACCGCCTGAGGAATGGATGTTATTGGTCCGATTGAGCCCACTACTTCAAACGGACATAGGTTTATTCTAGTAGCCATTGATTACTTCATAAAATGGGTAGAGGGTGCATCTTACAAAACTGTAACCAAGAAAGTCGTCGCAGATTTTGTCAAAGATCGCATTGTTTGTCGATTCGGAGTTCTCGAGTCCATTGTTACTGATAATACCGCCAATCTTAATAGAGATCTGATGAAAGCTATGTGTGAAACTTTCAAAATCAAGTACAAGAATTCCACAGCCTACAGACCTCATATGAATGAAGTCGTAGAAGTCGCCAATAAAAACATTAAGAAGATACTAAGGAAGATGGTAAAGAACCACAAATAATGGCACGAGAAGCTACCTTTTGCTTTATTGGGATACCACATTACAGTTCGCATATCAATCGGGGCAACTCCCTACATATTGGTTTATGGTACCGAGGTTGTCATCCCAGCCGAGGTAGAGATTCCTTCTTTAAGAATCATACAAGAAGCTAAACTCAGCGATGCAAAGTGGATAAGGAGTCGCTGTGAACAATTGGTCCTTATCGATGGAAAGAGGATGAACGCAGTATGTCACGGCCAACTTATCAGAACATAATATCCAGAGCTTTCAACAAAAAGGTTAAACCAAGGCAATTTGCACCAGGTCAGTTGGTGCTGAAGAAGATCTTCCCACATCAAGATGAAGCCAAAGGGAAATTCTCTCCCAACTGGCAAGGTCCGTACATGGTTCACAGGGTGCTGACAGGAGGAGCACTCATACTTGTAGAAATGGATGGAGAAATCTGGCCAAAACCAATCAATTCAGACGTAGTCAAAAGATACTATGCTTAGATTATTTACATTTTCTCATCCGATGTAATTGAACTACACTTGACCTAATTCCCATTTAAGAGGGGATACGTAGGCAGCCTTATGGGTTCGGTCATATCATAATAAAATTTCCATTTCCCCCCAAGATCAGAAACTGGGGCAGAATTTTGAGGAGGACCCTCAAAATTCTGGAGCAAGTCCAACCGACGCCATCACATGCTAGAAAGTCGGAAATTGGTTAAGAAACTAGGGCAAAATTTTGAGAAGGGTTCTCAAAATTCCGAAGAAGGTTCAGCAAGGCCCATTATCCGCAAACGGTCAAAATATCATCTACCAACTCGGGCAGAATTTTGAGGAGGACCCTCAAAATTTCAATATAAGAGAGATGCAATGCCTTTGAGATGTGCTATAGTCACTATTTCAGTTAAAATTACTTAATATATCAATATGTTTCTAAAATGACTCTATTTTTATCAATGATTGCATATTTTTCGAAAACTTTATTTCTGTAGCAGTCAGGTGTTACCCAGGGGAACTTGAAAAGGCTCCGGAACGGAGCAAAGCAAGGCTAGTGGACGAACACGAACAAACCTCCCCTTACAAAACTTACAATTTTTCTTTGAACGCAGGCATATCTGACGTAGCGATAGCATCCGCAAATATATACACGTAACAAATTCGCTATCAATCAGGACATCATACACCGAAGATATCTCCAGCTAAGACATATATTACTCTTATTTGTTACTTGCTCTCTATATGAGGCTAATCCTTGCCTCCATATTTGCAGGTTAATCCCTGTCTCCCTCTCTGCATGAGGCTAATCCTTGCCTCCATATCTGCATGAGGGTAATCCTTGCCTCCATATTTGCATGAGGCTAATACCTGCCTCCATATCTGTATGAGGCTAATCCCTTCCTCCATATCTGCATGAGGCTAATCCCTGCCTCCATATCTACATGAGGCTAATCCTTGCCTCCCTATCTACATGAGGCCAATCATTGCCTTCGTATTTACATGAGGCTAATCCTTGTATCTATATCTGCATGAGGCTAATCCCTGCCTCCGTATCTGCATGAGGCTTATCCCTATTTGCATGAGGCTAATCCTTGCCTCCGTATTTGCATGAGGCTAATCCCTGCCCCCATATTTGTATAAGGCTAATCTATGACCCCATATCTGCATGAGGCTAATCCCTGCCTCCCTATTTGCATGAGGCTAATCCCTGCATCTATATCTTGCATAAGGCTAATCCCTGCCTCCATATCTGCATAAGGCTAATCCTTGCCTCCTTGTCTTGCATGAGGCTTATCCCTACCTCCATATCTGCATGAGGACAATCCCTACCTCCCTATTTTCATGAGGCTAATCCTTGCTCCACATTTGCATGGAACTAATTGTCCCTACTTACATAAATATTGCTCTTTTCTAGTACTATCTATTTGCTTTTCTATCAGGCTAAGCTCGGTCTCTCATTTCACAACACAAAGTCTTGTCTTGTTAACATCATATTATTGCATCTCCTAGGCTGAAATATCGCCAATCTATCCAAAGGCGTCATAGTCTAAAAGGCATCATCCTTATAGCTGGAAGACATCATGCCATGGCTTGAGGATCCCTCAAACTTGCATATCATTATTCAAAGGCGTCATGGTTCGGTGGCACCATCTGCATGGACCGAGAACAACATTTCATGGCCTGCAAATCCCTCACTAAACAATTCATGGCCCATGACGTCATAGTCCAAGAACGTCATTTTTAACCATCCAAAGACAACCTCCAAGGTCCAAAGGAAATCTGCATCATGTTTAAATTTTCACACAAAATACATGTCGGCATCATCTTTTCATCTGCAGGTAACCAGCAAGAAACTGCTATCCTAGCAGGAGCGATCTCGCTCTAGTTCCTTCAACTATCTCAAACCCTAACCGTTCACCATAGCAGCTCTTGCATTCTATGTCCGTTCTTGCAATGACTTCATCGGTATATTCCGCCAATGAATCCAGAAATACATATGGCCTAATTCCTGTAAAACCAGGGATATGTAGGCAACTCAAGACCAGAGTCCTACCTCTGTCTTTCAAAACATCCGTCCGGTCAAAATTGGCCATTATTTTACCCGAAAACTCTTTCATCATTCCCAGGTAAAGAGGGACAGCTGTTGATACCCAATTTTTCCTCATATATTTATAATACATATATATATTTTCAAAATAGAACATATGCAGTTATAAGCATGCATAATCATTCCTATAATTTTCTATAATTTTTAAAATCTCCAAACTGATTTATTTCTTCCCCTTTGTATTTATAAAATTCCAACAATTATCCTTCAAAATATTTTTATGGTGATTTAGTCATCTAAATTCTTTATTTATGTCAAAATATTGTTTAAATATTTTTAGTGCATTTTTTTATAATTGCATTTACATTTTTTAGGCTAAATTGCATATTTTTGCAATAATAGCCCTACTAATGCATAACTACATTATTGATGCATAAAATGATCTTTTATATTTTTCAAATGTCAAAAAACTATTTTAAATCATTTTAGTACATGAAAATATTTTTTGGAAATCATTTATTATTTTTATAAATTATATAACTATTAAAAGTGGCTATTGAAAATCTAGCCTATTTTATTTTCAATTTCAGCCCCAACCTAACCCAATTACTAGCCCAATTTCAACTAAATTACCCAGCCCAAACCCTAACTACCCGATCCAACCCCCCAAAACCTTTTAATCTTGACCGTTGGTCATAAAGATCAACGGCCACAAACGACCATTCCTAAAATAAACCTAAAAGATCCCCCAAACCCAATCATTCTATACTACATGCCGCCTTGAAACCCCTCTCTGCTCTCAAACGCTCTCAAAACCTAACCCTAATAATCTCACTGACCCTCATCCATGGCCATCTCCGATAATTTCTCACCACCTCTCAGGCTTCCAATGCCCCCTCCCCCCCCCCACGTTAATCTTTCCATCTCCAGGGCCCTCAAAGGATCAGGGCTAGTTGGCTCGCATTTATGGTTCCTCTCTCGTCTGTTTCAGGCCATTCCCGTGTGATTCCGAGTAAGATCGTCCTATATTGACTACGATCTATGGTTTTCTAAGCAGGTTTCTTCATCTATGTATGGTTCTCTTCGAAACCCTAATTTCTTTTCTAAACCTCTTAAATCTGTACAGATCTAAGATAATTCGGGTTTGTTTCATGTGAGTTTTACAATAACCTTAAGATTCTTTACAAGAATCGTCTGATTTTCAAGTGATTTTCATTTTTTTTTTCTAAACTAGGATTTCCACAACCTTAACCCGTTTATACTGAAAGCCCTAAAAAAAATTTTGATGTTCTTCGTCTTGTTTCTGTGTACTAGTATATCGACTGGTTCTTGCTTTGGGTTCTTATGATTTCTCGTGACTTTCTTTCCCTAATATGCTTCAACTGAATTTCTTAGTTTGACCTTTCACTGATTCTATGTGTTTGTGTTCGTCCTGACCATTCATGTTAAGACCTGTAACATTCTCCTTGAATCAGTGTCGTTCTAGTTATTTGTTTTGTTAAAGTTATGTGGAATCCTAACTATTCATGTTCTACCTTATTTTATATGCTAAACATGCTGACTCTTTCATGACTTTCTCTTTGATTATTCTGAACTCCTTATTTCTTGGTTTGATTTGAACACTTTCCCTTAAACTTTCGATTCTTAACTCTCTACTCGATTTGATTGAATTGCTTGCCTTAATTAATTTTCTTTTGCCTTGTTTGTATTTTGCTGATTCTTACTGATTCGTTTCCTTAATTAAAACTTCTGTTCATTTACTCCTAATTACCTACTCTATACTAAACCTTACTTAATTCTTTTCCTTAAATACTTAGCATGCTTTTACCGTTGATATAAATTATCCCTTGATTAAGGGAAAGACTTGCTGATTTACATGTGACTTCCCTAATTTGCTACTTAATTTATCTCTTACCTTATTTGTTAAGATTTTGATTACTATATAAACCCCCCCACTTATTTTAATTTATGAACAACGAATACTAGTTCATCTATACTATTATACTCTCAAAAGCTCTTTACTATCTTCTGTTCCTTGCAATTCTTATTAGTCCAGCAAGTTGTAAGCCAAAGGCTGGCTACTTGCATCATCTCTACTCTGTACTATGTAGTCTCTCCTTAACTGGTATGTTCTGATTCAATTCACATTCCAAACTATGCGTCTCCTTTGTTACTGCAGTCCATCAATTTGTGATTTCTAGTTCTATGTGCTATTCTATTTAATATGCAGTCAGCATGCCTAGATTACTGCATCACAAAGCATGTTTAAGTTTATTCTGTTAAAGGCTATAGTTATTATACTATTTGGCATGCTGACCCTGCTCTAAATAATTGGTTCACTAGCATGTCCCAAGCTGCATTGTGTGTTTATGACTTCACCCAGCATGACCAAATCCTGCTTGTTCTGTATATGATTAGTATTTCCAAAACCTTGAATGTTTCATGAAGTGTTTGTCTAGTTTGTTCATCTAAGTCCAGTTTGTTCGATTTCACTAATGAGATCCTATTTATGTCTAAAATTTGTGTGTTCTCAACTAAACCCTGCAACTACAATTTGTGTAATTGAGTGACATCACTAAGGTGCATTCTAGGTGTCCCCCTACCCCTTTCCCATATGTGAGGTCTGTTCTGAAACTGTGTGTTCTTTGACTTGCTTTCTGATTATTTTAAAAAATGTTCTTCATGTTTTCTCAAACTATTCCTACTCTAACTATGTTCTGATTTTCATAAAATTCATTCTATTACTAAGACCTTCTTTCTACTGTTTACCAAACTCTTTCTAAGTCATTATGCACTCTAACATTACTCTTAGAATACTAGGTTCTGCCCCTCTGATATGTGTACTGCCTTGAGACCCATTGAGGTCTCTTTGAACTCTGGCATGTCAGATCTAGCCTTTCCACACTGCACCTAAATCAGTTATAGTTTGAGAAAAGGTCTAGGTGTGAGCACTGCCCGGGATCCTTGAGGTCCTTAGGGAACTCTGACACACCTAGACATGATATTATCTATGGAACTTTGGCATTTGAGGCTATTGGAGGCTTGGAAGTCATTTGGACCTACTGCAGGCTCCCTATAGATTAACTTCTGTTCATTTATATATTTTAATTCATTGGTCTGTAATAATTATTGTAAACAACATTGGGGTGATTAGTGAAAAGGAGTGGGTAGTTATATATATATTGGGTAAATCGGGTAGATACCATGCCTATAAGGATGTGTTAATTCAAAAAATGCATTTGCTATGTTTGCTTTACTTTCACAGTATTAGAAACCATGCCTATAGGATCTAAATGGTTTTAATAATAGAGATCATGCCTATAGAGTTAAAAAATCAACTTTTATATTTAGATATCATGCCTATAGAGTGTAAAGTAATTGAAGTTCATTTTTTGTTACAGCATGTTTTCACATTCGTCTTCTTAGATATCATGCCTATAAGTTCAAGAGTCAGCTTTAATAAATAGATGTCATGTTTATAGGGTTTAAAATCAGCTCTAATAGAAATCATGCCTATAGAACTTAAAATCAGTTTAGTCAAATAAATCAGTTTAATTCTTGTTTGTTCATTCTGAATTAGTTAACTGTCCGTTTCTCTAAATGAGTTTTCAAATACTACCTTAATTAATGTCGCTAGAAAGTATGCCTATAGGATCTCAAGTTTTCTGTTTTAAAAATTGTTCACTGTTTTACTGCATTCCTAATCAATATAGATATCATGCTTTTAATACATTGTTGTTATGCATTTAGGCAAGCCTCTAGGGTAATTCAAATTGTGCAACTAAAACTATGTTTTGCTATTTGAGACTGTGCAGATTTAACAGGTCTAAAACCAGTAGGCAAGCTAATAGGTCTTTGACACTTGGTCCTAAATCATGTTGTATACTTCCCTATCACCTAGATATCATGTTCTAAGTTTTGTTAAATACTTGAAACAATTGTCTGAGACGTGCATTTATTTGTTCTGCTCGTGGAGATAAAAAATGTGAGCCATTACTTGTTCCTTATTTATGTGCAGTACTAACTGTTTTGATTGGCGCTTAGACTTTTCTCCTTTAAATAACTTAAGAGAGTCTAGAACTATCCAAAAGTAGAGGTCCTAAAATACCTCCAGGGCCATAAGGAAGGGACGGGTAGTGAACGCATAGGACATTTTCAAGGTTGCTAGAGCGCTTTAGGCTATGACCAAGGGGAGGGAATTGGGTAGTAAGGATATGATGACTACGCGCCAATGTCACGTATATCCCCTCCTTGAGGAGTGTTTACCGAGCATTGGGTGGGGTGATCATGTAGGCTAACCAACCTAGGACCCCTCTTTCCCAATTCCTGATGTTTAAACTTTACTTTTTCTCTATATATGTGCAACTTGTTCAAAGTCTTTTCCTTTTGTCTCATTACTTGAGTCATACGATGTCCAAAACATGCCTTTATTTGCAAGTATGTGTTATTTATTTAAAAGGACTAATTCATAAGTATAAGTTCGGCTGGGATCCACCGTTGTGGACCGCGAGGGGTGCCTAACACCTTCCCCTCAAGGTTATTTCGAGTCCTTACCCTAAATCTCTGGTAATGTAAACTAGTCTAAGAGTTAATCGCTCTAGGTGCCCTAACGCACCATAATCCGTTAGGTGGCGACTCTTCAAATACCCAAATCCTAAAAGAAAATGAGTTATTACCCCCATGAATGTCGGAACCCGGACTTCTCTCCCCGCGTAGGGAAAAAAGGGGCACGACAATGACTTGGCCAAAGAATGTTCAAATTATGCCACCTTGCAACATAATTTAAGAGTTATTTGATTGACTACATCTTGCTGCCACGTTGGGGTTCAAGAGTTATCCAAAATATCTTAATTAATTACCCATTTCTTAATTAACTCGGTAATTCCCCACTAATCTAATAATTAACCAATTACCTACATAATTAAGAATTGTCTCAAATTACTTAAAATACTACTTACTTTTAACATACTTTATGTACCCTACTATCATGGTCATGTAGTACCTTGTATGGCATTTGTTCATAAATACGGGGTATTATAGCTTAGACCATATTTTATCTCAAAATGACAACCTTCAACGAAACTCATTTTATTCGATTCGCTTACCCTCTCACTTTTACGAATTTACATATCACTTGTTTGAAATAGCATAATACTTATAATTCCAAAATGATCTCATTCCCGAACTTACGACGATTAACTTATGCCAAAACTTTTACATACAAAAATGCGGAATGTAACATCTCATTTTCGAGCTTTTATCAATTTACTTATGGCGTAATTTCACGTACAAAAATATGGGGTATAACATGATCAAAGAAGGAAGCTTCAAGGTGAGGTGAAAAGTTATTTTTGGAATAACCCCTTTTTGTTTAAATTGTGTGCAGATTGTGTGATTCGAAGATGTGTACCTGAAGGAGAGATGGAAAGTAATTTGTCTCATTGTCATGATGGAGTAGCTTGAGGACACAACAGTGGAAATCGCACTACAGCAAAGGTCACGGAAGCTGGTTCTATTGGCCTACATTGTACAAAGATGCACGGGCGTATGTATCTACATATGACAAGTGTCAAAGGGAAGGTAATATTATCAAAAGGGATGAGATGTCGCTAAACTGTATATTGGTATGTGGAATTTTTTATGTTTGGTCCATTGACTTTATGGGTCTATTTCCATCGTCTCATTTTTTGTAAATATATCCCAGTAGTTGTTGACTGCATCTCTAGATGGGTCGAAGCAATCCCTACTAGGACCAATGATGCTCGGGTGATGTGTGAGTTCTTACGGAAGAACATCTTTACCCATTTTGGGATACCTCGAGTGATTATCAGTGACAATGGGTCGCATTTTGTAAACAACCAGTTTGCTATGTTCTTGTCCAAGTATAAGGTCATACACAAAATAGTAACCTTGTACCATACCCAAACTAGTGGGAAATTTGAAGTGGCTAACCGTGAGCTTAAGCGAATTCTTGAAAAAAATGGTTAGCGCTTCTCGTAAGGATTGATCTATAAAGTTTGATGAAGTTCTATGATAGAACTGCATTCAAAACAACCATATGGATTTCACCGTTCAAATTAGTGTATGGGAAATCATGTCACCTACCTGTTGAGATAGAATATAAAGCTTATTAAGTAATTATATTGCTTAATCTTGATCTTAGTCTTGTAGGTGAACACAAGTTATAGATGAATGAATTGGAGGAGTTTAGACTGGATGCATATGAAAATGCACGAATTTTTAAGGAGAAGATAAAGAGGTGTATGATCACCTTATTAAGCCAAAAGAGTTTTATGAAGGAGACAAGGTCTTGCTATACAATAGTAGACTTATATTGTTCCCCGAAAAATTCAAGTCAAGATGGATGGGTCTGTATGTAGTGAAACATGTCTCACCGTATGACGCCATTGAGATCCAAGATGAGGAAGGGAATGAGAGCTTTAAGGTGAATGGGCACATGTTAAAACCATACCTTGTTGGAGTATTTGACAAGCAATCTTCCAGCATCTTGATCAAATAAGCCTAAGTGATGCAGTCAAGCTGACGACTATAACTCAGAACTACTTCTAACCCTTTTTCTTGCTTTTGTAGAGTAGTCCAGATGATTGTAGATTAGGACTATTAGAATTTAGGAGTTTTGATACTTGTTTGGACATGTATAATCATGAATTGTACACAAAATATGTACATAATAGAGTTAGGATGCAACACGCGGTGTAAAAAATAAAAAGTGGCGGAACTCTGAGAAAAATGGCCTAGCACACCACGTGGGGAGCCGCAACATGCGCTGCGCTAGGCCAAACGTGGCCCTCTGATAGAATTGTAACCTCTCTAATAATGACCACTGCCGTTTCGTATGGAGTGTCGCACCCTGCAACGCGGCTTTACAAAATTTCGGCCAATTACGAAAAAAGGAAAAAATAATTAAAAAAAACTCACTCAACCCCCTTCCAGCCCAAACACCCATCCCTCTAACCCTTTTTTCCCATTCCCTTTTCTCTCATTCCTCTCTAACTCCCCCCTAAATCCTCACTTCTCTTTCAATTATTCCTCCACTCACATCCTTCCATCTTCCTCAAGTTTCAAGGTAAGTTTCTTGTCTCTCTTCTTTAACCCATTTTGTGTTTTTACTTGTAGTCTTTAAGTAGTTGTAAGTCTAATTTTCCCTAACCCTATCTAGTATTATTTTTGATAATCTTTTAGTTATTTTCGTAATTTGGCCAAATCTTTGCTTAATTTTGTTGGCATTTCGTAGTGTTTATACTTATGAATGGTTTGTAGTATGTCATAGTGAGATTGGAAGAATTATTTGATAAAGCTAGGGTGGGGGTGACTATATGGCCGAAAATTGGTGAGTTTTGTGTAAAATTTGTGAAATTTGTGCTATTACAAAGATGTGGTGGTGTTGTGGTTATGTTGAGTGGTGCGATTTCGATATGTGTGGTTGGTTTTCGCCTCTTTTGAATTGAAGTAATAACTTTAAACTAGTGCCTACCATGAGCTTTGTAAAATGCTCAAATGACATAAAGTGTATATTTAGTTGCAAATATTGAGGTTATTGTTTTGTAATGAGGTGATGATAAACGATGAGTGTGGAGTGGGTGGTAATGTGCTAATTTTGTGAAAATTGTAAAGTGTTAGCCCCGAGTGCTAATCGATTGACCACCTCATGCTATTGTGTTATTAGTTGTTAATTGGGATATCCGATTCATGCTAAGTAATTGTGTAGTTTTGTAGTGTAATTTCTTAATTTTGTTAGTCGTAAATTAGTGTAACTTCTTGCTTTCGTTGCTTGGTTACTAGTTTAGCTTTTTGATTTTTGTACTTTACAATAGTGTAGTGTAACCTAGGTTGTGTTGTTGTAATGTTATGTTGGTGGTTGGGCGAGTTGGTGATGAATTGTGATGTGCTCTTTAATGGGGTAGTCTGAGTCTCCGGTTTACATTGTACTTGTGAACATGCCAATGATATAAGTATGGGGTGGTCACCCCATTTGGTCTTCCTTGTCATTCTACATGTTGTGGCTAATTGAGTTTGTTTTGTGCAGGTACAATATCTCGTTGTCCTAGTAAATGCGCTAACATTGGTTCTTCTATCTTGCCTCTATTAGTAGGAGAGGAGGTAGGAGGGCACCAGCCCCCATCCCAGTGAGGAGGAGATGGAGAATATTGATCCTGATGCTGACGAGATCTGGGGAGGGGGTGAAAGTATGGCATTCGGGCTGTCCTAGCTCATGCTAGAGAGTGGTACAGGACCTTTGTTCCTGTGGAAAAACCCAGACCCCGAGGTTGGTAGATAATGGGAAGCTAGCCCGCAAGTACTCTGGGGATATACAACAATATATGTGCCCAGGGTTTTGATAGTTTGTTCCGTCTTGGTGATGCGGTGAACGTGAACTTAGTAAAAGAGTTTTATGCCAACTGGAAGCCTGAGGCCAGTTTGGATGCTATGTACGAGGTGCAGGTTCGAGGCAAGGTGAGCCTATTCTCCTCTCAGGTAATCAATCATATTAAGGGATTTGCAAAACACACCCATAAGTTGTTTTTGAGGCTTCTTTGTCGCCCAAACTATCTTGATATACGACAACAGTTGTGTAGAGCTGACTCTCTTGCTACATGGATGCGGGATGCCAATGAGTACCAAAAATATATGAAGAAGAGCACTCTTCAGCGCCCGTCCAGGGTTCTTCTATGACTGATCAATGCCAAGATTATGCCTACTCAGAGCAATACCGATGTCTCAAGGGCAAAGGTGTGTCTGATTTATGCCTTCTTGACCGGGATGAAGTTCGGTCTTGACAAGATAAAGATCATGCTTTAAGCACATGGCTCGAGTGCGACTATTTGGGGCTCGTCGCCTATATTACCCGACTATGATCACTTGGTTGCCGCAAACCCACTGCGTAGATGAGGAGTTTCATTATGATCAAATGATCCCAGTTTAGTGGCCTATTAAGGCCTTTGAGGTCACCGCTATGATAAACCCCTTGATACTGTTGTTCCTGTAGACCAGAGGTTGGTTCATGTCGAGGAGACACTACAGCTGTTATTTGCTAATATGCACCTTCACTCTGCTAGAGGGGGAGACTGACTTAGAGGAGCTGCAGCAGGATCATCCCCTCTCTGGAGTTACTCACTAGTGGTTGGTTTGGCTGGGGGAGGAAAAGTGCCACATGATGAGGGTGTGAACTCCGTCCCTTCTGATGATGAGTAGTACTTTTGCACTTTTGAGGGTGTTGAGGATGATTAGGCCCAAGGCCTTAGGGAGTCACCTTTTTCACTCTTGTTTCTACTGTTTTGCTTTGGGAAAAATGCAATCTCTTAAGTATGGAATCGGGTGCTCCAATTTACTTGTATTTGTCTTGTTTTTTCTTTGTCATTTGCCTTTGTTTGATTTGTTTCTTGCTTTATTAGAAAATTTGGCATGTAATCGTAACTCTGAATTCTATTTATCCTGAAATAGTTAGTAAATGTAATTGTTTAGTTTTGACTCTTCCCAATAATGGATTTCGTCAACTGGCTTCTTGAGGGATTTAAAGTCGAACAAGAAAAATAAAAAAAATTGAAAACTCAAAAATATATCTTTTATTTCTATTTTAATTTCTTAGATAGTATAATAATTCCCCATTGGTTTTTTGTGCCGTGGTTTTTTCCCGGGATTTTTACTTGAACCGGGTGTAGTTAGCTTTTTTTTTTGTAGGAATAAAAAATCTTGAGTCATAGTGCTAATCAATTTTTGTGACTTTGTTGTGCCTTGAGAGCGGTGAATGCCTTAGTTGTGACGCATACGCTTAGTTCTTGGCTCGTGTATAAGTGTCTTAAATTGTTTGATTTTGACTCTACTTAACTGTTTTGGCTAAAGAGTCGAGACAAATCCAGTCCAAAGTGAGTTGTGTGCCACTGTGTGAGTGAGGTATTTGTTGATATTCTGTGCATATCAGTTGATGTCTATAACTTACCATGTGTGTTTCCAAAGAAAAATAGAAGTTTTGTTCACTCTAGAAAATGATATAGGCATGTCTTTGTTGAGCCAGGCATGTGTACGACCCCAATTTTCAACCGTAGAATGTCGTGATATATGCCATCATAATAGAACTCAACATTATAGCTAACAACAACTCCTCAAAACCTAGTGGAACAGAGTCATAAGCTCTACAAGAATGTACTAATAGTCTCATAATACAATACTATTTTGAGACAAGAAATAAATAGTAGAATGTCAAAAAACAAAGGGTGACTCCGAGTCCCGTAAATATTGAGCAAGTATCTTGAAGTCTCCAAAAGAAACTAGCCAATCAGTCTCTAGCATCCAGCACAGACAGACGTACCTGGATTTGCACAAAAATATGCAGAAGTATAGTATGAGTACACCACAATAGTATTCAATAAGTATCAAGCTTAACCTCGGTAGTGTAGTGACGAGGTCAGGTTAAGACACCTACTAGGACAATATAAATAAAACAAAATATAACAATGGGGAGTAATAGAAAGCGGAGAAATTGAATGATAACAAAGTAGTTTAATAACATAAACAAATGACAGAATTGTAAGCAGAAGGAAGCAAATAATCAAATACGGACAAAACTGGTAAGACAAGGAAGAATAAAAGTAACAAGAACTATTCAACTAATAACTCTTTTCAATATGAAATGCACAACAAGAATCACGATCGAGGTACAGCCTCGTATTCACATTTCACAACTTCAAACGCAATTTTTCCTTATATCATCCCGGGAGCCTTGCATTTAGTTTTGAAAATTATTTTTTTCGAAATGGCTACCCGCATTTTAGCCTGCCTTATCATACAGTGTGGCTTCAAATAGTTCCCTTACTAGAAATATGTGTATCAATCCCACCTTATCTCATCACATGTGTATCTACCCCTTGTCTTATATCATCGCATGTATATCAATATCACAACATAATCACAACTCGCACCACAAGAGTCCATATGTCACAACTTACCAAAATAATCAACAATACTAATGTTTCCACGGCAAATAGCTCATGTCTCAACCACAATGTGTAGAAGAATCTTAACAATAACAAAATAAATGTGAATTGCTCAACGAGAAAGATAACTCACCAATTAACTATTTCACCTCAATGTGATAAAGGCTTATACAATTTCAACACCAATAACGCAATAAGAAGATATTTCATGAAATAACAACTTCAAATAAAGGCAATTCAACAATTTAATAGGGAACACGGCAATAAGGAAGGCAATAACTTCAACTAAAGCATATAAGATCAAATAACAAGTAAGAGATAGGACAAGTGTTAACAATGTTAAATAAAATATGTAAGGGTAGATTAACACATGTAAGAGTAGATTAGCAAAGAGAGATATAACATGTTATGATAATTCAATTAAAGGCATGGCAAGAGTCTAAATAACCTAACCAGTCAAATATCACATATAACTCGTGTATGCACTCGTCACCTCGCGTACACATCTTCCAAAATAACACAAATATCATAATCAACCAAATCCTAAGGAGTAGTTCCCCCAACATAATGTTAGGCAATATACTTACTTCAACTAGGTCAACTCAACCCTCAACAATAGCTTTTCCCCTAAAATTTGCCTCCACACGGCTCAAATCAAACTAAAATTCACTTAATAACATCAAACAATGCAAGAGAAATCAATTACAATAGATAAAGCTATGATCTTTACACATTTCCCAAAAACTCAACAAAAATCAACCCCGGCTCGTCCGGTCAAAACTCGGGTCCAAGATTAGATTCCCACTACCCATAACACGTATTCATATATGTGATTAGTTCTCAAATCCGAGTCCAAATCGACTCTTAAAACTCAAATTCTCATTTTTCAAAACTTTGATAAAATCCCTAAATTTCCTCTTTGATTCACATAAATTTGATGTTAAATCATAAAATCACTTACCCAGTATTTGTAAATAAAAACCCCCACTCCAAATCGCCTCCTACCGAGTCTAGGGTTCTAAGATGTGAGAAATGAGACTAGAATCCCGACTTTCTAACCTTTTGTTTAGTTGCAGGTGTCGTAATTGCGACACTAGGTTCGCAATTGCAAACCCTCAAAATTGCGAAGAATGCCTCGCAAATGCGGCACTGACATCCAATGAGGATAGTTGCAATTGCGACATGGGCTTCGCAATTACGAAGCTTGCTTCCCTCGCAAAAACGACAAAATTATCGCAAATGCGAACTACCCCAGCCCAGGTCATCTTCGCAATTGCGACCCAGGTATCGTAATTGCGATATCTGAGACCCCCTGCTAAGGTCGCAATTTCGATCCGGTATTCGCAATTGCGGCACCAGAGGCATCACTACACCAGCAGCTTAGATTCGGTCCAAAATCATTCTGCAACATGTCTGAAACTCATCCGAGCCCTCGAGCCTCCAAAACAAACATTCAAACAAGTCTAAAGATATTATACGAACTCACTCGCGCGATCAAAACACAAAAATAACATCTAGACCCACAAATCGGACACCAAAATGCATGAATTTCAAAGTAAAGTTCAAGAATCTCAAGAATTGAAACCAAGTGTCAAAAGACTATCAAATCAACTCCAAATGACACCAAATTTTGCAGACAAGTTCTAAATAGCATAACGAACCCATTTCAAGTCCCAAAAATAAATTCCAAACTTGATAGCCAAAATTCAACTTATGGTTAAACTTATAAACCTCAAATTGCAAATTTTCGGTGAAATAACACAAATCAACCTATAGACCTATGAATTTGATTTCGAGCATACAATCAAGTCCAAAATTACGATACAAACCTAGAGGAGCCATCAAAATACCGTTCCGAGGTCATTTTCTTATGCTCTAGTTTAAATTTGTGATTTAAATTGGTAATCGAAAGACAACAACAACAACAACAACAACAACAACAACCCAGTATAATCCCACTTAGTGGGGTCTGGGGAGGGTAGTGTGTACGTAGACCTTACCCCTACCTTAGGATAGAGAGACTGTTTCCAAATAGACCCCCGACATCCTTCCCTCCAAGAACTTCCCACCTTGCTCTTGGAGAGACTCGAACTCACAACCTCTCGGTTGGAAGTGGGGGTTGCTTACCATCAGAGCAACCTCTCTTGTCTTTGGTAATCGAAAGAGCTTCTTGAATTATTAATCGAACTAAAAAATAGGAAAATATTCATGAGAAGTTACCCTTTAGACTAAAATCATAATTTTATTCATTTCAATTATTCACCGTGCTTCAATTGGATTACTTACTAAAATTAATGTTTAATTAAAAGAGGAACCTTAACTTCAAGTGTAATCTAATTATAGAGTGAACTACTTCAAGAATTAGATCTCGAGCCAATTATGTTGTACCTGTCTAGTCATTTACCGTATTTCTCTCACTGATATCTCTGTGTTTCTCAACTCTTGTCTTTTAGGATCAGTTGATAATCGCTTAATTTTTAGTAGTTAACAGTAGTTGATAACCATTCAATCACGTGTTAATTTTCCTAGATAGTAATTAGTTAAAGATTATTCGAACATTGTTTAAATCCAATCTATGTGAAGACGATAATATAACTATACTATCTTTAACTAGCGAGCAATAATTGTGTGTCGTGTTTTGCGCTTATCATGCCGGTTACGGCTTGGTCAGAAATTGGATAGAGACAGATATTGTGATGACCCGGCCGGTCATCTTCAGAATTTATGCCCCGATCCCCTATTAACTTCTTTCCCTAAGTTTATTTCTGCTATTTTGATTTGTCGGGATGTTCGGTTTTAAGTTTCGAAGAATTTTGGGACACTTAGTCCCTAAATAAGAGCTTAAGTGTTGGAAAGTTGACCATAGTCAGAATAGTGTGAAGACGGCCTCGGAATGGAAATTCGATAGTTCCGTTAGCTCCGTTGGGTGATTTTGGGGTTAGGAGCAAGTTCGGATTGTGTTTTGCAAGTCCGTAGCTAATTTAGGCTTGAAATGCCGAAAGTTGAATTTTGGAAGTTTCTGATTCGATAGTGAAATTTTGACCTAAGGGTCGTAATGGAATTCCAAGAGTTGTAATAGTTATGTCATGTCATTTGGGATGTGTGTGCAAAATTTCAGGTCATTCAGACGAGGTTTGATAGACTTTTTGATCGAAAGTGTGTTTTTAGAGTTTTTGGAATTTTTAAGCTTGAATCCGATGAAACATAGGTGTTTTGATATTGTTTTGAGCGCTCCAAAGGTTGAAACAAGTTTGAATGATGTTTTAGGATTGATTGGCAGGTTTGGTTGAGGTCCCGGAGGCCTCGGGTGTGTTTTGGATGCTCAACGGGTCATTTTTGGAACTTAGGAAATTGCAAAAAATGTTGGAGCAGTCAGTTCTGGTTTCCTTCTTCGCATTCGCGAGTCGGTTCTTGCGTTCGCGAAGAGGAGCTGGGATTGGGGGAAAGTTTGGCCTTCGCGTTCGTGAGAGGGCCTCCGCATTTGAAAAGAGGCTGGATGGTTGTGCTATGCGATCACGATTGGGCTTCGCGTTCGCGGAGGAGGAATTAGCCCAGTGGAGATTTGTGCATCGCGTTCGCGTGGTGCCTGTCGCATTCGCGAAGGTTCGTCTGTGCAAGGCATCGCATTCGCGGAGTGAGGGACGCATTCGTGAAGAAGGAAAAATGGTCAAAGTTATTTTGTGTTTCACGAACGCGAGGCTTTGACCGTGTTCGCGAAGAAGGAATTTTCTGGGCAGATATAAGATTTCAAAATCGAGGGGTTAGCAATTTTTATCAAAACTTAAGCTTAGGAGCTCGGATTTGAGCGGGATTTTGAGAGATTTTCAGAGGTATCGATTAGGTAACAATACTTAACTCATTTTTGCTTGTAACCCATTAATCTAAACATGAATTCATCCTTTAATTTCGGAATTTGTATGAAAATTGGGGAAAAGCTCTTAGGCAAGAGATTGAGTTTTGATTGGGGATTTGACATCGAATTTGGATAATTTTGGTATGGTTAGACTCATGAGAGTGTGAGGATTCTGAAACTATAAATTTTACCCGATTCCGAGATGCGGGTCCGAGGGGCATTTTGGTCATTTTACATAATTTTGCGTATTAGCTTAGAATTTAATTGTAGAATCAGTTATTTGAAGTGTTATTTATATTATGCAATTGAATTGAATAGATTTTGGCCATTTGGGGTCGAGTACTCGTGGCAAAGACGTGGTGTTGGGTTGATTTTGAGCCGGTTCAAGATAAGTGGCTTGTCTAACCTTGTGTGGGGGACCTTCCCCTTAGTATTGGTATATTTGGTAATTGAAATGCCTTGTACATGAGGTGACGAGTGTGTACTTGTGCTAATTATTGGAAACCCAGTTTTCTTTAAGTACTTACTAGTATGTTTCCTTTTCTGTTTCTGTTACTTGCACTATTAAGCATGTTGTTAGCTTAGGAAAGCATGTCTAAGTGACTTAATTGCTTTATTTGATTTAACCTGTGTTACTTGAATTATGTGCAGCATGTTAGGCTAGAATCATTTATTGCCTTAATATGAATTTTGCTATTTCTGTTTATCTTCCTGCTGCTGCTGTGTATTTATTTTGGGACTACGGATGTTGGATTCCGGTAGCTCCTCTTGTCTGTTTACTTTGGGACTACGGGTTAGATTCCCGGTAGATCCCCCTACACATTTACTTTGGGACTATGGGTTAGATTCCCGGTAGATCCCCGTTATATGAAACTACGGGAATTCACCCGGTAAATTCCCCCAGTACTGGGTATTTTACATTTGGGACTACGGATCGGGATTTCGGTAGATCCCCGCGCATTGATAGTTGGACTACGGGACGGGATCAAGGGAGATCCTTCGGACAGTTGTAATTGGGACTACAGGATGGTATCCTGGAAGGTGCCCCGGTTGTTATCTCTGTGTTGAGTTGTATTTCTTTCTGTGGCTTGTTTTGTCTCTGTTCTAGTTGTTGTTGTTCTGTCAATTCTATGTTATTTCTTACTGTTGAACTTATTTTTATTATTTTATTTCACACTGTTAACCCTTATATTGTATTTAACCTCAGTAGGGCCTTGACTTCCTCGTCACTACCCAACCGAGGTTAGGCTTGGCACTTACTGAGTACTGTTGTGGTGTACACATGCCTCTTCTGCGCATGTTTTTCATGTGCAGATCCAGGTACTTCTACTCAAGCCTACCATCCTTGAGGGAGGCGACTACTTAGAGACTTCGAGGTACATCTGTCGCGTCCGCAGACCGAGGAGTCCCTTTCTATTCCTGCCTTTTTGTATTTAGCCCTTCTGTACTTTCTGTTCTTATTAGACAAATTCCGGAGTTAGAGCTATGTAGTATTTCTTTTTCTTAGCTTGTGATTCGTGGGTTTCCGGGTCTTGAATTTGGATATTGGTTTGAGATTTATATATGGTGTATCTCGAGCGGCACATTTAAACACTGTTATTGCCTTATTTATGTTGTTAAATTGTTAACTTCCGCAAGTTTTGGTTATCTTCCGCAATTTAGGCTTACCTAGTCGTAGAAACTAGGTGCCGTCACGATGGTTCACGGAAGGCGAACCGAGGTCGTGACAGAAACCTCCATGGAAAATCATTCATGTTATTAAGCAAGTTAGAGAGATTGCTAAATCTAGGAATCTCAAATTTGCACATATCTTTATTGAACACAATAGTGTTACAGACCAACTAGCAAACTTGGGAGAACATGCTAAGGCTTGTGTTATCTTCAATGAAAGTTATTTCACTTCTAATGAAGGTTAGATTTTCAATAAAGTTAAATCAAAAGTGCATACCAAGCTTAAGAGTCAGGCCTAGAAGAAATTATTTTGTTATTAATGATGCCATCAGTTAATAGTATGATAGCCAGGTTGCTTATTTCAATTTTGAATGTAGCTTCAAACTTTGATGTTATGTATACTCCAAAGCTTAGGGAGGAGTCCTCCATTCTCATGTTAAAATTTTGTGAGTAAATGCACATCAGGAATGACTTACATCAATCTGCATAATATATTTGAGGCAAGGCTTGATACTTTTCTTCATGTAATTGTTATTTTTGGTATATACAGGTTGGAATCAAGCATAACTCCTCTATTATAATGATGGACTTTTTGATTATCGAAAAAGAAAAAGGACTCCAATTGCTAAGGTGTTCTAACTTTCAATTCAATCTTCTCAATTAGTACCCAACAACAATAATATTTTAGAAAGGAAAAAAAACAACCCGACTAAATATGGAGAAGAAATGGTGATATTTTTGTCATTTTAGGTGGGATTTCTGATAGGTTTCATGAAAATTTCTCTGACGGGTGAACTCTTTATCTTATTAGGCATAATTTCTTTAGGAAAGGAGATCTAAAAATGGTGTATTTGTATAGATGAGAAGTTTACAAGGAGAATTAACTAGTGATAAAAAAAGAGTTCATAGCTAAAGTGGATAATAAGTTGAGAATTGGGCTAAAATGAATATTTATTTTCCTATTTTAGCGATGTTGTATAGTTTTCTCTACAAAGAATGTATAAAATCTATCGTGATGTGATATATTAAATATAGATATAAAATACTATTAACTGAGACTCTCCCAAACTAATTAAAAGGGAAAACCACAATATATATAGTAGTGTTCTCCCCCTCCCTCCCCCAATTAAAATAATATTGGTTTCCATACTGTATTTATGGGAATACACCGGATTTTTTATTATTGTTGTTATTGTTGTTGTTTTTCTAACCAAAAGATAAAAAGAAAGAAATGTAAGTATTATTAAGGATGATGTATGGTTATAGAGATGAAAGAATAGAAAAGTAAAAGTGAGAAAGAAAAATCTTTGGTAGAATAAAAATTTGTAGTGAAAGATAAATTAATGCTTCAAGCTTTCAAATATAAATTAAACTTCAAGAAATGTCATATTTTCTTATAATGAATTAAATGTGACCTCTTACTAGTCTTTAAAATGTTCCTTTGGGAATCACTTCGATTGGCAGTTATGAATGTACAACTGTCAATTGTTTTTCTTCTCAAAGTTATAGACGGTTGGCCAAGCTTATTAAATCAGCTTAATTTAAATAAAATAAAAATCGTCTAAAAAATACTTTTTAAAAGAAGTATTTTGGTGAGAAATAGTTTGTTTTTGACTAATTAATTTGAAAAGCACTTCTGAGCAAGAATTAGTATTTGATCAAAGTTTTAAAAAGTGTTTCTACGTATATTCTCAAAACTGTTTTTCAAAAAAATATTTTTAGGAAGAAACTATTGTTTACCCTAAAAATTGAGTAACAATTAAACTTATAATGTGGTTTTAAGGATACGTAATTTCACTTAATATCAATTGAGAAACATAAAGATAAGCAATTAAAATTGACAATAATACAAAGCAAACCAGTGTTTGGACAGAGCCCTCGTGTTGGAATACACTCGAGCTAGACGGGCAAGAACAATTAAAAGCAGTGAACTGATGAATAAGAGAATGTAAATTAAAGAGAGAATATTGTATTGCTTTTGTCTGCGTGAATGTAAAGTGTTTACAAATGATGGGGACTCCCCTTTATATACTAGAGGAATCCTAACTATGGTACAATTCTATTATGGAAGTAAATCCCATGATTGGTACGAATAACCGCCCTTGATTTGATCCGTTCCAGAATTTCCGCCATGATTCCGACCGGTTACGGATATCTCGCCTTTTTGTTATTGCACTTCACTCGAAGTAGGTCATACTTTGTCTCGATCGCTGCTAGCCTCGATTTCGAAGGGCACCTCGATTCTTGAGTTTTCACCTTGTCTTTGTACTCTGGCCCGATCCATTACGAGACCGACCTCCAACGCGGTCCCTTGGTCTTGATTAAATAGCAAGATCGGACGAGCCCGATCTTAACTGCATACAGATAGTCCCCTCGTTTCTTGGAGTGTAATGGGAGAAACAAACTAATACTTCGATTTTGTACCTCGGACAATTATGACATCACCCTCGTGACATAAGCGACGGAGGCGATTGAAGAGTCGCGTCTGCACAGTTCCCAAGATCATTAATTAATGTCAGTTGATGGTCGGCCACTAATGCCTTTGAACCGTCATAGCACATGTTATAAATAGATCATCTTCATAATTTTCTCAAACTTTACTTCCAAAATCTCTTCTAATCTTCAAAGCACTTCTTCTCCCTTCAAGTTTTTCAATTCTTCAAATCCCGTTTGCCAATCTTTTCTTAAAACAACAAGTTTTATCTTCTTCTTTCTTTGAACTCATATAACAATGGCAAAACATCAAAAACCGTTCCTCCATAAGAAACAACCTCTTCATCGCAGCCGGCCGATGACAAAATGCTGGTGGAGCCACGCATCGAAGAGTGTGTTCCCGGGTCATGCAATCTTACTTTCGATTTTAAAGTTGAGAAACCCTCGTCCGTCACTACCCGATGCGAACTAATGTCGAGATACATATGCTCGACAACCGAGGGCGATCTTGAGCAGGTGAAAAAAGATTGTCATTGGAAAAACAAAGAGGTGGTGGTGATTCCTACCCTCGAGGAGGATATTACCACCTATGTGAAAGGGTTTTTAAGTGTTTACACTTACCCTTTCACGCTGGGTCCCGTCGATCCCGTTATTATCAACTTCTGCCGCCAATACCATATAACCCTAGGCCAAATTCACCCCTCTTTTTGGCGCACCGTTATTTTGCTCTGATTCTTCGTGAGCAAGGTCGAAGGGATGTCTTTCACCCTCGACCATCTCATTAGACTGTACAACCCCAGTCTCTATCGAGGTTGTGAGCATGTAATTTTTTCTCTATGTGAAATACTCCTACAAATTAGAGAAATAAATTTTTTCCAAATTGTTTGCAATTTTATAGAATTTTTTGTAGGATTTATTAATTGTTTACATTTTTTGTACATGTTTAATTTTGTTAAAATCATGATAAATTATCAAAAATATCATGCATTGCATTTATATTTTGTTTTCATATTTTAGGAGTAATTAGTTAATTAATTGCTTTATTAAAATAAAAATCACAAAAAAAATCATTCATTCACATTTTTTAGCTTTAAATGCTAGAATGATATTTTTCTCTTCATTAATTTAGGATTAACTAATTTTTATAAATATTATAAATAGATAATTAGTTTAATTCTACAAGATAGATCAATTTAGGATTTTAATTAATTATAGAAAAGAAAAAAGAAGAAGGAAAAAACAAAGAAAAAAAAAATAGGAAGAATGTATTTGGTCTTGTCTCTTTAAAATTTGCCCAATTAATTTCAAATGCCCAAATTCGCCCCAGCAAGCCCAAAATCCGGTCCAGCCTTGCCAAATGACCAAAATAACCTCGTTTAGTCACAACAAATCCTCACCCTTCATCCAATTCAATCCAACGGACAGGAACTAACCCTCATTTCCCTTAAAATTATCCTAACCCTTCAAACCCTAGAGATCATCTTCTTCACCCCCTTCTCTTTCACCAGCCGTCGCCACCGCCGCCGCCCACCAGAAATCACTCGTGGCGGCAACCCAACTCCAAAATCCCTCAAATTTTAACCACATAACCTCCATCACACTCTCATTCCAAATCCACCCTTATCTTCTCCAAAAAATCACCCATGTTCTTCAAATTTTAGATCTAAGAATTAAAGGTCCAATTTTTCTTCTTCTTTTTCTGATTTCTTCCCGAAATTGTCTGTTTTCTTTACCATAAAAGGAAAAAATGTCATTAAAATCAGCAGCAGACCCGTTTAGGGTTTATCCGCAACGCCGATGCTCACCTCTCTTTCTTTGTTTCTACAAATAATGAAAATCGTGACACAAAGCATTAGCTACTAGTTCGGCCAATGCTTGTGTCACTATTTTCATGGTTAGCTGAAAAAATGGTCTGTTATGTATATTTGTTTTCAACAAAGAAGATTACCCATGCAATGGCGGATTTTTACAACAAGCGCCGAAAGTTTTGGTGTTGGATTCATCTTCTGTTTAGTATAATTGTTTGTTTTTTTATTATGTATTTTTCGTTTTTTTATTATTTCAAGTATTATTTTTAGTTTCTGTTTTTTCTTTCTTCTTCTTCTTCTGTTGGCCTTTAATCAAAGCCATGGTCCAAGACCTCTGAAAGTTGGTGCGAATTTGATGGGCTTTGCGGCCCAATTTTTTTTTGTCCAATAAGGTGAAGTTTAATTTTAGAAAGATAAATAACAGTGTTAGTAAGGGTATTTAGCTCAAGGAATATTCTCATAACTACCTAAGAAAGTTCTAGGAAGCCGAGGGTCGGGGATTGAATGAGTCAATAGTACAAAATTTAGGTAAAATTGGGCGAAGAACAGATTTCTTAAGGGTAAATTTTGAATTTAGAAATTCTGATTTGTTTCCCCAAGGAGAGTGTTATAAATACACATTATAGGTTAAAGGATAGAAAAGAAGAGCATACACCGCAGAAAAAAAAAATAGAACAAAAAAAGGCTCACATGAAAAACGGTCAGAATTTGAAACTTTTTCTCTCTTAGCTCTCAAGTTTTGTTTTCTGGGTTTAGAAGAGGAACTTCTTAAAGCTGTAGTTTTGGATTTCTGCTGAGTTTTCACTTAATTTCAGACTTTCATTTGATTTACTTAGCTGATTTGGTCACATTTAGGTATGTTCTTCATTTTGTAATTACCTAGTTTCAAGTCAATAAATGCAACTTGAAGTTTGAATATCTCATCCTATGTTAATTAGTTGGTTTGTTTTGTTTATCTCCATTATTTTCCTATTTGGGTAATGTTGCTTCCGGCATGTGTTGGATACCTGCTTCATCTAGTAGAGTATATATGAAAGGCTCGAAAATCAGCTTTGATGTAGTAAGCAGATTATTTATTTTATCTAGATTTGTTTTTTTGGTTAAATCTTTTGCATTTTGTCTTGTGTTTTGTTTTATCTTCTGTTGCTTGAGGAATGAGTACTACCATGAGATTATATTAGTGGAGATTTGTATATCTATTTAAGTGCTGAAAGTGGTTTTTTTTATTTTTTTATTTTAATCTATTTTGTTTATTATGTGAATATAATACTACAATTTCTACAATATCTTTCTTACACAATGAATAAGTTTATAAACAAGTCTGACCTCCATAGTTGAAAAGCAAAAAGAAAAAGAAAGATCTGTACATTTACTGCAGTTTTGCCTTTCTATTTTATGTGGTACGTTTATACTGTTAACATTTACAATTAGTTCACTGTCTCAATAACTATAGTTGACTATATGTTAGTCTAATTGTTTTTTATTATTTATTTTTAGTTAACCAGCATGCTTTGAATGCCTTGGATTAATTCTTTGTTGTTAAGACGTGATTTCGGCTTCACTGTTGATGTACTTGAAATGATTGTTAATGTTAGGAATATTGCCTCAATTTAATCAGTAATCAAACAACTTCCTAATTGGGCTATACGCCAATATCTTGAAAGATGGTTCGGACCTTCGTTTGAATTGATTGGGCTTTAAGAATAATTTGGCACTGATAAGAGCAGGTAAAAATAGCACGGTATAGCCAGTTTTTGGACTGGTCATTTAAAAATAGCCAGCGTTTACGAAGTCAATAAAAAATAGCCACTATTTTGCTGTAATAGAGATCGGTCTAGCATAATATACTGGAGTTCGGTGCACTTGTGTATGAACTTTAGCATATTATGTTGGATCGGTATACTTTGCTGACTCCATTATATTGGACAATTATATTTGTTGGAACTCCAGTATATATGTTGGAGTTCTAGTGTACTTATGCTGGAACTCCAGTATAATATACTGCGTATTTTTCGGGTTTTGAACAGTATTTTCGCTTAGATTTATCTTTACATGAAAAGTGGCTAAATTTTGATTACTTTTGAAACTGAACTATTTTTGAAGGACCAGTTATAAATCTGGCTATTTTTGAATTTCTCCCTAAGAGCAGTTGATTTAATTATTGAAATTCCTAGCAGTGGAATGTATTCCTATAGATTTTAAGATAAGTTGAGGCGCGCCATCCAAAAATAAATTCCATAATCTATGGCCTTCCTAATAATACCAAAAAATAAGTTTAGGAAGTAATTCGAACATTCGTAGTTTGCTTTAGACGCGTTTATAATAAATTATCGTGACTATGGGTACGGTTCCCGTGGCATAGTCATGATACTAAATTCTCAAATTCGGGTGTGCATTTCATGTAACCCAATCATAACAACTTCGAACTTTAATAAAATAAACATATCACGAATCACGAGTGCATTTCATGTAGCGTGGTTTGCGGTCCAAAACGGCAAGTGTACGACAATCGTAACTTGTTCAAGAAATAATTCCATAAATCCTAAAAAAGCGTTTAAAATAATTAAAAGTGATTATAAAGTTAAATATGCACACTAGGTTTAAAACATGTAATAAATCAGATAATTAGGCCAATTATTAATAGTTAAAGCGACCATGCTCGAACCACGGAATCCGGGAATGCCTAACACCTTCTTTCGGGATAATAAAATTCCTTATCTAGAATTTCTGGTTCCACAGATTTTTAAATAAAGTCAATTTTGCTTGATTTGGGATTTAAAATAAATCGGCTGATGTTCTAATCGTCAATACCACATAAGAGGGGGGGAGGATTTGTGTGGTACCCAATTTTCGCTCTAGAAAAACCTGGTTCTTCTAGGTGTTCTAACTACTACTGTTTGCGGAATAATAAGTACATAAAATAAAGAACACAGAGATTTTTACGTGGAAAATACCTGGCTCAAAAGGTGAAAAAATCACGACCTACTACTCAGTAGGATTTTTTCCAAACTTCTACTAAAATCACTGAGCTCAAATAGCATTTACAAAACTCTTTAAAAACCTAAGGATTAACTTTAATCCCATTGTGGCACACAACTTCAGCTGTTGCGACAACTTCAAGTTAGCTATAAATTGAACACTCTAAGTACCTAATACAATTGCTTCTATGAAAGCTGAAAGGTATAACTTTAAACGACCTACTACGATTGAACTAGAATGAAAGAAAGACACAATGAAACTGGTTCTTCTATCTCGTTCAAGTATCTTCAGGAGTACACACTCAAATCTCACATAAATTGCTTGCAAAATCGCATTGCTCTTTTGCTCTCAATTTAGTTTAACTTCTGCGTTTGTGCAATACCTGTAAAAGAGAACAATTACTGTCATTTAATAGGTTAGTAATCAGAGTTTGATTGGAACTCAATTGTTGATCTTCTATCGTAATTGAGTCCTTGAAGATCTCAAACTCCAACACTATCTTTATCTTGGATTATGTTCTCTTCATATAAGGAGACTTTCTCCCCTTATCTAATATGCAACCTTTTCGATCAGATCAGGAGATATTGCTGCTTGATCAGTATGACTTATCTCTTTCACATGCACCTCACATGTATAGGTTGATCATGACTGTGCTTCACAAGATGGACATGGTCCATGACTGAGTTCATTTTTCATTCTTCAAAACTTCACCTGTTCTTGGGCCAACAAATTTCCCCTTTTTGATGATGACAAACTCTGTACTTTTTACCGATCAAGGAACTTGTAAGAACTCAGCTTAACCATCAACACTAAACTTAGAAAATTCACTTATCATCAAGGACCAGGTTAATTAGGTTATAAATATCACTTATTTCAGAATAATGTGTAAAGCACAATATCTCTTCCCCCCTTTTGGCAACATCGAAAAGTTGCATACACAATTTGAATCCCAGATTTTAATAAGTATTCATGGCCACTGGGGCAATTGCAAGTGCAATCATGGTGCAATCATCAGTAATCAAACAAACATATTTAAACTATCAAGGTCAGAATGATCATTGAACAAGAGAAAACAATATTTGTCATTGATAGAGATATGTTGCCACTAACAATCCACAAAAAGAAAGAAAAACATTCAAACCATGAGCAAAAAAACAGAAAAATCCCTAATCTGGGTCACTGGGGGTACTAGACCAGTTCAGGAGACAGAGGCTAGGAGTCCTAAGGCTTGGAGGAACTAGAGGGTTGAGTTTGGAGAAGATTCGGCATGTTCTGAAGAATTCCATCATTCTTCTCCTTTTCTTTGGCAAGCTCAATTTTGAGACCATCCCTCTTAGTTTCCATTTCAACCACACGAGCCTTGAGCCTAGCAATTTCAGCATCCTTAGCTGCATATTCCTGAACCAGAGTCCTAACTTTGCTATTGATGGGTGTCTTCAGAGATGAACCAGGTTCAACCGGGATGGCATTGACTGGATAGTCACAGGAAAGAAGAGTTTGATACCAAAGTATTCCTTGCTCGAGGCCATTTCCCATTTCGTCAGAGGCATATTTAGCCTGTCTAAAACTGTGGTTAGTATGAAGCCATATGGAGTAGCATGAGCCTTGGAGCCATTTATGACCCTGTCTAGCAGTTTGATAATGAAGGCAGGCCAGTTGATTTGCTTTCCTCTCTCCAGGCACTCCATAAGAATGAGATCCATGTAGTTAGCAGTGTGCCTTCTCTCCTGCCTGGGCAATAAGCACTTGTTGACAAATTCAAACACAACCTTGTGCTCAGGCCTCATCTCACTTTTTTGCACAGCCCTGGCTTCATTTACCTCCTCTGAATCACAAAACCTTTTGGTGATTTCAAGGGCAGTAGGAAAGGAGTCCAAACATGGCCACATTTGTCTAGTATAGTCATCAAACCCTTCAAAGGGTATGTCCAGGATCTCTCTCAGTTTCTCTGCATCAAACTGCACTTGGACTCCCTTCACCAGGCTACTAACAACTCCATCCTTAACAACAACATTTGTCATAAATTCAATCAGCTCATTTCTGGCTAGCCTATCATCTATCTGAAGGACCATGTCCTTCCATCCCCGAGCAGCTAAAGCATCCACCAATCTCATCATCCTTGGTTCCACCAGGTCCTTCAACAATCTACCTTTTAAAATCTTTCTTCTGCCAAAAATAACAAGTTTGCATTGTCCTTCTCAGAATCATTTTCTTCTTCTTCTCCACCCCAGTCACCATCATCAGAAACTTTTGTTTGTTTAGCTTTTACTGCAGATCTTGTCCTCTTGGCTAGTGTTGGTTCAATAGCCACAGACACAGAGGAAGACTTCTTGGAGGAAGTCTTGGGCTTTTTAGGCTTGGGTGTATGAACCTTCACTGTTGTACCCCTTTCTTGATGGACCAGTTCCATCTCCTCTTCCTCAACAGCCTCTGAGGATTCTGCAATCTTTTACTTTCCCTTATCCATTTTCGTTTTCTTACTTTCTTCTAAGGCTTTTTGTAGATCAGCTTCACTCTGTTTTACCCTACTTCTTGTGGCTCTACCCTTTGGAACTGAAGATGCAGTAGGTGTTGAGGATGAAGCTTTTCTTTTCTTAGAAGGCTTGGGAACATTTGGGGCTTTTGTTGTGGGAGTTATGCATTTCTTTGGGTCATAGCTTGCCCCAACCTTTTTTAGTAAATCAGCCAAGGTCTCTTCAGTAGATGAAATAGGTTCATCTCTCTGTTTGCTTAGATGAACCAACCCCTCAGCAGCTTCCCAGAACTACTTCCCCCTGACTTCAGGCCACTCGCTTCTACCCTTTCATGTTCAATCCCGCAAATAGCAGGTACTACACTATTCCCAATTCCCCTTTCTTTACCATATGCACCATCTCTCTCCTTTTCTTTTTCATAATTCTTTTTACCTCCACTCCAAGTTTTTTCAGGCAATTTAACATCCCTAATTGGTCCAACCAGAACAAACCTAGTCTCTAAGTTTTCAATCATAAATGAACTTACCTCAGTAGGAAATTCTTGAGTCTTCTCAGAGCCAGAAAACCCATGTCCTTCCCCCCTCAGTCACTGATTGATATGATTCAGACCCAGAGTTAGAGTCAGAATTTGGAGCTTGGCTTTCTTTCATTTGGCTTGCTTTCAACCTTTCATTTAAAGTCTTTCTCAAAGCCCCAGATGCTACAGTCTTTCGAGCAAGCATTTTCTGCCTTCGTAGTCTAGGTTTTGGAGATACATTGGGGGGAGTAGATGAGGATGAATTTGAGGGAGGTGGTGGTGGAGGAGTTCCAGGATTTTCTTGTGGGTTAGACATGATTGTCGATTTCTTGAAAGAGTTTGGGAATTTTGGAGAAGTGGGCAGGTGATAAGGAAGACGAGTTTTTGACGGTTTGGAGCTATGATGAAGGCTGTAGAATTGATGTGTATTTAAAGTGAATTCCTCATTTAATAAGTAACGACAGCCTTTTGCAGTGGTCAAATAGGAGTCTAATCAACCTGAAATTCCAGATTTTGAATGATCTATTTGGCTTCCCTAGATATTAGGCAAAAATTACGGTTTAGAGTTCTAGATGGACGGAACTGGTTCAATGCTAACGGATAGAATTTTCTAGGAATTTGACAAGTATAGGACTTCTGCTCATAATTGAATTATTAATCTTTCTAATTGTGCAGAGTATAGAAAACATACCTGAACTTTCATATAAACCCATACTGATGAACCAGTTTCTTCATTTAGAACTCTCTTGAACATGCCTCAAATACCATAATAGAGAAAATTTTGTAAGAGATCAGTGAGTCATATTAACACATGTCACAGGAGTATACTAATTGAAGTATGAAGCTGAGTAAGAATTAATCTAGATATTTACAAATGATTAGAATTCCTAGCCAAAAATTATTTTTTTTTCATTGTCAATTTTTTTTTCATTATGCATTCTGAGCTGGACGTATTAGGTGATCTTAATCATCCCTAATTCCAACCTGTTCCTCTCAAAGTTTTCTCTACTCAGTGCTTTAGTGAAGATGTCAGTAATTTGTTTATCAGTAACACAGAATTCTATGGAGATCAATCATTTCTCATAGTTATCTCTCAAGAAGTGGTGTCTAACATCTATGTGCTTAGTCCTCTTATGATGAATAGGGTTCTTTGTCATACTTATAGCACTAGTGTTATCACAAAATATAGAAATACAACTAACGTCAATTCCAAACTCTACCAGCTGCTGTTTGATCCATAGCAATTAAGCACAACAAGATGCAGCAGCAACATATTCAGCCTCAGTAGTGGATAAGGCCACTGAATTTTGCTTTTTAGTGGCCCATGATACAAGACATGAACCAAGAAAGTGAGTCATACCTGAGGTGCTTTTCCTATCCACAAGGAAACCTACATAATCAGTATCATCATATCCTAGTAGATTGAAATTACTACCTTTAGGATACCAAAGACACAGATCAGTGGTGCCTTTCAAATATTTTAGTATCCTCTTGACAATAGTCAAGTGAGACTCTTTAGGATTAGCCTAAATGTGATCACAAAGCTCTACACTGAAAACAATGTCAGGTCTGCTGGTAGTAAGATACAAGAGTGGACCAATCATACCCCTATACAACTTTTGATCAACTGATGAACCAGGTTCATCAATGTCTAATTTGGTGGCAGTTGCAATGGGTGTGTCTATTTCTTTTGATTTTTTCATTTTAAACTTTTTGATAAGCTCTTTTGCATACTTTTACTGATGGATCATGGTTCCATTAGGACTTTGTTTGATTTGTAAGCCTAAGAAGAAGTTAAGCTCACCCATCATACTCATTTCAAACTCACTCCCCATTAGTTTTGTAAAATCCTTACTTAGCTTATCAGTGGTGGCCCCAAAGATTATGTCATCAACATATATTTGTACCACAAGGAGATCCTTACCTTTTTTTTCTTAGGAATAAAGTACTGTCAATTTTACCTCTTTTGTAGCCATGTTCAAGCAGAAATTTAGACAGTCGTTCATACCATGCTCTTGGAGCCTGCTTGAGTCCATAGAGAGCCTTGTCTAATTTCTACACATGCTCAGGACATTCCTTGCTCTCAAACCTTGGAGGTTGTTTCACAAACACTTCTTCTTTCAGATAGCCATTCAGGAAGGCACTTTTTACATCCATTTGATGAAGAGTGAATTCCATGTGTGCTGCAAAGGCTATGAGGAGTCTTATTGCCTCTAGTCTTGCAACTGGAGCAAAAGTCTCATCATAATCTATGCCCTCCTCTTAGCTGTAACCTTGGACCACCAGTCTTGCCGTGTTTCTTGTAACTGTTCCATCTTCATCAAGTTTGTTTTTGAAGACCCATTTTGTACCAATAACTGATCTGTCTTTGGGTCTTGGAACTAGATGCCAAACTTGACTCCTTTCGAACTGATTGAGTTCATCTTGCATTGTATTTACCCAATCTGCATCCTGCAAAGCCTCAACAACATTTTTAGGTTCAATAAGAGATAAAAAGGCATTAAAAGCACACAAATTCTTTAATTGTGATCTAGTTTTGACTCCAGATGTTGGATAAGTGATAATGTTCTCAATAGGATGAGAACTTTGATACTTGTGAGGTTTCACAACCAACTGGTTTCTACTAGATGCTTCTCCCATGTTCAGTTGCTGAGGAACAGGGTCATGAACAGGTTCCTTTGGGGGATTTATTTCAATTCCTCTTTGACTAGTTCCCCCTGTCAGGTTGCCGTGAATGGAAGAACCTGTTCCATCACATGTTCCTTCTTTTGGTGCCACTTTGACTTGTGCTGAGTCTTCAGTCAAATCCTTTACCAATCCAAAGGCTTCATCTTCATGTTCCTGTCTCTCAGAAAGAATGTTAGTTTCATCAAATACTACATGCACACTTTTTTCTACACACAAAGTTCTTTTATTGAACACTTTATATGCTTTGCTATGTGAAGAATATCCCAAGAATACTCTCTCATCACTTCTGGGGGCAAACTTACCTAGGGAGTCTTTTCTATTATTGTGCACAAAGCACTTTCATCCAAATGCCCTAAGATGGGATATATTTGGTTTTCTCCCTTTAACTAACTCATAGGGAGTCTTCTCTACAAGAGGTCTAGTCATGCATATATTGATAATGTAACATGCAGTGTTTGCAGCCTCTACCCAGAAACTATGGGGCAATTTACTAGAGAGAAGCATAGTCCTAGCCATGTCTTCAAGAGTCCTGTTTTTTCTTTCAGCTACTCCATTTTGTTGAGGAGTCCTAGGGGCAGAGAAATTATGATCTATACCATTTTCATTACAGAATTCAGCAAACTTAGCATTTTCAAATTCAGTTCCATGATTAAACCTAATGGATGCAAGTTGATTTCCCAATTATTTTTGGGTTTTTCTAACACAAGCAGTAAACATATCAAATGCTTCATCTTTAGATGTTAGAAATAGTAACCAGGTAAATCTAGAATAATCATCAACAAGTACCATTACATATTTCTTTCCATTTCTGCTCATGGTTCTCATTAGACACAGAGATCCATATGGACCAGTTCCAACGACTTGGTTGTGCTTACCATTTTCTTACTTTTGAAGGATGATCTTACCTGCTTCCCCCTTGCACAGGCCTCACAAACTTTGTCTTCCTTGCACTTGATGTTAGGTAACCCTATCACCAAGTCCTTAGAGACTAATTTGTTTAGCTGATTCAGACTGGCATGACCAAGTCTTTTGTGCCACAGGAGGGGATCATTATCCAGCACACTTAGGCAGGTATGTTCTTTTTCTGAGAGAGTAGACAAATCTACAATGTAAATATTGTGAACTCTTTTTCCCTGCAAAACAATCTTGTCAGTGATAAGGTTAATCACAAAGCATTTGGTAGAGGTGAATGCTACAATGTTACCTCTATCACACATTTGTGACACACTAATCAGGTTGTATTTCAAGCCATCTATCAAGTAGACATTCTCAATGGAGTGAGAGTCTATCTTACCTACCTTTCCAACCCCAATAATATCACCTTTCTTCCCATTTCCAAAGGAGACATTACCTCCCTTTAAATCCTCAAGTGAAAGGAACTGGTTCTTGCTTCCAGTCATATGTTTTGAGAAGCCACTATCCATGTACCATATTTGGCTACTTCCCTTCACTTGGACCTCTTGTTCATCATCTGATTCTCTGATGGCCATAATTGTTTGTTCATCTCCAGCTTCATCTTCTGAGTCCTCATCTGATGTTTCTTCCCAGGCAGCAACCATACCTTTGTTGATCCTTTGTTCCTTTTTGGTTGAGCCTGTTCCTTCTTCCTGTTCCTTCGTTCAGCCCTTTCCTTCTTCCACTCAATTTCCCATTGAGGACAATTCTTGATCATGTAATCAGTCTTACCACATTTGTAGCAACCCTCATTGGTCTGTTTCTCAGGAGCCCTTGGTTTGTTGAAGGTTGTACCTCTTGAAGAACCCTTTCCTCTTATCAGATGCCTTTTGAAATTTCTTGTGATCATAGCCATTTAATCATCCTCCAGATCTGAACCTTCAGTAATTCTGAGAGCTAGACTTCTTTCCTTCTTGGGTGCATCCATTTTCATGGTTTGCCTTCTTAGTTCATAGGCAGTGAGGTTTTCAATTAGTTCATCCAGCTTGAGGGTAGCAATATTCTTTGATTCCTAAATAGTAGTGATTTTGCTTTCCCAAGAGACTGACAGAACCCTTGCCAAAATCTTCTCAACTTTGTATTCTTCAAGAATAATCCTTCCAAGAGACTTAAGTTCATTTGTCAGTATGGTGAACCCTGTATACATCTCTTGGATGGTTTCTCCTTCATTCATGGTGAAATTCTCATATTGAGAATACAACAGTGTTCCTCTAGATCTCTTCACTTGAGGTGTTCCTTCATGAGCCACTTGCAGAGTGTCCCAGATTTCCTTAGCAATGGTACAACTTTAAATTCTACTATACTCATCTGGACCCAGTCCACACACAAGCCATTTCTTGGCCTTAGCATTCTTCTCCCATTTCTTCAAGTCTTCAGCAGTGCAGTCAGCTCTTGTCTTTGGCACATCCACTCCTTCAGCATTCTTCTTTGTAGTTGCTAGAGGACCATCAGTGACTATGTCCCAGAGTTCATAGTCTTCTCCTATGATGTGATCCCTCATCCTGTTCTTCCACCAAGAATAATACTGACCATTGAAAAGTGGAGGCCTAGCAGTGGATTGCCCGTCCCAGTTCCCAGGTGGTGCACTCATTTTGATATTTTCCTAAGGTATTAACCTCTTCAAGGATAACCCGCTCTGATACAAATTGATGTTCTAATCGTCAATACCACACAAGAGGAGGGGTGGTTTGTGTGGTACCCAATTTTCGCTCTAGAAGAACCTGATTCTTCTATGTGTTCTAACTACTACTGTTTGCGGAATAATAAGTACATAAAATAAAGAACACATATATTTTTACGTGAAAAACACCTGGCTCAAAAGGTGAAAAAATCACGACCCACTGCTTAGTAGGATTTTCCCAAACTTCCACTAACATTACTGAGCTAAAACAGCATTTACAAAACTTTTTGTAAACCTAAGGATTAATTCTAATCTCGTTGTGGCACACAGCCTCAACTGTTGCGACAACTTCAAGTTAGCTATAACTTGAACATTCTAAGTATCTAATACAATTGCTTCTATGAAAGCTGAAAGGTACAACTTTAAACCACCTACTACAATTAAACTAGAATAAAAGAAAGACACAATGGAACTGGTTCTATCTCGTTCAAGTAGCTTCAGGAGTGCACACTCAAATCTGACATAAATTGCTTGGAAAATTGCCTTGCTCTTTTCCTCTCAATTTAGTTTAACTTCCGCGTTTGTGCAATACTTGTAAAAGATCACTGTCATTTAATAGGTTAGTAATCAGAGTTTTATTGGGACTCAATTGCTGATCTTCTATAGTAATTGAGTCCTTGAAGATCTCAAACTCCAACACTATCTTTATCCTGGATTGTGTTCTCTTCATATAAGGAGACTTTCTGCAACCTTTTCGACCAGATCAGGAGATATTACTGCTTGATCAGTATAACTTATCTCCTTCACGTGCACCTCACATGTATAAGTTGATCATGACTGCGCTTCACAAGATGGACCTGGTCCATGACTGAGTTCATTTGTCATTCTTCAAAACTTCACCTGTTCTTAGGCCAACACCGGTGACCTGGGACACCAAATAAATTATTCCAAGTGGCGACCCTAATTAAATAAAAATAATCCTATTTCGATTTATGTCACTTTAATTGGAAAAACTCCCTTATACCCCTCGGGTGGTAAAAATGAGGTGTGATAGAGGCAAGTTAATAAGGCTTCAGCGCCAAGCCACAAAGGTGTTGTTCTCGAGCATAGACAAGGACAAAGATCGAGGATGGATGGGCCGATTTGTCGGAGTGAGGACTACTGACATAATCCCGACCGAGAAGATGCCATTCCTCGAAGAATGGAACATGAAGCATAAGTACAAACCCACCAATAACTTATGTTGATTGTTTTGCTTCCTTTATCTTTCCTCATCAACATTCTTTATTACTATGCAGCGGTCTCTTGGGTGCCTGGTGCAATTCCGAACCTTGAGGGCTAGGTTCGAAAACTGGCATCGACCTCTTCATACGCCGAGCGTTCGTGGCTTGATTTGGCAAGGGGCCGATAGGAGGCCAAGAATCATGGTAAGTTTTTTTTATGTGTTTAATATTCTTCTCTAAAATGTCTCTTTTTTATTTTTACCTAGTTTCCTTTCACACAGGTCTCAGAGACAAAGCTATCATGAGGCCACCCCCGCTGGGGAAGAGGAGGAGGCTCCGAAACCGACCAAGGATAAGAAGAGGAAAAGGGTTTCGCCCTCTGATACTCCAAAGCCTAAGAAGAGCACGACTTGTAGGTCGAAGAAAGATACTGCCGCTTTGCCTACAGATGTAGTTCAGAGGCTACGAGATGAGGAAGAGGAAAATGAAGATGTTGACTTCGAGCTGGTGGCTCGAAAGAGGAGCGCCGAAGTCCCAAAGGTTGTTGAACCAATCATGGTTGAAGAAGTTCAGCTTCGGGCCGAAGAGATTTTGGACGGTGGCCCGAGCAAAGTCCCCGAGTTATCGGAGGTCGAAGATGTCTCCCGCCATGATAGGCAATCGGTGGATGTACCTGAAGGTGCCAGTTCTGAGGCCCTTCAAAATGAAGAGAACACCCCAAGTGACTCACTTGGGGCAATAGACATTAGCGATTCACCGCTCCCAATATTTTTTGAGGGGCAAATTCATGAAGCCCATGCCATCGGGACCCCCGATGTGGGAACGACCCATTAAGGGGAAGACATTTTCCGTGGTTGCTTCACGTGGATCGAAGATACCTCCGATCTGGGTGATGCATCGAGTATCTTCGATGAAGCCCATCGACTTCTAAGTCAGGTGAGCCTTAGCTCCCTTTGTTAATATTATCTTAGTCTTTATTTCTTCTTGTCTGATTTCCTTTCTTTTTTCATCGACTTTGACGCTCCATCGAGAAGCATTTTCTAAATCCCGAGCAGATCTGGGACGGTGTGAGGCCGATCTCAAAAAGCTTATGGAAGAGAGAGATGCCTAAAACTTTTTATTGGGCAAAAAGAAGAAGAGATCAAGGACCTCCGAGCTGAATTGGCAACAGCTCACAAAGGGCAAACCGACCTGATTGAACAGGTAACGTAATTTTTTGGAAGCTCATTTATTAATCCGAAGATGATGACTTACACTTCAATATTGCAGGTTCAGCAGAAGCCTGAAAATATCGAGCAACTCCGCAAGGAGGCCAAGATGAAGGAGGAAGAGAATCTGGGGTGGACGCAAAATATGGATCGTCTTGCCTCGGAGAAAGACATTGCTCGGACCTAGCTGTCTTCGGCCGAACGTCAACTCCAAAGCATAAAGGAGGAGAGTTTGGCCCGAGCCAAGAAAATTGAGGAGCTCAAGGTTTGGTTGGTCGCTGAGCTTGCAAAGGCCACATCTGAGGCAGAAAGAGTAAAAGCCGATGCGGAGGCGGTCGTGGCCGTCTATCGAGGTGATGCTGAAACCTCTCATGCTCGTGCAAAGGAAATTTCCAATGCCGCTCAGGTTCGATTGTTCTGCGTTACCGAGCACGCCAAATGCCAGTCTCGGAGAGAGACTCTTGAAGCGATTCATGCTCGTGGTTTTGTCCTTACTACCGATATCGAGAACGCGAAGTGCTAGAGGACGAAGCCAAAGTTTTGCTCTCTGATGATGATGACTCCGTGAGCGTGAGCGGATCTGAGAGCGGAGAAGGTGAAGATGAATCTCCCGGAGAAGATTAGGCACTTAGAATTTTTTTTCTCCTTTTGGATTTTTTGTGTAAGACCTTGAGTGGTCTTTGTAAGTACTTTTGTATATATGAAAGATCCCCTTTCTTTTAGATTTGTCTTTGATTGCTGCTTCGTGAAAACTCTGTTTTGCTTTCGCGTTATGATAATTCTGATATACTTTAAGTTTTGTGAGAATGTTGATTAACTTCGTTGCCTTGTGAAAATTTTGTTGAAATCGGATTGCTATAGTCTCTATAATCGAGTGAGTACTTGCTCGAACTCGGAGTAGAAAAAACCCTTAGGTTTTGGTTAAGCGAGGGTGGTTCCTCGAACTCAATAATGTAATGGCCCTTAGGCTCTTGAATCGGACCGATATGGCCTCAAAAGAGTGGCTTTTTCCCTTTTTTTGGCTTAAAAAGTTTTAATCATATAGAAAATTACTATGCCCTAGCATAAGTCATATAGAAAGTTGTTATGCCTTAGCATAAGTTTGTTCGAAAGTTCGAACAATTTGGTACCTCTTAAGGTTTTCGAGGGTTGATGTTATCGAAACCCTTTGTAACTTTGCCAAGGGTAGCCTTTTCTAACCGGTTTTATGAAAATATTTGAAGGCTTGTTGGATTATGGAATTCAGTCGTCTCCGAACCATGTTAGTTTGGTCGTAACCTTTAACTCGATATTTGCTCATTGGGCTTATTTTTCAATTATACTTCAAACTTGTTTGAAGTATCAGTCCCCGAGCAAGGTGGCCGTGGCATATAAAATCGAGGTTTACCCTTTTAAGGTCTTAAGATTTCGAAGTTTAATAATTCGAGCATATCGATTTTCGGACGGCAGTTTCCGAGTACGGGGTTAATTGCTTGAGCTTTAGTTATGATTGGCTCTTGAGCTGGTTTCCGTAATATATCGTAAGTACAAAATTGTAAAGTAGAAATTTCACTAAGGCATGGAACAACTGATAAAGGAAAAGTACTTCTTTCAATAGATCATTCATGTGTACATATTTTATCATTGGGGCCCGGGCAATCTACATGGGCGCGGTTCATTTGACCGTTTGGCCCTTTACAAAATTTTCCTATCGAGACCCTATTGACACGAGGCATCTTCCTTGAAAACATAACATCCGAGGGTGATGCCTCCCGGTATTCGAGGTTGATTGTGAAGAAGCCTCAGATACTATTGAATTATCCCAGGTAGCACAAATAGTTGTTGCCACGTTAAAAACCTCGCTGGAAAAATTCATTTGGGACAAAAATTGATCTAAGAGAAAAAGAGTGCAACGCGTGCTTTAAAACCTAAGGTCTTCGTGTTGAAGAATTTCCTGATGTCTTCGATCGAACACCTGCAATAAGTCAGTATCAAATATAAATGGAAAAAGGAGAGAGTCATACCTTAGCAATAGTATCGTTTGAGGAGTGATACATTCCAATTATTCGGCAATTGTTCGTCGTTCATCGTGCCAAGTTTGTAAGATCCCTTTCCGATGACATAGATGACCTGATATGGTCCTTCCCAATTCGGACTGATTTTTCCCTCGTTCAAATCTCAATGTTGAGGGTGACTTTTCTCAGAAATAAGTCCCCTATTTTGAAGTGTCAAAGATTGGCTCTTCGATTGTAATATCTTTTAATTCGCTGTTTCTGGGAGGCCATTCGAACGAGGGCGGCTTCCCATTTTTCATCTAGCAATTCGAGGCTTGTGTTCATAGCCTCGTGATTTGATTCTTCTGTTGTGTATCGAAATCGGGGGTGCCCCCGGTATTTGATCAACCCGTGAGTTGTACGTTTCTACCTTTTTATCATTAGCCTCTTTCTTTTTCCCCGATTCAATCCGCTTAGTGAGCTCCCCGAGCATCTTCATGATGGCGGGGTCAGTTTCCGATCCATTATCATTCAACTTTTCTTGTACGGGTTCGACCCTATGAACAACTTTCTGTGACATATCGAGTACGATTCTACTTGGTGCTCGATTCCGATCTTGGAGTTACGCTATCGCAGCCTGCTGAGTTGGTAACATGTCAAATATCATTCGAAGGCTAGTCCCACCTTCCTCACCATTTTGCGCGTTCTAATCGGTTGCCCGGGCGTCTTTTCGGATGCTATTTTCAAGGTCGGCGCCTAAATCCCCATGAATAGCGACTCGAGAACTGACATCGACTGGATCTATGGCCTGTGATACATCGAGATTGATTAGAGGAATTCCGATTCCCGGGGAGACCACCTGCTCATTCTCGTCATGAAGACCAAGGCCGGTATCTATGTGGGTAGGTTCTGCTTGAGAGTTTGACATATTGATTCCTGAAACCAAAAACACTTACGAGAACAAGTGTAAAAGCGATGTGTGTTATGGAGGTTAATATTAAGCAATCACTATTATCCTTAGCCCCATGGTGGACGCCAAACTGTTTACCCTAAAAATTGAGTAACAATTAAACTTGTAATGTGGTTTTAAGGATACGTAATTTCACTTTATATCAATTGAGAAACGTAAAGATAAGCAATTGAAGTTGACAATAATACAAAGCAAATCAGTGTTTGGACAGAGCCCTCGAGTTGGAACACCCTCGAGCTAGACGTCAAGAACAATTAAAAACAGTGAACTGATGAACAAGAGAATGTAAATTAAAGAGAGAATATTGTATTGCTTTGTCTGCGTGAACGTAAAGTGTTTACAAATGATTGGAACTCCATTTTATATACTAGAGGAATCCTAACTATGGTACAATTCTATTATGAAAGTAAATCCCATAACTGGTACGAATAACCGCTCTTGATTTGATCCGTTCCGAAATTTTCGCCGTGATCACCGACTGGTTACTTATATCTCGCCTTTTTGTTATTGCACTTCACTCGAAGTCGGTCATACTTAGTCTCGATCTCGACGGACACCTCGATTCTTGACCTTGACACCCCGTTTTCGTACTCTGGCCCGATCCATTACGAGGCCGACCTCCGACGCTGTCCCCTGATCTTGATTAAATAGCAAGATTGGGCAAGCCCACCGTATACAATTATTTTTTTCTGTTTTTCAAAAATTACTTCTACTACTGCTTAAAAGTACTTTTTTCCTTGTAAAAAATTGGTAACTTAAAAAAAATGAGTACTTTAAGTTTTACTTATCAAAGAGAAATTTGGCTAAATATGCTATTAGTCTTAAGTTTTTTCTTTATGTCACTCGTGTTTTGTTGTTTAGAATTGAACACAGAAGCGTTGAGAAATTTGGTCAAATTTTATGGGCTTTTGCAGCCCTTCTTTTTCCCCATTCCTGGTGCTGTACAGTGTAATATCACCTCAAATTTGTATATCCCCAATCGCGCTCGCAGAGCGTTTATCCACCCCCACCGCAGTGCTCCTGTTCTGTCTTCAACTGTACATATTCATTTGGAGAGCTGCAAATAATTAAAAAATAAATGTTAGAATATAAAAGGGAAGACCTTTGGTAGAATTAAAAATTTATGGTGTATGATAAATTAACGTTTCAACTATAGATTAAACGTCAACAACTTGCATATGCCGTAAATATATATGTCCTACTATCAAATGTTTGCAAATCAAATGTGATCTATTTTGCAGTTACTGTACAAAATGATCCATTTGGAAACCTCTAAAATTGACAGTTATTATAGATGTTCTTCTGTGTTATTTTTTATCAAAAAAATATAAAATTATAAACAAATTTGAAGGAATTACAAACGCAGTCGACGAAAAAAAAGGAATTACAAAATCAATTGTTCAATTTTATTCGTTTACAGCACGAAAGCGATGGGCGATTCATGGAAACAATAGTACAGCTCCAACTGGTCCAAAGCGTGAACATTACGCGATTAGCATATCGTAGCAGCATAAACCTAGGAAAACACAAAATCGACAAACAAAACCCATTGTTATTACCCGTCTCGTGATTTTAAAACCCTTCCATTAGCCCATTTTTCCCAGCAAAATTAAACCTATCCTTAGTTGAAGCCATAACCTTTTTCTCTCATCTTCTTTTTATTTCACAAGAATTAATTGCATTTTCTTCCAATCAGTAGCTAGCAAAATGGGGGTTACAATACATGCCAAATCTGACTCAGAAGTTACGAGCATCGACGCATTTTCACCACCACGGTCACCGAGGAGGCCGCTGTACTATGTTCAGAGTCCATCGCACTCGCACCATGATCTTGAGAAGATGTCATACGGGTCGAGCCCATTCGGCTCGCCCGCCCATCACTACCACTGCTCCCCCATTCACCATTCCCGGGAGTCCTCAACGTCCAGGTTCTCTGCTTCGTTGAAGAACCCAGCTAGGAATCAGCTTACTGCCTGGAAGAGAATACCCAGGACAAACGACGATGACCCGGTAGATGAAGACGTCAACGATGACGAATTAGGAGAAGATGATGGCAAGTCTGGTGATGAGGGAAATGTCAGATTCTATATGCTGTGCTTTCTTTTCTCTTTCGTTGTGCTCTTCACCATCTTCTCCCTCATCCTTTGGGCTGCTAGTGTGCCTTACAAACCCAAAATCTTTGTTAAGGTACGTGAGAATGCTGTTAATTTCTTTTTTACTCATTTCCGATACAGTTTTTCCGGTCATGCAATTACTCTCGATCGTATAAACACAGCCCCATTTAACTCATTAAAATTACAGGGTCTCGAGACTTTACGTGGCACTATTATCGTACGAAATTTAAGGAAAATGAATATTTTTTAAGAATTTATGATTTTAGAACAATGTAATAACATTTGTATAAATATAAATTTTGATGGTCGTGGTTGTGTGGTTATAAAAGACAGTAACTTTTATTATAAAAATATAAACTGTATGTTTTTTTTAAAAATAAATTAATAAGTAAGAAAATATTGCCGAACGAATTGGAAAGAAGGGACGTTGTACAATGTCGGAACGTTTTTTCTTTTTTCAGCTATGGAGTCTGCAGTACCAAGATGGGTTTGGCTCAGTATTGTTAGTGTGAACGTCCATTTGCTTTATTTCGATAATAGCAGTAATAATTACACACTTTGCTTTTGTCAGTACGTATTGTTTACTATAATTAATGAGGACATGGGTTATAATCGTATGGTGGTGCAGAGCATGGTGTTCGAAAGTTTTAACGTGCAAGCAGGGACAGATAGGAGCGGGGTGCAAACGGACATGTTGACTCTAAATTCGACGGTCAGGATCTATTACCGGAACCCTGCAACTTTTTTCGGCGTGCATGTCACAGCTACACCACTTGAGCTTCACTATTACATGCTCAAGGTTGCCTCTGGTCAAGTAAGTCACATAATTTGAAAATTGATATCTCCTTTTTTTTCCCGTTAACGTTACAAGTTAGTGTAACTCTATTTTACACCGTCTGCAAATCAGCTTTTTATGCCTAGCTGTAAACACTTTTCTAAGCAGAATCTTACTATTAAAGGTGAGCTGAGTTTGCATTTAGGCATGGGGTTCCAGTGAGTGTGGAAAAATTAGTTGTTTAATTCTTGATGGGAAAACTCACAATAAAAATTATAAAAGTTTATATAAAGTTTTTGGACTAGTTACTAGTGCAAGGTTGTTTTGGGTTTGTGGGGGGGGGGGGGGGGTGACGAGCTCGAGAGAGTGGTTTGTCCAGTGTGAAGTGTTATTGCTATTGCTTTGGTTGGTGTGTTTTTGGGTAGCATAAAAAAGGCTGCAGAAAGTCTGTAGTCAGACTCATTGAATAAGGACTCGGGCTTCTTATTACCGGTTGGGCCCACTTTGGTTGTGATTAAACGAGCAAGCCAAGGTCAGTACTGTAGCTGCCTGTCACTACGCGCCCTAAAGACAATATTTTGATGGTGACTGCTGGTTGCAACAGGCCATCTTTAGTTGTATGGCTTAGCATGACTCCTAATAGGCTAATACTGTATTTTGGTTGTTAAATTAGGTGAGCTCAACAGCGGATTGAAGGACTATTGGTTATCATCTCAACAATTAAAATGTAGGATACCCTTCCTGATAAAATAAAAAATACAATGTTGGACACTTTATGTCAAATTGAATTTTACGGTTAATCTAGAGTCAATTGACCAACTCTAGTACATTATTTCTTTAAGGAAAAAGGATTTGTCAAGAAAGTTTGCGTCAAGAATGTTTAGAATCTCTGTGCACTCCCATTATACCCTATGACTCACTCTCTTCACAAAGGGTGTAACGGGCATAAAAAAATCTTTCTTGACAAAAAATTTCTTTTCTTTTGAAATGAAACTTTTAAATGCCTGTGTACTTTGAAGTACAAGTAGACTGCCTAACGAGACCAGGACTGGCCCAGTTATGCTGGCGTGATTGGGCTGCCCTATGTCTAGCTAGGGCTGCCTCAGCTTAGTAAAAATTAGGGCGTTCCCAATTAACCTATACCTATTTTTTTAAATTTTTTTAACTTGTACCCACTTTTTAAATAACTTCAGCCCCTTTCTCCTCCTTCTTCTCCCAGTGATCTCCATATCACTGGGGTTTTCACGAATTGAACCTCAGTAGTTTTCATTACTTGAGCATTTTATATAAACATTTGTTCATAATGAACGTACTTTGTTACTGAAAAGTACTATTATTATTAAATACAGAAGCTGTTCTTTTTTTATTTTTCCTTTTGCTGATGGTTTAATGACTGAATGATGTGATGCTAACAAGCATTCATCTTTATATTTTGGAATACCAAATAAATGGATTGTCAGATACAAAACAAAATAGAGCAAATTCAAGCAGAACCATAGTGCGTCTCCATCGTCGAGATGCTATGGTCAAGCAGAACCATAGTGTGTCTCCATCGTCGAGATGCTATGGCCAAGCAGAACCATAGTGCGTTCCTCGACGTTCCGATCCAGAATAAATCAATGAAGTCATCTCCATACTTAGAATAGGGAATTTGAAAGGTCAATCTTCCTCCCCCAAAAATAGAAACTTCAGCAGTACATACTCAAGGGTTTTAAAAACTTTAGCTCTAGAGCTGAAGTTCGACAGTTACAAAACAAAAACTTCAGCTCTAGAGCTGAAGTTCGCCAGTTACAAAACAAAAACTTCAGCTCTAGAGCTGAACTTCAGGCCCGGCTACTATAATGCTGAATTTTTGCGTGATTTCCTTTGCTACTTCAACCCCGTATGCTGAAGTTATGCGAAAAAGCGGGTACGTTTGCAATTTTTTTTGCAAAGCGGACACAAGTTAAAACGTGACACAAAAAACGAGTATAGATGCAAATGCCCCCTCAACTTACTCGAGCTTGCTTGGCTCAACTTATGTGGGTAGCGATAGGCCCATGCCCAAGGACCATTATGTAGTCGTAGTGATTGTATTTTTTTGCTAGTCTTTTGACATAAATTTGGTTGAAACTTGAAAAAAAAATTGTGTTAAAAATTATTTTTTGGAAGTTGAATTTGTATTCTTGCATTTTATTTGAAAAAACTTGAAGTTTTGTGAATGAAAGAAAAAATTTCACCCAAAAACTACCGTAACTAATTTTTTGGAACTTGAAAAAAAATTGTGTTCCATGAACAAACAATTTTCTCAATTTTTTTTTTTTTTTGGCCAAAATCATACGCAGCCACCTAAACTTGTGACTTGTTCCTATTAAACACTTATATTATCCAAAATTTGTACCTATTAGACACTTTTTTGACAACCAGCAGCTCGCCAAGAATATGACAAACTGACGAAATAACCGATGACATTTGCCATTTGAGTCCAAACTAATAATTAACAAAATGAATTATGAGGGGAAAAAAACAATTTTTAAGGAAGAAAAAACTAATTCTAACTCCCACCGAATCCACCCAAACCCACTCTTCCCTATCTTCTACTAAATCCATCAGCCACCGTCTCTAACCAATTTTTTTTTTTTTGGTTTTTAGTACTAATTCATTTGTAGTTTTAGATCTGATGCTTTTAGTTTTTGATCTAATACTTTTTGGAAAAAGAGAAGAAGGGGAATAGAAAAAGAGTGGTGGCAGTGGTGATCTCCATTTTTTCTGGTGAGCAAGGTGGTGGTGATTGTCAGTATCAAAGTGAAAGGAGGCGGTGGTGGTGGTGGTTTTCATATCCGAAAAAGATGAAGAAAGTAATAAATGGATTGTTGGCAGCGTCGATGACGATGATGGCAGAAGGTGGTGGTGTTGGTTCGAAAAATGAGGAAAAAACTGCTTGGTGGAGGCGATAATGGCAGATCCTAAGTTAAAACAACTGCGATAGTGGAGGAGATAGTGGAGGAGATGAGGTGATTGAAGAAAGAAAAAAAGGTGGATGGTGGTGGCTGCGGTGTCGGCGATGGCGCCAATGGTGGTGGTGGGAGCAGAAGTTACGGCAAGAAAGAATGAAGAAGAAAGAGATTTAAAAAAAAAAACTAAAAGAATGAAGAAGAAAGAGATTTAGAAAAAGCTAAACAAAAAGTACATCTCACGCTCTAAGTGGAGGTGTATCACACATACCAAACCATGTCAGCAAAAAGTGTCTAATAGGTACAAATTTTGAATAATATCAGTGTTCAATAGGAACTAGTCTTAGATAAAGTATCCAAGAGGAAAATCCGGACAAGTTTAGGTGGATGCGTATGATTTTGGCCTTTTTATGAAAAAATATACCAAAAATCTATACCCAAACGGGTGTTTTGTATACACCCCTGTATTTCGGCTTGATTGTATTCGTTGCGCAAATGCAGTTGATACATATTTGTATTCGTAACGCGAACATCTATAGCTAACCAAAATTGTATGAGTTGCGCATCTGAATACAAATGATACAAAAAGATAACAATTGACGGTCGCTATCAATGATAATTAGGCGAACTATAATTACATTTGGTAATTAGACTTTTAATTGGAGTGCTTTATGAAAATTTCTCTAAAAATCTTCGAGCTGAAATCTCAAAGTTAACTAGTGAAAATAACCTGTGGGTAGGGGCTGACCTATCCCAAGGACCATGCTCGATCATACTTCTTTTTGGGCCCAACCAGATTGGGTTGTGCTTGAGCTTGTAGAAATCATATGGGCTGGCCATTTTTTGGCCTGGTATTTAGCGTTTTTAGATGTGAAGCAAATATAACTATTCCTTCCGTACACTTTTACCTGTTCATAATGAGCAAACTTCATTTATGGCCAGCCGCTAGCCACAAAATTGCAGTATGCATTTTGTAGCCCAAACTAATTAAAAGTCTAGCCCAAGACCACTATCACTCTTCCCCCTCTCTATGGCATCCTCCTCGCTCGCTTCGCTGTTCCTCCGCCGCTATCAGAATTCAAATCACACCATCTATTCATCCTCACCCAACACCACAACCACCACCTCCTCAAAACCATAACTTCCTTCTCCCTCAGTGATCATATGCATTTTTCTCAGCCGAAGAAGCCGCTGCCGAACGCCGCCGTCGCAAACGCCGCCTCCGTATTGAACCACCAATCTTCACACTAACAGCAGTGGTTAAAAATTATATGTAATTATATTAATTTATAGAACTTAAATTCCTTTTTGGATTGTGGGCCGCACGGGTTGAGAATTTCGTCGTGTTTGTCTGGAGTTTGTGTTCACGAGATTTAATGGGTCCCTAATGGGCAAACATGGAAGTGTAAGAGCATTATACAAAATAGACTATCACTATACAATTATATACAATAGACTGTCACTAAACAAAATATATACAAAATAGATTGAAACTAGACCCGAAGTATTATCTTTGTGTATGAGGTTAGAAAGCATTTTTAAGTTATATTGTAGAAGTACACTTGAATTCACAGAAGGTAAGAGTAGAAACTAGGTTTTAGCTATGTCGTATGTTGATGACATAAGAACGCTGCAGATTAGTTAGCTAGGACTCATCATGCTCTGCCTTGAAAAAATAAATAATCAAAGATTGAACTATGTTGAAAAAAAAAAAAAAGATAGAACTATATTCTAATTCACTTCTAGAAGTTCAAATTTAAGGACATTATCTTAAAGGTCAGGTCTATTAGTTTAAACTTTTAACACTTCTGTGTCCTGAAGTTCAATTTTTTTTATTTATTATCAATCTTGAGGACATTGTGCCTTGAAATTAAGTTATTCTAGTTCTAGCTTCAAAACTTTTGAGTCTTGAAGTTCTACTTTTAGGTTCAAATTAAAGAACAATTTGTCCTGAAATTAAGTTTTTTCAAACTTAAGACTCTAAATGCTGTTAGTTCAATCTTTAGGACATTATGTTGTAAAATAAACAAATGTCAAATTCAAATTTTAAGACATTGTATTCTAGAATTGAGTTTTTTTCTGTTTAAACTTGAGGATATTGTGTCCTGAAATTCAAAATTTTTAGCTCAAACTTCAGGACACTATATCCTATAAGTTAAATTTTTTTTTTAGTTCAAACTTTAGGATACTATGTCATAATGTTATACTTTTTCAATTTAAACTTTATGACATTGTAATGAAGTTCAATTTTATTATACGTAAAATACTTGCAACTTTATATTCTAAGAGAAAAATAAAACTAAGCAAAGCCATCTTCATAAAGCATAACAACTTAAATAGAAGAAGAAGAAAAAGAAGTAGCATTAGAAGAAGAACGTCAGAAGGCTATTGTACGGAAGGTATTAATATACAAATTTTAGCTGGACAAGTAAAAGTGAATGAAAAAAGTAGTTTTAAATTACAAAGACCTTTTTACTCTCTGCTCTTTTATCTCTACACCTAGCAATGAATGTTACCGTGTGAATAGTGTTTCTATCAAGTTTATTTTTGAGAATACCTGTGCTTCCATAGGAAACTCTTTCTTTAGCTTTTAATGTGTCTTTCATAATGCTTTTCATTCCTCCAAACTAGACCCAAAGTATTATCTTTGCGTATGAGGTTAGAAAACATTTTTAAGTTATAGAAGTACTCTTGAATTCACCGTAGGTAAAAATAGAAGATAGGTTTTAGCTATGTAGTATGTTGACATAAGAACGATGAAGATTAAATTAGTTAGCTAGGACTTATCATGCTCTGTTTCGAAAAAATAAATAAATCGAAGATTGAACTATGTTCTAAGTCAGCTCTAATTTGAGGACTCGAAGTCAGTTCTTTTAGTTTAAATTTTAGCACTTTGTATCCTGAAATTTAATTTTATCTGATCAAACGTCAGGACATTATGTCTTGAAATTAAATTATACCGGTTCATGCAGGTTTTATTTTAGGTTCAAACTTTAGAATATTATGTCCTGAAATTAATGTTATACCCTATGTTTTCATACGTGAAAGTACGCCACAAGTAAATTGATACAAGCTCGGAAATGAGATGTTGCATCCCGCATTTTCGTACGTTAAAGTTTCGTCGTAAGTTAATCGACATAAGCTCGGGAATGAGATTATTTTTGAAGTTATAAGATTATGCTATTTCAAACAAGAGATAAGTAAATTCGTGAATGTGAGAGGGTAAACGAATAGAAGAAAATGAGTTTCGTCGAAACGTGACATTTTGAGGTAAATACGGTCCAAGCTATAATACTCCGTAGTTATGGACTAGTGCCATACAAGCTACCACATGACCATGATAGTAAGGTATATTAAAAGTGAGTAGTATTTTAAGTAATTTGAAATAATTCTTAATTATGTGGATAATTGGGTAATTGCTGATTTTTAGTGGGAGATTAACCAAATAATTTAAATGTTTCATAAGCATAACAAGCCCCCCCTCCCCCCAACGTGGCAGCCAATGAGGTTGGATCAAAACCCAAGTAGTGACTCTTGGTTTAGGAAACTAGGTGGTATATGTTAGGGGAATTTGGTGGCTAAGTAATCCCTAAAGTGGGGCCCACTTGCAAGGTTAAAAATCAACCTTCCTAATTCATTAAAGGGAGATGGATTAGAACTTCAAAAAAGCCACGGGTGAATTCTCAAAATAGGAATTCATATGAACCCTTACTATCATGATATTAAAGGGAAGCGTCACAATAAAAAATTATGGGGCATTATTAAAATAAAAAAATTCAATTCAAATTTTAGGCATTGTATCAAATTTTAGGGCATTGTATTCTGAAGTTCTCCTCAAACTTGAGAATACTATGTCCTTAAATTATATTTTTTCAGTTCATACTTAAGGATACTATGTCATGAAATTATACCTTTTCCGTTTAAACTAGGGCTGTTTAAGGGGAGGGTCTTATTAGATCCTTAAGGGTACGGGGAGGGTAAGGTAAGGGAAGGTTCCTTGAGGGTGATTTTCTTAAGGGTATTTTTTTTGGTACCCTACCACTACCCCTACCGGTCCTAAGGGTGCGGTACTGGTATTTATGGGTAATTTTAAGTTAAAATTTTAAAAATAAATTATATTATAATAGAAACAAACTTTAATATATGGAAAAAATTCAAAACTTTTATTTCAATACTTATAAAAAAATTATATATATTTTTTACAATTTACGGAATTGTTCAATAATTTATATTGGTTATTCGCTTGAAATGGATAGCACTTGTTCTTCTGCATCACCGCTGTCTCTGGTAGATAGTATTTCACTATAGGCATCGTTGTCTTCTTGAATTATTTCTGGAAGGCCAAAGTTTTTTCTCTTCAAATATTTCAGCAAGTCTTCATCGCAAACATAATTTCTAACATGGATATTCGTGCTCTTTGAGCTTTTCTTTATTTGTTTTTTAAAAGTATAGCTGAATTTGAAGTATAAGAATAATGAAGAAAAACCATAAAAAAATTATGACGTTATCTTTAAGTTGAATTCTCAAATTTTATTAACAAGTGATGTTATCAAAGAAAAGCTGACAATTACTTGATAAAATTTAATACAAGGAAAATGACAATTTGAATCTTTAAACTTAAGTTCAAATTCTTTAGGTCAATTTGCTCGTTGGTCAACTAGAAGTCAAATAAGAAAAAGATGCCCTAAAACATACTATTCGGTCCAGGCCATGCCAATTTCAGGGGAAGTGCACAGTTGGCCAGTAATAAGATATGTATTTACTTTTAAGTCACTGTTTAAAATATCTTTAGTCTTTAGCCACTGCTTTAATAAACTTTTACCCGTCCGAACGAAAATACCCTTCTGTTCATAAAGTTCATGACCAAGTGTACTTAGCTTATGAGCTTGTTACTGTAAATTCATGACTAGCTGTCCTTATTTTATGAGCTTGTAAGTCTAAGTTTAGGACTACCTGTCCTTAACTTTTGAACTTGTAACTCTAAGTTCAGGACAGCATGTCCTTAACTTTTGAACTTGGAACTCGAAGTTCAGGACTACCTGTCCTTAATTTCTATGCTTGTAACTCTAAGTTAACTTCCAACTCTAAGTTCAAGACCAAGTGTCCTTTACTTATGAGCTTGTTACTGTAAGTTCAGGACCAAGTGTCCTTAACTTATGAGCTTGTTACTGTAAGTTCAGGACTAACTGTCCTTAATTTATGAGCTTGTAAGTCTAAGTTAAGGACTATCTGTCCTTAACTTTTGAACTTGTAACTCTAAGTTTAGGACTATATGTCCTTAACTTTTGAACTTGGAACTCGAAGTTCAGGACTACCTATCCTTAATTTCTGTGCTTGTAACTCTAAGTTAAGGACCAAATGTTCGTAATTTTTGAACTTCCAACTCTAAGTTCAGGACCAAGTGTCCTTATCTTATGGGCTTGTTACTGTAAGCCCAGGACTAACTGTCCTTAACTTTTGAACTTGTAACTCTAAGTTCAGGACTACATGTCCTTATTTTTTGAACTTGGAACTTTAATTTCAGGACAACGGCAAAACATATGCAGTTATTCTCTTCAAATCAAATGTACAAAATTCTAGGTTCTATGTTATCGGACGAGAGGCCTGGAAACTTCCAAACTCCAAAGTCATGGAAAAAGAAGATAATTTGTTGATGATTTCCCTCTTCCTATTTACAGTCATCTTGTCTCCTTCCTTGTATAGTCTCTCAATCTCCGAGTGAGAACTGGGTTAGCTAGTGAGATGAGCTCACCTGGTCGATCTCGAGGAGGAGAAAAGGAACAAAGAGCAAGGACTTTTGACACTGAAGCAAAGAAGATGTGCTGGGCCAAGACGGGGTCAAGAGATAGAAGAAAGGTTAACACCGTCTTTTGATATTAATTTTAATAGACTAGTGACTACTTCTGCTTAGCATTTAAAAAACTGGATAAAAAGTAAATACCACTTTAAAAAGTGGCTACCCCACGCAATTTTTACCCAATTTCACGGGTTGGAAATATAGGCACTAGATTGGCTTGGTCTTCTAATTGGCAAGTATTGGGCCCCTTTTCTCAGGTTGGTCTGGCTGGTTTCCGGGGAGAAATTCAAAAATAGTCAGATTTACAACTGGTCGTTCAAAAATAGTCCAGTTTCAAAAGTAATCGAAATTTAGCCACTTTCATGTAAAGATAAATCTGAGCGAAAACACTGTTCAAAACCCGAAAAATACGCCAGCATATTATGCTGGAGTTCCAGCATATTATGCTGGAGTTCCAGCATAAGTATACTTGAACTCCAACGTATTATACTAGAGTTCCAGGATAAGTATGCTGGAACTCCAGTATAATATGATGGAGTTCCAGCATAAGTACACTAGAACTACAACATAATTTACTGGAGTTACAGCAAGTATACCGGTCCAGCATAATATACTGGAGTTTGGAGCACCAGTGCTCCAGTCTCCAGTATATTATACTGGAGCCAACAAAGTATACCGGTCCAGCATAATATGCTGGAGTTCATACACAGGTGCACCGAACTCCAGTATATTATGTTGGACCGGTCTCTGTTGCAGCAAAATAGTGGCTATTTTTCATTGACTTGGTAAATGTTGGCTATTTTTGAATGACCAGTCCGAAAACTGGCTATATCTTGCTATTTTACTGGTTTCCAGGAATAACCCGGCCCAGTTGTTAGTATAATTACAATAAGATGACTTAATTTTTGTTAATTACATAGAGAAATAATTTTAAAATATTCGTCAAAGAAGTTGAAGATTAATTATCCAGAAATGAACCTAGCATTTAATTTGAAGGAGGGAGTAATATTCTTTTTGGTTTTCGGTGTTTGGTATCCGCATTCTACGTTGGAGGTTAAAGGGCTTCCAATCAAAGACGACTATACCTTGTACTCGAACTCAAAACCTTTGGTTAAGGATGAGAGCGTACTTTCCATTGGTGGAGTATATTTTGTCCATGAATTTCAGTCTTTTTATTTAAGAAAATATTTGAGATGACCTTGATGAAATTATTTTATGCTCTTATCTAGAACAGAGTCCACAAATTAAATTACATGTTTTTGTTTGAATAAAGAGTACCACTACTAACACCAAGACTTTTTGTTGATGCAGTTCCTACTACTTCTTTCTCTCCTTACTCAGTCTAATGTCTTTTTAATGCTTTAAGTAGATGAAGAAGTTTTATCAGCGAAGGAAGAGTAACCGTATTGTGGTTGCTGTTCTTCAAGGACACCAAATTCCCCTCTATGGTGCGATTCCACTTCTTAGTGATGCTAAAGACCGGATTCAAGCTGTCTCTGTGCCGCTCAACTTAACAATCCTAATGAGGTCAAGGGCCTATATATTGGGAAGGCTGGTGAATCCCAAGTTCTACATTCGTATCTCATGTGAAGTTATTCTCAGAGGCAAACACCTAGGCAAACACATCAACTTGACCAGTTCTGGTTCTTGTACTTATCGATGAATTCTTCTTGCTTTAGGCTCTTTTCTCTTATGTCGAGTAACTTGAAAAAATTGGTCAGATTTCTTGAGTTTCACTCTAATTGTTGGTGAGCTTCTAGTTTGATTATAGGTGATCAAAGAGTCAATAATAGTCAGCTAAGAGATGTATATTGATTAACTGTAGGAGAATATATGTTGTGTGTGAAACATGACTTTTGTCAATTAGAGTAGTATTCTTTATCTGTAACCTAAACTTTGGAACTTCATTTCATTTTTTTCTGATTTTTTTTTCATGTCTCTAACTTCATATATTTGATAGATTCGATATATTGTCTAAATCAATGAGAACATTAGTTATTAAAGTTGGGTGTTCAGACTTAATATGTTTTATAAAGAAAATTAATAGACTTTATTTTATCTCTAGTGATACTGACCTTTTATAGATAAAATATTAATGTAATACAATTTAATTCAATAGGACAATCAATGCAGTTGTTTCAAATAATCACCGGACTATGCCTTCTTCCCCCCCCCCCCCCATATTATAACTATTTGTAAATTTGAGCATAACCTATATCAAGCATACAATAGATCAAGCTCAAGCTGAAATTTCAGAAGACAGATAATGTAATTTATTTTTATGAAATAAGAAATATCTCTCCTCCTTCTCATTTTTCTTTTACCTAAATTAGGGTTTACGTCCGCAAATTCAATGACAATTTGTTTATTTGCTATTCCAATATGGTATCAGAGCTAGTGTGCTGCTAGCTCTCATTCACAATCGACGGATAGTACCCTCTTCAGCTTTCTCCGGTGATTTTTTCTTTTCAGCAAGTCACTTGCGAAGAGTTAAGGTTTTTGCAATTTGGTTCCGAAAATAAAATTTGTTGGTTTTACGCACTACTTCAACTTCACTCAGGTCTATTTTGGTGTAATCAGATTAATTTGCCGGTAAATTCTTTCCTTGACACATTTGATTTTTGTGTCTAGTGGTGATAGTTTGTGGTGTTGCCTTTTGATATTAGTAGAATTGTCTATTTTTGCTTTGCATATTATATTACAATGGGTAGTACTCCAACCTCTGTGTTTGATCCTATATTTGCATCTCCTTTGTCGGATTCTGACAGGTTTACCCTATTTTCTGTTGATCCATCACATCCATTTTGTATTTCACCCATCTGATAATCCAATACTCCTCTAGTATCTCCTCCTTTTGATGGACGCGGTAATGTTATATGGCAAAAGAATATGCTTGTTGCTCTTTAGGCCAAAAATAAACTCGGGATTGTCACTAGAAGAAATCCTCAACTAGAGCCAGATTCTCCCTACTACACTGCTTGGGAATTACGCAATGATATTCTCATGCATGGATACCAATTCCTTAACTAGAAATGTTTATTTTAGTCTGATAGGTTGTGATATGGCTAAAGATATTTGGTCAATCTAATGGATCAAAATATATCTAAATCCAAAGGGAAATAAGTGATATTAATCAAGGGTCCTCAGACATAGCTACATATTTTACTAGAATGAAGGGTTATTGGGATGAGTTACATGTTGTCTATGTGGGACAACGTGCACACGTGGAGCTCTAATGAAACTTCTATAGGATCATCAACTATTCCAATTTTTGAGTGGTCTTAAGCGATACTTATTTTTCTACAAAACTAATACTCTATGCTTCAATATGATGAACATAGGAAGGAGAGTTCCTCTCATATTCCCAGCTTCGCAAATGACTCAGCTTCATTCTCTGTTTGAGTTAGTCAAGGGTTTAATAAGAGATTTCTCTCTCAAAAGTTCCACATTGATCCAAAAAAAGCAATTCTCCTCAAATGTTTCATGCAAATATTGTAAGAAGCCTAGACACAAAATTGAAAAGTATTACAGATTGCATGATTTTCCTCAAGATTTTAAGTTCACCAAAAATAAAAGTTCAGCTTCTTGTGTTCAAGGTGTAGAACCCCCACATCAATTTGGTTTCACTAAAGAACAATATCAACACCTTCTAACTTTAATCGAGCATACACATCACTCCTCTTGCTGCTTCCACTTTTAATTCTAAGAGCTTATTTGGTGACAATGTTGCCTTTGCCAGCTTTTCAGGTATGTGTTGTTCTGTAGTTATAGTCCTGATTTTTATGTGTGGCATATCAAAGTTAGATGTAGGGTCTTGAATTTTAGACTCAGGTGTAATAAATCACGTGACACTACATTAACGTTTTCTTCATGATCTACAACCCTTACCTGCTCCTTTTTTAATTACTCTATCTATGGTTACTTAGTGAAGGTTATATCTACTGGTTCTTTACGTTTAAGACATGATATAACTTTACACAATGTACTCCTTGTGCCTTCTTTTAATTTTATCTTGATCTCTATTTCACAAATTAATTATTCAACTTAATTGTTATGCAATTCTTACCAAGTCTGCCTATTTTATATAGGGCCCTTCACTGAAGAGACCATTGAGAATTGATAGAGTTGCTAAAGAATTGTATTTTCTGCATCCAGATGCTTCATTAGATTTAGTTTCTTGTTCAATTTCTCTTGCAACTAGCCCTTGTGTTTATATTAATGTGGGTAATTCTCATGTTTCTGCTATCAAACCTGTCTCTGGTTCTGTTAGGTCTGTTGACATGTATAGTCCTTTTGTTTCTGCAGTTACTTTTATGAAACATAGTATCTCTTGTACTTCACCTCAGATTGGAAATAAAATTGATGTATTTTGGCATCAAAGATTGGGACATATGCTTTCCACAAAACGAGATCCATTTCATGCTTGTCTGATAAACTTTTTTCCAAACAATAATTTCTTTTTTCTGTTTGTCTAATGGCTAGACAACACAAAATACCTTTTGTTTCAAGCTCAATTCATTCTATTATTCCATTTCAGTTAGTTCATATTGACATATGGGGGTCATATCACATTAGAACCTATAATGGTTTTCGATATTTTCTGACCTTAATTGATGATTACTCTAGAGTCACCTCGACTCATTTTGAGTCTGGTAAAATTAATGACCTTCCTGTTTTAATAGCATTTGTTTTCATGGTCAAAGTTCATTTTAGTTCAAATGTTCATACATTCAGGTCTGATAATACTTTTGAATTGGAAGGGGAAGGGGAGTACTGATTGCCAAGCATTTTTATTTTCTGCCAATGGTGTTTCACATCAAACCTCTGTGCCTTACACTTATCAACAAAAAGGGGTAGTCGAGAAAAAGCATAAATACCTTCTAGAGGTCTCAAGGGAATTACTGTTTCAATCAAAGATTCCTCTGAAATATTGGGTGAATATGTTTAACTGCGACCTATTTGTCAACATGATTTCTTCTACTATTTTGCTCAATATTTCTCCCTTTGAAAAGTTTCATGGGCACCTGCCTTCTTATGCTCATTTGAAATCCTTTAGTAGTTTATCTTATGCTTCTTCCCCTAAAGTTGGTAGGAACAACTTCCATTCAAGCTTAATTGTTGATATATTTCTTGGTTATCCTTGTGGTAAAAATGGCTATAAACTTCTCAGTTGATATTCTCACTCAATTTTCTATTCTAAGGATGTGGTGTTTTATTTGTGCCTTTCCTTATCATTCCCGTACCCCTTCTTTCTTCTCCTCCTCCTTCATCCAATTTTCTTGATCTTCCACCAGATAACGCTTTTCCTTCCTCTTCTCCCCTACTCAATATTAGCCCAAGTTTCTCCTGCCATGCTTCAGTTCTTCTATCACAGAATCCTTCTCCCTTTTCTCGGCATTATGTTACTCCACCTTCACCATAACATGTTTCTTCCTATTTTTCTCCATTTCTTGGTTCTTTACCTTTTCCACCACCTCCTTCTCTTCCTCTCATAAGGTCTACTAGAACCGTTAATCCTCCTTTTTACCTCTCAGATGGTATATGTTCTCATGTTCATCCACATATACCTATTTTTATTAACGCCAAGGTGTCTACTTCATAACATTCATACACATGATCCTCAATACTACTAACATACAACCTCTCACCCTGCTTGGCAAGAGGCCATGTTGAAGGAGTTTGAAACACTGGATGCTAATCATACATGAGATATAGTCCCGCTCCCTTCTAATAAAAAGGCAATCCCTTGTAAATGGGTATATAAAAACAAAAGTCTGATAGTTCTATTAAAAGGTATGAAGCAAGATTAGTCATTAGAGGGAAAACTCAAAAGGAAGGTGTTGACTACAATGAGATATTTTCACTTGTTGTACAACTTACTGCTATTAAATGTCTATTATCTTTAGCTGTTAAAAGAAATTGGACAATATTCCAACTTGATATCAACAATTCCTTCCTCCATGGTGATCTCCATGAGGAAGTTTATATGAAGGTTTCCCGTGGCCTTATGGTTTCTTCTTCTTGTTCTTCTTCACCTCTGGTTTGTAAATTCTGAAAATCCTTATATGGACCTAGGCAAGCTTCTAGACAATAGTTTTCAAAATTGTCTGAAGCCTTACTCTCCAAAGGCTATACATCAAGCAAAAATAGTTACTATTTTTTCACCAAGAATTATGATGATTCATTGGTAGTGTTATCTGTTTATGCTTATGACATTATGTTTTCTGGGGATGACCTCTTTGAATTGAATAGTTTAAAGGCATTTTTGGATGCGTAGTTCAAGATCAAGGATCTGGGTTATGTACATTATTTCTTGGGCCTGGAGGAGATTACCTCTCATCCTGGTGGATATCGTGCGAGCCAACAGAAGTATGCTTCAAACTTGCTAGCTAAATTTAATTGCCATCATCCCTCACCATTTGTCACACCTCTTGACCCTCCTACCGAATTGGTTGATATGAATGCACTTTCTGGTGATGCTAGTGCTTTTAGGAAGCTTATCGGCAAGCATGACTTTCTCCAACACACAAGACCAGATATCTTTTTCTCTGTCCAACATCTGAGTCAGTTTTAGCAAAAGCCTCAACTTCCTGACATGATGACTGGTCTCCATGTATTGAAATATCTTATGAATGACTCTACTCAAGGTATTCTTTTGTCTAACCACTCTCCCTTAGAAAACGGAGTTGCTTGAAAGCAGATTTCAGAATTACATAGGTGGATGTAGAGATCACCGGTGTCCTACTCGAGACGAAGTACTTGTCGTCCCCAAACCAAAAGGGATGAGGGAAAAAGGCTCGAGAAAGCATCCTTGGAAGGGGGAATATCTGAAAAAGTGTTAGCGGAAAAAAAAACCCAGGTCTCTTGTTTCCAGTTTTTTTTCTTAATCAATCATAGGTGATGACAGTTCTGGCAAATTTCAAGGAAGCATGGCTCGCTTGTTAGGCTTTATGAATTTTCTTTTCTATGACCCACTGCTGATTTCTCACCTAAGGCCTACTCATATTCTGATTGAGCTGCTTGTGTAAATTCTAGAAAGTCAGTCACTAGTTTCTTTATTACTCTTGGAGATAGTCCCCTTTCTTGGAAGAGTAAGAAGTAGTCTACTATCTCTTTGTCTTGTTGAGGCTGAGTATAGCGTCTTGATGGTAGTTGTTGAACTATCTTGGCTTGGTAGGCTTCTAAATATCCTTTGTTCGCCCCTCTTTGATCTTGTCCTTGTTTTGTTTTTATGATAGCAGGGCTGCACTTCATATTGCTAAGGATTCTGTATTTCACATCTGCACTAAAAATATTGAGGTTGAATGCCATTTTATTAGGGATTGCCTATATGCTGACCTCATCTCTTTATATTTTTTTCTTCTTACAAGCAACTTGCAGATCTTACGACTAAGCCCTTGCATGGTGCTGCTCATAGAGCTGTTTTTCTAAGCTGGGAGTGTTTTCACTCTCCAGCTGGAGGGAGGGAGTATAAACATGAGCGTACATCAAGCCCAAACTGGAGTTTCAGAGAGTAGGCCCAATTGTAGCGAGACCGGAACCAAAATGTGGTTCTTTTGGACTCAAACTACACAAATAGGTAATAAAAAAATGACCTTTTTATATATAGCGCCATACTACCTGACGCTATATACTAACAGTAACGACACCGTTAAAGTATAGCGCCAGGTATTGTGGCACTATACTGTAAAAGCTGACATGGCCAGGTATAACACCACAATACCTAGCGCTATACATACATCATTAATGTATAGCGCCAGGTATAGTGGCGCTATACATAGATATTTTATACCTCTTCGTCTTCCATCTCGATTCATCCTCCATTTTTAAACCCTCATCTTTCTTGGTCCCCCACCAAATACCCCGTTTCTGCCATTTTTTTTTTAAAAGAATAAATTTTGGGTCCCCCCGACACATAAAACTAGAAGAAAAAGGGTCCCACATTCGAGTAGAGTTTCGTGCTATTGTTGATTCACAATTCCGGAGTCAAAATTTCAATCTTTTTGCTTTGCCAAAATTCTAAATCGAGGTATTTCGATTTATTTTAAGTTGAAACATTTATAATAATGTATATTATTTGATTTGTATGTGTTCTATTTCGGTTTGTGTTTTTTTTCGAAACTAGCATGTTAAATTTATCCGGATTTAATATTAGTATTTTCTAAAAAAATATAAATTAGTAAAATAAATTTGTCTGTTAACATCCTGATTTATATATATGTGTGTGTTTTCATGCCGTTTTGTATTTTATTTGTAATTAAATTTATTTGTTGTTTATGGTTAGTTTAGATTATTTTTTAGCGTAGTAAAATCCAGACCTTTTTAGCGTAGTAAAACGTAGACTCTTATAGCGTAGTAAAATTTAGAGCCTTGTAGCGTAGTAATGTGTAGTATTTTAGCTTAGAATTCCTTTTATTTAAGTAACTTATACTGGTTGTTGAAAATGCAAACTTTGTACAATTAAGTTAATAATTGTATAAAAATCCATATATATATATATATATATATATATATATATATATATATATATAATTTGTACAATTAAGTTATTAAAACATATGAATTTAAATTATAATAAAAACACATAATTATATATATATATAATTTGTACAATTAAGTTATTAAAAATATGAATTTAAATTATAATAAAAACACATAATTATATATATATATATATATATATATATATATATATATATATATAATTTGTACAATTAAGTTATTAAAAAATATGAGTTTAAATTATAATAAAAACACATAATTATATATATATATATATATAATTTGTACAATTAAGTTATTAAAAAATAATAATTTAAATTATAATAAAAATACATAATTATATATATATATATAATTTGTACAATTAAGTTATTAAGAAATATGAATTTAAATTATAATAAAAATATATATATATATATATATATATATATATATATATATATATATATATATATATATAATTTGTACAATTAAGTTATTAAAAATATGAATTTAAATTATAATAAAAACACATAACTATTAATGATAGTTTGGTGTCACTGGTCCTCAAAAAATCGAGCCCTGAACCCATATTTATATATATATATATATATATATATATATATATATATATATATATATATATATATATAATTTGTACAATTAAGTTATTAAAAAATATGAATTTACAGTTGACGACAGGGACGCGACTATACATCCCGGCCCCCGGACGTTGGATCTATTAGCCCTACAGCCCCAGCATAGATCCGAGTATATATGGGACGGACAGTTGCTTACGCAGACTTTCCGGGCTATGAGAGTGGATCTATTGTGGGAGTTTTTGAGTCCTCCCCGCGTTCTACATCCCCGCGTGGTCCATTACTTGAAGGAGATGGGATTATACAAGTCGTAATGTGATGAAATTTCATTATGGACGTTTTCAATTAAGTGATGACTACCGGATGAGCCACTTGTAAAATTCATATCCGGCCGGTACCCCCTATTAAATATATGAGCGTTAATACAAATTCAATACGCCAAAAATATACATAATTAACACAAATGAAAATTGAAGTTTACCACTCGTCTTGTGAATTATGGAAAGCAGGGTATAAATTATTTTTTCGCTGCTCATTCGCCGGCGGTGAGAAGTTTAAATCAAGGAAAACTCTTTCATCCGAAACCTGTCCGGCAAAAACTGCTCCATAATAACCACCCGATGACTGGGGGTTATCTCTGCTACGCACAACCTCGTTTTTTGGAACGTCTTCGACCTTCACGTACATCTCCAACATTGTGATTACAAGAAATTCACGACATTCGTCCGGAGTCCTCAGAAAATCACTCAAAGTTTCATCATCGTCGATGTTAAACTCCGAGTAAAAAGCAACCCCTTGCGGAGTGACGGAATACAGATATCTTCCGGTTACTTTAAGTATCACTAATATTTCCTCACACTCAGTTTTTTGCATAACAACGATATCAATTTATCGTACTCTATTGTAAGTGACAATTTAACATGACACTGAGCAGGTAAACTGTAGCCCACAGAGTTATTCTCCATCACAACCTCACCCCCCAATATAATGAAACTCTTATTCTACGCTCTTCAGACATAATGAAAAAATGCTGGAGAATTTAAGAACAATAAACGTTTCAACAAGAGGTAAAAAATTTTTTGAATGAATTTCTATACAATCCTAACCTCTTTATATAGGAAATGGCTAGCCGGATTTTTTTTTATATAGGTATAGCGCCCAAAAAGTTGGCACTATACGCTTTTGAATTATTGAAGTCACGAATTATTGGTGGGGCCAGGAAAATCTATGTATAGCGCCACTATACCTGGCGTTATACATTAATGATGTATGTATAGCGCCAGGTATTGTGGCGCTATACCTGGCCATGTCAGCTTTTACAGTATAGCGCCACAATACCTGGCGCTATACTTTAACGGTACTGTTACTGTTAGTATATAGCGCCAGGTATTATGGCGCTATATATAAAAAGGTTATTTTTTTTACCACCTATTTGTGTAGTTTGAGTCCAAAAGAACCACATTTTGGTTCCGGACTCAATTGTAGCAAGTACCCAGTCCATTTGTAATATTTGTAGTATTTTTTACACTTTCAATGGTCGTTTGGTGGGAAACGAGTTCTCGCAGGATTAATTATTCCGAGATTAGTTATCCTGGGTGTTAGAGATAAAAATAATACTACAATATTGGGATAATTAATCTCAATATTAGTTATACCATAATTTTATGTCAACCAAATATGGGATAAGCTCATCTCAAATTTAATCCTAAGATTAATTACCCCTAATCCAACCATACGAGCCCTCGGTATTCTTTTTACACTTTGGTTGTAAGTATATAACCAAGTAAATATTCTAGATGAGACAGATGATGTAATTCGTCTTTCTGAAATAAAACATATGACTCCTCTTCTTCTTATTTTCCTTTTACCTAAATTCTTGTCCACGAATTCAATGGCGATTTGTCAATTTTCTGATCCAACATTAATTAAAATTGTACCAAGAATAAAGGATAAACTAGAAGCAAACGTGAACCTTTCAAATTTACAAAGACTACATGTCATTCATCTAAAACTACATTCAAATTTCTCTAAAATAGTCTCGTTTTGTTCCGATATTTTTTGGCTGCTATAGTGAAGTTTTGTTATATAGAACATATATTATAAGATAACATAAAAATCGGTTCAAAAAAATTTAGCTTTTATAGTGAATAGTTATTATATAAAGATGCTGTTATAGAAAGACATAACGTATACTCGCAATCACATGAGCTAAATGTAACGGAGCTCTCAATAAAACTACTACACTTTTTGGGGGACGCGCAAATGCAGCTCAACATTGACGTTTTGGAATAAAACTACCCCATTCCTTACTTACCCCTTCTCTTGAATTCTTCCACTTTGTCAAAACATTAGCTTTTTAGTTGGGAAAGAATCTAAGCGCAACAATTTCAACCAACATTGACTGCAAGTCTGCAATACATTATGAAAGAATTTGAATATTCAACGTAAGATTTTAAAAGAATTGGTGGAGTGAATGCCTTAATGCTATTTTAAAGTTCTACTGAGAAAATAATCTTCAAGTAGAAATCTGGACTATAAAGTCACCAAATTAATCTGGAAAGTCGGAATACAAAGTTAGCAAATGCGATTCAGAGCTGAACATACAAATTTCATACTGAGAGGTGTCTTGCTGAGTGACGAAGGCAGAAATTACTTGAGGGTGTTTAAACTTGAAATAAATATTAAAAAATCGATAAATAATATTCAATATATGTTATAAACCTCTAAATTTTAATATTTTACTTATTTATACAATATAATTTTTCCGATGAATCTCTAAAAGTAAGAAAAATGAGGGGGAAAAAGGTAAAAAAAAAAGCAAATAGATAGGCAATAGAAGTTCTCTGGATGTATGACTTTTGTTGTAAAAGAGCATTAGCAGCTAGTCGGCGTGTGGACACCGCACTAACCTGAGTGTGCTACTTGCCAGCATATCCGCCACTATCGTTATTCATTTTATCTAGTTTCACTTCCTTCCTAGAATTACTCCCCGCCGCGTATTGGCTTTTGGTGTATGTATCCGTGTTTCTTTTTGTTAGAAAATAATACACAAAATTGGCTTTAAGGTGTGAAAATCGACTGTCCTTAAAGAGTTATCGCTTGTATACTAATTTAGGAAAAATACAAAATGATTCTCTTCAGGATACAACAAAGCCTGCAATAACACTTGTGATTTTCTATGTCACTTCGTTGAAATTCTTGTGTATTTATAGGCAACCAACAAACCCTTTCAGAAAAGATGTCTTGTTTCACAAACAGACACGACTATTTATTCGAACTTTGAATTTAAAATTCAAATAAATTTGATTTTTCTGTTAAAAATAATTAACTTTAGGATCTCGTGCCTGTTGAGTCAATCTCGTGCCTGTTGAGTCAGTCTCGTGCCTGTTGAGTCAATCTCGTGCCTGTTGAGTGCTATTTCATAATGATCAGTTCCGAGGCTAACAGGCACGGTACGAGTAAGGTCGGTCTCGAAGGTGTTTCACATAACAGACACGAAACTTCTTTCTTCCGATGTGGGAAGAATCTCACTTCCAACTTGCCAATAACAAACTATCTTACAATCCCCCACTAGTTTGTTATTTCGCTTCATAACACTTGTGAATAATTGAAAGTATCTTTTACAGATTTGAACTTTCCTTTAGTGTAAGTATATTAAAATTTTGACGAAGTTAATGGTATCTTAAGATTTGAACCACAACTCCTTGTGCCAAAACCGAAAGTACCACACACACAATATTATCTAGTAGCTTAGAAAATTCAGTATTCGCTTTAGCACGTTTACGGCCATGTGCTCATCCTGAATTCATGAATATTTACAAGATCAACCATTTAAATCTTGCTAGAAGCGGCACCACTTCAATATTCATATAGGTGGAATTAGTTACTATGTCCATGTTACTCCAGATATTAATAATTCCATTAAGATTAATCAACCTCTTCATGTAACAGTATGCACTTTGGAGTTTGTCTTTATGCCCCTGTTATAACAAGCATTTAACAACTCCTTAACTCCTCACATAACAGTAAGTAGTACAATAGAATTAGGGCTCCTAAAGAGGAGATCAGTGCTTAAACAATACAAGTAACTTGTTATTACCCATTGAACTTATATTGTTAGAGTGTATACTAACTCAAAGTGGGGTTCCTATTCCTTGTATTTAATTTAAGGGTCTCAGCCCCATCCCTCCACAAGTTTGTTGTACTACATCTCTACCTAATGGCTTCGTAAGTGGATCAGCCAAATTCTTATTTGATCTCACATATATTATAGCTATAGCTCCATTTGTAATTAATTCTCTTATATAAGCATGTCTCAAGCTTATATGTCTCGATTTCCCATTGTATATTTTATTGTGAGCAACACACATTGTAGTCTCACTATCACAGAATATGGAAATGGCTGGCATAGGTTGTGGCCACAACTTTATATCAAGTAACATATTCCTCAGCCATTCTGCTTCTTTTCCAGCAGCTGCTAATGCAATAAATTCAGATTCCATAGTAGAATGGGAAATACATGTTTGTTTCTTGGATGCCCAACTAATGGCTCCACCGCCTAGAGTAAATATCCATCCTGATGTGGATTTATTATCATTAACACTTGTAATCCAACTTGCATCAGAATATCCCTCTAATACATTAGGAAAACCATTATAGCAAATGCCTAAGTGCTTTGTATATTTTAAATATCCAAGTACTCTACTTATTGCTTTCCAATGATCATTACCTGGATTACTGGTAAACCTTGAAAGTTTACAAACAACAAATGCAATGTCGGGTCTAGTGCAATGCATTGCATACATCATACTACCTATCGCACTTGCATACTCCAACTGTGTTACTGCTCTTCCAGTATTTGCAGTTAGCTTAACACTAGAATCATAAGGAGTATTATACCCCTTTATTCCTAAATGACTGAATTTAGTAAGGATTTTATCTATATAATGTGCTTGTGACAAAGTCACTTGCTTGTTATCTCTTTTGACCTTGATTCCCAAAATAGTATCAACTTCATTTAAATCCTTCATTTTAAAAACTGAGGTTAGATACTTCTTGGTCTCGGTAATTCCTTGTATTTAATAATTTCAGAAAGCGACAATTTATTAGCATCAATACGTTTTCCATTTATTTCAGTCATTTCATCAACATTGTCATTTATAAATCTATTTTCAATAAATTCAACATGTATAGATTCTATAATGACATTAGATTCTAGATCTAGCAGTCTATAAGCTTTGGAGTGTTGTGCATATCCTACAAAAACACTTTTAATTCCTCTAGGACCCAATTTTGTTCTTTGATGGTCAGGTACTCTATAATAGGATATACACCCCCACACTTTAAAATAATTTAAATTTGGTTTTCTACCATTCCAAAGCTCATAAGGCGAAATATGCATACTTTTTGAAGGTACTCTATTTAAAATATAACATGCAGTTAGTAGTGCTTCACCCCATAAATTATGTGGCAGATGTGCATTAAGTAACATAGCATTAACCATATCCACCAAAGTTCTATTTTTTCTTTCCGCTAACCCATTTTGTTGAGGAGTATAAGGGGCACTCATTTGATGTATTAGGCCATGCTCTTCACAGAACTTATTAAATTCGTTAGGAAAATATTCTCCGCCTCTATCACTTCGAATAATTTTAATTTTCCTACTCCTTTGATTTTCCACAACAGACTTGTATTCTTTAAACTTTTGAAAAGCTTCGTCCTTAGTTCTAAGTAGGTAAACATATGTAAATCTAGAGAAGTCGTCTATAAAAGTAATAAAATATCTTTTGCCTCCTCTAGTTAATTCTCCATTTAATTCACACAAGTCTGAATGTATTAAATCTAATAGTTCTGTGGATCTTTCAACTTTACGAAATGGTTTCTTTGTCATCTTTGCTTGTATGCAAATTTCACATTTTATATGTTGAGTTTTACATGAGATATAACCATTTTTGGACATATAATTCAAGGAGCCAAAATTTAAATGTCCTAGTCTAGCATGCCATAAACAAGAATCAGACTCAACGATGTAAGCAGAAACATAATTTATTTCATTAATACTCAATTTGAACATGTCGTTACAGTTATAGCCTTTTCAGAATTTCCAGATTTTTTAATCTTTCCAGACTTTTCGGTATTGCCTGCATTGAAATTTATTCCTGCCTTTCTATATCTGCAGTCCCGAATCATATGGCCTTTCTTTCCACAATGATGACAACTAAAGTTCTTTCTCTTTTTAAAAGAAGACTTTTTGGAAAACTTTCAGATGTTTGTTCCCACTTCCTGAATCATTCTGACTGACAAAATTGACTGCGGAACTCGAAGGCTGACTAATAGCATCACGAGCACGAGTCTCACTTTCAATTTGAATGTGAGTACGAAATTGTTCCACAGTCATTTTATCCATAGAATGTAGGATTTTCTTTCTATAGTCATTCCAAGAGGAAGGCAATTTCGAAAGAATAGCACCTATTTGAAGTGCATCAGGAATTTTAACTTCAAGATCACTTAGTTTTGATACTAAGATTTGCAGTTCATGAATCTGATCCATTATAGGCCTAGTATCAAATATTTTAAATTCAAAGTACTGCAGAGCCAGGAATTTGTCAATACCTCGTTTTTCATTCTGGTATGCAGTTTGTAGAGCAATCCAAATCTCTCTTGGCGACTTCAGATTGCAGTAAAGATCATAGAGTCGATCTGTCAAAGTATTCAGAATATGGCCGCGACACAACAGTTCATCATGTTCTCGTTTCTTCCTTTCTTCCTTGACTACGTCAGAATCTTCTGCTGTGGGCTCAGGCATCGGAGGCAAGGCAGAATCAAGAACATAGTAGATATTGAGAGCGGACAACAAGAATATCATCTTGTCTCTCCAACGGGTAAAGTTCGTTCCATCAAAGCGATCAAGTTTGATGAACTCCTTCGGATTCTCAACAACAGACATCAATTTCTCCATAGCAGAATAACTCTTTAAGATTGTTAGAAAATAATAAACAAAATTGGCTTTGAGGCGTGAAAATCGACTGTCCTTAAAGAGTTATCGTCTGTATACTAATTTAGGGAAAATACAAAACGATTCTCTTCAGGATACAACAAAGCCTGCAATAACACTTGTGATTTTCTATATCACTTCGTTGGAATTCTTGTGTATTTATAGGCAACCAACAGACCCTTTCAGAAAAGATGTCTTGTTTCACAAACAGACACGACTATTTATTCGAACTTTGAATTTAAAATTCAAATAAATTTGATTTTTCTGTTAAAAATAATTAACTTTAGGATCTCATGCCTGTTGAGTCAATCTCGTGTCTGTTGAGTGCTATTTCATAATGATCAGTTCCGAGGCTAACAGACACGGTACGAGTAAGGTCGGTCTCGAAGGTGTTTCACATAACAGGCACGGAACTTCTTTCTTCCGATGTGGGAAGAATCTCACTTCTAACTTGCCAATAACAAACTATCTTACACTTTTTTCCTTATCTCCTGTTTGGATTTATTTACTGTTCCTCCTTTTTGCTCTATACATGGCAACAAATTTACAAAACAAACGCGACATCGCGTTAAGAGGCTACTATTACTATTTCAATCAGTTCTATCAGAGTATTTATATATATATAGACCTCGCCACTCCCCATTTAGTCAATCAGTTAGTCAGTATATCCTCTCTCTACATTTTCTTGACCAAAGAAATATGGCTCTCCCCATAGTTTCCTGCTTATTCTTTCTTCTTATGATCTCCTCTGCAACAGCTTGCGATCGCTGTGTCCACCAATCAAAGGTTGCTTACTTTTCCAAGGCTTCTGCCCTTCAGTGTAAGCTTTTTTATATTTTCTAACCCTACTCATTTCCCTCTAGCTCGTTTCTTTATTTTTATAATCTTGATGTAACTATATATTCCTCTGTTTTCTGTTGAAACTAAAAAGAAACCTTGTTTTTAAACTTATTGAGCATCTTCTCAGACATAATACTATTACTCTTTCCACTTGTTAATCACTCTTTAATTTGTGTATGATTTCATTTTTACAGCTGGTGCTTGTGGTTATGGCTCCTCAGCTGTAGGCTTTAATGGGGGTCGCCTTGCAGCAGCAGTTCCTAGTCTCTACAAAGAGGGAGCTCGTTGTGGTGCTTGTTTTCAGGTTTTAATTTACTTACCATTTTCGTCCCATAGCGCATATGCAATTCGATTTACTTCACCAAAAGAAAAAAAAAGTGGAAATTTTAGTTACTGTAAATATATTCAATATTTTTCCAGATGATTTTATGGAACCTAATTGAATTGCAGATAAGATGCAAGAATTCAAAACTTTGTTCAAAAGAAGGCACAAGTGTGACTGTAACTGATCAGAATACCAACAACCAAACAGATTTTGTAGTCAGTAGCAGAGCTTTCAGCGCCATGGCTAATCAAGGCAAAGCTCAAGACCTTCTCAAACTCGGTATCGTCGATGTTGAGTACAAAAGGTCCGTAGGTTACCTTCACTTACTCTGTGCACTACTAGTCTACTACTATGTACTCTTTCAATCTCAATTTATGCAACATTTTTTGCTTTTTGAGAATTAATTCGACCAATCTTGAGGTTAATTTGAATTAGATCAATTTAATATTTTAATATATATATATAAATATTAAAAAAAATATGAAAGTATTATAATTTGTCATGTCAATACAATAAAAAATACATTTCAAAATGTTAGGACTCGTTTGGCCATGAGTTTTGCCAGAATAAATTTGGGATTTATTTTCAAAACTCATGTTTAGCCATAAATTTTGCCCACATTTTGACAAAGTCCCAAATCCAAATCCCAAAATCACCCCAATTGCTGATTTTGGGCCAAAATTCCAAAATTTGGGAATTATATACATAGTTTTTCCAAAATAAAGGCACATTTTTATTTTCAAACCAAATTTCACCCAAATCAAATTTTTCAAAATAAATTTGGAATTTATGGCCAACCTTAATCAAATTTTATATGGTCTCGAGAAGTGAAACGTGTGGCGTTAAGCTAGAGAGAGTACAAATTTCTCATGAGTGCAAAATTGTGCACTTACACTTGCGTAATTGTTTGAGTTTAGGCCAAACTGTTCAAGAGCTCCTTAAGAAAAGACAAATGGAGGGACCACAAATAATGCGTTCCAAGTCCTTAACACATCGATAGTGATGCTAGCTTAGGTGGTTTTGTTACAACTGCCAAAAGATCTTTATTTTTTTTAAAAATAGTACGGACCTTTTAAGAAAGCAAAACTATGTTAGCATGCCCCCACTAGATTAGATAGACAAGTGAACATCACTCTCCAGAGCATTATGCACGTGCATTATATTGAAGTCATGATATGTACACATATTCACGATTGCATTAGAGAATAATTGATAGGATAAGATTTCCAGATGGATGCTTATACGCTAAAGCTAATATTGCGGGAATAATATTTTTGGTGGGGACAGAGTGCCTTGTGATTTCAAAAACAAGAATTTGGCTATTCGGGTGGAACAATCAAGCAAAAGGCCAAATTATCTATCAATCACCTTCTTGTATCAAGGGGGTCAAACTGAAATCGTTGGTATTGATGTAGCTCAGGTAAACTACTATTCTAGTACTATACACAAATTCTTTTCGAGTTCAGTAGAACTATTGGTTTTTGTACCAATTAACTAATGTTGGTGGTGCGTTTAGGTTGGATCATCTAACTGGAGTTTCATGAGCCGAAATGAGGGAGCAGTTTGGGACACAAGCAGAGTACCGAAGGGAGCATTGCAATTTAGGTTGGTGGTGACAGCCGGGTTTGACGGCAAGTGGTATTGGGCTAAGGCAGTACTACCGGCTAATTGGAGGAATGGGGTGATCTATGACACACGACTTCAGATCACTGACATTGCTCAAGAGGGTTGTTCTCCTTGTGATGATGGAACCTGGAAACGCCCTTAGTTTTTTTTTTTTTTTCGCTTGTCACAATCTGTGTGAATAGACATTAGTTCTCGCGTCCATAGGTGCAAAGAAGATATATATCTAGATTGATATAATAGGAGTTTCATTTTTATTTTATTTTTGGGTTTTAATAAGTTGCTCATAATATGTATTATAGCTTTCCAAGACATTCACTAATGTTCAGATATCTTAAAACACTTCTCTCCTTGTCCCAGTTGTCCCTATGCTTATGTAGAGATCTTCATATTTGCAAAGACTTCACCATGCACAATACCTACAAGACATGTAAACATGTGCAGGATATAACATAAAACTAGTAAGGAAAGAACATCAATATAAGGCCAATAGCAGAAGGATTTCAAATTACAACCAACGGTGAAATTAATGGGAGCACGAATGTCAACGAGTGACAGCCAAGTAATTAGGCAACAACATGGTCGGGGTACAGATGAAATATGAATATGTTCAAGTAAGGAAAACCGATGACACTCAATCAATCAAATTATTCCTAATGCACAAATTTCAACAAGAGTTACCTCAAGTACCACTTCTCGTAATCTCAGATCATAAATCACAACTTCCAAACCTTACACACATGGCACCTTGTGCCCACATTTTTCAAATCACTCCGCACGGCGAAATCCACGTACTACCATATACATAGTATCCGTGCCAATATCAACTAAGATGATCGATGGATAATGTAAACACCGACCATACGCTTCGATATTTGATGAGCAAGAAAGATTCTAATGCAAGGTTGATGTGGTGGGTGCTTCTTTTGTAAGAGTTTGATCTAGAGATTCAAGACCGAAAGAGTAGTAAAAATCAAGTGGCGGACCATTTGTCCCGATTGGAGGAGGAGGGGAGGCCAAATGATGCTCTTGAGATCAATGATTCATTTCCCGACGAGAAACTCCTAGCCGTTTCAATGACCAGGATGCCATGGTTCGCCGATTTAGCCAATCATCTTATGAGCCGCATTGTACCGAATGAGTTCTCTTCAAACCAAAGGAAGAAGCTCAAACGGGATTGCTTAGATTATTATTGGGATGAGTCGTATCTTTTCCGGATATGTACCAATGGTGTGATCCGGCGATGTGTGCCGGAAGAAGAACAAATGGGGATTCTTGAGGCTTGCCACTCTTCACTGTAACAATTAAACTCAATTTCAAACTTGAATACAGTAAAGCGTCAGATGAGATATTAAGCCTAATTTAGGATTCGAATAAAGTAAAATAAAGGAGAGGTTGTGCAAATAGAGTATCAGATAAGCTTAGTTTAGAAATAAACGAGTTGAAGCAAAATATCATATTTAAGCATAGTAAAACATCAATTAAATTTAGCGAGTTAAATATAGAATTTGTTAAAGTAAAACGTGATAGCAATTTTAAATAAATAACACAACAATAAGGTGATGTGTAAATTTTAGAAACCAATTAAAGTAAAAATGTAATGACCATTTAAATTAGTAAAACGCTGAATGAGATACGAGTTTTATTTTTCTGAAAGTCACACGAATAAAACACCTTAAGAATTCTTTCATTTAAAATCCGCTAAATTATCAACAACTCAATCGGATATATGTTAATGACCCCGTGCACATAAATTCACCTTGACGATCAATTTATCAGGAAATAACATAGGCGTAAATTTGGCATATTGAAGCAACACAACATATCATGTAGAATACATGACTTACACAAGAAGTCAATATCATTCCATTATTAGAATACTGACGGTTAATCAAATACGATCAAAATATAATAAAGTGATTTAAGAAACAACAATAACTGTCCTAACATAAAATGTACCATGAGAATCACAACCAAAAATAACCTTAATATCACAACAATTACAACATGTACATCCGTTGCAGCGTACAACCTGATCCCACACAATAATAACCATATCCGTTGTGGGGTGCAATTCGATCCCACACAATATCATCATTTATCAATATCATAATCCTCCCTTATTCCACCATATCATTATTATCATTACTGTTGCGGCATGCAACCCGCTCCTTGATCAAAGCCCGAGTCCAAGGGTATGTTTTGACTACCCATAGCCCCACGAGTCCATATACGTATTTTGTTTCCAAATTCAAGTTCAATTCGACTCTCAAATTCCAATTTTATTTTTCAAAACTTTAACCAAAATCTCTAAACTTCCTCTTGGATTCTCATGAGTTTGATGTTAAATCTAATATATAATCACGAAATATAATTGAAAATTGATTAATATTACTTACCTAATAGTTTGGTATGAAAACCCATCGACAAAATCGCCTTCCATCGAGGCTAGGGTTCCAAAACATGATAAAATGAAGTTAAGTCTCGAAATACTCACCTATATGCAGGCTGCAGATGTCGCATTTGCGACATGGGATTCGCAAATGTGAATCCCGCAAAAGCGAGTATTTCATCGCAAAAGCGAAACATGAGACTTTCTGCTAGAGTTGCATTTGCGACCAAATTCATTGCAATATGAAGACAACTTCACTCGCAAAAGCGAACAACAACACTTTGAAAATGCGAACTCTTCCCAGCAACTCAGGTGTAGACATCAAAATTTTATCAGATCAAATCCATATTAAATTTGGGTTTGATCCTAAATTTAAGATACTACAAGTAGAGTCGATCGAGGTTTCTTAGAGGTTACTCTATCTGAAACCCTAACTTGAAGGCTACTCTACCCTAAACCCTAACTCACACCTATATAAAGGGATACATATTCCCTTGAAGAGCTATCTCAAAATCCCATAAACTCTTGGGATATTCACAAAGAGATCAAAATATGACCGGATACTTTTTGACAATCAAATATGATAGCTTATATGAGTCCACCAAACTATAGAGTACCTGGTCCCGTATGAGACTGATACATAGAATGCTGTAAAGGCTGAAAGTAAAGAAGGCAAGAGATTTTCTACATGAAAATATCCCACACAAGGGGATCAAAAAACTACGACCTACTCTTGTAGGCTTTTAACTCAACTAACTTGTAATCTACCTATTACAAACTTAGCTGGTGATCCGGGCTCTTTCCCTCTCGACGATGACCACTTTGCAATCTCTCTATTGCAAAGACTTTAAACTAACTTGTGATACAACCACCACAAGCCACTCTCTAACTCTCCTAGTTATAGAGGATTTAACTTAAGATTATTTCTAGTCACAACATAAACTCTAAAGTTTACGAATTTTGTTTGTTCCTAAAACAATGCTTCTAAGAAAGCAAACTAGGAATTACAATGTAGAACAATTAACAAGATTACAACTCAACTATGGATATACATAAGACTTCGTTTAGAAACCGATCCTTAGTGGAGTTGTCTTCTTGTTCTTGAAACACCAGTGATTTCAATGCCGGATCGATGCTTCTTCTTCTTGAGAGAATTTTACTGAATGCACAAGTGATGGTGTGTCTTGCACCAGGTTGTTTTATCACAAAAGATATCACAATAGATAGTAGTGTCAACTCTTGGTGTACTTCTTCTCAGTAAGAAGTAACTGCTGCACTGTCTGCACGGCCACTTCTGGGCAGTTGCGTTCCAACTGGACTTTGTGCTTTATGTCAGGACATACCAACAGACCAGGTCCTAATACTTCTATCAGGACATACACTAGGACTAGGTCCTAGTTGTGTTCCTCATTCTGTAATAGTTGCCAGATGGTCACTTTCTTCTGCTGCATTCCGGCTGTGCACTTGACTTGTACTTTGGTCAGAGAACCCTAAGGGAGCAGGTCTCTGTTGTGTTCCTTTGTATATTTATTGCGTACAGTTACTGACTTGTGATTTTGCCGGAGAACCCTCTAGGACCAGGTCTTCAGGTCCTTGTTGTGTTCCTCCATGTGGTCATTCATCCATTTGCTAATGTTCAGGCTTCAACCAGTTCATATGAGATATGTATCCTATAGAGAAGGTTCTCTATCTGGTTCTTCACGACAAGTTTGTTAGATAATCAAAACATAAGGTTAATTAAAAACCCATCAATTTCCCCTTTTTGATGATGACAAACTTAAGCATGGACAGTATTTGTTTAGAGCAGAACCAGATAGGGATAACCAGATGAAGTTCCCCCTTAATCTCAGATCTAATCAGACGAAGTTCCCCCTTAATCAAAGATCTATGTCAACCATGTAACCATGTTATCCCACCTTATCCGTATTTCCCCCTTTTGGCATCATTAAAAAAACAACTATGAAGAAGACCACAAGCAGATAATAAGCATAAAAAAGTCTAACACAGCTAGCTCATGCCACATATGTGTACACAACATGACAGAAAAGAGAAGCCAGAGGAACACAGTGTTGCACAGGGAGAGAAAGGGGAGTTATTTCACTAATGTTTACATTGGACTAAGCAAGTCAGGAAGAGTAATGGTTAAGTTCAGCATGTCATCACAAAAAAAGTAAACACAAGTAAAACAGCAGCCACAAGATGTTGGAGCAAAAATATCTTGACACTAAGAGGATCCTAGGGAACACTAGAGGAGGGAAGCTTGGAGGAAGAGACAACAATGGTTTTGAGAACCAGGTCTAGTCTAGCATTTGCAGCCAATTGTTCTTCAAGTAGTTGAGCCCAAAGTCTCTCATTTTCTTTTCTCAGTTGGACAACCTCCTCATGTACAAAATCAGGTCCCTTAGCTGCTTGGCTAAGCTGAGTTTCTAGAATGGCATTTCGAGCCTTCAGCCTTCGTATTTCCTCAGAGGCTACATTTTAGGCGTTTATCAGCTGAGAAATGGTCGAGATGCTTCTGCCAACTTTTTCTATGCATTCACATTCTTCTAGAGTCGTCTTAGAAAAGGTTTGCTTGCGTGTGCCCACTCTAGGATTTCCCAAGGGAACTTTATAGAATCTGAACACTTGAGTGAGTAGAAAGCCATAAGGTAACCCACGATTGCCACCCTTAAAATTTTCCACCTTCTACATGTGATATTTCATGATTGCTGGCAAGTTGATTGGTACAAACTCATCAAGCACTTCCATCAGGACCAAATCTGACTTTATGGCAATGGAACGTCTCTCAGAACGTGGTAAGAGAACTTTATTAACCAGTTCAAAGAGAAGCTGCTCAAGAAGCAACACCTTTTTATGGACATGTTCCCCCTATTGAATGGCTTGCTCTTTCATGATGTCTCTCCGAAAGTTTATTCTACAGACATACTTAACTGAGGACACACCTTCACATGGAATTCTGAGAATCTTTCCCAATGTTGAAGCGTCGAGTACAATGTCCACTCCATTTACAAGCGCACAGATGCGGTCCCCCTCAACCGTGAAAAGAGATGCATAGAAGGTTTGTAATGCGTCCTCGTACACCAGAGGCATGCTCCCTTCAAACAAGTATTCCCATTGTTGAAATTCCACAATCTCCAGAATTTGTCTCATGCCTGCCATCTCCGAGATTGCTGGATCAAAAGTACGTCCCCACAACACTTTTTGAGTTCTTAATTTCTGCTGCCACAGAACACCATCACAGGTCATTGACCTTGTTGAACCAGGTTCCTTTACAGTAGTTTCCCCTTTTTGTTTGCTAGACCCTTCATCAAACTTTCCTTTCCAGCTTGCCATCACCACAGTATTGTTTTCAGACACTGCTAGCTTAGTTTGACTCCGTTTAGACTTGTTGATGTTCTTCATGATTGACCCTTTCAGTTCCTCAACAGTTCCCTCAACTGTCATGGATTTTTGTACCAAGGAACCAGGTTCCCTGGAAGCATCCATGTCTATCCGGTTTACTAACACACTGTTCATGAAATCATTTGGATTTATTTTCCTATTTTTCCTTGTCTTGACACTCCTCATACTTTTTTGCAGTGAAGATTCAAGACTTTCTTCCTGCAGTGACCTGGTGATGGGAAATTTGGAGGAAGACTCTAACAGCTTGGAGTGAACAGGAGGTTCATAAGTGAGTTTGCATGGAAGAGAATCAGGTTCATTAGAAGGCTTTTTTGAGGATATATCATGAGCTAAGGACTCGAGGAGTGTTGTGGTTCTTACATCTTCTAGGAATGGAATTTCTTCCCCCTAGTATTCAGACGAGATATATTCTCCTTCACTCATCAATCTCTCAGCAGCTATAGCCATGATGCTATGAGCTGCTTCCTTTTCTGGTAACTCCTTGAGAGTCGCTGAGTCCAACATGGAAGAGTTCAGATACTGATCAGGATCATCCTCAAGGGCTTCTGACATTTGAGGAATAAAACTTTAAGTAAAACTTCATGCGTGGTCTTTAATGAGATCATAGGATTGACTAGTCATAGGATTCCCAAAATAATGGTAGACAGGATTTATCAAAAATTGGAAAACTGTAGGAGTAGAAGAGGAGTACTGTAGGAGTAGAAGAGGAAAATTGTAGTCATAGTAGAAGAGGATTTATCAAAAATAGGAAAACTGTAGGAGTAGACAGGATTCCCAAAGTAACTCTCACTGTCCTACTCATGCAAATCAAGGGTTAGATTTAGGAACCCAAACTAGGTTGGGTCCCTTGTTACTATAAAAAGGATGAATGAGGGCTTTCCTAGTCCACGCAGGCAGCATACGCTTTTTGCAAGTAGTACCTGGTCCTTTGCTAGTAGTCACTCTCTCAGTAAACGCTTTGTTCTTTTGAGCAGACTAAACCCTAGCCGGACAATTTTCTTTAAAATGCCCATTGTTTCCACAGTGGATACATAGCCAGTTATCAGGTATAGTGACATACTTGTTGTGTGGGTTGTAGGGAGTTTTCTCCCTTTGGAACCCGATGCCCTGCTTGTTCCCACTATTGTTTAGATACATAGTAGTAACAACATTTGAGGACCAGGCCCATTTCAAGGATTTCTCAAGATCATTTCTTACTTTCTCCAACTCAGATTGGAGTTGCTGATTCTTCTCGAGTTCACTGCAAAGACTAGGTTTTACAGCAGTTAACTCCTTTTCCAGCAAGATGTGCGACTCACTGGCTACTTCCTTCCCTTTCCCAATACTTATATTCTTATGTTCTCTATTGAGTCCCTCAATGGTTTTCTAGATTAGCGCATATCACTAGAAGGTTATCTTTTTTCTCTTCAGTGGAGGCAATTTTTTCTTCTAAGGAATGTTTCTCATTGCTAAGACCTTCTATTGTTTCTTTTAGATCAACAACTACTACCATCAGATTGTTTCTCTCATTCTCCACACTGGTTATTTTTTTATTTAGGGCCTCCTTCTCTAGTTCAAGATTAGCTATGGTTTTATTTAAGTCCACTATACAGACCAATAGATCATCTCTAGATTGTTCGGTCTCCCCTAATTCTTCAGTCAAGATCTCCTTATCATTTACAAGACTATAATAAGCGTCAATTAGGACATTTGATAAAGACCTTAGTTTCTTAGAGGAATAGGATTTCAGATTTCTCTGAACATCCCTGAAGTTTACCTCATCGTCTTTATCTTCTTCTTCTTCATCATCATCATCTGACCGAGCCATTAGCGCGAACAGTGAATCGTACTTCGTTGCTTCAGTTTTCACTGCCATCATGGAACTGTTTTCTGCATCTGATTCCCTTTCGGATTCACTTGAGGAATCTCCCCAAGCAGCAAGAGCCTACTTAACGATGTTGTCTGCAACACTTTTTCGATTGAATCTTTTCTCTGGAACCAGGTTCCTTCTTCCAGCTTTGTTAGGATTTTGCTTGTACTGTTCCTATTTCACGAGAGGGCAGTCTTTGATGAAATGCCCTGGCTTTCCACATCCGTGACAGAGATCGTTGTTCCTTGTTTTGCTTGAACTTCCCCACTTTGGTATGCCACCATTTCTTCAAACCATTTTTTGAAATCTCTTAGTAAGATAGGCCATGTCACTCTCTTTATCACTTGAATCACTCATTTCAGCCTTAAGAACCAGGTTCTTTTCCATCTTAGGCTCACTTCTTTCACTGTCTTTCTTTCTTTTCATCTCGTATGTTTTCAGATTACCAATCAACTCATCCATGGTCAAGGTTTGTAGATCTTTAGCTTCTGTGATGGCATTTACCTTACTTTCCCAAGACCCAGGTAGAACACTGAGAATTTTCCTTACAAGCTTGTTTCTGGGAATGACATCTCCAAGCGAGTGAAGCTCATTTATGATAGAGGTGAATCTGGTGTGCATATCTTGTATGGACTCATCATCCTTCATCCTGAAGAGCTTGTATTCAGTGGTGAGCATGTCGATCTTGGATTGTTTGACTTGAGTGGTTCCTTCGTGTGCAGTTTGTAAGGCTTCCCATATCTCCTTGGCAGTATCACAAGCTGATACTCTGTTGTACTCATCAAGTCCTATGCCACACATCAAGATTTTTTTGGCACGATAGTTCTTTTCTACAGCTTTTCTGTCAGTGTCGTTGTACTCTCTTCTCCATTTGGGCACCGATGGTCCTGTTTCTTCATGGGAACATGTGGACCATCACAAATGATGTCCCACAGTTCTAAATCTTCAGCTATTATGAAATTATGCATCCGAGTCTTCCACCAGCTGTAGTATTGACCATTGAATCTGGGAGGTCTATAGGTTGATTGTCCTTCTTCAAAGTTTGGTGGAGCAGCCATTTAGGATCTTTTCTAGGTGTTAGCCTGATAGGAGGAACCCGCTCTGATACCAATTGATAGCTTATATGAGTCCACCAAACTATAGAGTACCTGGTCCCGTATGAGACTGATACGTAGAATGCTGTAAAGGCTGAAAGTAAAGAAGGCAAGAGATTTTTCTACGTGGAAAAATCCCACACAAGGGGATCAAAAAATCATGACCTACTCTTGTAGGCTTTTAACTCAACTAACTTGTAATCTACTTATTACAAGACACTTTGCAATCTCCCTATTGCAAAGATTTTAAACTAACTTGTGATACAACCACCACAAGCCATTCTCTAACTCTCCTAGTTACAAAGGATTTAACTTATGATTATTTCTAGTCACAACATAAACTCTAAAGTTTACGAATTTTGTTTGTTCCTAAAACAGCGCTTCTAAGAAATCAAACTAGGAATTAAAATGTAGAACAATTAATAAGATTACAACTCAACTATGGATATACATAAGACTTCGTTTAGAAACTGATCCTCAGTGGAGTTGTCTTCTTGTTCTTGACACACCAGTGATTTCAATGCTGGATCGATGCGCTTCTTCTTCTTGAGAGAATATTACTGAATGCACAAGTGATGGTGTGTCTTGCACCAGGTTGTTTTATTACAAAAGATATCACAATAGATAGTGGTGTCAACTCTTGATGTACTTCTTCTCATTGAGAAGTGACTGCTGCACTGTCTGCACAACCACTTCTGGGTAGTTGCGCTCCAGCTGGACTTTGTGCTTTATGTTAGGACATACCAACGGACCAGGTCCTAATACTTCTGTCAGGACATACACTAGGACTAGGTCCTAGTTGTGTTCCTCGTTCTGTAACAGTTGCCAGATGGTCACTTTCTTCTGCTGCATTCCGGCTGTGCACTTGACTTGTACTTTGGTCAGAGAACCCTAAGGGATCAGGGTCCCTGTTGTGTTCCTTTTTATATTGATTGCGTACAGTTACTGACTTGTGCTTTTGTCGGAGAACTCTCTAGGACCAGGTTATCAGGTCCTTGTTGTGTTCCTTCATGTGGTCATTCATCCATTTGCTAATGTTCAGGCTTCGACCAGTTCATATGAGATATGTATCCTATGGAGAAGGTTCTCTATCTGGTTCTTCACGACAAGTTTGTTAGATAATCAAAACATAAGGTTAATTAAAAACCCATCAAAATAGCTCAAGAAGCTGGAGATCAAATACATCCCAAGAGGTCTGCCCATCCTACATTCAAGAAATACACTACTTCAGCCCTCGAATCACAGTGATAATCAGGAAAGAAGAATCAAGGGAGAAACAGAATTGTACTCACAATTGATTAGTAAAAGAAATTCTCTTATTTTGTGATTGCGGTTTATTTTTCATATGACGAAAATCTATTGCAAACAAATTGGCACGCCTAGTGGGACCAAATATACCCTTCATCTTTTCTCTCATGGTGAAAAGAATGTGGTGTCTTTTTTACCAGTACTTCAAGCCTCATCTACGACGATCTTGTAAATCTACGCCCCGACAAGCCTTGAAGTAGGGGACATTTGTAGACATCAAATTTTATCGGATCAAATCCATATGAAATTTGGGTTTGATCCTAAATTTAAGATACTACAAGTAGAATCCATCGAGGTTTCTTAGAGGCTACTCTATCTGAAACCCTAACTTGGAGGCTACTCTACCTGAAACCCTAACTTGAAGGCTACTCTACCCTAAACCCTAACTCACACCTATATAAAGAGATACATATTCCCTTGAAGAGGTGTCTCAAAATCCCATAAACTCTTGAGATATTCATAAAGAGCAAAATATGGTCGGATACTTCTTGACAATCAAATAGTTCAAGAAGCTGGAGATCAAATACATCCCAGGAGGTCTGCCCATCCTACATTCGAGAAATACGCTGCTTCAGCCCTCGAATCACAGAGATAATCAGGAGAGAAGAATCAAGAGAGAAACAGAATTGTACTCACAATTGATTAGTAAAAATATTTTTCTCTTATTTTGTGATTGCGTTTTATTTTTCATATGACGAAAATTTGTTGCAAACACCAGGTTTGCAAATGCAAAGGCTATCGCATTTGCGACAAAATGGAACCAGGGCCAGTACTTAAAAATTGAATGAAATCAATCTGAAACTCACCTGAGCCTCCGAGGCTCCAAACCAAACACTCACACCAGTCCAAAAACATAACACGAACTCGTTTGCGCGATCAAAACATCAAAATAACCTCTAGAAGCACGAATCGGACGCCAAAATGCATGAAAATTACAATGAACTTCTAGAATCGAACCAAGCATCTGAACCATATCAAATCAACTCCAAATGATATCAAATTTTGCAGGCAAGTTCCATATGGTGAAACGGACCTATTCCAAGTCCCGAAACTAGAATCCGAACCCGATAGCCTTAAAGTCAATCCATTGTCAAACTTAGGAAAATTCAAAACCTTTAAATTGCCAACTTCCGCCAAATGGTGCCGAAACCTTCTAGAAACCTTCAAATGCAAATTCGGGCATATGCCCAAGTCCAAAATCACCATCCGGACCTACCAGAACTATCGAAACTCCTATCCGAGGTCAAATACTCAAAGGTCAAACATTGGTCAATTGTTTTGACTCCGAGCTTCTCAGATGAGAGTCGCTCCTAAAGATCATTTCCGAACCACTCAAAAACCCGAGCCGATGATGCCCGCAAGTCATAATACACTATGTGAAGTTATTCATGATCTCAAACTGTCGAACTAAATGCAATTGCTCAAAATGACCAGCCGCATTATTACAAATATTAAATCATATTAAAGATATCTTAATTTCCATTTAAACTATCTTTTAATTGTCTCTTCCAGTTCCAAGAGTAGTAGTTTGATTTCATTTTATTGGAGTGACAAAGTGGCATTGATATTTTAAACTTGTAATATTAATGGTCCACAATTGGACTAAAAAAGTGACATTAGTTTAAAAAGGAAAGTGCCGTTAATTAGTCACGAGCTCTACATATACAACTAGAAGATCATTTTTCAGTCAAGTTTGGTTCCTTGATTTTAAACTATTTGGAGAACAAGCCAAGGGCATCTTCCTATCTGACTCTATGGTGAAACAGGGCACTCCCTGAGGGCCTGCTAATTATATAACCCCTAGAGCGTAAAATACGCGGGCTAATCCAATAAGCTAAAATTCTTTTTGTACGCGGCAGCCGGCATGGAATTAAAAGATATGGAGCGGAATGACAGAGTCATCTTCATGCTCATTTCATTCAGAAACTGCATTGCTAATCGACTTGACTCTACACGAATTCAATGACTCTGCCAAGTAAGGTAATGTTACCTATCTTTTTCAAACCTATGATCTTTAACTCCTAATGTGAAGGCTAGAAAGAATTATGTGGACGCGGAATTAAGATGACAGATTTCTAATGAATTTTAAATTAACCATTCTGCGCACATAAAAATTTTCTGCCTCATGGACCATAAAATCAATAGTAATTGCTTGGTGACTTAGAGGCTAGAGCAGAAGGCACACATATGTGTCACAAGGCCGTACACTTAGTTGATGTTTATTAATTAGTACCCAAACCAGTATATATAAAAAAAGAAAAAGAAACAAGAAACATCCACTGTACATTGTGGACGAACTCTTTGCTTATTGTATACGGTACAGTCGTGGTCCTATATATCACAAATTACTACATTATTATACACCGGGTGGGTGTGGGTGAAAGTAAACACAACTGAGGCGATTACATAGCCTCAAGCAAGAGACCAGAGTTAAAAGACCTCTGGTTGCCGCAGTCAATGTTATCTCCAGGACTTACTCCAAGAATGGAACAGTACCTCCTATAGAAACCAATACGATCTCGGACCCTAGCGTCAGATCCATGACCACATTCCAATCCCCCATTGATGATGTTTGTTATGACACCATATCCTGGGAGGCGATTCGCTGCTCTGTCAGCCGCCGATGGTGTCCATCGCCCTGTGATCACATCGTGGCAAGATGGCTTCGGTGACTGTGCCGTCATCCAAAACCAAATTGCTGACTTAAATGAGACGACAGCATTGGTCGCCACCAAATCAGGATTGTTTAGGAGGTTCTGCCCTATGGCTCTCCCACAAGGCCCGTAGTTGTAGTTGCTGAGTTAAACAATAAGAAAATAAGAGTTAATGTTTCATGATATGACCAACAGTCATTTTTTGGAGGAGCACAGCACTATTGCGAGAAGATATGTGTCAATATAAACAGAATAACAAAAACTCACTATGAAATTTGGATGGGGCCTCTTCCGTAATATTTTTGGCCAGGAGCACATGGCCACTGAGAACTTTGAACACAGTAGCTAGGAGGGTTGCCTTGTTCCCTAAGGTAGCAGTAACCCCATGCGTATCTCCCATCCGGCGCTGTATCCCATCCTCCTGCCAAAAGAGTCCATTATATTGTCAATTAATTAATCAACACAAGCGCACATCCAAATTTACCAACCATTTCGAGTCAATCTCAATTGATTTTCTATATATATTTGGCATTTGAGAAATTAAAGGTTATAATATGAAGGTAGCATAGCCGGCAGGCTTACCAGTAGTTTCATGAGAGGTTTGGGCAAAGAAAGCAGCAACCTCCCTTTTACGCCTGGTGGTGTCACCCGTGGTGCCGAAGCCACGAAATGATCTTGCAGCAGTGATAAAGGCATTGTAAGTGTAAAAGCCCTTCCCTTGGCATGCATTATCATTCCGATGCTTGAGCATCTGATCAAACATGGAACTGCTGATGATGTTGCTTATGTCCCCAGTACTAGGACCAGGAGGGGTGGGTGGTCTTGGGGTAGGTCCAGGGCAAGAAGGACACTGGCTTTGACACTTCCCCGGACCACAATAGTCTTGAGTGTTTCCGCACCATCCAAAGTTGCTGCAGCACATTCCCGAGGGACAACGTGCACCTCCCGCCTGTCTACCGCATTGTTCTGCCGAGACAGCCAGGACCAGAAACAATACTAGTAGAGAAGAAAGAGCTGTGAACTTCAAAAGTCTCATTTTGACCTTTTTTACTTGCGGAATTGGTGAAGAAGAGATGGCAAGCAAGTAAAGGAGTTGGGGATATATATACATATATATACAGCTACCCTGTAGGTTGATGGAAACATCGTATGAAGTCTAGTATAGTAGTTGTGACTTGTGACCAGATATTGTTCAATAAAGAAGGATAACCTCATAGCCCGCCTTATCCAATATTTTATTCAGCAGCTTAAGTTGACAAGTTACAAATATTAATAGGCGGCTGGTAGAGTGTGGATGAAGAGCTGAGGTTTATACGTGGGGTAAATATATGATATAGGAGTACTGTTTTAACATCATTTACGATTAAGAAAAAGTATCTTCTTTAACAATGATTTTATCAAATATTTTAAATTATAAACAATTTGTGTTACTTTTCAAATATGTCAATATTTTTTCAAAATTTGAAAATTCTTTGCCAGAATTCCCACAAAAATCAAATAGTTTGACTCTCATACTCTTAAGGTCACCACATAAAATGGAACACATGGAGTATATGGTTACGTTGGTCATATTTGGATCAGCCCTTTAAATTGTACCTATTAAGGTTACCTTCATCAACTTAGTAGCAGCCCCTGAAAAAGTCAATCACATCTTTTTCATGGTCTGTCTTTTATACCAAACCAATCATAGAAAGTAAACAGATATATCCTTTAAGCTAAATTCGGGTCAGTATTAGGTATTGTTATTGGACCGCTATCCTACGTCTTTTTCTGCCTTTTCTATTGCGACAAACTGTGCTATTCTTCTGCTTGCAAATTTAGCTTCAGACCTCGGTTGATGTCGAATTCATTGATGGAGGTACCTTGCTAGCCTTGCATCTCACTGTTTGCCCTACAATCGATATCATATGTTTAACTTGTATTGCCGATCCCAATTTTATTTGGGATTAAGGTGTAGTTATTGTTGTATATGCTCACTTGTATTAGCATACAATTTAGGAATAATTTCACTTCAGACGGGTGTACATAGGCTGGGTTGATTCGGATTTTTCAATTACCAAACCAAACCAATTGTGTCGGGTTATTAAATCTAAAGATCAAACCAAACCAATAAAACTCGGGTTTTCAATCTCGGTTTTTCTCGGGTTTTTCAGGGTTTTTTTTTCCGGTAAAATCTTCGTAGAACAAAACATATAATGTATGCTCAAAATATTTCTTTAATCCTAGTAAGATACAACTATATAAAGTATTTTCCAAGAAAATAATACAAAATATGAGATGTGTCATGGCATTATCCTAAAATTCAACAATAAAGACAGTAAAATTATGTAATATTAATATTGCTAATTAAAAAGCCATAATAAAAATAAATATAATCTAAAAGTACTAAGTCACGCTAAAATAAATAGACTAAGAAGGGAGTATTAATTACATGACTAAACGCTAGCTAAAGAAAAATAAAAATAGGTTATGCATTTTTATCGAAATTATTGCAAAACAAAAAATAAATATTCAATAAATTCTCGTTCGTAATATTGAATTGAATGTCTTTTGTTAGCATTAGTATTGATTTGATTTTTGTTTGGACTTTTGTTAGCATTATTTAATTTATTAATATTAATGGCTATAAAACTTATTGGAGCATTCAAAAGTTCTAAGTCCAACCTTGAAATAATACTTTAAAAGATAAAATTATGAAAATTTTTAAGAAAATTTATAAATTACATCACAATAAATATATTTATATATTAAATATATCTAAAATCTCTATATATGTAATGTCGGGCTGGTTTGGTTTCGGTTTGACTTTCTTTAGTTAAAACCAAACCAAACCAATTATGGTCGGGTTTTTTTTCCAACACCAAACCAAATCAAACCAAACCATAGTCGGGGTTTTTTTCTCGGTTTGACTCGGATTATCGGGTTGGTGCGATTTGTCGGTTTCCTTTGTACACCCCTACTTCAGACCCCTGATTTCCACTTCATACATGCTTGTCTGAAATTAATTCTAAGACGGCTAAACTTTGTAAATTTCGGCTAGTCTTTATTTGTTATTGTAATAAATTTCTCCTGAGGCAGTTGGAAGTTTAATGTAAGGGAAGAAATAAGAATCTTAAAAATGGTGACTTCTCTACTTTAATTACATCATGTAGTGCAGGCACAACCATTCCTGCTAAATTTCTTTTTTCACTTCCTTCACCTTGTCATCTTGGCTATTGTGAATTCTGTTTCGACCCCCAAAAAGGAATCAATAGCCATTAACTCCCTCATATCCAATAGAAAATTCAGAACAAATGTGATTGGTGGATGCCCACCAGTAGTGTATCCTTCTGAATCTACAAACTACTACAGGTCCATAATATGTCCTCTGTTAAACTTCTTTCAAATTTTCTCTTAAAGAATCCACATGTTACTGTATTCCATGAACATACATAACAACATTAACTTGAGACCCAGAAAGCCGTGATATAGTTCCTACTTACTTCCACATACAGTAGGATAAACAGTTACCATTAGAGAAAGGAGTTTAGCTGAAAGGCCTCAATTACCAGAACTATCAGGCCTCCAGTTGTTGGAATTAACAATTATTCTGAATGTTAGTAAGCAACGATTAGCCATTAAACGTTCTCATCATTACATATGTATGGCAAAATCTATTTATCTTAGAGTGGAGACGTGGGGGCTGGAGAGCTAAACCTGTGCAGCCTAATGAGCATTTTTCCTCTCTTACATCATCTACGGGTTAAAGCTGATCATATTTGACCAAAAGGAGAAGAACCTATCATTAACTTACCAATAACTGGCTACATTTGCAATCAAGAAGATGGCTATATCTCTTATCAACATTTTTACAAATCAGGGGAGATGAATTCTGGACAATCACTTAATTATCTGAAACAGGATTCCTTTACGATCCTTTCCAACTTTTCTGCTTCTTCTCTTCAAGTCCAGCAGCCTCATTTAACATGTCTGCAGCATCTTGGTGCATGTCCAGTTTGGTAAGGGCAACTGACTGCATGTAGAAAGCCGTTGGCCAATCTGGATAAACGCATTGTGCTTGCATAGCATCACGAAGGGCAGCATCAGGTGGATCACACATGAGATAACAGATACTGCGTCGTGCATAAACGGTTGGGGAGACCATGGTCCCTACATCTACAAACTGTGACAGACAAAGCAAAAGGTAACTTGCTAAGAAAGTCAAGTCCTCTAACTTCATTCATTCAGCTTCTTCAAGTGAGCCATTGCTACAGAAAGATACACAATGACACCAAAAGGGTGTGAATCTAAAATGTAGTTAAAACAAAATTGTGAGCTATGCCAGGAAATAAAAGTAAAGTAACACGATAGAAATTCCTCTTTTGCATCGTTTGACTTCCCGTTTTCTTATTCAGCAGCCCATGGTCCCACGGCCGCACCTTAAATGTTGTTCGTAGTTCGGCCAAGGCCAAACCCAAGCCCTGACCAGCTAACCCATCCCATTTGGCCATTCCTATCAGTTTGCACCAGTAAGCTTGTGTTGTCCTTTCCACTAATAATCTCACACTAAATACTGATATTAATATTTTTTTACTCTCCCAGCTACAACTTGCTCCAAACGACCAAAACCTCAGTTGTTCAATTGAAAAATCAGTAAGTTCCCCTATATCTCTCGCAAACCGAATTCTGTACAGAGTTTGATATGATCCTTTTTTTCAGAAATCAATGATTTTTTTTCATTTTTTTGGGTAGATCAACTGAGAAATTAATGATAACTTAAGGTAGGAAAGAAAATCCACATTCATGCCAACTTTTATCTAGTCAAAAAAATAGTTAAGCCCAGCATAATAAGTTGCTTAGGTTCCTACAGAGCAATAACATATTGAACATGGATAAAGATCCCATTAGTAATCGCCTCAATATTACCGTGCTCTTGCAACAGGCTCCAGTTCTTCGATAGTTTGGGTTTCCAGCTGACTGCTTGAGCAGTAGAACTCTATACCAGCTGACTGCTTGAGTAGTTGAACATAGATAAAGATTCCAGCTGACTGCTACAGTAGTAGAACTCTACACCCACTAACTTCAAATCCTAAATCCACCTTAACTCACCCATGACATAAAAGCTATTGGCAGAAGTTAGAGATTATAGTATAGGTTAAATCATAAGCAAATCCTTGTCCAGTATATGTCACTCTACTAAACAATGTACAATTTATAACTTTTGGACGTTAATTTAATATTTTAATTTCCAATCAATTCCAAGAGTATCTTGCTTAGGGATGCCTCCGCTTAAACCATTGAAGAAAATTCAAGTGAACAAAAAAAAAAAAAGATACTGAACCTTGTTAATCAAAATCCTAATTCAGCAGATGTATCAACTGTCAAATGTTTAATTTGAAATAAAAAACCATATACCGAAATTTCACATTAACATCTGTTGGGCTAAGCCAGCCCAAAGACACTCTTAATATTGGGTGATATTGTCTGCTTAGGGCCAAGCTTCCACGGTTTTCCCCAAAAGGCTTCACACCATTAAGAGTGTCCCTACACCTTATATGTTTCCCTTTCTTTTCAGCTACTAATGCGGACTTTGTTCGCAAACCCAACACGTTTTTAGAAAGAAGCAGTTCATACACTTAGACCAACAAAAGAGAAAATCTAGTACAAGTAATTCATCGCCCAGTCAAAACTATGAAACCTAGGTATTTGTATAATTTATCCTCAAAGAGATTTACTTTGTTTTGGCAAAAACTGAAATTAACAACACAAGTAGTTGTTTTGAAAACCAGGCAACAAAATATTCCAAGGTGGTAATATTTTATCATTAACCAAATCTTACGTCACACTTGATGAGAGTGCATATTTCAAATTCATAGAGTGTTCCTGTGATTTTTCTCTAGCTAAATTCCAGTTGGCTATTAAAGGAACACAACTTTGAGCTGAACTTATAAGTAAAACATGATAAAGTTAGCCACCACAGAGAGATGTGCAAGTTCACCTTGTAAAACTTGTAAATATTGTGTTTACTTTTTGTGCTTTTCCTCATTAGAATTCAACAATTATAAACATATGTAGGACACCAAATTAAAGGTAATATATTCATATGATTGGCACTTTGTATATAATATAGAGATTCTCTTACAATCTTCCAACACTGTATATAAATATAATTTACTCAAGCTAATAGTGATGAATAAAAGTTCACCTTGTAAAACTTGTAAGTGTAGTGCTGTTACCTTACTCAAAAAAATAAAAACTTGTGAGTATAGTGTTTTATTTTCCGTGCTTTTCCTCATTATTATTCAAGAATATTATAAGGGTATAAACATATGTTGTACACCAAACTAAAGGTAATACATTCCATAGGATTGACACTTTGCATATAATATAGAAATTCTCTTACAAATTTCCATAGGATTGGCACTTTGCATATAATATAGAAATTCTCTTACAAATATCCAACATTGTATATCAATATAATTTCCTCAAGCTAATAATGATGAATCACACAAATAACAACAAAAACTACGCCTCAATTCCAAACAACTTAGGGTAGACTATATGAATCCTCACTGCCATGTCACTCCATTTAAGCTCATCTCAGTTCAATAAACTATAAAACCATATAAAAAATAAAATGAAAAAGCACTAGTTACTAGAAGTTCTCTAGATTCTACTGGAATATATATCTCTGACAGGACTAAACGACTTCTAGAAAACATTGAACCTAAAGAAAACACACTAACATGACTAAAACTTAATCCGACTAATCGGTATCACATTGATAGATCTTTTACTTCCATTGTATTCTAGTTTTTGCTTTTTTGCATGGATTTCAACCACACAGATACATTGAAAATTGCCGTTAATATCCGTCTTCAAGATATTGTATCATTCATATTGCACCATTTGCTAGGTGACTTACATGTTTAATCATAGTAATTACAGTAGAAAACCATACCTGAGAATAACAATCCATTGCCGTCTTGAACTCTTTATCACGAAAAGCATAGTCCCCGCGCTTCCTTGCCTCTAGCATATCTCTCATTTGTTGAGTCCACTCTTGGAAAGATAACTGGTACAAGTAATGTTCAGATCCGACCTTTAGTAAGAGTAGTAAGAGAGATTAACATTCGCGAACCAAGCAATCAATCGAGCCAGTCAATTTTACCTCATTGGTTCCTTCGTCATCTCGGTAGTGTCATAACCAATATCTGATGGATTGCTGTGAGATCCATTCGAGAACATGCTTCCCCCATTGGTGAAGGAGGGAGCTGGGGAGCTGGTGGGGCTGGTGGGGCAGGTTGGGCTTCCTCTTGTTTAGAAATTCCAAGCATGACGTAAGATGGAATCTGAAATAGGATAACAGCTGCATAATTTTACTGCCTGAAACATTCGCTCTCACCAATATTAGTTGAGCTTTCCCCCTAGCTATACAAAACAGATTATTTGAAGCAAAATGTTCTGAGTACTTGAATTCCCTAATTGTATTTGAACCATACAAAACAGATTATTTTATAGGCTCTCAGGAAAGGCTAGTCAACAAAGGCTGGAAACACAATATTACTCATATTGCACCTGACGATTGTATCTGTGATGCAGCATTACATTTTCAAGCAGTTGAGAAAGCAAAGACAAATTTAAACCATGAGCGAGCAGATTATCATCCATATTCTTTGCCAACTTTACAGGATTAGAGTAAGAAAATAACCAGCAAACTGCTTGTTGCAAGCACTTTGTTTGTCATGACTAAGTTATGTCACTTACATGCTAGGGGTGTGAACTCGTTGAAACTTAGGAATTAAGTTTTAAACAGCCCACTTATAGTATTTAAGTGCATGACATCAAAATTGTAAGGAGAAAAACTCAAATTAACGAACTAAAAGGTCACAATATAGGAAAATAATAATTTAACACAGCCACTGGCAATTGGTTTTGGCTAAGATGATTTACTTTCTGACATGGTAGAATCCAATACATGTTCCTGTAGCCATTATTTTCTCACATGTCATGGATGGTGATATACTATGTCCAACATTCAGTGTTTCACATTCCCACTCCAGGCATAGGCTTTTCACTGCGCATGTTTCAACATTAATAGTTCTTGATTTTGCGACGCATTAAGAGAAAGTGCTATCACTATCAAGATCATAAATGAAGATTATGGGCTAATCCATCGAAGTAAACTGGTTTTGAGCACGAATTCACCGTCACTCTCTGCTATTTCAATTATCTTTGTGATGTCAACAGAGTAAATAAGTGGAAGTGACAAACATGATAGTTGACATCACAAAGATATTCCAAATAGCAGAGGGGGATGAAGAAATCATGCTCAAAAACAGTTTATTGAGGCGGATTAGCCCATAACCTTCATTTAAGATCTAAATGATTATCAACTTGCAAGTTCTATCTATTCTATGTCTCGAAATTCTTCACCAAAATCAATAAGATGTCGTTATATGGTGTTTATTGATCTGGAGAAAACGTATGACAAGGTTACGAGAGAGGTACTTTGGAGATGCCTAGAGGCTAAAGGTGTGTCGGTTGCTTACATTAGTACGATTAAGAACATGTATGATGGATCTAAGACTCGGGTTAGAATAGTGGGAGGCGACTCTGAGCATTTTCCGAATGCTATGGGGTTACATCAAGGATCTGCGCTCAGCCCATTCTTATTTGCCTCTGGTGATGGACGCATTGACACGCCATATTCAAGGAGAGGTGCCATAGTGTATGTTATTCGCTGATGATATTATTCTGGTTGACGAGACGCAGAGTGGTGTTAACGAGAGGCTGGAGGTTTGGAGACAGACCCTTGAGTTTAAGGGTTTCAAGTTGAGCAGGAAGAAGACGAAAGATCTTGAGTGCAAGTTCAGTGCCGAGCCGAGGGAAGCGGACATGGACGTGAGGCTTGGATCGCAGGTCATTTCTAAGAGAGACAGTTTCAAGTACCTTGGATCGGTTATCCAGGGGGATGGGGATGGGGAGATCGACGAGGATGTCACACACTGTATAGGGGTGGGGTGGATGAAATAGAGGTTAGCACCTAGAGTCCTCTGTGATAAGAAAGTGTCACCGCTACTCAAAGGTAAGTTTTATAGAGCGGTGGTTAGACCGGCCATGTTGTATGGGGCTGAGTGTTGGCCAGTTAAGAACTCACATGTCCAGAAGATGAAAGTAGCAGAAATGAGGATGTTGAGGTGGATGTGCGGGCACACTAGGATGGATAAGATTAGGAATGAAGTTATTCGGGAGAAGGTGGGCGTGGCTCCCATTGATGACAAGATGCAGGAAACGAGGCTCAGATGATTCGGGCACGTACAGAGGAGAAGCTTGGATGCCTCGTAAGGAGGTGCGATCGGTTGGCGTTGGTGGCAGGGGCGAATCTACCATGTAAAACATAGTTCACGTGAACCCGTGGTCCTCGGGTTAAAGTATAGATATAATGTATATAATTTGGCAAAAATAGATATATATATATTTGATGGAACCCATGGTCAAAAGAGACCAAATGGTGCACTGGTTTTGAGCTCTTATTTACAATAGCCTAAGGTTAGGGGATCAAATCCCCTACGTAATAGTACTCCTATCCTCCGGAAATCCTAGATCCGCCTCTTGTTGGTGGGTACGAGGAGAGGTAGAGGGCGGCCTAAGAAGTATTGGGGAGAGGTGATCAGAAGGGATATGGCGAGGCTTCAGATCTCCGAGGACATGGCACTCAATAGGAAGTTGTGGAGGTCGAGCATTAAGGTTGTAGGTTAGGAGGTAGTTGAGCATATTTAGTCTACCAGTGTGAGGCTAGGCTGATAGGATTTAGTATTAGACTACTAGTGGTCAATGTTGTATTTACACTACTCTTTCGTTTGCATAGTGTCAGGCCTTATTTACTGGTTATTATTTCTGCTTTCCATTTATTTACTAGTTCTTGTGATGTTATTATTTCTATGGTTTTTTTGTTGATGGTACTAATGTATTGTCTCTTTTCGTCTTCTTGAGCCGAGGGTCTACCGGAAACAACCTCTCTACCCCTCGGGGTAGAGGTAAGGTCTGCGTACACACTACCCTCCCCAGACCCCACTTGTGGGCTCTTACTGGGTTGTTGTTATATTGCTTATGGATTATCAGGACAACCTCCTGACAATTTAGAGTCTTAACAATACAGATTTGGATGGCACGTGTTCCAAGAGAGAGAGACTACGCATAAACTCAGATGAATGAGTTACTAGCCTTGGTCAATCTGGTTAGGATTAGGAACCAGGCTCTTGAGTCTTAATCCCCTCAAATAGGGATTAGGAGTAAGAATCTTTGTTCTAGGGTTAATTGATCAAGGTCCAATTAGATCATTACCTCAGTTTTGGTTTGTAATGGAGCAAGTGTAGCAACAAGATCCTTTGTACTCGGCCTCTCCCGAGGTTCATATTGCAAACATTGTGAGGCAAGACCAACAACAACTGTTGCTTCTTCTGTGGAGAAATTACCCTCCAGATGTGAATCCATTAAAAGGATGATGTTGTTCCCCCGTATCATGTCAAGTGCCTACATCCCAACACAAAATCTCACCATTTCAGATAATTCTTTAAAGGTAGTGCAATCGTAGTTCCACATTAAAATTGTCCGAGAAACATCTAATTTTGCAACAAGGTTCCTCCCTTTAGTTTCATGTTAATTTTTAGTGACATGTTAGCAGGCGTAAGCAACAGAGCCACCCACAACTGAGGGGTGAAAGATCAAATCAAAATATGCCATTTCACAATCTTAATGGCAATTTCACCATCACAGATAAGTAAATTATAGATAAGATAGACCAACAAAGAGGAAAATGCAACATCTTACTTTAATTTGCTGGGAGTGATAGGGAGAGAGAGCAACTCACATGACTTGGAGGAATATGCTTTCCACTTAGAAGGTCCAAAAGGACCGTGCCAAAGCTATACATGACACTTTCAGGGGTGACCCTTCCTGGAGAATACAATTAAGATCATGTTTCAGATATAAGAACCATTCATGCACGTTAAGGGACACATTAACCTATACTGCAGATAGACTAATTACTTACCATCAACTGCTAGACCATTTATAATGAAGACGAACAAAAAGTCTCAAGAAAGTTTGCAATTGATAAGATTCTTCTTCACCTTCATTGTTGAACGTAGTTCATCTATGGCTACATGACAAAACAGTTCTACAGTATATTACAGGCACCATTACTTAGAAATGAAAAAATACATATAGTTGCTTCTTTTTCCTGGAAGCAGTTGAAAGATTTCCAGATTTCACATGTCTCTCACATAGTTTAATGACAAGCCCATTGGAAACACAATTGAAAGTTTCATTGATTTAGAATCCACTTAACGACCTATTAGTACTCCCAACATAGAGTACATTAAACATTTCTACTTCAGAAGAAAATATTTCATATTCAGCTTCACCATCCGCGAGACAGAATAGGAGCATAAGAAAATAGCAATATGATGCATAAGTAGAATCTTGGTTCATTCAAAAAGGTATAATATGAATTTGAGGTGCAATAAGTTGACTGCATTCATAAAGTAAGAGCATAAGAAAACTGATAACTTTTCTAAGCTGAGAAATGTTTACCATTTCTTAAATATTCGGGAGGAGTATAGGCAAGATTTGTGCTATAACTTTTCCCATCGCAACTATTTTTCATTAGGCCAAAACATGAAAGTCGTGGATCACCATCCTACAAAGACCAGTTAAGTATGAAATCTCATCCTGTTAGCAGAAGCTGAAGATACAAATACAATATTTTAACTAAGTGAAGGAACTAGAGCAAAAGTTTCTCCAATTACAGGGGAAAATAGTTCCTGATAATACCTCGTCAAAGAGAACTCTATAAGCATTTAGGTCATGGTATAATGGACGGCCTTCATTTGTACAATATTCCAAGGCTTCAGCTAAGGAAAGTGCCACCCGAAGGCGCATAGCCCACTCAATCATCTGACTTTCCCCTGGACACAATTTGTGGAGCAGCGAATTACAGGAGACATGTGAGGAGCCGATAATTAAATACTCCTTCATTCCAAAAGAATGACACTATTCCTTATTAGTTCGTTTCAGAAAGAATAAAACATTTTCAAGTTTGAAAAATATTCAACTTGAACTTCCCATTTTATATGACAAGCTTTTATAGCCACTTATGTCATATTTAAGACCACATGTTTCCGAACTCTAAATTTCTTTCTTAAACTCCGTGCTGTATAGATTAAAACAGAGGGAGTAACTAAAATAGATCTTGTTGTAGTGTCCAACATTGCCCATCAACAGCCTATCGGACATTAAATAATTAGGAGTAATAGATTCAGTTAGAATTCATTTTACTAAAGAATCTAAGGTTCTACTTCTATAGAGTTTGATCAAGAAAACGTACAGTGAAATAAATGTTTAGCAAGAGTATCATTAGGCATGTATTCAGCCACAAGCAACCTATCATCACCATCGCAGCAATACCCAATTAAATTAGCCAGCCTCTTATGCCGCAACCTCGCAACCTCCCAACTCCCCACGCTTCCTCCTTCAAAAAAAAACATTCAAGCTGATTATTATTGAAAATTTAAAATTAATTAGTTAAGCATAATTACGGCAAAGAGCTTAGGGTCAGGCCAGGCGAGTCTAGAGTACTTCTTGACAGCGATGCAGCGGCGGTTCTGGAGTCGGCCTTTGTACACTACATTGGGGGCCTTCTCCCCACTTTCGGACACAATTAATTCAGAGCTGAAATTATTGGTGGCGGTTTTGAGGTCAGTTAATGAGAACTCGGAAAAGGAGGGGAAGGTTGCAGCGTCAGGCGCGGCAGCAGCGACGGCGGATGGGTGATTAATGAATGGCTCGGTTTGGATAGGGGCGTGATTTTGAGGTTTGTCGTTTTCTGGGTGTGTTTCATTACTGGGAAAAAACTTGGATTCACAACAGCCCATGACTCTATCCATTAAATGCTCAGATAACAGAGAGAAACATGTTGGTTAGAAATGAGAAAGAGAGTGATAAGCTTCTAGGTAGTTGGATTGCTGTGTTTTAACAGTTAAAACTACAAAAAAGACTTTTCCGTCGTGCGACCCCTCTCCTGTTCTGTCCTGTCCTGTCTGAAATCGAATAGGTAAAGATATTTTAGTGGATACTAAAAAGCATGATTTGGTGACTTTTAAAATCTGTCTTTAGCTTAAAGTCAAACTCATAGTAGTTTCATTCTTTAGTCTATTATTTTTATTGTACGATGTACGATTTGTTTAGCGGGAGGGGAGTCTTATCGACATTGGACATGTGGCGCGATAAAACACTCTCTCTATATATAATAACATAAAGCAGGCCAGAGATGATGTGGCATAGATCATTGTGATCTGGTCCTTCTTCGGATCCCGCGCATAACGGGAGCATAGTGTACCAGGCTGCCCTATCCTTTTTTTTCTCCAATTTTTTTTTGTCTTTTTCCTCATTGTTCCTTCACTTTAGGTGCTTAAAATTTTTCCAAACGACATGTCTCTTTACTAGCTGCCAACTTTACGAATCAAATGTCTCTGTCTTTCTGATCTTTTGTCCATTTACTCATTATCATTTCAAATTATGTGCTCACTAAACTTCAAAGCAATGTCGATCTCTTAGTTAGTCTTCTTCTCTTCCTCTTCTTTTTTCCTTTTGCCTGATTGTAACCTCCATATCTTCCATCCATAAAGGCTTCTGTTCATACCACGACCAATATCTTCTACATATTAAAATTCTCCTATCTTCCTGATACGAAGTAGAGAAATGAGAGGCTTCAGGAGTTGTATGCATAGCTTAAAGAGAAGAACCTGGTCGCTAAGTTAGTTAGTTATCAGAATAGAAGTTAAGTCTTGAGATATACACTTTAGTCCCCCTTAAGTAGATATATAGTTAGTAGTAATTACACATTGACCCACATTAATCTTTTGTCTTTTATATACGTAGTCCCACCAGATATAGGAATGATTATCCTCTTTCTCTTATATATTGTACTGGGATTTCCTTTTTGGATTATGAATTAAAACCCTTTATCTTTTTGCCCTAGTTTCCTTATTTCTTCTTCGCAGCTTTTTCTTCACTTTACTGTTCCATTGCCCTTTTAGTGTTTTCTTCTTTACTTTGTAACAGTGGTATTATAGCACATCTTGGCTCTGTGGGAACGATGACTACCAACATAAATGAAGTCATGGATGTACTCAAGAAAATCTCCACAGAAGTGTCGGGGTTCTCTGCTAGACAAGATCTTCTCGAAGCAGCTCAAGAACAAAGCAGGAACTAGGAAGAGGCTGAGAATGAACTCAGAGATGTGCTTAATGAGATCATACATAGTGGAAGGAGACCTGAGAGAGGTAAATCTGTGACTTATAGTGGAGGTGAGCTTTATTCCCCCAATGACAAACTCTTTGATTTTGGTGACCTGGCTTCTCCTAGTTCTAATGGGGTTAATAACTCTGCTGTACCTGTTAGTGTTGTTGTATCTGTTGGTTCATCAATTGTTGATAGCCCCCTCCTAAATTACCAAGCTACTGTGAACTCTCCTTCAGCTTCACAGACTCCACGGCCCTTTCTAAATGTTAATCCTCCACCATAAACTCATATTGTCAAAACACCCTATCTACAACCCACTCTATTTCAAAGCCACATCCCTCACCACATCCAAACCCTACCTCCTAGAACCTTGTTCCAACCATAACCCTTTACTCATCCAAATAACCCAAGTATGTAGCTCAATCTTAGATGCAGGGAGCACCCCTGGGTGTACCAACTTTGATCAATACTTACAACACATACACTCAGTTACCTATCTATTATAACCAGGTCACACACATCACACCCACATTATACCATCAAGTACCATATGGACCCACTACTTATTCACACCAAAATGCACCAGCTCCTAATCAATATCAGACCCCCCAATATAATCACACTGCTCCTCTACCCAACATACCTTTTACCAAGTATCATAAGGTGGAATTTCTCAAGTTTAATGGGGAGGATCTCAGGACATGGTTATACAAAGTGGAGCAATTTTTTGGGGATGAAGACATCACAATCCAGCAGAAAATGAAGTTGGTATCTATGCATTTTGAAGGAGATGCCTTGTAGTGACATCTAGGATATATAAGGAGTAGAGGGCAAATGCCACTTCCAACCTGGGAAGAATATTTATGGGCTCTTTGTGATAGCTTTGGAGCTAAGTACTCTGATCCTATGACTGAACTGATAAACGTGAAGCATACATGATCAGTGAAGGATTATCAGAGGGCATTTGTTAGTGTGATGACCAGAATTAACTTATCCACTTATCATGACATCAGTATCTTCTTGAACAATTCGAAACCTGAACTCAACAATGATGTTAAGGTAGGGAATCCAAGTAGATAACTTCAAGCATACTACTTAGCCAGATTACAAGAGGCTAACTTTGCTGTCCAAAGCAAGGCCATCAAGGGCTCTTCTGCAACTCACTTAGTGTTCAGGGGTGCACCAAATCAATGAACTAGTGAAGTAGTTAAAGAAAATGCAGCTAGATTCAAGATGCATGTTACTGCAACCTTTGACAACAACAGAAGAAGGAGACTAACTCCAGCTGAAATGGGTGAGAAAAGAGCTCAAGGCTTGTGTCTGTGATGATCCCTTTACACCAGGGCATAAGTGTAAGGCAAAGAGGTAAATTTACTGTCTGAAACTAGAAACTAAGGTTCTGAATGCAGCTAAAGAACCAACTGTAGAAGAAGAGGAGACTGGAGAACAAGAATTAGTGGAAGACCTTATAGAAAATTGTGAAATTTTACTTCAAGTTTTAAATGGAGCTAGATGATATAGGACTCTCAGAATCCAAGGGTTCGCTGAACAGAAGCCTATCCATGTCCTAATTGACTGTGGGTCCACACAAAATTTCATCAATAAAGAAGCTATACAAAGGATTGGTTGCAAAATTAATCAAATCAGCCCCCAAGATATTTCTGTAGCAGGTGGGAGGATAACTCAATCATTAGAATGGAGCAAAAACTTCACATGGATGATGCATGGGGTGGTGTTCCAAGATGACTTCCTGGTACTCCCTGTAGGAAGCTGTGATGTGGTGTTAGGCATACAATGGCTGTGCAAATTTGGGGACATTCAGGTTAACTTTAAGAAACTCTTTATGAAGTTCATGTACCAAGACAAGATGGTAACACTGAAGTGATCTGTTCCTTCCTTTAAGACTGTCGATACCAAGGCACTAAACAAAATTTCAGTGAAAGAGTATGTGCAGGAGGATCCATGGAGGGTGATAAACTACAGCTCAAAGAAAAAAAAAACTAAGGAGATTCAACAGTTACTTGGAGAGTTCAGAGTTCTCTTTAAGGAACCAAGGCAGTTACCTCCCTCTAGAGGGGTGTTTGAGCACCACATTCCTCTACTGGAAAGCAGCACCCCTGTGAATTCTATTCTTTACAGGTACTCTCCTACACAAAAGGATGTAATAGAAGAAATGGTGCAGGAAATGCAGAACCAGGGTATAATTCAATATAGCTTCAGCTCATATGCTTCCCCTGCTAGTGGGGAAGAAGGATAGCTCTTGGAGATTATGTGTAGACTATAGAGCTCTAAACAAGGTGACTATCAAAGATAAGTTCCCAATTACAATAATTGAGGAACTACTAAATTAGCTAGGAGGATCCAAGGTTTACTCTAAGATAGACTTGAGAGCGGGATACCATCAAATTAGGATGGCCACACCTGATGTACACAAAACAACGTTCAAGACTCACTCAGGGTATTATGAGTACTTAGCGATACATTTTGGACTAACTAATGCACCCTCCACCTTTCAGGAATTGAACCACATCTTCCAAAAATACCTGAGAAAATTCATTATGGTATTTTTAAGGATATTCTTATTTTCAATCAAAAACTAGAGGAGAATGTACAACATCTTAGGATCACTTTTGATCTATTAGTTCAGCATCAATTATTTACAAAGAAAGCTGATGTGTTTTTGTAGCTGAGAGGATTGAGTACCTAAGACACTATATTTCTGCTGAAGAGGTAGCCACAGACCTAAAAAAGGTGGAAGTTGTACAATCATGGCCAATACCTGCTAACCTCAAACAGTTGAGAGGATTCCTAGGTTTGGCAGGGTACTATATGAGGTTTATAAGGGTTATGTTATCATTACTAAACCTCTTATTGATCTGTTAAAGAAAGATAATTTCAGTTGGTCTAGCAAGGCTACTAGGGCCTTTGAGGAGCTCAAAAAGGCTTTGACATCTGCCCTAGTACTGATGCTACCTGATTTCTCTCTACCCTTTATAGTAGAGAGAGATGCCTGCAATCTAGGAATTGGACCAGTTCTAATGCAAAATGGACAACCTATTGCCTATCTTAGTAAAGGGTTATCTCCTCAACATCAAGCACTCTCAGTATATGACAAAGAGCTAATGGATCTAATCATGGCAGTGAATAAGTGGGCTCAGTACCTAACTAGGAGACCTTTTACAGTAAAAACTGATCAAAAGGCCCTCAAATTCCTTCTTGAACAAAAGCTGCACACGTCATCTCAGTTGAAGTGGATAACTAAGCTTATGCAATATGACTTTGCCATTGAATACAAGAAGGGAAAAGATAACAAAGTGGAAGATGCATTATCAAGGCTCCTAGTAGCAGAATTTGTTGACCCTAATCAGGCAGAGTTCGGAATAGATGAAGAACTACTCAAATTGATCCAAGGCTTGAAGGAGAATTGAGAAGCAAAAATGCAGGGATATTCCTTCTTACATGAGCAACTTAGAAGAAATGGGAAATTAGTGGTAGGACCAGATGAACAATTAAGAAAGGACATTATGCAATTGTGACATGATTCAACTACTGGTGGGCACTCTGGCATTGAACAAACTTATAGAAGAATATCTTCCCTTTTCTACTAGAAGGGAATGTGGAAAGATGTGAACACATATGTTAAAGGTTGTGTTATTTACCAGAAACATAAGTATGATAGATATCCTTATCCAGGGCTACTGCAACCCCTCAATTTACCTACAATAGCATGCATTAGCATAAGTATGAACTTTATAGAAGGCTTACCCAAGTCTAAGGGGAAAACAGTAATATGAGTACTGGTAGATAGGCTGACCAAATATGCTCATTTTTTGGGCTTATCTCATCCTTATTTAGCCACTGATGTGGCTACCGATGTGGCTAAGTTATTTATGGAGTAGGTCTACAAGCTTCATGGTATGTCTGAAGATATTATAAGTAATAGGGATCCTATTTTTACAAGCAAGATTTGGCAGGAGTTATTTTCTGTGTATGGAGTCACTCTCAGCACCTCCACAACTTATCATCCACAAACAGGTGGACAGACAGAGGTGATAAACAAGTACTTAGAAACATACTTGAGGTCTTCCTGTTCTGACTCCCAAACAGACTGGTTTTCTTACTTGTCAAATGATGAGTGGTGGTATAACACCACTTTTCACTCTTCTATTCAGACCACTCCTTATGAAGCATTATATGGTCAGCCTCCCCCTTGGCACCTGCCTTATATAGCTGGAGATTATGCTGTTGAGGAAGTAGACAGGAGGACCAGGGAATTCAAATTTCATCTACTAAAGTATCATCTACAGAGGGCTCAACAAAGGATGACTATGCAGGCCAATAAGCACAAATCAGATAGACGATTCAAGGAATGAGATTGGGTCTACCTTAAGATCCAGCCTTACCGACATATAACCTTATGTGAAACTCATTTTTCTAAGTTGTTAGCCAAATACTATGAACCTTATCAGATACTATAGAGGGTTGGACCAGCCTCTTACAAATTGTCTCTTCCACCACAACTGCTACTACACCCAACATTTCATGTTTCTCAGCTATAACCATGCCACAACCTACCTACACACATATCCTATCCCCCAGTACTAGATATTTTTAGCTCTTATTGTTCACACCTTCAGAAGAATTTGGACAGACGTATGATACAAAAGGGAAATAAGGCAGTTGCCCAAGAGTTAGTGCAATGGGATCAGTTGACACCTGAACAAGCTACATGGGAAGATTACTAGTCCATGAAGATCAGGTTTCCTTCTTTTCTTCCTTGAGGACAAGGAAGACTTCAATAGGAGAGATTGATAACTAGGGATTATGATGCATTTTACACTCCTTCTTACTTGGGTTTTGATTAGAAATATGTACAAAATAGTCCCAAAGGCTTACATATTGTACTTGATTGTAGGGTTTGGTCAACAAGGTGACAATTCGTCAAAACCAGCTCAAAAAGGAGTGAAACATGCACAAGTACCAAGAACAAGTCCAAGCACAGTGTAACAGAACCAATGCAGCCGCACTCCATTCTGTGCGGTCCGCAAAGAGGAGGTTCAGAGAGGTGCTCAATTCAGACATTCTAGCAATGCGGCCGCAAAGCATATCATGTGGACCGCATTGGCTGCATTGCGGCCGCACTCGATTTTGTGCGGTCCGCAAAGCTAGAGTTCAGAGAGTTGCTAATTTTGGGGATCATAGCCAATGCAATCCGCGGTCCTTTTTGTGCGGGCCGCAATAGAAGCCACCGCAGCTGTGGAGCATTTTGTGCGGCCCATGGTGGCTAAGTTCAGAGAGCAGAAGTTTAAGCCAAGGAGCCTCAATGCGGCCGCACTCGATTTTGTGCGGACCGCACTACCCCGCAGGGGTATTTTTGTACAAAAAATTCGGACCAGTATAAATAGTTTCTTTTCTCATTTTTAGGTCATGAGTTGTAATTTTATGCAGAGCTGCGCTTGTGAACAGTGTCCCTTTACTAGTTTGAGTAATTTTACAATATTTCATCATTGAATCTTCAAATTTTAGCTTGTAATTAAATATATGGGTTTTTCTTCATCTATTTCTTTGTCTTCTTCTATTATCATGAGTAGCTAGACCCATTATCTAGGGTTATGGCTCAACCCTAGTGTGGGTATTTGATGGGTCTTGTATTTTAAGGCTTGAATGTCTATGGGTGTTTGATATTTAGACTAATTTATGGTTTTAATGTTGGATTAGTGGTTGCAAACACTAATTTATGCCTATTTGACTTGGGCTCTTTTTGAGAAAGAGAGCCTAAGTCTAGGAAAATTAATCCAACAAGAAATTGGGGCGTATTCAAGAGATTGATAGACCCAATTAAAGGGTTAAACCTAGAGATAGTAATACCCGACTTGAACCTCTATTGCTTGCACAAATTATCATACCCAATTAGTCTTGAGAAAGTCAATTAGGGCAAAATCACTCAAACTACCGAGAGGTATAGAGTGAGAAGTATCGTGCAATGGTTATATCGTAATCCCCAAATATGACAACCTAGCCTTAGACTCGAGAACCCGTCAAGTGTCCACCTAGGAGAAAGTCACTTCCCTAGTGCCTTTTAACTATTTAGACAACCTTCAAATATCTTACTCTTAGCTTAACTTAGCTTAATTTAGCATCTTCGTAGTATAAATTTAGAAGTAATATCAAAACCAATTATGATTAGAAGTGCAATTAGGAACAATTATGCATCTCTAATTTAGATAGAAACTCAATTCCCATTTCTAGCTCCCTGTGGAAATCGATCCCGACCTTCTCTGGTAAAAGCTGTTTCGACCACTCTCACTACTTTGTAGTGGTGCAGGGTTGGCTTCGACCACTTTTTGGCGCCGTTGTCGGGGAGCTAATGGTTTTGGCTATCTATCTAAATGGTTTGGGTATTTTTCTTCTTTCTTTCTGTGTTACTAATTTGTGTGTGTCACAACTTCATGTACAAAATGGCAGCAAACTTAAACAATGCGCCTCTTGGAGATCTTCCACCGGGGGAGGAGATAGATGACAATGTTGATGATGAGGTCCATATTGTGCCTCAAGGACAAAGGAGAGGCCTCCAGGCCAATGATAATATTTCAGACCCTCCCCCACCACCTCCAAGAGTGGCTCCTCGAGTGCTTCACAACCAAGGCTATGCAAGTGAAATTGTCCCACCCCAGATCCGGGCGGGCAATTTTCAAATTACCAATGTGATGCTGATATTGCTGGAGCAGCGTGGGTATTTCACGGGCGCTGCCAATCAGAATGCTTACAAACATCTCAAGGGTTTCGTGGATACCTGTTGGGGGATCAAGCAAACTAATGTGTCCAAGGATGCACTTCGGTTGAGACTCTTCCCTTTCTCACTTAGAGGGAAGGCATTGGATTGGCTTGAGCGACTTCCCAACCATTCCATCATTACTTGGGATGAGTTGGCGGATAAGTTCATTGCAAAGTTTTTTCACCGGGGCACATGGCAGCATTGAGAGATGAGATCTTAGCCTTCAAGCAGGAGCCTACCGAACCATTACATGAGATTTGGGAGCGCTATAGAACAATGGTAAAGGAATGCCCCAACAATGATATGACTGAGGCGATGATCCAACAGACTTTCTACCGGGGCATTAACACAACAAACCAGTGCATAGTGAACCAACTTGCTGGGGGTAACTTCATGAAGCTGTCATATGATGAGGCTTGTGACATTCTTGACGAGATGGCTGACACGTCCTCCGCTTGGCAAAGTAGAGTCAATGTGCCACAGGGTGACCCCACAGTTACTCACTTACATAAAAAGCTACATGACCATGGGCATGCTATAGCGGAGCTGACAACTACAATGAATCAGCTAGCAAAGGCACAGTTGCAACAAGTTCAAAATCCGCGCCAAGTGAATGTTATGGAGGATGTCAACATGCTAGTGAACAAAAGAAGACAAAGAGATCAACAGAACCAAGGGAGTTCGGATCAATTTGACAATGATTGTGGTGGATTCCAAGATGATGGTTATGATGGGCAGAATGAAGAGGTACAATACGTGAACAATTATCAAGGCCAAAGGGGCAATTCTTCCAACCAACAACAACGAAGACCCCAAGGCAATTGGGGCAATCAACAACAACAAGGGAACAATAATGGGGGGAACAACAACCGAAGTTCCAATTGGGGCAATCAGAACAATAATCAGAACAATCAGGGTAATTGGAATGGCAACAACAACAAATGGGGTGGTAACAACAATTAGGGAGGTTGGAACAATGGCAATCAAGGAAATCGGGGGCAAGGCTTTCAAAGGCCCCCAATGTACCAACAATTGAACAATTCACCCCCATTTCCATCCCAAGGTCCTAGTTCCTCCAACAACAAAATGGGGAGAATTGAAATGATGTTTGAACAGATGATGAAAAAGAATGCGAACTCTGATGCTCAGTTGTCTTCCCACAATACTTCAATTAGAAACTTGGAGGTTCAATTAGGCCAAATCTCACAATCCTTGAATACTCTCCCTAAGGGGGCACTACCAAGTGATACGATAGTTAATCCGAAGGGTGGGAACAATCATGTTATGGCGGTAACTACAAGAAGTGGGAGAGGCGGTAATGTGAATGCCTCCAAACAAAAGCAAATTTTGAGTGATGAAGTTGAGTTGCGAGAAGATGAAATTTCTTTGGTGGTTGAAAATGTAATTGATGACAATGTGAATGAAGAAGTGAGGATTGATATTCAAGATGTCGAGGTGGACACTCAGAATGATGTGAACCCGTCTAGGGAACACATAATAGACATGCCGGAGCTGGTTGTGCCTAAAGCCAAGGCTCCTTTGCCAAGGCCACCTCCACCTTATCCTCAAAGGCTCACAAAGCAGAAAAATAAGAATCAGTTTAAAAAGTTCATTGACATGATGAAGAGCTTATACATTAATGTGCATTTGGTGGAGGCTCTTGAACAAATGTCGGGCTATGCTAAATTCATGAAGGAGTTGGTAAGAGAGAAAAGATCCATGGATTGTGAAACTATCAAGATGACCCACCAAGTTAGTGCAATAGTGCATTCAATGGCCCTGAAGCTTGAAGATCCTGGTGCTTTCACCATTCCTTGCACCATTGGGAGTCCGGACTTTGCTAAGGCTCTATGTGATTTGGGGGCAAGTATCAATTTGATGCCCTACTCAGTTTTCAAGACTTTGGGTATTGGGAAATCGAGGCCGACTTCCATGAGATTGCAAATGGCGAATAGAACTATGAAGAGACCATTGGGTATTATTGATGATGTTTTTGTCCGGATGGACAAATTTATCTTGCCAGCTGATTTTGTGATCTTGGATTGTGAGGTAGATTATGAAGTTCCAATCATATTGGGAAGACCTTTCTTTGCTACTGGGAAGGCCTTAGTTGAAGTGGAAGCAGGGGAACTCACCTTTCGGGTATGTGATGAGAAAGTGGTCTTTCATGTGTGCAAGTCAATGAAACAACCCAACAGTTCTGAGGTGTGCTCTTTTGTAGACCTTGTCACAGTAGTAATAGTTGATGATGCTAGCGCAATGATCAATGTGGAGGACCCTCTCGAGGCCGTATTGTTGAATCTTGATGTAAATGATGATGAAGGCCGAGTGGAGTGTGTGAATGCTTTACATGGAATGGGCTCATACTCTTATGAGCCTAGGAAACTATCTTTGGACCTTGAGAATATGAAGACTCCACCAACAAAACCTTCAATTGAGAAACCTCTAGTGTTGGAGTTGAAGCCGTTTCCTCCACACCTCAGGTATGAGTTCTTAGGCCCTAGTTCTACTTTGTCAGTTATTCTTTCCTCTTGTCTTACTAACATGCAGGTTGATGCCACATTGGCGGTGCTTCAAAAGCGGAAAAAGGCAATTGGATGGACTTTAGCTGATATTCGGGGGATAAGCCCCGCATTCTGTATGCACAAGATTATTCTGGAAGATGATGCAAAACCCTCATTGGAACATCAAAGGAGGTTGAACGAGGCAATGCAAGAAGTTATGAAAAAGAGGTGATCAAGTAGTTGGATGCCGGGGTTGTGTACCCCATCTCTGATAGCTCTTGGACTTCGTCGGTGCAATGTGTGCCGAAGAAGGGTGACATGACCGTGGTTGCAAATTTGCACAATGGGTGTTAGCGGAAACGTAAAAGAAAGAACACAAGATTTAACGTGGTTCGGATCAAAATAATCCTACGTCCACCAGAGAACAATTGCCCTTTTAATATTAACAAAGGAAGGGGAGATTTCCCAATTACACTTAAGAGAATTTCTCTCTTAACTCTCTACTCACTACAATGTATTGTATTATTTTGGGATGATTTCTACAAGTGAAGGAGTGCATCTATTTATAGAGGTAAAGACCTCCTCTTGATGTCATTGGTGACATCAAACTACCTCCTCTTGATGTCATGGGTGACATCAAAGGAGGAAGCTTCCTCCTAGCATCCACACCAACTCTTTCCACCAACTCTTCCAATTGGCATGCCATTGTTGACTAAACATAAACCAACATTTTCAGCATGCCATTGTTAACTAAACATAAACCAACATTTTCAATCTCCACCTTGGTTTGCGTTTCGAGCGTGTGAACAACTCTGGCCAAAACTTCTAAGCTTACTGGGCAACCCCGTTGTAAGAAACAAGAAGAATCAAACCATTGTTGAACATACCACCTCCACCTAGCAACTGTTCTCTTCGGAGTTGCATCAGTTGATGCACACCCCCGCCAAGTCCTTGCAGTGTGCAAACTTAGCGAGCGGGACTATCTTGGTCAACATGTCTGCAGCATTATCGTCTGTGATAACCTTCACGACCTTGATAGTTCCCTCATCAATAACATCTCGAATAAAATGAAATCTGACATCAATGTGTTTAGTGCGCTCATGAAATCTCTGATTTTTCATTAGATGAATAGCACTCTGACTATCACATCTAAGAGTTGATTCCAGCTGAACCAAACTCAATTCCGCTACTAAACTTTTCAACCAGATAGCTTCCTTTACCGCCTCCGCTGCTGCCATGTATTCTGCTTCTGTCGTAGACAAAGCGACAATCGACTGCAAAGTCGACTTCCAACTGACGGCACTGCCAACGAGGGTAAAGATGTATCCAGTTGTGGACCTTCTTCTGTCAAGATCTCCTGCATAGTCAGAATCCACATAACCGAGAATTGAAATACCTGTACCACTTTTTCGAAAGGTAAGACCAACACCAGAAGCTCCTTTGAGATATCTCAATATCCACTTGACAGCTTCCCAATGCCTCTTTCCTGGGTTGGACATGTATCTACTTACCACACTTACAGATTGAGCAATATCTGGACGTGTGCATACCATAGCATACATAATACTACCAACTGCACTGGCATAAGGAATCTTTGACATATGCTCCACCTCATCCTCGGACTGAGGCATTTGTGACTCTGAAAGTTTAAAATGAGGAGCTAATGGTGTACTTACAGGCTTGCACGTTTGCATATTGAATCTCTCGAGAACCCTTTCAATATACCTCTTCTGAGAAAGATGTACAACATCGTCTTCTCTTGAAATCTCCATACCAAGGATTTTCTTTGCAGCTCCTAAATCCTTCATGTCAAATTCCTTACTCAATAGTTTCTTCAAAGCATTTATCTCTGTAATGTTGTTAGCAGCAATAAGCATATCATCAACATACAACAGTAAATAAATCATTGAGTTACCAGACATCTTCTTGTGATACACACAACTATCAAATGCACTCCTTGAGAATTCATGTGTAGTCATGAATGCATCAAACCTCTTGTACCACTGTCTAGGGGATTGCTTCAAACCATACAAAGACTTCTTTAGTTGGCATACGTGATCTTCTTTTCCCTCAGCTAGGAAACCTTCAGGTTGATCCATATAGATTGTCTCTTCTAGATCACCGTGTAAGAAAGCAGTTTTGACATCAAGCTGTTGAAGCTCCAAGTCAAATTGTGCAACCAATGCTAGTAGCACGCGAATTGAGCTATGCTTCACGACCGGAGAGAAAATCTCATTGTAGTCAATTCCCTCCTTTTGGCTGAAACCTTTTGCAACCAATCTCGCCTTGAACCTAGCATCTTCCACTTCAGGAATTCCCTCTTTCTTTCGGTAGACCCACTTGCATCCAACTGTCCTCTTCCCCTTTTGTCTTTTCACTAAGACCCATGTCTGATTCTTGTGAAGAGACTCCATCTCTTCAGTCATGGCTAACCGCCATTGTGCGGCATCCTTGCAAGAAGTTGCTTCAATATACGAGGAGGGCTCCAGATCTTTAATCTCTTCTTGTGCAGCTACGAACGCATATGCAATCAAGTTTGCTTGATTTATAAGGCGTTCCGGTTCTCGTGTCTGCCTCTTCTCCCTCCCCTTCGCAATTGTGTATGGTTCATTGACAGCAAGTTCTTCAACGCCTACATCTTCTGACTCATCTTTAACCTGAGTCTCTTGATCCTTTTCCTTGGCAAGCTCCACCGGAAGCTCCACCTGCTCGTTGTTCTTGTTTCCTGAAAACTCCACGGAAACTTTACGGGGATCAAGTATAGAGGATTCATCGAAGGTGACATCTCTACTAACTATAAATTTGAGTAAAGACAAACACCAAAGTTTGTACCCTTTTACTCCATCCACATACCCTACGAATATGGCCTTCTTAGCCCTTGGTTCAAGCTTTCCTTCATTAACGTGATAATAAGCTGGACACCCAAATACTCGTAAGTATGAATAGTTAGAGGGTTCACCTGACCATACCTCATTCGGAGTCTTAAAGTCAATTGCCGATGCTGGAGATCGATTGACAATATGAGCAGCAGTGTGAACTGCTTCAGCCCAAAATACTTTGGACATTTTGGCTTGTAGGAGCATACAACGAGCCTTTTCAAGAAGAGTTCTGTTCATTCTCTCGGCAACTCCATTCTGCTGTGGGGTATGCCTGACAGTCCTATGTCTTGAGATCCCATGAACCTTGCAGAATTCATTAAACTCTTCATTGCAAAACTCCAAGCCATTGTCTGTGCGAAGATACTTGATTTTCCGCTCCATTTGATTTTCAACCAAAATCTTCCACTCTTTAAATGCTTCAAAAGCATCACTTTTTGCCTTCAAAAAATACACCCAAACCTTTCGTGAGAAATCATCAATAAAAATGAGAAGATACCTCTTTCCGCCCTTCGATGGAAGTTTAGAAGGACCCCATAAATCTGAATGGATGTAGTCTAGCACTCCTCTTGTCTTGTGTTTGCCAGTGCTGAAGCTGACCTTCTTCTGCTTCCCTAGAACGCAGTGCTCACAGAAGTCAAGCGTGCTTGATCTTCTCACCTTCCAAAAGTTTACGATTGCTCAACATCTCCAGTCCACGTGCGCTCATATGACCCAGTCTCATGTGCCATAGTCTTGCCTTGTCATCATTAGATAACTGCACTGTAGATGCATTTGCAGAGCCAACAATGGTGCTTCCGGCCAATGTGTAAAGGCCGTTCTCCAGCTTGCCTTTCAGCATGACTAAAGAACCTTTAGTCACCTTCATAGTTCCTGCTTCGCTCATGTACCTGTAGCCTTGTTCATCCAGAGTACCCAAGGAGATCAAATTCTTCTTCAGATCAGGAACATGACGGACTTGTGTAATAGTCCTCACGATTCCATCATGGCAGCGAACCCGAACTGAGCCAATGCCAACTATTGCACAAGTTGCATTATTGCCCATTACTACGGTTCCTCCACTTTTCTCGTAGCTGCTAAACCAGTCTTTTCGGAACGTCATATGCAGAGTACAAGCAGAGTCTAACACCCATTTGTTTTCATAACTACTATTATTATTACACGATGTTGTTAGTACATAATCATTATCAAAATTATGTACCTGTTCAACTGTAGATGCACTCGCCTTTTCCTTGGACTTTGACATTGGGCAATCTCGTTCAAAGTGCCCCTTCTTGCCACAACCCCAACACTCTGTATTCTTCTTGTTCACACGAGACTTTGATCTGTGCTTTGATTTGGTCTTTCCCTGTTGGCTAGTCCGGCCTCTTACAAAGAGGCCACTTGCCTGGTCATCTCTATCTCCTTCAATGTGCCTCCGCACATCACTAGAGTTAAGTGTCTGCCGCACTTGCTCAAGCTTGATAGGCTCCTTGCTATACATCATTGAATTCTCAATATCACGATATCCTGAAGTCAATGAAAATAGCAAAGCACATGCAAGCGTCTCCTCTTCCCTTTTAATTCCTGCAATCTGTAAGTCCATGACAAGTTTATTAAACGCATCTAAATGATCTTGTAACGAAGTACCTGACCCCATCTTAAATGTGTGAAGACGTCGTTGTAACAACATTCTTGTTGTCACTGATCGGTCTTGGTATAGCCCTTCTAGCTTTTCCCACAACTGTTTGGCCGTCTCTTCGGTACCCGTACTCACTTCACAAAGCACGTTAGGTGCAAGGGATAGTTGGATTGCACTCAATGCATCCCCTTCAATCTTCTCCTTGTCGGGAGCTGATATATCCGTAGGATACTTTCCGTCAATAGCATGGATTGAACCTTCCCTCCGCAGTAACGCCATCATCTGGATCTTCCAGATATTGAAGTTGTTGCGTCCATTGAATCTATCAATTTCAAACTTCATGGAACTCATATTTGCTTGTTCTTTCTCCTTGGATCGTTAAAGAATCTTGTCGCTCTGATACCAATTGTTAGCGGAAACGTAAAAAAAAGAACACAAGATTTAACGTGGTTCGGATCAAAATAATCCTACGTCCACCAGAGAACAATTGCCCTTTTAATATTAACAAAGGAAGGGAGATTTCCCAATTACACTTAAGAGAATTTCTCTCTTAACTCTCTACTCACTACAATGTATTGTATTATTTTGGGATGATATCTACAAGTGAAGGAGTGCATCTATTTATAGAGGTAAAGACCTCCTCTTGATGTCATTGGTGACATCAAACTACCTCCTCTTGATGTCATGGGTGACATCAAAGGAGGAAGCTTCTCCTAGCATCCACACCAACTCTTTCCACCAACTCTTCCAATTGGTATGTCATTGTTGACTAAACATAAACCAACATTTTCAGCATGCCATTGTTAACTAAACATAAACCAACATTTTCAATGGATTTATTCCTACCAGGACCGTCACCGGTTGGAGGGTATGCATGAACTACCGCAAGTTGAATAAAGTGACCCGCAAGGATCACTTTCCATTGTCTTTTCTTGATCAGATGTTAAATCGACTTGTTGGGCGTGCCTTCTGCTGTTTCTTGGATGGGTATTCTGTTTACAACCAAATCTTGATTGCCCCGGAAGATCAGGAGAAGACCACATTCATTTGTCCATATGGCACCTTTGCCTTTTCTCGAATACCTTTTGGGTTGTGTAATACACCGGCTATATTTCAGCGGTGTATGATGGCCATTTTCACCGATATGGTGGAAGATATCTTGGAGATGTTCATAGACGACTTTAGTGTTGTAGGTGATTTATTTGAGGAATGTTTGAAAAATCGTGATAGAGTGTTGGCACGTTGTGAATAAACCAATCTTGCTCTTAATTGGGAAAAATGCCACTTCATGGTAGAAGATGGGATAGTTCTTGGGCATAAAATTTCAAAGCATGGTATAGAGGTAAACAAAACAAAAAGTGATGTTATTTTAAGGCTCCCTCTCCCTACCTCTGTCAAGGGAGTTTGAAATTTTCTTGGACATACGAGGTTCTACCGGAGATTTATCAAAGACTTTTCGAAGGTAGTGAATCCCTTATGCAAGTTATTGGAAAAAGATGCCAAGTCCGTGTTTGATGAGAGATGTATGCAAGTTTTTGAACTTCTCAAGCACAAGTTGACTATCACTCCTATTATTACCGCATCTAATTGGAGCTTGCCCTTTGAGCTCACGTGTGATGCAAGCGATATTGCGGTTGGGGCGGTTTTGGGTCAAAGAGTGAACAAAATGTTTCATCTGGTGTACTATGCGAGAAAGACAATGAATGATGTTCAAGTGAACTACATGGTGACTGAGAAAGAACTTTTGGCTATTGTGTTCGCAATAGAGAAATTTTGTCCATATCTTATGGGTGCCAAGGTCATAGTCCATACCGATCATGCGGCACTCCGGTAATTGATGACGAAGAAGGATTCCAAAGCTAGACTGATGCGATGGGTCTTGTTACTTCAAGAGTTTGATTTGGAGATTGTGGACCGGAAGGGTAGTGAAAACCAAGTGGCAGACCACTTGTCCCGCTTGAAGGAGGAGGGGAGGCCTCATGATAGCCTAGAGATCAATGATTCATTTTCCAACGAACAACTCCTTTCGGTGTCGGTAAATGGTATGCCATGGTTTGCGGACGTTGCTAATTTCCTTGTGACTGGTATAATCCCGTGTGAGCTCCCTTCTAACCAAAGGAAGAAGCTCAAACGGGATAGTTTGGATCTCTATTGGGATGAGCCGTACTTGTTCAAGATTTGCACGGATGGTGTGATCCGACAATGTCCCGGAGGAAGAGCAACTGAGTATCTTAGAGGCTTGTCATTCCTCTCCCTATAGTGGCCATCATGGCGGGGCGAGGACGACTTCCAAAGTTCTTAGTTGTGGGTTTTATTGGCCAACTTTGTACAAAGATGCAAGTAAACTTGTGAATAGGTGTGAAGAATGTCAAAGAGCGGGTGAAATTTCGAAGAAAGATGAGATGCCTCTCAATACCATCCTTGAAGTTGACATTTTTGATGTATGGGGCATTGATTTCATGGGCCTGTTTGTTAGCTCATGTGGGAACACGTACATTCTTGTGGTGGTTACTATGTTTCAAAGTGGGTTGAAGTCGTGGCTTTACCCAACAATGAGGCCCGGAGTGTTGTTGCATTTCTCAAGAAAAGCATTTTTACAAGGTTTGGCACTCTTCGTGCAATCATAAGTGATGGGGGGTCTCATTTTTGTAATAGAGCTTTTGATACTTTGCTTTCAAAGTATGGTGTCAACCACAAAGTTTCTACTCCTTATCATCCTCAAGCGAGTGGCCAAGTTGAAGTCTCAAACAGGGAAATCAAGAGTATATTGTCAAAGACGGTCAATGCAAATAGAACCGATTGGTCAAAGAAGTTGGATGATGATCTATGGGCTTATAGGACTGCTTACAAGACTCTGATTGGTATGTCTCTGTATCGGTTGGTGTTTGGGAAAGTTTGCCATATTCCAGTTGAGTTAGAGCACAAGGCCATGTGGGCTTTGAGGAAGCTGAATCTTGAATGGGATGTGGCAGCAAATCTTCGTGTGGAACAGCTTAATGAATTTGATGAATTCCGATTTCATGCCTACTCCAGTTCGTCCTTGTACAAGGACAAGATGAAGTACCTTCATGATAAATATGCTTGTGGCAAGGAGTTCAAATTGGGTGAATTGGTTCTCTTGTTCAACTCTCGGTTACGTTTGTTACCAGGAAAGCTTAAGTCAAAATGGAGTGGACCTTTTGAAGTGGTGTTTGTGACTCCGTTTGGTGCACTTTACTTGAAGAACAAAAATGGTGAGGTTTTCAGAGTGAATGGGCACAGGGTCAAGCACTACCTGGGCAAGATTGATGACAGTCACGTGGTGGCACTTCTTCATCTAAATTGATTTGATGGTAACATGCGTCGTGTCGCGACGTTAAATCAGGCGCTTCTTGGGAGGCAACCCATGTGTCTTTCTTTTTGTTTTTCTTTGATTCTCTTTGTAGTGTAGGATTTGTTTTTGGACTGACTGGTTGTGAGATGTTGTAGGATTGTGTTGATGCAGTGCAGGACCAAGTTGAAATATGATCACTCTCTGAAGTTTGCAATGCGGACCGCACTACATTTTGTGTGGCCGCAAAGGCCTTTGTGCGGGGGAAAGAAATCAATGCGGACCGCAGAGTGATTTGTAAAAGTGGCGAGTCTCTGAAGTTCTCCACCGCGACCGCATTGCATTTTGTGTGGTCCGCGGTGGACCACTACGGCCGCACTGGAATTCTTGCGGTCCGCAGTGGCCAATCTCCCAGTGCTTCATGTTTCTGAGCACCGCGGACCGCGGTGCCATTTTGTGTGGCCGCGGTAGGTAGGTGAGCTGGGGGCCAGGACCTTTTTCTATAAACAGGACCTGAGGCCCTCCATTTAAACTTTTCGATCTTTTTACTCTCAGAAACCTAAAAATTATTGTTCACTCTCTAAATTGCACGAATTCAACTGTTTAGTCTCGATTAATCATCAGTACATCTCATTTCTGGCAATTTTAATTCCTTTTTAGTTATTTAATTTTGCTATTTTCTTTTGATTTTCATTTTCTCGTAGTTTTTCATCTTTTCTTCCCGTTTTTCTTTTAATTTAGTAGCATAGATTAGTTAATCCTGTTTTAATTAGGAATAATTAGTTACAAAACTGAGGCAACACCTAGGGGATCATTAATAGGTGAAGATTTGGACTAAAAATGGACAAAACTTGAACCATAGGTTGGTGTTGTTGTTGGGCACTCACCGTGGACCGCGGTGGATTTTGTGCGGTCCGCAATACTATTTTGTGCGGACCGCGGTGGATTAAGTTCTGAAAGCTGACACTTGAGGACCGCGGCCGCAATGGATTTTGTGCAGTCCGCGGTGCCTCAATGCGGACCGCCAATGTATTTTGTGCGGTCCGCGGTGCAGATTTAGAGAGTGGGTAGTCTGAACCCCACCTCTGTGCGGACAACAATGGATTTTGTGCGGTCCGCGGTAGCCACTTTGCGGCCGCACCTTATTTTGTGCGGTCCGTATTCTGCAACTTTTGACTCTCTGTAACAATTTTCCTGCAATTCTGACTTTCATTGATCCTATTGATACTAACAAGGCTTAATTAAATATTCGTTGCAGACAATGGTGAAATGACGAGGCAAAGGTGGTAAACAATCAGGAAGAGGAAAGTCCTCCCGGGGTAGGGGACATGGAATAATAAGATTAACCCCGCAAGCCCGGCAAAATATCAAAAACATCAGAAGGCTCATAAAAGCTGCAGACAAAGCTATTGACCAATTAGGGAGTGAGTATGAGCCTTCCCGGGAGGCATCGTCAGGCTCCATGCCAAAGTATGTTCCTGACTGGCCGGAGAGGAATAGGTTGAGGGATACACCTCCAGTCTCTCCCACTGCCCAAGCATCAGTGCGCATATCTTCTGAGTCATCTGAGGGCTCAACTGCAGGTAGTGGCAATGAATATTCCACCTCTCCTACAGCTTCACTATTCGGGGAGGGGCCCGTAGAAGAAGAAGAGGAAGAAGTAGAAGGGGGTGAGCCCCAAGTAGGAGGGGTAGAGAGGACCAGAAGTCCGAAAGCACGGCAGGACCGGTTTCTTAGTGAGGTTACCTATCACAAGTTCAGAGAGTGGTGGCCCGAGAGGAAATTGATACCTGAGTGTAAATTTATCACCCGGGACCTTTTGCCTCACAACCCCAATGTGTTGAGCCAGTTCAGAGAGAGAGCTGGATGGGATTATTTCATAGGCTATGTGGAGGATGCCAATGAGCACTTGGTGAAGGAATTTTACACGAATGTTGCCCACATCAAAAAGGGCACCACAGTGACCAAAGTGCGGAATTTGAAGGTGAAATTTGATGGCAAGACAATAAATGATTACTTGGGCTTCCTGAAGGAGGATGAGTCATTGTATTTGGAGAAGATGGCATTGGGTAAGGCTACTCGTCCTTGGCTGGTAGAGTACCTGGCAATCCCAAGTACCACACCGAATTGGTTGGCTGTGGGAGTGAAGATTCTGATGCGGACATTGAACTTTGAAGCAAAAGGGTGGGAAACATTTGTGTAACAGGTTAGACCTCACCACCCACGACAACTCACTTCCTATCCACCGGGCTATATTGGTAGCATCAATCATGGCGGGGTACCCGATTAACATCGGGAATGTGATGTCCCGGGTAATTATCGGGTGGTGAACGAAGGTGATAGATCTTATCCCTTCCCCAACTTCCTGACCATGTACCTCGAGGACTTAGATGTGGAGAAGTGGAAATTTGATATGAAAGTGAAGGCGAAGGCACCATTCTCCTGGTACAGCCTATAGGGTGATGACAACCCTAAAAGCAAGCACTTTAAGGGCAAAGCCACTACTTCAACTGGCCAGTATGAAGAGCCAGTAGTGGTAGTGGCTCCTACTTAGCCTCTGTCCAGCACAACAGACATGACCCCAGGACCTTCTACTTCTTCAGCTCCAGAGATTCCATCATCCACTGCCTACCCCTTGACTGCCCGCAGCCTGAGCTAGACCCTCGCTAGCATCAATAACTGGATGCAGACAGCTACTTCTAAGTTGTCTGTACTATCTACTACGGTGGCAGCTCAATCAGCACCCCCTCCGCCATAGGTCCCACAGTCCGTTGAGGGCACTCTAAAGGAAATTCTGGACAACCATAAAAAGCTCATAAATGTTGTTGACTCTCATGGAAAGACATTGAAAGAGCTTGCTAGGGAGGCGAAGAAAATGAGAAAGACTCGGGCTTCAAAAGAGTCGGTGAAGGAGCTAAGGATAGAGGTAGAGAGGTTGAAGGCGGATCACCTGCCTTTAGATTTGTTATTACATGACCCGGCGCCAGCAGCCCAGCCCCAGCCAGAGCAGGAGTCAGAGAGGCCACCCAAGAGGAAGATGGTGATTCCCCGTTCTGACGATGCAGTCATACAGTTGGAGGACCCGCAGGGAGGTTCCTCCAGCCAGCCCCAGGACTCACTCCAGGTCCAGGCCCAGGTCCTAGTGGAGCCACAGATCACAGGGAGCCAGTCACAGGTTCCCGAGCAGACAGAGGACCCAGGGACCCAGACTCAGGATCTTATGCAGACGGAGGGCCCATAGGGAGTTTCTTTTTTCTCTTTCCTTATTTTGTGCTTATTTTGGTTAGTTGGCATTGAGGACAATGCCATCTTTCATTTGAGGGGGTAGCCCTATTTGGATATTTGGATGACTGTATATATGACAGTATTTTATGCTTGCTTTCTTTTTATCATCAGTATGTATATAATTTTATCATTTCATTGCATTTTTCATACTTTTTACTTTGGGTCTGTATATAAAGTTACGTTCTTATGTATATATTCATTCTCCCTATTGTATATTTGACTAAATCCCCTCTTGTACATATTCATTTCACTTTCCGCATTTTCCCTTTCTTAGCTTCTTATTTTATGTTCGTAACTTCTTGTTTTGAGTTTTTGCAATAAGCCTTTGGTTTTCTTAATGCCACGGTTCTTTTCAAAGGTGGAATTTGTGTGAACCGGGTGGCTCTTCCCGATGATGGATGGCATGACAACCTTCTTAAGGGTTTGAGTCTGTTTTTCTTTTTGCTTTTTAGTAGTTAGTTGGTAAGGGTGTCTCAAGCAAAGCTTCACTTGGACCTAACACATTTGCCTTTGATCAAATGCTCAAAAACAAATCGTTATATATAGGATGGTGAAAATTGTGACCTTGAAACTCTTGTGTTGGCCGATAATCATCAAGTGGTTTTTCGGGACCATTGTGTTGCTCAAATCTTAGCTAAGGTTGTTGTGGGCTCCCGACTCTGTGTCTTTAGCAATCCCATACCTTGTACGGTGAGAATTTGAATTGCAAGTCCAAGTCCCGAGCCATTGGTCTAGAACTTGCCCTGAATGTTTGTCTAAGCGAAATCCTAAGTGTAATTTGACTTGAGACGTGATTATAGGCTCTCCTTGATCCGAATGATATCTTGAACACTTCCATAACCTACCAATGATAAAATCCCTAGTCAATCTTTTTGAGTCATAGACCTTTTTCTTTCAAAAACCATGATACAAGCCTTTACCCGTTCTAAAATACCCTCTCTTGGCACCCAATCTTTCCTTAGCACAGGGCAAAAACATAAGTTTGGGAGAGAGACGAGGAATGCAACAAAGTGGAAAAATGTACAAAATGAAGAAAAGGAAAGGCAATGAAAAAGGAAGAAAATCAAAAAGACAAAAAGAATGTTCAATGTAGAAAAGAATGAAGGGATTCAATAAAAGTAAAGAAATAAAAGGTGTGGAAAGTAGAGAAAAGGAGAAAAAGATTTGAAATGAATAAGAAAGAGTGACAGTTTGTCTCTCTAACCCCTTAGAAAGAAGTTAAATGACTTAAAAAGTCAAGAGAATATGTGCCAAAATGAAGCAAAACAAGTGCTAAAGGGAAAATGGAACCTACTTAGACCAAACATTTCCTACCCTGAACCAAAAGCCTTCACTATGTCTCCACAAAAGCCCTATATGATCTTGAGTTGAACGAAGCTTACATTAGTGGTGACTCACATAAGGGCAAGCTTATGGTACTTAGAGCCGGACTTGTGACTTTTCTTTGAGGGAGATGAGTGTATTCCCATTTACCTCGTTCTGAGTGCTACAATCCTAAAGGTGAAGTTTGCTTAGGGAGAGTTGAGGATGTGTGAGTTTGGGTTCCACAATGACCAAAGTAATAGAAAGAGTTTCTTTGATGTGTTGAGTCAACTCTTGATGCTCTTGTGTCGCACTAAATCCATGGTGCTTAAAAGAGTGAGTGTTGTTAATGATTTATTTGAATCGAGGGAAATTGTTAGTCCTAATTGATGCTAGATGAGGTCACTTTAGGTCAGCTGAATTTTCTTGGGTTTACTCTTAAGGGGTGAGTCTTATTTTGTTTGCTTGAAGACAAGCAAAAGCTTAAGTTTGGGGGAGTTGATAACTAGGGATTATGATGCATTTTACACTCTTTCTTACTTGAGTTTTGATTAGAAATATGTACAAAATAGTCTCAAAGGCTTACATGGTGTACTTGATTGCAGGGTTTGGTCAACAAGGTGACAATTCGTCAAAACCAACTCAAAAAGAAGTGAAACATGCACAAGTACTAAGAACAAGTCCAAGCACAGTGTAATAGAACCAATGCGGCTACACTTCATTCTGTGCGGTCCACAAAGAGGAGGTTCAGAGAGGTGCTCAATTCAGACATTCAAGCAATGCGGCTGCAAAGCATTTCATGCGGACCGCATTGGCTTCATTGCGGCCGCACTCGTTTTTGTGTGGTTCGCAAAGCTGGAGTTCAGAGAGTTTCTAATTTTAGGGATCATAGCCAATGCGATCCCCGGTCCTTTTTGTGCGGACCGCAATAGAAGCCACCGCGACCGCGGAGCATTTTGTGCGGCCTGCGGTGGCCAAGTTCAGAGAGCAGAAGTTTAAGCCAAGGAGCCTCAGTGCGGCCGCACTCGATTTTGTGCGGACCGCACTACTTCGTAGGGGTATTTTTGTCCAAAAAATTCGGACTAGTATAGATAGTTTCTTTTCCCATTTTTTGGTCATGAGTTGTAATTTTAAGCAGAGCTGCGCTCGTGAATAGTGTCCTTTTACTATTTTGAGTAATTTTACAATAGTTTCATCATTGAACCTTCAAATTTTAGCTTGTAATTAAATATTATGGGTTTTTCTTTATCTATTTCTTTGTTTTCTTCTATTATCATGAGTAGCTAGACCCATTAGCTAGGGTTGTGGCTCAACCCTAGTATGGGTATTTGATGGGTCTTGTGTTTTAAGGCTTGAATGCCTATGAGTGTTTGATATTTGGACTAATTTATGGTTTTAATGTTGGATTAGTGGTTGCAAACACTAATTTATGCCTATTTGACTTGGGCTCTTCTTGAGAAAGAGAGCCCAAATCTAGGAAAATTAGTCCAACAAGAAATTGGGGCGTATTCAAGAGATTGATAGCCCCAATTAAAGGGTTAAACCTAGAGATAGTAACACCCGACTTGAATCTCTATTGCTTGCACAAATTATCATACCCAATTGGTCTTGAGAAAGTCAATTAGAGCAAAATCACTCAAACTACCGAGAGGTATAGAGTGAGAAGTATCATGCAATGGTTATATCGTAATCTTCAAATATGACAACCTAGCCTTAGACTCGAGAACCCGTCAAGTATCCATCTAGGAGAAAGTCACTTCCCTAGTGCCTTTTAACTATTTAGACAACCTTCAAATATCTTACTCTTAGCTTAATTTAGCATCTTCGTAGTATAAATTTAGAAGTAATATCAAAACCAATTATGATTAGAAGTGCAATTAGGAACAATTACGCATCTCTAGTTTAGATAGAAACTCAATTCCCATTTCTAGCTCCCTGTGGAAATCGATCCCCACCTTCTCGGGTAAAAGCTGCTTCGACCACTCTCGCTACTTTGTAGTGGTGCAGGGTTGGCTTAGATCAGAGATCTGATACGAAGTAGAGAAATGAGAGGCTTCAGGAGTTGTACGTAGAGCTTAAATAGAAAAACCTAGTCGTTAAGATAGTTAGTTGTCAAAATAGAAGTTAAGTCTTGAGATATACATTTTAGTCCCCCTTAAGTGAGATATATAGTTAGCAGTAATTACACATTGGCCCAAATTATATTTTTTATATATGTAGTCCCACCAGATATAGAAATAATTATCCTCTTTCTCTTATATATTGTACTAGGCTTTCCTTTTTGTATTATGAATTGAAACACTTTTATCTTTTTGCCCTAGTTTCCTTATTTCTTCTTCGCAGCTTTTAGTTTACTTTACTTTACTGTTCCATTGCCTTTTTTGTGTTTCCTTCTCCACTTTGTAACACTTCCATTTGTCACACCTCCTTTTTCACTACACCCCCGGAGGAGAGTATATAGGGAAGTTTTTTCCAACTTAAAGTGACAATCGAAACGGGATTATTTGATTAAAAATTCAGAGTCGCCACTTGGGATAATTTATGGTGTCCCAAGTCACCGGTTTTAAATCCCGAATCGAGGAAAGATTGACTCTGTATTACAGTCCGCGAACACAAAAATCCGGGTAAGTAATTCTGTTAACCCGGGAGAAGGTGTTAGGCATTCACGAATTCCGTGGTTCTAGCACAGTCGCTCAACTGTTACAATTGGCCTATTATCTGATTTTAGTACATGTTTTAGCCTATGGTTTGATTTTAACTTTATAGCCGCTTTTATTCATTTTTAGGAAGATTGCAACGTCATTTAAAATATGTCTTGAATCATGTCACATAAATGCACCCGTAGTCCGCAACACATTTTATATAACATTGTTGAGATTTGGATTTGGGTCACATAAATGCGCACCCGAGTTTAGGAAGGTAATTTAAATTACGCACCCAAAGCAACTACACCCTTTTCAAGTTTGCGAGAGTCATGGAAAATTCAACTAAATGACATACATCGATTTCTAAAGGATTAAAATTAATTAAGCGAGGGCCATGAGTTTTGGAATTTTATTTGGCATGACACGCCTCAAATTATTCCAAAGAGCTTTACTCAACTAAAACAAACTACGGATGTTCAAGATTGTCTCCTAAAAGCATTATCAATTAATTGATTCCAATGCATTGAACCCATAGCCCGAACCAATTGTGTTCACCCAGCAATGCTATATTTCACTTTAAATCTAATTCCATACCTTGCTTTAGTAAACAAACATTAATCAACTATTAACAACATGAAGAAAATAAAGCAACACCATAATCTTATATGGTCACTTCAAGAAGATCTGTAGGCCTACAAGGTCAATAACAATGAAAAGAAAATTAGAAAGTGGACGAAATACTAACTCTTAAAGCGGCTTAGTCTGGGGCTATTAAACATATGCACTCTAACCCACCTAAAGGCTCGTCTTTCTTTTAAATAAAAACCCCAAAAAAATTAATTTAATTAAACAAGAGCTACGCGGTACCTTCCACGCAAGAGCAAAAGCAAAAACCAATTCAAACAAATACTCATTCGAACATCAACAGGAATAAATCAAGGAATTAAAATGCAGAAGAAAGTTTAGAATTGGACCTTTAACTGAGTAGAACTTTTCATATATAAATAAACAACCTCTAAACCAAGCTTCAGTACAGCTATAACAACTTGTATAGAAGAGCGAAGCAGAAACTTGGAGCTAAACGTACGAAAATCTCGAACCCAGACCGGAGCTCGAATGGCGGCAACGGAAACTTGAACACCTGAATGTGACCTCTCTTCTTGAAATGGAGAGTAAGCGTTAGCTTCCTTTGGAAATGAATGTGAAAGCCCTTTTTCTTTTAGGGAGATGACTGTTCGTTCTTTTGCTCTTTGGAATGAAGCTGGAGTGCTTTTTGGGTCTAGGTTCTTAGGTCAATTCTTTATTTTTTGGTTTTTCCTTTGATCTCTCAAGAAGCTAAACTTTTTTATTCTCTTTTTTATTCTCTTTTTGGCTGATATATTTAGGGGTTAGCTCTCAGTTGTGCTGAAGAAGAATCAAGAACGGTAGGGTCTGTCCATTTTTGTGTCAAGCGGCGCTGATTTTTTTTTCCGTCTCAGGCGTTATTTTTGTGTGTTTATTTTAGTCGGCATTAGGCATTACCCTTATTATATATAATACATCTAACTCTAAATGTGTATTTTTGTGTTAATTGTTCCTAGGTTCTTAGGGTCTTTTTATTTATTTTTATTCCAAAGAAGAGCCTAGAAGGATCCCTAGGATTAGCTTAATGGGTATTGGGTATTGGGCCTTTATAACTAGCTATACTTAAAATTAGCTTAATTAACTAAAAAAAAATATCAAAAATATTAATTAGCTCTACTTAAATAAAAATAATTATTAAAAATAAGACTAATCATTAAAACAAACTATTTTTTTGGTATTTTTTCAAGATTAAAAATGACTACAAAACATTAATAAACATTTTTTTTTGTAATTTTCATTTTGTTGTAATAAAATAAAGTAAAAGAGTCAAAATTAGTTGAAATAACGATATTAGGCCTAAATTAAATATTTACGTGCTAAATATGAAAAATCTTGGGGAGGGTCAAAAATTAAATGTCTACAGCTGCCCCTCTTTGACCGGAAATGCGAAGAGTTTTCGGACAAAGAACGACTAGATAGGTTTTTTTACCCGACCCTTTTTTAAGGAGACCAAAATTAAGAGAAAAGGGAATGTGACCGAGCCCTGGTATCTGAGCTGCCTTCATATCCTTGGCTATAAAGGAATCAGGCCACATGTAGTTCAGAAGTGAGTGAGATGATGGAGTATGCCGAGGTGGAGAGCCGGTTGAGGTGCCGTTCCGCCGAGGTTCCGGTCCGCGGTCCTGATGTTACATCAAAAATCAAAACATGAAAAAGACTAGCTAAGCCTATCAAGTACGAGTTACAAGATTCCTATCTATAAGTCTTCTGATGTTTGATCTTGAGTCTTGAATGGTTCTTCATGCAGACTTTGAATTTGAACTTTGACGATTGTTAGTTGCAGGTGCTAGCTCATTTTTCTTCAGCTTTTCGGATCAAAACCGGGCATGTAGTATTTGTGACCTCGGTCATGTCTTGTGCAGCCCACATCTTTCATCAACTTCTGTATTTGGATTACCTTCTTTCCATTCTCTTTTTTTCCTTATTGTGACTAACTTCTGTTGATCACCTCGGACTGTTGACTCGCATTCTTGCCACGAGCTTCTTTTGTTGCTGACTTGAATTGTATTCTGAGATGTTTTCCCTTATTCTCCAAGTGGACACCTGACTGCTGAACTTGAACCGTATTCCCTTGCTCTCCAGGTTGGCGCCTGATTGCCAAAACTTCAACTGTATTCCCTTGTTCTCTAGATGGGCGCCTAATTGCCAAAACTTGAACTGTATTTCCTTGCTCTGCAGGTGGGCGCCTGATTACCAAACTTGAACTGCATTCCCTTGCTCTCTAGGTGGGCGCCTGATTACCAAACTTGAACTGCATTCTCGTGCTCTCCAGGTGGACGCCTAATTGTCAAAACTTTAACTGTATTCCCGTGCTCTCCAGGTGGGCGCCTGATTGCCGAACTTGAACTGTATTCCCGTGCTCTCCAGGTAGGCGCCTGATTACCAAACTTGAATTGTATTCCCGCGCTCTCCAGGTGGGCGCCTGATTGCCAAAACTTTAATTATATTCCCGTGCTCTTCAGGTGGGCGCCTGATTGCCAAAACATTAACTGTATTCCCGTGCTCTCCAGGTGGGCGCCTGATTGCCGAAACTTGAACTGTATTCCCTTGTTTTCCAGGTGGGTGCCTGATTTCCAACACTTTAACTGTATTCCCGTGATCTCCAGGTGGGCGCCTGATTGCCAAAACTTGAACTGTATTCACGTGCTCTCCAAGTGGGCGCCTGATTGCTGAACTTGAATTGTATTCCCGTGTTCTCCAGATGGGCACCTGATTGCCAAAACTTGAACTGTATTCCCGTGCTCTCCAGGTGGGCGCCTGATTGTCAAAACTTGAAATGTATTCTCGTGCTCTCCAGGTGAGCGCCTGATTGCAAAAACTTGAACTGTATTCCTGTGCTCTCCAGGTGGGCGCCTGATTGCCAAAACTTGAACTGTATTCTCGTGCTTTCCAGGTGGGCGCCTGATTGTTGAACTTAAACTGTATTCCTGTTCTCTCCAGGTGGGCGCCTGATTGCCAAAACATTGAACTATATTCTCGTGCTCTCCAGGTGGGTGCTTGATTGCTGAACTTGAACTATATTCCCGTGCTCTCCAGGTGGGCGCCTGATTACTGAACTTGAACTGTATTCCCGGGCTCTCCAGGTGGGAGCCTGATTACCAAACTTGAACTGTATTCCCGTGCTCTCCAGGTGGGCGCCTGATTGCCAAAACTTTAACTGTATTCCCGTGCTCTCCAGGTGGGCGCCTGATTGCCAAAACTTTAACTGTATTCATGTGCTCTCCGGGTGGGCGCCTGATTACCGAAACTTGAACGGTATTCCCTTGCTTTCCATGTGGGTGCCTGATTTCCAACACTTTAACTGTATTCCCTTGGAGAAGCCTGATTGCCAAAACTTAAACTGTATTTCCGTGCTCTCCAAGTGGGCGCCTGATTGCTAAACTTGAACTGTATTCTCGTGTTCTCCAGGTGGGCACTTGATTGCCAAAACTTGAACTGTATTCCCGTGCTCTCCAGGTGGGCGCCTGATTGCCAAAACTTGAACTGTATTCTCATGCTCTCTAGGTGGGCACCTAATTGCCTAAACTTGAATTGTATTCCCGTGCTTTCCAGGTGGGCGCCTGATTGTTGAACTTGAACTGTATTCCCGTGCTCTCCAGGTGGGCGCCTGATTGCCAAAACATTGAACTAGATTCTCGTGCTCTCCAGGTGGGTGCCTATTGCTGAACTTGAACTGCTTTCTATCCTTAAAACTCGTGTTGTTCTCCCTTGCTCTCCAGGTGAGTGCCTGATTTCAACAAAATATACAAAACAAAGAAACTTTTCTGCCCCAGTTTGGTAGCTGGGTGCATCTGTGAGTGTTAATTGTATCATGTTACCAAATATCTCTAAGAATTTGAAAGCTAGATCCCATTATCTAGGAGGGTCCTGAAAACTCTTAGTTAAATGACAGTTTTAAAGCTGAATTATGCTTCCTAAAGGTATGATTTCTGCTAAATCTTGTTATCTAAGAAAGTTTTAAAACTACATCCCATTATCCAGGAGGGTCCTGAAAATCAGAATCAAGTCTTATTTTAATGAGTGACAACTTTAAGGCTAAACTATACTTTCCTACAGCAGAACTTAGGCCAAATCTTGTTATCTAATGGAGGTCTTAAAGCTAAGTCCCATTATTTAGGAGGGTCCTGGAAATTTCGAATTGAATCATATCCTAAGAATGAAAACTTTAAAGCCAACTTATATTCCTTTCGGGGTATACTTATTCTAGATCTTGTTACTCAAGAATGTTTTGAATTTTAAACTAGGTCCCATTATCCAGGAGAGTCCTGAGAACTTCAAATTAAATCCCATTATCCAGGAGGGTCCTGAGAAGCCGAGAATGAACTTACATGAGCCATGCTTTCTTCCAGGAGGATCTCTGTAGAACGAACAAAATTCTTTGCCCTTGAACCATGCTTTTCCTCATGGAGGGTTCCTGCAGATCGAACAAATTTTTCTTTCCCCTTCTCAAACCGCCTTTGTGCTGACAAAATTTGGGCATGACACTTGAAAAAAAATCAAACTTCCAAGCTTTGATTTGGACACAATTTTCATCCCTGTTTCAGACAAAGAAAACTTGTGAGTTTATAAATATGATGGTTGGTTTGTGGCCTTGACTTTGAGGGCAATTGCTCCTTCACTTCCCATGATAACTTTGATTTCCGCTTGGAAGACCTTGCTTGTCATTGGTTAACCACTTTCTCTGTCAACCTCATCACAGAGAATACCTTTGATTCGTTCACCCAACATCCTCTATCTGTTGCATTGTTCATGAATTGATATATACCAAACCTTTGTATTTCACGTGAACCCCAAAGCATGTTGATTGTTACCAACTCAGTGCGCACATTGTTCTTTCTTGACTTATGCCACTTTGATGTGCTAGCTAGATCCTATTTTGTACAATTGGAAAGCTGGTATAAAATTTTAAAGTCATTTCTCACTTGTTCTGACCAAACAGACTCAGGAAGAGGAAACAAACAAGACAAAAGGAACAGAGTAAAGGACAATGGAAATAGATGATTCCTAACAAGAAAACTACAAAGTAGAAACCTATCAGATGTGGATACCAACTCTAATGACCATGACATGCACCTGTGGACTATTCTGTCAAGCAAGTCTGATGTTCAACTCTTGTTATACCCCTAAACCGTGAACTTGCGCTTCAATGCTCCAATTATCTAATCTGATTCACGATCCTTATTCGACTTGTAGTGCCTGAAGGGTTTCACCATCAAGCCTCTCTCATTTTGTTCTTTCTCTCAGCTTACCGTCGCCTTATAGTGCCTGTGAAGGTTTTCACTGATAAGACTCTCTCAGTTTTGTTTTCCTTGTGCAGAACGAAGTGTTGCCCCTGATGTAAATCATACCTCTAAGTCGCTTGACTTGGCACTACTCAAAGATTGATCGGAAGGTCTTTATTTGGACCATAATGTGGGCTTTTGGATGGGGTTAGAAAGAAAGGATAAAGGCTCAAAACAGCTTAAAAAGGCTCAAAATTACAACTTTTGGAATCAGATCTCTTACAACAACCACAACTTCTGCCCCAGTTTCTTTGCTAAGGGACTTTTGAATTTTTATTTTGACGGGACTGAACCGTGAGACTGCCTACGTATCCTTAAAAGGAATCAGGTCAAACGTAGTTCATGTCATAGAAATTACTTTGTTACTGTGATTTTTCTCTTTTCTTTTCTTTCTCTTTTTTTCTTCTTCCCTTTTTGCTTTTTTTTCTTCTCTCCCTTTTTTTTTCTCTTTTTCATTCCTTTCTTTCTCTGTTTCTCTCTTTTCCTTTACTTATCTTTGCGCTTGCATTTCTGAATTTTGCTACTGATTCCAGAAGAGGGGTATGAAAGAAAATAAATAAATAAATAAGGCTCAAAGGGGTAACAACGAATAAAGTGTTTAGACAGCAGAACAAAATGCCTTCGTCATTCCAATCTTCAAAACATGCCTAGTACAAACAAATACAATTTAAACCAAAGCAATCATATATAATATCTTTTAACTGCATCAGAATTGATAGTCATGTCTACACATTTGTCTTCTATGTCTGTTAAACATAATGCACCATTGGTCAATGCTCTTGTTACAATGAACGGTCCCTGCCAATTTGGGGCGAACTTGCCTTTAGTTTCAACCTGATGCGGCAGGATGTATTTTTAATAGTGTTTCTTTATGTCCTATCTGCCCCAGTTTCACACAGTTCGGGTTTCAAATGATCTTAAAATGTCCAAATCTGTCCTTACTTCCCTCAAATGTCCCTATCATCTTCAAAATTGTTTCATTGCTTCATGACTAAACTAACTTTTAAGACCATGACTAGAATTATGTGTGCATGTCATGTCACTAGAGCCAACATGAAAAGAACTATAAAAGGAAAAGAGAACTAAATAAATATGACTAGAAATAACAAAAAAACAGAGAATTGCATTAGACAGACGGTGAAAGGGTTTGAACAACAAAACACATTGGGGTTACGACCCTGGAAAATCCTAGATAACACTAAATGAGTTACTACGACTAAAGAAACTAGGCAAAATAAAAGGATAGAAGGGTTTGAGTCACAAGACAATATCCGAATTACAACCCTGAAATAACCTGGACAACAGAAATGACAACAAAATAAACCACCAAGACTCCCCCCCCCCGCTTGCCAAGAGATGGAGCGTCTTTCCCATTACCAAGCACGACATCTTATCCACTGGATTCCACATCAATATTGCTAAGACTATTAACAACTTCAATATCATTAACTTCAGTCAGCAGGTTCCCAAAAGAATTCGCATGCTCCCTGTCACTGTCATTGATCAGAATTTCCCTTCTTGAATCATTCTTTCTATTTTCCTTTTCAAAGCACGACAATATTCGATGTTATGCCCTTGTACATTAGAGTGGTACATGCACCGTACAGTAGGATCAAAACCTTTTGTATATGGGTCCGGAGTATAGCCGAGAAGTGGCTTAATTAGGTCAGAATGCTTTAACTTTTCAAACAAGTTTGTGTAGGATTCTCCCATGGGCATGAAATTATCTTTTTGCCTTTGTTTCCCTCCATGTCCCAGTTTTATAGGGTTGTTGGATGCTTGAAAATGCTGTAAAGGCGCACGAGAATTTTGGGATGCTGGTGCTCGCCCTAGGGAGTGACCTAGTGGTTGGACAAATGGTCGGATGTTGTTCAGTGGATAATACTGGGGTGGATTATGTGGAGTTTGGGGATGTTCATGAGGTCGGTATTGAGGCTGAAAGCGTTGAGCAGGAATGCCTGCTGGATCACGTCGTTGACGGGGCTCAACAACATCTTTTCTATTTCTCTTTCTTCCACCCAGACTTACTGAGATATTCTGAATGTCTTCTGTAGTATCTTTCAATGCAGAATAACTCATGGTTTTGCCTGACTTGATTCCTTTCTCTACCATATCCCCCATTTTTACCACATCATTGAAAGGTTTACCCAAGGCCGGGATCAAATGAATGAAGTAGGTGGGCCCATGGGCTTGTAGGAAAAGCTCAACCATTTCTTCTTCACCAACGGGGGGGGACTGACTCGAGCAGCTTGCTCCCTCCATCTGAGCCCAAACTCCCTAAACCTTTCCTCCGGTTTCTTTTCCATCTTAGATATGGAGGAGCGGTCTAGGGTGATGTATGATTTGTATTGAAAGTGTCGAATAAAATCTTGAGCCATGTCGCCCAATATATGCCACTTACCGGCATCTTGACGATTATGCCATTCCAAAGCTGCCCCAGTCAAGCTCTCACTGAAATACGCCATCAACAAATCATCTTTCTCGCCAACACTTCTCATTTCACTGCAATAACCCCTCAGATGGGCTACCAGATCTCCACACCCATCATACAAGTTAAACTTTGGCACTTTAAACCCCGTGGGCAGGCGAACATCAGGGAACATACACAATTCTTTGTAAGATATGTTAACTTGGTCTCCCATCCCTTGCATGTTCTTTAAGGACTGTTCTATGCTTTTCAGCTTCCTGGATATCTCATTTCGCCCTTCTTTTCCCGTGACCTTTTCATTTTCAGCATGAGGCTCACCCTAAGGGCTCTACTTGTATGAGTCAGGAACTTTGTGGGCAACCTCTGCGGGGTAATGTTGAGCATCATGAACTTTGAGTGGATATTCATTATTGCGGATATGAAGGGAAGATTGTTGAGAAGTTGTGATCATGGGGGTAGTGAATATGAGATAAGGGCAATTTTGGGGAGAGGTGATTGGATGATGAATGATGGAGCTACTAGGGTGGTTGGAAAAGCTGTGATAAGTGGGTGGATCTGGAGATTATGAGGGATCATCCGGCACTATGACCGGAGTCTGGGTAAGGGTAGTGCCTTACCAGTCATCCAAGCCTGATACATATTCGCCACGTGTTGTCTTAACATCATTACCTTTTCAACCAATTGCTTTTGGGCACCCGTATCAATAAACTCGGTTCTGTTGTCATCTGCCATTGCCTTTCAACTTTATGTTGTAGAGAAAAGTTACCACTTTAAGAACCACAAACCAACCACCTTTCTGTTTTACAACAAAAGGAACAAAATGAGGTCGTCACGTTAGCGTTAGGGCATTTAACAGCTAAAATATCACATTGTGTGCAATGCACCTAGCAACAATTAACGGTTCAAGAATGACTTCAGGGTCACAAAGTCACTTGGCATCATCTCAATTTGTTCATTTCTTTCTTCTCTTTCTTTTCTTTTCTAACACTTATTGGCTTGCTCATTTTCCTTCCTCTTTTCTCTTCTTTTTTTTTTCTAATTATCACTCTTTTCTTTCCTCTCTTTCTCACCACCCACAGCTTCATATTTGTTTTTTGATTTCTTTTTTTTTTTCCTTTTTCTTTTTCTTTTAATGTATAAATAAAAAAAATGATTAATACCTCCCATAATTTCATCTCCTTTTGATTTTCCTTTTTCTTTCTTTTTCTTTTAAAAAATAAAAAAAAAATTCGATCGAACCCTATGTAGGTTGCCTATGTATCTTGACGCCGCATGAATCAGATCTTTGCGTAGTTTAGGAAGAACGAGAATAAAGTAACAAACTAACGTTCTCATTTTCTTTTTTCTTTTTTTTCTTTTTACCTTAATGACTACTCTGATGAGAAAAGAGAAATAAAAGAAGCAATTTTTTTTTTTTGAATTTTCTAGGCTAAATGTTTTATAACCTATTCTAAACTTAAGCTTAACGAATTTTTTTTTCTTTTTTTTTCTTTTTGACACAAATTCTCTATTAAGGAAAAATTCTAGAAGAGAAAATATTTTTTTTGACTCTTTTTTTTAGGAAGGAAATCAAGTTGTTTTCTTTTTCTTCTATGTACAATGTCCTAAAGTTCTAATGAAAATAAAAAGATTTTTTTTTCATTTTTCATTAGTTTCCCAAAGAAGAACCTCAAAAGAAAATCTTTTTGGAATTTTGAAATTAATACCTTAAAGAAAACTCTTTAAAGAGTTACTAACGAAAATTCTCTCTTCTTTTTTTTTGAATTTTTAGTCCTAATATACTAAAGCAAAATTTTTCTATTTGGAGCTCTAGATATTAATTTCCTAAGGAGAAACACCTCAAAAGATTTTTTTTTATTCTAGAATTGATATTCTAAAGAAAACTTCTAAAGGAAATAAAAACGCAAAATCACTCTTTTTGGGATTTTTGATTTATAACACACTTTTTTTTTTCAATACAAAAATAGAAAATACAATAACCAAAGACTCGACATTCATGTACAAAACTAGAAGGTAAAAGACAACATAAAAAGAAAAGCAGACTCAAAACATCAAAAGAAAAATCTCCTTAATCAACTCCTGAATGGATGGTCCCAGGGTGTATGTCATGCTCAAACTCTGGTAAGTAAATCCACACCCGTATGAGAAAACTGAAACCAACACTACATGAGACAATAACATTCCCTATTAGACACAATGCAAGACATGGTTGAGGCTATTTTTGCAAAATAGTTTGTTTGGCCAAAAGGTGACTAGAAGTGCAAAATTTGGCTAAGACCCCGCAAAGCCAAGAACATAAGATTCACTAGGCAAGACCGGACCCTATGTGGGTTGCCTACGTATCACGCCCCGAAAGGCAAGAATCAGGTATGCGTAATTCGGACAGATTGGATACGAGCGAGAATTAAAAAAAAACTAATTTAGAGAAAACATATTTTTTGTCTTTTTAAAAAAAAAATGATGAGACATGTAACTTTTTTTTGGATTTTTTTTTCTTTTTTTTTTTGGATTTTCTGATTTACGGAAAATGATGAAAAAGTGCAAAATCTTATTTTTGAATTTTCAAGCTCTTTTTTTTTTCTTAACAAGAATGTGACAGAAAACATAATTGGGCCCCACTCGTTTTATCTTCACACTTCAACCTCTTTTTCTTTTTCTTTTTCTTTTTTCATTTGCTCTTAACTATCATTGGTCCGTCAAATGACTCTTTTACCCTTGAAGAAATGCAACATGTAGTACATAGGATGCATCAAGATGGTCTGTTATTTTGGGTACACCTGTCCTAGATGGACCCAACCCCTGTGTTGAGCCCCCAAAGTCAGATGCACGTGATACAAACAAGCGTTCCTACTAGGGATCCGACATGAGGCTGAGTTATTTTTGGTTCAAAACCTGGGTATGTGTTCTAGACTGTGTACCCGAGCGGATAACTCGAGCCGAGGAGGGGGCTACGCACCGGGAACCAAAAGGTCATCTGGCTTAGTAACTTGTCCGAGCCTCTTTCTTATTTCAAGGTATGACACTAACAGAATAAGGAGTCTCGACCAGCGAGCACATCTCCGAAGATAAGAAGAGAAGGGTTATGTAGCAGTTTATATACAGTTCAGATAATATCAAAGCGGTAAAAGCATCATTTAACACATTAGACCCAAGCATGTAATCAGATAACAAATAAAGCCAAATACAACAATTCATCTAAGCTCGAAGTCTGAACCTTAAACCAGAGATTCTGGGTTCGGTCTCCAGCAGAGTCGCCAGAGCTGTCACACCTCCTTTTTCACTACATCCCCGGAGGGGAGTATATATGGGAGTTTTTTTCAACTTAAAGTGACAATCGAAACAAGATTATTTTATTAAAAATTCAGAGTCGCCACTTGGGATAATTTATGGTGTCCCAAGTAACCGGTTTTAGATCCCGAATCGAGGAAAGATTGACTCTGTATTACAGTCCGCGAACACAGTAATTCGGGTAAGGAATTCTGTTAACCCGGGAGAAGGTGTTAGGCATTCCCGAGTTTCGTGGTTCTAGCACGGTCGTTCAACTGTTACAATTGGCCTATTATCTGATTTTAGTACATGTTTTAGCCTATGGTTCGATTTTAACTTTATAACCGCTTTTATTCATTTTTAGGAAGATTGCAACGTTATTTAAAATGTCTTGAACCACGTTACATAAATGCGCCCGTGAATAGTGTCCTTTTACTATTTTGAGTAATTTTACAATAGTTTCATCATTGAACCTTCAAATTTTAGCTTGTAATTAAATATTATGGGTTTTTCTTTATCTATTTCTTTGTTTTCTTCTATTATCATGAGTAGCTAGACCCATTAGCTAGGGTTGTGGCTCAACCCTAGTATGGGTATTTGATGAGTCTTGTGTTTTAAGGCTTGAATGCCTATGAGTGTTTGATATTTGGACTAATTTATGGTTTTAATGTTGGATTAGTGGTTGCAAACACTAATTTATGCCTATTTGACTTGGGCTCTTCTTGAGAAAGAGAGCCCAAATCTAGGAAAATTAGTCCAACAAGAAATTGGGGCGTATTCAAGAGATTGATAGCCCCAATTAAAGGGTTAAACCTAGAGATAGTAACACCCGACTTGAATCTCTATTGCTTGCACAAATTATCATACCCAATTGGTCTTGAGAAAGTCAATTAGAGCAAAATCACTCAAACTACCGAGAGGTATAGAGTGAGAAGTATCATGCAATGGTTATATCGTAATCTTCAAATATGACAACCTAGCCTTAGACTCGAGAACCCGTCAAGTATCCATCTAGGAGAAAGTCACTTCCCTAGTGCCTTTTAACTATTTAGACAACCTTCAAATATCTTACTCTTAGCTTAATTTAGCATCTTCGTAGTATAAATTTAGAAGTAATATCAAAACCAATTATGATTAGAAGTGCAATTAGGAACAATTACGCATCTCTAGTTTAGATAGAAACTCAATTCCCATTTCTAGCTCCCTGTGGAAATCGATCCCCACCTTCTCGGGTAAAAGCTGCTTCGACCACTCTCGCTACTTTGTAGTGGTGCAGGGTTGGCTTAGATCAGAGATCTGATACGAAGTAGAGAAATGAGAGGCTTCAGGAGTTGTACGTAGAGCTTAAATAGAAAAACCTAGTCGTTAAGATAGTTAGTTGTCAAAATAGAAGTTAAGTCTTGAGATATACATTTTAGTCCCCCTTAAGTGAGATATATAGTTAGCAGTAATTACACATTGGCCCAAATTATATTTTTTATATATGTAGTCCCACCAGATATAGAAATAATTATCCTCTTTCTCTTATATATTGTACTAGGCTTTCCTTTTTGTATTATGAATTGAAACACTTTTATCTTTTTGCCCTAGTTTCCTTATTTCTTCTTCGCAGCTTTTAGTTTACTTTACTTTACTGTTCCATTGCCTTTTTTGTGTTTCCTTCTCCACTTTGTAACACTTCCATTTGTCACACCTCCTTTTTCACTACACCCCCGGAGGAGAGTATATAGGGAAGTTTTTTCCAACTTAAAGTGACAATCGAAACGGGATTATTTGATTAAAAATTCAGAGTCGCCACTTGAGATAATTTATGGTGTCCCAAGTCACCGGTTTTAAATCCCGAATCGAGGAAAGATTGACTCTGTATTACAGTCCGCGAACACAAAAATCCGGGTAAGTAATTCTGTTAACCCGGGAGAAGGTGTTAGGCATTCACGAATTCCGTGGTTCTAGCACAGTCGCTCAACTGTTACAATTGGCCTATTATCTGATTTTAGTACATGTTTTAGCCTATGGTTTGATTTTAACTTTATAGCCGCTTTTATTCATTTTTAGGAAGATTGCAACGTCATTTAAAATATGTCTTGAATCATGTCACATAAATGCACCCGTAGTCCGCAACACATTTTATATAACATTGTTGAGATTTGGATTTGGGTCACATAAATGCGCACCCGAGTTTAGGAAGGTAATTTAAATTACGCACCCAAAGCAACTACACCCTTTTCAAGTTTGCGAGAGTCATGGAAAATTCAACTAAATGACATACATCGATTTCTAAAGGATTAAAATTAATTAAGCGAGGGTCATGAGTTTTGGAATTTTATTTGGCATGACACGCCTCAAATTATTCCAAAGAGCTTTACTCAACTAAAACAAACTACGGATGTTCAAGATTGTCTCCTAAAAGCATTATCAATTAATTGATTCCAATGCATTGAACCCATAGCCCGAACCAATTGTGTTCACCCAGCAATGCTATATTTCACTTTAAATCTAATTCCATACCTTGCTTTAGTAAACAAACATTAATCAACTATTAACAACATGAAGAAAATAAAGCAACACCATAATCTTATATGGTCACTTCAAGAAGATCTGTAGGCCTACAAGGTCAATAACAATGAAAAGAAAATTAGAAAGTGGACGAAATACTAACTCTTAAAGCGGCTTAGTCTGGGGCTATTAAACATATGCACTCTAACCCACCTAAAGGCTCGTCTTTCTTTTAAATAAAAACCCCAAAAAAATTAATTTAATTAAACAAGAGCTACGCGGTACCTTCCACGCAAGAGCAAAAGCAAAAACCAATTCAAACAAATACTCATTCGAACATCAACAGGAATAAATCAAGGAATTAAAATGCAGAAGAAAGTTTAGAATTGGACCTTTAACTGAGTAGAACTTTTCATATATAAATAAACAACCTCTAAACCAAGCTTCAGTACAGCTATAACAACTTGTATAGAAGAGCGAAGCAGAAACTTGGAGCTAAACGTACGAAAATCTCGAACCCAGACCGGAGCTCGAATGGCGGCAACGGAAACTTGAACACCTGAATGTGACCTCTCTTCTTGAAATGGAGAGTAAGCGTTAGCTTCCTTTGGAAATGAATGTGAAAGCCCTTTTTCTTTTAGGGAGATGACTGTTCGTTCTTTTGCTCTTTGGAATGAAGCTGGAGTGCTTTTTGGGTCTAGGTTCTTAGGTCAATTCTTTATTTTTTGGTTTTTCCTTTGATCTCTCAAGAAGCTAAACTTTTTTATTCTCTTTTTTATTCTCTTTTTGGCTGATATATTTAGGGGTTAGCTCTCAGTTGTGCTGAAGAAGAATCAAGAACGGTAGGGTCTGTCCATTTTTGTGTCAAGCGGCGCTGATTTTTTTTTCCGTCTCAGGCGTTATTTTTGTGTGTTTATTTTAGTCGGCATTAGGCATTACCCTTATTATATATAATACATCTAACTCTAAATGTGTATTTTTGTGTTAATTGTTCCTAGGTTCTTAGGGTCTTTTTATTTATTTTTATTCCAAAGAAGAGCCTAGAAGGATCCCTAGGATTAGCTTAATGGGTATTGGGTATTGGGCCTTTATAACTAGCTATACTTAAAATTAGCTTAATTAACTAAAAAAAAATATCAAAAATATTAATTAGCTCTACTTAAATAAAAATAATTATTAAAAATAAGACTAATCATTAAAACAAACTATTTTTTTGGTATTTTTTCAAGATTAAAAATGACTACAAAACATTAATAAACATTTTTTTTTGTAATTTTCATTTTGTTGTAATAAAATAAAGTAAAAGAGTCAAAATTAGTTGAAATAACGATATTAGGCCTAAATTAAATATTTACGTGCTAAATATGAAAAATCTTGGGGAGGGTCAAAAATCAAATGTCTACACCATTCATAGCGTCTTTTTCTGTTCCTAGAGGCTTCTGTTCACATACTAACCAAAATGTCTCTCAAGTGCAAATTAAAATTATAGAATGAACATATTGGTTTGCAGATTAAAATTCCAGAGTGAACACATTGTTTTTTTTTACTTGTTCTTACTGTTTGGTACTATTGTGAAAGAATTTTTTTTGAATAATTCCTTGCCAAAATAAAACCTTAAAGAATTACTAAAAAATTATTTGATTTAACTGTACTAAAAAATAGTTGATTCATTTCCTCTATGCTGTTTATGTTCAAGTAATTGATGATAGTTCTAAAAGTTCTTTGTTCTTTTGAGATGTACTGATTTTGTTGTTGTTTGTCTAAAGATATGATTCATGATCTTATTTGTTCTATTGTCTGTCATATTTTTTCCTCTGGAAAATCTCTTAGTTATGATTTATGGCTCACTGACGCCGATGTTATTCTGTAAATATATTATCTATGATACGGACACTTAAGCCAGCACCACATTATGATGAGTATATTTATCTATAGAAGAAAAATGTTCCAAGAATAGTTGTTACTGTTCCAACCTTTCATATTCCAAAAGGATAAATGTTTGGTAAAAGGCAAAGCATCAGGGGGTTTGAAGATAGAGAAGACATTTTATGCTTCTTCGTCTTTCTGTCTCAATATTGAGTTTTTGCGGCCATCGCTCCTCTAGAAAAAACGAAGAAAATTAAAGTGGTAAGAAGTCAATTTTTTTGGTTTAATTTGTGGAGTTCAATTTCTGTTTTTAGTATTTATTGTTCCCCGTTTCTTGAGTTTAAACTGAATTGGAATGATATAAATTGAATTATTGTAATGGATATTTCTTGCTTTGCTAGTGGGATTTTACTGAATCGTTGTTGTTGTATATTATTTTGTTGTATACACACTTTAATGTAGAAAAGTGGCGGAGAGGAGTTTTCAGTCTCATATTTTAGTACTAATAAGCTCAAATTTTTGCCCTCCCTTATTCTTTGTGTTGAGAATTTCTTACTAGCAATATATAAAATTGTGGAAGGGCAGTAGTTGTATTGAAATTTCTACTTCAGTGTTTAGAATTATTGAACTACTCTTAGGATTTCACCTTAAGTTTTTCAAGTCTCTAAGGAGTTGCAAATTAGAATAAGCAGAAAAGCAATTCGCTATAATATACATCACATTCTTTTATCTCTTTTTTTTTTTTGGAGGATTAGGAATTAGGATCTGCAAACATCTCAATATTCTACCTGAAAAGATAGAGAGTGAAAGAATAAAATAGAGAGTTGTTGGCATATAAATTGATTGAGCCTTTCACACAAGTTCTTTTCATCTGTAAAACACTCTTAAATAAGTTAACTTTTTTTTTTTAATTAAAAAGAGTTCCTTGTGTGGGATCTACTCTTTTTTTTAAAGTTTTTATGAGAATTCAATTTACTTATATTTGATAGAGGATATTCTTCTAAGAAATCTGACCCGATCAACTTCTGCATATTTGCTTCATTTGTTAATGTACATATTCTTGTCATGAATGAAGAGTTTATTCGGAATGAGTTAATTCTTTTGATTCTGGCATATTATGCACATTTCTTCTTCTTCTTTTTATAGATTTTTTTTTATCTATACTCTTTTTTGTCATGCTTATTGTAATTTCCTAAAATCACTAATATGCTAACAATTTCGATTATACTAATATTTAAGTGTTTTTAGGTTCTCTGTTTCTTCCTTTTTTCTTGTTTTTTGTCCTCTTTCCCTCATCCCTTTTTATTTAGTTTTTGTTAATTTAAATAAATAAAAAAGATAAATCTTAACAATCAGCTTTTCTTTGATCAGTAAAGTCCAACAGATAGTCGTTTCCATTTTACAATTTACTACTAGATGCCTAAGGAAGTTCTACTAAGTAAATACAGTCCTACTGCGACACGTAATATTGCAGAAAACTGGCCATAAATCATCCTCATAAATGGATGTTATATATTCTTTTGATGTTTATGGGTGTCCGACTGGTATGAAACAAAGTTGGTTGGAGAGTCCACATTTGATTTTGGAGAAGAAACCGACTATATTTGTAAAATAATTTTGGAAAATATAAATGAACATAAACAGAAACAGAATTTTAATCCGAGTCCACTGAATTCACAGTGTTTCCTTAAGTAATTTAATCCCCTCCTAGTACCCAAGGTTATGGATTATCTCCTCCCAGGATAGAACGAATTACATACTGGTATAGTGGTACTTCAAACTCTAGTGTTTCAGCGAACACAAAGTTCGATAACAAATCATACTTACTGTTGCTTTCTTTGATGTTTAAACTATGTAGAAGAATGAGAAGAAACTCAGAAAATCATATGGAAAGTCTAAGCAGAATAGTCTTGTATTTATAGCCAAAGTTAAGCTGAAATCTGAAGAGGTGCAACTCTTCAGAATGACTGTTTATGCAAAACGGCCACAACATAAATATCATAACATAAATGGCTATTTACTCAACAATAAAGAGGGAAAATTGAAGAGGGTAGTTAATTTTCTGTTATCAAAACAGAAAAACGGATTGGATTTAATATTAATATTCTATTATTAAAATAAATATTTAATAACATTTCTGTTAATATTTTACTATAAACAAATAAATTTGGTCCAAAAAATTAATCAATCAATCGATCGTTTGACTAAATCGATCATTTGACTCAAGTAAGTAAGACGAAGCTAAAATTTTATTATTATTTTCAACAACCATTACATTCAGCTTGAAAAGGCCCTCGGTGAGGTTACCTTTTCCTACAAATATTTCGTTCTTACTTATTACAACCTTATCAGAAACAAAAACATATTTAAAACCATTCTTAATAAGAAGTCCAGCAGAGACTAAATTCTTCCTAATCTCGGGAACATGAAGGACGTTGTTCAAAGTCACCACTTTGCCGGAAGTCATTTTGAGAAATATCTTCCCACATCCTTCAATCTTGGCCTTTGCAACATTTCCTATAGAAATTGTCTCATCGGGTCCAACATGAGTATAAGTTGCAAAAGCTTCTCTAACAGCACAAACATGGCAAGTGGCTCTACAATCAATCCACCACTCTTTAGGATTGCCCACCAAGTTGCTTTCGGAAAGCATGACACATAAGTCATCAATATCATCATGTTTTTCAACCATGTTTGCTTGACCCTTCTTCTTGTCTTTCTTCGGAGCACGAAACTCTGTAGATTTGTGTCCGGTTTTTTCACAGTTGTAGCAGTTTCCACTGAACCGCTTCTTGCTTGGGTTGTATTTTGGTCCAGAAGCCTTCTTCCTCTTTTTGTTCTCTTCAACAATATTTGCTCCCATTATTGTTGAGTTTCCACGGCCTCTCTTTTTAGCAGCTTTGTTGTCCTCTTCGATTCTCAACCGAACAATGAGATCTTCAAGGGACATCTCCTTGTGTTTGTGTTTCAAGTAGTTTTTGAGGTCCTTCCACAAAGGAGGCAACTTCTCAATCATCGCTGCTACTTGGAATGCTTCATTGATGACAAGACCTTCAATGAAATTTCTGTTAGTAAAAATACTAAGATTACTACTTTCAACATCAGTATTAATTTGATTTATAACTTCAGCAAGGAGATCGTGAATAATCACTTGCAATTCCTGGACTTGGGTAATAACAGACCTGCTATCTACCATTTTGTAGTCCAAAAAACTTTGCAGCAACGAACTTCTTTAACCCGACATCTTTGGTTTTGTATTTCTTTTCAAGCGCAGTCCACAGTTCTTTTGACGTTTCCACGCCACTGTAGACGTTATACAAAGCATCCTCCAGCCCACTTAGAATATAATTCTTGCACAAAAAATCTGAATGCTTCCACGCCTCAATCACGAGAAAGCGTTCAATTTCTGAAGTTTTATCGGACAACACAGGAACATCTTCCTTGGTGAACTTATGGAGACTTAGAGTAGTCAAATAAGAACATCTTTTACTGCCAACGCTTGAAATCAATCCTAGAAAATTTTTCGGGTTTCTCCGCCGGTGCCAATGATGCCGGTGTTGTTCGGCTCGTTTAGGCATTGACAGTAACCATTGGAACAGCATGGTTCACATTATCATTAGTCATTTCTGTAAAATAATGACACAAACGTTAAAATACATAGATTTTAATCTCCAATAGAGTACAAAACTACAAATGTTTTACTCTCCATAATCAGTGAATACAAATACAGAAAATATATTAAATTCCTTAAGCTTGTTAGTAAACTGTATTTGTAAAATAATTCTGGAAAATATAAATGAACATAAACAGAAATGAAAAACAGAAATACAATTTTAATCCGAGCCCACTGAATTCACAGTGTTTCCTTAAGGAATTTAATCCCCTCCTAGTACTCAAGATTGTGGATTATTTCCTCCCAGGATAGAACGAATTACACACTGGTGTAGTGGTACTTCAAACCCCAGTGTTTCATCGAACACAAAGTTCGGTAGCAAATCACACTTACTGTTTTTTTTTATGTTTAAACTATGTAGAAGAAGGAGAAGAAATTCAGAAAATCGTATGAAAATTCTGAGCAGAATAGTCTTGTATTTATAGCCAAAGTTGGGCTGAAATCTGAAGAGGTGCAACTCTTCAGAATGACTGTTTATGCAAAACGGCCATAACATAAATGTCATAACATAAATGGCTATTTACTCAACAATAAAGAGGGAAAATAAAGAGGAAAAATTGAAGAGGGTAGTTAATTTTTTGTTACCAAAACAGAAAACGGATTGTATTTAATATTAATATTCTGTTATTAAAACAAATATTTAATAATATTTCTGTTAATATTTTACTATTAACAAATAAATTTTGTCCAAAAATTAATCAATCATTTGACCGAAGTCGAAGTCGAAGCCGAGCCGAGCGAGCGACGACGACGGCACGAGGCTTGCCTTCTTCTCAACTCTTTAAGAGCTAGAAGAAGAGCAATTGTTTATATACCCATAAAAAAACCTCTTCTCTTTCAATATGGGACAATGTCGCTTTGCCAAGGGGGAACTTAAAATTTCACTAAAATTTTTATTTCCCTCTATTTCCCATTCACCTTCTTTTAAGCCTCATTAATGCTTAAAAACCCCAACACGAGATCAATAGACTTTAATTAGTAGGATGAAGAGAAATAGGAGAAAAAGGAATAGAGAATACATTAGTTTTTTTTTTCCTTATTCAAGATCATATATATTGATTTAAGTAGGTTTTCCATTAACATGGTATGTCATACAATCTCCTTCTAATAAAAAAATATGTTGGATATTGTCACATTAATATTTTTCTTTATATAATAATTTATTTTTATGATCGTGCGAAGCGCGGACAGATAAACTAGTATTAGTATAACTCTTGGATCTTTTCTCCGGGATCTCTGGGATTATGAATTGTGTTAAGCAGTTTTTTTTAAGTTGTGATTTAATGAACGGAAAAAGGTCATATTTATCCCTCAATTTTAAAAAATACTTTAAATGTAACCTGCTTTTAAATATTCGACAATATATATCCATCTGTTATACAATTTGCACAAATCTGTCGTTATATAAGTCTAACAGAAGGGGTACGTGGAGCCTCTCTCACACACACACACTAACCCAATTCTGTCCGTTACATGGTTAATTTAACCATTACCTGACTCATTACGCTAAAAAATTAACCTATTACCCCTGTGATCCCTTCCCCGCCTTTAAATCATCTCTATTGTTGCAAAACTAGGATTGTTTCAATATTTGGATTCTTCCAAAATCTAATTCAGGTCATTGTGGCATTCCTTTCAATAAGTGAAGAATTTATGAAAGTGCAAGTGCAAAAATTTATTTTACTAAAATTGCAGTTACACTGCACAGTTCGTCACCAAGAACAATAAAAGTGCAGTAGAACTGCACATTTCCAACACAAAAAAACTACAGACACAACAAGCACCAAACTTCTGTTCTAACACTGCACAGTTTCAACACAAAAAAATCTGCAGAATCAGCACAAAAAAATTTAAATTTCAGCAGAAAAAATCTGCAGTTTCAGCACTAAAAATTTGCATAATCAGCACATTTCAGCTGCAGAGTAACAAAAAAATGTAGTTAAACTGCACATTTCAGCTGAGATGAGCCAGCATAGCTAGTTCAACCAACTGTTATCTACGATCAACATGATGATAGGCTATAATTGCGTATTTTAGTTGCTTATTACACTCGAATTTACTGCACTTTAATTGAGTTTGAACTTTAATCGTTAATATTTTGCACTAATTGTTGTGACGACCCAAAGGGTCATCACCTGCGTTCTTATCCATTATGTGCTTCCGAGATCTTGAAAACCTCATTTAGAGTCGCCTCGATTTGCGTGCGCAGTCCGGGCGCATAGCCGGAAAGCTTAAATAAGAAATTCTATGAAAAATGCTAAGTTTTGAGTTTAAAATAAATAAATTTGACTTCGGTCAACATTTTGGGTAAACGGACCCGGACCCGTGATTTGATGGTCCCGGAGGGTCCGTAGGAAAATATGGGACTTGGGCTTATGCCCGGAATCGAATTCCGAGGTCCCAAGCCCGAGAAATGAATTTCTGAGTAAAATTATTTTTCTGAAATTGTTAAGGAATATTGAAATGAAGTTTGATTAGAACGAGTTGGTATCGGGCCCATATTTTGGTTCCGGTGCCCGGTACAGGTCTTATATGTGACTTGAGTCATCCCTGTGAAATTTGGTTAAACACGGACGTCGTTTGACACGATCCGGACCTTAATTGAGAAATGTGATGTTTAAAAGAGTTTTGAGAAATTTCATTGATCTCGAGGTTTAATTCGATGCTCGTGATATTATTTTGGTAATTTGATTACACGAATATGTCTTTAGGATGTTTTAGAGGTTGTGTGTATACTTGTGTTGGAGTTTCGAGGGCTGGGGTGAGTTTGAGTAGGTTCCGGGATGCATTAAGCTTAGAAAGTCAGAAGTTGCAGGTTTAGGAAGTTGCAGGCCTCTGAACCCTTTAGTGCGGTCCGCGAGAAATCGCGTGCAACCGCGGTCGCCCTTGTGCGGGGCGCGGTGGAGGCTGTGCGGCCGCAATCGCCTTTGTGTGGTCCGCGCATGGTGCTGAACTGCAGGTCTTCAGGGAGGCTTGTGCGGCCACAGTCCGTTTAATGCGGCCCGCAGTGGAGCTCCGCGGCCGCAGTCCTTTTTATGCGGCCCGCGGTGAGGGTCTGAGAGGGGTATAAATAGACGAGATTTTCAGTTATTTTTCATTTTTAAAAATCCCAAAAACATAAGAGGCGATTTTTCAAACAACATTTCTTCTCCAAATTAATTGTAAGTCATTTTTAACTAGTTTTCTTCAATCATTAACATCTTTTAACATGATTTCAACTTAAAATCAAAAAATTTCATGGGGAAAATTGGATGTTTTGGGTCGAACTTAGGTTTTCCAAAAATTAGGAATTTGGACCTCAATTTGAAGTTCGATTTCAAAACAATTATATATTTGAATTCGTGGGGGAATGAGTAATCGGGTTTTGGTCCGAACCTCGGATTTCGACCACGTGGGCCTGAGGGTGATTTTGATTTTTTGGGTAAAACTTTGGGAAAACTCATTTTCATGCATTAGGGTTGATTCATTTAGCACTTATTGATGTAATTAAGTAACTTGTGACTAGATTCGAGCGGATTGGTGGTAGAATCAAGGGGGTAAAGCTATAATTGACGCTTGAGTGGTGTTCAAAGCTTCAAGGTAAGTGGTTGGTCTAACTTTAGCTTGAGGGATTAGGAGTTGAGTCTTAATTGCTACTTGCTAATTGTGGAGTACGACGTATAGGCATGATGACGAGTATCTATACGTTGGTGTCTAGCATGATCGTGAGTCCTTATATTGCCGATATTTTGATTTTGTCGTAGCTTTCATGCCTAAATGATGATTTCTATATGTTGTAAAAAGCATGTGAAAGAAATTGTGATCTTTGAATTTCGAGGAGCATTGGCTCGAGTGGTAATACGAATTGTGAAAGTATATGAGATAATTAAACCCTTTGGAGCATTGGTTCAAGTGGTAAAGTGAGTTATGAAGTAAGAAGTGAAAGAAAGAGAAAGAGTTATTGATTTGTTCCCTTGCCGGGATGTTTGTTGCTTTGTTGATTATCTCCCTTGCCAGGATATTGAGATTTATTGATATTGTTCCCTTACCGGGATTTAGCTGTTTAATTGTATTCCCTTGTCGGAACTTCTATTATTATTTGTTTACTCCCTTGCCCCTTGTTTGTGATTGTTGTTTGGGTGAGGAAAAGCGATAAAGCACGAAGGGTGATGCCGTGCATTGTTTGCTATTGTGAAGAAAGAGTGTAAAAGCACGAAGAGTGATGCCGTGCATTGTTTGCTATTGTGAGAAAAGAGTGTTAAAGCACGAAGGGTGATGCCGTGCCGCACGATGTACCATTCCATGCCAATTTTATTGATTATATGGTGAGGAAAGAGAGTAAAAACACGAAGGGTGATGTCGTACACATCTGTATTATATGATTGCTTTGGTGAGGATGAGAGTAAAAACACAAAGGGTGATGTCGTGCATTTGTTGGTTTCTGATTCCTTATTGAAATCCGAGTCATATTGTTTCTTTCATTACTTGTTGTATCTGATTTACTTCGAGTTTATAGATTCCCTTACCCTATTTGCCTTGTCATTGTTATTTGGGTGAGGAAGAGCGTAAAGCACGAAGGGTGATGCCGTGTATTATTTTTGGTGAGGACGAGAGTAAAAGCACGAAGGGTGATGCTGTGCAAATTGTTGATTTCTGCTTCCTTGTTGATATTCTAGTTATGTTGTTTCTTTCCTTACTTGATGGTTTTTTTATTCGGACATATTATCTCCCCCACAGCATGTTTCCCCCTCCCACATTGACTGGTTATTTTTGTATCTCTTTTTCGTTGTATATATATATATATATATGAACTGCACAGGTTTATCTGGAGTCTGGTCCTAGCCTCGTCACTACTTCGCCGAGGTTAGGCTAGGCACTTACCAGCACATGGGGTCGGTTGTGCTGATACTACACTCTATGCTCTTTTGCACAAATCTAGGTCTTGGACAACAGCAATAGCGCGGGAGCCAGCCTTCAGTCCAGTGAGACACCGAGGTAGCCTTGCAGGTGTCCGCAGGCCCGACGTCTCCTCTATCTTTTATTTCAATCTGTTATCTTATGTATTCGAGACAAACAGTTTATATTTTTCTTTCAAACGGTTGTATTTAGTACTCTTAGAAGTTCGTGAGTGATGTGACACCAGTTCTTGGGTAGTGGTTTATGTTGATTTCCGCATTATTGTTCAGTTTATTTGATTTAAGCCTTCCGCTTATCTATTTAATTCCGTTGTTCTCATGCTATTACTGATAATGGTTAAAAGAAGTAAATTGCTTAATGAAAAAGGTAGTTAAGGGTTGGCTTGCCTAGCTCTCATTTGTAGGCGCCATCACGACTCCCGAGGGTGGGAAAATTCCGGGTCGTGACAAGTTGGTATCAGAGCTCTAGGTTACATAGGTCTCACAACTCATAGACAAGCTCAGTAGAGTCTGAGGGATCGGTACAGAGACGTCTGTATTTATCCCAGAGGCTACAGGGTTAGGAAAATTTCACATTTGTTCTTTCTTGTCGTGTGAATTTGTTCCTCAAATGCTAATTGGATTTCTACTCTGTTCTTTCGTAGATGGCGAGAACACGCGCTTCCTCTTCTACCACTCAGCAGCCCGAGCTCCCAGCAGCAGATCCCACTAGGGGCAGAGGGCGAGGCCGAGGCTGTGCTAGAGGCCGAGGTAGGGGCAGAGCTCAACCCCGAGCAGCAGCACCAGTGGCGGAGCCTCAGGTTGATTTTGAGGAGGAGGTTCCGGCCCCAGCAGTTCCGGTGGGCCCAACTCAGGTCCCAGAGGGGTTCATTGCCACACCCAGTTCTTCAGGACGCTCTGGTCCGATTGGTGGGCCTCATGGAGAGTGTCACCCGAGCGGGTTTGCTTCCCGTAGCACCAACCACTTCTCAGGCTGGAGGAGGGGCTCAGACTCCTGCTACACGCACTCTGGAGCAGGTAGCTCCCCAGGTTCAGGTTTCAGCGGTTCAACCAGCTGTGGCAGTTCAGCTGGGTGTAGTAGCTCAGACCGGCGATGGGGCGGCTATGTCCGCCGATGCTTTGTGGAGGCTGGATAAGTTCACCAAGCTCTTAACTTCTACTTTCAGCAGTGCATCTACTAAGAATCCCTAGGATTATCTACAGCTACCACGAGGTTCTTCAAAACATGGGTATTGTCGAGACCAATGGGGTCGATTTTGCTGCATTTCGCTTGTTTGGATCTGCCAAGACTTGGTGGAGAGATTATTGCTTAGCCAGGCCAGCCGGTTTGCCATCTTTGACTTGGGAGCAGTTCACAACATTATTTTTGGAGAAGTTTCTCCCCGTGACTCAAAGAGAGGCCTTTCGGAGGCAGTTTGAGCGCCTCCAGCAGGGTTCTATGACGGTCACCCAGTTTGAAACCAGGTTCATCGATCTAGCTCTCCATGCTCTTGTCATACTTCCCACCAAGAGAGAGAGGATGATGAGGTTTATTGATGGTTTTATTCAGCTGATTCGTCTTCAGATGGCCAAGGAGGCCGGGAGTGAGATCACTTTCCAGGAGGCGGCCAATGTGGCCCACAGAGTTGAGATGGTTCTGTCACAAGGAGGTGGTCATGGGTCGGATAAGAGGCCCCGTCATTCAGGTAGATTCAGTGGTACCTCGTCTGGGGGTAGAGATTCATATGGTAGATGTCATCCTTCTAGGCCCTTTCAGTCAGCTCTCCAGGTCTCCCATGGTACTTTAGGTGGTCGTGGTTCTCAGACGTACTATCCTGATCAGCAGCCTTACAGCGCACCACCAACTCCCATCAGTGCACCACTGCTTCAGAGTTTCTGAGGTGGTCATTCAGGTCAACAGGGCCAGCAGTCTCAGCAGCCGAGGGCTTGTTACGCTTGTGGTGATCCGGGTCACATTGCTAGGTTTTGCCCTCGAGCACCAGGTAGATCTCAACATCAGGGTTCTCGTGCTATGGTATAGGCACCAGGCGTTCCACAGCCCGCCCAGCCAGTTAGAGATGGGGGTAGGAGTGCTAGAGGTGGAGGTAGAGGTCCTAGAGGTGTAGCCCAGGCCGCTAGAGGTGGAGGCCAGCCAGCAGCAGGCCGTCCCAGAGAGGTAGTTCAGGGTGGTGGGGCCCAACACCGATGTTACGCCCTTCTAGCTAGGCCCGAGGATGAGGCTTTAGATGTAGTCATTACAGGTACCTTTCTGGTTTGTGATAGAGATGCTTCAGTGCTATTTGATCCAGGGTCTACGTATTCGTATGTATCATCTTATTTTGCATAGTACCTGGTCATGCCTAGTGATTCATTGAGTATTCCTGTTTATGTGTCTACACCGGTGGGTGATTCTATTTTGGTCAATCGAGTTCATCGTTCCAGAATGAACACATTGTTTTTTTTTACTTGTTCTTACTGTTTGGTACTATTGTGAAAGAATTTTTTTTGAATAATTCCTTGCCAAAATAAAACCTTAAAGAATTACTAAAAAATTATTTGATTTAACTGTACTAAAAAATAGTTGATTCATTTCCTCTATGCTGTTTATGTTCAAGTAATTGATGATAGTTCTAAAAGTTCTTTGTTCTTTTGAGATGTACTGATTTTGTTGTTGTTTGTCTAAAGATATGATTCATGATCTTATTTGTTCTATTGTCTGTCATATTTTTTCCTCTGGAAAATCTCTTAGTTATGATTTATGGCTCACTGACGCCGATGTTATTCTGTAAATATATTATCTATGATACGGACACTTAAGCCAGCACCACATTATGATGAGTATATTTATCTATAGAAGAAAAATGTTCCAAGAATAGTTGTTACTGTTCCAACCTTTCATATTCCAAAAGGATAAATGTTTGGTAAAAGGCAAAGCATCAGGGGGTTTGAAGATAGAGAAGACATTTTATGCTTCTTCGTCTTTCTGTCTCAATATTGAGTTTTTGCGGCCATCGCTCCTCTAGAAAAAACGAAGAAAATTAAAGTGGTAAGAAGTCAATTTTTTTGGTTTAATTTGTGGAGTTCAATTTCTGTTTTTAGTATTTATTGTTCCCCGTTTCTTGAGTTTAAACTGAATTGGAATGATATAAATTGAATTATTGTAATGGATATTTCTTGCTTTGCTAGTGGGATTTTACTGAATCGTTGTTGTTGTATATTATTTTGTTGTATACACACTTTAATGTAGAAAAGTGGCGGAGAGGAGTTTTCAGTCTCATATTTTAGTACTAATAAGCTCAAATTTTTGCCCTCCCTTATTCTTTGTGTTGAGAATTTCTTACTAGCAATATATAAAATTGTGGAAGGGCAGTAGTTGTATTGAAATTTCTACTTCAGTGTTTAGAATTATTGAACTACTCTTAGGATTTCACCTTAAGTTTTTCAAGTCTCTAAGGAGTTGCAAATTAGAATAAGCAGAAAAGCAATTCGCTATAATATACATCACATTCTTTTATCTCTTTTTTTTTTTTGGAGGATTAGGAATTAGGATCTGCAAACATCTCAATATTCTACCTGAAAAGATAGAGAGTGAAAGAATAAAATAGAGAGTTGTTGGCATATAAATTGATTGAGCCTTTCACACAAGTTCTTTTCATCTGTAAAACACTCTTAAATAAGTTAACTTTTTTTTTTTAATTAAAAAGAGTTCCTTGTGTGGGATCTACTCTTTTTTTTAAAGTTTTTATGAGAATTCAATTTACTTATATTTGATAGAGGATATTCTTCTAAGAAATCTGACCCGATCAACTTCTGCATATTTGCTTCATTTGTTAATGTACATATTCTTGTCATGAATGAAGAGTTTATTCGGAATGAGTTAATTCTTTTGATTCTGGCATATTATGCACATTTCTTCTTCTTCTTTTTATAGATTTTTTTTTATCTATACTCTTTTTTGTCATGCTTATTGTAATTTCCTAAAATCACTAATATGCTAACAATTTCGATTATACTAATATTTAAGTGTTTTTAGGTTCTCTGTTTCTTCCTTTTTTCTTGTTTTTTGTCCTCTTTCCCTCATCCTTTTTTATTTAGTTTTTGTTAATTTAAATAAATAAAAAAGATAAATCTTAACAATCAGCTTTTCTTTGATCAGTAAAGTCCAACAGATAGTCGTTTCCATTTTACAATTTACTACTAGATGCCTAAGGAAGTTCTACTGAGTAAATACAGTCCTACTGCGACACGTAATATTGCAGAAAACTGGCCATAAATCATCCTCATAAATGGATGTTATATATTCTTTTGATGTTTATGGGTGTCCGACTGGTATGAAACAAAGTTGGTTGGAGAGTCCACATTTGATTTTGGAGAAGAAACCGACTATATTTGTCAAATAATTTTGGAAAATATAAATGAACATAAACAGAAACAGAATTTTAATCCGAGTCCACTGAATTCACAGTGTTTCCTTAAGTAATTTAATCCCCTCCTAGTACCCAAGGTTATGGATTATCTCCTCCCAGGATAGAACGAATTACATACTGGTATAGTGGTACTTCAAACTCTAGTGTTTCAGCGAACACAAAGTTCGATAGCAAATCATACTTACTGTTGCTTTCTTTGATGTTTAAACTATGTAGAAGAATGAGAAGAAACTCAGAAAATCATATGGAAAGTCTAAGCAGAATAGTCTTGTATTTATAGCCAAAGTTAAGCTGAAATCTGAAGAGGTGCAACTCTTCAGAATGGCTGTTTATGCAAAACGGCCACAACATAAATATCATAACATAAATGGCTATTTACTCAACAATAAAGAGGGAAAATTGAAGAGGGTAGTTAATTTTCTGTTATCAAAACAGAAAAATGGATTGGATTTAATATTAATATTCTATTATTAAAATAAATATTTAATAACATTTCTGTTAATATTTTACTATAAACAAATAAATTTGGTCCAAAAAATTAATCAATCAATCGATCGTTTGACTAAATCGATCATTTGACTCAAGTAAGTAAGACGAAGCTAAAATTTTATTATTATTTTCAACAACCATTACATTCAGCTTGAAAAGGCCCTCGGTGAGGTTACCTTTTCCTACAAATATTTCGTTCTTACTTATTACAACCTTATCAGAAACAAAAACATATTTAAAACCATTCTTAATAAGAAGTCCAGCAGAGACTAAATTCTTCCTAATCTCGGGAACATGAAGGACGTTGTTCAAAGTCACCACTTTGCCGGAAGTCATTTTGAGAAATATCTTCCCACATCCTTCAATCTTGGCCTTTGCAACATTTCCTATAGAAATTGTCTCATCGGGTCCAACATGAGTATAAGTTGCAAAAACTTCTCTAACAGCACAAACATGGCAAGTGGCTCTACAATCAATCCACCACTCTTTAGGATTGCCCACCAAGTTGCTTTCGGAAAGCATGACACATAAGTCATCAATATCATCATGTTTTTCAACCATGTTTGCTTGACCCTTCTTCTTGTCTTTCTTCGGAGCACGAAACTCTGTAGATTTGTGTCCGGTTTTTTCACAGTTGTAGCAGTTTCCACTGAACCGCTTCTTGCTTGGGTTGTATTTTGGTCCAGAAGCCTTCTTCCTCTTTTTGTTCTCTTCAACAATATTTGCTCCCATTATTGTTGAGTTTCCACGGCCTCTCTTTTTAGCAGCTTTGTTGTCCTCTTCGATTCTCAACCGAACAATGAGATCTTCAAGGGACATCTCCTTGTGTTTGTGTTTCAAGTAGTTTTTGAGGTCCTTCCACAAAAGAGGCAACTTCTCAATCATCGCTGCTACTTGGAATGCTTCATTGATGACAAGACCTTCAATGAAATTTCTGTTAGTAAAAATACTAAGATTACTACTTTCAACATCAGTATTAATTTGATTTATAACTTCAGCAAGGAGATCGTGAATAATCACTTGCAATTCCTGGACTTGGGTAATAACAAACCTGCTATCTACCATTTTGTAGTCCAAAAAACTTTGCAGCAACGAACTTCTTTAACCCGACATCTTTGGTTTTGTATTTCTTTTCAAGCGCAGTCCACAGTTCTTTTGACGTTTCCACGCCACTGTAGACGTTATACAAAGCATCCTCCAGCCCACTTAGAATATAATTCTTGCACAAAAAATCTGAATGCTTCCACGCCTCAATCACGAGAAAGCGTTCAATTTCTGAAGTTTTATCGGACAACACAGGAACATCTTCCTTGGTGAACTTATGGAGACTTAGAGTAGTCAAATAAGAACATCTTTTACTGCCAGCGCTTGAAATCAATCCTAGAAAATTTTTCGGGTTTCTCCGCCGGTGCCAATGATGCCGGTGTTGTTCGGCTCGTTGAGGCATTGACAGTAACCATTGGAACAACATGGTTCACATTATCATTAGTCATTTCTGTAAAATAATGACACAAACATTAAAATACATAGATTTTAATCTCCAATAGAGTACAAAACTACAAATGTTTTACTCTCCATAATCAGTGAATACAAATACAGAAAATATATTAAATTCCTTAAGCTTGTTAGTAAACTGTATTTGTAAAATAATTCTGGAAAATATAAATGAACATAAACAGAAATGAAAAACAGAAATACAATTTTAATCCGAGCCCACTGAATTCACAGTGTTTCCTTAAGGAATTTAATCCCCTCCTAGTACTCAAGATTGTGGATTATTTCCTCCCAGGATAGAACGAATTACACACTGGTGTAGTGGTACTTCAAACCCCAGTGTTTCAGCGAACACAAAGTTCGGTAGCAAATCACACTTACTGTTTTTTTTTATGTTTAAACTATGTAGAAGAAGGAGAAGAAACTCAGAAAATCGTATGAAAATTCTGAGCAGAATAGTCTTGTATTTATAGCCAAAGTTGGGCTGAAATCTGAAGAGGTGCAACTCTTCAGAATGACTGTTTATGCAAAACGGCCATAACATAAATGTCATAACATAAATGGCTATTTACTCAACAATAAAGAGGGAAAATAAAGAGGAAAAATTGAAGAGGGTAGTTAATTTTTTGTTACCAAAACAGAAAACGGATTGTATTTAATATTAATATTCTGTTATTAAAACAAATATTTAATAATATTTCTGTTAATATTTTACTATTAACAAATAAATTTTGTCCAAAAATTAATCAATCATTTGACCGAAGTTGAAGTCGAAGCCGAGCCGAGCGAGCGACGACGGCACGAGGCTTGCCTTCTTCTCAACTCTTTAAGAGCTAGAAGAAGAGCAATTGTTTATATACCCATAAAAAAACCTCTTCTCTTTCAATATGGGACAATGTCGCTTTGCCAAGGGGGAACTTAAAATTTCACTAAAATTTTTATTTCCCTCTATTTCCCATTCACCTTCTTTTAAGCCTCATTAATGCTTAAAAACCCCAACACGAGATCAATAGACTTTAATTAGTAGGATGAAGAGAAATAGGAGAAAAAGGAATAGAGAATACATTAGTTTTTTTTTTCCTTATTCAAGATCATATATATTGATTTAAGTAGGTTTTCCATTAACCTGGTATGTCATACAATCTCCTTCTAATAAAAAAATATGTTGGATATTGTCACATTAATATTTTTCTTTATATAATAATTTATTTTTATGATCGTGCGAAGCGCGGACAGATAAACTAGTATTAGTATAACTCTTGGATCTTTTCTCCGGGATCTCTGGGATTATGAATTGTGTTAAGCAGTTTTTTTTAAGTTGTGATTTAATGAACGGAAAAAGGTCATATTTATCCCTCAATTTTAAAAAATACTTTAAATGTAACCTGCTTTTAAATATTGGACAATATATATCCATCTGTTATACAATTTGCACAAATTTGCCGTTATATAAGTCTAACAGAAGGGGTACGTGGAGCCTCTCTCTCACACACACACTAACCCAGTTCTGTCCGTTACATGGTTAATTTAACCATTACCTGACTCATTACGCTAAAAAATTAACCTATTACCCCTGTGATCCCTTCCCCGCCTTTAAATCATCTCTATTGTTGCAAAACTAGGATTGTTTCAATATTTGGATTCTTCCAAAATCTAATTCAGGTCATTGTGGCATTCCTTTCAATAAGTGAAGAATTTATGAAAGTGCAAGTGCAAAAATTTATTTTACTAAAATTGCAGTTACACTGCACAGTTCGTCACCAAGAACAATAAAAGTGCAGTAGAACTGCACATTTCCAACACAAAAAAACTACAGACACAACAAGCACCAAACTTCTGTTCTAACACTGCACAGTTTCAACACAAAAAAATCTGCAGAATCAGCACAAAAAAATTTAAATTTCAGCAGAAAAAATCTGCAGTTTCAGCACTAAAAATTTGCATAATCAGCACATTTCAGCTGCAGAGTAACAAAAAAATGTAGTTAAACTGCACATTTCAGCTGAGATGAGCCAGCATAGCTAGTTCAACCAACTGTTATCTACGATCAACATGATGATAGGCTATAATTGCGTATTTTAGTTGCTTATTACACTCGAATTTACTGCACTTTAATTGAGTTTGAACTTTAATCGTTAATATTTTGCACTAATTGTTGTGACGACCCAAAGGGTCATCACCTGCGTTCTTATCCATTATGTGCTTCCGAGATCTTGAAAACCTCATTTAGAGTCGCCTCGATTTGCGTGCGCAGTCCGGGCGCGTAGCCGGAAAGCTTAAATAAGAAATTCTGTGAAAAATGCTAAGTTTTGAGTTTAAAATAAATAAATTTGACTTCGGTCAACATTTTGGGTAAACGGACCCGGACCCGTGATTTGATGGTCCCGGAGGGTCCGTAGGAAAATATGGGACTTGGGCTTATGCCCGGAATCGAATTCCGAGGTCCCAAGCCCGAGAAATGAATTTCTGAGTAAAATTATTTTTCTGAAATTGTTAAGGAATATTGAAATGAAGTTTGATTAGAACGAGTTGGTATCGGGCCCATATTTTGGTTCCGGTGCCCGGTACAGGTCTTATATATGACTTGAGTCATCCCTGTGAAATTTGGTTAAACACGGACGTCGTTTGACACGATCCGGACCTTAATTGAGAAATGTGATGTTTAAAAGAGTTTTGAGAAATTTCATTGATCTCGAGGTTTAATTCGATGCTCGTGATATTATTTTGGTAATTTGATTACACGAATATGTCTTTAGGATGTTTTAGAGGTTGTGTGTATACTTGTGTTGGAGTTTCGAGGGCTGGGGTGAGTTTGAGTAGGTTCCGGGATGCATTAAGCTTAGAAAGTCAGAAGTTGCAGGTTTAGGAAGTTGCAGGCCTCTGAACCCTTTAGTGCGGTCCGCGAGAAATCGCGTGCAACCGCGGTCGCCCTTGTGCGGGGCGCGGTGGAGGCTGTGCGGCCGCAATCGCCTTTGTGTGGTCCGCGCATGGTGCTGAACTGCAGGTCTTCAGGGAGGCTTGTGCGGCCACAGTCCGTTTAATGCGGCCCGCAGTGGAGCTCCGCGGCCGCAGTCCTTTTTATGCGGCCCGCGGTGAGGGTCTGAGAGGGGTATAAATAGACGAGATTTTCAGTTATTTTTCATTTTTAAAAATCCCAAAAACATAAGTGGCGATTTTTCAAACAACATTTCTTCTCCAAATTAATTGTAAGTCATTTTTAACTAGTTTTCTTCAATCATTAACATCTTTTAACATGATTTCAACTTAAAATCAAAAAATTTCATGGGGAAAATTGGATGTTTTGGGTCGAACTTAGGTTTTCCAAAAATTAGGAATTTGGACCTCAATTTGAAGTTCGATTTCAAAACAATTATATATTTGAATTCGTGGGGGAATGAGTAATCGGGTTTTGGTCCGAACCTCGGATTTCGACCACGTGGGCCTGAGGGTGATTTTGATTTTTTGGGTAAAACTTTGGGAAAACTCATTTTCATGCATTAGGGTTGATTCATTTAGCACTTATTGATGTAATTAAGTAACTTGTGACTAGATTCGAGCGGATTGGTGGTAGAATCAAGGGGTAAAGCTATAATTGACGCTTGAGTGGTGTTCAAAGCTTCAAGGTAAGTGGTTGGTCTAACTTTAGCTTGAGGGATTAGGAGTTGAGTCTTAATTGCTACTTGCTAATTGTGGAGTACGACGTATAGGCATGATGACGAGTATCTATACGTTGGTGTCTAGCATGATCGTGAGTCCTTATATTGCCGATATTTTGATTTTGTCGTAGCTTTCATGCCTAAATGATGATTTCTATATGTTGTAAAAAGCATGTGAAAGAAATTGTGATCTTTGAATTTCGAGGAGCATTGGCTCGAGTGGTAATACGAATTGTGAAAGTATATGAGATAATTAAACCCTTTGGAGCATTGGTTCAAGTGGTAAAGTGAGTTATGAAGTAAGAAGTGAAAGAAAGAGAAAGAGTTATTGATTTGTTCCCTTGCCGGGATGTTTGTTGCTTTGTTGATTATCTCCCTTGCCGGGATATTGAGATTTATTGATATTGTTCCCTTACCGGGATTTAGCTGTTTAATTGTATTCCCTTGCCGGAACTTCTATTATTATTTGTTTACTCCCTTGCCCCTTGTTTGTGATTGTTGTTTGGGTGAGGAAAAGCGATAAAGCACGAAGGGTGATGCCGTGCATTGTTTGCTATTGTGAAGAAAGAGTGTAAAAGCACGAAGAGTGATGCCGTGCATTGTTTGCTATTGTGAGAAAAGAGTGTTAAAGCACGAAGGGTGATGCCGTGCCGCACGATGTACCATTCCATGCCAATTTTATTGATTATATGGTGAGGAAAGAGAGTAAAAACACGAAGGGTGATGTCGTACACATCTGTATTATATGATTGCTTTGGTGAGGATGAGAGTAAAAACACAAAGGGTGATGTCGTGCATTTGTTGGTTTCTGATTCCTTATTGAAATCCGAGTCATATTGTTTCTTTCATTACTTGTTGTATCTGATTTACTTCGAGTTTATAGATTCCCTTACCCTATTTGCCTTGTCATTGTTATTTGGGTGAGGAAGAGCGTAAAGCACGAAGGGTGATGCCGTGTATTGTTTTTGGTGAGGACGAGAGTAAAAGCACGAAGGGTGATGCTGTGCAAATTGTTGATTTCTGCTTCCTTGTTGATATTCTAGTTATGTTGTTTCTTTCCTTGCTTGATGGTTTTTTTATTCGGACATATTATCTCCCCCACAGCATGTTTCCCCCTCCCACATTGACTGGTTATTTTTGTATCTCTTTTTCGTTGTATATATATATATATATGAACTGCACAGGTTTATCTGGAGTCTGGTCCTAGCCTCGTCACTACTTCGCCGAGGTTAGGCTAGGCACTTACCAGCACATGGGGTCGGTTGTGCTGATACTACACTCTATGCTCTTTTGCACAAATCTAGGTCTTGGACAACAGCAATAGCGCGGGAGCCAGCCTTCAGTCCAGTGAGACACCGAGGTAGCCTTGCAGGTGTCCGCAGGCCCGACGTCTCCTCTATCTTTTATTTCAATCTGTTATCTTATGTATTCGAGACAAACAGTTTATATTTTTCTTTCAAACGGTTGTATTTAGTACTCTTAGAAGTTCGTGAGTGATGTGACACCAGTTCTTGGGTAGTGGTTTATGTTGATTTCCGCATTATTGTTCAGTTTATTTGATTTAAGCCTTCCGCTTATCTATTTAATTCCGTTGTTCTCATGCTATTACTGATAATGGTTAAAAGAAGTAAATTGCTTAATGAAAAAGGTAGTTAAGGGTTGGCTTGCCTAGCTCTCATTTGTAGGCGCCATCACGACTCCCGAGGGTGGGAAAATTCCGTGTCGTGACAAGTTGGTATCAGAGCTCTAGGTTACATAGGTCTCACAACTCATGGACAAGCTCAGTAGAGTCTGAGGGATCGGTACAGAGACGTCTGTATTTATCCCAGAGGCTACAGGGTTAGGAAAATTTCACATTTGTTCTTTCTTGTCGTGTGAATTTGTTCCTCAAATGCTAATTGGATTTCTACTCTGTTCTTTCGTAGATGGCGAGAACACGCGCTTCCTCTTCTACCACTCAGCAGCCCGAGCTCCCAGCAGCAGATCCCACTAGGGGCAGAGGGCGAGGCCGAGGCTGTGCTAGAGGCCGAGGTAGGGGCAGAACTCAACCCCGAGCAGCAGCACCAGTGGCGGAGCCTCAGGTTGATTTTGAGGAGGAGGTTCCGGCCCCAGCAGTTCCGGTGGGCCCAACTCAGGTCCCAGAGGGGTTCATTGCCACACCCAGTTCTTCAGGACGCTCTGGTCCGATTGGTGGGCCTCATGGAGAGTGTCACCCGAGCGGGTTTGCTTCCCGTAGCACCAACCACTTCTCAGGCTGGAGGAGGGGCTCAGACTCCTGCTACACGCACTCTGGAGCAGGTAGCTCCCCAGGTTCAGGTTTCAGCGGTTCAACCAGCTGTGGCAGTTCAGCTGGGTGTAGTAGCTCAGACCGGCGATGGGGCGGCTATGTTCGCCGATGCTTTGTGGAGGCTGGATAAGTTCACCAAGCTCTTCACTTCTACTTTCAGCAGTGCATCTACTAAGAATCCCTAGGATTATCTACAGCTGCCACGAGGTTCTTCAAAACATGGGTATTGTCGAGACCAATGGGGTCGATTTTGCTGCATTTCGCTTGTTTGGATCTGCCAAGACTTGGTGGAGAGATTATTGCTTAGCCAGGCCAGCCGGTTTGCCATCTTTGACTTGGGAGCAGTTCACAACATTATTTTTGGAGAAGTTTCTCCCCGTGACTCAAAGAGAGGCCTTTCGGAGGCAGTTTGAGCGCCTCCAACAGGGTTCTATGACGGTCACCCAGTTTGAAACCAGGTTCATCGATCTAGCTCTCCATGCTCTTGTCATACTTCCCACCAAGAGAGAGAGGATGATGAGGTTTATTGATGGTTTTATTCAGCTGATTCGTCTTCAGATGGCCAAGGAGGCCGGGAGTGAGATCACTTTCCAGGAGGCGGCCAATGTGGCCCACAGAGTTGAGATGGTTCTGTCACAAGGAGGTGGTCATGGGTCGGATAAGAGGCCCCGTCATTCAGGTAGATTCAGTGGTACCTCGTCTGGGGGTAGAGATTCATATGGTAGATGTCATCCTTCTAGGCCCTTTCAGTCAGCTCTCCAGGTCTCCCATGGTACTTTAGGTGGTCGTGGTTCTCAGACGTACTATCCTGATCAGCAGCCTTACAGCGCACCACCAACTCCCATCAGTGCACCACTGCTTCAGAGTTTCTGAGGTGGTCATTCAGGTCAACAGGGCCAGCAGTCTCAGCAGCCGAGGGCTTGTTACGCTTGTGGTGATCCGGGTCACATTGCTAGGTTTTGCCCTCGAGCACCAGGTAGATCTCAACATCAGGGTTCTCGTGCTATGGTATAGGCACCAGGCGTTCCACAGCCCGCCCAGCCAGTTAGAGATGGGGGTAGGAGTGCTAGAGGTGGAGGTAGAGGTCCTAGAGGTGTAGCCCAGGCCGCTAGAGGTGGAGGCCAGCCAGCAGCAGGCCGTCCCAGAGAGGTAGTTCAGGGTGGTGGGGCCCAACACCGATGTTACGCCCTTCTAGCTAGGCCCGAGGATGAGGCTTTAGATGTAGTCATTACAGGTACCTTTCTGGTTTGTGATAGAGATGCTTCAGTGCTATTTGATCCAGGGTCTACGTATTCGTATGTATCATCTTATTTTGCATAGTACCTGGTCATGCCTAGTGATTCATTGAGTATTCCTGTTTATGTGTCTACACCGGTGGGTGATTCTATTTTGGTCAATCGAGTTCATCGTTCCAGAATGAACACATTGTTTTTTTTTACTTGTTCTTACTGTTTGGTACTATTGTGAAAGAATTTTTTTTGAATAATTCCTTGCCAAAATAAAACCTTAAAGAATTACTAAAAAATTATTTGATTTAACTGTACTAAAAAATAGTTGATTCATTTCCTCTATGCTGTTTATGTTCAAGTAATTGATGATAGTTCTAAAAGTTCTTTGTTCTTTTGAGATGTACTGATTTTGTTGTTGTTTGTCTAAAGATATGATTCATGATCTTATTTGTTCTATTGTCTGTCATATTTTTTCCTCTGGAAAATCTCTTAGTTATGATTTATGGCTCACTGACGCCGATGTTATTCTGTAAATATATTATCTATGATACGGACACTTAAGCCAGCACCACATTATGATGAGTATATTTATCTATAGAAGAAAAATGTTCCAAGAATAGTTGTTACTGTTCCAACCTTTCATATTCCAAAAGGATAAATGTTTGGTAAAAGGCAAAGCATCAGGGGGTTTGAAGATAGAGAAGACATTTTATGCTTCTTCGTCTTTCTGTCTCAATATTGAGTTTTTGCGGCCATCGCTCCTCTAGAAAAAACGAAGAAAATTAAAGTGGTAAGAAGTCAATTTTTTTGGTTTAATTTGTGGAGTTCAATTTCTGTTTTTAGTATTTATTGTTCCCCGTTTCTTGAGTTTAAACTGAATTGGAATGATATAAATTGAATTATTGTAATGGATATTTCTTGCTTTGCTAGTGGGATTTTACTGAATCGTTGTTGTTGTATATTATTTTGTTGTATACACACTTTAATGTAGAAAAGTGGCGGAGAGGAGTTTTCAGTCTCATATTTTAGTACTAATAAGCTCAAATTTTTGCCCTCCCTTATTCTTTGTGTTGAGAATTTCTTACTAGCAATATATAAAATTGTGGAAGGGCAGTAGTTGTATTGAAATTTCTACTTCAGTGTTTAGAATTATTGAACTACTCTTAGGATTTCACCTTAAGTTTTTCAAGTCTCTAAGGAGTTGCAAATTAGAATAAGCAGAAAAGCAATTCGCTATAATATACATCACATTCTTTTATCTCTTTTTTTTTTTTGGAGGATTAGGAATTAGGATCTGCAAACATCTCAATATTCTACCTGAAAAGATAGAGAGTGAAAGAATAAAATAGAGAGTTGTTGGCATATAAATTGATTGAGCCTTTCACACAAGTTCTTTTCATCTGTAAAACACTCTTAAATAAGTTAACTTTTTTTTTTTAATTAAAAAGAGTTCCTTGTGTGGGATCTACTCTTTTTTTTAAAGTTTTTATGAGAATTCAATTTACTTATATTTGATAGAGGATATTCTTCTAAGAAATCTGACCCGATCAACTTCTGCATATTTGCTTCATTTGTTAATGTACATATTCTTGTCATGAATGAAGAGTTTATTCGGAATGAGTTAATTCTTTTGATTCTGGCATATTATGCACATTTCTTCTTCTTCTTTTTATAGATTTTTTTTTATCTATACTCTTTTTTGTCATGCTTATTGTAATTTCCTAAAATCACTAATATGCTAACAATTTCGATTATACTAATATTTAAGTGTTTTTAGGTTCTCTGTTTCTTCCTTTTTTCTTGTTTTTTGTCCTCTTTCCCTCATCCTTTTTTATTTAGTTTTTGTTAATTTAAATAAATAAAAAAGATAAATCTTAACAATCAGCTTTTCTTTGATCAGTAAAGTCCAACAGATAGTCGTTTCCATTTTACAATTTACTACTAGATGCCTAAGGAAGTTCTACTGAGTAAATACAGTCCTACTGCGACACGTAATATTGCAGAAAACTGGCCATAAATCATCCTCATAAATGGATGTTATATATTCTTTTGATGTTTATGGGTGTCCGACTGGTATGAAACAAAGTTGGTTGGAGAGTCCACATTTGATTTTGGAGAAGAAACCGACTATATTTGTCAAATAATTTTGGAAAATATAAATGAACATAAACAGAAACAGAATTTTAATCCGAGTCCACTGAATTCACAGTGTTTCCTTAAGTAATTTAATCCCCTCCTAGTACCCAAGGTTATGGATTATCTCCTCCCAGGATAGAACGAATTACATACTGGTATAGTGGTACTTCAAACTCTAGTGTTTCAGCGAACACAAAGTTCGATAGCAAATCATACTTACTGTTGCTTTCTTTGATGTTTAAACTATGTAGAAGAATGAGAAGAAACTCAGAAAATCATATGGAAAGTCTAAGCAGAATAGTCTTGTATTTATAGCCAAAGTTAAGCTGAAATCTGAAGAGGTGCAACTCTTCAGAATGGCTGTTTATGCAAAACGGCCACAACATAAATATCATAACATAAATGGCTATTTACTCAACAATAAAGAGGGAAAATTGAAGAGGGTAGTTAATTTTCTGTTATCAAAACAGAAAAATGGATTGGATTTAATATTAATATTCTATTATTAAAATAAATATTTAATAACATTTCTGTTAATATTTTACTATAAACAAATAAATTTGGTCCAAAAAATTAATCAATCAATCGATCGTTTGACTAAATCGATCATTTGACTCAAGTAAGTAAGACGAAGCTAAAATTTTATTATTATTTTCAACAACCATTACATTCAGCTTGAAAAGGCCCTCGGTGAGGTTACCTTTTCCTACAAATATTTCGTTCTTACTTATTACAACCTTATCAGAAACAAAAACATATTTAAAACCATTCTTAATAAGAAGTCCAGCAGAGACTAAATTCTTCCTAATCTCGGGAACATGAAGGACGTTGTTCAAAGTCACCACTTTGCCGGAAGTCATTTTGAGAAATATCTTCCCACATCCTTCAATCTTGGCCTTTGCAACATTTCCTATAGAAATTGTCTCATCGGGTCCAACATGAGTATAAGTTGCAAAAACTTCTCTAACAGCACAAACATGGCAAGTGGCTCTACAATCAATCCACCACTCTTTAGGATTGCCCACCAAGTTGCTTTCGGAAAGCATGACACATAAGTCATCAATATCATCATGTTTTTCAACCATGTTTGCTTGACCCTTCTTCTTGTCTTTCTTCGGAGCACGAAACTCTGTAGATTTGTGTCCGGTTTTTTCACAGTTGTAGCAGTTTCCACTGAACCGCTTCTTGCTTGGGTTGTATTTTGGTCCAGAAGCCTTCTTCCTCTTTTTGTTCTCTTCAACAATATTTGCTCCCATTATTGTTGAGTTTCCACGGCCTCTCTTTTTAGCAGCTTTGTTGTCCTCTTCGATTCTCAACCGAACAATGAGATCTTCAAGGGACATCTCCTTGTGTTTGTGTTTCAAGTAGTTTTTGAGGTCCTTCCACAAAAGAGGCAACTTCTCAATCATCGCTGCTACTTGGAATGCTTCATTGATGACAAGACCTTCAATGAAATTTCTGTTAGTAAAAATACTAAGATTACTACTTTCAACATCAGTATTAATTTGATTTATAACTTCAGCAAGGAGATCGTGAATAATCACTTGCAATTCCTGGACTTGGGTAATAACAAACCTGCTATCTACCATTTTGTAGTCCAAAAAACTTTGCAGCAACGAACTTCTTTAACCCGACATCTTTGGTTTTGTATTTCTTTTCAAGCGCAGTCCACAGTTCTTTTGACGTTTCCACGCCACTGTAGACGTTATACAAAGCATCCTCCAGCCCACTTAGAATATAATTCTTGCACAAAAAATCTGAATGCTTCCACGCCTCAATCACGAGAAAGCGTTCAATTTCTGAAGTTTTATCGGACAACACAGGAACATCTTCCTTGGTGAACTTATGGAGACTTAGAGTAGTCAAATAAGAACATCTTTTACTGCCAGCGCTTGAAATCAATCCTAGAAAATTTTTCGGGTTTCTCCGCCGGTGCCAATGATGCCGGTGTTGTTCGGCTCGTTGAGGCATTGACAGTAACCATTGGAACAACATGGTTCACATTATCATTAGTCATTTCTGTAAAATAATGACACAAACATTAAAATACATAGATTTTAATCTCCAATAGAGTACAAAACTACAAATGTTTTACTCTCCATAATCAGTGAATACAAATACAGAAAATATATTAAATTCCTTAAGCTTGTTAGTAAACTGTATTTGTAAAATAATTCTGGAAAATATAAATGAACATAAACAGAAATGAAAAACAGAAATACAATTTTAATCCGAGCCCACTGAATTCACAGTGTTTCCTTAAGGAATTTAATCCCCTCCTAGTACTCAAGATTGTGGATTATTTCCTCCCAGGATAGAACGAATTACACACTGGTGTAGTGGTACTTCAAACCCCAGTGTTTCAGCGAACACAAAGTTCGGTAGCAAATCACACTTACTGTTTTTTTTTATGTTTAAACTATGTAGAAGAAGGAGAAGAAACTCAGAAAATCGTATGAAAATTCTGAGCAGAATAGTCTTGTATTTATAGCCAAAGTTGGGCTGAAATCTGAAGAGGTGCAACTCTTCAGAATGACTGTTTATGCAAAACGGCCATAACATAAATGTCATAACATAAATGGCTATTTACTCAACAATAAAGAGGGAAAATAAAGAGGAAAAATTGAAGAGGGTAGTTAATTTTTTGTTACCAAAACAGAAAACGGATTGTATTTAATATTAATATTCTGTTATTAAAACAAATATTTAATAATATTTCTGTTAATATTTTACTATTAACAAATAAATTTTGTCCAAAAATTAATCAATCATTTGACCGAAGTTGAAGTCGAAGCCGAGCCGAGCGAGCGACGACGGCACGAGGCTTGCCTTCTTCTCAACTCTTTAAGAGCTAGAAGAAGAGCAATTGTTTATATACCCATAAAAAAACCTCTTCTCTTTCAATATGGGACAATGTCGCTTTGCCAAGGGGGAACTTAAAATTTCACTAAAATTTTTATTTCCCTCTATTTCCCATTCACCTTCTTTTAAGCCTCATTAATGCTTAAAAACCCCAACACGAGATCAATAGACTTTAATTAGTAGGATGAAGAGAAATAGGAGAAAAAGGAATAGAGAATACATTAGTTTTTTTTTTCCTTATTCAAGATCATATATATTGATTTAAGTAGGTTTTCCATTAACCTGGTATGTCATACAATCTCCTTCTAATAAAAAAATATGTTGGATATTGTCACATTAATATTTTTCTTTATATAATAATTTATTTTTATGATCGTGCGAAGCGCGGACAGATAAACTAGTATTAGTATAACTCTTGGATCTTTTCTCCGGGATCTCTGGGATTATGAATTGTGTTAAGCAGTTTTTTTTAAGTTGTGATTTAATGAACGGAAAAAGGTCATATTTATCCCTCAATTTTAAAAAATACTTTAAATGTAACCTGCTTTTAAATATTGGACAATATATATCCATCTGTTATACAATTTGCACAAATTTGCCGTTATATAAGTCTAACAGAAGGGGTACGTGGAGCCTCTCTCTCACACACACACTAACCCAGTTCTGTCCGTTACATGGTTAATTTAACCATTACCTGACTCATTACGCTAAAAAATTAACCTATTACCCCTGTGATCCCTTCCCCGCCTTTAAATCATCTCTATTGTTGCAAAACTAGGATTGTTTCAATATTTGGATTCTTCCAAAATCTAATTCAGGTCATTGTGGCATTCCTTTCAATAAGTGAAGAATTTATGAAAGTGCAAGTGCAAAAATTTATTTTACTAAAATTGCAGTTACACTGCACAGTTCGTCACCAAGAACAATAAAAGTGCAGTAGAACTGCACATTTCCAACACAAAAAAACTACAGACACAACAAGCACCAAACTTCTGTTCTAACACTGCACAGTTTCAACACAAAAAAATCTGCAGAATCAGCACAAAAAAATTTAAATTTCAGCAGAAAAAATCTGCAGTTTCAGCACTAAAAATTTGCATAATCAGCACATTTCAGCTGCAGAGTAACAAAAAAATGTAGTTAAACTGCACATTTCAGCTGAGATGAGCCAGCATAGCTAGTTCAACCAACTGTTATCTACGATCAACATGATGATAGGCTATAATTGCGTATTTTAGTTGCTTATTACACTCGAATTTACTGCACTTTAATTGAGTTTGAACTTTAATCGTTAATATTTTGCACTAATTGTTGTGACGACCCAAAGGGTCATCACCTGCGTTCTTATCCATTATGTGCTTCCGAGATCTTGAAAACCTCATTTAGAGTCGCCTCGATTTGCGTGCGCAGTCCGGGCGCGTAGCCGGAAAGCTTAAATAAGAAATTCTGTGAAAAATGCTAAGTTTTGAGTTTAAAATAAATAAATTTGACTTCGGTCAACATTTTGGGTAAACGGACCCGGACCCGTGATTTGATGGTCCCGGAGGGTCCGTAGGAAAATATGGGACTTGGGCTTATGCCCGGAATCGAATTCCGAGGTCCCAAGCCCGAGAAATGAATTTCTGAGTAAAATTATTTTTCTGAAATTGTTAAGGAATATTGAAATGAAGTTTGATTAGAACGAGTTGGTATCGGGCCCATATTTTGGTTCCGGTGCCCGGTACAGGTCTTATATATGACTTGAGTCATCCCTGTGAAATTTGGTTAAACACGGACGTCGTTTGACACGATCCGGACCTTAATTGAGAAATGTGATGTTTAAAAGAGTTTTGAGAAATTTCATTGATCTCGAGGTTTAATTCGATGCTCGTGATATTATTTTGGTAATTTGATTACACGAATATGTCTTTAGGATGTTTTAGAGGTTGTGTGTATACTTGTGTTGGAGTTTCGAGGGCTGGGGTGAGTTTGAGTAGGTTCCGGGATGCATTAAGCTTAGAAAGTCAGAAGTTGCAGGTTTAGGAAGTTGCAGGCCTCTGAACCCTTTAGTGCGGTCCGCGAGAAATCGCGTGCAACCGCGGTCGCCCTTGTGCGGGGCGCGGTGGAGGCTGTGCGGCCGCAATCGCCTTTGTGTGGTCCGCGCATGGTGCTGAACTGCAGGTCTTCAGGGAGGCTTGTGCGGCCACAGTCCGTTTAATGCGGCCCGCAGTGGAGCTCCGCGGCCGCAGTCCTTTTTATGCGGCCCGCGGTGAGGGTCTGAGAGGGGTATAAATAGACGAGATTTTCAGTTATTTTTCATTTTTAAAAATCCCAAAAACATAAGTGGCGATTTTTCAAACAACATTTCTTCTCCAAATTAATTGTAAGTCATTTTTAACTAGTTTTCTTCAATCATTAACATCTTTTAACATGATTTCAACTTAAAATCAAAAAATTTCATGGGGAAAATTGGATGTTTTGGGTCGAACTTAGGTTTTCCAAAAATTAGGAATTTGGACCTCAATTTGAAGTTCGATTTCAAAACAATTATATATTTGAATTCGTGGGGGAATGAGTAATCGGGTTTTGGTCCGAACCTCGGATTTCGACCACGTGGGCCTGAGGGTGATTTTGATTTTTTGGGTAAAACTTTGGGAAAACTCATTTTCATGCATTAGGGTTGATTCATTTAGCACTTATTGATGTAATTAAGTAACTTGTGACTAGATTCGAGCGGATTGGTGGTAGAATCAAGGGGTAAAGCTATAATTGACGCTTGAGTGGTGTTCAAAGCTTCAAGGTAAGTGGTTGGTCTAACTTTAGCTTGAGGGATTAGGAGTTGAGTCTTAATTGCTACTTGCTAATTGTGGAGTACGACGTATAGGCATGATGACGAGTATCTATACGTTGGTGTCTAGCATGATCGTGAGTCCTTATATTGCCGATATTTTGATTTTGTCGTAGCTTTCATGCCTAAATGATGATTTCTATATGTTGTAAAAAGCATGTGAAAGAAATTGTGATCTTTGAATTTCGAGGAGCATTGGCTCGAGTGGTAATACGAATTGTGAAAGTATATGAGATAATTAAACCCTTTGGAGCATTGGTTCAAGTGGTAAAGTGAGTTATGAAGTAAGAAGTGAAAGAAAGAGAAAGAGTTATTGATTTGTTCCCTTGCCGGGATGTTTGTTGCTTTGTTGATTATCTCCCTTGCCGGGATATTGAGATTTATTGATATTGTTCCCTTACCGGGATTTAGCTGTTTAATTGTATTCCCTTGCCGGAACTTCTATTATTATTTGTTTACTCCCTTGCCCCTTGTTTGTGATTGTTGTTTGGGTGAGGAAAAGCGATAAAGCACGAAGGGTGATGCCGTGCATTGTTTGCTATTGTGAAGAAAGAGTGTAAAAGCACGAAGAGTGATGCCGTGCATTGTTTGCTATTGTGAGAAAAGAGTGTTAAAGCACGAAGGGTGATGCCGTGCCGCACGATGTACCATTCCATGCCAATTTTATTGATTATATGGTGAGGAAAGAGAGTAAAAACACGAAGGGTGATGTCGTACACATCTGTATTATATGATTGCTTTGGTGAGGATGAGAGTAAAAACACAAAGGGTGATGTCGTGCATTTGTTGGTTTCTGATTCCTTATTGAAATCCGAGTCATATTGTTTCTTTCATTACTTGTTGTATCTGATTTACTTCGAGTTTATAGATTCCCTTACCCTATTTGCCTTGTCATTGTTATTTGGGTGAGGAAGAGCGTAAAGCACGAAGGGTGATGCCGTGTATTGTTTTTGGTGAGGACGAGAGTAAAAGCACGAAGGGTGATGCTGTGCAAATTGTTGATTTCTGCTTCCTTGTTGATATTCTAGTTATGTTGTTTCTTTCCTTGCTTGATGGTTTTTTTATTCGGACATATTATCTCCCCCACAGCATGTTTCCCCCTCCCACATTGACTGGTTATTTTTGTATCTCTTTTTCGTTGTATATATATATATATATGAACTGCACAGGTTTATCTGGAGTCTGGTCCTAGCCTCGTCACTACTTCGCCGAGGTTAGGCTAGGCACTTACCAGCACATGGGGTCGGTTGTGCTGATACTACACTCTATGCTCTTTTGCACAAATCTAGGTCTTGGACAACAGCAATAGCGCGGGAGCCAGCCTTCAGTCCAGTGAGACACCGAGGTAGCCTTGCAGGTGTCCGCAGGCCCGACGTCTCCTCTATCTTTTATTTCAATCTGTTATCTTATGTATTCGAGACAAACAGTTTATATTTTTCTTTCAAACGGTTGTATTTAGTACTCTTAGAAGTTCGTGAGTGATGTGACACCAGTTCTTGGGTAGTGGTTTATGTTGATTTCCGCATTATTGTTCAGTTTATTTGATTTAAGCCTTCCGCTTATCTATTTAATTCCGTTGTTCTCATGCTATTACTGATAATGGTTAAAAGAAGTAAATTGCTTAATGAAAAAGGTAGTTAAGGGTTGGCTTGCCTAGCTCTCATTTGTAGGCGCCATCACGACTCCCGAGGGTGGGAAAATTCCGTGTCGTGACAAGTTGGTATCAGAGCTCTAGGTTACATAGGTCTCACAACTCATGGACAAGCTCAGTAGAGTCTGAGGGATCGGTACAGAGACGTCTGTATTTATCCCAGAGGCTACAGGGTTAGGAAAATTTCACATTTGTTCTTTCTTGTCGTGTGAATTTGTTCCTCAAATGCTAATTGGATTTCTACTCTGTTCTTTCGTAGATGGCGAGAACACGCGCTTCCTCTTCTACCACTCAGCAGCCCGAGCTCCCAGCAGCAGATCCCACTAGGGGCAGAGGGCGAGGCCGAGGCTGTGCTAGAGGCCGAGGTAGGGGCAGAACTCAACCCCGAGCAGCAGCACCAGTGGCGGAGCCTCAGGTTGATTTTGAGGAGGAGGTTCCGGCCCCAGCAGTTCCGGTGGGCCCAACTCAGGTCCCAGAGGGGTTCATTGCCACACCCAGTTCTTCAGGACGCTCTGGTCCGATTGGTGGGCCTCATGGAGAGTGTCACCCGAGCGGGTTTGCTTCCCGTAGCACCAACCACTTCTCAGGCTGGAGGAGGGGCTCAGACTCCTGCTACACGCACTCTGGAGCAGGTAGCTCCCCAGGTTCAGGTTTCAGCGGTTCAACCAGCTGTGGCAGTTCAGCTGGGTGTAGTAGCTCAGACCGGCGATGGGGCGGCTATGTTCGCCGATGCTTTGTGGAGGCTGGATAAGTTCACCAAGCTCTTCACTTCTACTTTCAGCAGTGCATCTACTAAGAATCCCTAGGATTATCTACAGCTGCCACGAGGTTCTTCAAAACATGGGTATTGTCGAGACCAATGGGGTCGATTTTGCTGCATTTCGCTTGTTTGGATCTGCCAAGACTTGGTGGAGAGATTATTGCTTAGCCAGGCCAGCCGGTTTGCCATCTTTGACTTGGGAGCAGTTCACAACATTATTTTTGGAGAAGTTTCTCCCCGTGACTCAAAGAGAGGCCTTTCGGAGGCAGTTTGAGCGCCTCCAACAGGGTTCTATGACGGTCACCCAGTTTGAAACCAGGTTCATCGATCTAGCTCTCCATGCTCTTGTCATACTTCCCACCAAGAGAGAGAGGATGATGAGGTTTATTGATGGTTTTATTCAGCTGATTCGTCTTCAGATGGCCAAGGAGGCCGGGAGTGAGATCACTTTCCAGGAGGCGGCCAATGTGGCCCACAGAGTTGAGATGGTTCTGTCACAAGGAGGTGGTCATGGGTCGGATAAGAGGCCCCGTCATTCAGGTAGATTCAGTGGTACCTCGTCTGGGGGTAGAGATTCATATGGTAGATGTCATCCTTCTAGGCCCTTTCAGTCAGCTCTCCAGGTCTCCCATGGTACTTTAGGTGGTCGTGGTTCTCAGACGTACTATCCTGATCAGCAGCCTTACAGCGCACCACCAACTCCCATCAGTGCACCACTGCTTCAGAGTTTCTGAGGTGGTCATTCAGGTCAACAGGGCCAGCAGTCTCAGCAGCCGAGGGCTTGTTACGCTTGTGGTGATCCGGGTCACATTGCTAGGTTTTGCCCTCGAGCACCAGGTAGATCTCAACATCAGGGTTCTCGTGCTATGGTATAGGCACCAGGCGTTCCACAGCCCGCCCAGCCAGTTAGAGATGGGGGTAGGAGTGCTAGAGGTGGAGGTAGAGGTCCTAGAGGTGTAGCCCAGGCCGCTAGAGGTGGAGGCCAGCCAGCAGCAGGCCGTCCCAGAGAGGTAGTTCAGGGTGGTGGGGCCCAACACCGATGTTACGCCCTTCTAGCTAGGCCCGAGGATGAGGCTTTAGATGTAGTCATTACAGGTACCTTTCTGGTTTGTGATAGAGATGCTTCAGTGCTATTTGATCCAGGGTCTACGTATTCGTATGTATCATCTTATTTTGCATAGTACCTGGTCATGCCTAGTGATTCATTGAGTATTCCTGTTTATGTGTCTACACCGGTGGGTGATTCTATTTTGGTCAATCGAGTTCATCGTTCTTGTATTGTGGTGATTGGGGGTTTTGAGACTCGTGTTAATTTGTTGCTTTTAGACATGGTCGACTTTAATGTTATATTGGGGATGGACTAGTTATCACCTTACCACGCTATCTTGTACTGTCATGCCAAGACTGTGACCTTAGCCTTACCGGATTTGTCCTGTTTATAGTGGAGAGGGACTCCTGGTCATTCTACCCACAACGTTATCTCGTACGTGAAGGCTCGGTATACGGTTGAGAAGGGGTGTTTGGCCTATTTGGCGTATGTTCGCGATTCTAGTGCTGAGGTTCCCTCTATTGATTCTGTGCCTGTTGTTCGCGAGTTTCCTGAGGTTTTCCCTTCAGACTTGGCGGGTATGCCACCCGATAGGGATATTGACTTCTGCATTGATTTGGCTCCGGGCACTCAGCCCATTTCTATTCCGTCGTATCGCATGGCTCCGCATAAGTTGAAAGAATTGAAGGAGCAGTTGTAGGACTTGCTTGAGAAGGGTTTCACTAGACCCAGTGTTTCGCCTTGGGGTGCGCCAGTGTTGTTTGTTAAGAAAAAGGATGGTTCGATGAGAATGTGCATTGACTACCGGCAATTGAACAAGGTTACAATCAAGAATAAGTATCCACTGCCGAGGATTGATGATTTGTTCGATCAGCTTCAGGGTGCCAAGGTATTTTCAAAGATTGACTTGAGATTTGGCTACCATCATTTGAGGATTAGGGCATCCGATGTCCCTAAGACAGCAGTCCGCACTCGGTACGGGCATTATGAGTTCTTGGTTATGTCATTCAGGTTGACAAATGCCCCAGCAGCTTTCATGGATTTGATGAATCGGGTGTTCAGGCCTTATTTGGACTCGTTCGTGATAGTCTTCATTGATGATATTCTGATATATTCCCGTAGTCGGAAGGAGCACGAGCAACATCTCAGAGTGATTCTTCAGACTCTAAAGGATAGTCAGTTATATGCTAAGTTCTCAAAGTGTGAGTTCTGGTTGAGTTCAGTTGCATTCCTGGGTCATGTCGTATCAGCAGAGGGTATTCAGGTTGATCCAAAGAAGATTGAGGCAGTCAAGAACTGGCCTAGACCAGCATCAGCTACAGAGATCCGGAGTTTCTTGGGATTGGCAGGCTACTATCATCGGTTCGTGGAGGGGTTCTCATCTGTCGTAGCCCCGATGACCAGGTTGACCCAGAAGGGTGCCCAGTTCAGATGGTCAGATGAGTGTGAGGCGAGCATTCAGAAGCTCAAGATAGCTCTGACTACGGCACCGGTGTTAGTATTGCCCACAGGTTCAGGGCCTTACATAGTCTATTGTGATGCTTACCGTATTGGGCTTGGTGCAGTGTTGATGCAGGATGGAAAGGTCATTGCCTATGCTTCGAGGAAGTTGAAGATTCATGAGAAAAACTATCCGGTTCATGATTTGGAGTTGGCAGCCATTGTTCACGCATTGAAGATCTGGAGGCATTATCTGTATGGCGTGGTATGTGAGGTGTTCACTGATCACAAGAGTCTTCAGTAATTGTTCAAGCAAAAGGATTTAAATTTGAGGCAGAGGAGGTGGTTGGAGTTGTTGAAGGATTATGAATCACTATCTTATATCACCCAGGAAAGGCCAATGTGGTGGCCGATGCTTTAAGTAGAAAGTCAGCCAGTATGGGCAGTCTTGCTTATATCCCAGTCGATGAGAGGCCACTTGCTTTGGATGTTAAGGCCTTAGCCAATCGATTACTGAGGTTGGATATTTCTGAGCCTAGTTGGGTATTATCTTGCACGGTCGCTCGTTCTTCGTTAATGGAGCGTATCCGTGATCGGCAGTTTGATGATCCCCATTTGTGTGTCCTTAGAGACACGGTGTAGTGTGGAGGTGCCAAGCAGGTTACCTTAGATACTGATGGAGTTTTGAGATTACAGGGTCGAGTTTGTGTGCCTAATGTGGATGGGCTTCAAGAGTTGATTTTAGAGGAGGCCCATAGTTCCCGGTACTCTATTCATTCGGGCGCCGCGAAGATGTATCAGGATTTGCGGCAACATTATTGGTGGCGTAGAATGAAGAAGCATATTGTGGCATATGTGGAACGATGTTTGAATTGTCAGCAGGTTAAGTACGAGTATTAGAGGCCTGATGGATTGTTTCAGAGGATTGAGCTTCCCAAGTGGAAGTGGGAGCGGATCACTATGGACTTCGTTACTGGACTTCCGCTGATTCATAAGAAGTTCGACGCAGTTTGGGTCATTGTTGATAGGCTGACCAAGTCAGTGCATTTCATTCCTGTGGCAGTCTCTTATTCATCCGAGAGGTTAGCTGAGATCTATATCCGGGATATTGTTCGCCTTCATGGTGTGCCGGTATCTATCATTTCAGACCGAGGTACGCAGTTTACTTCGCATTTCTGGAGAGCAGTTCAGCGAGAGTTGGGCACCCAGGTTGAGTTGAGTACATCATTTCATCCTCAGATGGACGGGCAGTCCGAGCGAACTATTCAGATATTGGAGGATATGATCCAAGCTTGTGTTATTGACTTTGGAAGTTCGTGGGATCAGTTTTTGCCTTTAGCAGAGTTTGCCTACAACAACAGTTACCAGTCGAGTATCCAGTTGGCTCTTTATGAGGCTTTATATGGTAGGCAGTGTCGATCTCCGGTTGGATGGTTTGAACCGGGAGAGGCTCGGTTGTTGGGTACAGATCTGGTTCAGGAGGCCTTGGACAAGGTCAGGATCATTCAGGATAGACTGCGTACAGCCAGTCCAGGCAAAAGAGCTATGCAGATCGTAAGGTTTGAGATGTGGATTTTATGGTTGGTGAGCGGGTACTGCTCCGAGTGTCGCCTATGAAGGGCGTGATGAGATTTGGGAAGAAGGGCAAGCTTAGCCCTAGGTTCATTGGTCCATTTGAGATTCTTGATCGAGTGGGAGAGATGGCTTATAGATTTGCATTGCCACTGAGCTTATCAGCCGTGCATCCAATGTTCCATGTGTCCATGCTTTGGAGGTATCACGGTGATCCATCCCACGTGTTAGATTTCATCACTGTCCAGTTGGACAAGGACTTGTCCTATGAGGAGGAGCCGGTAGCTATTTTAGACCGGCAGGTTCATCAGTTGAGATCCAAGAGTTTCCCTTCTGTTCGTGTTCAGTGGAGAGGTCAGCCTCCTGAGGCATCGACCTGGGAGTCTGAGTCCGATATGCGGAGCCGTTATCCTCATCTTTTCCCCGACTCAGGTACTTCCTTCTTCTGTCTGTTTGAGGACGAACGATTGTTTTAAAGGTGGAGAATGTGACGATCCAAAGGGTCATCACCTGTGTTCTTATCTATTCTGTGCTTCCGAGGCCTTGAAAACCTCATTTAGAGTTGCCTCGATTTGCGTGCGCAGTTCGGGCGCGTAGGCGGAAAGCTTAAATATGAAATTCTATGAAAAATGCTAAGTTTTGCGTTTAAAATGAATAAATTTGACTTCGGTCAATATTTTGGGTAAACAGACCCGGACGCATAATTTGACGGTCCCAGAGGGTCCCTAGGAAAATATCAGACTTGGGCGTATGCCCGGAATCGAATTCCGAGGTCCCAAGCCCGAGAAATGAATTTCTGAGTAAAATTGTTTTTTCTGAAATTGTTAAGGAATATTGAAATGAAATTTGATTAGAACGAGTTTGTATCGGGCATGTATTTTGGTTCCGGCGCCCAGTACATGTCTTATATATGACTTAAGTCATTACTGTGAAATTTGGTTAAAAACGGACGTCGTTTGACGCGATCCGGACCTTAATTGAGAAATGTGATGTTTAAAAGAGTTTTGAGAAATTTCATTGATCTCGAGGGTTAATTCGATGCTCGTGATATTATATTGGTAATTTGATTACACGAATATGTCCGTAGGATGTTTTAGAGGTTGTGTGTATACTTGGGTTGGAGTTTCAAGGGCTCGGGTGAGTTTGAGTAGGTTCCGGGATGCCTTAGGCTTAGAAAGTCCGATGTTGCAGGTTTAGGAAGTTGTAGGCCTCTGAAACCTTTAGTGCGGTCCGCGAGAAATCGCGTTTGACCACGGAGGGGCCAGCGCGGCCGCGGTCGCCCTTGTGCGGGGCGCGGTGGAGGCTGTGCGGCTGCAGTCGCCTTTGTGCGGTCCGCGCAGGGTGCTGAACTGCAGGTCTTCAGGGAGGCCTGTGCGGCCGCAGTCCGTTTAATGCGGTCCGTGGTGGAGCTCCGCGGCCGCAGTCCTTTTTATGCGGCCCACGGTGAGGGTCTGAGAGGGGTATAAATAGACGGGATTTTCAGTTATTTTTCATTTTTCAAAATCCCAAAAACATAAGAGGCAATTTTTCAAACAACATTTCTTCTCCAAATCAATTGTAAGTCATTTTTAACTAGTTATCTTCAATCATTAACATCTTTTAACATGATTTCAACTTAAAATCAAAGATTTTCATGGGGGAAATTGGGTGTTTTGGGTAGAACCTAGGTTTTCCAAAAATTGGGGATTTGGACCTTAATTTGAGGTTCGAATTCAAAACAAATTATACATTTGGATTCATGGGGGAATTGGTTATCGGGTTTTGGTCCGAACCTCGCGTTTCGACCATGTGGGCCCGGGGGTAATTTTGACTTTTTGGGTAAAATTTTGGGAAAATTCATTTTCATGCATTGGGGTTGATTCATTTAGCACTTATTGATGTAATTAAGTAACTTGTGACTAGATTCGAGCGGATTGGTGGTGGAATCAAGGGGTAAAGCTATAATTGAGGCTTGAGTGGTGTTCAAAGCTTCGAGGTAAGTGTTTGGTCTAACTTTAGCTTGAGGGATTAGGAGTTGAGTCTTAATTGCTACTTGCTAATTGTCGAGTACGACGTATAGGCATGGTGACGAGTATCTATACGTTGGTGTCTAGCATGATCGTGAGTCCTTATATTGCCGATATTCTGATTTTGTTGTAGCTTTCATGCCTAAATGATAATTTCTATATGTTGTAAAGAGCATGTGAAAGAAATTGTGATCTTTGAACTTCGAGGAGCATTGGCTCAAGTGGTAATACGAATTATGAAAGTATATGAGATAATTGAACCCTTTGGAGCATTGACTCAAGTGGTAAAGTGAGTTATGAAGTAAGCAGTGAAAGAAAGAGAAAGAGTTATTGATTTGTTCCCTTGCCGGGATGTTTGTTGCTTGGCTGATTATCTCCCTTGCCGAGATATTGAGATTTATTGATATTGTTACCTTACCGGGATTTAGCTGTTTAATTGTATTCCCTTGCCGGGACTTCTATTATTATTTGTTTACTCCCTTACCCCTTGTTTGTGATTGTTATTTGGGTGAGGAAGAGCGATAAAACACGAAGGGTGATGCCGTGCATTGTTTGCTATTGTGGGGAAAGAGTGTATCTGATTACTTGTTGTATCTGATTTACTTCGAGTTTATAGATTCCCTTACCATATTTGCCTTGTGATTATTGTTTGGGTGAGGAAGAGCGTAAAACACGGAGGTGATGCCGTGTATTGTTTTTGGTGAGGACGAGAGTAAAAGCACGAAGGGTGATGCCGTGCAAATTGTTGATTTCTGCTTCCTTGTTGATATTCTAGTTATGTTGTTTCTTTCCTTACTTGATGTTTTTTTATTCGGACATATTATTTCCCCTACAACATGTTTCCCCCTCTCACATTGACTGGTTATTTTTGTATCTCTTTTCCGCTGTATATATATATATATATATATATATATATATATATATATGAACTGCACAGGTTTATCTGGAGTCTGGCCCTAGCCTCGTCACTACTTCGCCGAGGTTAGGCACTTACCAGCACATGGGGTCGGTTATGCTGATACTACACTCTGTGCTCTTTTGCACAGATCCAAGTCTTGGACAACAGCAGTAGCGCGGGAGCCAGCCTTCAGTCCAGTGAGACACCGAGGTAGCCTTGCAGGCGTCCGCAGGCCCGACATCTCCTCTATCTTTTATTTCAGTCTTTTATCTCATGTATTCGAGACAAACCATTTATATTTTTCTTTCAAACGGTTGTATTTAGTACTCTTAGAAGTTCGTGAGTGATGTGACACCAGTTCTTGGGTAGAGGCTTATGTTGATTTCCGCATTATTGTTCAGTTTCTTTGATTTAAGTCTTCTGCTTATTTATTTAATTCTGTTGTTCTCATGCTATTACTGATAATGGTTACAAGAAGTAAATTGCTTAATGAAAAAGGTAGTTAAGGGTTGGCTTGCCTAGCTCTCATTTGTAGGCGCCATCACGACTCCCGAGGGTGGGAAAATTCCGGGTCGTGACAATTGTGTATTTTATACCTTGTAAGAGTGATTCCGATCTATGTGGATATTATGGAATGAATTCAAGTGATTTGGAGCTTTGAAGTCTGAATAAAATCCTAAGGAATTAAGCCGGGATCGTGTTCGGGGATCAACGGATGATAGTTAGAATGAACGAAGAATCGAGTAGGCATATTGCGCATTGTCTAGTAAAATGAACATCACTTTTATCTCATAACTCTATTTGGGCTCCACAATATATGATTGGAAAGCTAACTCAAAGGACTACAACTTTCATGTTTTACGTATTTCCAAATTCCTAACTGAACAGGGTGAAAGGTGCACGTCAAGTGAGCATCCGCATTCAGGCCACACTCGTCAGGCAGAATCAAAGTGGATATGCGCGGTCCAAGCGCGGTCCAAGCGTGGCCGCGAACATCTTGTCCGGAAAATGTGTCATTTTTCGCGTAGGAGAAGGTGTAATTGTTTGGGCCCGACCCTACTTGGTATGCATACATGGAAAAATGGTATTTTGATAAAGTTGGACATACTTTTGACACAGATTTGACCTAAGGAGGCAGAGACACAATAGGAGCAAAGCGGGGAATTCTTCTACGAGTATTTTTCCTTCCTCTTCCTATTTTTTCATTGTTGGTTATCACTTTTAGTATTGTATTTTTACATACTATTATGAATAGCTAATTTGTTATCTAGAGTTTTGATGGAACCTTTTGTAGGATAAATTCTTGTTATGTTTTTATATAATTGAGCCGTTGAATTTCTCTTGTTCAGCTACGTGCTTGTTGTTATTGATTGAATGGCCATCGATTGACTGTGCCTATTTATTATGTGTTGCTCGAGAGAGAGTACATATTTAGGTAGTTGTTGAACAACGTCACTCCTAACATATATGAGAAATCAATACAGTGGGTTTAAAGGTAGGTTTAGAAATAACAAAGCCTTGATGTGGTCATAATGAGCAGTTAGATAAATCCAACTAGCGTAGTTCGAGAGAATATGTCTAGTAAATTATTGTAGTTGCTCGAGAGAGAATTACGTCACCTAAAGTGCTCACGATCAGTAGAGAATACATTGGCAAAATTGTAGGGAACATATTTAGAAGGATTTCGATAATTGGGAAAATCATAACTCTAGACCTCCTTAATTTAGTCTCCAACCCTTTGTCTCGTTAGTTGATAATTTTACCATTTTCTAGTATTTGCTAGTTAATTAGTTAGAAATATAAATATCAATCTTTATAATTTAGAAAATTATTCAAACTTGTCTTCTTAGTGATACCAAACAGTTATAGCTAAGCCTTAGTTCTCTGTGGGATTTGACTCCGAATTTTTAGACCGGATTATATTTGCAGCGACTGTTTATCCTTTTTAGGACTAGAGTTGGGCGTGATCAAATTTTGGCGCCATTGCCGGGGAACTAACGGTGTAGCTGTAGGTGTACATATTGCTAGGTTACAAGTTTGAACGTTTATTTTTATTTTGTTGTATTTTATTTTTTTATTTATTTTTGTTTTACTTGTTAATTTGAGAAATATGGCATCCTGGAATTATGAGAATTTTAATGTTGTAATTCTACTATTGATCTTCCTTGTGTGAATCGTTGCGGAAACCGCCTGGGTCAAAATAGTCTAAACATTTTCGAGAGCGAGTTATGTGCACTAACTCAATCTTATGTGTGGAATGTGTGTGATATGTGTGGTGGTCAAGATGGTCACTTTCATGGTTGTGCTTGTATTTTTTATCTTCCCCCAACCCCTTACTTTGATAGTTCTTCTTTTTCCTATGAAGTTAATAAGAACAAAGAACCCAGGGATAATAACTTGAAAGAGATCAAGGATATGCTAAAGTACCTTGTGGAACAAGATGAAAGTCAGATGCACATACAAAGGTAAAATGCTACTATTCACAACCTGGAGGCACAAGTGAGTCAACTAGTTGAAGCATTTAATGCTCAACAAGCCAATATTAGGGATAGTAGTCAAGAAGAGCATGAACTAGACACTAAAATTGAGGTGCTAATGGAGGAGGTCAGAATACAACGCCAATAATCTATCCAACTAGAATTTGAGGATGTCGATGCTCAAGAAGTAACACTAGAGTCAGCCAAGGACATTGAAGATACAAAGTTAGTTGACTCTAGTTTGATTGGTATTGAGGAGGTCAAAAATTATGAAGTTCATGTATTTGAGCGCATTGACCTCATTCCAAACACTTCTCTACATTATGTTCGGATGGTGAAAAGGGAATGGATCCTTACAAGTATAAAAAGGAGTCCAAGGAAGAGGAAGATGAGCCTTATATTTTGAAATTCTCAAAGCTGTCTAGGCAAGGTGACACTCCTCGGTCGAGAGCCAAAAAGTGCATAAGACTTTATCTAATTTTTGGCTCGCAAGAATTTGTACCACCCCAAGAGCATAATCATAAGCTTGAAGCAAAACTTGAGGTTTAATTCATATGCACGATGTGGAGACAAAAAGTGATTCATATCCTGTCTCGACTTATATCAATTAATATATATAAGCAATATTCGATATAATATTAGCTAATGCACTAATACTTAGTTCATAGTATAGTATAGTATATATATACTAAGTGTATTATATATACTAAGTGTATTATATAATACACTATACTATATATATAGTATAGTGTATTATATATCAAGGTATATTCGATATATATAGTATAATATAGTATATAAGCTATATATATACAAGAACATGAAGTGCTCGGAAAACATGGACGGGTTCTTTTAGGTATTGATACACTTGTAAATTGATTCATCGACTTATAACCTACTCATATGCATATATGTATATTAACAATAAATTAAAATGTCTCAACTTATATCAATTAATATATGTATGTATGTATGTATGTATGTATATATATATATATATATATATATATATATATATATATATATATATATATATATTATATACTACATATTATATATATATATAAGCTATATTCGATATAATATTAGCTAATGCATTAATACTTAATGCATAGTATAGTATAGTATATATATACTAAGTGTATTATATATACTAAGTGTATAGTATAGTACATTATATATCAAGGTATATTCGATATATACAGTATAATATAGTATATAGTATATAACTATATATATATATAAGCTATATTCGATATAATATTAGCTAATGCACTAATACTTAGTGCATAGTATAGTATAGTATATATATACTAAGTGTATTATATATACTAGGTGTATAGTATAGTGTATTATATAATACACTATACTATATATATAGTATAGTGTATTATATATCAAGGTATATTCGATATATATAGTATAATATAGTATATAGTTGTAACGACCCGAACCGTCGTTTCCTGTATTTTCGTCCCGTATTCCCCGTTAAATGCTTATTCATGTTTCAATATGTGTACTTGGTGAATTTGAGTCAATTCGGATCGAGTTTGGTATGAAATGAGACAATTAGTCTCTTTAAGGAAGAATTAGTTTGGAAAAGTCAACCGGACGTTGACTTGTGAGTTAGAGGGCTCAGAATTGAATTCCGATAATTCGGTTAGTTTCGGAGGATGATTTAAGGCCTAGGAGCGCAATCGGAATTAATTGTCACGACCCAAATCCCGGTCGTGATGGCGCCCAACACACTACTAGGCAAGCCCGACCATTATTCAACACTTAACCCAATTTATCAAAAATAGCGGAAAGAAATATCAATTAAGCAAGATTAAAGTACTGAAGAATTTAACAAAATACACAATATAATCTCACTAGGACCCGGTGTCACGAATCTGAGCCTCTAGAATACAGAATATCATCCTAATACATGGTATATCCAAAGTCTGATAATGCGGAAATAAAGAGATAGGATAGGAGGGAGAAGATCAATGGTTGCGAACGCCGTGCAACTACCTCGATACTCCCAGAGGCTGGATCTGCTGATCAACTGGATCTACTGAGCCTGAGACTGCCCTGGATCTGCACACAAGGTGTAGGGAGTAAAGTGAGTACTCCGACCCAGTGAGTAATAAAAGTAACTACAGTCCGAAGATAAGAAAATCCAGTAAATACACAAAGTAAGCTACAATCCGAATATACAACAACATATGGAACTGAGCAGCTAAACACCAGTATAAATACAAATACATGAATGCAATGCAATGCATATGATGGTACATTCCAGTACCCACTGCGGCGTGCAGCCCGAGCCATCCATATTTATTTATCGTCGACGGCGCTCACTGGGGGTGTGTACAGACTCCGGAGGGGCTCCTACAGCCCAAGCGCAATATCTTGGTCAGTCATTGTTACCTGACCGGTCAGCCATTGTTACCTGACCAATTTATATCATACAGTGCCATTGTTACCACTGTTCAAGTATATCATCCAGTGTCATTGTTACCACTATTTCAAGTATATCACACAGTGTCATTGTTACCACTGTTTCAAGTATATCACACAGTGTCATTGTTACCACTGTTTCAAGTCACTTTATAATCAGTCCAGAAAATAATATAATAAGCCCCTTGGGCATTTACAAAACAGAAGTTCCCAGCCCGGAATACATTTAAAAATATCATTTAAGTTTTCAACACTTAGAATTATGGCTGAGTTTGCAAAACAGCATTTAAAACCTTGGACTGAAATTAAATGATATGCAAATCATGCTAAGCAGTAATATCAATCCTCGAAGGATTTTACAAATCGGCACAAGGCCCCAAATATGGCATCAAGCCCAGTAATATCAATGAAGTATGTGTATCAATCACCAGTATAGTATAAACATCACACGGGATGGACCAAGTCACAATCTCAAATAGTATCCGACCCCGCACTCGCCATGGAGTGCGTGTCACGCCTCAATATAGCGTTACGATGTGAAAGTCCGGGGTTTCAAACCCTCAGAACAATATTTACATCTATTACTCACCTCAAGACGGCCAAAAGTCTACTCCGCGATGCCCATTCCTTTCGAGTCGACCTCCTCGCGCGTCGAATCTTGCCAAAACCACAAGGAATATATTACAATAAGCTAAGGGAATATAACTCAATCAAAAAGACTCGAAAAATATCGAAAATCACGAAATTTGCAAAACCCGAGCCCTGGGCCCACTTCTCGAAAAATTACGAAAGTCACATCACCGGATTACTCGTCTCGCCACGAGTCCGTACATATAAAATTTACCAAAATCGGAGTTCAAATGACCCCTCAAATCTTCATTTTAGAATTTCAATCTCAAGCCCTAATTTTTTATAATTTGGGTATGTTTTCATGGATTTCAAGGATGATTCTTCAATAAAATCATGTATTTAACTTATAAAACTTACCTCCAATCGATCTCAGTTGAAACTCCCTTCAATCCCCATCCAAAAGCTCTCAAAATGACTGAAAATGGTGGAAAAATGACCCAAAATCGGATATAAACTCACTGCCCAGATTTTTTGCAATTACTGTTCACCCGCACGGTACTGTTCACGCGCGTGTTACTGTTCACTGCTGCTAAAAAAATGCACCAGCAGCCAATTTAAATTGCAGCACAACCATTTTTCACTAAAATGGCTCTAACTCCATCATACGAACTCGGAATTAGACGATTCTTGTTCCTATGAGTCACAAATAATAATACGAACACAACCCTTCAATCGAAACTCAATTCGGAGCTATAATTCATTATCAAAATTCCGGAAGTCTCGGAATCAAATTTGGATCTCTAGAACTAAAAATGAACCTTTAGATCATTACATTTATGCTCAAAACGGCAAAAATCTTCCAAAAACTCTTCCAAAATTTGTCCGAGCCTCATGGGATCCCAACAAAGTATACTAACAAGTCCCATAATATGACACAAACTTAGTTGTTCCTTCGAATCACCAAAAAACAACGCAAAAATACTAAATTTACCACGGATTCAAGCCTATGAACTTTGAAACTTTAAATTTTCACATCCGATGTCGAAATACGTCAAAACTAGTCCGAATGATCTCAAATTTTGCAGACAAGTCCAAAATGACATAACGAAGCTACATCAACTCTCGGAATTCCATTCCGAGCCTCGGATCAAAATCTTACCTATCAACCGGAATTCGCCAAAATACTAACTTTGCCGATTCAAGCTTAATTCTACACCGGTCATCACAAAATATTCCGGACACACTTTTAAGTCCCAAATCACCTAACAAAGCTATCCGAACCATAAAATTTGCATTTCGAGCGCTCTAACATATAAGTCAATATCCGGTTGACTTTTCCAACTTAAGCTTCCTTAAAAGAGACTAAGTGTCTCAAACCTTACCAAAATCATTCAGGAATGACTTCAAATTTTGCACACAAGTCACATTCGACATTACGGACTTGCCCCAACTTTCGGAATCGCATTCTGACCCCGATATCAAAATTTCCACTTCCGGTCGAATTTTCTCAAAAACCTTCAAATTTCTATATTTAGCCAAATGACTCCAAAATGACCTACGGACCTCCGAATTCACTTCCGATTGCGCTCCCAAATCCAGAATCACCATACGGAGCTACTCCCAGTCTCGGAATTCCAAACGGACATCAATAACACTGAAATGTATTTTAAGCCAAACTGATGCAATTTCTTCTAAAATGCTATCTTCCACAATAGGCGCCAAAACGCTCCCGGGTTATCCAAAATCCGATCCGGGCATACGCACAAGTCCGAAATCATCATACGAACCTGTTGGAACCTTCAAATCCCAATTCCGAGGTCGCTTACTCAAAATTCCAATCCTAGTTCATTTCTTCAATTTTAAGCTTTCAAAATGAGAATTTTCATTTAGATTTGACTCTAAACTTCCTGAATTTTAATTCTGACCATACACACAAGTCAATATACCTGAGATGAAGCCGCTCATGGCCTCAAACTACTGAATGATGCGTCGGAGCTCAAAACGACCGGTCGGGTCGTTACATTAATTTTGGAGGTCCGGTGAAGAAATTAGCTCATTTTGGCGAAGTTAGTATTTTGGCGATTTCCGGTTGATAGGTGAAATTTTGATCCGACGGTTGGAATGGAATTCCGAGAATTTCTGCAGCTTCGTTATGTCATTTTGGACTTGTGTGCAAAATTTGAAGTCAATTGGACGTGATTTGATAGGTTTCGGCATCGGAAATAGAAGTTGGAAATTCTAAAGTTCATAAAACTTGGATTGGAGGTTGATTCATGATTTTAGCGTTGTTTGATGTGATTTGAGGCCTCGAGCAAGTCCGTAATGTATTTTGGGACTGGTTGGTATTATTGGTCGGGGTCCCGGGGGCCTCGGGTGTGTTTCGGATGCCCAACGGGTCATTTTTGGAAGATTTTTGCCGTTTTGAGCATAAATGTAATGATCTAAAGGTTCATTTTTAGTTCTAGAGATCCAAATTTGATTTCGAGACTCACTAATTCTTTTATTGTGGATATGAATATGTAATTCGCCTCCGAAGATTAATGACGAAAGGTTGGTTTCTTTATCCGCAAGCCTCGGGTGTGTTTCGGATGCCCAACGGGTCATTTTTGGAAGATTTTTGTCGTTTTGAACATAAATGTAATGATCTAAAGGTTCATTTTTAGTTCTAGAGATCCAAATTTGATTTCGAGACTTCCAAAATTTAAATCATGAATTATAGGACTGATCTGAAAATTTTGGTTTAATTTCATCAAGTCGCGATTGGGTTTTTGACGTGAAATGTGAGTTAATTGTTTAACGAGCGAAATGGGTATTGAACTGGGAAAACGAGCTCCGAATTGAGTTTCGATTGAAGGGTTGTGTTCGTATTATTATTTGTGACTCATAGGAACAAGAATCGTCTAATTCCGAGTTCGTATGATGTAGATAGAGCCATTTTAGTGAAAAATGGCTGTGCTGCAAATTTCTTAAAAGCTGCTGTATTTTCTGCAGCAGTGAACAGTACGTGAACAGTGCACAGTGACCTCACGCGCATGAACAGTGCCCCCGCGTGAACAGTACCGAAAATTTCTGGACAGATTTAATTTCCAGCAGTCCGAGTTTGGTCATTTTTTTTGACTTCCAAGCTCTGATTTTGGGCGATTTTTAGCAAGAAATCTTGGGAAATCTTGAGGTAAGTCACTTGTGATTATTTCTACTCCATAATATTGAATTATCATCGAATAATCCGACTAGATTACATGTTTTTGAGGAGTAAATTGAAGATTTAGGCCTAGAGATTTGAAAATAAGATTTAAAGATTTGAGGGATCATTTGAACTCCGATTTTGGTAAATTTTATATGTACGGACTCATGGAGAGACGAGAAATTCGGTGATGTGACTTTCGTAATTTTTCGAGAAGTGGGCCCGGGGCTCGGGTTTTGCGAATTTCGTGAATTTCGATATTTTTCGAGTCTTTTCGATTGGGTTATATTCCCTTAGCCTATTGTAATATATTCGTTGTGGTTTTGACCAGATTTAACGCGTGAAGAGGTAAATTCGAGAGGCAAGGGCATAGCGGAGTAGACATTGGACCGTCTTGAGGTGAGTAATGATTTTAAATGATGCACTGAGGGTTTGAAACCCAGGATTGCACAACATACTGCTATGTTGAGATGAGACACGCGTTGTATGACGAGCGCGTGGTCATTTACTATTGGGGATTGTGACTTGGTCCATCCCAGTTGATATTTTTACCGCGTAATTGATAAAGATTTATTGTTTTTCACTATGATTGGGCTTATTGCCATATTTGGGCTTCGTGCCAATTATCTGAAATCTTTTGTGAATTTACATCACTATTTTCCTCACGAATTGAAATATTATTTGAACTCAGTCCAATTGAATTATATTATTTTGTGAACTCAGCTACATTTATACTCAACTCGAGATTTAATGATATTTATAATGCTGTTGAGCTGAGCACTATTGTTTTACTGATGCCCAAGAGGCTTATGATTATTTTCTGGACTGATTGAGGCCGAGGGCCATACGTGAGGATATGTTGAGTGATGTGAGGAGGCTTTCAGGCCTCGAGTGTTATATGAGGAGGCTTTCAGGCCTCGTGTGTGATGTGTGAAGGCTTTCAGGCCTATTGATATTGCGCTTGGGCTGTAGGAGCCCCTCCGGAGTCTGTACACACCCCCAGTGAGCGCAGGGTACCCAGGTGAGTTGGGAGTGGGCCCGAGAGGCCGTTGCTTGTGTGTGGTGAGTTGGGAGTGAGCCCGAGGGGCTGATGTTGTGTGCTGGTGAGTTGGGAGTGAGCCCGAGGGGCTGATACTATACTGAGATTTACATATTGAGCCCGAGGGGCAAGCTTTTGATTTATCCTTTCTGTGGAAATTATTTGTCTTTACTGTTTTAAAAGAAGAATTATCTGATACTCACTATTTTACTGTATAACTGATTTTACTGCTTGGGATAGCGCTATATTGTGCCGTTATGAGATTTCATGTTTTCAGTCGTTATTTATTTTTATTACTCACTGGGTCGGAGTACTCACATTACTCCCTGCACCATGTGTGCAGATACAGGCAGAGCTGAGTTCGCTCCTGAGCGCTGATTCTTTCCAGACCAGGCGGTGACTAGGAGTAACGAGGTAGCTGTTGACGTCCGCAGCCCCGTTTTCTCCCTTATCTTTGTTATTTATGATAATTCCAGACTTTGTAAAATATTAGTAAACTCTGTAGTAGCTCATGACTTGTGACACCCCGATTTCGGGCTGAGTTGGGAGGGTTTTCCTTGTTCTATCACGTTTATTTTGCATTTAAGATTATATTGCCCATGATTTAGACTTATTCCTGCTAAGTAATTAAAAAGAGATGTACTGTTTTGTTGATTGACTGGCCTTGTCCTCACGAGAGGCGCCATCACGACCGGGTTGGGATTTTGGGTCGTGACAATAGTATATAAGCTATATATATATATATATATATATATATATATATATATATATATATAAGAACATGAAGCGCTCGGAATACAAGGACGGGTTCTTTTAGGTATTGATACACTTGTAAATTGATTCATCGACTTATAACCTACTCATATGCATATATATATATATATATATATATATATATATATATATATATAAATATTAACAATATAATATTAGCTAATGCACTAATAATTAGTGCATAGTATAGTATAGTATAGTATATATATACTAAGTGTATTATATATACTAAGTGTATAGTATAGTGTATTATATATCAAGGTATATTCGATATATATAGTATAATATAGTATATAGTATATATATATATATATATATATATATATATATATAGCTTAAATTGAATTAAAATCCTAAATTTATACTACATATGTACATAATTTTAAATTGAATTAAAAGTAATTTAATTTTTTTTAGAAATAGCGACCAACTTTGGTCGCTATTTTGGTCAAACGGTCAAACAATAGCGACCAACTTTGGTCGCTATTTTGGTCAAAAAGTCAAAACTTATTTAGCTACCAAAATAGCGACCAAAGTTGGTCGCTGTTTTTAATTCCAGTGTCAAAACCGGATTTTCCCTCCCATTCTTTCAAAAAATTTCCCCAAAATCTCTCTTTTCTCTCTCACACTCAACCCTCCCCCTCCGACTCCCAGCAGCAGCGACGCCACCCACGACCACCGACGGCAACAGCTCCACCGCCGGCGACCTTCATTCCCAAAGTAGGTTTCTCTCTCCTTTCTTTGTTTTTTTCGAAATACATTGATTTTGCTTAATTTCTCCATGTTAGGGTTCAAAGTTATATATTATTTGTTCAACCATGTTAGGGTTCAAAGTTAATTTCTCCATGTTAGGGTTTAATTTCTCCATGTTAGGATTCAAAGTTAGCTCAACCATGTTAGGGTTCAAAGTTATATATTATTTGCAATTTTTTAGGGTTCTTATTAATACATTTAGTCGAAAATATTTAGTTTTACCTACTAATTTGGAGAGAAAATTGTTTGAAGAGAAGAAACCCTAAGAGTTGCACCTTTAGGATTATGTATTGGATTTTTAGTTTATAAATTGAAATTTTAGGATATGACTTGAACTTTTGTGGATATGAGTTGAACCTTTAGGATATGAATTAAACCTCTAGGATATTAGTTTATGTATTGGAATTTTAGTTTATAAATTGAAATTTTAGGATATGAATTGAATGTGACGACCCGGCCCGTCGTCACGCGAGTTACTGCCCCGTTTCCCCCATTTTATGCTCATTCATGTTTCGTTATCGGTGTTCGGTGTGTTAGAGTTAAATCGGATTGGTTTTGATAGGAAATGAGACACTTAGTCTCTTTAAGGAAGGCTTGTTTTGGAAAAGTCAACCAGATGTTGACTATTGAGTTAGAGGGCCCGGATGTGATTTCCGGTGATTCGGTTAGCTTCGGGGTTTGATATGTGGCTTAGAAGTGTGATCAGAATTGATTTTGGAGGTCCGGAGTAGAATTAGGCTTGAATTGGCGAAGTTAGTATTTTGGCGAATTCCGGTTGGTAGGAGAGATTTTGATACGGGGGTCAGAATGGAATTCCGAGAGTTGCAATAGCTTCGTTAAGTGATTTGGGATGTGTGTGCAAAATTTCATATTATTCGGAGGTGTTTTGGTCGGGTTTTTGATCAAATGCGTATATCGGAAGTTTTTAAGAAATTTAGGCTTGAATCCGATGTAATTTGATGGTTTTGGTGTTGTTTGTGGTGTTTTGATGATTGGAACAAGTTTGAATGATGTTTTAGGATGGGTTGGCACTTTTGGTTGAGGTCCCGGGGGCCCCGGGGTGATTTCGGATGGCTAACGGGAGTTTTTGAAGTTGGAAAATGCTACAGAAATGCAGCAGTCAGTGCAGAGCAATTTTGCTCTATGTGATCGCATAGCACAAAGGGCTGCGATCGCATAGAAAGATTTTAGGGGCTGTTTGGTTGTTCAATGCGATCGCATGAAGGGGTTGCGATCGCACAGTGTTGTTTGGTAAGGCACTACAATCGCATAGGGCCTGTTGCGATCGCATAGGGTTTGAGACCATGGAATTTTTAGTCTATGCGATCGCAGGGGCTTGAATGCGATCGCATAGAGTTAGCTACAGTGATCCGGGCAGGATGTTAAAAACATTTCATCCGCGAACCCAAACCCATTTCCTCCATTTTTGAGCAACCTTGAGAGCTTTTGGACGGGGATTGAAGGGGGTTTCGACGGGAAGTGATTGGAGGTAAGTCCTATGAACTAAAAACATGTTTTTATTGTGAAATTGATCTTGGAATCCATGGAAATTTAGCAAAAGAGGAAGAACTAGGGCTTGACCTTTAATATTTCAAATTTGAATTTGAGGGAGCATTTGAGCTCGGATTTCGGTAAATTTGATATGTATAGACTCATGGCGAGATAAGGAATCCGGTGATGTCAATTTTTTGATTTTTCGAGAAGTGGGCACGAGGCTCGGGTTTTGCCAACTTCGTGATTTTCGATATTTTTCGAGTCTTTTCGATTGGGTTGTATTCCCTTAGCCTATTGTAACGTATTACTTGTGGTTTTGATCAGATTCGACACTCGAGGAGGTTGATTTGCGAGGTAAGGGAGTAGCGATCTAGGATTTCGGCCTGCTTGAGGTGAGTAATGGTTATAAATGATGTTCTGAAGGTTTGAAACCCCAGATTTGCACAACGTGGTGCTACATTGAGATGAGACACACTCTGTATAATGAGCGTGAGGTCTGTTACTATTGGGGATTTGGACTTGGTCCATCCAGTTTGATGACTCTACTGTACTTTTGACTGAGACTTAATTAATATCATTATATTATGGGCTAGTTGCCATGTTTGGGGCCTTGTGCCGATCTGTAGAACCCTTAGGGGGCATTTGTATTGGTTGACCTCACTTTTCTTGTCGAAATCATACCCTCAGTCATGTTCTTAACTGATAAACATAATATGAACCAGCTTTAGAAATTGTAAAATCCTAATGCGAGTAACGTGTGGGTTGAGAACCCCGTCTTATCTTAGTGTGCCCGAGAGGCCAAGTCTATATTGACTGAGAGGGGTCGAGAACCCCATTGTGAGGGTATTTGATATGCTATGGATCGGGCTGCACGCCGCAGCAGTATATATATTTATGCGGATCAGACTGCACGCCGCAATAGTATATTATATGGATCGGACTGCACGTCGCAGTAGTATAGCGCTTGGGCTGAAGGAGCCCCTCCAGAGTCTCCACACCTCCAGTGAGCGCAGTCGACTATTCTTGGATCGGGCTGCACGCCACAACAGTATATATATATGGATCGGGATATGCGCCGCAGTAGTATACTATATGGATCGGGCTGCACGCTGCAATAGTACAAATATGAATTCAGTTATCGTGAGGAGTAAATGAAATGAATACTGGCTTAAAGGACTTTTAACTGACTTCTTCATTTAGTTGCTGTTTTTGATATTCTCACTGTTTTAATATAGAACTGCGTAGTGTTTACGAGTTTTCTTTCCGTCAGTCATTATTTATTGCTATAAACTCACTGAGTTGGAGTACTCACTTTACTCCCTGCACCATGTGTGCAGATACAGGTATCCCGGAGGCATAGTTTGAGCCTTCTGCTGCTGTTCAGCTTATTCCGGGGTCATCGAGGTAGCTGCATGGTGTCCGCAGGACCCGATTTCTCCCCTTATCCTCTTTATTTTCCGCACTCTAGACAACTCTATGTATAGGTTGCTACACAGACTTGTATTAGAGGCTTTTGGCTCGTGACACCAGATCGGTGGGATTTATATTGATATTTTATGGATTTTCCGTACTGTTTATCTATTAATACAGAGTTATAATCATGTTAGTTTGGCATTAAATCCTATTAATTGGTAATGAATTCTACATAAGGGATTGTGAGTGACGAATTGGTCGGTCTTGCCTAGCATCATGTTGGGCGCCATCACGATCAGGGATTGGGGTCGTGACAAGTTGGTTTCAGAGCCTAGGTTACTAGGTCTCGCGAGTCTTGAGCCGGTTTAGTAGAGTCTCGCGGATCGGTACAGAGACGTTTGTACTTATCATCGGGAGGCTGCAGAACCTGTTAGAAAAATTCCACATTCTTGAAATTCTTGTCGTGCGAACTTGTTGATCTGAATACTAAATTTTTCTTTATTCCATTCTCTCACAGATGGTGAGGACTCGAGCTACCGAACGTGCCGGACGACCACCAGTACCACCTACTAAGGCTACTAGAGGCCGTGGACGCGGTCGTGGTCGGGGTAGAGGCAGAGCAGTAGGAGTAGCACCTGTGGATCCTTTAGTTGCCCCAGCTCAGGACCAGGCTCCAGCAGCACCAGTGCAGGCACCAGCTGTGCCCATTGTCTCCAAGAGACATTGGCCCAGATATTGACAGTTTGTACGGGCCTGGCTCAGGTGGTTTCAACCACCACAGTAGCAGCAGCTACTTCGCAGGCCGGGGGAGGCAATCAGACCCCCGCTGCTCGCACACCTGAGCAGGTAGTGCAGGGATTACAGACTCCAGAGGCACCTCCAGCGTAGCCAGTGGTACCCGTTCAGGAGTACAGGGTTCCAGTTATGCCAGACGATGAGCAGCGTCGTCTCGAGAGGTTCAGTAGACTTCAGCCTCCTTCTTTCAGTGGTGCTCAGGGCGAGAATGCCCAGGGTTTTCTCGACAAGTGTCAGCGTATGCTTCGGACAACAGGGATTCTTGAGTCCAGCGGTGTGGCTTTTACTACATTTCAGTTTACTGGAGCGGCCTTCACTTGGTGGGAGGTGTATGAGCGGCGTAGGCCGGTAGGTGCAGCACCTTTGACTTGGCAGGAGTTCTCCACTCTCTTCTTGGAGAAGTGGATACCGCAGTCTCAGAGGGAGGAGCTGCATAGACAGTTTGAGTGGCTTCGCCAGGGAGATATGACTGTGTCTCAGTATGAGGCGAGATTTTCTGAGTTGGCTCGTTATGCCTCATGGATAGTTCCGACTGATCGAGAGAGGATTAAGAGGTTCGTGGATGGTCTTAATTATCACCTTCGTATTCTGATGACTCGAGAGAGAGTTTTGGGTATTCCCTTCGAGGATGCAGTTGATATTGCTCGTGATATTGAGACGGCTCGCCGCCAGGAGAGAGAGGAGAGGGAGGCCAAGAGGTCTCAAGGTTCTGGCAGTTTCAGTGGCGCTCTTTTGAGGGGACAGTTCCAGCAGGGTCGAGGTTGTTCTTTCAGGCCCGCTCAGTTAGCTCGACCTGAGTACCGAGGTGGATCTTCTGGTCGTGGTTATCAGGGTTCTCAGAAAAGTCAGCCATCTCTCAGCGCTCTTCCAACACAGAGTTCATCTCGTTCTCCATCTGCTTAGGGTTCTTCCAGGCTAAGTGCATCAGCTATGCACTCTAGCACGAGGGGTTCCCTTCAGTCCCAGTTCCCAGCACCCGGGAGTTGCTATGAGTGCGGAGAGTTCGGGGATATGCGGAGGGAGTGTCCTTGCCGTGCTGCTAGCTCATCTTAGCAGAGGGGTCAACCCTCAACTTCTGTTCCAGTTACTTCACCACCCGCCCAGCCAGCTAGGGGTGGAGGTCAGGTAGCCAGGGGTCGCCCTAGAGGGGGAGGTCAATCAGGGGGCGGTCAGGCCCGTTTCTATGCACTCCCAGGCAGACCCGACGCTATTGCTTCAGATGCTGTCATTATATGTATTGTTTCAATCTGCCACAAAAATGCCTTTGTATTATTTGATCCCGGTTCCACATATTACTATGTGTCTTCATATTTTGCTCATCATTTGGGTACGACCCGAGGATGTCTTGCCTTACCTGTTCATGTATCTACTCCGGTGGGTGATACTATTGTTGTAGACCATGTATATCGGTCGTGTTTGGTGACTATTGGGGGTCTGGAGACCCGAGTTGATTTATTGCTGTTGAGCATGGTGGACTTTGATGTTATTCTGGACATGGATTGGCTATCTCCGTGTCATGCTATTCTTGACTGTCATGCTAAGACAGTCACTTTGGCTATACCGGGTGTTCCGAGGATTGAGTGGCGGGGCGTGACTGACTATGTGCCTAGCAGGGTGATTTCTTTTCTAAAGGCCCAGCGTATGGTTGGGAAAGGTTATCTATCATATTTGGCTCTTGTGAGGGATGTTGGAGTTGAGACTCCTAACATTGATTCGGTTCCAGTTGTGAGGGAGTTTCCCAATGTGTTTCCTGCAGACCTGCCGGGCATGCCACCGGACAGGGACATTGATTTTTGTATTGACCTAGTGCCGGTCACTCAGCCCATTTCCATTCCTTCATATCGTATGGCACCGTCAGAGTTGAAAGAACTAAAGGATCAGCTTCAAGAACTCCTGGATAAGGGGTTCATTCAGCCTAGTGTGTCACCGTGGGGTGCACCGGTCCTATTTGTGAAAAAGAATGATGGCACAATAAGAATGTGCATTGACTACATGCAATTGAACAAAGTAACAGTGAAGAACAAGTATCCCCTGCCCCGTATCGATGATTTATTTGACCAGCTTCAGGGGGCAAGGGTATTCTCCAAGATTGATCTTCGTTCAGGCTATCACCAGTTGAAGATCAGGGATTCAGATTTTATGAAGTTTGCTTTCAGGACTAGATATGGGCACTATGAGTTTCTTGTTATGTCCTTTGGGCTGACTAATGCCCCAGCCGCGTTCATGCATTTGATGAACAATGTATTTCGGCCATATCTGGATTCATTCATGATTGTTTTTATTGATGATATATTGGTGTACTCGTGTAGCCAGGAGGAGCACACACAACATTTGCGAGTGGTATTACAGAGATTGAGAGAGGAGAATCTTTATGCAAAGTTCTCCAAGTGTGAGTTTTGGCTTGGGTTAGTGGCTTTCTTAGGTCACGTGGTGTGTAGCGAGGGTATTAAGGTCGACCCGAAGAAGATAGAGGTGGTACAGAGTTGGCTAGACCGACCTCAGCCACAGAGATTCGTAGTTTCCTCGGTTTGGCTGGTTATTATCGCCGATTCATTTAGGGTTTTTCATCTATTGCCTCGCCCTTGACCAAGTTGACGCAGAAGGGTGCTCCGTTTGTATGGTCGGACAAGTGCGAGAAGAGCTTTCAGAAGCTCAAGACAGCTTTGACCACAACTCCGATATTGGTGTTACCATCAGCTTTAGGTTCTTATACCGTCTATTGTGATGCTTCAAGAGTTGGGATCGACTGTATGTTGATGCAGGAGGGTAGAGTGATTGCATATGCTTCTCATCAGTTGAAGCCTCACGAGAAGAACTACCCTGTTCATGACTTAGAGTTGGCTGCCATAGTTCATGCTTTGAAGATTTGGAGGCACTATTTATATGGTGTATCTTGTGAGGTATTCACCGATCATCGCAGTCTTCAACATTTGTTCAAGCAAAAGGATCTTAATTTGAGGCAGCGGGGGTGGCTTGAGTTGCTCAAGGATTATGATATTACCATTTTGTATCACCCCGGGAAGGCCAATATGGTGGCCGATGCGTTGAGCTGGAAGGCGGTTAGCATGGGGAGTTTGGCGTACATTCTAGTTGGGGAGAGGCCCTTTGCAGTTGATGTTCAGGCTTTGGCCAATCGAATGGTGAGATTAGACATTTCAGAGCCTAGTCGGGTGTTGGCTTGTGTGGTTTCTCGGTCTTCCTTGTATGACCGCATTAGAGAGTGCCAGTATGATGATCCACATTTGCTTGTCCTTAAGGACAGGGTTCAGTATGATGATGCCAGGATGTGACCATTGATGGTGATGACGTGTTGAGGATGCAGGGCCGGATTTGCGTGCCCAATGTGGATGGGCTTCGGGAGTTGATATTGGAGGAGGCCCACAGCTCGCGGTATTCCATCCATCCAGGTGCCGCGAAGATGTATCAGGATTTGAGGCAGCACTACTAGTGGAGAAGGATGAAAAAGGATATAGTAGGGTATGCGGCTCGGTGTCTCAACTGTCAGTAGGTGAAGTACGAGCATCAGAGACCGGGTGGCGTACTTCAGCGGATGATTATTCCTAAGTGGAAGTGGGAGAGAGTTACTATGGATTTTGTGAGTGGTCTTCCTCGGACTTTGAAGAAGTTTGATTCGATTTGGGTGATTGTGGATAGGCTGACCAAGTCCGCGCACTTCATTCCAGTATGTACTACCTATTCTTCGGAGCGGCTGGCAGGGATCTTTATCCAGGAGATTGTCCGATTGCATGGGGTTCCAGTGTCTATTATCTCAGATAGGGGTACTCAGTTTCCTTCATAGTTTTGGAGAGCCGTGCAGAGAGAGATGGGTACTCAGGTAGAGTTGAGCACAACGTTTCATCCTCAGACGGACGGACAATCCGAGTGCACTATTCAGATACTGGAGGACATGTTGCGCGCCTGTGTTATTGATTTCAGAGGTTCTTGGGATGAGTTTCTGCCGCTTGTAGAGTTTTCCTACAACAATAGCTATCAGTCCAACATTCAGATGGCACCATATGAGGCCTTGTATGGGAGACGGTGTAGATCTCTAGTTGGTTGGTTCGAGCCTGGCGAGGCTAGGATGTTGGGAACAGACTTGGTTCAGGATGCCTTAGAGAAAGTGAAGGTGACTCAGGCAAGACTTCGTACAGCTCAGTCACGTCAGAAGAGTTATGCGGACCGGAAGGTTCGAGATGTGTCCTATATGGTTGGTGAGAAGGTCTTGCTGAAGGTTTCGCCCATGAAGGGTGTTATGAGGTTTGTGAAGAAAGGCAAGTTGAGTTCGCGGTTCATTGGGCCTTTTGAGGTGCTTTAGAGGATTGGGGAGGTGGCTTATGATCTTGCTTTTCCACCCAGCCTGTCGAGTGTGCATCCGGTATTCCATGTTTCGATGCTCCGGAAGTATGTTGGGGACCCGTCTCATGTTTTAGACTTCAGCATGGTCCAGTTGGATGATGATTTCACCTACGATGTGGAGCCAGTGGCTATTTTGGGTCGTCAGGTTCGGAGATTGAGATCAAAGGATATCGCTTCGGTGAAGGTGCAGTGGAGAGGTCGGCCCGTGGAGGAGGCTACTTGGGAGACCGAGCGGGAGATGCAGAGCAGATATCCTCACCTGTTTGAGGTTCTAGGTGTGTTTCTTGACCCGCTCGAGGACGAGCGTTTATTTTAGTTGGGGAGGATGTGACGACCCGGCCCGTCGTCACGCGAGTTACTACCTCGTTTCCCCTATTTTATGCTCCTTCATGTTTTGTTATCGGTGTTCGGTGTGTTAGAGTTAAATCAGATTGGTTTTGATAAGAAATGAGACACTTAGTCTTTTTAAGGAAGGCTTGTTTCGAAAAAGTCAACCGAATGTTGACTATTGAGTTAGAGAGCTCGGATGTGATTTTCGGTGATTTGGTTAGCTTCGGGGGTTGATATGTGGCTTAGGAGTGTGATCGGAATTGATTTTGGAGGTCCGAAGTAGAATTAGGCTTGAATTGGAAAAGTTAGTATTTTGGCGAATTCTGGTTGGTAGGAGAGATTTTGATACGGGGTCAGAATGAAATTTCGAGAGTTGCAGTAGTTTCGTTAAGTGATTTGGGATGTGTGGGCAAAATTTCAGATCATTCGGAGGTGTTTTGGTCGGGTTTTTGATCAAATGTGTATATCGGAAGTTTTTAAGAAATTTAGGCTTGAATCCGATGTAATTTGATGGTTTTGGTGTTGTTTGTGGTGTTTTGATGATTGGAACAAGTTTGAATGATGTTTTAGGATGTGTTGGCACTTTTGGTTGAGGTCCCGGGAGCCTCAGGGTGATTTCGGATGGCTAACGGGAATTTTTGAAGTTGGAAAATGCTGCAGAAATATAGCAGTCAGTGCAGAGCAATTTTGCTCTATGCGATCGCATAACACAAAGGGTTGTGATCGCATAGAAGGATTTTAGGGGCTATTTGGTTGTTCAATGCGATCGCATGAAGGGGTTGCGATCGCACAGTGTTGTTTGGTAAGGCACTGGGATCGCATAGGGCCTGTTGCGATCGCATAGGGTAATTTGAGACCATGGAATTTTTGGTCCATGCAATCGCAGGGGCTTGAATGCGATCACATAGAGTTAGCTACAGTGATCCGGGCAGGATGTTAAAAACATTTCATCCGCGAACCCAAACTCATTTCCTTCATTTTTGAGCAACCTTGAGAGCTTTTGGACTGGGATTGTCACGACCCCAACCCCGGTCATGATGACGCCCAACACACTTCTAGGCAAGCCCGACCATTCAACAACATTATCCCAAATTCTTATTCAGATTATAGATAAATATCACAGAGAATTACTAAGTCATTTCATTCAAGTGTATAATTAATAATAAAATCTGCGGAAGTTCAATTAAAATACCACACCATAGCCCAACAGAATCCGATGTCACGAATATGAGCCTCTAATACAGAATATCCACCTATTACAAGTCCGTCTAGGAAAAATACGGAATAAAAGATAGAGATAGAGGGGAGAGATCAAGGCTGCGAACGCCATGCAGCTACCTCAATACTCCCGGATACTGCCTGCTCAGCTAAACAATTCCTCACTTAGCCTGTGGTGTACCTGGATCTGCACGCAAGGTGCAGGGAGTAATGTGAGTACTCCGACCCAGTGAGTAATAAACATAAATAAAGGATAAGAATAAGAAATCATGGAAAAATACAAAGTAAACTATAACTGGCAGTTTAGAACAACAAATAGTGAAGCAACAAGTCAATTAAGTTAAAGTACCAAATACCGAGACAGGTATAACAGATAAAAATAAATGGATGAGTGCAATGCAATGCATATGATGGTACACTCTAGTACCCACTGCGGCGTGCATCCCGAGCCATCCATTTATTTATCATCGATGGCGCTCACTGGGGGTGTGTGCAGACTCCGGAGGAGCTCCTACAGCCCAAGCGCAATATCAAGCCATCTCGTGGCATTAAATCTAGGCCCTCGGCCTCATATCAATCTCAGTATAATCACCCAGGCTCTCGACCTCAATATCAATGTAATCAACCAGGCTCTCGGCCTCAATATTAATGTAATCAACCAGGCTCTCGGCCTCAATATTAATATAACACTGCTGCGGCGCGCAGCCCGATCCATGCTCAGTCCAGAAATCATCATAAGCCCCTTGGGCATTTGTAAAACAGTAGTTCTCAGCCCGAAATATCATTTAGAAATATCATTTCAGTTTTCAAATCTTAGAAAGACGGCTGAGTTTGCAAAACAGTATTTAAAACCTTGGACTGAGGTTAAATGATATGCAAAATATGTGAAAGCAGTGATATCAATCCCTGAAGGATTCAAATAATTGGCAAGAAGCCCAAATGTAACAATTAAATCCAAATAAGGATGATTCTCAATTTAGTTCAAGTAGAAAACATGGTAAAAACATCTCTCGGGACGAACCAAGTCACAATCCCCAACGGTGCTCTACCCCACGCCCGTTATCTGGCGTGCAAGTCACCTCAATATAGCGTTACGATGTGAAATTCCGGGGTTTCAAACCCTCAGGACATCATTTACATCAATTACTCACCTTAAGACGGTCAAAGTCTAGCTCGCTATGCCCTTGCCTCTCAAATTACCCTTCTCGTGCGACGAATCTGCCCAAAATCACAATGAATATGTCGCATTATGCTAAAGAGACAATACCCAATCGAAAGCAATCGAAAAATATCAAAATTCACGAATTTGACAAAACCTGAGCCCCGGGCCCACGTCTCGAAAAGTCAGAAAATTAACATCACCGGATTCCTTGTCTTGCCACGAGTCTATACATACCAAGAACTCCCAAATCCGAGTTCAAATGACACATCAAATCCTAATTGTTTGGTTTCAAAATTCAAGCCCTAGTTCTTGATTTGTAGGCTTATATTTCATGAATCTCTAGGTGGAATTTACAATAAAAACGAGTTCTAAGTCCAAGAAACTTACCTCAAGTCGTTCCCCCTTGAATCCCTCTTTAATCTCCACCAAGAAGCTCTCAAAATGATCAACAATGGAGGAAAAGTGACCCAAAGTCGCGGATGATTTGTTTTGTAAACTCAAATTTTTCGGAAGTACTGTTCACCCGCGCTGTTACTGTTCATGCGTGTGGTCATTGTTCACCCGTGCGGTTACTGTTCACGTTGCTAAAAAAAAATACAGCAGCAGCCAAAGAAATTGCAGCACTTTTCTTTTTACTAAAATGGTTCTAACTCTATCATACGAACTCGGAATTCGATGATTCATGTTCCTATGAGTCACAAATAATGATACAAACATAGTCCTTCAATCGAAACTCAATTCGGAGCTCGTTTGCTCAGTGCGATATCCATTTCGCTCGTTAAACAATTAACTCATATTTCGTGTCAAAAACCCAATCGCGACTTGATGAAATTAGACCAAACTTTCCAGATCACTCCTATAATTCATTATTTAAATTCTGGAAATCTCGAAATAAAAATTTCGATCTCTAGAACTAAAAATGAACCTTTGGATCATTATATGCTTATGCTCAAACGGCAAAAATCTTCCAAAAACTCTTCCAAAACTTATCCGAGCCTCATGGGACCCCGACCAAACATGCCAACATAATTCATAACATTATTCAAACCTCTTCCAATCATCAAAACACCTCAAACAACATCAAATTACCCAAAACTCATCGAATTCAAGCCTAATTTTCTAAAAACTTCCGAAATACACTTCCGATCAAAAACCCGACCAAACCACATCCGAATGACCTGAAATTTTTCACACATATCCCAAATCACCTAACGAAGCTACAGCAACTCTCGGAATTCTATTCCGACTCTCGGATCAAAATCTCACCTATCAACCGGAATTCGCCAAAATACTAACTTTGCCAATTCAAGCCTAATTCTACACCGGACCTCCAAAATTACTTCCGGTCACACTCCTAAGTCACAAATCATCCCCCGAAGATAACCGAATCATCGGGATTCAAATCCGATCCCTCTAACACATAAGTCAACGTCCGGTTGACCTTTTCAAAACAAACCTTCCTTAAAGAGACTAAGTGTCTCATTTCCTACTAAAACCAATCCAAATCAACTCGTTCACACCCAACACTGATAATGAAGCATAAAGAAATAGGGAATGGGGAAAACGGGGCGGTAACTCACGAGATGCCGGGTCGGGTCATCACAGGGATTGAAGGGGGTTTCGACGGGAAGTGATTGGAGGTAAGTCCTATGAACTAAAAACACGTTTTTATTGTGAAATTGATCTTGGAATCCATGGAAATTTAGCAAAAGAGGAAGAACTAGGGCTTGACTTTTAATATTTCAAATTTGGATTTGAGGGAGCATTTGAGCTCGGATTTCGGTAAATTTGATATGTATAGACTCGTGGCGAGATAAGGAATCCGGTGATGTCAATTTTCTGATTTTTCGAGAAGTGGGTACGGGGCTCAGATTTTGCCAACTTCGTGATTTTCGATATTTTTCGAGTCTTTTCCGATTGGGTTGTATTCCCTTAGCCTATTGTAACGTATTACTTGTGGTTTTGATCAGATTCGATGCTCGAGGAGGTTGATTTGCGAGGCAAGGGAGTAGCGAGCTAGGATTTCGGCCTGCTTGAGGTGAGTATGGTTATAAATGATGTTCTGAAGGTTTGAAACCCCGGATTTGCACAACGTGGTGCTACGTTGAGATGAGACACACACTGTATGATGAGCATGGGGTCTGTTACTACTGGGGATTTGGACTCGGTCCATCCCGTTTGATGACTCTACTGTACTTTTGACTGAGACTTAATTAATATCATTATATTATGGGCTAGTTGCCATGTTTGGGTCCTTGTGCCGATCTGTAGAACCCTTAGGGGGCATTTGTATTGGTTGACCTCACTTTTCTTGTCGAAATCATACCCTCAGTCATGTTCTTAACTGATAAACATAATATGAACCAGCTTTAGAAATTGTTAAATCCTAATGAGAGTAACGTGTGGGTTGAGAACCCCGTCTTATCTTAGTGTGCTCGAGAGGCCAAGTCTATATTGACTGAGAGGGGTCGAGAAACCCATTGTGAGGGTATTTGATATGCTATGGATCGGGCTGCACGCCGCAACAGTATATATATTTATGCGGATCGGACTGCACACCGCAATAGTATATTATATGGATCGGACTGCATGCCGCAGTAGTATAGCGCTTGGGTTGAAGGAGCCCCTCCGAAGTCTGCACACCCCCAGTGAGCGTAGTCGACTATTCTTGGATAGGGCTGCACGCCGCAGCAGTATATATATATGCATCGGGCTGCATGCCGCAACAGTATACTATATGGATCGGGCTGCATGCCGCAGCAGTACAAATATGAATTCGGTTATCGTGAGGAGTAAATGAAATGAATACTGGCTTAAAGGACTTTTAACTGACTTCTTCATTCAGTTGCTGTTTTTGATATTCTCACTGTTTTAATATAGAACTGCGTAGTGTTTTACGAGTTTTCTTTCCGTCAGTCATTATTTATTGCTATTACTCACTGAGTTGGAGTACTCACTTTACTCCCTGCACCATGTGTGCAGATACAGGTATCCCGGAGGCATAGTTTGAGCCTTCTGCTGCTGTTCAGCTTATTCCAGGGTCATCGAGGTAGCTACATGGCGTCCGCAGGACCCGATTTCTCCCCTTATCCTCTTTATTTTCCACATTCTAGACAACTCTATATATAGGTTGCTACACAGACTTGTATTAGAGGCTCTTGGCTCGTGACACCAGATCGGTGGGATTTATATTGATATTTTATGGATTTTCCGTACTGTTTATCTATTACTTGAACTTTTATGGATATGAGTTGAACCTTTAGGATATGAATTGAACCTTTAGGATATGAATTGGACTTTTAGTTTATGTATTGGAATTTTAGTTTATAAATTGAAATTTTAGGATATGACTTGAACTTTTGTGGATATGAGTTGAACCTTTAGGATATTAGTTTATGTATTGGAATTTTAGTTTATAAATTGAAATTTTAGGATATGACTTGAACTTTTGTGGATATGAGTTGAACCTTTAGGATATGAATTGAAATTTGTGGTTTATGTATTGGAATTTTAGTTTATAAATTGAAATTTTAGGATATGAATTGAACTTTTGTGGATATGAGTTGAACCTTTAGGATATGAATTGAACCTTTATGAATTGAAATTTTTGAATTATGTATTGGAATTTTAGTTTATAAATTAAAATTTTAGGATATGAATTGAAATTTTATGGATATGAGTTGAACCTTTAGGATATGAATTGAACCTTTAGGATATGAATTGGACTTTTAGTTTATGTATTGGAATTTTAGTTTATAAATTAAAATTTTAGGATATGACTTGAACTTTTGTGGATATGAGTTGAACCTTTAAGATATGAATTGAAATTTTTGGTTTATGTATTGAAATTTTAGTTTATAAATTGAAATTTTAGGATATGACTTGAACTTTTGTGGATATGAGTTGAACCTTTAGGATATGAATTGAACCTTTAGAATATGAATTGAAATTTTTGTGTATGAATTGAACTTTTAGGATATGAATTGAAACTTTAGGATATGAATTGAAATTTTTGTGTATGAATTGAACTTTTAGGATATGAATTGAGCCTTTAGGATATGAATTGAAATTTTGTGGATATGAATTGAAATTTAGGATTGCGATAGGATTTTGTAGAAGGAGTTGATGACTTATTAGACATGCAATGGAACTTCCACCAAGAATAACTTAGACATAGTACCTCGCAGAGTGTGCCTTTAATTGTTGTTCTCATTAGCAACAATGATGATGAGAAAGCAATGACATGTGTTTCAAACAATGATGGTGTAGGTAAGAATCTCCTAAGTAGATAAAAGAAGAGGTTATAGAAGAATTCTCTACTTTATTTTCCAAGAGGAAAAGAAGTTTAATTGAGAGTGACAAAGTTGATGGTAATGGAAAGAATTGGACTATAAATTGGACTTATTTTCCGCTTGAAAAATGAAGTAGAGAATTTCTCTATAACCTCTTCTTTTATCTTCTTAGGAAATGTTAAATTTCTACCTACACCATCACTGTTTGAAACACATGCCATTGCCAATTTATAGTCCAATTCTTTCCATTACCATCAACTTTGTCACTCTCAATTAAACTTCTTTTCCTCTTGAAAAATGAAGTAGAGAATTCCTATATAACCTCTTCTTTTATCTGCTTATGAAATGTTAAATTCCTACCTACACCATCACTATTTGAAACACATGCCATTGCCTTCTCATCATCATTGTCGCTAATGAGAACAACAATTGATCAAAGACACACAATGTCGGGTACTGTATCCAAGTTCATCCCGAGTAATAGTACCACGAGGATAATCACCAAAGCCACGAGATAACTTTATGATGCCAATGAAGCAAGATGAACTATTCAATGAGACTCGTATTGTAAATAAGAAGAAAGAGACTGATCCAAAAAGGTGGGTCGAGGGTTGAGCCTCGACTATACATGTAAGTTTTTTACTTTTCATTAAGTATTTTGATTTACTTTTATATAAATTTTGAAATACTAATTCAATATAATTTTTCTTATAGGTTCGCTTCACAGCTGATGTGTGTGAATTCATATGCAGTCAACCACCTAATGAGTCGAGCGAGGCAATCCAACTTTCGGACGAGGATGCTGAAAGAACACTCCTTGAGTACTTTATATACTTTGAACTAGACAATAGAACCAGTTTTCGAATGGGCTTGTAATAAGCGTTAACTTAGTTTTGTTAGCTTACTGTATTAGTTCTATTGAACTTTATACTTTGTTGCTTTTTATTTATTGTTGTTGTTTATTGTTGTTGTTGTTGTTGGCATAAAATGCCTGTTTAGGATTTTTGGTAAGCTGGCAGCTGGTGTAGCTACCAAAACAGACAGTTTTTGCCAAAAATATACCAAGAAAAGCGACTAACTTTGGTCGCTAGTTGGTCGTTTTTCCCTTAAAAAAACAATTTTCTGAGCAATAGCGACCAACCTTGGTCGCTATTTAACCCAGATTTCTCAAGAGCGACCAACTTTGGTCGCTATTCCATTTTAAAAAAAATAATTTCTGGAAATATAGCGACCAAAGTTGGTCGCTTATAATTAAAAAAAATTATTTCTTGAAGTTAGCGACCAACTATGGTCGCTTATTTTTAAAAAAATTAATAAAAAAGCGACCAATCTTGGTCTCTATTTTCCAGATTTTAAATATAATATTTGGATTAGAGACCAAAGTTGGTCGCTTTTTTATGATTAATAGTAAATTAAAAAAAACGTATTTTACATTTAGAGACCAACTTTGGTCGCCAAAATTATATTATTAAAATAATAAAGCGACCAAAGTTGGTCGCTATAGTCTTTACCCGGAATATTTGGTCCTTTTACCTTAGAGACCAAAGTTGGTCGCTAATTAGCGGCCAACTTTGGTCCCTAAAATAAAGGGACCAACAATATTGCGACCAGACATGTTTGGTCGCTTTTAGGCCTATAAGCGACCAACTTTGGTCGCTTTTTGTGGTCGTTTTTTACCGGATTTCTAGTAGTGCCTCTTCCTATTTTTTCATTGTTGGTTATGAATTTTAGTATTGTATTTTTACATACAATTATGAATAGCTAATTTGTTTTTTAGGGTTTTGATGGAACCTTTTGTAGGATAAATTCTTGTTATGTTTTTATATAATTGAGCCGTTGGATTTCTCTACTTGTTCAACTACGTGCTTGTTGTTGTTGATTGAATGGTCATCGATTGACTGTGCCTATTTGTTATGTGTTCCTCGAGAGAGAGTACATATTTAGGTAGTTGTTGAACAACGTCACTCCTAACGTATGCGAGAAATCAATACAGTGGGTTTAAAGGCAGGTTTAGAAATAAGAAAGCCTTGACGTGGTCATAATGAGCGGTTAGATAAAGCCAACTAGCGTAGTTCGAGAGAATATGTCTAGTAAATTGTTGTAGTTGCTCGAGAGGGAATTACGGTACCTAAAATGCTGACGATCAGTAGAGAATACATTGGCAAAATTGTAGGGAACATAGCTAGAAGGATTCCGACAATTGGGAAAATCATAACTCTAGACCTCCTTAATTTAGTTTTCAACCCTTTGTCTCGTTAATTGATAATTTTACCGCTTTCTAGTATTTGCTAGTTAATTAGTTAGAAATATAAATCTCAATCTTTATAATTTAGAAAATTATTCAAACTTGTCTTCTTAGTGATATTAAACAGTTATAGCTAAGCCTTAGTTCTTTTTGAGATTCGACTTCGAACTTTTAGACCGGATTATATTTGCAGTGACCGCTTATCTTTTTTAGGATTAGAATTGGGCGTGATCACAACACAAGTCCATAATTTATCGAAGAAAAATCCAACATTTGCACCAACGAAACCCTAAATTGCAAAAAGAATCACAGGGCCAATATGTGTTTTTTTTTCGTCGACAACACGTAGCATTTTGATTTGGGATGTAAAATAGGGTCTAGAGTTATTTAAGAGAGGGGCAAGGATAAAAGGACCGGGTATATTCAATCGCATATTAGCCCTCCACGTGTTTCTTTAATTGCTTGGTTTGGGTCACCTCACCATTCGTGCAAATTGTTAACGAAGGGCATATAGTTGAATAATTAAATGGGGGTACACTTAAACTTTTTTTAAAGTAGAGGTATAAATATAATCGTTTTCCGTTTAGTGAATTCATGATGATGGTGTGTCCAAGTATATAAAAATGGAGAAAATTTATAATGTGGCTCACATGATTAGAACAAATTTTGTAAGGCATTTCAGGGTTAAACAATTAAGGACCCTTCAACTATTTTTTATTTTTTAACTATACAATATAATTTTGTGGGTATCATATAATCTCCTAAACTAATTTGAAGTGGTATTTCCTGGGTTTTTCTAAAAGTTGAATGGGAAATAGAAGAGACAACTCTTGAATTGTACCTTTTTATCTCACTCTTTTATTGTCTATAAATTTAGAAGTTTGACCTCATTTTTACATATAGAAAAATCTGAAAACTTCTACTCTCTTCTCTACATTGTTGCACTATTTTTTTTCTTCTTCAAAACAAACATATAAGTGTGAAGCGTGATTTGCTCCGTTTGTTGAGTTTGCTGAAGTTCCGTAATTTCAATGACCAGTATTACAGAATAGTTTTTCCGTTCTATTCTGGGAGGAAGTAATCCATAACCTTGGGTGACAGTGAGGGGATTAAATTCTGTAAGGATACACACGCAATTTGTGTCACGACCCAATTCCCGAACCCGGTCGTGATGGCGCTTCTTGTGAAGACAAGGACAGCCAGACCAAAACGGAACACCTCTTTTAAACAGTTAATCACCATAAACAATAATAACATATAATATAATATTCATAAATTGCGGAATTTAACGATAATAACTGCAGGAACCATCCCGACACAGCCCAAACCGGGGTGTTACAAGTCATGAGCTACTATAGAATCTGCTATAGGTCTACAAAGTACGGAATCCGATATAACAGTCTGAAGAAAACATAAATGATAGAGGATAAGAGAGACAAGGGGCTGCGGACGTCAACAACTACCTCGTAACTCCAAATCATTGCCTAGCCTGGAAGGAATCAGCGCTCAGGTGCGGACTCTGCTATACCTGAATCTGCACACATGGTGCAGGGAGTAATGTGAGTACTCCGACTCAGTGAGTAATAACAATAAATAATGGCTGACAGTATGAAATCACGTAAAGGCACTAAGCAGATCTATATCAAAATAGTAAAATCATTTAAACATCGGTGAATAAGGAAATCATGTGAAATTCTTTTAACCAGGTAAAACAGATATAATCAGTATAAATCAGCTCCTCAAGCATTTTAGTTCCTTTATTCGTTCTTATCCTCAGTTCTCAATTCATATACTTCTCACGATAACCGAGTCAATAAATATATATATACCGCTGCGGCGTGCAACCCGATCCATATATCGCTGTGGCGTACAGCCTGATCCACAATAATAATAATGGTCGACTGCGCTCACTGGGGGTGTGCAGACTTCGGAGGGGCTCCTTCAGCCCAAGCGCCTTATAATTGCTGCGGCGTGCAGCCCGATCCATATAAGTAGTTGCTACGGCGTGCAGCCCGATCCATAATGTATATAATATATATATATCTGCTGCGGCGCGCAACCCGATCATATCATATAAAATATCCTCACTATTGGGTCCTCGACCCCTCTCAATCATTTATACTGCTGCTCCCTCCATTTTTCTAAGTTCCGGGGTGTCTACCCCCGGGACCTCAACCAAAAGCACCAATGCATCCTAAATGTCACGACCCAAATCCCGGTCGTGATGGCGCCCAGCACACTACTAGGCAAGCCCGATCATTATTCAACACTTAACCCAATTTATCAAAAATAGCGGAAAGAAATATCAATTAAGCAAGATTAAAGTACTGAAAAATTTAACAAAATACACAATATAATCTCACTAGGACCCGGTGTCACGAATCTGAGCCTCTAGAATACAGAATATCATCCTAATACATGGTATATCCAAAGTCTGATAATGCGGAAATAAAGAGATAGGATAGGAGGGAGAAGATCAATGGCTGCGAACGCCGTGCAGCTACCTCGATACTCCAGAGGCTGGATCTGCTGATCAACTGGATCTACTGAGCCTGAGACTGCCCTGGATCTGCACACAAGGTGCAGGGAGTAAAGTAAGTACTCCGACCCAGTGAGTAATAAAAGTAACTACAGTCCGAAGATAAGAAAATCCAGTAAATACACAAAGTAAGCTACAATCCGAATATACATCAACATATGTAACTGAGCAACTAAACACTAGTATAAATACAAATACATGAATGCAATGCAATGCATATGATGGTACATTCCAGTACCCACTGCGGCGTGCAGCCCGAGCCATCCATATTTATTTATCGTCGACGGCGCTCACTGGGGGTGTGTACAGACTCCGGAGGGGCTCCTACAGCCCAAGCGCAATATCTTGGTCAGTCATTGTTACCTGACCGGTCAGCCATTGTTACCTGACCAATTTATATCATACAGTGCCATTGTTACCACTGTTCAAGTATATCATCCAGTGTCATTGTTACCACTATTTCAAGTATATCACACAGTGTCATTGTTACCACTGTTTCAAGTATATCACACAGTGTCATTGTTACCACTGTTTCAAGTCACTTTATAATCAGTCCAGAAAATAATATAATAAGCCCCTTGGGCATTTACAAAACAGAAGTTCCCAGCCCGGAATACATTTAAAAATATCATTTAAGTTTTCAACACTTAGAATTATGGCTGAGTTTGCAAAACAGCATTTAAAACCTTGGACTGAAATTAAATGATATGCAAATCATGCTAAGCAGTAATATCAATCCTCGAAGGATTTTACAAATCGGCACAAGGCCCCAAACATGGCATCAAGCCCAGTAATATCAATAAAGTGTGTGTATCAATCACCAATATAGTATAAACATCACACAGGATGGACCAAGTCACAATCCCCAATAGTATCCGACCCCGCACTCACCATGGAATGCGTGTCACGCCTCAATATGGTGTTACAATATGAAAGTCCGGGGTTTCAAACCCTCAGAATAGCATTTACATCTATTACTCACCTCTAACCGGCCGTAGACTAGTTCGCAATGCCCTTTCCTCTTGAATCGACCTCTTCGCGCGTCGAATCTAGTAAAAACCACAACGAATACGTTACAATAGGCTAAGGGAATATAACCCAATCGAAAAGACTCGAAAAATGTCGAAAATCCCGAAATTAGCAAAACCAGAGCCCCGAGCCCACGTCTCAAAATTCAGAAATTTTTACATCAATACGACCCTTATCTCGCCACGAGTCTATACATACAAAATTCATAAAAATCGGAGTTCATTTGACCCCTCAAATCACCATTTAATTCTCTTAAATTTCAAGCCCTAAACCACTATTTTTTGTCCATAAATTACTTGAGTTTTCAGCTCTAATCCATGTATTTAACTTGGAAATAAGTAGAAACAACTCACCTTTGATGCTTGATGAAATCCCCCTTGAAATTCTCTCCAAAATAATCCAAGTCAAATGAAAGAAATGAAAGAAATAAGCCAAATCCGTGTTTAAAAGAATCTGCCCGTGCTTCGTCGAGTTGTACCTTGCACTTGTGCTATACAAGTTGTACATCCTATTAAAATTGTTCCTTGTCGGACACCTTCTGTTTAAACACCCATAACGTCTTGTATAAATATCCAAATGACAAACGGTTTGAAGATTTAGAAACTAGACTCAAAGATCTTTAATTTGATAGGTTGTACACCATATAACTCTTTATATATCCCGAGATATGAGCTTCTAAATCGGCTCCATGAAATCAGAAAATTTCTGGAGAAACTGCTCCATCAGTCATCTTTAATCAATCATAACTTTCTCTACAAATGTCAAAATTATGCTTTCGTTAGCTTTCTGGAAACTAGATACGAAGGTCTATAACTTTCGTTTTTGAATCATCGCAAAATTCCTTATAGATAAAAAGATATAGGGCTCCGAAGTACGCTCCACGATTGCAGTCCAAAGACCTGCAGAAAATTGCAGCAGAAATTTCTGTAGCTTTTTCTTTTCTTTTTGGTCCGAATTTCATTCCGTTAAACTTCCGAAATCCATCCGAGGCCCTCGGGACCTTAACCAATTATATAATCATGTCCCACAATATCATTCAAACTTGTCCCAACCTTCAAAACACCCAAAATAACATCAAAACATCAAATCATCATCGAATTCAAGCCTATGAATCTCACGAACTTCCAAATTCCATTTTTGATCAAAAACCCAACCAAACCACATCCGAATGACCTCAAATTTTGCAGACAAGTCCAAAATGACATAACGAAGCTACAACAACTCTCGGAATTCCATTCCGACCCTCGGATCAAAATCTCACCTATCAACCGGAATTCGCCAAAATACTAACTTTGCCAATTCAAGCTTAATTCTACACCGGTCATTACAAAAATATTCCGGACACACTTCTAAGTCCCAAATCACCTAACGAAGCTATCCAAACCATAAAATTCGCATTTCGATCTCTCTAACACATAAGTCAATATTCGGTTGACTTTTCCAACTTAAGCTTCCTTAAAAGAGACTAAGTGTCTCAAACCTTACCAAAATCATTCCGGAATGACTTCAAATTTTGCACACAAGTCACATTCGACATTACGGACTTGCCCCATCTTTCGGAACCGCATTCCGACCCCGATATCAAAATTTCCACTTCCGGTCGAATTTTCTCAAAAACCTTCAAATTTCTATATTTAGCCAAATGACTTCAAAATGACCTCCGGACATCTGAATTCACTTCCGATCGCGCTTCCAACTCCAGAATCACCATACGGAGCTATTCCCAGACTCGGAATCCCAAACGGACTTCTATAACACTGAAATGCCTTCTAACCCAAATTTATGAAATTCTTCTAAAGTACTAACTTTCACAATATACGCTGAAATGCTCACGGGTTACCCAAAACCAAATCTGGACATACGCCCAAGTCCGAAATCATCATACGAACATGCTGGAACTTTCAGATCCCAATTCCGAGGTCGTTTACTCAAAATTCAAATCCTAGTTCATTTCTTCAATTTTAAGCTTTCAAAATGAGAATTTCCATTTAGATTTGACTCCAAACTTCCTGAATTTTAATTCTGACCATACACACAAGTCAATATACCTGAAATGAAGCCGCTCATGGCCTCAAACTGCTGAATGACGCGCTGGAGCTCAGAACGACCGGTCGGGTCGTTACAATCTCCCCCACTTAAACATACGTTCGTCCTCGAACGTGCTGAGAACTACACTGAAGTAGTCCAAAATCACTTGTTTAACACATCATGCACCTTCCCATGCTACCACTACTCCGTTGAGCACATTAGCTCGATAATTCTGTAGATATACTTATTTATTCAAGCAAATAAGCCATTAGGCCCAATTCCAACATCCTGAATTTCCCTGCCAAGCCTGTTTCCATCATACGACCACCATATCAATCTCCACACGCTGTACCCAAACATGACTGCATAACTTTGCTGAATTCACACTTTGCATCACTTTACTCATAGAACCACAATAACATTCTTTAAACATAATAGTCGAAATTCCACGAATCTGATGCTCCCATTGCATCTCATGATCTACACAGGTCTTGCTCTAGTTTTTTTTTATATATTCTTTTTTTCAACACCGATACGACTGAAGAGATGTGCCAAAATTCACAACCAACTGCTGAATCAACAATTCATTGGATCTACACTCCTGACAAGTTCCATTACCTTGTCCTAAACCAAAGAATGATCTTTGCTCTATAATATACTTCATATAATCTGTTTGCACTGACCCCAAATCTAGTAACCTCGTCTCACCCAGTACGAACTGCTCAGGCAATAAGCCACCTCAGACATAATCAAAAATCCCACAAGGCGCCACAATGTGCCAGTATGCTATCAATTCGAACGCGATACAAAAGGAAGGCGAACTCTAAAAGAAACTACTCAACTCGCACACTAACATAGACTTCCTCAGAAAACAAGGAAACAGAACACACAAAAGCAAATATGGGCACTGAACTGAACATCACACTGTTGCGGCATGCAACCCGATCCAAACAACATACCCATGGCGGTGTGTCACCCGATCCACATATAGAACTCACATAAGGAGATATACGTCGAGCTAAATAGCTCATCACATCAAAATACCGAACATTGGCCATAAACACACTAAGGTGCATAATATCATTCCCAAGGAAACATATAGCGCTATAGGCTACAAACTCAAGCACAACTGAGGTGCGATACATGATCTAAGTCTCATCCTGCTCATATAACATCACCGCTGAGCGGAACCTCAACACATAAGGAATTTACCAAGCCGTCTCACAACTCATACGGTGCAATATATCTTTACATGAATTAACTGACCACGAAATAAGACTGCGACTATCCTTCCATAAAGAGCGCATTGCTGAAATAAACACAACTGGCCTGACGTAAGGCTCACTTCCACATTTAAATCTATCCACCGACCTCAAGTCGATCCTGATCGTGCCAAGCTAGGCCAATAATCTTTCACAGGTCCATAACCCAATAAACAGAGTGCCCTCCAGGCATAAATTCTCAAATGGATGATATTACCAAAATCCTCATACTTGGTTTAAATTTCTAATTAATCAAGTGACTACATGTCACACTTATACAATATTCCTGTGGGACAAGCTCCCACCATCTTCCGAAATAATTAACGGGTCTGCACATCCAAACCACCGGCTGCACTAACGCTGAAAAGCGATCAAGAATCCCTAACCAGGATGCAAAGCCTTTCTCACAGAACACCGACCTCAGGTGATACTGACGTCAATACCCATCTTACTCAAAACACTGAAACTCATATACTGCTCATCCGAGATCGTGACATCACAGTCATTGACCAAACTGCAACCTTGGTCCTTACTTCAAATTCCATACCACTCACTGCACCTCACGTGCCAATATACGATAGACGCGATTTCCATCACAACTCTGGAACCGCCGATAGGCTAATACTTCATCACATAAGACTTTCCATTTAACTCACTTCAGGAGAACTATAGCAACATATAGGCGAATCCTCATAATCGTCGAATATGCCAATCTCTAAGTAGTTGTCCAAGCCACCATAACACTTTCTGGGATCCGCTTACTCATAATAGGCCCTAACTATGCTTCAGAATAACATCAATCACTGCGGCCGACAAGCCTCACATGCATAACTCGATCACGCTGAACGAACCGATCACTGACACCAGTATACCAACTCAACTATGGCTAATCAATCTACTTCCTTCCAATTTATCCTTGATTGCCTTAGAAATAATAATATCTCCCTTTAACACCTAACTTATTTCAACCAAACTCACCCCGAGTGACCTTAAATCACGAGACCATGCTGTCTCAAATACCATGACCATTTCATGTCTCTCAAATGCTACACCGCAAGTCAAAACATCATAGAACATTCTGTGCCTTTCTTCATAAGCTGCTTCAAAAGCTTGACTCTTAACCGTACTTATAGACTCAAAATCATTAGGCACCACACTTTACCTCTTGAATTAACTAGGACCGCTATTGAGAGCCACCCAGCTCTGACTTGGCCCCGAATGCAACCAACTCTACTGAATTTTATAACATATGAATACCCTCTCGATAAAGCACCCAGAGGGATCACTTCCCTCGAAGCCTGCACCTATACGAGGCATAAATCATGAATCTTCCCTCAAGTCTGAACATGAGCCAATAAGGCTAACCATAGCATGCATCCAACAATTCATTTACTCAAATTACCACTCATGGTCCTTTTCCGTAGCTGCAATAACCCACCAATACGCCAATAACCAGAATTCACGCAGGTAATAAACCGTGCAATCAGCTAATCAACAGCAAGCTCCCCAACTTGGCTCGAAGCCATAGATCACAACACATATACTCTATTGCTGTCGTAATATCATGGTGAGATTAAACTCACTCCATCATAAGCTCGTGGAAACACGAATCATCTGGAATTTTAACTCTTCTGCAATTCTTGCATTTACTCACACAACAGCTAAGCCCACTTACTAAGTCCTAAATTTTTCAAAAGTTTCGGCAGAGCCTCCTTTGTAATTGGTCCTATCCACCTGCCAGAGAATCACCAAAACCATCCTAACAACACATCCACAACTTGACAAAGCATCACAATGCATATCAATTACATAAATCTAAATTGATACATGGACATGCGTTGCACCTATTTGAATCATAACACATAGAAAATACCCTTCAACCCTCCATTATTGGGCTATTCAACCAAGTAGGAACATATTCTTCCTTTAATATTTTCGACCTTCGAAGTGGTCTTCTTGACTCAACGATTTCGTCATAATACATTTACGGAAGCGATCTCAGCTCCCAGACTTATCTAACTAGGAGACACGAAAAATATTCTTCACGCGCCCATAACTCGGGCTACTCAACAAATCACAATAAGAAACGAATCACTTAACAGTTCATCTACTATCCAGTAGGCTTCTTCGCCACTACCAAGTCGTACAAATACACCTCGCAACACTAACATACTCATCACGTGGATATCCAACCGCCATTCCGGCTAACAAGGACAATAATGAACATATGAGTTCAAAACACTTGCTCACAAAATCAGCACCTCGGTGATCAAGCCATTGTCAAAGATTTGGCCTCAAGTCCTCCTGACTGGTCTAACTTCAAACTCACAGAGATTACACCTCGCCCCTCAATCGGGGAATCAAAAGCCATCGAGACACATCTGATACTGAGCGCCCGTTAGTGCATACGATCACGCGGAAGGAATTTCAAAAGTTTCTTTTCAAGCTGAATCGAGGACGCACGATAAGAATTCAAGAATGTGAAGTTTTCCTAAAGGTTCTGCAGCCTCTCAAGGATAAGTACAGACGTCTTCGTACCGATCCGCGAGACTCTACTAAACCGGCTCATGACTCGCGAGACCAAGTAACCTAGGCTCTGATACCAACTTGTCACGACCCAAATCCCGGTCGTGATGGCGCCCAGCACACTACTAGGCAAGCCCGACCATTATTCAACACTTAACCCAATTTATCAAAAATAGCGAAAAGAAATATCAATTAAGCAAGATTAAAGTACTGAAAAATTTAACAAAATACACAATATAATCTCACTAGGACCCGGTGTCACGAATCTGAGCCTCTAGAATACAGAATATCATCCTAATACATGGTATATCCAAAGTCTGATAATGCGGAAATAAAGAGATAGGATAGGAGGGAGAAGATCAATGGCTGCGAACGCCGTGCAGCTACCTCGATACTCCCAGAGGCTGGATCTGCTGATCAACTGGATCTACTGAGCCTGAGACTGCCCTGGATCTGCACACAAGGTGCAGGGAGTAAAGTGAGTACTCCGACCCAGTGAGTAATAAAAGTAACTACAGTCCGAAGATAAGAAAATCCAGTAAATACACAAAGTAAGCTACAATCCGAATATACAGCAACATATGGAACTGAGCAGCTAAACACTAGTATAAATACAAATACATGAATGCAATGCAATGCATATGATGGTACATTCCAGTACCCACTGCGGCGTGCAGCCCGAGCCATCCATATTTATTTATCGTCGATGGCGCTCACTGGGGGTGTGTACAGACTCCGGAGGGGCTCCTACAGCCCAAGCGCAATATCTTGGTCAGTCATTGTTACCTGACCGGTCAGCCATTGTTAGCTGACCAATTTATATCATACAATGCCATTGTTACCACTGTTCAAATATATCATCCAATGCCATTGTTACCACTATTCAAGTATATCATCCAGTGTCATTGTTACCACTATTTCAAGTATATCACACAGTGTCATTGTTACCACTGTTTCAAGTATATCACACAGTGTCATTGTTACCACTGTTTCAAGTATATCACACAGTGTCATTGTTACCACTGTTTCAAGTCACTTTATAATCAGTCCAGAAAATAATATAATAAGCCCCTTGGGCATTTACAAAACAGAAGTTCCCAGCCCGGAATACATTTAAAAATATCATTTAAGTTTTCAACACTTAGAATTATGGCTGAGTTTGCAAAACAGCATTTAAAACCTTGGACTGAAATTAAATGATATGCAAATCATGCTAAGCAGTAATATCAATCCTCGAAGGATTTTACAAATCGGCACAAGGCCCCAAACATGGCATCAAGCCCAGTAATATCAATGAAGTATGTGTATCAATCACCAATATAGTATAAACATCACACGGGATGGACCAAGTCACAATCCCCAATAGTATCCTACCCCGCACTCACCATGGAATGCGTGTCACGCCTCAATATAGCGTTACGATGTGAAATTCCGGGGTTTCAAACCCTCAGAATAGCATTTACATCTATTACTCACCTCTAACCGGCCGTAAACTAGTCCGCAATGCCCTTTCCTCTTGAATCGACCTCTTCGCGCGTCGAATCTAGTCAAAACCACAACGAATACGTTACAATAGGCTAAGGGAATATAACCCAATCGAAAAGACTCGAAAAATGTCGAAAATCCCGAAATTAGCAAAACCCGAGCCCCGGGCCCACGTCTCGAAATTCAGAAATTTTTACATAAATACGACCCTTATCTCGCCACGAGTCTATACATACCAAATTCATAAAAATCGGAGTTCATTTGACCCCTCAAATCACCATTTAATTCTCTTAAGTTTCAAGCCCTAAACCACCATTTTTGTCCATAAATTACTTGAGTTTTCAGCTCTAATCCATGTATTTAACTTGGAAATAAGTAGAAACAACTCACCTTTGATGCTTGATGAAATCCCCCTTGAAATTCTCTCCAAAATAATCCAAGCCAAATGAAAGAAATGAAAGAAATAAGCCAAATCCGTGTTTAAAAGAATCTGCCCGTGCTTCGTCGAGTTGTACCTTGCACTTGTGCTATACAAGTTGTACATCCTATTAAAATTGTTCCTTGTCGGACACCTTCTGTTTAAACACCCATAACGTCTTGTATAAATATCCAAATGACAAACGGTTTGAAGATTTAGAAACTAGACTCAAAGATCTTTAATTTGATAGGTTGTACACCATATAACTCTTTATATATCCCGAGATATGAGCTTCTAAATCGGCTCCATGAAATCAGAAAATTTCTGGAGAAACTGCTCCATCAGTCATCTTTAATCAATCATAACTTTCTCTACAAATGTTAAAATTACGATTTCGTTAGCTTTCTGGAAACTAGATATGAAGGGCTATAACTTTCGTTTTTGAATCATCTCAAAATTCCTTATAGATAAAAAGATATAGGCCTCCGAAATACGCTCCACGATTGCAGTCCAAAGACCTGCAGAAAATTGCAGCAGAAATTTCTGTAGCTTTTTCTTTTCTTTTTGGTCCGAATTTCATTCCGTTAACCTTCCGAAATCCATCCGAGGCCCTCGGGACCTTAACCAATTATATCAACATGTCCCACAATATCATTCAAACTTGTCCCAACCTTCAAAACACCCAAAATAACATCAAAACATCAAATCATCATCGGATTCAAGCCTATGAATCTCACGAACTTCCAAATTCCATTTTTGATAAAAAACCCAACCAAACCACATCCGAATGTCCTCAAATTTTGCAGACAAGTCCAAAATGACATAACGAAGCTACAACAACTCTCGGAATTCCATTCCGACCCTCGGATCAAAATCTCACCTATCAACCGGAATTCGCCAAAATACTAACTTTGCCAATTCAAGCTTAATTCTACACCGGTCATCACAAAAATATTCCGGACACACTCCTAAGTTCCAAATCACCTAACGAAGCTATCCAAACCATAAAATTCGCATTTCGATCCCTCTAACACATAAGTCAACGTTCGGTTGACTTTTCCAACTTAAACCTCCTTAAAAGAGACTAAGTGTCTCAAACCTTACCAAAATCATTCCGGAATGACTTCAAATTTTGCACACAAGTCACATTCGACATTACGGACTTGCCCCATCTTTCGGAACCGCATTCCGACCCCGATATCAAAATTTCCACTTCCGGTCGAATTTTCTCAAAAACCTTCAAATTTCTATATTTAGCCAAATGACTTCAAAATGACCTCCAGACATCTGAATTCACTTCCGATCGCGCTTCCAACTCAAGAATCACCATACGGAGCTATTCCCAGACTCGGAATCCCAAACGGACTTCTATAACACTGAAATGCCTTCCAACCCAAATTTATGAAATTCTTCTAAAGTACTAACTTTCACAATATACGCCGAAATGCTCACGGGTTACCCAAAACCAAATCCGGACATACGCCCAAGTCCGAAATCATCATACGAACATGCTGGAACTTTCAGATCCCAATTCCGAGGTCGTTTACTCAAAATTCTAATCCTAGTTCATTTCTTCAATTTTAAGCTTTCAAAATGAGAATTTCCATTTAGATTTGACTCCAAACTTCCTGAATTTTAATTCTGACCATACACACAAGTCAATATACCTGAGATGAAGCCGCTCATGGCCTCAAACTGCTGAATGACGCGCCGGAGCTCAGAACGACCGGTCGGGTCGTTACACTAAACATTATTCAACCTCGTTCCAATCATCAAAACACCTCGACTAACACCAAAAATCATCAAATCACATCGAATTCAAGCCTATGAATCTCAAGAACTTCCAAATTCCATTTTTGATAAAAAACCCAACCAAACCACGTTCGAATGACCTCAAATTTTGCGGACAAGTCCAAAATGACATAACGAAGCTACAGAAACTCTCGGAATTCCATTTCGACCCTCGGATCAAAATCTCACCTATCAACCGGAATTCGCCAAAATACTAACTTCGCCAATTCAAGCCTAATTCTACACCGTACCTCCAAAACCACTTCCGATCACTCTCCTAAGTCACAAATCACCTCCCGAAGCTAACCGAACCATCGGAACTCACATCCGAACCCTCTAACACATAAGTCAATATCCGGTTGACCTTTTCAACTTAAGCCTTCTTAAAAGAGACTAAGTGTCTTATTTCTTATTAAAACCCCTTCAAATCAACTCGATTACACAAGATATGGATAATGAAGCATAAGGAAGATGAAAATGGGGAAATGGTGTGGTAACTCATGAGACGACTGGCCGAGTCGTCACAATTTGTGAGCTCGAAAATTATTTTATGTTTTGCTTTATTGAACTAATATTTCTTTACTTCTATGATTTTCTGATTTCGAATACAAATTATTAAAAATCTTAAGGAATATAAGAATTATATTTTTTGTGATGGTTGTGTAGATAATAAATTTGCGTCAAGAAAATAAAATCGAGACCGAAAAATATTGCAACAATTGTAGTATTTGATTTAAAATGATATGAGTGTACATTCTCTATGAATCCTCTCATTCTTCTTTCCAATAGAAAATAAATTCAAGGACCTTCGAGCTTGATCTTGAATCTATATTGTTGCCACGAACGATGATCTTGAATTCAACTAGCACGAACTTTGATTTGAACTCGTACTCCTTGAACCTTGATTTGTTCTTCGTTCTTGATCTTGAACTTGATTTCTTGAACTTGAACTTGATTGCTTGAAGCTTGAAACTTGTAGAGAAATTTGCAGCGTTTGATCCATGAGCTCTCTCTCTTACTTCCTGTTATAATTTCTGGTTCCTTTCTAAGTTATGAAGACCCCTATTTATAGTTGTGGAAGGGAAGAGTTGTGATGAGAATAAACTCTTTCCGAACAATCAGATTGAAGCGTGCCATGGCCGTATTTGATTGGCCGGAACATGTCACTTGCACATGTGGCGTAGTTTCATTGGCCTTTTAATTTGACTTGGCATGCCTTATTATTTTGACATATAAAATGATCATATTGGCTCTTCCGTTTCACTTGGCATGCCACATCATTTGACACGTGACACCAAACTGGGCATCTAGGAAGATGGCATATTGAGCCTAATGAAGTGAGTTCATCATTCACAGCCCAATTATATGGTTAGCTCAATGAATTAAGACTTATTTATTTAATTCATATATATTGGATTTATATAATTTATCCAATTATATTAGCCCGTAACATTTATTTGGATCAAAATATATTTAGCTTAAGATTAAATCTAAATTACTTATAGATTTAAATTTAATAAAATTTTCACTGCCTACAAATGCCCCCTACTTCAAAGCTTTTTGGGGTATGAAATCACCTCTTGAAAGTAATTATTTTCAATTAGCTAGAGTGGTACATTTTGGCCAAGTGTACTTTCAAAATACATACGCCAATCTTAAGACATCTTTGCTCATACTTGTGGAATATTGATGCTATATCATATTCAAAAAGAAAGATATCTTCTCTTGACTAGGGGGGCCACATAGAAGTATCCCTTTGATCAATTATGTCCATCCATGTGATAATTAGTACCTTGAATGGGATTGCATTTCTCAATTATGGAAGTATACACAGACAAGACTTGCAATAGTAACTCCATCGATACGGGACGCTGAAAATTGTACAGAAGTCAACTTTTCTTCTACTTAAAGAATCATAATCGGAAAAGAATTTGAATTTAACTAGGAAAGAACACTAGAGCCGCCTCTTAACACCGGGGAAAATTTATAAATGGCCAGTTTTACACCTGGTCAATCAAATTTAGCCACATAATCAAAAGTCAACGATATTTAGCCGCGAATTAAGCACGGTAACAATTTGTTGACAAAAATACCCCTACTATGTTTATTAAATTTACGCGACTTGACCTTATATTCTTCTTTAGCAAAACCTTCCGGCTTTAAATTGAAAATCGAAGTAAGCTCTCTCAATTAAATCTATCTTCTACTACCACAGATTTAATTGTGATTCTCTACAATTCTTTTGTTCGTAATTCAAACCAGAAAATTCTTTCAGTAAAATTTTTTGATTCTTCGAATTTTCTGCAAATCGAAGTAAGTTCTCTCAATTAATGCTTTAATCTGTGTTATTTTGACACATTTTCTCAATGCGTTAATCTGTGCTTAATTGTATTAAATATTTTCTTTTCTGTAATTTAGATTGTAACTATTTAAATCTGCATTGTTCAAAACCACAAAAAATAATACAAAATCCTTCAGAACATAACACCAGTATAATTAGCTGGACTTTTCTAAATTAATATGTAAAACTTAGACATTTCCAGTATAATATACTGGAAGTATGGTTGACTACAGTAACAACAGTATAATAAACTGGAATTTGCTTAATATATATGGAAAACTCAATTATTTCCAGCTTATGATCCTGGAGTTATATTTTTTAATATTATAACTTCTATATATCTAATTATTTGGGTTCCTGTATATTTTGCTAGAGATGTACATTGCAGAATTATAATGTCCAGTATTTTATACAGGATGTTCACAAACCAGATTTTTTACACAAAGTTTGTTGTTTTAACTCTCTCAATTAATGCTTTAATCTGTGTTATTGTCTAATTTTCTCAATGCGTTAATCTGTGCTAAATTATATTAAATATCTTCTTTTCTGTAATTTAGATCGTAACTAATAAAATCTACATTGTTCAAAATAACTATAAATAATATAGAATGCTTCAGAACATAACGCCAGTATATTTTGCTGGATTTTTCTAAATTAATATGTAAAACTTAGATACTTCCAGTATATTATACTGGATGTTTGTGTGACTCCAGTAACTCCATTATAATAAGCTGAAATTTGCTTAATTTATATGAAAAACTCAATTATTCCAGCTTATTATACTGGAGTTATATTTTTTAACAGTATAACATCTAAATATCTAATTATTTGGGTTCCTGTATATTTTGTTGGAGATGTACCTTGCAAAATTATAATGTCCAATATTTTATACAGGATGTTCACAAAAAAGATATTTATCCAAAGTTTGCTGATTTAACTATTGTTGTATTTCTTATTTTAGTTACTTACTGATAATTATACTGGAAAATCTAGTTATAAAGCTATATATGCCAGTATATTGTATTAAAGATAGGTAAGACAATTTATAATTTGTATCTACTATACTTTGCTCGAATTATAACTCCATCTTATTATTTGGTTTCATTAAATACATGATGCATTCAAATTTCTTGCTTATCGCATTCGATGGCAAATGGACAGCAGATTTCAAGTACTTAGATCATAAAACAAAGCTTCTCCTTATAAATGATGGGACTTCGTTTGAAGAATCCATGAGTAAAATTTTTGAAGTTATGGAGTTCAACAACAACAAGTTTGAAGCAAAAGCATGGCTTAATATCAACCTAGGTACTGCTAAGGGAATACAAGTGACAAAAGATGAAGATCTTAGCTTGTGTATGATGCTTTTAAAAAATAATCCATACTATAAAAGTTCCAAATTTATTTTTGAAATATCAGAAATACCAGATCAACAACCAGAAAGTAGTGCAATAATGGAAATTGACAATCATCAATTATTGCACAGAAACACATATGTTCCGGAAGAGCAAGTACTGCTGATATCGGAAGTAGCAGAAGAGCAGGAGATGCCAATTTATGACATTACAATGCAAAATGAAATTGTAATTCCTGTGGAAGATCAAGAGATTGAATCACTAGACACTATTGAAGGAAGAAAAAGGAAAGCAAAAGGAAAGGCAAAAGAATCCCCATCAATAATACTAAAGGAAAATGCATCATTGGATGATGTAAAACTCGGGTCAGTTTTTCAAGACAAAAATGCTATGATTAGATGTTTTTGCTTAGCGGCTATAAAGGAGCACTTTGAGTTTTATGTTAAGAGGTCAAGTAACATAAGATATTCTTTGGTATGTGCTGATGAAAAGTGTGGTTGGACTGTTCGAGGTTCAAGAATTAAACAATCAACACTTTTTAAAATAGTTAAATTTCAGAGAACACATGAGTGCTCGGTTGATATTAGAAAATCACACCAAAGACAAGCAACTTCTAATGTAATTAAAGATTATATTATTTACAACTTAAGGGACATAGCTACTGAAGTAAAGCCTAAGTTTGTCATTTCAGAAATGAAAAGAGCACATGGAATAGATGTTGGTTATGGAAACGCATGGCATGCTATTCAAAAAGGCTTATCTTTATTAAGAGGAACAATTGAACAGAATTATGAGCAGCTGGCATCATATTTGTATATGATCGAACAAAAAAATACAGGATCATATACTAATATTCAAAGAGATGCAGAAAACAGGTAAATTTCTTATGTTTGTGTATAAAATAGAGGCCTTCAAAATTTAGTAATAAATTTTTGTCCAGTATATTATACTGAATTCTCGTGTGAATGTTTGTCCTCCAGTATGTTATACGGGATATTTTACGGGATGTTTGCCTTGTGTAAGCTTTTTCTCCAGTATATTTTACGGGATATCTGCCTTGTGTAAGCTTTTATGGGATGTACTCCAGTATATTTTACGGGATGTCTGCCTTGTTTAAGTTTTCTGTCCAGTATATTATACTGGATGAGTTCTGTTTAACCTAGAAGTTTGTTTTATTTGTCATTACTTTTTTGAGTGATTATTCGTCTTCTTTTTTATTATGTTCTTTAATCCAGTATATAATATTTGAGTTGTGTTTGATTTCAGTATATTTTAATGGAAGTATGTCGTCTTTAAGCTTTTTGTGTAGTATGTTATTAGTATTCAATTTGTCATATGGTATAACTGAAAGTTATTTACTTTTCAATTGAATAGGTTTGTCTACATGTTTTTCATGTATGGGGCATCAATTTCTGGGTGGAAGTATTGTAGACCACTTATTGCAATTGATGGAACATTTCTAAAAAATAAATATAGAGGTGTTCTGTTAGTGGCTGTTACAAAAGATGCAAATAACCAGATTTTCCCTATAGCATTTGGGGTAGCGGATTCAGAGAATAACGAATCATATGAATGGTATTTCAGAGAATTAAGAAATGCAATTGGGATTCGTAAGGATTTAATGTTTTTGTCATATCGACACAAGGCCATTGCAAATGGTATTGCAAAGGTTTTCCCTGAGTGCTACCATGATATTTGCATATATCATTTAGAAAAGAATCTAAAGCAAAGAAGAGTGAGAAATACTGTACTAAACCTTTTTCAAAGTGCTGCAAGAGTATACCTTCAATCAGAATTTGATGACTTCATGTCCCAAATAGCTGTTGTTGATAAGAAAACATTTAATTATTTGATGGAGGAACCACCATGAAGGTGGGCTCGTTCACATTGTCCGAGAAGACGATATGATATGTTAACAATAAATATTGTTGAGTCAATGAATAATGTATTGAGACGTGCAAGAGAATTGCCACTTTTAACAATGATGGATTTCATACAAGAAAAGTTGCAAAGCTGGTTCTATGAAAGAAGGACAACTACAGAAGGAATATTCCGTGAGATATCAAATTGGGCAGAAGCAACATTGGAAGAAAAAATTAAACCAGCTTTTACATTTAGAGTATTGCCCATTGATCGACTCAAATTCAATGTGAAAGAAGGGGGTATGGAATTTATTGTTGATCTAGACAAAAGAACATGTGATTGTTTTCAATTTCAGCTAGATGAAATACCCTGTGAACATGCAATTGCTGCAATTGACAGTATATATCAAAAGAAATCGGCCTTTTGCTCAGCCTATTATTCAAGGGACTTTTGGTTGAAAGCATATGAAGGGCAAGTAAATTCTATAGGTGATTGATCAACATGGGTTATACCAGAAACTATTAAATCAGAAATCACTAAGCCTCCAGATGCAAAAGTAATGCTAGGAAGAAGATAGAAGAATCGACATGTTTCCGGTACAGAATACAAGAAGGAGCCAAAATGTGGTCGCTGCAAACAATATGGGCATAACAGAACAAATTGCACAAATGCTGCTGTAGTTCATCCTTATGCAAGAAAATACAGAGAAAAAATGATTGATTATACACAATAAGGTTGCATTGTCTGATATGAAAAATTGATTGTAATCCCGAATAATTTGTTTGGTATTCTTGTTTTTCAAAATATTATTACTGTTTTTTTTTGTTTCTTGATTTGCTGCAAAAAAAATCTTGTTTATGAAGTTCCAGTATAAATTACTGGACATATAATTTCCGAACATATACCTCCAGCAAAATATATAGGAACATAATTTTAAATTATTTAATTCCAGTAAATTATTGTAATTACCAATTTTGCACTATTTTACACTTCTCCATTATAATATACTGGCTTATATCCCTTCATAAGTAGAATTTCCAGAATATTTTATATGGATTAACCAAAATTGGTCAAATTTAGCATAAACAATTCTGGATTTTTCAAGTCCAGTATTAAATACGGGACATAGTAGTTTAAAAATATATAACTGCAGTGTTATATACAGGAAATAAAAGATTAAATTATTTAATTCTACTAAATTGTACTAGATACCAAGTTTCCACTATTTTCCAGTTCTCCACTATAATATACTGCTTATATGCCTTTATAATTAGCATTTCCAGCATATTTTATAGGGAGTAACCAAAATTGGACGAATTTAGGATAAAAAAATCTGGATTATTCAAGTCCAGTATTAAATACAGGATATTATGTTTAAACAACATATAACTCCAGTGAAATATACAAGAAACAAAATAATAAATTATTTAATTCCAGTTTGTTCTAGACACCAAATTACCAATATTTTCCAATTCTCCATTATAATGTACTGGCTTATATCTCTTCATAAGTAACATTTCCAGCATATTTTATAGGGAGTAACCAAAATTGGATGAATTTAGGATAAAAGAATCTGGATTATTCATGTCCAGTATGAAATAGACGATATCATGTTTTAATAAACTATAACTCCAATGTTATATACAGGAAACAAAATAATTAATTATTTAATTCCAGTAAATTGTTCTAGATACCAGGTTTTCAATATTTTTCGATTGTCCATTATAATGTACTGGCTTATATGCCTTCATAAGTAGCATTTCCAGCATTTTATGGGGAGTAATCAAAATTGGACGAATTTAGGATAAAAGAATCTGGATTATTCAAATCCAGTATTAAATACAGGATATCATGATTTAATAACATATAACTCCAGTGTAATATACAGGAAACAAAATAATTAATTATTTAATTCCAGTAAATTGTACTAGATACCAAGTTTCCATTATCTTTCACATCTGCATTATAATATACTGGCTTATATGCCTTCATATGTAGCATTTCCAGCATATTTTATAGGGTGTAACCAAAATTGGACGAATATAGGATAAAATAATCTGGATTATTCAAGTCCAGTATAAAATACAGGATATCATGTTTTAATAACGTATAACTCCAGTGTAATATACAGGAAGCAAATTATTTAATTACAGTAAATTGTACTAGATACCAAGTTTCAACTATTTTTCACTTCTCCATTATAATATACTGGCTTATATGCCTTCATAAATGGCATTTCCAGCATATTTTATAGAGAGTAACCAAATTTGGACGAATTTAGTATAAAAGAATCCGCATTATTCAAGTCCAGTATGAAATACAGGATATCATGTTTTAATAAACTATAATACCCGTGTAATATACATGAAACAAAATATTTAATTATTTAATTCCAGTAAATTGTTCTAGATATCAAGTTTCCAGTATTTTTCGATTCTCCATCATAATGTACTGGATTATATCCCTTCATAAGTAGCATTTCCAACATATTTTATACGGAGTAACCAAAATTGAACGAATTTAGGATAAAAGTATCTGGATTATTCAAGTCCAGTATTAAATACAGGATATCATGTTTTAATAAACTATAACTCCAGTGTTATATACAGGAAACGAAATAATTAATTATTTAATTAAAGTAAATTGTTCTAGATACCAAGTTTCCAATATTTTCCGATTCTCCATTATAATGTACTGGCTTATATTCCTTCATAAGTAGCATTTCCAACATATTTTATAGGGAGTAACCAAAATTGGACGAATTTAGGATAAAATAAGCTGGATTATTCAAGTCTAGTATGAAATACAGGATATCATGTTTTAATAAACTATAACTCCAGTGTAATATACAGGAAATAAAATATTTAATTATTTAATTCCAGTAAATTGTTCTAGATACCAAGTTTCCAATATTTTCCGATTCTTCATTATAATGTACAGGCTCATATCCCTTCATAAGTAACATTTCCAGCATATTTTTTAGGGAGTAACCAAAATTGGACGAATTTAGGACAAAAGAATCTGGACTATTCAAGTCCAGTATTAAATACAATATTTCATGTTTTAACAACATACATGTTACGACCCGGATTTCCCACCATCGGGTGTCGTGATGGCGCCTACTATCGGAGCTAGGCAAGCCAAATATTTAAAACACCTTTCTTGCTTTCTTTCAAACAATAAAATAAACGAGACAAAATTTAAGCGGAAGACTTTAAATCTAAAGCAACTGAAAACCAAAAGTGCGGAAGTTTAATACACATCACTACCCAAGGTCTGGTGTCACTGGCTCACGGACTACTACAGAATACTACAAACAATGTCTGAAAGGGAATACATCATGTTTGTCTGATACAAGATGAACAAACGAAAACATGGAAAGGGGCTTCTGCCTGCGAACGCCAGCTAGGCTACCTTGAGAGTCCCTGGACTGAAGATAGCTCCCAGAAGTCCTACTGTTGTGGTCCGTAAGCTGCTCCCTGATCTGTGCACAAAATGCACAGAGTGTAGCATCAGCACAACCGACCCTATGTGCAGGTAAGTGCCTGGCCTAACCCCGACAAAGTAGTGACGAGGCTAAACAGGACCTACCACAATTAACCTATACAGATATATATAACGAGTGCAAGAAAACAATAACAAGATAATACAAAGTAAGGCTGGGAGGGGACATGCTATCGGGGAGTAACAAATAAAAATAAAATATCGGAAATAAACAGAAGAAACTCCGGTTTCCATGATATATATATATATATAGTGGACGACGTGCCACACGATCCCATATTATCATATATAAGTGGACGGCGTGCCACACGATCTCATAATATAGTATGTAAGTGGACAGCGTGCCACACGATCCCATAATATAGTATATAAGTGGACGGCGTGCCACACGATCCCATAATATAGTATATAAGTGGACGGCGTGCCACACGATCCCATAATATAGTATATAAGTGGACGGCGTGCCACACGATCCCATAATATAGTATATAAGTGGACGACGTACCACACGATCCCATAATATAGTATATAAGTGGACGGCGTGCCACACGATCCATTTTAACAATATATAGGTGGACGGCGTGCCACACGATCCTAATTCATCTTTATCACAGTGCACAATATGTCACCGGCAACGGAGGCCAATAACCAAGTGGACGGCGTGCCACACGATCCCATAATATAGTTCATAATATCTGACTTCATATAGTAGACCCCTTCAGGGGAGAATAACATCTCAATACCTTTAACCCGGCAAGGGTACAACTAACAGCCCAAAATATCCCAACAAGGGAGAGTATATATATCAGTCTACACATCCCGGCAAGGGAGTAATCACAACACATTCTCATTTTAAATCACTTCTTCCTCAACTAACACATTCATGTTCGAGCTAACACTCCAAGAGTACACCAATCACAATTCTTCCTCAACCGTTCACATCATATGAAACTCATCAAATAAACAAGGAGCTTGTGTCACATTATTCGAATTAAAAGCAATCAAGACTCACGGTCATGCTAGACTCCGGTGCATAGATAACCGTCACCATGCCTATACACCGTACTCCACATTAGCAAGTAGCAAATATCATCCTAATCCTATTCCCTCAAGCCAAAGTTAGAACAAACACTTACCTCGAATGCTCCAAACTCAACTCACGCTTCTAGTATAGCTTTACCTCTTGATTCCACCACCAATCCGCTCGAATCTAGTCATAAGTTACTTAATCACATTAATAATTACTAAATGAATCATCCCCAATGCATGAAAATAGTTTTACAAGGTTTTTCCCAAAAAGGCCAAAGACACCCCCGGACCCACGTGGTCGAAACTCGAGGTTCGGACCAAAACCCGGTTACCCATTCTCCCACGAATCCAAATATATGCTTTGTTTTGAAATCGGACCCCAAATTGAGGTCCAACTCCTCAATTTGTAGAAAACCTAGGTTCTACCCAAAACACCCAATTTCCCCCCATGAAAATCCTTGTTTTGAAGTTGAAATCATGTTAAAAGATGTTAATAAGTGAAGAAAATGAGTAGAAATCACTTACCAATCATTTTGAAGAAGAAAAGTTGTTTGGAAAATCGCCTCTTAGGTTTTGGGTTTTTGAAAAGTGGAAAAATGACTAAAAATCCCGAATTTATACATTTTGCTAGGGGTTGGCGCGGACCGCACAGAAATGCACCGCGGCCGTGCCGAGGGAGAGGAGAAGTGGGCTCTCTCTGAACCCACCCAGCGCGGACCACACTGATTTGGTGCGCGGCCGCGCTGGTCGACCCTCTGAACCCCACCATACGGACCGTACAGAAAAGCACCGCGGCCGCGTGGCTGCCAGCGCGGACCGCGCGGAAATGGCCGCGGCCGCGCTGGGCTTGCAACATCCGAACATGTATATTTTTCTAAGTCAAAAACCTCCCGGGCCCTACTCAAAACTCACCCGAGCCCTCGGGGCTCCAAACCAAACATTCATATGATCTCGAAAACACCTTACGGACTTACTCGTGCGATCAAATCGCCAAAATAACATCATATACATAGGATCAAGCCTCAAAATACATGATTTTCTTTCAACTTTCATAAAAACTCAAATTCCCCATTTTAAGTCCGAAACACGTCATATGACATCCATTTTTAGCCAAACTTTATATATAGTGCTTAAAACATATTTAAGACTCGTACCGGGCGTCGGAACCAAAATACGAGCCCGATACCAAAGTTTTCTGATCAATTTTCTTCTTTATTTTCCTTAATTAATTTCAGAAAACAATTTCACACAAAAATTCATTTCTCGGGCTTGGGACCTCGGAATTTGATTCCGGGTACACGCCCAAGTCCCATATTTTTCTACGAACCCTCCGGGACCATCGAATCACAGGTCCGGGTCCGTTTTACCCGAAATATTGACCAAAGTCAGTATTATGCATATTAATATCAAAATTCATCAAATTTTTCACAAAATTCGCATATTCTAACATAAAAACTTTCCGGCTATGCGCCCGAACTGCGCACACCAATCGAGGAAACTAAAAGCGAGGTTTTCAAGGCCTCGAAAGCGCGGAACAAGTAAGAACTACGGTGGTGACCCTTCGGGTCGTCACATTCTCCACCTCTAAAACAACCGTTCGTCCTCGAACGGACAAAAGAAAGAAGTACCTGAGTCGGGAAATAAATGAGGATAACGGCTCCGCATATCGGACTCGGACTCCCAGGTCGATGCCTCAGGAGGCTGACCTCTCCACTGAACACGCACCGAAGGAAAACTCTTCGACCTCAACTGTCGAACCTGCCGGTCTAGAATAGCCACCGGCTCCTCCTCATATGACAAATCCTTTTCCAATCGGACAGTGATGAAATCTAACACGTGCGATGGATCTCCGCGATACTTCCGGAGCATAGATACATGAAACACGGGATGCACAGCTGACAAGCTAGGTGGCAAGGCAAGTCTATAAGCCACATCTCCCACACAATCAAGAATCTCAAATGGACCGATGAACCTAGGGCTGAGCTTGCCCTTCTTCCCAAATCTCATCACGCCCTTCATAGGCGATACACAGAGCAATACCCACTCCCCAACCATGAAAGCAACATCTCTGACCTTGCGGTCTGCATAACTCTTTTGTCTGGACTGAGCCGTACGAAGTCTATCCTGAATAATCCTGACCTTGTCCAAGGCCTCCTGAACCAGATCCGTACCCAATAATCGAGCCTCTCCCGGCTCAAACCATCCAACCGGAGACCGACATTGCCTACCATACAACGCCTCATACGGAGCCATCTGAATGCTGGACTGGTAGCTGTTGTTGTAGGCGAACTCTGCTAAAGGGAAAAACTGGTCCCATGAGCCTCAAAAATCAATGACACAGGCTCGGAGCATGTCCTCAAGAATCTGAATAGTCCTCTCGGACTGACCGTCCGTCTGGGGATGAAATGCTGTACTCAACTCAACCTGGGTGCCCAACTCTCACTGATCGCTCTCTAGAAATGCGAGGTGAACTGCGTACCCCGATCCGAGATGATAGATAGCGGCACCCCATGAAGGCGAACAATCTCCCTGATATAAATCTCGGCTAACCTTTCGGACGAATAGGTGGCTACAACAGGAACAAAATGCACTGACTTGGTTAGCCTATCAACAATGACCCAAACTGCATCAAACTTCTTCCGAGTCATTGGAAGTCCAGTAACGAAATCCATCGTAATCCTCTCCCACTTCCACTCGGGAAATGCAATCCTCTGAAATAGACCACCAGGTCTTTGATGCTCGTACTTAACCTGCTGACAATTCAAACACCGAGCGACATGCGTAACGATGTCTTTCTTCATCTTGCGCCACCAATAGTGCTGCCTCAAATCCTAATACATCTTCGCGGCACCCAGGTGAATAGAATACCGAGAACTGTTGGCCTCCGCTAAGATCAACTCTCGAATCCTATCAACATTGGGCACACAAACTCGCCCCTGCAATCTCAATACGCAATTATCATCCAAAGTTACTTTCTTGGCACCTACATGCTGCACCGTGTCTCTCAGGACACACAAATGAGGATCATCGAATTGCCGATCACGGATACGCTCCAATAATGAAGAACGAGCGACCGTGCAAGCTAATACTCGACTAGGCTCAGAAATGTCCAACCTCACAAACTGATTGGCCAAAGCCTGAACGTCCAAAGCAAGTAGTCTGTCACCGACCGAAATATAAGCCAGACTGCCCATACTGACTGACTTCCTACTCAAGGCATCGGCCACCACATTGGCCTTTCCCATGTGATATAAGATAGTGATGTCATAACCTTTCAACAATTCCAACCACCTCCTCTGCCTCAAATTCAACTCCTTTTGCTTGAACAAATACTGAAGACTCTTATGATCCGTGAACACCTCACACGCCACACCATACAGATAGTGCCTCCAAATCTTCAATGCGTAAACAATGACTGCCAACTCCAAATCATGCACTGGATAGTTCTTCTCATGAACCTTCAACTGCCTCGAAGCATAGGCAATGACCTTGCCATCCTGCATCAACATTGCACCAAGTCCAATACGAGATGCATCACAATAGACTGTATAGGGCCCTGAACCTGTGGGCAAAACCAACACCGGTGTCGTGGTCAGAGCTGCCTTGAGCCTCTAAAAGCTCGCCTCACACTAATTTGACCATTTGAACTGGGCACCTTTCTGGGTCAATCTGGTCATAGGGGCTACAATGGATGAAAACCCCTCCACGAACCGACGGTAGTAACCTGCTAACCCCAGGAAACTCCGAATCTCCGTAGCTGAAGCTGGTCGAGGCCAGTTCTTGACTGCCTCTATCTTCTTTGGGTCTACCTGAATACCTGCTACTGATACGACATGACCCAGGAATGCGACCGAACTCAGCCAAAACTCGCACTTCGAGAACTTAGCATACAACTGACTATCCTTCAGGGTCTGAAGAACCGCTCTGAGGTGCTGCTCATGCTCCTCCTGACTGCAGGAGTATATAGGAATATCATCAATGAAGACTATCACGAACAAGTCCAAATAAGGTCTGAACACTCGGTTCATCAACTCCATGAACGCTGTTGGGGCATTAGTCAATCCAAATGACATGACCAAAAACTCATAGTGCCCAGACCGAGTGTGAAATGCTGTCTTAGGGTCATCAGACGCTTTAATCCTTAGCTGGTGGTAGCCAGATCTCAAATCTATCTTTGAAAACACCCTCGCACCCTGAAGCTGGTCGAATAAATCATCGATCCTCGGCAGTGGGTACTTGTTCTTAATCGTCACCTTGTTCAATTATCGGTAATCAATGCACATCCTCATCGAACCATCCTTTTTCTTCACAACTAGCACCGGTGCGCCCCAAGGCGAAACACTGGGTCTAATGAAACCCTTCTCAAGCAAATCTTGAAGCTGACCCTTTAACTCCTTCAATTCTGGCGGCGCCATACGACACGACAGAATGGAAATGGGCTGAGTGCTCGAAGCCAGATCAATACAAAAATCAATATCCCTGTCGGGCGGCATGCCCGGCAGGTCTGAAGGGAAGACCTTGGGAAACTCCCGAACAATAGGAATAGAATCAATAGACGGGACCTCAGGGCTGGAGTCGCGAACATAAGCCAGATACGCTAGACACCCCTTCTCGACCATGCGTCGAGCCTTCACATAAGAAATAACGCTGCGAGAAGAATGACCAGGAGTCCCTCTCCATTCTAAACGGGGCAAATCCGGTAAGGCTAAGGTCACGGTCTTGGCATGACAATCCAAGATCGCATGATACGGGGACAACCAATCCATCCCTAATATGACGTCGAAATCTACCATATCCAAGAGCAACAAGTCAACACGGGTCTCAAGACCCCTGAATACCGCAACACATGAATGATGAACCCGGTCCACCACGATAGAATCCCCCACTGGCGTAGACACATATACAGGAATACTCAAGGCCTCACTAGGCATAACCAAATAGGGTGCAAAATAGGACGACACATATGAATACGTAGATCCGGGATCAAATAACACAAAAGCATACCTATCACAGACCAGAAAAGTACCTGTAATCACAGCATCTGATGACTCAGCCTCTGGCCTGGCTAGAAAGGCATAACAACGGGGCTGGGCCCCACCTCCCTGAATCATATCCCTGGGACGATCTGCTGCTAGCTGACCCCTACCTCTAGCGGTCTGAGCTCTACCTATAAGACCTCTACCTCCACCTCTATGTCCTCTACCCCCGCCTCTAGCTGGTTGGGCAGGCTGTGGGGTAACTAGTGCCTGGATCATCGGGCGAGGACCCTGTTGCTGCGAGCTGCTGGAAGCTCGAGGGCAATATCTGGCAATGTGACTCACATCGCCATAAGTATAACAAGCCCTCGGCTGCTGAGAATAACGAAGTGGTGGTGCATTGATAGGTGCTGATGGTGAACTGAAGAGCTGCTGCTCAGAATACTGCGGCTGAGAACCACGACCACCTGGTGTACCATGAGAAGCTTGGAGAGCTGACTGAAAGGGCCTCGAAGGATGGACTCTACCATAAGAATCCCTACCTCCAGACGAGGTACCACTGAATCTACCAGAATGACGGGGCCTCTTATCAGACCCATGACCACCTCCCTGAGCAAGTGCCATCTCTATCCGGCGGGCACCATCTGCCGCCTCCTGAAATGAAATCTCACTACCGGCACTCATGGCCATCTGAACACGGATCGGCTGGGCCAACCCATCAATAAACCTCCGCACCCTCTCTCTATCAGTGGGGAGGATCACAATGGCACGACGAGCAAGATCAATGAACCAGGTATCATAGTGGGTGACCGTTATAGGATCCTGCTGGAGACGCTCAAACTGCCTGCGAAGAGCATCTCGCAGAGTAACTGGAAGAAACTTCCCCAGAAATAACTCTAAAAGCTGATCCCAGGTCAATGATGGCGACCCTGCTGGCCTGGCTAAACAGAAATCCCTCCACCAAGTCTTGGCGGATCCTGCCAGGCGAAAAGTGGCGAAGTCGACCCCATTGGTCTCTACAATGCCCATAGTCTGTAGAACCTCATGACAGCTGAATATGAAATCCTGAGCATCCTCTGAGGGGGTGCCACTATATGTGGTTGTGAAGATCTTGGTGAAACGATCAAGCCTCCCCAAAGCATCCGCGGACATAGCCGCACCATCGTTGGACTGAGCCGCAATACCTGGCTGGGCTGCCACAGCTAGTTGAACTGCCACGGCTGGCTGAACTACTAGAACCTGAGCCTGAGGAGCTACCAGCTCTGGAGTACGAGTATCAGGAGTCTGAACTCCTCCCCCAGCCTGAGATGTGGCTGGAGCTACGGGAAGCAAATCCGCTTTAGAAATGCCCTCCATAAAGCCTACCAGTCGGACCAAAGCGTCCTGAAGCACTGGAGTGGCTATGAAACCCTCTGGAACTTGAGCTGGGCCCACCAGAGCTGCTGGAGCTGGAACCCCTTCGTCGTAGTCAACATGAGGCTCCACCTCTGGGACTGCCACTCGGGGCTGAGCTCTGCCCTGGCCTCGGCCTCTGGCACGGCCTCGGTGTCGCCACCTGCCCCTGATAGGAGTTGCTGCTGGGGGCTCGGGCTGTTGCGCGGTATAAGATAAAGCACATGTCCTCACCATCTGCGAAAGAACAGAGTGGAAAGACAATCAGTACTTGAGAAACAGAATCGCACGACAAGAATGAACAAGGTGAAGTTTTCCTAACTCAGTAGCCTATGCGGGATAAATACAGACGTCTCCGTACCGATCCCTCAGACTCTACCGAACTGTCCGTGGGTTGTGAGACCTAAGTAACCTAGTGCTCTGATACCAACTTGTCACGACCCAGATTTCCCACCATCGGGTATCGTGATGGCGCCTACTATCGGATCTAGGCAAGCCAAATATTTAAAACACCTTTCCTGCTTTCTTTCAAACAATAAAATAAACGAGACAAAATTTAAGCGGAAGACTTTAAATCTAAAGCAACTGAAAACCAAAAGTGCAGAAGTTTAATACACATCACTACCCAAGGTCTCGTGTCACTAGCTCACGGACTACTACAGAATACTACAAGCAATGTCTGAAAGGGAATACATCATGTTTGTCTGATACAAGATGAACAAACAAAAACATGGAAAGGGGATTCTGCCTGCGAACGCCAGCTAGGCTACCTCGAGAGTCCCTAGACTGAAGATAGCTCCCAGAAGTCCTATTGCTGTGGTCTGTAAGCTGCTCCCTGATTTGTGCACAAAATGCACAGAGTGTAGCATCAACACAACCGACCCCATGTGCTGGTAAGTGCCTGGCCTAACCCCGGCAAAGTAGTGACGAGGCAAGACAGGACCTAACATAATTAACCTGTACAGATATATATAACGAGTGCAAGAAAACAATAACAAGATAATACAAAGTAAGGCTGGGAGGGGACATGCTACCGGGGAGTAACGGATAAAAATAAAATATCGGAAATAAACAGAAGAAACTCCGGTTTCCATGATATATATATATAGTGGACGGCGTGCCACACGATCCCATAATATAGTATGTAAGTGGACGGCGTGCCACACGATCCCATAATATAGTATGTAAGTGGACGGCATGCCACACGATCCCATAATACAGTATATAAGTGGACGGCGTGCCACACGATCCCATAATATAGTATATATGTGGACGGTGTGCCACACGATCCCATAATATAGTATATAAGTGGAAGGCGTGCCACACGATCCCTTTTAACAATATATAGGTGGACGGCGTGCCACACGATCCCAATTCATCTTTATCACAGTGCACAATATGTCACCGGCAACGGAGGCCAATAACCAAGTGGACGGCGTGCCACACGATCCCATAATATAGTTCATAATATCTGACTTCATATAGTTGACCCCTTCAGGGGAGAATAACATCTCAATACCTTTAACCCGACAACGGTACAACTAACAACCCAAAATATCCCGATAAGGGAGAGTATATATATCAGTCTACACATCCCGGCAAGGGAGTAATCACAACACATTCTCTTTTTAAATCACTTCTTCCTCAACTAACACATTCATGTTCGAGCTAACGCTCCAAGAGTACACCAATCACAATTCTACCTCAACCGTTCACATCATATGAAACTCATCAAATAAACAAGGAGCTTGTGTCACATTATTCGAATTAAAAGCAATCAAGACTCACGGTCATGCTAGACTCCGGTGCATAGATAACCGTCACCATGCCTATACACCGTACTCCACATTAGCAAGTAGCAAATATCATCCTAATCCTATTCCCTCAAGCCAAAGTTAGAACAAACACTTACCTCGAATGCTCCAAACTCAACTCACGCTTCTAGTATAGCTTTACCTCTTGATTCCACCACCAATCCGCTCGAATCTAGTCATAAGTTACTTAATCACATTAATAATTACTAAATGGATCAATCCCAATGCATGAAAATAATTTTTACAAAGTTTTTCCCAAAAAGGCCAAAAACACCCCCGGACCCACGTGGTCGAAACTCGAGGTTCGGACCAAAACCCGATTACCCATTCTCCCACGAATCCAAATATATGCTTTGTTTTGAAATCGGACCCCAAATTGAGGTCCAACTCCTCAATTTGTAGAAAACCTAGGTTCTACCCAAAACACCCAATTTCCCCCATGAAAATCTTTGTTTTGAAGTTGAAATCATGTTAAAAGATGTTAAGAAGTGAAGAAAATGAGTTAGAAATCACTTACCAATCGTTTTGAAGAAGAAAAGTTGTTTGGAAAATCGCCTCTTAGGTTTTGGATTTTTGAAAAGTGGAAAAATGACTGAAAATCCTGAATTTATACATTTTGCTGGGGGTTGGCGCGAACCGCACAGAAATGCACCGCGGCCGCGCCGAGGGAGGGGAGAAGTGGGATCTCTCTGAACCCACCTAGCGCGGACCGCACTGATTTGGTGCGCGGCCGCGCTGGTCGACCCTCTGAACCCCACCACGCGGACCACACAGAAAAGCACCGCGACCGCGTGGCTGCCAGCGCGACCGTGCGGAAATGGCCGTGGCCGCGCTAGGCCTGCAACATCTGAACCTGTATATTTTTCTAAGTCTAAGACCTCCCGGGCCCTACTCAAAATTCACCCGAGCCAAAACCAAACATTCGTATGATCTCGAAAACACCTTACGGACTTACTCGTGCGATCAAATCGCCAAAATAACATCAATACATAGGATCAAGCCTCAAAATACATGATTTTCTTTCAACTTTCATAAAAACTCAAATTCCCCATTTTAAGTCTGAAACACGTCATATGACGTCCGTTTTTAGCCAAACTTTACAGATAGTGCTTAAAACATATTTAAGACTCGTACCGGGCGTCGGAACCAAAATACGAGCCCGATACCACAGTTTTCTGATCAATTTTCTTCTTCATTTTCCTTAATTAATTTCAGAAAACTATTTCACACAAAAATTTATTTCTCGGGCTTGGGACCTCGGAATTTGATTCCGGGTACACGCCCAAGTCCCATATTTTTCTACGGACCCTCCGGGACCGTCGAATCACAGGTCCGGGTCCGTTTTACCCAAAATGTTGACCGAAGTCAATATTATGCATATTAATATCAAAATTCATCACATTTTTCACAGAATTCGCATATTCTAATATAAAAACTTTCCGGCTACGCGCCTGAACTGCGCACGCAAATCGAGGCAACTAAAAGCGAGGTTTTCAAGGCCTCCGAAGCGCGGAACAAGGAAGAACTATGGTGATGACCCTTTGGGTCGTCACAATACAACTCCTGTGTAATATACATGAAACAAAATGTTTAATTATTTAATTCAAGTAAATTCTACTAGATACCAAGTTTCCAATATTTTCCACTTTTCCATTATAATATATCCTTATATGCCTTCATAAGTATAGTATTTCCGGCATATTTTATAGGGAGTAACCAAAATTGGACGAATTTAGTATAAAAGAATCTAGATTATTCATGTCCAGTGTTAAATACAGGATATCATGATTGAACAATATATAACTCCAGTGTAATATACAGGAATTTTTTTTTAATTATTTAATTCCACTAACTTATTCTTGATCCCAATTTTGCACTATTTTCGACTTCTCTCCATTAAATATAGTTGGATATATAGCTACCAATATGATATATGATATTGTTTGATTTTTCACATTTGTAACAGTAAAATCATAGTCATTATTAATATTTTCATTGAATTTAAAGAGATCAAAAGTAAGTTAGACAAATACATTAACAAAAAGAAATTATATTAATATAAACTAAAATTACATTGCCACCATTCAGATTCCAAGTACTTCCACAAAAACACAAAAAAAAAAGAGCGTAAAAAAATAATAATCAAAGTCACAAGAACTATCATCTATATTGCCACTATTGTCCCCATATCGGACAATGATCTCCAGCCTATCCAGCTTGTCCTTGAGTCTCCTTAAATCCCTTTCATATTTGTCCATAAACTCATCGAACTTGATCTCAAAGGCTTCGATGATATCTTCTTTGATTTGATCAACTATGGTTTTGATTGCTGCATCCATTTTTCCTTATTTTTTCTGTTTTGTCTAATAAAACTAGATGAGTTTGTGTGAATAATCTGTAAATGATATGATACTTATATAGCGTAATTTTTTTTAAAACTGTATATGAAAAGACAGAAGGCAAATTGAACATCAGGGGTAAAAATAAATATTCATGAATCATAATTTAATGAAAATAGTGTAAATGTAATTATTACTTTAACACAACTTCCAATGTGAAATATAAATTAATTTTACTGGTTAAAAATGCATCAAACACTGCACCTCATAAAATACCATATTTATAATGTAATACAAAGCAATATGTATAATATTCGAGTAGTTTATTTTGGATAAAAAATTTCCAAGCTTTCCAAATTTCTTATTATATATATATAACTCCAGTATAACATACAGAAAAATTTCAAAAATTAGGCTCCAGTATAATGCATAAGTAAAAATGCTCTAATTACTATGATACAAGTCCCAACATATAATATAACTTGTGATTAAAAATGCACAAAAAACTGAACTCAATGGTTACTTAATGAAATTTATAGGTAATGATGAAATATTATAGCTAATAATGAAATATTATAGGCAAGTAAACTAGAGTCAGTAGTATGTGTCATGACTCGGATTTTCCACCATCGGGTGTCGTGATGGCGCCTACTATCGGAGCTAGGCAAGCCAAATATATAAAACATTTTTCCTGCTTTCTTCCAAACAATATAATAAACGAGACAAAATTTAAACGGAAGACTTTAAATCTAAAGCAACTGAGAACCAAAAGTGCGGAAGTTTGAACCAAAATGCTACCCAGAGTCTGGTGTCACTAGCTCACGGACTACTACAGAATACTACAATCAATGTCTGAAAGGAAAATACATCATGTTTGTCTGATACAAGATAAACAAACGAAAAACATGGAAAGGGACTTCGGCCTGCGAACGCCAGCTAGGCTACCTCGAGAGTCCCTGGACTGAAGATAGCTCCCAGAAGTCCTACTGCTGCGGTCCGTAAGCTGCTCCCTGATCTGTGCACAAAAATGCACAGAGTGTAGCATCAGCACAACAGACCCCATGTGCTGCTAAGTGCCTGGCCTAACCCCGGCGAAATAGTGACGAGACTAGATAGTACCTACCACAATTAACCTGTATAGATATATATACAACAAGTGCAAGAAAACAATAACAAGATAATACAAAGTAAAACTGGGAGGGGACATGCTATCAGGGAGTAACAGATAAAAATGAAATATCGGAAATAAACAGAAGAAACTCCGGTTTCCATGATATATATATATATATATATATATATAGTGGACGGCATGCCACACGATCCCATAATATCATATATAAGTGGACGGCGTGCCACACGATCCAATAATATAGTATATAAGTGGACGGCGTGCCACACGATCCCATAATATAGTATATAAGTGGACGGTATGCCACACGATCCCATAATATAGTATATAAGTGGACGGCGTGCCACACGATCCCATAATATAGTATATAAGTGGACGGCGTGCCACACAATCCTATAATATAGTATATAAGTGGACGGCGTGCCACACGATCCCTTTTAACAATATATAGGTGGACGGCATGCCACACGATCCCTTTTAACAATATATAGGTGGACAATATGTCACCGGCAACGGAGGCCAATAACCAAGTGGACGGCGTGCCACACGATCCCAATTCATATCATATATAAGTGGAAAGCGTACCACACGATCCCATAATATTGTATATAAGTGGACGGCATGCCACACGATCCCTTTTAACAATATATAGGTGGACGGCGTGCCACACGATCCCAATTCATATTATATATAAGTGGACGGCGTGCCACACGATCCCATAATATCATATATAAGTGGACGACGTGCAACACGATCCCATAATATAGTTCATAATATCTGACTTCATATAGTAGACCCCTTCAGGGGAGAATAACAACTCAATACCTTTAACCCGGCAAGGGTACAGCTAACAACCCAAAATATCCCGACAAGGGAGAATATATATATATCAGTCTACACATCCCGGCAAGGGAGTATTCACAACACATTCTCCTTTTAAATCATTCTTCCTCATCCGTTCACATTATATGAAACTTATCAAACAAACAAGGAGCTTGTGTCACATTATTCGAATTAAAAGTAATCAAGACTCACGGTCATGCTAGACTCCGGTGCATAGATAACCGTCACCATGCCTATACACCGTACTCCACATTAGCAAGTAGCAAATATCATCCTAATCCTATTCCCTCAAGCCAAAGTTAGAACAAACACTTACCTCGAATGCTCCAAACTCAACTCACGCTTCTAGTATAGCTTTACCTCTTGATTCCACCACCAATCCGCTCGAATCTAGTCATAAGTTACTTAATCACATTAATAATTACTAAATGAATCACTCCCCATGCATGAAAAATAAATTTTACAAGGTTTTTCCCAAAATGGTCAAAAACACCTCCAGACCCACGTGGTCGAAACTCGAGGTTCGGACCAAAACCCGGTTACCCATTCCCCCATGAATTCAAATATATGATTTGTTTTTAAATCGAACCCCAAATTGAGGTCCAACTTCTCAATTTGTAGAAAACCTAGGTTCTACCCAAAACACCCAATTTCACCCCTGAAAATCTTTGATTTGAAGTTGAAATTATGTTAAAAGATGTTAAGGAATAAAGAAATTAAGTTAGAAATCACTTACCAATCGTTTTGGAGAAGAAAAGTTGTTTGGAAAATAGCCTCTTAGGTTTTGTGTTTTTGAAAAGTGAAAAATGACTGAGATTTTCCGAACTTGTATACCTTTCTGAGGACCTGGCGCGGACCGCACAAAAATGTGTTGCGGCCGCGCCGAGTGGGAGAAAAAGTGGGGCTTTTCTGAACCCTTCCAGCGCGGACCGCACTGTTTTGGAGCGCGGTCGCGCTGGTTAACCTGAAACCCTAGCCCTCAAACTCAGCCACGCGGACCGCACAGAAAGGCATCGCGGCCGAGCGGCTCCAGCGCGGACCGCGCGGGAATGACCGCGGCCGTGCTGGTGTCTGCATCACCTGAACCTGCATTTTCTTAAGTCCAAGACCTCCCGAGCCCCATTCAAAACTCACCCGAGCCCTCAGGGCTCCAAACCAAGCATGCACACAACCTTAAAAACATCTTACGAACTTACTCGTGCGATCAAATCGCCAAAATAACATCATATACATAGGATCAAGCCTCAAACACATGATTTTCTTTCTTCAACTTTCATAACTCAAATTCTCCATTTATAGTCCGAAACACGTCATATGACGTCCGTTTTTAACCAAACTTTACAGATAGTGCTTAACACATATTTAAGACTTGTACCGGGCGTCGGAACCAAAATACGAGCCCGATACCTATATTTTCTAACTCCTTTTCACTTCAAATTTTCATATCAAATTTCAGAAAAACAATTTCTTTCAAAAATTCATTTCTCGGGCTTGGGACCTCAGAATTTGATTCCGGACACACGCCCAAGTCCCATATTTTTCTACGGACCCTCCGGGACCGTCGAATCACAGGTCCGGGTCCGTTTACCCAAAATATTGACCGAAGTCAATATTTTGCATATTAATATCGAAATTCATCAAATTTTTCACATAATTCACATATTCTAACATAAAAACTTTCCGGCTACGCGCCCGAACTACGCACGCCAATCAAGGAAACTAAAAGCGAGGTTTTCAAGGCCTTGAAAGCGGGGAACAAGTAAGAACTACGATGGTGACCCTTCGGGTCGTCACATTCTCCACCTCTAAAACAACCGTTCGTCCTTGAACGGACAAAAGAAAGAAGTACCTGAGTCGGGAAATAAATGAGGATAACGGCTCCGCATATCGGACTCAGACTCCCAGGTCGATGCCTCAGGAGGCTGACCTCTCCACTGAACACGCACCGAAGGAAAACTCTTCGACCTCAACTGTCGAACCTGCCGGTCTAGAATAGCCACCGGCTCCTCCTAATATGACAAATCCTTTTCCAATTGGACAGTGCTGAAATCTAACACGTGCGATGGATCTCCACGATACTTCCGAAGCATAGATACATGAAACACGGGATGCACAACTGACAAGCTAGGTGGCAAGGCAAGTCTATAAGCCACCTCTCCCACACGATCAAGAATCCTAAATGGACCGATGAACCTAGGGCTGAGCTTGCCCTTCTTCCCAAATCTCATCACGCCCTTCATAGGCGATACACGGAGCAATACACGCTCCCCAACCATGAAAGCAACATCTCTGACCTTGCGGTCTGCATAACTTTTTTGTCTGGACTGAGCTGTACGAAGTCTATTCTGAATAATCCTGACCTTGTCCAAGGCCTCCCTGATATAAATCTCGGCTAACCTTTCGGACGAATAGGTGGCTGCAATAGGAACAAAATGCGCTGACTTGGTCAGCCTATCAACAATGACCCAAACTGCATAAAACTTTTTCCGAGTCATCGGAAGTCCAGTAACGAAATCTATCGTAATCCTCTCCCACTTCCACTCGGGAAGTGCAATCCTCTGAAATAGACCACCAGGTCTTTGATGCTCGTACTTAACCTTCTGACAATTCAAACACCGAGTCATATGCACAACGATGTCTTTCTTCAACTTACGCCACCAATAGTGCTGCTTCAGATCCTGATACATCTTCGCGGCGCCCGGGTGAATAGAATACCGAGAACTGTGGGCCTCCGCTAAGATCAACTCTCGAATCCCATCAACATTGGGCACACAAACTCGCCCCTGCAATCTCAATACACCATCATCATCTAAGGTTACTTTCTTGGCACCTCCACGTTGCACCGTGTCTCTCAAGACACACAAATGGGAATCCTCAAACTGCCGCTCGCGAATACGCTCTAATAGTGAGGAACGAGCAACCGTGCAAGCTAACACTCTGCTAGGCTCAGAAATATCCAACCTCACAAGACGATTGGCCAAGGCCTGAACATCCAAAGCAAGTGATATCTGGCTGACTGGAATATAAGCAAGACTACCCATGCTGGCGGACTTCCTGCTCAATGCATCGACCACCACATTGGCCTTCCCTGGGTGGTATAAGATAGTAACATCATAATCCTTTAGCAACTCTAACCACCTCCTCTGCCTCAAATTCAACTCTTTCTGCTTGAACAGATACTAAAGACTCTTGTGATCAGTGTAAACCTCACACGTCATGCCATATAAGTAATGCCTCCAGATCTTCAGGGCATGAACAATGGCTGCCAACTCGAGATCATGAACCGGATAATTCTTCTCGTGGATCTTCAACTGCCTCGAAGCATAAGCAATGACCTTGCCTTCCTGCATCAACACTGCACCAAGCCCAATACGAGACGCATCACAATAGACAGTATATGGCCCTGAACCTGTGGGCAGAACCAATACCGGTACCGTAGTCAGAGCCGTCTTGAGCTTTTGGAAGCTCGCCTCACACTCATCCGACCACCTGAACTGGGCACCCTTCTGGGTCAATCTGGTCATAGGGGCTGCAATGGATTAAAACCCCTCCACGAACCGACGATAGTAACCTGCTAACCCCAGGAAACTCCGAATCTCCGCAACTGAAGCTGGTTGAGGCCAGTTCTTGACTGCCTCTATCTTCTTCGGGTCTACCTGAATACCTGCTGCTGATACGACATGACCCAGGAATGCGACCGAACTCAACCAAAACTCACACTTTGAGAACTTAGCATACAACTGACTACCCTTCAGGGTCTGAAGAACCACTCTGAGGTGCTGCTCATGCTCCTCATGACTGCGGGAGTATATCAGAATATCGTCAATGAAAACAATCACGAACCAATCCAGATAGGGCCTGAACACTCAGTTCATCAATTTCATAAATGCTCGCACCCTGAAGCTGGTCGAATAAATCATCAATCCTCGGCAGTGGATACTTATTCTTAATTATAAACTTGTTCAATTGCCGGTAATCGATGCACATTCTCATCGAACCATCCTTTTTCTTCACAAATAACACCGGTGCGCCCCAAGGTGAAACACTGGGTCTAATGAAACCTTTCTCAAGCAAATCCTGCAGCTGTTCCTTTAACTCTTTCAACTCCGGGGGGGCCATACGATATGGCGAGATAGAAATGGGTTGAGTGCGCGGAGCCAAATCAATACAAAAGTCGATATCCCTGTCGGGCGGCATAACCGGCAAGTCTGAAGGGAAAACCTCAGGAAACTCCCGAACAACGGGCACAGAATCAATAGAAGCGGCCTTCGCGCTAGAATCGCGAACATACGCCAAGTAGGACAAACATCCCTTCTCGACCATACGCCGAACTTTCACATACGAGATAACACTGCGGGTACAATGACTAGAAGTCCCTCTCCACTCTAAACGGGGTAAATCCGGTAAGGCTAAGGTCACGGTTTTGGCTTCAAGATAGCATGGTACGGGGATAACCAATCCATCCCCAGTATAACATCGAAGTCGACCATGTCCAAAAGCAACAAATCAACACGGGTCTCAAGACCCCCAAACACTACGATACAAGAACAATGAACTTGGTCGACCACAATAGAATCACCCACCAGTGTTGACACATAAACATGAATACTCAACGAGTCACTAGACATAACCAAATAGGGTGCAAAATAGGACGACACATATGAATACGTAGATCCGGGATCAAATAGCAGAGAAGCATCCCTATCACAGACCAGAATGGTACCTGTAATCACAGCATCTGATGACTCAGCCTCTAGCCTAGCTGGCAAAACATAACAACGGGGCTGGGCCCCACCTCCCTGAATCATATCCCTGGGGCGATCTACTGCTGGCTGACCCCTACCTCTAGCGGTTGGAGCTCCACCTCTAAGACCTCTACCTCCACCTCTATGTCTTCTACCCCCGCCTCTAGCTGGCTGGGCAGGCTGTGGGGCAACTGGTGCCTGGATCATCGGGCGAGGACCCTGCTGCTGCGAGCTGCTGGAAGCTCGAGGGTAATATCTGGCAATGTGACTCGCATCGCCGCAAGTATAACAAGCTCTCGGCTGCTGAGAATAACGAAGTGGTGGTGCACTGCTAGGTGCTGATGGTGAACTGAAGAGCTGTTGGTCAGAATGCTGCGGCTGAGAACCACGACCACCTGGTGTACCATGAGAAGCCTAGAGAGCTGACTGAAAGGGCCTCGAAGGATGGCCTGTACCATAAGAATCCCTACCTCCAAACGAGGTACCACTGAATCTACCATAATGACGGGGCCTCTTATCATACCCAGGACCACCTCCCTAAGCAAGTGCCATCTCTATCCGGCGGGCACCATCTGCCGCCTCCTGAAATGAAATCTCGCTACCGGCACACATGGCCATTTGAACACGGATTGGCTGGGCCAGCCCATCAATAAACCTCCGCACCCTCTCTCTTTCGGTGGGGAGTATCACAATGGTATGACGAGCAAGATCAATGAACCGAGTCTCATACTGGGTGACCGTCATAGGACCCTGCTGGAGACGCTCAAAGTGCATGCGAAGAGCATCTCGCTGAGTAACTGGAAGAAACTTCTCCAGAAATAACTCTGAAAACTGATCCCAGGTCAATGATGGCGACCCTGTTGGCCTGGCTAAACAGAAATCCCTCCACCAAGTCTTGGCGGATCCTGCCAGGAGAAAAGTGGCGAAGTCGACCCCATTGGTCTCTACAATGCCCATAGTCCGTAGAACCTTATGACAACTAAATATGAAATCCTGAGCATCCTCTGAGGGGGTGCCACTATATGTGGTTGTGAAGAGCTTGGTGAAACGATCAAGCCTCCACAAAGCATCCGCGGACATAGCCGCACCATCGCTGGACTGAGCCGCAATACCTGGCTGGGCTGCCACAGCTGGCTGAACTGCCACGGCTGGCTGAACTGCTGGAACCTGAGCCTGAGGAGCTACCGGCTCTGGAGTACGAGTATCGGGAGTCTGAACTCCTCCCCCAGCCTGAGATGTGGCTGGAGCTACGGGAAGCAAACCCGCTCTAGAAATGCCCTCCATAAAGCCTACCAGTCGGACCAAAGCGTCCTGAAGCACTGGAGTGGCTATGAAACCCTCTGGGACCTGAACTGGGCCCACTGGAGCTGCTGGAGCTGGAACCTCCTCGTCATAGTCAGTACGAGGCTCCACCTCTGGGACTGCTACTCAGGGCTGAGCTCTGTCTCGGCCTCGGCCTCTGGCACGGCCTCGCCCTCTGCCCCTGATAGGAGATGGGGGCTCGGACTGCTGTGCGGTAGAAGAGGAAGCACGTGTTCTCACCATCTGCGAAAGAACAGAGTAGGAGGACGATCAATACTTGAGAATTAGAATCGCACGACACGAATGAACAAAGTGAAGTTTTCCTAACTCAGTAGCCGCTGCGGGATAAATACAGACGTCTCCGTACCGATCCCTCAGACTCTACCGAGTTGTCCGTGAGTTGTGAGACCTAAGTAACCTAGTGCTCTGATACCAACTTGTCACGACCCGGATTTCCCACCATCGGGTGTCGTGATGGCACCTACTATCGGAGCTAGGCAAGCCAAATATATAAAATATTTTTCCTGCTTTCTTCCAAACAATATAATAAACGAGACAAAATTTAAACGGAAGACTTTAAATCTAAAGCAACTGAGAACCAAAAGTGCGGAAGTTAGAACCAAAATGCTACCCAGAGTCTGGTGTCACTAGCTCATGGGACTTCGGCCTGCGAACGCCAGCTAGGCTACCTCGAGAGTCCCCGGACTGAAGATAGCTCCCAGAAGTCCTACTGCTGCGGTCCGTAAGCTGCTCCCTGATCTGTGCACCAAAAATGCACAGAGTGTAGCATCAGCACAACCGACCCCATGTGCTGGTAAGTGCCTGGCCTAACCCCGGCGAAGTAGTGACGAGGCTAGACAGTACCTACCACAATTAACCTGTACAGATATATATACAACAAGTGCAAGAAAACAATAACAAGATAATACAAAGTAAAACTGGGAGGGGACATGCTATCGGGGAGTAACAGATAAAAATGAAATATCGAAAATAAACAGAAGAAACTCCGGTTTCCATGATATATATATATATAGTGGACGACGTACCACATGATCCCATAATATCATATATAAGTGGACGGCGTGCCACACGATCCCATAATATCATATATAAGTGGACGGCGTGCCACACGATCCCATAATATAGTATATAAGTGGACAGCGTGCCACACGATCCCATAATATAGTATATAAGTGGACGGCGTGCCACACGATCCCATAATATAGTATATAAGTGGACGGCGTGCCACACGATCCCATAATATAATATATAAGTGGACGGCGTGCCACATGATCCCTTTTAACAATATATAGGTGGACGGCGTGCCACACGATCTCTTTTAACAATATATAGGTGGACAATATGTCACCGGCAACGGAGGACAATAACCAAGTGAACGGCGTGCCACACGATCCCAATTCATATCATATATAAGTGGACGGCGTGCCACACGATCCCATAATATAGTATATAAGTGGACGGCGTGCCACACTATCCCTTTTAACAATATATAGGTGGACGGTGTGCCACACGATCCCAATTCATATCATATATAAGTGGACGACGTGCCACACGATCCCATAATATCATATATAAGTGGACGGCGTGCCACACGATCCCATAATATCATATATAAGTGGACGGCGTGCCACACGATCCCATAATATAGTTCATAATATCTGACTTCATATAGTAGACCCCTTCAGGGGAGAATAACAACTCAATACCTTTAACCCGGCAAGGGTACAGCTAACAGCCCAAAATATCCCGACGAGGGAGAATATATATATCAGTCTACACATCCCAGCAAGGGAGTATTCACAACACATTCTCCTTTTAAATCATTCTTCCTCAACCCTTCACATTATATGAAACTTATCAAATAAACAAGGAGCTTGTGTCACATTATTCGAATTAAAAGCAATCAAGACTCACGGTCATGCTAGACTCTGGTGCATAGATAACCGTCACCATGCCTATACACCGTACTCCACATTAGCAAGTAGCAAATATCATCCTAATCCTATTCCCTCCAGCCAAAGTTAGAACAAACACTTACCTCGAATGCTCCAAACTCAATTCACGCTTCTAGTATAGCTTTACCTCTTGATTCCACCACCAATCCGCTCGAATCTAGTCATAAGTTACTTAATCACATTAATAATTACTAAATGAATCACTCCACATGCATGAAAAATAAATTTTGCAAGGTTTTTCCCAAAATGGTCAAAAATACCCCCGGACCCACGTGGTCGAAACTCGAGGTTCGGACCAAAACCCGGTTACCCATTCCCCCATGAATCCAAATATATGATTTGTTTTTAAATCGGACCCCAAATTGAGGTCCAACTTCTCAATTTGTAGAAAACCTAGGTTCTACCCAAAACACCCAATTTTCCCCATGAAAATCTTTGATTTGAAGTTGAAATTATGTTAAAAGATGTTAAGGAATAAAGAAATTAAGTTAGAAATCACTTACCAATCGTTTTGGAGAAGAAAAGTTGTTTGGAAAATCGCCTCTTAGGTTTTGTGTTTTTGAAAAGTGAAAAATGACTGAGATTTTCCGAACTTGTATACCTTTCTGAGGACCTGGCACGGACCGCACAAAAATGTGTTGCGGCCACGCCGAGTGGGAGAAAAAGTGGGGCTTTTCTGAACCCTTCTAGCACGGACCGCACTATTTTGGTGCGCGGTCGCGCTGGTTTACCTGAAACCCTATCCCTCAGACTCAGCCACGCAGACCGCACAGAAAGGCATCGCGGTCGCGCGGCTCCAGTGCTGACCGCGCGGAAATGACCGCGGCCGCGCTGGTGTCTGCAACGCCTGAACCTGCATTTTCTTAAGTCCAAGACCTCCCGGGCCCCATTCAAAACTCACCCGAGCCCTTGGGGCTCCAAACCAAGCATGCACACAACCTTAAAAACATCATACAGACTTACTTGTGCGATCAAATCGCCAAAATAACATCATATACATAGGATCAAGCCT